>NC_091466.1:64126525-65595275 GCF_027789765.1 Dendropsophus ebraccatus
GGCTAATGTATGGTAATAGCACAGGGGCTAAACTTCCCTATTTGCCCCTGAAACTGCCCTCCTTCCCCCACCAGGGAGCAGGATGACCAGTGTGTATTGCCTGGGGGGTTGTGTATTGTCCTTTTAATACTGATACATGAGGTCTGGTCTGGGGATCATGGTGGAGATCAGGCAGTACCCTATGTGTGATGATGATGATTACATTGTGTTGCATTATATTTATTATATCTGATCCGTATTAGTGTTTAGATTTTATAACATATACAATACAGAATATAATCACATAGGAGCCATATCAAAGTAATACACATGCAAAATAAAATAAGTCCTCAAAATAGATAGATTATAGATAGATAGGAGATAGATAGATAGATAGATAATAGATTATAGATAGATAGATAGGAGATAGATAGATAGATAGGAGATAGATAGATAGGAGATAGATAGATAGATAGATAGATAGATAGATAGATAGATAGGAGATAGATAGATAGGAGATAGATAGATAGATAGATAGGAGATAGATAGATAGATAGATAGATAGATAGATAGATAGGAGATAGATAGATAGGTAGATAGATAATAGATAGATAGGAGAGAGAGAGATAGATAGATAGATAGATAGATAGGTAGATAGATAGATAGGAGATAGATAGGAGATAGATAGATAGATAGATAGGTAGATAGATAATAGATAGATAGAAGATAGATAGATAGATAGGAGATAGATAGATAGATAGATAGATAGATAGATAGATAGATAGATAGGAGATAGATAGATAGATAGATAGGTAGATAGATAATAGATAGATAGATAGATAGATAGATAGATAGATAGATAGATAAGAGATAGATAGGAGATAGATAGATAGATAGATAGATAGGAGATAGATAGATAGATAGATAGATAGATAGGAGATAGATAGATAGATAGATAGATAGATAGATAGGAGATAGATAGATAGATAGATAATTGTAAACAGAACAGAGTGATTTCCCATAATTCACTGTTACCAATATTGCCCAGGTAATAGATCACACCTCATCTTGTGTAAACAAGAGATCTGTGACAGTGATCCAGCGATGTCCGCTCAGTAACTGTACAGGATTCTTAGATTGAGTTGGACCTGCTCGGCCTGTGTTAGTGTCTGTGGTCTATATGGAGCCTTAGGGACAAACATTGCCTGATGAGCAGTGTAAGTGAGCCCTGATCTGCTAGGTCGGCCATTGCTTATATAGTGTATAGCCTTAAAGGAGAAGTCTGTTGAAAAGCTTTATTAAAGTATTGTATTGTTCCCCAAAAGTTATACAAATCCCCAATATACACTTATTACAGGAAATGCACATAAAGTGCTTTTTTTCCCCTGCACTTACTACTGCATCAAGGCTTCACTTCCTGGATAACATGGTGATGTCACTTCCTGGATAACATGGTGATGTCACTTCCTGGATAACATGGGGAAGTCACTTCTTGGATAACATGGTGATGTCACTTCCTGGATAACATGGTGATGTCACTTCCTGGATAGCATGGTGATGTCACTACCTGGATAACATGGTGATGTCACTTCCTGGATAACATGGTGATGTCACTTCCTGGATAACATGCTGATGTCACTTCCTTGATAACATGGTGATGTCACGACCCGAATCCCAGAGCTGTGCGGGCTGTGGCTGCTGTGGCCCTCCAGTGCCCTGTGTCCCTCAATATCCCCCTGCCATCATCCTCTCCAGCAGCCACAGCCCGCACAGCTCTGAGAGTCGGGTCGGGACATCTCCATTTTATCCAGGAAGTGACATTACAATTGTATCCAGGAAGTGACATCACCATTTTTATCCAGGAAGTGACATCACCATGTTATCCAGGTAGTGAAGCCTTGATGAAGTTGTAAGTGCAGGAAAAAAGCACTTTATGTGTATTTCCCATAATAAGTGTATATTAGAGATTTGTATAACTTTTGGGGGAAAATACCACACCTTAATAAAACTTTTTGCCGGACTTCTCCTTTAAGTGTAAAATAATAGACATACCTCCCTAAGCTCCCTGATGTCCTCTAGCTTCTGCCTGTAGCCACCACTGGTACTTTTGAGCTGGTTTTTAAAGTGACAGGCCACTCAGCCAATCAGTGGCCGCCACGCTGTCCCATCTCACATTGATTGGTTGAGTGGCCTGTCACCTCAGAGACCGTCTCAGAAGTTAGCAGCAGCTGCAGAGAAAAGCTAAAGGACACCGGGGAGGGTGAACAGGTGTAGTGTCCCAGGACAGGTGGTTCCACTAAGTTCTATTACACCTGAGCAAAGTATCTCTGTCAGGTATTGCACAAATGGGATGAAGGAGATGTCAGTCTGTATTTTCCACACTAGGTGTCACTGTTTGTATTTTTATATATTATGTATTAAGCACAGCTGAAGGTGGAAAGGGTTACCTTTTTTGTGTCACATGCTCCGTTCTATCCTGTCACAGGTGCAGACTCTTTCCCTCTCTTTTTCTACCTATCCTATTTCTTCGATCTCCTCTTTCCACAGCCCACCAATCACCACACAGCTTAGTTTGCTCCTATAAACGGGAGGTTAGTTCCTGGTGGGAGGTCTTCTTCAGCCAGTTTTTGAGGAACAGACACAGCCAGAGAGAGAGACCCTGCTGCAGTGAACCCGGGCCTCGCTTAGGCCAGGACCCTTGTCAGGGATTAAGAGACTCTACTAGTTCTTCAATGCAAGTAACCTGCTAGCATACACTGCTAGAACCCTTTGGGAGGGATAGCCGTCTTCTGAGGATAACCTTATTCACGCCTGGAATCCTTTTAAACCACAAGGGCAGTAACCACTACAGTTAGGTACTGACCCCCCATAGGACAAACAGCAGGAAAAGCTGACGTATCCTACTGTCTGGGAAGTCTTGCAAAGTCTGCTATGCCTAGTTGTGAAGTCCTGGGTCTCTTACTGCCCCACTTGGCACTCCATGAACTAGTTAGGGCAGAAGGTGGTCAAACACTATATCTAAACATGAGTACGAGTATTCTTTCTTCAACTTTTTCTACAGCTGATGATGGGTTTTCCTCAGCCGATTGTTGTTTTTAGTACACAAATTAATAATCGGCCTATCACTCCCTGTAATAGGGCCCTTACACCTCCCGGCACAGCCATCAGCATACTGGTAAAGCTTTGGTCCTTATAGTGGTCTGCCGAATTATACCGTCACATACTCCCTGCTAATAGTGGTCTCCTGTGATGGTTTCCTGCACTCAGATCACAGTTTTATTTAGGTTGATGAGACCAAGAGGGTCATGTGGCATGGGCATCCATGTTAGTCATGTGACACGAGTGTCCCCGTAGGTCATTCGGCCTGACCGTCATGTGACTTCTTTTTGATGTGGCTTTTGCAGGATCTTGCCCCAGTGACTCATCAGTCCTGGCGTCAGCGCCTTCATCTGCTTTGGCGGGCACCACCTCAGTGACAGGTGACTAACGCGTTTCACTCTGTTTGGAAACAGTTTACACAAGACTCCACGTATTCCAACAAACAGGAAGATGAAAGCCCTGCAGCCCGGTCCGCCATGGCTCTGCCCCATGCAGCCCTGAGTCCTGTCTATCATCGGCACCATTTATGACACATTACGCCAAACAGTGTAAGAGCAACACAAAACCCAAATCCCATCACTCATAGCGCTGCGAATGTCAGCGGAGGAATCAACAAGTTTCTTAATGGACTCTGAGGTTTAATATAAAACAGACGCCCCCGGCGCGGTCTATAGGCGATGGCTTAGCTCCGCCCACAGAAAATCCCCATTCATTTCATGGCTTTAGTCATGGAGAATGCACTTAAAGGGGTTGTCCAGCAAAAATATTTTTTTTTTCAAATCAACTAATATCAGAAAGTTATATGGATTTGTAATTTACTTCTATTAAAAAATCTCAAGCCTTCCCATACTTATTAGCTACTGTATGCCATGCAGGAAATGTTGTTTTCTTTTCAGTCTGACACAGTGCTCTCTGCTGACATCTCTGGCCAAGACAGGAACTCTGTCTGGGTTTTCTATGAATCCCCATAGAAAACCTCTCCTGCTCTGGACAGTTCCTGTCTCGGTCAGAGATGTCAGCAGAGAGCACTGTGTCAGACTGAAAATAAAACAACATTTCCTGCAGGACATACAGCAGCTGATAAGTATGGGAAGACTTGAGATTTTTTAATAATAGTAAATTACAAATCTATATAACTTTCTGATATCAGTTGATTTGAAAGAAAAAGATTTTTTTGCTGGACAATCCTTTTAAGTTTAGGTAGGGTGTAACTAAAGTCCCATGTGCTTGGGTCCTACCCTAATGGTCAGTGTGTTCTTCAGATATCTTGGATCATTGTATGAGCCCCTGCACATTCTCTTTTCCCAGTCTCTGTTTCTCCAGTTCTTGCAAAATTACAACTCCCAGCATGCCTTGCTGGCTAATCTTTGCAAAACTACAGGTGAGGGTGGGTGGTGTACGCCAGTGAGAAGGTAAGGATCTGTGCCTTCTCCCTGGTGTATGCCAGGGGTGCATTCTTAAAGGGGCTATCCAGCGAAAATCTTTTTTTTTTTTTTCCAGATCAACTCTGGGGAACTTTCAGAAAGTTATATAGATTTGTAATTTACTTCTATTTAGAAATCTGAAGCCTTCCTATTCTTATCATCTGCTGTATGTCCTGCAGGAAAGGGTCTGACACAGTGCTCTCTGCTGCCACCTCTGTCCATGTCAGAAACTGTCCAGAGCAGGAGAGGTTTTCTATGGGGATTTGCTACTGCTCTGGACAGTTCCTGACATGGACAGAGGTGGCAGCAGAGAGCACTGTGTCAGACTGGACAGAATACACCACTTCCTGCAGGACATACAGCAGCTGATAAGTACTGGAAGACTGGAGATTTTTAAATAGAAGTAAATTACAAATCTATAGAACTTTCTGAAACCAGTTGAATTGAAAGAAAAAGATTTTCAATGGACAACCCCTTTAATACATATCCCCTATTATCTATCAGGCGTGCTGGGACTTGTAGTCTTGCTAGAGTTCGGAAAACACAGATCTAGTGTGTATGGGCAGCAACAATTTAGATGATCATGATCTATTATTATAGTCGATATTATATTTCTTTAGAAACATACAAATAATCATTGTGACGCCCAACATGTGATTTAAAGGGGTTGTCCAGGATAATAAAAACATGGCTGATTTCTTACGAAAATCGCACCACACCCTCCCCCAGGTTATTTTTTGTGCTATTACAGCTTGGTTCCATTCTTTCATTGCAGATGAGCTGCGATACCACTGAGAATAAGGGGGGCGCTGTTTATGTGCTGGATAATCTCTTAAAGGGGGTTTCCAACACTGTTAATAACCCCCAACTTTTCCCAAATTGGTCTAACAAGGTAAGGAGGTATTTTTTTTCTTGAACTTTTTGAAATTTTTTGCCCCATGGAGCATGTTATTGGGCAACAGAACATGGATGGAGAGGTGTAAGGGGGCCGCGGGAGGTGCACACAAGACCCCTGACACCCTGCACAAGTTGTCACACATTAATAATGGCGGCATTGAGGCTTTTTGCAAACACAACGTCTAATAGACAAAGCCGCAAACCCAACAACACATGAGCAGACAGGGATGGGGGGGGGGGGGGGGGGGGGGGCTCACTAAACACTGGCACCTTGAGGTGTTAATGTGGTGCTGGGAGCCATTGTGTACGGTCCCACCCACAGTCCTTATCTTCTTGTGGATTGGGGGTAATCAGGTGGATACATTAGCGGAATCCACATTGTATCTGCTCCAGCCCTCTTATCCCTCGCTGTATACAAGTGTCCATCGCTTTATGGTGATTGATGCAGATCAATGGCTGCAGTCCTCATTGGGGACCCTATAACGTTACACCGCCCGGAGCGTTTAGGCTGTCCAGGCATGATGGAAGCAGGGCCGTCTTACCCATTGGGCATGGTAGGCGGCTGCCCGGGGGCCCTTCCGTCCTAGGGGGCCCCTGCCCTCTGTGACCTGTATTTTTAGCTTTATAAGACGCACTTAGGAAAAACTAAGTGCGTCCTATAAAGCGAAGACGGCTCCCAAGCAGTGCCGAGCACCGCAAGGAAGCCGTCCCGCCCGCCCCCTCTATTGCCGCTCACTATGCATATGCATAGTGAGCGGCCCTGAGCGACGCCCTCCCCCCGCCCCCACCCGCCCCTTCTATCGCCGCTCAGCTTAGCCGATCAGAAGCCCAGGAAAGTGCAATGAGCAGCACTTTCCTGGGCTTCTGATCGGCTCAGCTAAGCGGCGATAGAAGGGGCGGGCGGTCCCGGAACTCACCCGTCCGCCGGCCCCAGCAGCTGATGTCTCCCGGCAGCGCACACTCCCGTCATCCTCCAGGCACAGGCAGTGAGGTACAGAGACGCTGCCTGTGTCCCTAATGTGTCGTGCAGCCTCTATCATTCATGATAGAGGCTGCAGGACACTTCTGTCACAGGTCTCTCTGTACCTCACTGCCTGTGCCCGGAGGATGACGGGAGTGTGCGCTGCCGGGAGACATCAGCTGCTGGGGCCGGCGGACGGGTGGTTTGTTGTTTTTCTGTTCGGCAGGGGGGATTGGCTACTATGGGGGGCACTGGCTACTATGGGGGGCACTGGCTACTATGGGGGGCACTGGCTACTATGTGGGGGCACTGGCTACTATGGGGGCATTGGCTACTATGGGGGGCACTGGCTACTATGGGGGCACTGGCTACTATGGGGGACACTGGCTACTATGGGGGCATTGGCTACTATTGGGGTACTGGCTACTATGTGGGGGCACTGGCTACTATGGGGGGCACTGGCTACTATGGGGGCATTGGCTACTATGGGGGGCACTGGCTACTATGGGGGCATTGGCTACTATGGGGGGCACTGGCTACTATGGGGGGCACTGGATACTATGGGGGCATTGGCTACTATGGGGGGCACTATATGGGGGCATTGGCTACTATGTGGGGCCCTATATGGGGGCATTGGCTACTATGTGGGGCACTATATGGGGGCATTGGCTACTATTTGGGGCACTATATGCGAAGATGGGGGGGGGGGTTGATGGCGGTGGTCGCAACAGCTGGAGAATCAAGGTTCCCTACCCCGTTTTTTCACATTGCACAAGATTTTGGAGGTGTCTATGGGAATTTCTGTCTATTGATCCAGAAGACATTTATGGGGTCAGGCACTGATGTTGGGGAAAGGCTGGGATCACAGTCTCAGTGTCGGACTGGGGTAGCTGGGACCCACCAATGAAGAACCAGTGAAAAGCTACCTGTCAGTCAGTGTTACTGCGGGTTCTGTGCTGGGGGCCCTCCGATGGGCCACTCCGACATTGGTCTCCATTCTGGTTTTCCCCAGAGGTGTTAAGGTCAAGACTCTTTACAGACTCCCTGTACATGTCTTTATGGTCCTTATTGGGTCCTGCTGGGATAGGAAAAGGATAATTGTGTCCAACAATTGTCCACAATGTCTTGGTGCTTAAGCTAGAACTAAGAAGCCTAGGCCATGCCCTGAGGACCCCCCTCCTCCACCAAGCACTCAGGGAAGGTTCTGATGCTAGAATGGGGCATCTTTGGCTGGTACTTTTCGGAGAATCCAGAGCTAACACTCTCATAGGCATCTATGGCTGATACTCCAGGGGGAGGGAGGGGGGTAGACATTGGTAGCCAGTATTTTGGGGTCATGTGTAAGTGGAATCGGGCATCAATGCCTGGAATCCTAAGGTGCACCTTAGGGCTAGCACTCTCAATGGCACCCATGACCGCTACTCTGGGAACATCTGTTGTTGAAAAGGGGCGATTATGGGCGTCTCTCTTGCCGTTGCTTTACGGTGAATTGATAGGTAACACTTTCAGAGGTATCCGGGGCTGGTTCTCTGCAATCAGTCTGTGAATGGCATTGTGGGAGACGCGTGAATTTTAAAGGAAGATATGTTGCTGTCTAGTCCAGGACTAGCACTCTTGCACAACTAAAACATCAGGTAAAACATCATCGCTGGCACTGCAACCTCACTGTTAAAAGGGAACTCCGGCAAAAATAATTCTTTCAAATCAACTGGTGTCAGAAAGTTATACAGATTTGTAATTTACATCAATTTGAAAATCTCCAGTCTTCCAGTACTTATCAGCTGCTGTATGCCCTGCAGGAAGTGATGTATTTTTTCCAGTCTGACACAGTGCTCTCTGCTGCCACCTTTGTCCATGTCAGGAACTGTCCAGACCAGTAGCAAGTTGCACCTCCACCCACACCTAGTGCTAACCCTTCAAGCTTAGTGCTTGAGTGTCCGGTGGGCGGGTATCGCCAATCCTGGCCACTGTGAAAAAGCTACCCAAAACACCAGAGCACACCAGCTGCCACAACACCTGCCTCTAGTGCCCCAGGCCACGGCAGTTTCACCCTCTGTCACTCAGGTCAGAGGTGACTTTGCACCATTTTCAAAATGGCTATGGGCGTGCTTATTTTGGGGTCAGTGGTTACCCCCTCAGCTACTGATCTGTAGGATATAATGTTCTGTAGAACAGAGATGTGATGTGCTGTAGGACAGAGATGTGATGTACTGTCGGACAGAGATGTGATGTGCTGTAGGACACAGATATGATGTGCTGTAGGACAGAGATGTGATGTGCTGTAGGACAGAGATGTGATGTGCTGTAGGACAGAGATGTGATGTGCTGTAGGACAGAGATATGATGTGCTGTAGGACAGAGATATGATGTGCTGTAGGACCGAGATGTGATGTGCTGTAGGACAGAGATATGATGTGCTGTAGGACAGAGATATGATGTGCTGTAGGACAGAGGTATGATGTGCTGTAGGACAGAGGTGTGATGTGCTGTAGGACAGAGATGTGATGTGCTGTAGGACAGAGATATGATGTGCTGTAGGACAGAGATGTGATGTGCTGTAGGACAGAGATGTGATGTGCTGTAGGACAGAGATATGATGTGCTGTAGGACAGAGATATGATGTGCTGTAGGACAGAGATGTGATGTGCTGTAGGACAGAGATGTGATGTGCTGTAGGACAGAGGTGAGATGTGCTGTAGGACCGAGATATGATGTGCTGTAGGACAGAGATGTGATGTGCTGTAGGACCGAGATATGATGTGCTGTAGGACAGAGATGTGATGTGCTGTAGGACAGAGATGTGATGTGCTGTAGGACAGAGATGTGATGTGCTGTAGGACAGAGATATGATGTGCTGTAGGACAGAGATGTGATGTGCTGTAGGACCGAGATATGATGTGCTGTAGGACCGAGATGTGATGTGCTGTAGGACAGAGATGTGATGTGCTGTAGGACAGAGATGTGATGTGCTGTAGGACCGAGATATGATGTGCTGTAGGACAGAGATATGATGTGCTGTAGGACAGAGATATGATGTGCTGTAGGACAGAGATATGATGTGCTGTAGGACAGAGATATGATGTGCTGTAGGACAGAGATATGATGTGCTGTAGGACAGAGATATGATGTGCTGTAGGACAGAGATGTGATGTGCTGTAGGACAGAGATATGATGTGCTGTAGGACAGAGATGTGATGTGCTGTAGGACAGAGATGTGATGTGCTGTAGGACAGAGATGTGATGTGCTGTAGGACAGAGATGTGATGTGCTGTAGGACAGAGATATGATGTGCTGTAGGACAGAGATGTGATGTGCTGTAGGACAGAGATGTGATGTGCTGTAGGACAGAGATATGATGTGCTGTAGGACAGAGATATGATGTGCTGTAGGACAGAGATGTGATGTGCTGTAGGACAGAGATGTGATGTGCTGTAGGACAGAGATGTGATGTACTGTAAGACAGAGGTATGATGTGCTGTAGGACAGAGATGTGATGTGCTGTAGGACAGAGATGTGATGTGCTGTAGGACAGAGATGTGATGTGCTGTAGGACAGAGATATGATGTGCTGTAGGACAGAGATGTGATGTGCTGTAGGACAGAGATGTGATGTGCTGTAGGACAGAGATAAGATGTGCTGTAGGACCGAGATGTGATGTGCTGTAGGACCGAGATGTGATGTGCTGTAGGACAGACCTGGGAGCAGAGTGCACAGAGGTGCTGCTCATACACTTTGTTATTTGAGTGTAAGGAATGACAGATAGGGGGCACCCTTCCTACTGGACCTGGTACAGTGACCCTTATTGTGTTCTCCCCTGTAATAATGACACATTGTAGCTTGTAATCAGGAGAACCGTGCACATTACCTATGTCAGGACCTAATCGTTCCCACTGTCACATGACGGCGTCCACCAGAACTGTGTTATTTCAATCATCGCCGCCGCTCCAGGTACACTCAGCGCATATTTACTCCGCTCTTAAAAAACATTTCTCCCAGATTTATGGCAGCGCATTTAGAATTACAAATTGATGCATTTAAAATGTAAATCCGATGCTAAAAAGTCATTTAAGCCCAGACTTTTAGAATTATTCTTTTAATAATTTGCTCTGTGCTTTTTTTTTCTTCTTTTTTTTTTCATGCAGGAAGCAGATGGCGAATGGAGACAGTTTTTTTCCGAGTTTCTTTTGCTTTTCCAGGCAGAACCCTAAAAAAAAGGAGCACTTTATATCACTATAAAAAGAGTCCTGAACCTAAAATAACACATCAGATTTATAGCCGCTTGCAATGAGAAACCAAAATGGCTTTAACACGGCTGAACGCAGGAAAGGTAAAGTGCCCATTGGTCTCTTAACCCTTAAAGGAAATTGTCCAATCCATTAGTCCAATCTATATCTGCAGATTATAACCTGGTACAGTTAAAGCACATCTATGGTCCAGCATTGACGTACTGAAACTACGGCTATGGCTAAGAAGTAGTTAAGGGGGCACTCTTTTTTCTTTCAATTCAATTGGTGTCAGAAAGTTATATAGATCTGTAAATTACTTCATTTAAAAAATCTCCATCCTTTAGCTGCTGCATGTCCTGCAGGAAGGGGTGTATTCTTTCTGGTCTGACACAGTGCTCTCTGCCACCACCTCTGTCCATGTCAGAAACATAGAAGTTTTCTATGAGGATTTGCTACTTCCTTGGACAGTACCTGACATGGACAGAGGTGGCAGCAGAGAGCACTGTGTCAGACTGGAAAGAATACACCACTTCCTGCAGGACACACAGCAGCTGATAAGTACTGAAAGATTTAAGATTTGTAAATAGAAATAAATTACAAATCTACATAACTTTCTGGACCCAGTTGATTTTAAAGAAAGAAAAATGTGTGATTTTCTTAGTATTTTTAGATCAGAAGGGGCCCAACGGTAAAGGGGTTAGAGGAAGAGAAACGAGTTAGCAGAGGTTCCACCCCCAGGCACATCCAGTTAACAGTATGCTAACTTGAGCTATATGCACACTTTGCAAAAGACCGGCCGTTCCATGACCCGGCCAGGTCACGGAACGGCTGGTCTCTGAAAAGATCATCCCGGCCGGTACTGCAGATGATCTTTAGCCCCGCATCAGAACTCCACACAGCACACTATGGAGTGTACGGCCACAGCCACTCGCTTCATAGTGTGCACTGACAGGGTTTTCTGCGGCCGCTATTCAATGAATAGCGGCCGCAGAAAACTGACATGTCAGCTGTTTGCGGCGCCGCTAGGGATCCCGGCCGGAGTGTATACTATGTGTATACGCTCCGGCCGGGATTCCATAGGCAGCAATGGCATGTATATTTTTCTATAAATCATGGTCGTTGTCCAATGGCCGTGGTTTTACGAAAATATACGTTGTGTGAACATAGCCTAATGATGTTTTGGGGTGCTCCAAATATTGATGCAATATAGACAAAACCAAGACCAGGACCCAAGGAGTCACATTGTAAATGAGTTCCCTTACTGAAAGTTGGAGGTACACAAGTTTGAACTGTTCTCAAGGTGTTTATGGTTGGTTGCTGGCAGTGAAGAGTTAATCCTTGAGTTATGTTAAGTCTAGAACTAGTTATGTTAAGTCTAGAACTACCCCCCTGGGTATCCTCTCACCTTTAGGAAGATTCACACCAGTTGGCTCCTAGTGGGTGATTTGTGGTAGGGCACTTTTGTGGCCAAGCTGCAGTTTCCTATGGTAGGATGCAGGTCTGAGCTATGATGTGATGTGCTAGCCAAAAAGTACTGGTCCTGGCATGAGGCAGCAGAAAGGCAAAGAGGCCCTTGTGATGCTTCTCCTCTCTGGCAGGAGTTTCACACCCTCTCGGTGGTGGCAAAAAGTCTTCCGGCTGTATCCACCCTCTGCACGGAGGTTTAAGACAGCAGGAATCATTGCCGAGAGTCCGGGTTCGTACGAACCCGACCTCGGCAGGTTCGGACCATCCCTAGTTGACATAAAATATTTAGCAAACCATAGTAAATAAAGAAAAATATAATTTAATACAAAATAATAATAAAATAATATAATAATAAAATAAATAATATAAAATAATAAATAAATAAAATATAATAAAAAAATATATAAATAATATTTAAAAAAACAAAACAAAGAGCCTTAAGTCGTCTCGGGTACTATAGTGAATATTTGTACAAGTTGTAGTTTTAATCAACACCCATTGACTTTCACAGTCCAGGTCTAAATCTATAACACAATTCCACATTAAAATAAATAAATGATTTACCCCCCCCCTCCTCCTCACATATTAAAAAAAAAAAAATCTGTGTCAAGACATAAACGACATCAGGGTCAACAAAGTAAATTGTAGACAAAATGTAAGATGTCAACCAACAAAAGTTCCGCTGCTCCTTGGCGCTATTATTATAATGGTTTCCACAGACATGCCTAAATAAAGAGGCCAGGAGACGGGAAATTACAGTGATCGGCGGTGATGTACAGAGCCGGAATATTCACCCCATGGTACAACCTTTTCTTGTACATTAAATAAAATGTCTATCTGTTGGGTTTGACCTTGTTGGAAGAGATTGACTGATGATCTCCAATGAAAAGACCTCAATGCACGTAGTAATTATGGAGGTAGCATTGGCTGGTAAAATGGAAGGAGGCATGAATACACATATCACAGCCCGTAAGCAGGTATGTCACCGGGAAATCAAGGTTTAATATGCACGTGTCGAAACCCTCCTTGTCATTTCCCTTTTTCTCCTTTTGGTCAGAAAGCAAATTAAGCCCTTATCGTAATGTGAGATGTGCAGGAGATGACACGCCACACTCCCCCTTTTACATCATTCGCTTGTAACATTTACTCTTAACGTATAGTTGCGGATGGCAATGCTGTGAATTATCCTTTTTATGATAAAACATGTAATTTTGGAAGCTTTATAACAAATCGAAAGGGAACGGCTGGTGAGTTAAGGGAAAAAAAAAAAAAGACAATACTATGATTGATCTCCGGCTTTAGAGTTGACTTTGAAAACACATAAACCTTGTTGTGGCGTCTGATGGAAACATGGATTGCATCCGTAATCAGCCGACGGGTTTCTCGTGAATAATGCGCTTTGTGGGTAACAATGCGGCAATTAATGAAGTGGGATAATGGGAGTAAGATGATGATGTCAGAGCAATGGATGGAATAGCCATGGTTATTTACAATGGTGGGGATGGGGGCAAAGAAAAGAGATAGAGGGCAAGAGGAAAAGCGGAATGAAAAGAAGGGAAGAAGAGAAGGGAAAAGAAGGCTAGAGTATATGAGAAAAGGAAAAGGGAGCAGAAGAGAAGAGGGAAGAAAAGAAATGAAGGAGGGAAGGAGAGATAAGGAAGGAAGAGAGGATGAGAAAGGAAGAGAGGAAGGAAACATAAGAAAGAAAAGAAAGAAGGAAGAGAAAGGAAGAATGGAACAGGAACAGGAGGAAGGAAAGGAAGAAGAGTAAGGAAGAATGAAATGGAAACAGAAGGAAGGGAGGAAGGGAAAGTAAACGAAAGGATGGAGGGTGGAGGGACAGAAGGGAAGGGAAGGGAGGAAGATAAAGGAAAAAGGGAAAGGAAATGGAAGGGAGAGAGGAAGACGAAGGAAGAAGGAAAGAGAACTGAAGGAATGAAGATAGGAAGAGAAAATAAGAAGGGAACAGAAAATGAAGAAAGGAAGATAAAGAAAGGGAAGGAAAGGGGGAAGAGAAAGGAAACAGAAGGAAAGAAGTGAGTAAGAGAGAGGAAGAAGAGAAATGAAACAAGGAGAAGGATAAAGAAGGCAAGGGGAGAGGAATAGGCAAGAGGGAAGAGAGAAGAAAAGGACAGAAAAATGGAAGGAAAGAAAGGAGTATGGAGGTGACGAGAAGGTAAGAGAATGCAATGAAAGGCAAGGAATTAGGGAGGGAGAGAAATGGGCAAAATGAAATGAAAGAGGATAGAAGAAAAGAAGGAAAGATATATAAAAAGGGAAGGGGAGAAAAGATGTGAAGATAAGTTAAGGGAAATTGGGAATGCAATAAGAAAGCAATGAAAGGGAAGAGAAATGATGGACTGGGTAAGAGAGCAAAAGGAACAGGAAAGAAGAGAAGAGAAAGGAAACAAAGGAGAAAAAGAAAAGGGATAACATTTTAATGAAAAAAAGTGTAAAGAAGGGAAGGAAAACATAGGAAAGGAAATGTAAAAATAAGAAAAACAGAAAGGGAATGGAATGGAATAAAATAAGGTGAAGAAAAGGTAAAGGTAGGGATGGAAAAAGAGAGACAAAGGAAGGCATGGGAAGGGGAAAGGGAAGGGAAATAGAGAAGGAATAAATGACAAAAGAAAATGGTAGAGAATGGAGGAGAAGAGGAAAGAGAAAATAGGTAACACAAATACTGGCAGAAGGGAAGGAAAGAATAGAGTAGGGAAGCGAAGAAATAAACAGGGAAGGAATGGATGCAAAGGAACAGAGTGGAAAGCAAACGGAAAGGAAAGTGACAAGAGGAGGATAAGATAAGAGAACTGAATGGAATGAAATTAAATGAAAGGAAATGGAAAAGAAGGGAAGAAAGATAGGAGAAGTAAAGGGGAAAGGAGGGAGGGGGGAGCTGGGTCTACAGTGGGTCTCTGAGTCCAGTTATGTGGAAGAACTATGCTGGTCTAATGGAAACATGATCAATACACAGGAAGATAACCAAACCCTTCTCTATGATGTCACTGATATCAAATATCCCTAATGGGACAATAGAAACAGCTTCATTTACAAATCAGTGCAGTATACTGACTGTTTCCCCAAACTATGTGAGTTACCGAGGTAGGGCTGCATTGACCACAACTGCACCCATACAATGGCCTGGGGACTGTTGCCTTGGGGTTCTAAGATAAAAAATTGAAAAAAAAGCATGGATGTTTTCCTTTCCAATTGTTGGGACAACCAATGGAGGAAAATGGCAGACATGGCTTCTCCGTACTATGACTCCTCCTGGGGATTTATCTCATTTTTATAACATCTTTATGTCAATATTACATTCCCATGAATGCACCAATTGGAATTACCTATTGATTTTAATAGAGCGTTGGAGTTCAAAGCACTAAAATATCAAAAACTATGTAAGATACCTGATAAATTTTCCGACCTATAGATCAGGTTTGGTTTCCAGCCAACGGAAACGACCATAGACACAATATGATTGTATCATCGGTTTTATGGGCGACTTATCTCTATGTCTATGGCCGGCTTTGGCAAATCAAATTCAGCAGGGCAAGTTCCCAAAAATATAAGGTATTTTATTGTAGGGAGGAGGGAGCTGTGCAATATTCTGGGATTCCATAAAGGATAATATCTGATCAAAATAAAATGAGTGGGATACGTACCGCGTTTAATAATGGGGTTTACGGGAAATCAGATGATGATTAGGCAAAAAGAATTCATTTTGGTAGCCGCGGGTCTGCCAAATTAGCCCCCAACCATAAATAGAGTGCTGCTAATGTCTAAAACATGCGTCAGTCCTTAAACATGGATCAAATCTGCTGCATTTTCGGCTTCTTTCGCTCATTTTCATCCCAGCCAGTTTTCATAAAAAATTCCCATAAAATTGTAGTCAGTCTCCGAGAATCACAGAAGCCAATATTAATATTGCGGGATAATAAAAATAGACTCAGTATGCTTTGTCCGAGCTGATAGGTTCAAAATGAACTCGCTTACAGCGCAGACACAAATTGAAGGTAATATTATTGCCCGGGCTATTTATACGTATTGTAATAAGTTACATTAAACCCCTAGTGTGTCTCTAGTTATACGTTCCGCATATGTAATATCCCAATCTTCAAAAAGTTATTTGCCAGAAAGTATATAAATAAAGAGAAAATAGAAATTGGACGGCGATGCAAACTTACACAATTAAGGCTTCGGCTTCTGTCGGGAGAAAATTGCAATTTGTGTTTTTATGAATAGAATATGTAAGCAGTTTATTCATTTATAGGCGACACCTGGAGTCTTGTTTTCTGGGTCAGATGAAGGCTTGGGCCGAAAGATCAATTTCCCCCAGGCTCCCCGACATCTGCAACCCTGCACCGACCACATCAGAGCTTGATTAGGTCTTAAAGGAGAAGTACGTAAGTTTTTAAAATTGGGCAGCTGACAGGGGCAGGGTGTATGAAGTTACTTCTCCCCATGGCCGTGGTGAGCGGGGGGATTGGCCTCCGGACCCCTGCCGGGTCCAGGATCTTCAGGGCTGACACTTCACAACCTGGCTGATGGATTGGATACTCAACCAGTCAGTGACTGGGGTCAGACGCCGCACCCGTCACTGATTGGCTGAGCGGCCAGTCCATCAGCCAGGAAAGGCATTTCCCCCCGAGTTGTGATGATATGCTTCCAGAGGGGGTCCTGGGTAGGATTGATCGAACATCGAGAAAAGCTAGGTTCAATCGAACTCAAACCTAGCCAGACCTTCCGCATTTAATTGCTGATGCCTTCACGGTCCGTGCGGAAGGAGGACACATTCCGGGGCCTGCCTATAACCTAGGCTGAATCCCGGAATTCCAGGAAGTCCCCGGGATGTCTCCTCCTTCCGCGCGGACCTTGAAGACATCAGAAATCAAATACGGAAGGTCCGGCTAAGTTCAAGTTCGATCGAACCTAGCTTTTCCCAATGTTCGTTCAAGCCTAGTCCTGAGTCCGGTCATGTCACTCACCACAGGCAGATGTAAGTTCCTACTCCTGATCAAACTCCCCCCTACCTCTGCCAACGGTCATATTTTAAAAATGGACGGACTTCACCTTTAATGTTACAAATTTTTTTTATTCTTCCTGCATTTGTCTACAGGCTCTCTCAGTTCTATTGTATAATTTTATTATGTCTATCTTGATTCGGGGATGGTGGCCATGTAGCTGATGGTTCCCCATGTACAGTACTCATCACCAGTGTTGAGTGAGCATGCTCAGTCGGTGACACTTGTGGTGCTCCAGTAAGGGTGACCATACACCGCCAAAAACTGGTGGCTGACCGATTGTTGATTGCCATATCGTTATATCTGTTATATCGACCATATTTCTCACCCTCCACAGTAACCTATTCTGTGTTTGGTTCTAATTTTTGTAAATTTCGCCCATTAAAGGGATGTGTAAACCAAGTATGTAAAAATCTCACTGAAAAAATGCAATAGATTTTTGCAAGACACATTAGAAAAATATTTTAATTTAATTTTAATTTAATTACTGCAAATAAAAAAAGAAAAAAAAACAAGGGCACCAGCGCCTCGTGTCTTACTGAGATGACACCAAAAATAAGGGGAGTGGGTGATTCCACTCACCTTTGTGCCCCTTGGGCTGTAGGCATATCGCCCCACAGGGGTAGCTGTAAATTCGTGAGGATAGACTGGTAGGCAGGTGGCTAGGATCTGGGACTGCAAGGCCGAAGATACCAGAGACGGGATACTCGAAACAAAAAGGCCCGTAAGGTAACAGCAAAGGGAGAATTTTTCAACTCCTGAAACGCGTAAACCTTGTGCTTTATCAATAAATTCTTTATATTACGCTCTTTCATGGTGCACAATTGGATTTTTGGGACAGCGCTGTTTTTAGTACTATATTTTCTTTTATTCTTTGCTCTTCTAATTAAGAACTCCCCCTTTGGATATTTAGGCCCTCATCATATTAAGACTAAGATGAAGGGTGCCAATAACTACGAAATAACACCTGAATCTGTTGGGCAGATTCCACATGAATCAAGACATCTAGAAAGAAGTGAATCAATTCGGAATTCTTCAAATTTGTTACAAATTTACAAAAAAAAAATTCCTTAACGCCTTTCAAAGATTGGTGTCCCTGCTCCTGTCAATACCGAGCAATGAGACTCCGAGCGAATGTTTGCCACCTGGAGGTGCTTGGTATGTGGCTCATTGAATATTCACTGAGAAGCAAGACATGAAGTATCTGCCTTTCTGCTTAGTATGCACAGAAACAATGGCACATATCTTTGACAGGAGTCCCTGCACCTGTACATCTACCCAGGGGTAAGCAGTGCGCTCACTAGTATACTCACTGCGATTCACTAAATGTATGTTCTGGACAGAAATTGTCCAGAGCAGTAGCAAGTCCCCATAGAAAACCCTTCCTGCTCTGGACAGTTCCTGACATGGACAGAGGTGGCAGCAGAGAGCACTGTGCCAGAATGGAAATAATATTTCCCATTTCTGCAGGACATACAGCAGCTGATAAGTACCGGAAGACTGGATATTGTTAAATAGAAGTAAATTACAAAACTATTGTTGATTTAAAAACTTTTTATCCCCTCCAGAGTACCCCTTTAATACTGGTGGAAATGTTTTTTTTTTATTTTTTTTTATGGAGACCACAGGTTCTTGTTAACGCATTCATTTTACCTTTATTTGAAACGTATTACTGTACTTCCCAGACTAGGTGAGAACTTCAAGATGTCGTAAAAGTTGTCACAGCTAGACTAGAAACAGTGTTGTTTTTTTTTAACTTCAACAAGAAAATTGAACATCATTGCTATCTCCACATCAACTGGTTTCAGAAAGTTATATAGATTTGTAATTTACTGCAATTTAAAAATCTCAAGTCTTCCAGTACTTATCAGCTGCTGTATGTCCTGCAGGAAGTGGTGTATTCTCTCCAGTCTGACAAAGTGCTCTCTGCTGCCACCTCTGTCCATGTCAGGAACTGTCCAGAGCAGCAGAAAATCCCCATAGAAAACCTCTCCTGCTCTGGACAGTTCTTATCTCGGACAGGGGTAGCAGCATAAAGCACTGTGTCAGACTGGAAAAAAAACAAAACAATTTCTCCGGCAGGACATACAGCATCTGATAAGTACTGGAAGACTTGAGATTTTTAAATAGAAATAAATTAAAAATCTATATAACTTTCTGAAACCAGTTAATTTCAAAGAAAATTATTTTTTTGATGGAGTACCCCTTTAAGCCTTGTTTTGTCATTACCCTTCACATTACAAACCGTCAATCAGACAATAGTAAAACGCTCCGTCATAAACTTACCTTGTATTGGGGGTAACAGCGCGTTCACAAGACTCTCGTGGGGGGGGGGGGTTCAGACCCATTTTAATTTTGAACATAAACTGGAAACAGTAAAACAAATTCTTGTGCAGAAACACAATGAAGTCACCCTGGACCCCCGGAGCCCCCGGCCTTAGCTAATTAATCAGAACACCTGCAGTAGCTTTACCCACCGCTCTGCTAACAGAATAGAGAAGATTAGAGCCTCAAGCAACTGGTGGTCCCGGCTAATCTTTTTCAGGTGTAAAACACGGTGTACGGGGGAAAGAATAGCAGCTCGGCTCTGGGGAGGCGGCAGACAATGGGGCTGTTTACAGGAGCTGATTTTATATATTTCATCCTCAATGTAATAAAAGTCAATCTACATTAGTGAAGCCGGGGGGGATTTTCACATGGTTTGCAGGAAACAGAAGAGCACAAAATACGCAAAAACAAAAAAAAAAAGAACACAAAAAAAAAACAATCAAAAATTAAGAGGTTTTAATAGCTTAAACTTGAACATTTTATTTTAATTGTTCATTTTACAGTAGGCGATACCAAATAGGTTGTTTGGGGTGGGGGGGGGGGGGGGGGGGGTTGTACTTTTATCGATGGGTTCATTTTTTTTTTTTTTACTAAGAAACTTATTATGAGACCAAAGAGAGCAGTTAAGGTCCGCATATGTCTTATACTCTTGTCGGCTGTACCCGTTGCTCGTGGTGGGTTAGGGCCCTATTACATGGAGCGATAATCGGCCAAATCGGGCGGATTCTGTCGATTATTGCTCTGTGTAGTAGAGACAGAGACAAGAATCAGCTGATCGCTCTATGTAATAGAGACAACAATCGGCTGATCGCTTTGTGTAATAGAGACAACAATCAGCTGATCGCTACGTGTAATAGAGACAACAATCAACTGATCACTACATGTAATAGAGACAACAATCAGCTGATCGCTACGTGTAATAGAGACAACAATCTGCTGATTGCTCTGTGTAATAGAGACAACAATCTGCTGATCGCTACATATAATAGAGACAACAATCAGCTGATCTCTACATGTAATAGAGACAACAATCGGCGGATAGCTCTGTGTAATAGAGACAACAATCACCTGATCGCTCTGTGTAATAGAAACAACAATCAGCTGATCGCTACGTGTAATAGAGACCACAATCAGCTGATCGCTACGTGTAATAGAGACAACAATCGTCGGATAGCTCTGTGTAATAGAGACAACAATCAGCTGATCGCTCTGTGTAATAGAAACAACAATCAGCTGATCGCTACGTGTAATAGAGACAACAATCAGCTGATCGCTCCGTGTAATAGAGACAACAATCAGCTGATCGCTATGTGTAATAGAGACAACAATAAAGCTGATCGCTACGTGTAATAGAGACAACAATCAGCTGATCGCTCTGCGTAATAGAAACAACAATCAGCTGATCGCTACGTGTAATAGAGACAACAATCAGCTGATCGCTCTGCGTAATAGAAACAACAATCAGCTGATCGCTACGTGTAATAGAGACAACAATCAGCTGATCGCTCCGTGCAATAGAGACAGCAATCAGCTGATCGCTACGTGTAATAGAGACAACAATCAGCTGATTGCTCCGTGTAATAGAGACAACAATCAGCTGATCGCTACGTGTAATAGAGACAACAATCTGCTGATCGCTCTGTGTAATAGAGACAACAATCTGCTGATCGCTCCGTGTAATAGAGACAACAATCAGCTGATCGCTACGTGTAATAGAGACAACAATCAGCTGATCGCTACGTGTAAGAGACAACAATCAGCTGATCGCTACGTGTAATAGAGACAACAATCAGCTGATCGCTCCGTGTAATAGAGACAACAATCAGCTGATCGCTATGTGTAATAGAGACAACAATCAGCTGATCGCTATGTGTAATAGAGACAACAATCAGCTGATCGCTATGTGTAATAGAGACAACAATCAGCTGATCGCTATGTGTAATTGGATTTTTGGATTTTAGGAAGACAGATTTTACTAAAATGGGGGAGTATTTAGATAAAGAATTAAGAGGGTGGGATAAAACAACGGGAGTGAGCACTCAGTGGGCAGAATTAAAAAATGCCATATTAAAGGCAACTAGACTATATGTACGAGAAGTTAGCAAAAGTAAAAGGAAGAAGAATCCATTATGGTTTACTAGAGAGGTTAAGGCCATTGTAAAAGGAAAAAAGGCAGCAGACAGAGAGACGTATAAAATTATACAGAAGGAGGCAAAGCAGATTATAAATGCTGCTAAAGCCTCAAAAGAAGAAGAAATGGCAAAATCTGTTAAGGAGGGGAATAAAACCTTCTTCAGATATATAAGTGACAGGAAGAAGAAGAAGAAGAATGGCTGCAGCATTACTAAAATACTGTAAGTAATGGGGAGAATACGTTTGATGGCGATAAGGCCGCTGACTATTTGAATAGTTACTTCTGCTCAGTGTTTTCAGAAGGCGACCTTCACAATCACAGGATGGTTGGACACAGCATTGCCTCCAGCTATACGGGTTCAGCTCCAGTATTTTCAGAGACTGAAGTTGCAGAGGAACTTGCCCGTTTAAAGCTGAATAAGGTGATGGGTCAAGATGGGATCCATCCCAGGGTTCTTAAAGAACTCGGATCTGTGATTGCTGCCCCCCTGACAGATCTGTATAACTAATCCCTGCTAACAGGAGATGTCCTCGATGATTGGAGAATGGCCAATGTTATACCAATCCACAAGAAGGGGAATAGAGAAGAGCCCAGTAACTACAGGCCAGTGAGCCTGACATCTGTAGTAGTGAAAATGCTGGAAACTCTTCTAAAAAAGAAGATAATGGATCACCTAAGAATCAACAATTTGATGGATCCAAACCAGCATGGCTTTACTGAGGGCCGATCATGTCAGACTAATCATATTGATTTCTTTGATTATGCCACAAAAGTACTGGATGAAGGTGGTGCTGTGGATATTGCCTATCTGGACTTCAGCAAAGCTGCAGATACAGTTCCCCATAAAGAGCTGATAGAGAAGTTGGAGAAGATTGGACTTAATCCCTGGATAGTTCAGCGGATTTGTGGTTGGCTAAAGGATAGATATCAGAGGGTTATTGGTAATGGTGTATATTCCGAGCAGAGACTGGTTACAAGTGGTGTGCCACAAGGGTCTGTTCTGGGTCCTATTCTTTTTAATATGTTTGTAAGTGACACAGGAGAAGGGTTGGTAGGTAAAGTTTGTCTGTTTGCTGACAACACAAAAGTGTGCAATAGGGTAGATATTCCTGAAGGTGTCAGTAATATGGAAAACGATTTAGCTTTGCTAGATACGTGGTCCAAACAGTGGAAATTAAAGTTCAACGTTTCCAAATGTAATAATGCACTTGGGGAGGAGGAATCCTCTATCCGAGTATCACATCTGCAGTACTGTGTTGGAAAAGACTTCAGAAGAGAAGGATTTAGGGGTAGTGATTTCTGACAGCCTTAAAATGAGTCACCAGTGCATCCAGGCAGTGGGGAAAGCAAATCGTATGCTGGGGTGTATATATATATATATATATATATATATATATATAATGGTATGCTGGGGTGTATAGCTAGAGGTATAACCAGTAGGAAGAGGGAGATTGTGATCCCGCTGTATAGAGCTCTGGTGAGGCCACATCTGGAATACTGTGTTCAGTTCTGGAGACCTCATCTAAAAAAGGACATTGATAAAATAGAATGGGTCCAAAGACGGCTACAAAAATGGTGGAGGGTGTGAGGAATAAACCATATCACGAAAGACTTAAAGATTTGAATCTGTATAGTCTGGAGGAAAGACGGGAAAGGGTGGACATGATTGAAACCTTTAAGTATGTTAAGGGACTAAATAAGGTTCAGGAGGGAAGTGTTTTTAGTAAAAAACTGAGCTTAAGAACAAGAGGACACAGTGAGAGATTAGTTGGGGGAAAGATCAGAAGCAATGTGAGAAAATATTATTTTACTAAAAGAGTAGTAGATACCTGGAACAAACTTCCAGCAGAGGTGGTTGGTAAATCTACAATAACAGAATTTAAATACGCCTGGGATAGACATATATCTATCCTAAGATAATAAGAAAGAAAATACTAAAAGGGCAGACTAGATAGACCCAGTGGTCTTTTTCTGCCGACAATCTTCTATGTTTCTATGTAATAGAGACAACAATCTGCTGATCGCTCCGTGTAATAGAGACAACAATCTGCTGATCGCTCCGTGTAATAGAGACAACAATCAGCTGATCGCTCCGTGTAATAGAGACAACAATCTGCTGATCGCTCCGTGTAATAGAGACAACAATCAGCTGATCGCTCCGTGTAATAGAGACAACAATCTGCTGATCGCTCCGTGTAATAGAGACAACAATCAGCTGATCGCTCTGTGTAATAGAGACAACAATCTGCTGATCGCTCCGTGTAATAGAGACAACAATCAGCTGATCGCTCCGTGTAATAGAGACAACAATCAAGCTGACAACAAAAGTGCCAGAAAAAACCTTAGGGGGTCCAGGGTAAATTTATGCAAATTACACACTGGCGCAAAGGGCCATTAGCACAAAGGGCCCCGGATCACCCCTGGTAAACTTAAATATAAAACTTAACGTTTAATAAATTATTATGGACTGTAAAATCAATAGACACCGTGAAAAACTTAAAATAACTCTCCCACAGTCACCAACAGATCGTGCACTTTTGTCCTCCGGCCGGTGGTACTCTAATACTCCTAAGTAGCTGCAGACTACTGGATGCTATGAACTGTGGAAGTAGCAAATAAAACCTAACACACCGCCACCACAACTAGTTTTACCCCTAAACGGGGCGTCCTCAGGTGTAGGGCAAATGGCGGTGACCCCTGGTGCGGTTTGGTAGAATAAAGCATCATTATACACCTGCGCTGCAGGTAGACAAACCACTTACCTAAGTACACGTCATCTACCCCGTGCCGTGACCTCAGCCAATCACCGGCATCTAACAAGCCAGCCAATCCGCAGCATAGTGCCATCCACCAATCACATGCGGTAGAGGTACAACTATAGTTGTGACATACCTCTACCGCATGTGATTGGTGGATGGTACTATGCTGCGGATTGGCTGGCTTGTTAGATGCCGGTGATTGGCTGAGGTCACGGCACGGGGTAGATGACGTGTACTTAGGTAAGTGGTTTGTCTACCTGCAGCGCAGGTGTATAATGATGCTTTATTCTACCAAACCGCACCAGGGGTCACCGCCATTTGCCCTACACCTGAGGACGCCCCGTTTAGGGGTAAAACTAGTTGTGGTGGCGGTGTGTTAGGTTTTATTTGCTACTTCCACAGTTCATAGCATCCAGTAGTCTGCAGGTACTTAGGAGTATTAGAGTACCACCGGCCGGAGGACAAAAGTGCACGATCTGTTAGTGACTGTGGGAGAGTGATTTTAAGTTTTTCACGGTGTCTATTGATTTTACAGTATATAATAATTTATTAAACGTTAAGTTTTATATTTAAGTTTACCAGGGGTGAACCCTTTGGGCTAATGGCCCTTTGTGCCAGTGTGTAATTAACAATCAAGCTGATCGCTCCGTATAATAGCAATGCGTGGCTGATGGCTGACAATTCCCTGCACACCTGTCACCTTACCTCTCCCCGCTCCCAGTCTTCTTTCCTGTGCTCCGCAGCTTTCCGATCTTGGCGGCAGCAGTGTCCGAGTGTCCGGGACCCGAAGCTGTGGAGCACAGGAGAGAATACCGGGAGCAGGGAGAGGTAAGGTATCGAGTGTTTGGACTAGGGCTGCATGGACATCGCTAACGATGTCCATGCAGCCCTTTGTGCCCAATTATTAAGCCGTCTAATAGATCCAGTAAACGAGCGCCGATCTGGCAGATTGGTGCTCGTTTACTAAAATGATCATGTAATAGAACCCTTAGGTACAAGGTGTATGAGTCTCTCCCGACCACCGGCAGATGGTGTTCTGGGAGAGATAAGCCGCAGCCAGAATGCTCTGTATTGAGTTTACTCCCCCCTCCCCACCCCCAAGTACTGGAACGCTTTGTCATGCCTGACTTTCCTGTGTATGGGGAGGATAAGGGATAGGCAGGAGAGATAGCTGACGGCGTCAGGCTGTTAAAGGTGAATGGGGACCTTAAGAGTCCAGGTGGAGCGGTGGTAAAGACCTGAGATGCCTTGTGAGGTTTATATAGAGTCCTTGGTTCTAATCTCTTTTCCTGTCCTTTGATCCATTCTATCAATACATTGACTTAACCTGACTACTGTACCAAGCTTCATGTAGCCCTGTGGTCGAATCTTGGAACATATGTAAGAGCGGTCCATAAAGTCCCTGTATGAGCTGCATAGGGTCTCCATTGTGTAGTTGTCTCTGGTTGCCTAACACTACTTAAATAAGTGTTGGAGAAGCGATTGGTCTAGATGAAGTTTTACAAATGTGTCTATTCTTAGAACATTTGTATTGACTGCTGTTTAAACGTTCTGTTATCTTTCATGAATATTACTTATGGTTTATGGGTTTGGCTGTGTATTGGTCTCCATACATTATAAGTGGGTGACCAGGGTTCTAATCCTGTGCTGCTGTTTTGATACAACCTCATTCATTTAGTCAGCTGTACAGTAATTCCTCTGTTTTGAGCATGACCTTCACTTATTTCCTCTAGGTCTCAAAACAGTTGCTGGCTCAGGGGGTTAAGAGCCAAGTAGTCCCAATGGGATTGACCCAGGTTCAAGCCTCAGTGTTGGATCCTAGCAGGTAGTGTTGTTTGCTCTGACTGCACTGTATACAAAGATTTCTGCCTCTTTTATAAGATACTTCAGGTGTATGGCTTTATCTAGTGCTGGAGATCCAGTGATCAATAGTTCTTAGGAGATTTGAACCCAGGTCTCCTGCACGAAAGGATCACATACCCACTTAGCTAAAGATAGTTTTAGTACTCATGACAATATACGTTGCTACATTACTGCTTATAGGTGAGTGATGTGTAAGAGGTGACTGTGGCCTGGCAGGTTAGGTGTCAGGCCTGGCCAAGTACAAGGTTCTTAGGTTCTAATCCTGGTCTAGTCCTTTTTCAGAAATGTCTTTCAGTGATTCCTTTATTCTGACCATGACCCTGACTTATTTCCCTGAGGTCTCTGAGCAGGAGGTGGCTCAGGGGGTTGTGAACCTGGTAGTCCCAGATGTGGTGTTGCAGTCACAGGTTCAATACCCAGTGCTGGTGAGGTGTTGGCCTCTCTGGGTTCAATACTGGCTTGGTGTGAGCGACCTGGGTTAATACCCAATGCTGGTTGGGATGTTGGGGGAGCTGTGTCTCCCTGATGTATCTGGGAGTTGCGGCTCCCAGATACAGTCCCTGCTGGCTTGGCTTAGAGACCTGGGTCCAGGACCCAATGCATCATGTATTGGACTCTCTGGTTGATGCCCAATGCTGGGGACTGGTGTTAGAAACCCAGGCTCAGTACCCAATGCTAGGCTGGTGTACTCACCTGTGCTGGCTCCTTGCTTATAGCAGTGCAAGGTCCCTGTTTGTTAGGGACTCCATGTACTCTATATAAGAGAGCTGCCCCTGTGGGGCAGCTCTTTAGATCTTATTTATGAAGCTAAAACTAAGAGTGTATTCTATAATGAACCTTATAGATGTCCACTGATTATAATAGACTCATCATGTGCTGGACTTAGACAACAACTAATCTTTATGCTTCTATAGGAGCTTTGAACCCAGGTCTCCAGCATGAGAGGCAGATCACATAGCCCTGAGCTATCACACTGCTCACAGCTAGATAAGTAATTTTAGTGATCATGACATTAGATGTGGCCACATAGTGACAACACTATAGAGAAACGTTACTGCTTATAGGTGCGAGGCATGTCTGATGTGGCTGTGGCCTGCAGGGTTGGCTGTCAGGACTGACAGTGCAAGGTCCTTGGGTTCTAATCCTGGTCTCCCTCCAGCCTTAGGAATATCTTTCAGTAATTCTTTTATCTTGACCATAACCTTCACACATTTCCCTGACCAGGAGCCAGCTCAGGGAATTAAAGGAGTAATTCAGAGTTAGAAAAACATGGCCACTTTCTTCCAGAGACAGCACGACTCTCGTCTCCAGTTCAGGAGTGGTGTGCAATTAGGCTCCATTCACTTCAATAGTACTGAGTAGCAAAACCTGAACCCAAACTGGAGACAAACGTCGTGTTGTGTCTGGAAGAAGTTGGTCACGTTTTTGTATAGTTATAGACTATACATTTTAGCGACCATCTATAGAAATGATTCTCATGGACCACCAGGCCTGAGGATGACTATGCTATGGGAAGTGATGAAGAGTATGATCTCCTATCTGTTTCGAAAGAAGAGTAGGAGATGTGGACGCCCCAACCATCCATGCGATCTTCTATCTTGATCAGATGGTCGCTCTGTTTGACGTTGAGCTCATGTTTTCCAGTGTTCACCCAACTCCAGTCCTCAGGGAACACCAACATGTTTTGAGGATTTCCTTAGTATTTCACAGGTGATATAGTCAGTGCATCAGGTACCCCCACAGGTGTTCTTTGCAAGCGGGAGGAGATGGAAGAGACGCAGGGGCCTTAGATCATCCGTGTGGCCCATTATAGACAGTGGCGGTCACAGGCCGACGCACAGCAGACCGTCACTATCGTGATAATTTTAACCTGTTGAAAGACCACAACATGCCGATAATTGGCTCTAGCTGCTCATGTGATAATTTGCTGATGCATCGTGGGATTGAAAATAGATATATAGAAAGGGAGAGGATGCAGTTTCCAATCTAAAAGAGGTCACATGACCCAGATGCAGTAATGAATTGTTTGAATGCAGCAGAGCTGGGATGAAACAGAAGACACAGCAGGAATAGTGATGGTAAATATGCATTATATGGGCAAAAATAAACATATAAATAAAATATTTCTGTATTACACGTAGAGGTTAGACTCTTAGATGCCATTAAAAGATAAATAATATCTAGATGTTGAGTAGATAGTATGATGCTCCATACATTGCAGGTGTTGGTTTTATGTACATTTGATGGCTGCCAGCAGTAACTAGAATCAGAGGTAGCTCAGATTACGGCCAAATAATCCCATAGATGAACTATTTAGACTGTAGCATCTAGATTGTTAGACAGATTGTGCTGCTGATAGTAAAGATTGCTCTACAGTAGCCCCATAACCCTGCCATTACAGAGCTCCCAGATAACTTTGTAAAAATTGATGTTTTTTGTTAACACACCTGCCACAACATATACAATCAAAACTCAAAATATAGTTTGATATATCCCCAAAATGCACCAAGAAATACCACAGCAACTCCTCCCACAGGTTACTGGTGGAAAGTTAAAAAGAAAAAGGAAAAAAAAATTAAATAAATAAAAAAAAAGTGTTACATCTTTATTTAAAGTGATGAAATATATAAAAACACTATAAATGAGGTATCACTACAACAATGCAGAGACACTAAAGAAGATCAATGTGGTGAACTCCAAATTCTTATAAACTGGTGTCAGAAAGTTATATTGATTTTTTTTTACCTCTAATTTGAAAATCTAAAGTCTTCCAGTCCTTATCAGCTGCTGTATGTCCTGCAGGAAGTGGTGTATTCTCTCCAGTCTGACACAGTGCTCTCTGCTGCCACCTCTGTCCATGTCAGGAACTGTCTAAAGCAGTAGCAAATCCTTATAGAAAACCTCTCCTGCTCTGGACAGTTCCTGACATGCACAGAGATGGCAGCAGAGAGAACTGTATCAGAGAGAATACACCACTTCCTGCAAGACATACAGAAACTGATAAGTACTGGAAAAGTGGAGATTTTTAAATAAAAGTAAATTACATACATATATAATTTTCGGACACCAGTTGATTTGAAAGCAAATTTTTTTTGGGTCGGAGTACCCCTTTAAGTGTCTGTTCTCCTGATTGAAATTTACATCTTTTTCCTCTCCATTTAAAGTGACAACCACAATCTTGGGCTCATAGTTGTCACTTTCCTCCTTCGAATAAGAAGTGCCTATAGCTCGGATAGAAGGAAAAATTCTTCCAATTCTCACTCCAAGGTTTCATAAGGATCAGTAAAAAAAAAATATCGATTTTTGAAAAAATAAAAACGGATACTTGAATAACTTGTTGAATGTTGATTGCAGCTCCGAATCTCTAAATTAACATGTGATGTATTAGGACGGAGAACAGGTCTGAATTTCCGCCTGTTCACAAGTGACTTTCTTTCAGCTTTCTAAATCGCCTCCTGCCGAGATGCTGACAACATAAAGTTGGTGAAAATTCCGAGTATATGTGTTTCAAATGATCTATTCGTCTGTTCTGCGTGGGCCTGTGGCTCCTTGCTGGTTTTAATATTGTAATTTCTGAAGTGCGGTGAACTGTGGATCTACATAAACAGCCATGTAAATCTGTTTGGATTATCTAGCTCAACCAAGGAAATAAAAAATAAAAATAATTTGAATTTTTTTTTTTTTTTTTGTGAAATGAGTAAAAATATTTCTGCAGAATCGACTCGGCAAGGTCCCAGAGCTCCGGTCGTATCATATAGAGATTCAATGATTAACATTGTATGCAAACAAGTAAAAATAATATATTACCGAGACAAAACAATATGAGATGCAGAGGCGTCCGGGGGCAGGTCATCGTACAACGCAGTCACGCTGTTTACAAGAAATATTTCCTGAGATCGCATAAAGTGAAATGATAAGGCTTGAATCTTGTGGCTGCAAATAAAAAAAGTTATTTTAGTTGTATAAAAATTTTGCAAGTGCGGGAGTTGTGGCAAAGGTCCTCACGGTGACCGGAAACCATTGTCTAAGATATGGGATCAAAATGGTTTTCTCAATGTAGTAGAAATAAATAAATTTGAAAATAAATTTGTAAAATTGTATAAAATTTAGCAAATTTGTACAATTTTTTCGTTAAAAAATAAACAAGGTTACAAAATTTTGCAAAAATTTTAAAACTAGCAAAGAATCAGGATTCAGAAGACAGGATTCACATTGCTTTGCATATAGAACATTGTGTGTTTGGGGTGTAACTGCAACGGGGGGCAGCTGCTATAGGGCCTGGTGGCGTAGATGGATCCTATTCTACTAAAGATTAAGGTACAGTGACTACACTGGTGAGAAGACAACTGGAGCATGCTTAAGTCTAATCGTTTGGCATTTGAATACTGGTGGCTGAAGAAGTTGGATACCACCCTTGGAAGTCATGGAAAATATGGATACAGATTATGGCCTATGCCTGTATTCATGTTTTCCAGGACTCCCTGGGCTGCATCACACTTCTCCAGCCACTAGTAATAAAATGCCGAATGATCAGACTCAAGCATGCTCCAGGTGCACTCTTCTCTAAAGATGAACTCACAGCTGATGGGGTCATGGTGGAGTGGGGCTCCCTTTCTATTTTCCAATGGGGCCCTATGGTTCCTTATTACAACCCTAGGCCCATTCTCCTTATTTCTCTCTTCTGACCAAGCCGTAGCTTATAGACCAATGATCTCCTACCTTTGGCTCCCCAGCTGTTGCCTAATTTCAACATCTCTTCTCTATCCCGGCATGCTGGGAGTTGGTAGTTTGGTCAGTTTGGACAGCAACAGGTTGAGATTGACAATTTAAGGGAGATGTTGTCCGATATGGTGAACTACAAATAGGAGACCACTGATAAAGAAATATCCATGAGGAACTACATATAGGAGACCACTGATAAAGAAATATCCATGAGGAACTACATATAGGAGACCACTGATAAAGACATATCAATGGAGAACTACAGATAGTAGACCACTTCTATGGACATATCCATGTAGAACTACAGATAAGAGACCCCTGCTATAGACATATCCATGAGGAACTACAGATAGAAGACCACTGCTATAGAAATATCCAAGGAGAACTACAGGTAGGAGACCACTGCTATAGACATATCCATGAGGAACTGCAGATAGGAGACCACCGCTATAGATATATCGAAGGAGAACTACAGATAGGAGATCACTGCTATAGACTTATCCATGGACAACTAGGGATAGAAGACCACTGCTATAGACATATCCATGAGGAACTACAGATAGGAGACCACTGCTATAGACATATCCATGGACAACTAGGGATAGAAGACCACTGCTATAGACATATTTAAGGAGAACTACAGATAGGAGACCACTGCTATAGACATATCCATGAGGAACTACAGATAGAAGACCACTGCTATAGACATATCCATGAGGAACTACAGATAGGAGACCACTGCTATAGACATATCCATGGAGAACTAGGGATAGAAGACCACTGCTATAGACATATCCATGAGGAACTACAGATAGGAGATCACTGCTATAGACATATCCATGAGGAACTACAGATAGGAGATCACTGCTATAGACATATCCATGAGGAACTACAGATAGGAGACCACTGCTATAGACATATCCATGAGGAACTACAGATAGGAGACCTATAGGATATATAGATATCTATATAGATATATAGATCTATATAGGAGATATAGACCTATAGATAGGAGGTCTACTATAGACATATCCATGGAGAATTACGGGTATGAGACCGCTGCTATAAACATATCCATGAAGAACTACAGATAGAAGACCACTGCTATGTATATCTATGGAGAAGTTGCTCAAGATGTTAAATGGCCACCCAGGTAATGCCAGACTGTGCCAAGTCCACCAGACCTCAAAGTGCTCTTATAGAGAAACTCCCTGTTACAGCTCCTATAGGGGGAATATGCACAAGAATTCATGCAAAATAATAATATGAAAAAAAAATGTTAGAAAATTGCTTATAATTAGACATGAGCAAACGAACAGAAAGTTTGGGATCAGGCATACTTAAACTATAAGCATTTGATTTTCGGAAGCTGGAGAAGATAGATGCAGCCCTAGGGCTACCTGGAAAACATGGATACAACCATAGGCAATAGGCTGCATCCATATTTTCCAGAGGCAGCCCTGGGGCTGCATCTATCTTCTCCAGCTTCCGAGAATCAAATGCTGATAGTTTCACCCGAACCTAAACTTACTGTAAGTTAGATCTCTACCCAAAATTAAAAAAGAAAAAAAGAAATAAATAAAATAAAAGTAAAAAAGCAAAGATAAAAAATAATAATTTTTATTTATTTTTAAAGGTAAAAAGGTAAAAAGTTGTATCTGTAGAAAATATACAACATTGGATACTTTGTGACTTCTCTCGGTCTATAATGAACCTTCTGTCTTATTTCTCACCTGGGATTCTATTTTACTAGGGGGGAAACACAGGGCCATTATCTCGGGGGGTAATTACGGCTTATTACGAGGATTCAGGACGTTGCAGAATTTTATTCATATTAAACATCAGTGAAGACCCGGCGGCTTTTATCTGGATTTATCGTGTGCGTAATATCAGCGCGGAATCAGACAGAGCATCTATTGTGGCCTCTACAGACGCCTAATAATCTTTAATATCCACTGCTGACAGAGGAGAATTACCTGCATATTTTCTTGTAAATTTTAAATTTTAATTCCCGCTGGTGTAAAATCTGATCTAATCCTTCGGTCAAGAAGGAAATGTTTAGTAGATTAGAGCAGAGACGGACTCCGCGTTCCAAGGTAAGAACACATTACAGCGGAACGTATAACTAACCAATGGGGACACCAAGTTTAACCCCTTTCTGACATTTGACATATATGCAAGCAGGCTCGGGAGCTAAGCCTATATATATATATATATATATATATATATATATATATATATATATATATATATATATATGGCTGATGCTGACTGCTGTACAGACTGGAGAGGATTTTATTCCCATCCATTTAAAAAAACTTTGTCTGTAGGTTTATGGTGTCCTATCTCAGGGTAGCATAAACTAGTGACAGAGAAGCTGAACAGAATGATGTATCACTTACATTGTCCTGTGCAGCTGATCCAGAGGTACCCTCCTGAATAACATGGACAGAAAGTAGTCCTCCATTATGTGTGCACGCTCAGTAGTCCTGGATATTCATGAGCTCCATCGAACTCTGTCCACCAGCTGCTTATTGGCAGTTATCTATCCATGCCGTGTATAGGCAGTCAGCTGTCAATCAGCAGATGGAGGGCGGGGGTGCTTTGCATGGGCACGGTCTGGTTCTCAGGATCAGCTTCTAGTCACAACGCGACCATGCCTGTGGAGCAACCTGGTGTCTTTTATCTGCAGACGTCTGGCTTCTTTATTCTCCAAGGCCTGGCCAAAAGTCAAATCAGTTTGGTAGCACAGTGGGTCAGCATATCTTGAAAGTTAAAGAGGTTGTCTGGCCAGGACCGCTTTTTTGGCTATTGCCTCGGGACGTAGTGGGTGAAAACAATGACATCCACCTCCCTGGCTCCAGAGATGCCACCCGCATTCTTCTGCACCACTCCCTGGCCGCTTTTGGGGTTCTGAAACATGACGTGGAAGGCTGGCTCAGCCAGTCAGCGGCTGCATCTGTGTCCCACCTCTGCCACTGACTGGCCGTCTCAGAACTCCGTAAGTGGACGGGGATTGGATCAGGGTAATGCGGGTGGCATCGCTGGAGCCAGAGAGTTAAGTGGATCTAATTGTTTTCACCCACCCTCTTCATGGACATTGCCAAAAAAAGGAGTCCCAGGGCAGACAACCCCTTCAACTTGCAAGACATGTGCTACCAAGCCAACTTGGTTTTGGGCCAGGCCTGGGAGGATGAGGAAGCTAGACTTCTGCAGCTAGAAGACACCAGCTCGCTCCACAGGTGGACAACCCCTTTAGGCTTAGTAAGGGTGTGTGCACACTTTGGAATCCGCACAGATCACCCATAGCTCCATCCAGGGTCCATTCTACGCACAGGAAGATTCCGCCGTCCATCCAAAGAAGGAACCCGGTCATTATTCAGGCAGACGGCGGAATCTTGCAAACCATAGAATGAAGCCTATGGGAGCAGCAGAGATGAGCGGAGAAGAGTCCCCAAGCAGGTGGGAGCTGCAGAATCTACAATGGGAGTTCCATTGGGATTTCCTAGCATGCACATACCCAAAAAGTAGGCCATGTAGTTTACCATGTATGTGACTGGTACTGTACGTAGCCCTATGGATAGAAGTTGTCCATACAAAGTGACATTACAGATTTATTTGGGTAAACAATGTTGTAATGAAGACAATTTTTTTTCCTTCTCTGCAAATGACCCAAATCTTGTATTTTCCAGCTTTAGTTCCACTATAAGGTCGAGATAACAAGTTCAAGCCGTAACACAAGACTCCAGTATCTGGGAGCCGGGCACGGGGAGATAGACTTTCCTGGAGCTCGGTGACAGGTCAGGAAGAATTTCGTGTGACTAATTACTACTTAGCCTGCCAGGGGAAGATGGCGGCGGGCAGATTATTGTATCATGGAGGGGAAACATACTTTAAACTAGATTGGACTTAATTTCCTTTTCACTGAAAGGAAAGAAAGATTAATGAAATATTCCCAAATCCGTCCTGTTAGTTTTTATTAAATCAGCGAGTGAAATCCAAGCTCTGGTTGTGCTGCGGGATCTGTTCCTGTGGATTTGATTACAGTCTTCATGAGTGGACTGGACACGCTTCTTATACAATAACATTTCTCCAACGAGAAAATTAAATTATATCAGTCAAGTGAATTACATTTCATTGAGGCAGCCATGTAGGACCACGACTTTGAGGGCAGCAGTCCACGGCCATTACCTGCGACTTAAACCTTGACGGTTCCAATCGGCTTAGAACCCATCAGTGTTTTCCAAAGGTCAAACGACACAACTGCGCTTGCTTATTAATAATCTATTTTTTATTATTTATTCTTTTAATTAAAGTGAAGCTCCAATATAGTAAAGGATTTTGTTGCATTCTTCTAAAAGGTCTCCTTATGATCCTCATGGGAGGGGCTTCACATTCACGTTACTCTGGGAGGAGCTTCCTGTTTGGCTCAGTGCCGCCCCTGCAGAGCATAGAAAAGAAGTCCTAAAAGTAATTCTCATCTCACAGGATTTTTTAGACTTGATTTTTAAATGGGTTAGGCAAGACTTAAAAATCATGGCTGATTTTTTTCATAAACAGCACAACGCTTGTATCCTATTTGGGTGTGGTTTTGCAATTAAGCTCCATTCACTTCAATGGAACAGAGACAAGAGTCATGCTGATTGTGGAAGAAAGTGGCCTTGTTTTTTTTTACATCCTTTTACGGTACTCCTTTAACCACTTCTTTACCGGGGTATTTGGCATACACCATCATAAGTAATATATGGGCCTGAAAGGGATCACACGAGAGCAAGGGATTGACTTAAATATTCCCATCCACCATATGTAACATAGGGACCTGTGGGCCCCTCAGGGACACAAACCACTGTGTATCTGTTACCCTCTATCTACACCCATGCCTAAGAGACAGTTTTACAAGCCATAAAAACTGGTTCAGGTGACCTATCTTATACTAAGGATCAGATGGGAGAGTTCAGTAAGATTTATCTGCATATCTGCATATCTACATATGCTATGTAGGAGCCCCATACACATTGGAGGAACATCAGCTGATTGATTTTGGCAGGTCTGGCTGACTGTCTAATGGGTATATTGGCCTGCCACACTTCCCCCTCGTTAGGAAAGTGAAAGATCAGGCAACTGAGATTTCAGCTGCCTGATCCTTAGTTCTCAGATATGACAAGGCCGCAAAGTCTGGCTGCTCAACTAAGCCGAGTATTTATGTGGGGATCGGGAGAGATAGCAGCATGTATAAGGGCAACAGTTATTGGGGGCATATGGCCACCTTTCCCCTACTAATGAGGACTTTGGGGACTAACATAGGTAAGAATCAGGCAGCTGTGGTCCAACATGGGTGCCTCTACTGAAATGAACAAGACTTACGGAAACCTACATCTCTGCATTAAGAATAAGGGAACAAGACTGCTGGTCTCCCACCAATCTTACTTTTTCCGGCATGACTAATTAATAAGTTATAAAAGTTTGTTATTGGAAAAGCCCTTTAAGGAAAAAGTAAACCACAATTTTTTTTTTAAATATATAAACATTTTCAATGTTAACTTGTTTTATGAAGAGAGTAAATAAATCCTAAGAAAAGTGCTGACTGAGTATTGTGCTAACCGTGTCGTCGTCTAAAGGTTGGAGACCATAGATAAGTTATGGTCTCATCTCTCTCTGATGGTCGTATGGATTGGGTATCTGACCTTCTGAAGAGAAATATAGTCAACATATATATCAGGGCTAGGGGTTGACTTATATACGGGAACTAGCCGAGCTCTTACCCCTGGTGGCGTTTCTCCATCGTGTTATGGATATAGAGCACAGACTTATAGACTGTAATGTGAAGTTCAGGGTTTTACGAGACATTTATTACTGTGTCGATGGCTTTACCCCGGAACGTCTGCCAAAAAAAGAGATTCTTAGGTAATATGTCTAATACTTCACAAAACTTCCTTTGGACCCACTGGTTTATAATCCGGTGGAATGCATCTTGTGCCAAGCCTGATGGAGAGACAAGGCTCTTGACCGGACTTAATAATGATGCTTTTGTGTATATATATACATATATATATATATATATATATATATATATATATATATATATATATATATATATATATAAATAATATCTTTGCTTGGCTTCTAAAGGGGTGATCTTCTCAAAGAAGATGGCCTCTATGCCTAATATACGTGGAAACTAACATTTGTTCTGGATGATGGGTGGTCTTCTGGAGATGTTTTTCTATTCATAGTATGTTAGAAATAGACTTACGGCTGACACAAGCTATGGACCCTCAAAGGGGTATGATAGAGTACGCAACCAGAGTTTTCGTTTTACAGTAGAATCCAGGGGTTATGTAGTTTGGCCAATGCTCGCGGCTTTTGCAATCAATGGACATTTATTAAAGGACAAATCCCCACTTGCTATGGTTGATAGAGGGGGTACGGAGACCTTAAGCTGGCCATACACCTTTATAACTGACGGCCAAGCATCTCTGTGTTCTTTATGGGGAGGGGAGAAGTATACCGAAGGGAGACCACTCTCGCTGCATCTTATCTCTCCTGATTTTCCATCACTGCCGACCCCCATCTCCAAAGACATTATCCGCAAATGGAACTCTAAGGCCTCATTCACACGATCCTTGACACTATCCTTGCCACGATAACGGGAGGACGATCGCGTCACGGATCCTTTAATGGAAATGCAGCCCTCCCGCTGCCCGGCAGCAGAGAATGTGCACTCCTGTCATCGCATTTTACAACTACTCACCTACTCCCCAGGTGCCAGCCGACTACACTCACTCACCGCTGGTTCGTTCTGGTGCCGGAAGAAGGAGGCAGGGTAGTCCACTTTTGGTCAACATGTCAGCCGTGATGACAGCTGTCAGATGCGATGACAGGAGCACACTTTATGCGCTCCTGTCTTCTCTGCTGCCAGGGTTGGGGGTGATCCGTGCCATGAACCGCATTAGGACATGTCCTATTTTTTTCGCAGTGGGTGTCGCGGTACGGATTGTGTAAAATGACAATTTTACAGGACATGTAAATGCAGCCTAAAATGGTGTATGGGGGTCTTCATACCCGTGCAGACAGCCTTATTTGTGATTATACTTGAATGAATAGAGGTCCCAGTGGTGGCCCACCTCCTTATGAGTTCATAGGTCCCCAGTAGGGCATTTACCCAAACATACTATTCTCCAAACGCAGGTAGTAGATCACTGCCCTAACTCTTCCATAGCTTTTCTCCCCCAACCTACAGAAAAAAATATAAAAATATTTCACTTCTGTAATGATTTTCTGAAAAATTTTCTAAAAATTATCGCTCATGCTTGTCAAACTGGTCTTCTTCCATATGAACAATCAGCATGAAAGGAATGGACTTGGTAGAGATATAAAAATGGAGGTTCCCCTATCGTTTTACGATGTCACCCCCACATACTGGTACAAGAGCCCTTGTGAGCCCATTAGTTATAGGCCTTGTTCACACATGCCTGACTTCGTTTGGTGACGCATTCATACATTTGTGCCAGATTTTACAAGGCAACTATGGCAGAGAGGCCACAGACTTGGCATCAAACCCCATTCCAGCCTATGGCGCTTCAGGAGTGACAACAGATACATGTAATGATTCTGTTGCGTGTGACATTGACACCCTTATGCACCCCTGATGGAAGACATATGTGAATCTGACTTTACTTACAGCTCATGCTTCATGGAGCCCCCCCAATGAGCAGTTTGTGGGGGACTGTTAAAGTGGTTACCTAGGAGAAACCAATAGCCGATATATTCCAGAAACAGCTCCACTCTTGTTCTCAGTTTGAATGTGGTATTGTAGTTTAGTTTCATTGAAGTGAATGGAGTGGAGTTGTAATACCACACACAACCTGAGGACAGGGGTGGTGCCGTTTATGGCATAAGGCAGCTATGTTTTATAATCCTTATTAAAAGGAGAAGTCCGGTGAAAAATGTTATTAAAGTATTGAATTGCCCCCAAAAGTTATACAAATCACCAATATACACTTATTACGGGAAATGCTTATAAAGAGCTTTCTTCCCAGCACTTACTACTGCATCAAGGCTTCACTTCCTGGTAAAATGGTGATGTCACTTCCTGGATAACATGGTGATGTCACTTCCTGGATAACATGGTGATGTCACGCCCCGACTCCCAGAGCTGTGCAGGCTGTGGCTGCTGGAGAGGATGATGGCAGGGGGACACTGAGGGACACAGGGCACTGGAGGGACACTGAGCATCCCTCTGCCATCATCCTCTCCAGCAGCCACAGCCCGCACAGCTCTGGGAGTCGGGTTGTGACATCACCATGTTATCCAGGAAGTGACATCACCATGCTATCCAGGAAGTGACATCACCATGTTATCCAGGAAGTGGCATCACCATGTTATCCAGGAAGTGAAGCCTTGATGCAGTAGTAATTGCAGGAAAAAAGCACTTCATGTGCATTGCCTGTAATAAGTGTATATTGGTGATTTGTATAACTTTTGGGGGGGCAATGCAATACTTTAATAAAAGTAATTTTTTTACCTGCACCTTGGAAAAGACATTTATGAGCTGTAATTTGGTGCAATTTTGTAACCATTTATATTTTTGTACATTTTTAGGCTATGTTCACACTATGTATTAACAACGCCGTTATTTGACACCGCAAACAATGGCCGCTGTATGACATGTTCCTGCCAACAATACTGCCATATCGGACGCAGGAACATCATTTTAATTGGAATGCGGGCACATTTGGGTGCAATCCAATCAACCACAGAGTTCAATGCAATGTACGGCTGTCAGAACGGCCATACATTGAGTGACCAGAGTGTGAACATTGGCCGTTGTTCACGTTGTAGCGGCTGTAAATAGTTGACATGTCAATTATTTTCATAGCCATATTTGGACAACGGCCATTGTTCCCCATAGACTTTAATGCAGTGCATTATGTCAAGACAAGAACAGCCATTGTTTTAATCACAAACAACGGCCATTCTTGTCTTAAAAATACACTGTGTGAACATAGCCTTAATAGGCAATGTTTCATTAATTCAACAAAATCTTTATCGGTGGAATTCCTCCTGTTTTTTGTTTTGGGAAAAAAATTGATTTCGTACAACAACAAAACAAGAAAAATATACAAATAAAAGAGAGAATACTCACCTTTCCAACTTCCTCTGATGTTACGCCTTCTGTCTTCGTTGCGGTTCTCTTCTTCCTCCATGCGATGGCATTGTGTTCCGCAGACTGACCGTTCCTGCCCATACAAAGTACCACTGGAAGAAGGGCTTCAGCAAGAATGGGAAGAATGGATGGCAGCAACTGCGGGGGAGCGAAAGAGGTAAGTATGCCATCTTAATTTTTTCGAATGTACAGATATATACAATATTGTTAGCTTTAAAGCAGGGGTGGGGAACCTTTGGCCCTCCAGCTGTTGCAAAACTACAATCCCAAATGTAGTTTCCCCACCCCCTCTATCAACGAGAGCTGAGCACCATGGCAAGTGGGGATTTGTCATTCAATGAATGGCCATTGATTGCAAAAGCCACTATGTATTACCCTGCGAGTACGGGACAAACTACATAACTCCTGGATTCCCTCATAAAGCAAAAACTCTGGTTTGGACTATATCAGACTGTATCATGATGGGAATTGTAAATTTGCAACAGCTGGAGAGGCGAAGGTTCCCCCATCCCCGCTTTAAAGGGAACCATGGCACCTGAGCCAGAACCCACCCGACCCCCCTATACTTACCCCCTCCTGCTGTTCCCGGTCCTGCCACAGAGAAATCACCATCTGCAAGTTCAATATACACATGGGAAAAGAAGAGTCTGATGTCCATGGGAAATCATCACTGCTCCAGTAATTTCCTATAGACATTGGACTAAAGGGGGTAAGTATCAGGGTCTTGGTTGGGGTCTGCCCTGGGTGCCAGGTTCCTTTATCCAAAAAAATGTAAAAAAAAAAAAGTGAAAAATTTTAATACAAAACAAAGTTAAGATTTTAATAAAATTGAAAATGTGTGTATGTATATATATATATATATATATATATATATATATATATATATATATATATATACACATACACACACACAAACTTTTTTGCAAAAAATAAACTAAAAATGATTTAAACACAAAAAAAAAATTTAACAATTTTTTTTGGGAAATCTTGGAAAACTTTTCTGCCTACTACGTCTCAATAGACATCATGAAAAGTTTGGTCTGGGGCTTCTTCAGTGTGAAATCTATTAGTGAATTGTTTACGCTGGCTATTAGCTGCTAAGGGACGGGGCTCTAAGCCGCTGATCTATTTGCCGCTGGTAATCCCGCCTTTGTTTACACTCGTAATGACACAAACACAATGAAATCGGCTTTAAGCGTTTACCAATTAGTGCTACATGCGGCAATTGACTCCAGTATTTACCTTGCGGAGACCACCTAGCGGGATAGGCCGGAGAAACCAATGCAAAGCGGGGCCCGACATTCATCTCTTAATGGCTCTCCCCGGCCCGGCTCTTCATTGAATTAGCAGGTTTAGGACAGAAAATCCCAGAATTTACAGATACTAATAAGTGCACTGTCTCTTTAAACGACACAATTAACTCTTTATTGATTTAGGGAATAGGGTGACGCACAAAGTCTATTACCGGCAGGTGTGCGAGGGGATTTGTCTCATCTACATTGCAGCAATCACAACTGTAAATGTCCCTTTATAAACAGATTACAACAACGGGAGATTCCTACAGTTTATGGGTCAATATAGCGGGAAAAATCATTTACAGTCCTGCTAAAAATCCCAGCTATTAGTTTCTGTACCACCCACCCAGCTTTACCTGACTTCTGAATGGAAAGCTGCCTACAAGTATATGGATGTTATCCCTGCACTAGGCTGATCACTCCAAGGTCCACGTCAACTCTTACAAAAACAGTGCCACCCTCGTCCTCAGGTTATGTGCGGTATTGCAATTCAGCTGCATTCACTTCAAAGGAACTGATCTGCGATACAACACCCAATCTGAGAACAAGGGTGGCGCTGTTCCAAAAAGAAAGCAGCCATGTTTGTTGAAGCCTGGATAACCCCTTTAAGCTGGAGGTTTGACTTTAAAATTGATGAGAAAAATCACAGTGATCCAAAAAAACTGCTCCACCCCTGTCCTCAGGTTGTGTGTGGTATTACAACTTCAATGCAACTGAGCTGCAATACCACACCCAACCTGAGGATAACAGTGGTGCTGTTTCTGGAAAAAAGTAGCCTTTAAAAAAAAACAATCCTGGACAACCCCTTTAAAAGGGGTACTCCAGCAAAAAACTTTTTCTTTTAAATCACCTGGTTTCAGAAAGTTACACAGATTTGTAATTTACTTCTATTTAAAAATCTCAAGGCTTTCCATACTTATCATCTGCTGTATGTCCTGCAGGAAGTGGTGTATTCTTTCCAGTCTGACACAGTACTCTCTGCTGCCACCTCTGTCCGTGACAGGAACTGTCCAGAGCAGTAGCAAATTCTCATAGAAAACCTCTCCTTCTCTGGACAGTTCCTGTCTTGGACAGAGGTGGTAGCAGAGAGCAATGTGTCAGACTGCAAAGAAAACACCACTTCCTGCAGGACATACAGCAGCTGATATGTATGGGAAAACGTGAGATTTTTAAATAGAAGTAAATTACAAATCTATATAACTTTCTGAAACAGGTTGATTATAAAGAAAAAGATATATATATATATTTTACGAATCTGCTACGAACGAAGCATACGTCATTTTTCTTTTGCCTCTATGTTTCGCCTGGTACTTTGGGGTCTATTCTAACCAGGGGTCCTATTTTGGCCTTGTTCTACATTGCAGACAGGGAGAATTCTGTCTCATAGACAAAGCTCCGCCCCTTTACCAATTCCACTGATCACATGTTCCAATAGAGAAAGGGGAAAAGATAAAATGGACGCTTCCAGGGAGACCTATAAAACTTAATTTTACATTTTTCTTAACCTTTCGGAATAAAGTAAAACTATACCCTATTTAAAGAGGAGAAGAATATAAATTTTTGCTAGTATTTTTTTTTCCTCTTTTCTTCCTTTCACATCCCTTTAAGCCTCACAGACCGTAGACGATATTCCCCAGACGTCCATCAGATTTGAGACTTAATTTTAGTTAATTGGAGGTTACAATCTCGTAACATTTCTCAGCCGCTCATTTGAGAGTTGACTTTGGAACAGTCGCTCATTCATTCAGCGCTGGTTGCCGGCAGTGGCGGGGTTAATTGCCAAATCCTTGCCAGTACAATATAGGATCGCGAGCCAACACTTTCACCTGGATGCAGCTTGTGACTCTGATTTGACCCCAGACAAGAATCTGCCCGTGCACAGTTTGGCATGTCACTGGCTACGTCAAGGTAGTGAAATACTTGAACCTCGTCCAACTTTCTGTTGCTTATTTTGAAACAAGTTTAGCCACAATATACTCGAGTGAGCAATCTTCCCGGTTTCCTCTCTGTCTGAGAGAGTCTGATGGGATGGAAAGGAGCTCAATTCTATTTATAGAAATGCCATACATTAATACACGACCACAAGTGCACTTGCCCTTTAGCCCTACTTTCCCCTGCCCTGCAAAGAATTAGCCTGTCACTTTAAATCTCTTAAAGGGATTGTCATAGCTATAAAGTGAGGGGCAGTTGCAGTACCTGAGGCAGACAACAGGTGGAGCCTTGATAAACAGTTGAGACTTTTGAAATGTTTTCATATCAACTGGTAGAAGAATGTTATACATCTGGGTTTCACTTCACAGACGGGTGGGATTTAGCTCTTTATCCTGCTCAGCCAATCAGTGACTGCAGCAGTGTCCCGCCCCAGTCACTGACTGGCTGAGCGGGGCATCTGTCAGACGGGTCGTGACGTAGCCAGAGGGGAACTCAGAAGACAGCTGGCGGGGTCCGCGGCTCTGCACAGGCACCGGGACAGGTGACTATAACTTTATTTTCGCCCACCCATTGCCTGTAATAATTTTTTAGCCCCACCCCCTTCGGGACTCCTCCTCTAAGTTAAATTCAAACCTTCCCATATTTTCAGGCTGCCATATGAGAAGAAGGAAGTCCTGAAATTTTTTCCAATTTGGCACAGAGTGCTTTCTGCTGCCACCTCTGTCTGTGTCAGGGACTGTCCAAAGGGTGGCAGCAGGGAGCAAAACTACACAACCTCCTCTAGGGAATACAGTAGCTGGTAAGTGCTAGGCTTTTTTTTTATATATAAATTTTTATCTGAAATTGGCACCAGTTGATTTTAAACTTGTTTTCCCCTTCTGGAGCACCCCTTTAACTGCTTCTCTTCACTAGGCAAAAGAGCCATGGTTGTATTATTAAGATGTATTTTGCTGCTCCCAGTGGTGACACACGGTACTGCAATACATGAATATTGCAAAAATATTGAAAAGAAAAAAAGTTCTAAAATTAGGAAAATCTGCTTTATTATATCTTATGTCAATGTTATTATATTTTGGAGATTAAAAATCAATTATTGTTAGTTTTTTGGCCACTGAATTGTTATCTAGCCAAGTATTTGCTGCTGGTAGACTCTATACTAAGTGGCCGTTTCCTATAGGAGCGCAACTGTATTGGATGTTTTAAAAAACACAGAGCGGGCAGACTTGGCCCCGGCAGACTGGCCAAGTGATCAACAACTTTAAGTTCTAGCTCAACACTAGTAAGCAATGCTATATGCAACATGTTTTATTTTTTTGACCCGATGTTGGAGTGCCCCTTTAAGGTTACCAGAATAGAGCCAGCCCACTGGAGCAATAGAGGTTCCAGACTCTCACATAGTAATGAGCCCAAAAGTTTCAGTAGAAGACTACTCCAGTCGCTCAGTGTTTGAGGTTTCCCTGCCGTTTCACCCATGATCATAAAAACTTCTCAACCTTTCGTATTTATAGTTTCGCCCTATATATTCCGAGTCACAAACATTTCCCATCCACCTTTCTAATTGTTTCCCACTGTCCTCCGCTCCTGAGCACAAGCCAAGCAAAGATCCCCATATCCGCCTCCTCATAGATCTTCCTATCTGTTCAACCACTTCCCCGTCCAAGTGAAGAAATAAACCGCCTATAAATTATCGGCTCAATGATTTGGGAGCTTCCACAGTTCACGTCGTAGACGTTTTATAGTGAATTACTCCTCGCTCGCTACCTGACCTGCAGTCTCCCAGGTTCACTCTGCAGGACAGATCCCCCGGGCATAGTCTTTAATTTACTAAGCAGAATCACATATGGTCCCTGAAAATATGATCTCGGGTTAGAACGTCCATGGGAGATTCTTAATGAAAAAGCAGCTGATACACAGGAAATAAATGAGCAGCGAGTACACGAGAACAAGGCTTACCAGAGATAATGTCACCGCTGACTCCTATCTATCATCTATTAATAACTGTGCCGAAATACATGGGTCATGATACAATTGGGGCACACCATACTGGTTGGCCAAATTTTTGGAACCTTATAGAAGTAAATGGAAACCGTAAGGCGGCGATTTTCAACCTGTGGCTCTCCAGCTGTAACTGTCACGGCATGCTGGGATTTGTAGTTTTGCAACAGGTTGTGAATCAGTCACTGCCTTAAAGTGGGACTTCAACATCAGGTAAAAATAAATAAATAATAGGCATATAGCATTGCTTACCGGTTTGCTCCTGTTTTGAAATAACCAAAAATCTATTGGTTTTGGGGTCTTAGTTCTGTACTTCCTGGTTGAGCAGTTGCTCAGTATGACAATTCCCAGAACACTTTGCTTTCCTTTAGCTGCCCATCACAATCCTCCTACCCTGCCTACTTCCCTACCAGGTCCCTACTAAGGATGGTCCGAACCTGCTGAGGTTCGGGTTCGTATGAACCCGAACGCTCGGTAGCAGATACTCGCTGTCTGCCCGCTCCGTGGAGCAGGCGGATCCAGCGGGAGGACCGCCTGGAAAACTGGGATACAGCCTATGGCTATGGTTGTATCCCAGTTTTCCAGGCGGTCCTCCCACTGGATCCGCCCGCTCCACAGAGCGGGCAGACAGCGGGAATCATTCGGACTATCCCTAGTCCCTACCCAAAAGCTGTTGCAGAATATCTAATTTCACTGCAAACTATTCCATCAGTGAGGTTGCAGCACCTGCTGCATTCACTCTGCTTTTTCTTTAGCACAAGGCAGCATGCTGTAATCACACTGCATCCTCCATGCATATCCCAATAAAGATATATAAGTATCTGTGCATATGACTGAGAGATGGTGATGTAGGCTGGAGGGGCTGGTGGGTAGGACTAGACCTCAGAGACAAGATCCAACCAAGACTCCTGTGACATTAGAGGATGATGTGTTGTCTTGGTAAAGAGGAGGGAGCTGGAGACAATACACATTTTGTAGTTTTTCTAATTTTAACTTCCTGTTGGGGTGATCTTGAGATTTGTGGTTTCGATTTCGATGCTGATTAGTGGCCCCACCCTCCTTAAAAACTATCTGACAGATTTTTGAAGCCAAAGCCAGGAATGGATTTGGAAAGAGGACAACTCTCAGTCTTTCCTTTACGACCTGTTCTCTGTTTATAGTCTGTTCCTGGCTTTGGCTTTAAAGATCTGTCAGAGATATCTGTGTAAACGCACCATTACACACAGAATAATAGTAGTTCGTTATGATCACAAATGTAATCGTAATGTTTGTATACTCTAGTATGTGAATTATCTTAATAACCAACAAACGATGTGTACATACACCCGAAAGTTAGAAAACGATTAACAATGGTTTTATGATCAGCTTAAAAGATGCGATCAACATCACAGTAGCAATTTTTCAATCTTTGCTGGCACACACAAAGAAAAATTATTGATTAAATTTGAATAATATAATGATTTTGCGCATGATAATGGTCCTATGTAATAAGGCCCTTAGGCCTTTGAGTTGGAACTTTCATGCATGTGTGTGTTTATATGTATACAGTATATATGTGTTTGTATGTGCAGAGTATGCATGTGTGTATAGTATTTGTGCATGTGTACAGTATGTGTGTTTGTGCACAGTATGTATGTGTATAATGCATATTTGTTCAGTATATGTGTATGCGAGTGTATGTGTTTGCATGTGTACAGTATGTGTATAGTTATATGTATGTGTGGATGCATGTGAGTGAATGTATTCACATGTGTACAGTATATATCTGTACAGTAAGTATTTGCACGTGCACAGTAAACTTGTGTGTACAGTATTTATGTGTATTTGGACAGTGTGTATATGTGTACAATATGTGTATGTGTGTATACAGTATTTGTGTGTGCGTGTAGATTTACAATATGTATACAGAGCATGCTGGGAGCTGTAGTTTTGAAACAGCCGAAAAGCCAAAGATCAAAAACCACTCATCTAATGTGTATGAGCAGCATCAAGCTGTGCTCAAAGTTTTGCAAACTTGTAGTTTTCAACATGTGGCTGTCAGAGCATGCTGGGACTTGTGGTTTTGCAAACTTATAGTTTTGCAAAGTGTGGCTATGAGCGCATGCTCTGAGTTGCAGTCCTTCAATAGGCGAAAAGCCGAAGGTTGAGGAAGACTGCACTATAGCTACACCCCTATTATGGCTCCGAGCCTCACATCTGCCTTGTAATACATTACTACAACTATATCCCATGTATATCGGCACCCTGCAATAGTCTAAGAAAGCTCAGCTGTTCTGACTAAGCAAAAAATTGACAGTAGGGGGCGACTCAAGAAAGTTTTTTTTATTTATGGGGAAATGTTCTTTAATAAAGAGCAATGCATGTTTATTGTTGTATGTCTATCTGCTGCCCATCAGCCGCGGCACGGAGCGTATCAGGAGAGCAGGCAGCGGCATAATGCCTTTGTAAGGAGAAAAAAAAAAGTATTTGCGAAAGGTCTCGCTACAATTACCAGCCGCCATGTTCAATCTGGCGTTCTAAGCCTTTGTGTCTGGCATTAATAATAACAGTACCAACCATCCATCCCCAAAGTTGTCCTAATTGAATTACAGAGGATGTAATAGCCTTACAATAACACTGTGTGCACTTTCAAAGCAAATTAACATGTTACTTAATCCTCAGGTCAACTCCGCTATTATTTGGCCTGGACCGATTCCACCGAGCGGAGATATAACACGATCGTACGTTTCTGCAGCAGCGCAATGAGAGATGACTAGTTATAGCCCAGGGCTCCCGTCTGACAGGGAGTGACTGCCCACCCCTCCCCCGTCCCTGCTCCGACAAAGAGCAAAACTCAACAATGTCAAGACGGAGTGAAGTCAGGCGCGGCGAATAGTCGGAATTTTGCACTTTGTCTAATTTAGTCCGATGGATGAAAACAACTGGAGCTAAGATGTGTAGAGATAGAGTCAGGTTTATTGTTTTATGTCCATTCTGCCGTACAGGGGGGTAGGACTGCGCTTTTACCCGAGGAATCCGCCAATGAAACATGGCCGCCCACAGGGGTTGTCGTTAAAGTTTCCTATAGGTCTGCAGAAAGCTAAATCCTGGTTCTATGTCCAGGGCTGGGGCTATACCAGGGATGGAGAACCTTCGGCTCCATCTAAAATTCCATCTACAATTCCCATCATGCCTGGACTCGGGACCCACCAGGATACTGCCACCCAATGGCCCTGCCCATGTCGCTACAGTACAGGGTATGATTGTTCAGCAGTCAGAGAAAGTAGGATAACAAAAACTGTATATATACACCATGAAGGAGATTTATTAAACATGGTGTAAAGTGAAACTGGCTCAGTTGCCCCTAGCAACCAATCAGATTCCACCTTTCATTTTCAAAGAGTCTGTGAGGAATGAAAGATGGAATCTGATTGGTTGCTAGGGGCAACTGAGCCAGTTTCACTTAACAGTTCACGTTTCCTAAATCTCCCTGTTTTTTACAGGAAATATCCATAAAAAGGCCTGAAAATGGACAAATTTAGGCAAATGAGCCCCAAAGTGAGTGCAGACTGGGCACAGGGCAGAACGTGTGTTCGCAGTACTCCCGATTTCCCAACGTGTATCAGCAGATCTTCATTCTTAATGGAGGATCTTGTCCTATCAACCACTTGACTTCCTGTGTGGGGCCCCACAAAAAAACTAAAAAGGGCCCTACACTACACTTGACGTGTACAAAGTGACATTCATAACATACACAGTCATACATGGATAATGTACACTGTCATGTCATAATACACAGATAATGTACATGATGATGTCAGTGCATGAATGTTCACAGTGATGTCACAGTACATGATAACATACACAGTGATGTCACAGTATAGAGATCACGTACACAGTGATGTCACAATATATAGATCATTTACATGGTGATGTCACAGTGTATATGTATAAGTATATACAGTATCACATGCGCAGTGGTAGTAGAAAGTTAAAGCAGGGCCACATTCAGTGTACAAGACAGGATGGGGAGGGATGGACCCAAAGATCTTTACATGTACTATATAGTCAGAGAGTTTCCCTTAATCGAAATCTCAATGTCAAGATCATGTCCTTCTGTTCAAGGCCCTCACCAAACTTCTGCACCCTGTTAGGTATGAGCTCAGTAAGTTGCAGTGTCGTGGCTACCATGGAGGAAAGCCACGCAACTACTATGGGGCCTGTGCGGCCCCCAGTGGCCGAGCGTGGCCTGCCTCCATGGTACAGCGCTCAGAGCTTCCTGAGAGGGCCACTTTTAGTGCCTTCTCGGGGAGGAGGGGTAGTCTGTGAGCGTCGTCATGGGAATGGAGGGGGGTATGTGCCGTAAGAGCCTCAGAGCACAGTCCGGGGGGGGGAGGGGGAGGGGGAGGGCCCTCTTACATAAACATAAACTACCCCCTAGACACTAGGATTCATGGGGCCCCATATCCAGTGGCCTGCCAAGCTGTGATGGGTCCCTTGGGCTCTTGTCACGGTAGTCCTGAGTGGCAATTGACCCACCTGGACTATTGGTACCGCCACCGACAGAAAGAAGAAAATGACCCAAGGTGTGTGGCTAGTGTGTACAGGTGCTGGTGCAGAGTAAGATATGACTGAGTCCCAGTGATAAAAATAGAACAGCTCCACTGTGCCGTCTCTGAATAGTATAAAACACTTTGGCAGCAAATAGATAACCTTTGTACAGACCTTAGTGTTTAGCTTGGTTTGTGCAGCGGAGATACTTGGAAATCTTGTATACAGTAGAGGTAGTTGTAGCGGTGCTGGTAAAGTTCAAAGTAGAGTGGAGCAGCATAGAGGAGAGGAGTTTGTCAAGGGAGTCCCAACCCAAAGTAGTACTGTGCTCTGCCAGAACTTTTGAGAGATACTTGAGAGTGAGTGATACTTGTACTCGTGTTTACACTAATGTTTGACCACCTTCTGCCCTACAGTGTTGAGTTACTTATCCTACAAGGGTGATACCAGTCCCAGCCGTGGTTACCTGGGTTAAGTGTCCGAGACTTCCTGGGGTTACTTACACTGTGAGATAGGATCCGTAGACCCTCTGGTAGCTTTGTCCTATCCAGGTTAGTTCCTTTTTGTATCAGGACCTATAGCAGGGACTTCTGCTCTGTGAGTCCTCCTCCCATGAGAATCTGAGTAGAACTGAAGCTACACTTCCTCCCACCAGGTGACTACTTCCTACAGGGATATGTAAGAAACTCTGTGAGTGGTGGAAAGGAATGTGTGCAAAGAAAAAGAAGAAGGAGGATAGGTCAAGAAGAAAGAGTATCTCCATTGGGCATAATACATAAGAAACAGTAACCCTTTGTTAGCTTCAGCTGTGCAATCCATAAGAGCTTACATACAAAACACTGACATCTTGTGGGGAAACTATAGAATGCTACCTTCATCACCTCTTAATCTAGAAAAGAAGCTTTTGCAACAGGTGTAAAACACAAAACATCCGTGGTGGGACACCACAGTGATGCTAGATGCATTAAGCTAGATCCGCAGTGTCCCAGCCATAGCTAACATGGGGCACTTTAATGGATCTATGCAACATCCGGTACAGTCTTCCTCCAGCCCCAGATCACCAGATCAAAATACACTGCATGCATCAGTTTTTGATGGAATGACCACAATACAGGATCACCGGCCTCAGATGTTCATTTTTACACCTAGCCGCCTGGCAGTGAAGAGGTTAAAGCATTAACTGGGGCTTCCATGGAGAAGCATAATACTCCTTTCCTGCTTTCCCCATAAGATTGTTTGAAGTGGCTCTATCTTCCCGTCTCCACTCTCCCTAAGGCCGGCGTATAAATAAACCAGCCTGTCTAGTTTTTATTTTCCAAGGTGCCCGTATCCTCGCCCAGGCTGCGCTGGGTTTCTGTGAAATTCTCACATGTGCTAAAAACAGGAATTTGGCTCTCACATAAGACCCCTCACTATACAGTCACTCTCCGTGGTAGGTAAAAATAACTTCAAGCTAATGGATAGTATTTTTTTTCTCTCCCTTTCTCCGTGTTTTTGGCCGTTACTCGGTTTCGCATCGTTTTACCCACAATGGCCAATCTGGTAAAATGATCTATGAATCTTCTTATAAGGAAGACGAAGGAAACCCCCCCAAAAAAGTAAAATATTAAGCCAGAATTGTAACCATCATCACCTCAGACATTGCCCCCCCTTGTCCCAACATATGATCCTGTAATGATCTGCGTTGGCACAAGAGCCGCATAGCTGTGGAGGCAGAAGAGATGGCGAAACAGAGGAAATGAGATGGGAATTTCACAAAGTTATTTGTCTATCTGACATGTTAAATGCTGGGGAAGGGATCGTGCTCAATTGGCCATATAAAAGCGTGGTGTATAATCTTCTAAGTCGTGCTCCCGACGGGTTACATGGCCACCGCAGCTCGCCTTCATCAATCTCCACTGTTTATCTGGGAATAGTACTTTTATTTTTATTTTTTGGCTGAGAGAATTAAATCAAAAGGATAAAATTATACAAGAGAGAAGACACCGATCAAAGACACAAGAGAGGAGACGGCGCTGCTGGTGTATCACCGCAAGGATAAAACTACCGGAAGCCCCAAACCCCAAGGATTATCGTTAATCGTTTTTAATGGTTTAATTGTATTTCTTAGATGAATATATTTAAATTTATCCCAACTGATTCCACCAAACCACAAAGTTTTTGCATTGAAATTACATTAACATTGATACTAAACCTGACGGATATGAAATGGGTTGGTCAAAACTATAAATTAATTTATTGATTTATAATTTATGAATTTGCACTTACAGCTTTTCATAAAATAATTCCTGTACATATAACATAGCTTTTCTACAAAGATAAATCTGCTAATATAATAATGAACTTTAAGTGATTCAATTTCGCCACCTGTGTGAAAAAAAGATTAACATGCACAATTCATATACTGCAATACTGTCCCCTATATACAAGAATATTACTACTATAACACTGCTCCTATATACAAGAATATAACTACTATAATAATGCTCCTATATACAGGAATATAACTACTATAATACTGCTCCTATATACAAGAATATAACTACTATAATACTGTTCTCTATATACAAGAATATAACTACTATAATACTGCTCCTATATACAAAAATATAACTACTATTATACTGCCCCTATATACAAAAATATAACTACTATTATACTGCCTCCTATATACAAGAATAAAACTACAATAATACTGCTCTCTATATACAAGAATATAACTACTATAATACTGCCCCTATATACAAGAATATAACTACTATAATACTGCTCCCTATATACAAAAATATACCTACTATAATACTGCCCACTATATACAAGAATATAACTACTATAATACTGCCCCTATATACAAGAATATAAACTACTATAATACTGCTCCTATATACTAGAATATAACTACTATAATACTGCTCTCTATATACAAGAATATAACTACTATAATATTGCCCCCTATATGTACAAGAATATAACTACTATAATACTGCCCCCTATATATACAAGAATATAACTACTATAATACTGCTCCTATATACAAGAATATAACTACTATAATACTGCTTCTGTATACAGGAATATAACTACTATAATACTGCGCCTATATACAAGAATATAAACTACTATAATACTGCTCCTATATACTATAATATAACTACTATAATACTGCCCCCTATATGTACAAGAATATAACTACTATAATACTGCCCCCTATATATACAAGAATATAACTACTATAATACTGCTCCTATATACAAGAATATAACTACTATAATACTGCTCCTATATACAAGGATATAACTACTATAATACTGCTCTTATATACTAGAATATAACTACTATAATACTGCTCCTATATACAGGAATATAACTACTTTAATACTGCTCCTATATACAGGAATATAACTACTATAATACTGCTCTTATATACTAGAATATAACTACTATAAAGCGACATGGAGAGAAAGGAGCTACTGCACATCTCACCTATGGCTGATACTAACGCCGCTCGGCTAATTTTAAAAACCAACGCCAGGATGTTGGTATATAATTTGATCAAACCATATTGCCCCATGTACCATGTGCAGGTCTCCTGGTTCACACGGGTCCCTACGCTAACTCCACACTGTGTCGGTCAGCGACTGCCAAAACCGCAAAGCGTGCACATGCAGGGAAATGAGGCCATGGAATGGCCCTGTAACCCCAATGTCACAGGACCAGACCCAAAATGCCCCACCAATTCCCAGCCGGCACCACTGGCGGAGAAGGCTGCCCTCAAACACCACAAGTACGAATATGGTATTACACTCACCACCACTGTTGCAGACAGAATAGGAAAAACATAATACTGCTTCCTATATACAAGTATATAACTACTATAATACTGCTCCTATATACAAGAATATAACTACTATAATACTGCTCCCTATTTACAAGTATATAACTACTATAATACTGCTCCTATATACAAGAATATAACTACTATAATACTGCTCCTATATACAGGAATATAACTACTATAACACTGCTTCTATATACAAGAATATAACTACTATAATACTGTCCCCTATGTACAGGAATATAACTACTATAATACTGCCCCTATATACAAGAATATAACTACTATAATACTGCTTCCTATATACAAGAATATAACTACTATAATACTGCTCCTATATACAAGAATATAACTACTATAATACTGCTTCCTATATACAAGGATATAACTACTATAATACTGCTCCTATATACAAGAATATAACTACTATAATACTGCTCCTATATACCCTAGCTTGAGGAAGCAGCAATTAGCCGGGAAACAGCTGTCCTGGGGTAGCGTACGCCCGCACTTTCACCTGTCCTCCCTTCCCTGATGTATACTGTGCCTGAATAAAGATTCCTGAAGATCGGTGAGTGCCCGGACCTCTGTCTTCATTGTTTACATAACTACTATAATACTGCTCCTATATACAAGGATATAACTACTATAATACTGCTCCTATATACAAGAATATAACTACTATAATACTGCTCCTATATACAAGAATATAACTACTATAATACTGCTCCTATATACAAGAATATAACTATTATAATACCGCTCCTATATACAAGAAAATAACTAATACGGTATGAATATAACTTGTGTGTATTAAGTATAAGATACACAAGTTTTGTCCTCTAACTTGAAATCTTCTGCAGCTGCTGTAGACAGATGGCGCTGTCGGCCTCCTGCACGCTCCTCTAGCACTTTCGTGTTAATGGGTCATCCATCACGTTGGGTTTTCGCTCCTCTCTTGTACTTATCACTTAGGGTTATGATGATTTATGTTAAAAATGAGCTAAAAGGGAAAACAAAGATTTTGCCCGCAGGATAAATATTTACAGTAACAAAAAGTGAATGATGGCGGCTGCTGGGAATTCCCGCCGCACAAACGGTGACATCATTAGTTCATTAGTGTTGTCCTGGTGTTTCCTGTCCTGATGGGACTTATACAGGAACCAGGAGCTGCAGTTTGCAGAGCGTCTAGTGTGCAGAAGCCTGGGGTCCGGAGTGCTTGGGTTTCAGCCCAAAATGGTAAAGAAAACACTGTTTGCTTATAGATCTCTCCTCACTCGTAGTATACACTTGTCATATAAGCTTTTGTCCTTGTTCTTCCTGCAGTTTTAATGTCTGTCTTGATTCATTATGCAATCCTCTACATGCTTCCAAGTCTGTGCATCATGGAGAAGGAGTATATTGTATAGCAGAGTCTGTGCAGTATGGAGATGGAGTTTATTGTATAGCAGAGTCTGTGCAGCATGTACAGTGTCCCAGAACAGAGTATTTATTTGTCACTTTATCTCTGCACCTTTATTATGGCCAGTTCTGTTCTGGAAAGCTATGGTCCACTGCAACCTGTGTGTATTGTGTCACCCCTCTCAGTGTTCAGGTCTGCTATTCCATTCATTTCTTGTATGCATGTTCAGTTATCAGTGCCTAAGGGTATTATGTCGCCTCCCAGTGTTCAAGTATGGTACTTCTCATGTATATTCAGTCCCATATGGCCTAATGGTGTGATGATGCAATGGCTTGGTGTCACGTGACTAACCCTGCTTCCATGGTAACTCCAATGGCCGTCGAGCTTTGGCTGGGGAATACCATGTGACTTCCTCTCTACCTGAGTCCTGTCTTCCACCTTCAGGGGGACAGGTTGTGTGTTGCTGCTGCTCCTGTGTCACAAGGCCGCAGCCCTGCGGTATCTGCTGCAGCATTACCAGAAGTGTTCCTGGCTGTGTTCTATTCTCAGGTCCTCAAGATTCTCATCCTAATCACAAGATCTGGGTGCCGTTCTTCAGTCATTCCTCTCATCATCTTCTCTAATCATCAACAGCAAGTATTGATCTCAGTTCCATTCCGCCCAGCATCTTATCCTCAGTATCATTACTACTCCCATCATTCAGTACGCTACCATCACAGCCTATTGCACCATGACATATTACTCTGCCTTATACCCAGTTGCATCCGGAGAGACTGTTGCTACTAGTTACCACCGTTACAATAAATATACAACTACCGTTGTTTCTGAACCTTGGCATTGGTGTGATAATTGGTGCCCTGACTAAGGACAACGAAGAATTGCTCGGCCTCCGCTTGGTCAGGTTCCCGGTCTACAGCTGCTATCCCTCGTGCCCATACCGTAACATACCATTAGGCAAGTGGCTAACCGGGTCCCTACCTAGTACTACCATCTACCACTACTCTCAGCGGAGTGCCCAGCGCACATGGAGGTAAGTATATTGTATAGCAGAGTCTGTGCAGCATGGAGGTAAAGTATATTGTATAGCAGATTCTGTGCAGCATGGAGGTAAAGTATATTGTATAGCAGAGTCTGTGCAGCATGGAGGTAAAGCATAGCTCCCAACCGTCCCGAATTCCGCGGGACAGTCCTGTTTTCGGGGTGCTGTCCCGCGGTCCCGGAACGGCACCCAGTGTCCCGCATTGTATGTGGCCCGACCGAAAAAAACAATGAACTAGTAACTCACCTGTCCGCCGGTCACAGCATCTCCTCTCCCGGCAGGGTGCGCGCTACTGTCATCCTCCGGGGCGGGCAGCGGGGTACAGAGACACTGACCGTTCCGGAAGTTACCTGCAGCCTCTGTCATGAATTACTTCCGGTACAGTCAGTGACTCTGTACCCTGCTGCCCGCCCCGGAGGATGACGGGAGTGCGCGCTCTGCCGGGAGAGGAGCTGCTGGGACCGGCGGACAGGTGGACAGGCGAGTTACTGGTTTATTGTTTTACTGGTCGGGCCACACAAATGGGGGGATTGGCTACTATGTGGGGCGCTATATAGGGGATTGGCCACTATATGGGGGGATTGGATAATATGTGGGGCACTATATGGGGGATTAGCTACTATGTGGGCACTATATGGGGGGCATTGGCTACTATGTGGGGCACTATATGGGGGGCATTGGCTACTATGTGGGGCACTATATGGGGGGCATTGGCTACTATGTGGGGCACTATATGGGGGGATTAGCTACTATGTGGGGCACTATATGGGGGGATTAGCTAATATGTGGGGTACTATATGGGGGATTGGCTACTATGTGGGCACTATATGGGGCATTGGCTACTATGTGGGGCACTCTATGGGGGATTGGCTACTATGTGGGGCACTATATGGGGATTGGCTACTATGTGGGGCACTATATGGGGGGGATTGGCTACTATGTGGGGCACTATATGGGGGGATTGGCTACTATGTGGGGCACTCTATGGGGGGATTGGCTACTATATGGGGCACTATATGGGGATTGGCTACTATGCGGGGCACTATATGGGGGGATTGGCTACTTTATGGGGCACTATATGGTAGGATTGGCTACTATGTGGGCACTATATGGGTCATTGGCTACTATGTGGGGCACTCTATGGGGGATTGTATAATATGTGGGGCACTATATGGGGGGATTGGCTACTTTGTGGGGCACTATATGGGGGATTGGCTACTATGTGGGGCATATATGGGGGCATTGGCTACTATGTGGGCACTATATGGGGCATTGGCTACTATGTGGGGCACTCTATGGGGGATTGGCTACTATGTGGGGCACTATATGGGGATTGGCTACTATGTGGGGCACTATATGGGGATTGGCTACTATGTGGGGCACTATATGGGGATATTGGCTACTTTGTGGGGCACTATATGGGGGATTGGCTACTATGTGGGGCATTGGCTACTATGTGGGCACTATATGGGGTATTGGCTACTATGTGGGGCACTATATGGGGGATTGGATACTATGTGTGGCACTATTGGGGGGATTGGATACTATGTGGGGCACTATATGGGGGATTGGATACTATGTGTTGCACTATATAGGGGGATTGGATACTATGTGGGCACTATTGGGGGGATTGGATACTATGTGGGGCATTATAATGGGGGATTGGATACTATGTGGGGCATTATAATGGGGGATTGGATACTATATAGGGCATTTTTGGGGGGATTGGATACTATATCGGGCACTATTCAGTCAGCAGCATGTGGTGACTGGAGGGGAGTTGCTATGGGGGCGTGGCTATGGAGGGTCACTATGGCGGCATGGCTATGGAGGGTCACTATGGGGGCGTGGCTATGGGGACCGCAGCGCACTTGTCCTTCTTTGCTCTTTGCAAAAGTTGGGAGGTATGGGTAAAGTATATTGTATAGCAGAGTCTGTGCAGCATGGAGGTAGAGTATATTGTATAGCAGAGTCTGTGCAGCATGGAGGTAGAGTATATGGTATAGCAGAGTCTGTGCAGCATGGAGATGGAGTATATTGTAAAGCAGACAGGCCCCTCTTCTTTCCCTTCAGGTTATGTATTGTTATGGTGGCCACAGGACAGATCAGTAGTTTGTTACTAGGCAAATCCTGCCGGGAGACCCACTGCTGTAATCATTGGCAAAGTATACTGATATGCATTGGGTGGGATCAGGGGTGTAACTAGGATTCATGGGGCCCCATAGCAAAAAACTGTATGGGCCCCCCTCCTCAGCATACTCCTGGAAGGAACACTGCCTCTGGCAACGTTTTGCAAGCCCTACATATACACGTGCACCCACACTGTGCCACCATCTCCCCCTTGTGTACCCTGTCATCGTCTTATCTGTTGGAAAACTACAACTCCTATTATGTGAAATAGTCCTGCATATTACCACACACAGCATGCTGGGAGATGTAGTCCTGTATATTACCACACACCATGCTGGGAGATGTAGTCCTGTATATTACCCCACACTATGCTGGGAGATGTAGTCCTGTATGTTACCACACACCATGATGGGAGATGTAGGTCTACAGCCCACCCTATACACCAAGCTGGGGGATGTAGTCCTGCATATTACCACACAGCATGCTGGGAGAAGTAGTTCTACTGTGCCACTGCCACTGTGGGGGCACTGATGGCAATGTTAGGGGACAGGGACCCCGCAGGCAGGGCCGTTTCTGCCATGAGGCGGAATGAGTATTCCGCCTCAGGCGGCAGATTCTGCTCCCCTGCAGGGGGCGGCAGACAGCAGCCCTGCGCCTGCAGCCGCTCACCTGTCCTGCTGCAGCCGTCCCGTCCCGCCGCCAACGCTTACCGCTGTCCCGCGCTGTCAGTCAGCAGCTGTCATCGCCCTCCAGCGAGTCGTGAGTGCCCGTGGTCAGCGGGGGCCGCGATGCCCCCGCTGACCCCAGGCACTCACGACTCTCTGGAGGGCGATGACAGCTGCTGACTGACGGCACTGGAGCGCGGAAAGGAACAGCGGTGGGACGGCTGCGGCAGGACAGGTGAGCGGCTGCAGGGTCGGGAGACAGCGGTGAGCGGGACGGGACGGCTGCTGCAGGACAGGTGAGTGGCTGCAGGGACGGCCCGGGGGGGGGGGGGTTGCGGGGGGTGCAGGCGCGGGTGATTCGGTTACGACGGCGGCGGGGGGGGGGGTTGTCAGGGGGCGGCCGCCTGAGGTTTGCCTCAGGCGGCAGAAACCCCAGAATCGGCCCTGCCCGCAGGTCATGAGGTTGCGGGGGGGAAGCTGCACAGGGGCCTCTGGGATATTGGGGAGGGTGGCCCTGGCACACTGAGGGGGTGGGGAGATTGGCCCCAGGAAGCTGGGTGGAAGGGAGGCTGATAGGGACGGGGGACTGCAGGGGCACACAGGAAGGGGTTGGGAGCCACAGGGGGACACTGGATGGAGGGGGGGGCCGCAGGGGGACACTCCACGGAGACGGGGGCCGCAGGGGGACACTCGACGGAGACGGAGGCCGCAGGGAGACACGGGACGGAGACGGAGGCCGCAGGGGGACACAGGACAGGGTGGGAGCCGCAGGGGACGCTGAGGACGGGGGCGGGAGCAGCAGGACAGGGGAAGGAGGGGGCGGGTGCTGCAGGGGACGCTGAGGACGGAAGCGGGCCTCATGGCACACTGCGACTTGGCATTTGCAGCACCCGGGAGGCCCGCTCGGCGGCCGGGTGCTGCGAGTGTCTTCTCAGGGGGCTCGGTCCATTACAGGATCGGGCACTGGGCACCCTGATAAGGCGGGCCCCGTAGCAGCGGCTACGGCTGCTACGGCGGTAGTTCTGCCACTGGGTGGGATTGAAAAGGGGGTACTCCAACATCAAGTATAAAAAATGCTACTGAAGCCTATAGCATTGCTTACTTGTCTGTCCCAGTTCTGATATAACCATAAATCCTTTTATTTTGTGGGTATGTAATCATTCAGTACGCTACCATCACAGCCTATTGCACCATGACATATTACTCTGCCTTATACCCAGTTGCATCCGGAGAGACTGTTGCTACTAGTTACCACCGTTACAATAAATATACAACTACCGTTGTTTCTGAACCTTGGCATTGGTGTGATAATTGGTGCCCTGACTAAGGACAACGAAGAATTGCTCGGCCTCCGCTTGGTCAGGTTCCCGGTCTACAGCTGCTATCCCTCGTGCCCATACCGTAACATACCATTAGGCAAGTGGCTAACCGGGTCCCTACCTAGTACTACCATCTACCACTACTCTCAGCGGAGTGCCCAGCGCACATGGAGGTAAGTATATTGTATAGCAGAGTCTGTGCAGCATGGAGGTAAAGTATATTGTATAGCAGATTCTGTGCAGCATGGAGGTAAAGTATATTGTATAGCAGAGTCTGTGCAGCATGGAGGTAAAGCATAGCTCCCAACCGTCCCGAATTCCGCGGGACAGTCCTGTTTTCGGGGTGCTGTCCCGCGGTCCCGGAACGGCACCCAGTGTCCCGCATTGTATGTGGCCCGACCGAAAAAAACAATGAACTAGTAACTCACCTGTCCGCCGGTCACAGCATCTCCTCTCCCGGCAGGGTGCGCGCTACTGTCATCCTCCGGGGCGGGCAGCGGGGTACAGAGACACTGACCGTTCCGGAAGTTACCTGCAGCCTCTGTCATGAATTACTTCCGGTACAGTCAGTGACTCTGTACCCTGCTGCCCGCCCCGGAGGATGACGGGAGTGCGCGCTCTGCCGGGAGAGGAGCTGCTGGGACCGGCGGACAGGTGGACAGGCGAGTTACTGGTTTATTGTTTTACTGGTCGGGCCACACAAATGGGGGGATTGGCTACTATGTGGGGCGCTATATAGGGGATTGGCCACTATATGGGGGGATTGGATAATATGTGGGGCACTATATGGGGGATTAGCTACTATGTGGGCACTATATGGGGGGCATTGGCTACTATGTGGGGCACTATATGGGGGGCATTGGCTACTATGTGGGGCACTATATGGGGGGCATTGGCTACTATGTGGGGCACTATATGGGGGGATTAGCTACTATGTGGGGCACTATATGGGGGGATTAGCTAATATGTGGGGTACTATATGGGGGATTGGCTACTATGTGGGCACTATATGGGGCATTGGCTACTATGTGGGGCACTCTATGGGGGATTGGCTACTATGTGGGGCACTATATGGGGATTGGCTACTATGTGGGGCACTATATGGGGGGGATTGGCTACTATGTGGGGCACTATATGGGGGGATTGGCTACTATGTGGGGCACTCTATGGGGGGATTGGCTACTATATGGGGCACTATATGGGGATTGGCTACTATGCGGGGCACTATATGGGGGGATTGGCTACTTTATGGGGCACTATATGGTAGGATTGGCTACTATGTGGGCACTATATGGGTCATTGGCTACTATGTGGGGCACTCTATGGGGGATTGTATAATATGTGGGGCACTATATGGGGGGATTGGCTACTTTGTGGGGCACTATATGGGGGATTGGCTACTATGTGGGGCATATATGGGGGCATTGGCTACTATGTGGGCACTATATGGGGCATTGGCTACTATGTGGGGCACTCTATGGGGGATTGGCTACTATGTGGGGCACTATATGGGGATTGGCTACTATGTGGGGCACTATATGGGGATTGGCTACTATGTGGGGCACTATATGGGGATATTGGCTACTTTGTGGGGCACTATATGGGGGATTGGCTACTATGTGGGGCATTGGCTACTATGTGGGCACTATATGGGGTATTGGCTACTATGTGGGGCACTATATGGGGGATTGGATACTATGTGTGGCACTATTGGGGGGATTGGATACTATGTGGGGCACTATATGGGGGATTGGATACTATGTGTTGCACTATATAGGGGGATTGGATACTATGTGGGCACTATTGGGGGGATTGGATACTATGTGGGGCATTATAATGGGGGATTGGATACTATGTGGGGCATTATAATGGGGGATTGGATACTATATAGGGCATTTTTGGGGGGATTGGATACTATATCGGGCACTATTCAGTCAGCAGCATGTGGTGACTGGAGGGGAGTTGCTATGGGGGCGTGGCTATGGAGGGTCACTATGGCGGCATGGCTATGGAGGGTCACTATGGGGGCGTGGCTATGGGGACCGCAGCGCACTTGTCCTTCTTTGCTCTTTGCAAAAGTTGGGAGGTATGGGTAAAGTATATTGTATAGCAGAGTCTGTGCAGCATGGAGGTAGAGTATATTGTATAGCAGAGTCTGTGCAGCATGGAGGTAGAGTATATGGTATAGCAGAGTCTGTGCAGCATGGAGATGGAGTATATTGTAAAGCAGACAGGCCCCTCTTCTTTCCCTTCAGGTTATGTATTGTTATGGTGGCCACAGGACAGATCAGTAGTTTGTTACTAGGCAAATCCTGCCGGGAGACCCACTGCTGTAATCATTGGCAAAGTATACTGATATGCATTGGGTGGGATCAGGGGTGTAACTAGGATTCATGGGGCCCCATAGCAAAAAACTGTATGGGCCCCCCTCCTCAGCATACTCCTGGAAGGAACACTGCCTCTGGCAACGTTTTGCAAGCCCTACATATACACGTGCACCCACACTGTGCCACCATCTCCCCCTTGTGTACCCTGTCATCGTCTTATCTGTTGGAAAACTACAACTCCTATTATGTGAAATAGTCCTGCATATTACCACACACAGCATGCTGGGAGATGTAGTCCTGTATATTACCACACACCATGCTGGGAGATGTAGTCCTGTATATTACCCCACACTATGCTGGGAGATGTAGTCCTGTATGTTACCACACACCATGATGGGAGATGTAGGTCTACAGCCCACCCTATACACCAAGCTGGGGGATGTAGTCCTGCATATTACCACACAGCATGCTGGGAGAAGTAGTTCTACTGTGCCACTGCCACTGTGGGGGCACTGATGGCAATGTTAGGGGACAGGGACCCCGCAGGCAGGGCCGTTTCTGCCATGAGGCGGAATGAGTATTCCGCCTCAGGCGGCAGATTCTGCTCCCCTGCAGGGGGCGGCAGACAGCAGCCCTGCGCCTGCAGCCGCTCACCTGTCCTGCTGCAGCCGTCCCGTCCCGCCGCCAACGCTTACCGCTGTCCCGCGCTGTCAGTCAGCAGCTGTCATCGCCCTCCAGCGAGTCGTGAGTGCCCGTGGTCAGCGGGGGCCGCGATGCCCCCGCTGACCCCAGGCACTCACGACTCTCTGGAGGGCGATGACAGCTGCTGACTGACGGCACTGGAGCGCGGAAAGGAACAGCGGTGGGACGGCTGCGGCAGGACAGGTGAGCGGCTGCAGGGTCGGGAGACAGCGGTGAGCGGGACGGGACGGCTGCTGCAGGACAGGTGAGTGGCTGCAGGGACGGCCCGGGGGGGGGGGGGTTGCGGGGGGTGCAGGCGCGGGTGATTCGGTTACGACGGCGGCGGGGGGGGGGGTTGTCAGGGGGCGGCCGCCTGAGGTTTGCCTCAGGCGGCAGAAACCCCAGAATCGGCCCTGCCCGCAGGTCATGAGGTTGCGGGGGGGAAGCTGCACAGGGGCCTCTGGGATATTGGGGAGGGTGGCCCTGGCACACTGAGGGGGTGGGGAGATTGGCCCCAGGAAGCTGGGTGGAAGGGAGGCTGATAGGGACGGGGGACTGCAGGGGCACACAGGAAGGGGTTGGGAGCCACAGGGGGACACTGGATGGAGGTGGGGGCCGCAGGGGGACACTCCACGGAGACGGGGGCCGCAGGGGGACACTCGACGGAGACGGAGGCCGCAGGGAGACACGGGACGGAGACGGAGGCCGCAGGGGGACACAGGACAGGGTGGGAGCCGCAGGGGACGCTGAGGACGGGGGCGGGAGCAGCAGGACAGGGGACGGAGGGGGCGGGTGCTGCAGGGGACGCTGAGGACGGAAGCGGGCCTCATGGCACACTGCGACTTGGCATTTGCAGCACCCGGGAGGCCCGCTCGGCGGCCGGGTGCTGCGAGTGTCTTCTCAGGGGGCTCGGTCCATTACAGGATCGGGCACTGGGCACCCTGATAAGGCGGGCCCCGTAGCAGCGGCTACGGCTGCTACGGCGGTAGTTCTGCCACTGGGTGGGATTGAAAAGGGGGTACTCCAACATCAAGTATAAAAAATGCTACTGAAGCCTATAGCATTGCTTACTTGTCTGTCCCAGTTCTGATATAACCATAAATCCTTTTATTTTGTGGGTATGTAATCCTCTCCTGTACCTTACTACTTCCTGGGTGAGATGTTGCCCTGCACTGCTCTTCATTACAGGCTCTCAAGACCCTCCCACTCTTAACTAGATCTGCTGCAGAATATTTCAGCGCACACAGACTAATGTTCTGGAGTCAGTGTATCTACAGCACCTGCTGAAGTCATTTCATGTCTGCTCCATGTGTGTGGCATCAATCATTAAAAGGCAGCATGCTGTACTGCTGTATAACACACTGTATTCTTTCCTAAATGTGTGTGTGTATATATATATATATATATATATATATATATATATATATATATATATATATATATATATATATATATATGGGTGAGACAGGGAGAAGATGATGTAGGCTTGAAGGGAGTAGCCAGAAGGAGGGGTTGACATCACTCAGAGGCAGGGATTACAAGCAGAGGCAAGATCTAATCTTGCTGAGATAACAGAGGATGATGTGTTGTCTCTAGAGTGTGGGAGGAGCCAGGAACTGGAGACAATACAACTATGGGAAATGAAAAAGGACTAAACAACTTCCTGTCAGTGTGAATAACACAGAAGCATGCTGAAGCACTATTACTGACATACTGATAACACTATATTAGCAAGCTATATATCTTAGGGGTGATCTTCATATATATATATATATATATATATATATATATATATATATATATATATATATATATATATATATACACACACACACACACACACACACACACTTTCTGATGCCAGAGTACCCCTTTAAGAGTACATAACATTTTTATTTTTCCCAATTTATTTTAAATTTGAAGCCAAAACCATAACTCGGCTGCAGTTTCTAGATACATCCTCACACTTCAGTTTCAGTTTGTGGTATAAGCTGTGAGCTGGGGGTCTATATGAAGAGATTCCCACCCATCACTTACATACTAATATAAGGAGCTAACAAAACCAAAGGCCCTATTACACTAAGCTATTATCAGCCGTATTTGGCCTATTATTGGCTGTTATGAAGGATAATTGCTTGGTGTAATAGCTCCTGTACAAAGGTCAACAATCAGTCGACATGGACAATGTCTCGCAAAGCGTTGAGAAAAGAAATAGAAGGATAGGGACGGTCTGCTGGCTATCGCTCAGTGTAACAGAAGCGGCAGCAGTAGACTGCCGGTATCTCCTTATAGGATCCCCGAACCATCGTCTATAGAGCCCCTCTAGCAGCTTCCTGCTCTCTCAAAATAAGACGTAGTGCCTCTTTGGGAGCAAAAAATAATATAAGGCACTGTCTTATTTTCGGGTAACACGGTACCAACCATGATGGATTAGATGATGGCTCCAAATGGAGCTTCCCTTACTCCTCCCCTTGAGGGATCTCTAAGGGGTTTGGGTCATGTCAATCTTCACCTTGGTCCACCCCGTATTTTTATGAAGTTTAAGTTCATAGAGAGTGCAGTGTAGGCCGAGGTCCCTGCGTCTCTCAACTCCATCTGATTTGCGGTTGCAATAAAAAAAAAAGCCCCCATGCCGTTCCCTCAGATGTGTTTTGGATTGAAAATAGGATTAATGTGCTAAAGTGTGATTAGAATTGTTAAACACCATTAATTGGAACAGACTTGTATTGTCCGGGGAGCAGCGTTCATTGCTGGACCGGCTCCAGTTCACCAATTCAGCGGAGCGGGGGCTATCTGTTCAAGTGTTTCCATGCCGCTGCCTTGTGTGCAGATTTCTCATAGCCAGCTTGTCTCATTGCAGATTAAATGCAGCTGAGAATGCTGCTCAAAAAGGATCCTGGGGGAATACACAGGAACCTAAGGCCCAGACTTGGCTTCTCTGGTGCTGGTTGAAGACTGCCATGCACCAACCCTGCAAGTCCACATGGATCAACTGGAGAGCTGGAGTAATTTGGGTTTTCTTAAAATGATCTATTAAAAGTGCAGGCTTTAATCATGGTGCTACTATAGTGACAGCTGAGATTTACAGCTGAGCCGCGCCAGAGGCACGAAATGCAAAACCGCATACAGCCACTTGTTACAGAACCTGTGCAGGGGACCCGAGACACTTACAGGGCAAGATGGAGGGCAAAGCAAATGCTAGAAGGCGTGACTCCGACCACTAAGTTACCCATAGCGAAGAAAATATTGTATTCATTTGAAATAGCTGATTTTAGGATTTTGAAAAGAAATGTCGAAAAGGAAGAGGCATATAATCTAGCGGACAATTGACGGACCAAAATGATCGCCAAGGTCACTCATCTTTTTTAAACTGGCAATAAACATACCAATAATGCTAAAAATATGTATACATACTACTGTAGCATTATCCCTATGTACAAGAATATAACTACAATAATACTGCCCCTATATACAGGAATATAACTACTATAGTACTGCCCCTATATACAAAAATATAACTACTATAATACTGCTCCTATGTACAAGAATATAACCACTATACTACTGCTCCTATATACAAGAATATAACTACTATAATACTGCTCCTATATACAAGAATATAACTACTATAATACTGCTCCCTATATACAAGAATATAACTCTTATAATACTGCTCCTATATACAGGAATATAACTACTATAATACTGCCCCCTATATACAAGAATATAACTACTATAATACTGCTATATACAGGAATATAACTACTATAATACTGCTCCTATATACAGGAATATAACTACTATAATACTGCCCCTATATACAAGAATATAACTACTATAATACAGCTCCTATATACAAGAATATAGCTACTATAATCCTGCTCCTATATACAACAATATAACTACTATAAGGCTGCGTTCACACTATGTATATTTCAGTCAGTATTATGGTCCTCATATTGCAACCAAAACCAGGAGTGGATTAAAAACACAGAAAGGATCTGTTCACACAATGTTGAAATTGAGTGGATGGCTGCCATATAACAGTAAATAACGGCCATTATTTCAATATAACAGCCGTTGTTTTAAAATAACAGCAAATATTTGCCATTAAATGGCGGCCATCCACTCAATTACAACATTATGTGAACAGATCCTTTCTGTGTTTTGAATCCACTCCTGGTTTTGGTTGCAATATGAGGACCACAATACTGACTGAAATATACGTAGTGTGAACCCAGCCTGATACTGCTCCTATATACAAGAATATAAATACTATAATACTGCCTCCTATATACAAGGATATAACTACTATAATACTCCTCCTATATACAGGAATATAACCACTATAATACTGCTCCTATATACAAGAATATAACTACTATAATACTGCTCCTATATACAAGAATATAACCACTATAATACTGCTCCTATATACAAGAATATAACTACTATAATACTGCCCCCTATATACAAGAATATAACTACTATAATACTGCTCTTATATACAAGAATATACCTACGATAATACTGCTCCCTGGGGTGTGACTATGGACAGGTAGTAGATGTGTAGTTGTTCTGTGATGTCTTCTGTCACATGAGATCAGTGCACACTTGTAACATATGATATTTGTGTCATGTTTGGAGATTTACAACTTTCTCTAACAGGAAAATCCTTTCCTTCGGTTGAGAAGAAGTCTTGGTTCTGCATTTCCTCACCCGTCGTGTCCTCTCCTGTCATTCACTATCAGATTAATGGGGTGTTTTCCAGTTCAGGGTATTCTTAATCCAGCTAAGCAGAATGCGATGAGAGGAGGTCGCAGGAGAACGAAGATTTCTTACTGAACGATGAAGATTTGTTACAAGTCTGGAATCTGAGCTGAGGAAACGTTACATTTCATGCTTAGATATATCCCGCACGCTTGGATGTTGATACAGATGCCAGATCTGCCTCTCAGAAATCTGTGTGACAACCTCTATAGGAATTGTAATTGCAGCCATATTAGGTGTCACCCAAAATTTTTTATCCAATTCCACCAATTATAAATTATTATTTATAAATACATATATTATTGTTTATTATTAATTATTATTAATTATTATTATTAATAATAATAATAATAATAATAATAATAATAATAATAATAATATTATTATTGTCCAAAATAGACAATTCCTTTAAATCATTGAGGGAGTTGACTTTGCCTTGACGTCTTTTCCTCTCGTCCTTACAATGTGACTCGCTATACTCGTCCAGTGCTATATATCAGCTGTGCTATGATTTTAACCAATCAGATGTCTTTCCTCTTTTGCTCCTCCCCCTTTCACAGCTTGCACATACTGAAGGAGTTAAGGTGCAGCCACATCTCCCTCCTCCCCCCTCCTCTTGTCTAGTATTTACTTTACTGCACCTAATTTGTTTTTTGGTGGGATCTGGTGGTTTCTGAACATGAACAGAGATACAGAGATGTAAAAAAAAGGAATATATGCTGTTACTACCTAAGATCTATGATAAAGTTTCCTGTGTTTACATATAAAACTGATTTATACACAGATATAAACAACAATGACCAAAACATAAAAAGAGCTCAAACATAAAATCACTAAGAGGCGGCGCTGTCAAAAAGTTTATCAAAAAGTAGATGTGGCATTGAACTAAAATAATCGTATAATATGGAATACAGTTAAACAAGCTCCTAATAAATCCTATATATTGGCTCGTTCACCTTATGCGCTCTCTCCCCCCTCTCACAGCATGCCGATCCTCACATACTAAGATAGATAAGCTGCAGCCACACATCCCCCCTCCTACTTATCTACTATTTTTAGGTTCAGGTTTTTGAATATTGACAGAGATAAAGGGAAAACAGACAAGGTTGTATAGTGAGAAGGTTATTACTAAAACCCCCCCCCCCCCCTCGGGTCATATGTAGTAAACTGAAAGGGTTCATCTCTTAATTTGGATCTGTAGGAGAAGGGATAACTAAGTGATCTGGGCCGATCTAGAATGGAAAAACATGAAGGGAATGCACCATGCATGCACAGTTGGCACTTCTTGTTATTGTTTATGGAGTGGTGTTTGCCCCGGAGCACTGGCTGCACATTTGTAGTGTCCCAGCACAGGTGTGCCACTAAGTCTTTTATTGCACCTGGGCAAAGTAACAGTGGGATATCGTCAGGGTGTATTCTGTGTTTTCCCCACTAGGGGTCACTACTGTGTTTTCTGTATGCCATATGCACAGCCAAAGGAGGTATTGGGTTAATTGTGTTTGTCACACATTTGTTTTCCTCCTATCACAGGTGCAGGCTGTTTTCCCTACCTACCTATCCTCTCTATACAATTTCCTCTCTTTACACCACACAGCCCCACCAATAACAATTAAGCTATAAAAGGAGTTTAGTTCCTGGTGGAAGGATCTTCTTTGGTCTTCTAGTTCAGTCAGGAGTTGGAGAGAGAGAAAAAAAATTAAAGAATTTTCTGTTACAAGTCACCATTACTTGCATGCCGTACTACCCCTCAGGAGGAAAGGATGTCCTCTGACGATCACCTTGTCCATGCCAGGGATACACTCAATAAAACCCTCGCAGGACAAAGCTACAGACTATGCCTATGTATCCTGCTGTAATGCACAGCTGTTCTGAAAAGTTTTGAGAAGACTGCTCAAGCCAGCGCAGGGACCTGGGACCTTGTACTACCCTAATAGGACTGGTATCCCAGCACTGTAGGGCATAAGGCGCTCAGATAAATGAGTACGAGCAACATCATCATCTCCTCTCAACTATGCTATCCCAGCAGGGTACACAGATACCTTAGACAGGGCCCTCAAGATGCTCCTCTACTCTCACTTCTATAGTTACTACTTCTTCTACCACTTGCCTGCACCTGCAGTTATTGAAGCCTTATTTTTGTGTATTTCACTGAAGAACTTAAGTAATCGGACGTTATTCTGGTTAAGCTACTGGACACACCAGGTTACATTTGGGTTATCCCAAGCAGTGCCTGTCTGACTGGGGGTGGAAACCAACACCACTCCAGGCTACCGTGACAAGTGAACAAGTGACCCAACACCCATCTAGCAGATACTAAACCACCAAAGCTACCCCGGCCAATGGCACCCCGACTGTCACCCCACATCCATAGTGCACTCCATTGGGGGTGACATTTCTACTCCATTCTGGTGATCAGCAGGGATCCTAGTGGTCAGACTCCCAGCAGACACCTTTAAATGAGCCCCACTAGGGGGGGATGTAGGCGCATTCATCCAATACACTATCATTTACCTTGTGTGAATCTTCTGGCCGCGTCATCTGATAATTCTCCGCTGTGTAAACTTTGCGCTCGCTTCAAGGTCATTCGATTTGTGAGGCCAAACTATTTCTGAGAGCTGGAACAGTTAAGATGTTTGTTTCTGTTCTCCACAGATGAAACCGAAATACCTGCAATCATATATCATCCAGAGCTGTAATCTGTAACGCTTACTTCTAATCCCCTCCCGAGACTGTACGGGAGCCAGGAGCACAGAATCTTTTTTTTTTTTTTATATTTTTCTCTCCTAAAATTGTTTGCAAATGAAGTCAAATGATTCCCGACTTAGAAAGATCCATATGTAGATATCCAGAACCTTGAATGATGTCACATGGGGAGCGGAATACAAGAACTAAAGGAAGAATCCATGATGGAGATACTGGGGGTGGGGGAGGGGGGTGTTCTCTCTTTTATAAAATATCTGAATTTATAATGCTTAATTTATTTCTCAAGGTGGCCCCATTTTTTGCAGGTCAGTCCTGTAAAATGAACTGCAGGGGTGGGGTTATGCTAAAGTATGATTTTATTGGTGCTCCTCAGGGGTGGGGCTTAAAATGCCCTGCAAATGGAGAAAACCTTTAAATAAGGGATTTACCTTTCTGATATTTATAGCATACACAAGGTATATTCTCCTAAACCTCCTCCTCTGAGGACCTCCACCACTGTTCTGACAAGTAAGCAGAATTGATCCCTTTATCTTGCAAAAGGTCAGGGTCCTAGACAAGTCTTTAAATTGCAACATGGGGGTCAGATGTTGGTAAACCCTTTCATGCATTCTCCAATTAAAGAAGCAAGCCAGGGTTACCCCCCTACACCTCCCCGAGGATGTGCTCACATAGTGCATTTTTATGGCATGATTTTCCTAAAAATTGCTCTGTTTTACCATGATTGATAATTCTGTAAAGTGTGTAAATCAGAACTGTCAGCAGAGATTGCAGCTCTTTATTTTACCTTATGGTAAGAATATCCTTACTAATAATGGCCCAACTGTGATCCCACTTACATATAATGCCCCAATAGTAACCAAGTGATTAATAACCAAGTGCCCCCATATGGTAACAATGCCCTCATGTACCCCCCCATGTGGTAATAATGCCCTCCTGTGCCCCCATGTGGTAATAATGCCCTCCTGTGCCCCCATGTGGTAATAATGCCCTCCTGTGCCTCCATGTGGTAACAATGCCTTCATGTACCCCCCCATGTGGTAACAATGCCCTCCTGTGCCCCCATGTGATAACAATGCCCTACTGTGCCCCCATGTGGTAACAATGCCCTCATGTACCCCCCATGTGGTAATAATGCCCTCCTGTGCCCCCATGTGGTAACAATGCCCTCCTGTGCCCCATGTGGTAATAATGCCCTCATGTACCCCCCATGTGGTAACAATGCCCTATTGTGCCCCCATATGGTAATACCCTCCTGTGCCCCCATATGGTAATACCCTCCTGTGCCCCATGTGGTAACAATGCCCTCCTGTGCCCTTCTATGGTAATAATGCCCTCCTGTGCCCTCATATGGTAATAATGCCCTCCTGTGCCCTCATATGGTATTAATGCCCTCCTGTGCCCTCATATGGTAATAATGCCCTCCTGTGCCCCCATATGGTAATAATGCCCTCCTGTGCCCCCATATGGTAATTCCCTCCTGTGCCCTCATATGGTAATGCCCTCCTGTGCCCCCATATGGTAATAATGCCCTCCTGTGCCCCCATATGGTAATGCCCTCCTGTGCCCCATATGGTAATAATGGGTTCCTTTAGTCACCCCAAAATTCCAGCAGGTTTAAAACATACCCAATGCTAGCAGCACCCATGATGTGAACACGGACTAAAGAGTTCAGATCTTAATAAAACACCTTAATTGTGAATATAGTTCAAATCACTATCTCCTCATGGCAATATTTCTCTAAAAAAAACTGCACATAGTGTGAACTGACAGCAACACAGTTATCAGTCTCCAGTTATCAGTCTCCTCGGTTTACCTGGGGTGTCAATGATTCTGCTTCCATAGAGCGGTGTTCCCACACGTTGACTAACACTACTTTAGTTGCATAGTTATCGAATACAGACGTGACCCCCTTAGTGCAGACTCCTCCTGACATTGTGCAGAACATCTGATGGTGATATCATAAGATGCAGAAACTTACTATCAGCATAATGATTGACAAGATTGGCTTCTAGTGATGTCACTAAAGCCATGACATCACACATCCACATGTAGAGACTGTAGGCTATCAGAGGGTCATAACCTAACCGGGGGGGGGGGGGGGGGGGGGACATGCTGGATTTGGCCTGTGTTACATACAGTATCTCTCTATATATGTGGAATTATCCTTCCAGAAAGGAACATGATCAGGTCTGAATAGGACCACAGGGGGCAGGATTTCCAGAGCCCATGTGGGTTATTACCATCAGGTTATGATTTCAGGAACTGCATTTTCATGGCAAATAACCACCTGCAGCTTAAGTGGAAAAATATTTGGACTGAGTCGCTGGTTGAAGCAGACTGGAAAGCCGGGCCGTGCGAGGGTGTTTGTTGCAGGCTCAACGACTCATATACCAGACGTCCATACGTTTCTAAGGGCCACATAGGGACACTTAGATTTTTTATTAAAAAGACACAGGTTCTTACATTAACAGACACACACAGAGACGGATTCTGGGCAGTTAGGGCTGTGCAGAGCTGGGAGGGGGCTACCTAACTATTGTTTTGAGCATTTCCCATACCCCTCCTCTTCCAAAAAAAAAAAAAAAAAAAAAAAGAATTCCGAAGTTGTAAAACTTTTTATTCAGCTGTTTCTTAGTTATGTCTGTAGCTGGGAAAGCTCATTGACAACCAATAGTTTTTATTCTACATAGTGCCACTCTTGTCCACAGTTTGTGTCTGGTATTGCAGCTCTGTTCCACTGCAGGTAATATCCACTATAAAACTATTGCCACAGACTCATCAGTCATTATATGTATTGTATGATTCTGTATTTATAACAAGGCTGCTAATATAACTATTGTTATACATAGGGACTTTATTGTCTCTTTAGAGTGACCCTTTATATACAAATCATCCAATTTTATTTCCATACAGGCACGTTACTATTATTTTTGTAAATTTTGTATTCATCTGTATCTAAAAAAAAAAAAAAAAATTCCCCACCTGTTTTAATTTTTTACCCAATCAGGGCAACTAGATAGTAGATACTATGTGTGATATTATGTGTGTATGTTTTCTTTTAATTGCTATTAACTATAGTTTTCAGTTTTATTACCTTTTCAATTGCATTTGATTGGAGAGTAATATAGCTCTATGATTACATGTAAAAATGTAAGCCTAAATAGTACTATGTAGAACCATGTACAATCATACAATACTGCTCCTATGTAGAAGAATATAACTACTATAATGTGTAGAATAGATGAAATCAGCACTCACCCGATTGCAAAGACAACTTTGTTTATTCCAAAATCCACGGGTGGCAGGCATGGAGAGGATGCAGGTGCTAGACGCGCACTGGGACGGCAATTTCTGGTGAACACGCCCTTTGTCGACCAGGTAGTCCACATCTCGTATTGCTACTGTTCTATCTTGCACCCCCGATACACAGCCGTCATTACACGGTTAAGACTTTGCCTCTGCATACCGCTGATCCCGTGACACGGCATACTTGGAGTGTGGTGCGGGTTAGCTGTGTCTTACTACCGCGTATCTGCTATAATACTGCCCCTATATACAGGAATATAACTACTATAATACTGCTCCTATATACAAGAATATAACTACTATAATACTGTTCCTATATACAGGAATATACTATAATACTGCTCCTATATACAGGAATATACTATAATACTGCTCCTATATACAGGAATATAACTACTATAATGCGGTTCAGGGAAGAAACAGAGTGCTGCACCTCACACCTATGGCTGATACTAGTGCCCCTAGGCTAAATAAAAAACACATCAGAATTTTGTGTATGAATTGATCAAGCCATACTGCCCCATGTACCATCGTGCAGGTATCTGATACACATGGGTCCCTACACTAAGTCCACACCGTGCCAGTCAGTGGCCACCAACCCCGCAGGCGTGCACAGTCAGGGAACGGGGGCCATGGGACGGCCCTGCTACCCCCATACCACAGGACCAGACCCAAAAACACCACACCAGAACCCGGCCAGCACCGCCGGCGGATAAGGTCGCCCCCAAGCAGCACAAGTCTGGATGAGGTGTTGCACTCACCATAGCTGCGGCAAACAGAATATACTATAATACTGCTCCTATATTCAAGAATATAACTACTATAATACTGCTCCTATATTCAAGAATATAACTACTATAATACTGCTCCTATATACAAGAATATAACTACTATAATACTGCTCCCTATATACAGGAATATAACTACTATAATACTGCTCCTATATACAAGAATATAACTACTATAATACTGCCTCCTATATACAGGAATATAACTACTATAATACTGCTCCTATATACAGGAATATAACTACTATAATACTGCCTCCTATATACAGGAATATAACTACTATAATACTGCTCCTATATACAAGAAAATAACTACTATAATACTGCTCCTATATACAGGAATATAACTACTATAATACTGCCTCCTATATACAAGAATATAACTACTATAATACTGCTCCTATATACAGGAATATAACTACTATAACACTGCTCCTATATACAAGAGTATAACTACTATAACACTGCTCCTATATACAGGAATATATAGTCAAATAATCTAAAAGATGGTATTTCAGCACTAATACAATGTCCTTGTCTATGATAAGACTTGTAATGACATTATTTAGACATTAATCTCTATCCAGTCGTTGTATTACGTTGTCTCCCCTGAGAATATTTCATGGAGACCCCCTACAGCCGGAATCACCATCTCGGGCACGTGGGGGATAGTGAGTGATCCCTTAGGGGACATGTGGTTTTGATTGTCTCTTTTGTGGTTATGTGGTCATAATGTAACTTGTGTGATATGCTTTGTGACACCAGATACCAATTACTGTTTATTTATGTCATCTGTTTGGTGGAGACTATGAAATAGCTTGGGAGTCATATATGCAAGAAAGGTGTAGTAAGCCCTATGGGGTATCAGGGTAATTGATATATGCATTGTCTTAAACCCCAACACATTCAGTTGAGCGATACCTCTGTATCTGTAGGCTGCTACCCCGGCATTCTATAGACCCCTTCTGCCATAAAAGTGTGTGTTTCATTTTGCACAATATAGTCTTTGGTATATTATTATATTTATCTATAATTTTTTTTTTTTTTTTTTTTTTGGGGGGGGGGGGGGGGCATCAATTTTGGTGCATTAACTCTGGTGCATTTTCTACATATCGCCACACTGTCTTGACTAGGCGCTCCAAGTGCGTATCGGGGGCCTACCTCCTGATAGTGTAATATAAATTGCATAACATTTAATTACAGACATCAGGAACCACATTGTCGCCCTTCATCTCACACCCCCCTGTAACAGGTGTATACATGTATATTGCCCGGCTGGGCTCCTAATACATGGTAACCTATTTTGCATCTGTATTTCTGTATCATTTATAATTGCTTCACTAATCTCTATAATGAACCATTGTGTCATTCTATAGTCTCCTGATGATCCCAGAGTGACCTCTGGGTGAAACGCGTAGAGACCTAAGAGACATAACGTGACATAACGTAAAGACAGAAATAGTACACTATTAGTGATTACCCTGTTTTGCGTATCTATCAGTGCCATTGAGCACGAGTAAAACAGGGTACCTGGAGATTTAATACTCCAGCATTGTTGTAAGGTGCCCTTTTAGTATATTGATATAATTTCTTCTTCTTTTTTGCTGTTGTAGCTAGGTTGGTTATACAACACTTTTAAATTAATTATTAAAAGTTAAATTTTAAATACGTGATTCCGGTAGTTGCACTCACCATAGCTGCGGCAAACAGAATGGGAAAAAAAACAGGAGGGATTAATACCATGTGCACTCAGGTGTCTCCTGCTAATTGCGGTCATGTGGGTCTCACCAGGAGGAGTGCAAAACACGGAGAAAAGAGAGAAACAAAATGCGGTTCAGGGAAGAAACAGAGTGCTGCACCTCACACCTATGGCTGATACTAGTGCCGCTAGGCTAAATAAAAAACACATCAGAATTTTGTGTATGAATTGATCAAGCCATAGTGCCCCATGTACCATTGTGCAGGTATCTGATACACATGGGTCCCTACACTAAGTCCACACCGTGCCAGTCAGTGGCCACCAACCCCGCAGGCGTGCACAGCCAGGGAACGGGGGCCATGGGACGGCCCTGCGACCCCCATACCACAGGACCAGACCCAAAAACACCACACCAGAACCCGGCCAGCACCGCCGGCGGAGAAGGTCGCCCCCAAGCAGTACAAGTCTGGATGAGGTGTTGCACTCACCATAGCTGCGGCAAACAGAATATACTATAATACTGCTCCTATATACAGGAATATAACTACTATAATACTTCTCTTATATACAGGAATATAACTACTATAATACTGCTCCTATATTCAAGAATATAACTACTATAATACTGCTCCTATATACAAGAATATAACTACTATAATACTGCTCCTATATACAGGAATATAACTACTATAATACTGCCTCCTATATACAGGAATATAACTACTATAATACTGCTCCTATATACAAGTATATAACTACTATAATACTTCCCCTATATACAAGAATATAACTACTATAATACTGCCTCCTATATACAGGAATATAACTACTATAATACTGCTCCTATATATAAGTATATAACTACTATAACACTGCTCCTATATACAAGAATATAACTACTATAATACTGCTCCTATATACAAGAATATAACTACTATAATACTTCTCTTATATACAGGAATATAACTACTATAATACTGCTCCTATATATAAGTATATAACTACTATAACACTGCTCCTATATACAAGAATATAACTACTATAATACTTCTCTTATATACAAGAATATAACTACTATAACAGTGCTCCTATATACAAGAATATAACTACTATAATACTGCTCCCTATATACAAGAATATAACTACTATAATACTGCCCCTATATACAAGACTATAACTACTATAAAACTGCTCCTATATACAAGAATATAACTACTATAACACTGCCCCTATATACAAGAATATAACTACTATCATACTGCTCCTATATACAGGAATATATAGTCAAATAATCTAAAAGATGGTATTTCAGCACTAATACAATGTCCTTGTCTATGATAAGACTTGTAATGACATTATTTAGACATTAATCTCTATCCAGTCGTTGTATTACGTTGTCTCCCCTGAGAATATTTCATGGAGACCCCCTACAGCCGAGCCCCCCCCCCCCTCGATGATTGGGGTCATTGTATTACTGGATGCTATGATATAGGGATTCACATTGCAGGACTCTCACAGGCTCTTGATAAATCCCTTGAAAACTTGATCCACATCGTATATTTGTAGCTGAACATTTAATTTGTGTGATTTATTGGAAACTAAGGTGAAAAGTTCTGGATGTTACTAAATCTGAAATCTCCTCCTGGCAGCGCTGACAAATAAAGAGGAGCCGCAAGCATCCAGAGATAACAGCTCCAGAGCTGTAATCCCTGCAGAGTCTCCATATCTCTCCTCAACAGTCCCAGATATTCCCTGGATTCATCCCATGTTCTCCCTGCCCATAGCCCCGGTCCTAATACTACAGAAAGCGGTCACCAAGGATAGGGGAATACAGGAAAGCGGACAACAGAGGAGATCAGAAGGATTCACCAAAACTAGTATCATTTTGAAAGAAGAGACATTGCCCCCAACAACCACGTTACACCTTTTTTTCATACATTCCTGTATATAGGAGCAGTATTATAGTAGTTATATTCTTGTATATAGGAGCAGTATTATAGAAGTTATATTCTTGTATATAGGAGCAGTATTATAGTAGTTATATTCTTGTATATAGGAGCAGTATTATAGTAGTTATATTCTTGTATATAGGAGCAGTATTATAGTAGTTTTATTCTTGTATATAGGGGCAGTATTATAGTAGTTATATTCTTGTATATAAGAGCAGTATTATAGTAGTTATATTCTTGTATATAGGAGCAGTATTATAGTAGTTATATTCTTGTATATAGGAGCAGTATTATAGTAGTTATATTCCTGTATATAGGAGCAGTATTATAGTAGTGATATTCTTGTATATAGGAGCAGTATTATAGTAGTTATATTCTTGTATATAGGAGCAGTATTATAGTAGTTATATACAGTGGAGAAAAAGGAATCCGCACTCACCGGTCAGCAGAAAGAGGGGTTTATTGATCCATACACTGGAGGCTGGAGCTGGGAGGGGGAAGATGTTAAGCAGGTGTGCTCTTAGCAGCTACAATTGTTTCTCGCCTGCTAGGCGCTTCGTCTGGCTGTGAGCAGTATTATAGTAGTTATATTCCTGTATATAGGAGCAGTATTATAGTAGTTATGCGGTTCAGGGAAGAAACAGAGTGCTGCACCTCACACCTATGGCTGATACTAGTGCCCCTAGGCTAAATAAAAAACACATCAGAATTTTGTGTATGAATTGATCAAGCCATACTGCCCCATGTACCTCGTGCCGGTATCTGATACACATGGGTCCCTACACTAAGTCCACACCGTGCCAGTCAGTGGCCACCAACCCCGCAGGCACGCACAGCCAGGGAACGGGGGCCATGGGACGGCCCTGCGACCCCCATGCCACAGGACCAGACCCAAAAACACCACACCAGAGCCCGGCCAGCACCGCCGGCGGATAAGGTCGCCCCCAAACAGCACAAGTCTGGATAAGGTATTACACTCACCATAGCTGCAGCAAACAGAATGGGAAAAAACAGGAGGGATTAAAACCATGTGCACTCAGGTGTCTCCTGCTAATTGCGGTCATGTGGGTCTCACCAGGAGGAGTGAGTTATAGTAGTTATATATATAGTAGTTATAGTAGTTATATATATATAGTAGTTATATTCTTGTATATAGGGGAAGTATTATAGTAGTTATATTCTTGTATATAGGAGCAGTATTATAGTAGTTATATTCTTGTATATAGGGGCAGTATTATAGTAGTTATATTCCTGTATATAGGGGCAGTATTATAGTAGTTATATTGTTGTATATAGGGAGCAGTATTATAGTAGTTATATTCCTGTATATAAGAGCAGTATTATAGTAGTTATATTCTTGTATATAGGAGCAATATTATATTAGTTATATTCTTATATATAGGAGCAGTATTATAGTAGTTATATTCCTGTATATAAGAGCAGTATTATAGTAGTTATGGACCGGGAGAAAAAGGAGCATTGCACCTCACACCTATAGCTGACACTTGGCTACATTTAAAAACCAATGCCAGGATGTTGGTATATAATTTGATCAAACCATACTGCCCCATGTACCACGTGTAGGTCCCCTGGTTCACATGGGTCCCTACACTAACTCACCACCGTGTCGGTCAGCGACCACCCACCCACCCACCGCACAAACAGGGAACGGAGGCCACAGGACGGCCCTGCAACCCCACTGCTACAGGACCAATCCCCAAGGGCCCCCCCCCATAACCCAGCAGGCGCCGCCGGCAGAGAAGGTGGTGCCGGCTGGGTATTGGTGGGGCATTTTAGGTTTGGTCCTGTGACATTGGGGTTGCAGGGTCATTCTATGGCCTCCCTTCCCTGCATGTGCACGCTATGCGGGGATGGCGGTCGCTGACAGTGTGGAGTTCGTGTAGGGACCCGCGTGAACCAGGAGACCTGCAAGTGGTACACGGGGAATATGGTTTGATCAAATTATATACCAACATCCTGACGTTGGTTTTTAAAATTAGCCGAGCGGCATTAGTATCAGCCATAGGTGTGAGATGCAGCAGCTCCCTTCTCTCCATGTCGCATTATAGCAGTTATATTCTTGTATACTGTTTATTGGGCTCAGTGTAACAAAATTTAACTCCTTGTTCTTCTTCAGTGATTAAACAGATCATCTATTAGAAGGATTTTCTATCCTTCACACTTTAATTGCCATCCACCTTCCCTTTGGTTTTCCTCCTTTGAACGTATTGTAGTCAAACACGAAACAAAGAATAGATGGGCGGTGGCGGATCACAGGAGGATGTAAACTAATTGTAGTATTTCCTGGGACTTTCATGGTATAAGTGATTTCTGTGACCTCTTAGTTATACAGTGACAGGATAACTTCTCCCACCTGAAGTTCATACATGGTCTCCATCGTCATTGTAGCAATCTGCAGGAATGTTACTTTTTATGGGATTTTGCTCTTCGTAAGAAGATATCTTGGTCTTCGTGTTATCTTGTTACCCAGCTTTCCAATAGTCTTAAATGGCAGATATCAGCTGCTAGGTGTCGGGGAACCAAAGGTCATGTATTATATAAGGGGTCAGGGTATTCACATGAATGATGGGGATATATTAACTTTAAAGTGACACTGTCGCCCCCTTTTTGCATTCTGTCTTCTCTACACAGGTGTAATGGGTACATTTAGCAGTTTTCCTACCTTTTTTTATATCATACATCATTATGCTTGTTCCAGTGCTATTTGGGCGGGGCTTCACGGCCCACAAGTCACCGTCACATAGGCCACCCCCCCTCAGCGGCCATTGGCATGGGCCAACCTACAGGGGGTGGGGCCTAGACCTGTAGGCGGGCAGTAAAAGGGCATTTTCTTAAAGGGGGCTTATAGTTGAAATAGTGCATGGTCCAGCTGGGACTATATAGCACCATGGGCCTTAATGTCTACTGGGCGACTGACCCCCAAACCCCCTGTTGTTCTGTCTAATCCTGACATGGGTCGCATGGATTAAGTGCAGAGATTAATCAGGATTGTCGGGTTCTCTTGTTTACCTCCCATTATTCTGTAATAGGGGCTGCAAACACGCAGGGCGCCCCCCACTGCCCGAGGCCAATTGTCCCAATGACTGAGAATAATTCTCCCAATGAGGAGGAAATTGTGAGTTACTGTATCTTTATCCTGGAGCAGCGGGAGGCTGATGAGCCCATTACCCTGACGTGTCTTCTCATTAACACCTGCAGAGCTGGATTAGGAGACTGCGACTAATATCAGGTCAGAACTGCCATAGACCACCAGATGACATGTATACTAACTAGGCATTATAGACCACCAGATGACATGTATACTAACTAGGCATCATAGACCACCAGATGACATGTATGCTAACTAGGCATCATAGACCACCAGATGACATGTATACTAACTAGGCATCATAGACCACCAGATGACATGTATACTAACTAGGCATCATAGACCACCAGATGACATGTATGCTAACTAGGCATCATAGACCACCAGATGACATGTATGCTAACTAGGCATCATAGACCACCAGATGACATGTATGCTAACTAGGCATCATAGACCACCAGATGACATGTATACTAACTAGGCATTAAGCTCAGACGTGTATATATGGGAATTCCTTTAATCCGGCATCTGGTAATCCAGAAAATCTGTTATTTTAAGTACATAACTGTAGTGTTGGGCTGGGGCTCCCCGATGACATCTACAAAAACAAGTCTGTGGTATAACAAAGTTTTAGTCAGTTTAGTCACATGAAGGTTTATAATTTATTACCATTAGGGTAGCTTCACACGTACCGGATTTCAAGCTGCGAGTTTGCAGCAAAATATCCACTGACAATCCTGGTACAGTGAACCTCAATAGGGTTACATAACCGTAACACGGCCCCTTTAACCCCCCGCAGCACGGCCCTGCCACAGTCACTGATTGGCTGAGGAGGACCGGCGGGAACCTCACATGCAGCGGCGGTGCCAATCAGGTAATGTATGCTGCAGGCGGCAGGGGGTTAAAGGGGCCGGGTTACATAATATGTAATGAAAATTCCGCTGCGGGTATGTAACCCTATTGAGGTTCACTGTACCAGTATTCGCATTGGATTTCGCTGCAAGCTTGTAACATGAAATCCACTTTGAATCTGGCGTGAAGCTACCCTTAGGGTCTGTTCACATGTACAGACACGTACGAGTTTTGCAGCGAGATCAGCTACGAGTCAAGGTCCTGGCAGGTCCCAGTACTACATACTCGCAGCTGTCTGAAAGACCGCTGCGAGTATGTAATGCAGCCGTCCCCTTAACCCCTTCTGCTCCCGCTCCGCTGTCTGTATATATACATTACCTCTCTCCTGCATGGGTCCTGCTCTCCTGCCCAGCCAATCAGTGGCTGCAGCTGGGCAACACACTGATTGGCTGGGCGGGAGAGCAGGACCCATGCAGGAGAGAGGTAATGTATATACAGACAGCGGAGCGGGAGCAAGACGGGAGCAGAAGGGGTTAAGGGGGCGGCTGCATTACATACTCGCAGCGGTCTTTTAAACAGCTGTGAGTATGTAGTACTGGGACCTGCCAGGACCTTGACTCGTAGCTGATCTCGCTGCAAAACTCACTGCAAGATTTCAGCTGCAAGTCTGTACGTGTGAACAGACCCTTAAATGGATTGTCTAGGCTTCAAAAAACATGTCTATTTGTCCAGAAACAGCACCACTCCTATCCTCAGTTTGGGTGTGGGATTTTTTCAGCTCAGTTACATTGAAGTGAGTAAAAATTAAAGGCAATACCACACATAACCTGGGGGCATGGGTGGCGCAGTTTTTGGCATAACCGTGGCTGTGTTTTTAGTTTATTTGTTAAACCCTGTATAATCCCTTTAAGAAGCATTACTTATACTGAAGCAGCATGATCTCTGGGGGCCAGCAAAGCCATCATGGCAGTCAAAGTTGCCAGATAACCCTAACCTTAAAAAAGGGGGCACCCCACTGATTTTTTTTTTCTCTTTCAAATGAACTTCCATCAGAAAGTTGTACAGGTTTGTTATTTACTTCTAATTAAAAAACTTCATCCTTCCAGTACTTATCAGCTGCTGTATGTCCTGCAGGAAGTGGCGTATTCTCTCCAGTCTGACACAGCGCTCTCTGCTGCCACCTCTGTCCATGTCAGGAACTGTCTAGAGGAGGAGAGGTTTTCTGTGGAGATTTGCTACTGCAAACTATTAGATTATCCTAATCTATATCAATATTCACACATTCGAGGATATGAAGGGTGTAGATATTAATGTGGATGGTGATTTGGATCCAGATCTATAGGTCTCTGTAACAATACATCTATGTGTTGTCATCTGAACATGCTGTCTCAGTAGTACAGCCTCACTGATATTTGATTGATTATTAACACCATCTGCATCAATATTTACTTTTGCGCACACACATCTACAATTCAAAGAAAGCTGGATGTAAATATTGATGTGATTTGGATCCAGATAAGGGATCAGTATATACGGCATGGATGAGAAGTGGTATATATTGCCATCAGACTCACATCATCTATACACATATCTGCCCCAATTCTAGAAAAGCAGGATGTAGATATTGATGTAGATGATTATTTGATTAAGTTCTACATAATAACAATGTGACATCAGAATGCCTCAGCTTTTTGGATATTTCACAGAACTCCACCTCCATAATTCTTTACAGACATCAGCTATTTTTGAAGAAAACTAGATGTAGATAGTGATGTTGCTGATTAATATCCACACAGCATGTGACAGCACTCGGGGGAGGATGTGTCTCAGTAGTGCAGCCCCCAGTTTATGAATATGTCAGATCAATATTTACACACACACACACACACACCTGTCACTATCCATAAAAAACTATTGATGTAGATTATTAGTTGTGTCCGTACAGGAGCTTCAGGACAGTACTGCACCCGACAGAGCTTAGAAGAGGAAATGCTCAGTAGTGCAGACTCAGGTGATTATCATCATCAATATAAATATTGACACATAGATTGGCATTATTTAACAGAAACTGGATATAGATATTGATGTAGATGTTTAAATACAGACAAGGTCTTCAGAACGGAAGATGGAAGAGGGTATATTCTCTGAATGTTTCAGTAGTGCAGTCTAAGGATTTATGCAAATGATATTAATCATTGTCAAATATCCAATAGACAGACTGCACTCCTGAGCCATGTAGAAGACATATTTTCTATGTTCTGTCCTGAATATCTTCTATGTGTTCAGGGATCATCTACATCAATATCTACATCCAGTTTTCTTACTGGATAGTGCTGAATATCTAGGGGTTGGTATTTATGTGGAGGGTGATAATCTGTCAAATATCCAGAAGACTGACACATAGATTATCACTATTTGTGAAAACTGGATGTAGATATTGAAGTAGATGGTGCTTGAATTCATATAAGATAGAGACGGAATATTGATATAAAATTCTCTGAACGCCTCAGTAGTGCAGTCTCTGGCTTCTGGATATGACTGATTGTTATTACTATCTTCATAAATACTGACACACAGATTGGGACTATTCACGAAAACTGGATATAGATATTGATGTAGATGATGCTTAAAGAGTCACTGTCGTATATATATTTATTTATTTTTGGGGTTTTTTCAGAAATCAATAGTCCAGGCGATTTTAAGAAACTTTGTAATTGGGTTTATTAGCCAAATATGCCATTATCTGCATTTAAAAAGCCTTTTCCCAGGTCCCCCCCCCTCCTCTTTTCTATTCACTGCTCATTATCAGGAAATTGTGACTTGTTGCATCAGACACAACCCTGTCTTTTCTATAGAGAGGGGAGGGGGAGGAGGGAGTTAGTCGGCAGCAGAGAGCAGAGAACAAAGCATTACACAACACGAAGGGGGGTGACAGCGTATTCAGAGGTCAGAGAGGTCAGCGCTGACTGTCAGAGGAGATAGCCAGAGGAGATAACTGTAAATTAACTCTTTGTTGTCCTGTTTTGGTGCCTCATCTCAAAAAATGAAATGACATTGACACTTTAAATTCACATATTCAGGAAAAAACATAGATGAGAAGGTGTTGTCTAAATGCCTCAGTAGTGCAGTCTCAGGCTTCTGGATAAATCAGATGTTATTACCATCTACATATATACTGACAAATTGACTCACTATTCATGAAAACTGAATGTAGATATTGATGTAGATGATGCGTGAATACTTATAATTAGAACAGAACATAGAAGATAAGATAATCGTACGATCGGGCAAATTATTGTTCCGTGTAAACGTAGCATTAGGCTTCGAGATATGACTGACTTATTACCATTTAGACATATACCAACAAATAGATTATCACTATTCATGAAAACTGGATGTAGATATTGATATAGATGTTTCTTGGAGAAAAAAAAAATTATATATATATATTACATATATATATTAAAGAGAACATGCCTCAGTAGTGCAGTCTCAGGCTTTTGAAATAGGAAAATAGAAGAAAGACTTATCATTTGTATCATTTGCAAAGAGTTTGATACAACAGGTGGTTCTGCTTTCTGCTCTACGTTACCTTCAGCCCTGGCTGCTACTGGCCTACAAGACCAGAGGCTCCAAGAATATCCCATAATTATGAATTCCATCTACGACGGGGCGTGAGTAAATCCTGACACCACTCCTGTCTGAACGGGCCGAGGAAGCGAGATTCCGACAGATGGAAACAATTAGACAATTAAATTGCTGCAAAAAAGAGGAATCATTTCTGCTGGCAGCGCCATAAATCTTACACTGTCCAAACCCATCTATCCCACAAGAAGCTGGGCGCAGGCCTCAGTCCTAACAGCAACAATATGGCCCTTGTGCTGGGATCGGGCCTGCTTATTAACAAAGGCAAAGTGACACGGAGGGCAGGGCGCCCCACAAAGGGAAAAGGCCTGCAATTCCCCAATTTCTGTAATTACTACACCAGGGTAGTGACATCCCTCCTACAAGGAAACCCATCCTGACTGCACAACGGCCCTGGCCCTGGTATTAGGCAACGAGCATCTGCTTTACTTAAGAGTCTAATAACAGCCGCTACATAGAGGGGTCCTGTTTGTTTAAGGAGGGCACTCAGGGGTTAAGCTGCGCTCCTTATCCCGTGCTTCATTGGGAAAAGTGAGACTTCTCTCAAGATTAGAAGTCAAGGCTACAAAAACGTCCTGTCATACCGATCACCTGATCATAAGTGACACGTCCGGGAATTACCAGCAAACGGAGGGACAATGGCTGCATGTAAGGGTCATGTATGAGGAAACTAAAATACTACAATGCTGACAGCAAGGAAAACAACTGACAGAGTGCCACCCAGAGATGTAATACTACAATGACCCACAGGGGGCAGTATTATAATAGATAGATCCTCATACTTAGGAGCTGTATTACTGCTGTGTTATATTCTTGTATATAGGAGCATTATTATAGTAGTTATATTCTTGTATATATGGGGCAGTATTATAGTAGTTATATTCTTGTATATAGCAGCAGTATTATAGTAGTTATATTCTTGTATATAGGAGCAGTATTATAGTAGTTATATTCTTGTATATAGGAGCAGTATTATAGTAGTTATATTCTTGTATATAGGAGCAGTATTATAGTAGTTATATTCTTGTATATAGGAGCAGTATTATAGTAGTTATATTCTTGTATATAGGAGCAGTATTATAGTAGTTATATTCTTGTATATAGCAGCAGTATTATAGTAGTTATATTCTTGTATATAGGGAGAAGTATTATAGTAGTTATATTCCTGTATATAGGAGCAGTATTATAGTAGTTATATTCTTGTATATAGGAGCAGTATTATAGTAGTTATATTCATGTATATAGGAGCAGTATTATAGTAATTATATTCTTGTATATAGGAGCAGTATTATAGTAGTTATATTCTTGTATATAGGAGCAGTATTATAATAGATATACGAACTGGAGAGAATGGAACGGCTGCACATCCCATCTATGGCTGATACTAATGCCGCTAGGCCTATATTAAAAATCAACACCAGAGTGTCTGTATATGAATTGATCAAGCCATATTGCCCCGTGTACCACCGCGCAGGTCCTCTGGTCCACACGGGTCCCTACGCTAACTCCACACCGTGTCGGTCAGCCAACCCCGCAAAGCGTGCACATGCAGGGAAGGGAGGCCATGGAACGGCCCTGCAACCCCAATGTCACAGGACCAGACCCAAAAAGCCCCACCAAAACCCGGCCAGCACCACCGGCGGGGAAGGCTGCCCCCAAACGACACAAGTATGGATATGGTATTACACTTACCATTGCTGCTCTCACAGAATGGGGAAGACATAGGGTCCAGACATGTGAGCACAGGCATATCCTGCTAATTTTGGTCATGTGGGTCTTATAAAGGAGTGCTAGCTGTTCAGAGAGGGAGAACTGTGAAACACGAACTGGAGAGAATGGAACGGCTGCACATCCCATCTATGGCTGATACTAATGCCGCTAGGCCTGTATTAAAAATCAACACCAGAGTGTCTGTATATGAATTGATCAAGCCATACTGCCCCGTGTACCACCGCGCAGGTCCTCTGGTCCACACGGGTCCCTACGCTAACTCCACACCGTGTCGGGCAGCGACCGCCAACCCCGCAAAGCGTGCACATGCAGGGACGGGTTGGTGGCCACTGACTGGCACGGTGTGGACTTAGTGTAGGGACCCATGTGTATCAGATACCGGCACGAGGTACATGGGGCAGTATGGCTTGATCAATTCATACACAAAATTCTGATGTTTTTTATTAAGCCTAGCGGCACTAGTATCAGCCATAGGTGTGAGGTGCAGCACTCTGTTTCTTCCCTGAACCGCATTTTGTTTCTCTCTTTTCTCCGTGTATTGCACTCCTCCTGGTGAGACCCACATGACCGCAATTAGCAGGAGACACCTGAGTGCACATGGTTTTAATCCCTCCTGTCTTTTCCCATTCTGTTTGCTGCAGCTATGGTGAGTGGAATACCTTATCCAGACTTGTGCTGCTTGGGGGCGACCTTCTCCGCCGGCGGTGCTGGCCGGGTTCTGGTGTGGTGTTTTTGGGTCTGGTCCTGTGGCATGAGGGTCGCAGGGCCGTCCCATGGCCCCCGTTCCCTGGCTGTGCACGCCTGCGGGGTTGGTGGCCACTGACTGGCACGGTGTGGACTTAGTGTAGGGACCCATGTGTATCAGATACCGGCACGAGGTACATGGGGCAGTGTGGCTTGATCAATTCATACACAAAATTCTGATGTGTTTTTTATTTAGCCTAGGGGCACTAGTATCAGCCATAGGTGTGAGGTGCAGCACTCTGTTTCTTCCCTGAACCGCATTATAATAGATATATTCTCGTATATTGGAGCAGTATTATAGTAGATATATTCTTGTACATAGGGGGCAGTACTATAGTGTATATTGTCCCTTCTATCATGTTAAGCGCCCCAAAATGGTTTATATTCCGATCAGTACTTGTTTATACAAGATTGAGTTCAGCGCTGGAATTCTTGTACTTCAGAGCTGTATTTATAGAACATGTAATGGACTGTACACATCGGCGGCGGCTCTCTGGCTTGTAACGAGATGCAAATCATATGTAAATACAGAAATCTTTTTTTTTTGTTCGCATTTCAGATTTTCCAGGCCATTTCCATCTGTAAATCCAACACAAACAATTTAGGTGTCAACCACAAACTTTTCTTTGTGTTACTATAACCGTATCTCCCATCATTTCTATAGGGTCTGTGGATGATGGGCAGCTGTCATTGTCTGGGATGGTGAGTATGTATTACTGGTGCTCTAAGCCTGACCCAGGGTTACAGGGTGTATATACTATGGGGCCCATGGGGTGAATTATTTCCAAAGGCATGATGGGTATTGTAGTTTTTGCAACAACCAGAGGGCCGAAGGTGATAAGCAGATCCCCCATGCTGTAGATGGTATGTGTTGCAGGCATTAGGGTCCACCTACAGCTCAGCCTGAATATACAAAGTATACAGCCCCCTGCTCGTCCTTGTTAGCCCTGATGAAGGCCAGCGCTCCCCGTTCAATCCTGATTGTTATAATTGACGCGGTGAGGACGGAGAAGACTGACAGCCAGATGGGGGAGCTGATAGATTCCAATGTACTGTGTGTTTAAAAATGCCAGAAAGTGACTGAAAGAGAGAAGTTTAGAGGCTGAGAATAGACAGGAACAAAGATGGAGACGCAACAAAACCTGAGGCCAAGATAAGAGTGAAAGCACAATACCCACGATTGTAAGGGCAGACAGATTTAAAGGGCCAGTCCTGTCATTCTGCAACTTTGTGTTTTAAATCTTCGGCCCTCCAGCTGTTGAAAAACTACAATTCCCATCATGCCTGTCCAGGCATGATGGGAGTTGTAGTTTTGCAACAGCTGGAGGGCCGAAGGTTCCCCATCCTTGCTTTAAGGTCTCTGCTTGCTGCCAGTGAATGGGAACAGTGTCTTACACCCAGAGGCTGCTCTCACAGGCTTGTTACAATCAGAGTTTTATGCTACAATGAATGTTTCAAGGTGTCGTTTTTGTGTCAATCTTAAAGGGGTACTCCGGTGAAAATCTTTTTCTTTCAAATCAACTGGTTAAAGAAAGTTATACAGATTTGTAATTTACTTCTATTTAAAAAATCTCCAGTCTTCCTATACTTATCAGCTGCTGTATGTAGAAAATCCTCAAAGAAAACCTCTCCTGCTCTGGACAGTTCCTGACATGGACAGAGGTGGCTGCAGGGAGCAGTGTGTCAGAACTGGAAAGAATACACCACTTCCTGCAGGACATACAGCAGCTGATAAGTACTGGAAGACTGGAAATTTTTAAGTTGAAGTAAATGACAAATCTATACAACTTTTTGATTTGAAAGAAAAAGATTTTCACCAGAGTACCCCTTTAATTGACAATACGTGGGATACGTGTTTACATGCAGCAGATTTTTGTGGTGACCAATAAGCCATCCCATTAGTGTGAATGGAGTCGTTTCTGCAGGATTTGTAGAATTCCTATTCAGATGTAGGGAACACCTGCATGTGCCATTGTAACTCTAAAGCCTCTATTACACGGGCCAATGGTGGGGAGCAAGAGAGCGTCGACCTGTCAGATCAGTGCTCGCTTAGGGCCCTATTCCACCGGACGATTATCGTTTGCATAATCGTTAACGATTAACGTTCTCAAACGACCGCTATTGCGAAAGACCTGAAAACGTTCAGTCATTTCCATGGAACGATAATCGTTACTTATGATCATAATGGCGATCGTTTTTCTTCTCTCTTTATTCGCTTTTGCGTTCATATCTATTGCGAACGACCGAACGACGTCTTATTCAATGCAAATGATTTGCGAACGTTTTGCGAACGAGCAACAATAAAAATAGGTCCGGGTCTTATAAAGCGATCAACGATTTCTCGTTCGGTCGTTAATCGTTGACTGCATTTCAACCAAACGATTATCGTTTAGATTCGAAAGATTTAACGATAATCTGAACGATAATCGTCTAGTGGAATAGGGCCCTAACTCTCTGCTTGCTGGCGGTGCTGTTACACGCTCCGACAGTGAGCGGGAGGAGCTGCGGGAGAGATTGCTTGGACGATTTTTAGATCTTCCGCCACCACCCCTATTCCTTGGCGCGACGGCCAGAAGACCATCCCTATCATTCTTGAATTTTTCAACACACTGAAAGACAAGGATCAGCCGTCATCATGCATGTCGGTGCAATTGATTATCGGCCGAATACGGACAATAATTGCTTGCTGTAATAGGGCTTTAGAGCTAAAATCTCCCAGCATCCCCTGCTTGTTCATTGTCTCCTGGTTATTTGCTTTCTGGAAAGTGTCATCTTCACACCAGGTGGCTCCTTATGCATTTTGGTAACTCAGAAAAGCTGTCTGGAACCGGTCTTACTTTAAGTGACAAACAGCAGAATTAGGAATGCAGCTCTGAAGACAAACAAGGGGGAGATTTATCAAACATGGTGTAAAGTGAAACTGGCTCAGTTGCCCCTAGCAACCAATCAGATTCCGCCTTTCATTCCTCACAGACTCTTTGGAAAATGAAAGGTGGAATCTGATTGGTTGCTAGGGGCAACTGGGCCAGTTTCACTTTGCACCATGTTTGATAAATCTCCCCATATATCTATATGCAAATTGTTAAATAGGAGAACCTGTACTTTAAATGAATAGCATAAAATAGGTGATGACCCTTGTCCTTACACCCTATTGCAGGGATGAGGAACCTTCGTCCCCCAGCTAGCCTAAGGGTATAAACCCACACACCGTATAAGCAGTGTATTTACTGCTGCAATACGCAGCAAATACGCAGCAAACACGCAGCAAATACGCAGCAAAAACGCAGCAGATTATATCTAAATAACTGAACACAGCATCAAATCTGTACCAACAAATCTGCTGCGTATTTGCTGCATATTTGTTGCGTATCTGCTGTGTATACGGTGTGTGGGTTTGTACCCTAAAACTACAATTCCCATCATGTCTGGAGAGCTGAAGCTTTGCTTCAGCTCTCCAGACATGATGGGAATTGTAGTTTCGCAACATCCCCTATCCTTGCCCTATTGGAACATATGAGTAGCAGACAGATGGGTTACCTACTTTGGGCCTATGGGTCAAAATCTTTGTATTTTGACCCATAGGCCCAAAGTAGGTAACCCATCTGTCTGCTACCCAGCTGACCAATCCATACAATACTTAAAGGGGTATTCCCATCTTACAAACTTATCCCCTATCCAGAGGATAGAGCAGGGATAAGGAACCTTGGCTCTCCAGCTGTTACAAAACTACAACTCCCATCATGCCTGGACAGCCAAAGCTACAAGGTTCCCTATCCAGGGGATAGAGGATAACTGGCTATCCATCTCAAGAATGGAGACCCCAGTCTTCTGTGGGTCATGCAAGCACATCACCGCTTCATTCAATCATTGTACAAATAGAATACATGGAGTGGCGCCTACAGACACAACCTAATGCTCTATTCTATCTCAGTCAAACTGAAATGCCCCTTTAAATGGCATGTAATCCTACACTTCAGTGTTACATGATATTACTAAAAGGGGAGGGGCTGTGACTAGCTGAATTTTTAACAGTTGACAAATAATCGGTAATCAAAAGCAAAGACCTTTTGGGTGTGGTGAACTTTTAACATGCGTATCCCCCTCTAAGATGACTAAATCACGTAAAGACGACTTTTTCCCCTCCCTGTTGTTTTAATTGATAGCATCAGGAATTTGTAAAAGTCTGTGGAAATATTGGGGATAATAGCGTTTTATCTGCTGTTTATAATTCCAATTAGCGCCGACTTTCTTGACGGTTAACACATCCCATCAGTGACATTTCTCCGTCCATGAATCATTCGCCAAGCACGGACCGGGCCTGCGAACTCCAATCCGCGAGGAAGGCGTTTATGAGCCCCCGGAGGGGATAATGTTTTATTGTTGTATTTAACAAAAAGATAAATTATCAAATCTCAGATTTTTGGAAAGCTTTCACTAGATCGTGTGCGTTCAGGAAAAAAAAAAAAAAGCAGTGAAATTGTTTAAAGATGTTCTCAGCTCCACTTAAAAAAAAAAATTCAAATCTTTTGATATTTTGATGTAGAAATTGCATGTTGGTTACTCTAATCCTGACTGATTTTGGGGATTTTTTTTTCTCCCCAAACTGAAACAGTTTGGGGGGGGGGGGTGTTGGCTTTTTTTCACTTTCCACATTTTATAAACAACTCCGACCTTGAATTTTATTTTTTTTTCTATAATTAATTTCGGTCAGCGGAGGAATTTTTTTTTTCCTCCCAACAAGTCAATCTTCAGAAATGAGAAACAGTATCTGTATTTAACGGACGGATTTAGAGGTAAAACCCTTCAAGTGGAGGTAATTTAAGGTGGCAAAGCTATCAAAGGCGTTTATGGAAACTTGAGGATTTAACCGCTTCATGTTCTTGGTGAAGTAGCAGAAAAGGAAGGGGAACTATTTAACTATTTCATACCTAGGTTGAGAACTTTTTTTTTTTTTGGATATAATAAAACCTGTTGATTGTTCGTTTCATTTGAAATTATTATTTTTTTTTTTTACAGTATTAATTTTTGTAAAGGGAAATATTTAACCATTTCTTATCCTCTCGGAGTATGGCTGCATGCAGTGTAAATGCTGCACGCTTTACGAGCCAAAATCTGGTTAAGTTTTTGGGTTTTGTTCTTTGCGGATTTTAATGTGGAATATTCTAATTTAGTTGTTAGTGTAAGGTCACATATAGAAAATTTGCTCCAAATTTTCCACATAGTATTTTCATGCGGGAAAAATGGATGAGGATCCAAAAAACAATGTTATTTGTCGGAAAAGCTAAAGATTTATTGCAGACGGAAAGACATTACTCAATAAGGCATCATTCACACGTTCTGTCGTTTTTCAGGACTGTATATGATGTCTGCAGTTGCCAGCAATCCGCAAAAAATTGCATCCGTAAACTGTATTTTTTTTTGCAAATCAGCAAAAAAAGAGGTAGGTGATAGTTATATAAGTGGGGGTGGTTTAAAATGATTGCTCTTTTTTGGGGGGGGATTTACGTAAGTTTTATCCGTAAAAATTAGGAACACTTCCGTAGACTTCTATGGGACAATCGGTGCCACAATTATTGTCCATACTTGAGCTTGTCAGTAGTTTTTGTGGATCTGTAAAACACGGATTTTGGATCCCAGAAAACTACAGATGGTGTCAACAGCCCAATAGAAATCCTAGGGCCCTAAATTTGTCTGTAACTGCGGATCCACACTTACAGACAAACTTTCGTAACGTGTGAATGTAGCCTAAGTCTACAATCCGAAAAATAGTGGATTCTTAGCCTAGCGGGGACTTTCAAACCCATCACTTGAATTTTAAATTTCATTTACATAATTCACACCGAAATCTGCTCAAAATTTATATTATTTGGATTTCGGTGTGAAAATTTCTGCAGTATGTGGCTGTACCCTTAGTGAGAAAAAAAAATATGTACATTTTGGAAGGTTTTGGCACCAGTGCTTTGGCTAATTTTTCAAAAAAGATTTCAGTATTTTTTAATCATTTGCCTTCTCTTTTCACCAGGTCTTTTTTTAGCAGGGCCTTGAAAGGGTTATTAGGTGGGTTATTATGCATATGTCATTCTTAAAATTCTTACATTTCTGTGCCATCTCACTCTACTCACTGGATGGCGTAAGAATCCATAAGAAAAAAAGCGCATTGAAAAAAGAAAAATTAACAAAAGTCATCCTCCATCCGTCAACGATATGATAAATGTTATGTATATGAAATTGGCATAAAGGAGGAAAAAGCTAGCCGGAGAAGTTGTAAATTTCCCCAAATCAGCATTTGCAGAATTATTGCTCAGCTTTCTGTCCCCATTGAAGTGAACAGGGAAAGGCTACAATCACACCTTCCATAGTTGTGCCCATTATTGCGTATCCGCAATTACAGACAAGTTTAAGGGACGTTGATTTCAATTGAGCTGTTCACACTCTCCGTAGTTTTATGGATCCACAAAAATTACTGACCAGTTCTAGTACAGACAGTAATTGCGTCAGATTGTCCCATAGAAGTCAATGAGAGTGTCCGTAATTTTTGCCGATCCATATTTTTTTTATGGATTAAATGACAGTAATGTCTGCAAATTTGTAAGAAAAAAAATAAAATAAATAACTTTAAACTATTCCCACTTAAGCCTTATGCACATGTTCAGTGTTTTTTTTTCGCACGCATTCCGCTAAAAATTACAGATTGTGCATCTGCAATCTGTTTGTTTGTTTTTTTTCTTACAGAATTAAAGAAAAAAAAAAAAAAAAGTACAGTGCTTGTTAATAAAGTTGAACTGGTTCAAAAGGTCACATGATTGCTTACAGCCTGTAACATTTCTTTGGGAATCCATTATTTTATTTTATTTTTTTGACAGATCCATATTTTTTTGCGGCCATTACATAGACATCCACAAAAAATTGCGGATAGCATAGACTTTAATTTGTCAATCTGTAGAAAAATCTGGGTCCATACTGGGACACGTCCTATTTTTGCGGGTTGGATTGCATACCCGTAAATTCCTTAACGTGCGAATAGTCCAATAGAAATCAATGGCCATTAACTGATGTGCAGAATTGCGAATTTGTAATTACGGACTTGATTGCAGACCTCAAACATTCCTGAAAAAAACTGAACGTGTGAATGTTGCCTAGTTCTTCAAGAAATCTGCCGGCACCAAAATTGCAGATTCTGTGCGAATTGTTTCCATCATGCAAATTTTAGGAGTTTGTTGCAGAAAATCTGCCGAAAATTTGTGATTCAAATATTTTTTAAAAAATTATATTTTTTAAATTGTAATTGATTTTAATTCTACAGATATTCTCAGCTAAAAACACAGAAACTCGTCCAGGAACGTAAAGTAAATAAACCAAAAGTAACATTTTAGAAATTTTTTTCAAAATACCAATTTTCGAAAATTCTCCCCTTAATCCTGGAAATCTATTTTCCAGTCATTTTCAGGCCTGAGAAATTTATATAACACGCCTGAGAGAGAGTGTAATTGTTACGGCCTATGCCGGAGCATAAACTTTGGACGTAAGTCGGTCCCGTCCCATCGCTTACAGAAAACGCTGCAATTTAGCTGCTTGACAAGTCGAGTGTTAAGATGTTCTGAATTAGATTTGAGTTACAACCACCAAATGCCCTTGTCAAACCTGGTTAGGGCTGACACTGGCCATGCCTAGTCAGATGACTGTTCCTATGGAAGGTATACGGCTTAAATAAAGACATGCACCCTAGTTTTATGCCGAATTGTCAAAATATAATTGAGTTAAAAAATCATCCATGGCATAAGCAGACCAATCACCGCTGTGTTGTGTTTCTCCTCGATTGAAAGTTTTCCAGGGAGCAATTTACTTACATGAAAAGAGAGTAATTCCCAATTTAGAGGGAATTTTTTTTTTCTTCAAAATTTACTTTCAAGGCCTTTAATAGAGTCTTGAAGTATCACAGTAGTTAATTGTCGGGGCATGTTTCATATTGGGACTTGGGTTACAGCTTGGGATGACTGTAGGTTTTCATGTTTAACGTAAGAGCAATGATCAGAAGTAGTAATGGGATTTCAGGGGTGCACTGGAATTTTTCTCCTTAATTTCCGGCAATTTTTTTTTTTTTTTTTTTTTACAAAAAAGATCCCCCCACACACACACACACACACACTAAAAATAATTTTTTGGTTGAGAATTGAAAGGTCTGTGAATTCTCCATGTCACATAGGAAGTTTTAGGTTACGGGTCGAACGTCTTACCCTAATGTGGGAGAACTTCTTGTTGGTTATTAGGAAAGGTCAAAAGGTCGGAGAAGGGTCTCACTAAAAATCAACATGACGGCTATTAATGTCTATAGACTTTACAAATATTTGTAAAAACCTTAATTTAAAATAAATAAATAAATAAATCACCATTGTGTTATTATAATTTTTCGCCATATTGTGTTATTTGCCATCATCTTTCATTATACATTATGTTTTTGGCATGACACAAATATCAACTTCTAGTTCATCTTCTTAAAAAAAATAAAAATAAATAATAATCCCATTTATGGTATCAAAGGTAAAGAAAATGGATTCAGGGTTGTTGTTTTTTATTTATTTAACCGATATTTGGCTTGGTTAGTTATATTGTTTATTTTATTTATTTTGTCTATATTTTTGCTTAGATTATTTATTTTAGCTTATCTTGTTTATTCTGATATGTCACACACATTTTTTCATTTTTTTTTTTTTTATGTAACTCACCAGATCTTGTTATTACTAGTACACCTAGGAATAGGCAAGGAATTTCAAGCGGAGTCCACACTTCATTTTACGCTTGAAATTCCTCCCGTAAAATATGTACAGAGCAATGTCCCATTGTGTTCAAGGGTATTTACGCTCCGTTGTTCACACAACAGAATTTATACGCAGAAAGTTCCGCCACGGATCCGCTTTTTGCCCACAGAATTGACATGTCAATTCTTTGGGAGGATTCCGCTAGAGAAATCCCATAGAAGTCAGTGGGGCTTTGAACTTCCGTTTTCCACTCGAGCTGGAGAAGAGGAAATTTCAAGCAGAAAACTATCCTCTTCAATTACTCAGTGTGAACATAACCTTATAACTTCCCATTTACTAACGTATGGAAAATTGTGTGTGTTTTGGGCGAAATTTCCATTCAAGCTAGTAAATGATGGCATGTAAGCAGATAGATAACTTATGGTGGGGGGTCAGACTGCCGCTACCCCTCTTGATTTGGAGAACGGAGGTCCCCTACCTCTTCAGAAAATAAAATGGCAGTGTGCATGCTCAACTTTAGGTGTGTATGGAGTATAAAACATCATATCAGTCCAAATGCAGCTTTGGGTGTGAATAGTGTTATAATGTATCACGCTTTAGGGACCTTTTCCGTGGCCTGATGCAGCACCACAAACAAGCCCTTATTAGAGAGATCAGTGCTAGGTTCAGATCCTTCACAAAGTGTCAACTGATCATACAGCCGGGCCGTACAAACCATTTCTGGGTCATTCACTTCACCAGAGCCGGCTGCACAGTGCTGTCTATACATAAGGATGTGCGGCGGACCAGCCATGATACTAATGTCACTAGCCGCCAAGTGAACTATTCGCCTCTCTTTGGCTGATCGCTGTCCATTTTATACAGGCCTATTATTACCAGTGAGTTGGCCTATGTATAATAGATGTGACTAAAGTATAAGACTTCATGTAGTTCTGTATGCAGCTTTAGATGTGAATGGAGTATAAGGCCTTATGCACACAGTATTTTTTTTCCTGTCCGTATCCATGTCTGTAGGTCCGTAACCCCCTGCTATCCACCCGTACGATCTGCAAAAAATTACAGAAACACAACCCTTTAACATGTGACTAACGTCTCATCCTTCCTTATTTCTTTATGGAAATACGGATGCAAAAAAAAAAAAAAGTTACAATCCGTAGAAAATGGCGGATCCCATTGGTTTCTATGAGAGAATCCGCTAAAAAAATCTTGGTCCGCACTAGGAAATGTCCTTTTTTTTCCAGGATTGGTTTGCATCCTTGTAATCTATTGATCGTGTGATTAGCCCAATGGACATCAATGTGCACTAACTCAGATATGGAAATACGTATCTGTAAATCACAGGATGTGTAAATAAGCCTTAGGCATTCAATAATTCTGAATGCAGCTTTAGATGTGAATAGAGTACTAGACATCGCACAGTTATGAACTCAGCTTTATATAGAGAATATAAGAGATCATGTGATTCTTAAAGCAGCTTTAGATGTGAATAGTGTATAAGACATCCTATCATTCTGAATGCAGCTTTAGATGTGAATAGAGTATACAACATCCTATTATTCTGAATGCAGCTTTAATAGAGTTCTAGACATCATGTAGTCATGAACTCAGCTTTAGATGTGGAATATAAGAGTTTGTGTGATTCTCAAAGCAGCTTTAGATGTGAATAGTGTATATAATACATCCTATAATTCTGAATGCAGCTTTAGATGTGAATAGAGTACTAGACATAATGTAGTTATGAACTCAGCTTTAGAAACGGAGTATAAGAGATCATGTGATTCTCAAAAGCAGCTTTAGATGTGAATAGAGTATAAGACATCATGTAATTCAGAATACTGCTTGGAAATGAGAATAATATCAGTCAAGTGACCATTTTAGCCGTGAAATATCAGCATGGTCCAAAGCGGAGTTCCCCTTTATTTCTTGCAGAGGTGAAGCATGTGTGGTATAGGTTGCGGCTGGCTCAGGTGCTGACAGGGAATAGGAGGGAGGTTTGGAGGGGTTTCCCCCCATTTCTCCCAGCACAGGCCCCGCCCTTCTCCATCATCCCAACCACTGCAAAGTCCTTAATTGATCTTGATGCCGCCATTTGTCAGCTGAAGACCTGGCGCAGGAGCGAAGCTTCACCAAACCGCCCGGGGTGAAGCCTACAATTAGAGAGCACTTTGTGGCGAGGTTTAGATTGTGTAAATCTCGGCCGGGCGCTGCTTTGAATCTGATCCCACTCCCGAAATCAAGATGGAACTTTCTGTAAACAGGGCTGTTTGGAGGGAATGTCAGCGAGGCCTCTGGACAGCGTCTGCGGCGGAGGGCAGGAAGGAGCGGCCCCGGTAACGCTGCAGATTGCAGGCTGATTGCTCTCCGCACTATAGACGTGGCCGCTGTTTACAGATCTGGGGCCGCACATGAAAATCTCACACTTGCCCTAAACAAAGTGCAGACTCCCGGGGAGGAGCCGTCCGGAGGGGCCGAGGCATAAAGTGAGGGGCTGTGGTGCCTTTTAGTGGAAATCACTCAACAAAAGTCTCTTTACTGCCCATTACACATGTAATACAGAATATGCTGATAATAGCAGGTATCAGTTCTTAAAGAGAACCAATCATGGGCGGAAATTAAAAATTTTTTTTCCGATAATTAGATTAAAATTGTAATTTTATTAATATTTGTAATTTGAATTCATTACTTTTAGGGCCGCGTTTTCACAATATACCGATTTTCTTTTCCTGTCTCGCGCCTGCTCTTTTGAAAAGAGCCGGCGCGCGACAGGAAGCTCCCGGCATGCCGAGCGGCAGGAAGGGCTCCCATGAGCCTTTGCCACCGCTCTGTAAGTACACAGTGATCCCGCGCTATACAGCGCGAGATCGCTGTGTATGAATATCCTAACTGGGCCTATAAGTGTATTCCTGAAGATACAGACTGCCTGTGCAGTCTGTATCTTATTCTTTTACCTATAGCTGCGGAGCGGAGCGTAGCGGAGCAGTAAGGCCGGGGGCGGCCATCTTGATGACGTCAGTGGTGCGTTCCAACGCTGGAACGCAAGGGACGTAATCAAGATGGCGCCCGACTTTACTGCACCGCTACAGAGGAGTGGGTAAAGTATAAGATACAGACTGCCTGTGCAGTCTGTATCTTCAGAAATAAACTTCATGAAGATACAGACTGCCTTTGCAGTCTGTATCTTATACTTTACCTACTCCTCTGTAGCGGTGCAGTAAAGCCGGGCGCCATCTTGATTACGTCCCTTGCGTTCCAGCGTTGGAACGCACCACTGTGACGTCATCAAGATGGCCGCCCCCGGCCTTACTTCTCCGCTATCCTGGATTAGGTAAAAGCATAAGATACAGACTGCACAGGCAGTCTGTATCTTCAGGAATAGACTTAGGGACAGAGAATCTTTTATTATAGGGATAGTGATTTTTAGGTGATTGGTCCTCTTAATGTTCTTAAAGGTCTAGTTCTTAAAGGGACAGGGTGGCTGTCCCAGTTCAGGTTTGTGCACAGCTCCCCTAGTGGCGGAGGCTCAGCAGTGCATAACCTGAAAAGTTTTTTTTCTAGTACAACCATCATCATGAGCAGCAGCCGCATGTCAGGATCCGAACTCCATGGGGGAGATCAAACATGGTGTAAAGTGAAACTGGCTCAGTCGCCCCTAGCAACCAATCAGATTCCACCTTTCCTTTTCCAAAGAATCTGTGAGGAATGAAAGGTGGAATCTGATTGGTTGCTAGGGGCAACTGAGCCAGTTTAACTTTACACCATGTTTGATAAATCTCCCCTATTGTTTCTGCCCTCCAAATACCACAGACCCCACAACACAGCATAGTATATACATGACCTACACAGTAGTGACAGTATAAGGCCAATGTTATATACCTCCAGGCTTTTATGTAGGGGACATGTGAAGTTTGCACCCCTTATGGGTTTAGGTACACCTGTCCAGAGGATAGTGTCACACAGTACATGGACAGGCATATAACTGCTCACCTGACAGTATCTTACAAGATGGACTTGGATTCACCGTATAGGATTACGGTATCACACACGACTGGCTTGGATACACTAGTTCAGTTGATAGTACCACATGTGAGAGATTTCGAATCACCATTTTAGCATGATAGGATTAGATAAAAGCTTAGACACGATAAGCTTAGAAACAGCAACTCAGCAGATAGTACTACAAATCAAGGGCGTAGCTTGGTTTCACAGGGCCCCATAGAAAAAATGTTAAGGGGTCCCCTCCCCAACACAAAGCACTGCGCATATATATTATATATACACACATATATACAGTATATAGTATACATATTTTGTGTTGCAGCATGTAAGTGAACATTGGGTCACTTACACACTGCAGTACATAAGCGGTTAAGCAGAAGGGCCTTCTCCCCCGGGCTCCCCTCCTGCAGGGGCCCTACAGCAACTGCCTACACTGCCTCTATGGTAGCAATGATGCAACAGGATTAGATACAATACATACATCAGCTCAGGGGACAGTATAAGATTTGATTCATCATTTCAATATGCTAGGATACAGCATCTCAGCAAACAGTAGCACTAGTGATGAGCTTAGATTCAATGCTTAGATACAGCAGCTCAGCAGACCATATCACACATGATAGAGTCAGCTTTAACATTTCAGGAGACAGCATCACGTATGACAGGCTTAGATACAGAAGACAATATATGATCAGATTGGATACACAACTAAGCAGTGTCACAAATTAATGTTTTAGATATACTAGTTGATCGTATCACTCATGATCATGCTCAGTAGCACATTAGCTTAGATACATTGGCTAAGCAGATACACCAGCTCAGCAGCATTCCTTTATGTAATATAATATTTTCGGACACGGCCCTGCACAGCGCCCCCTGTGGGTAGCTCTAAGTCCCCATATTCTTTGGCGTCTGCGCCACATTTCACACTTCAGTCAACAATTTCCAGTGAAGTGTCAACTTCATCAAGTTTAGCATCAAACGTTGGACTGTAGCTCAACAACAAAGGTTGGAGGCCGACACGCCAGCTAACTACGACACCGTTATTAGGAAAAACAACCGTACGTGGCGTCATCCCACATAAGAAACGACAAGTACGAAGAAGAAGGGGGAAGAAAACAGTAAAATACATTATGAGGTGTGAAATGTCCTCATATCCTGGGAGTAGGAGCCATGGAAGGAATCGGGATAAGGAACAATACGGCCGTTGAGGTTATTCGCTACGAGGCTGCGTGCCCCCCCGCCTCCGCCTCCCCCCCCCCCCCCCCCAAATCTTAGACACAATTCAGATGCAAATCAAATCCCTTTTGTCAGCTGCTGCTGTTTAAGTTGAAATATTTTTGACATCATAATTACACGCTTCCATCCATGCTTTACATTAGCGGACGAAACACTCATTAAATTAAAATTCTTCCATGGAATCATGAAAATAAACAGCGAGTCCAAACTGGCATCAGCCGAGTCGCAGGACGCTTCTGTGTTTTGTCATAGACGGCCTTCGGCTTTGACTGTAGCACAAGGTCCCATTTAAGCGTGAAGTGTGAAAGGTTCACAGGCTTTTTGAAGGGGCCGGTTCTGCTTATTTTTCAAATTACGGCTTTAATTGTTTTTACAACTTGTAAAATTTTAAAGCTATTAAGCCTCAAAGTTGTTGGGGGGGAAAAAAAAATTAAAACAGCGAATGACGGCGACTTTCCTCCTCGAGGTGGGATGGGAGAGAAGTGTTAACCCCTTTGAGGAAAGAAGGGTTAGAATAACTGGAAGAGGAGAAAGATGAAGGAGAAAACTGATAAAGAGGAAGAGACTGATTAAAAGGAGGAGGCTAGTGGGAGGAGACTAATTAAGAGGAGGAGGCTGGTGGGAGGAGACTGATTAAGAGGAGGAGGCTGGTGGGAGAAGTCTTGTGAGGAGGAAGATACTAGTGAGGAGGAAGAGACTAGTGAGGAGGAAGAGACTAGTGAGGAGGAAGAGACTAGTGAGAGGAGACTGATGAAGAGGAAGAGACTAGAGAGGAGGAGGCAGGTGGTAGGAGAGGAGACTAATAAAGAGGAATAGACTGGTGAGAAGTAGGAAGAGGAGGAGACTGAGATAGAGGAGGGGGACTATTTTTTTTTTTGTAAAGGAGACTTTCACAAAGGACAACACTGATGAGAGACACAGAGGGTGTGAAAGAGTAGGAGACACGAAGTGAAACAGACTGATAAAGAAGAGAAGAATGGAATAGGAGAATGTGAGATTGAAGATGAATGGTTAAGAAAGAAGGAGACAGATACAAAGGGGAGGAAGCCGTTAAGGATGAAAAGACTGGTGGGAGAAGAGGAGACTGGTACAAAATGGAGAATATGAGAAGATTGGAAGGAAGAAAAGACCAATACAGAGTAGGAGGCTGGTAAAGAGGAGGAAACTGGTTGGAGAGGAAGAGACTGATGAAGACGAGGAGACTGGTAGGAGGGGAAGAAATGTGTAAGAGGAGGAGACTGGTGCAAAGGAAGAAATAAGTGAGGCATGGAGACGGGGGGAGGAGACTATGGAAGAGGAGGAGACTGATGAAGATGACAAGAATATATAAGAGGAGGAGACTGGTGGGAGAAGAAGGAGATGACTAGTGCAGAGAAAGTCCATCAACTACACTTACCACCTTCCCCTTTAGATAAGTGCCCCAGTTCAGGCAGATACCCTCAAAATAAGGAGAGTGGTAACCACAATGACAAGGCCTTCTCTTCTCTCTAGATGCATCTGCTCCCTGCTATGTCTTTAACTCTACTGGCATCTCTGTCTTTTCTTCCTTCATTTCTGGAACTTAGTGGAGCTTCATTTTAGGATAATTATATACTTAAAAATCATGTTAGTGGTCTCACCGCACTCTTGGCCGGGTCCTATGGGCATCACTTAACGTGCAGAACTAAACCAGCAATTGACATTTACTAGCGCAGTACCAAAGGAGAGAGGTTCATGTAACCCATAAAAAGGTCAAGTGTGTGTCCATGACAAATGTGTGCTTCATACTGTGACTATTCAAGTAGGATTTTACTGGGTTTTTTTTTTTCATTTTTTAGGAGGATGTTGCCTGGAACAACTGAACAGATGACTTCAATTTCTAAACCGCATTCAAAAATATTGCACTGGTCTGGTTTATTGCTATGGGAAACACCTGAACTTTTTTTCTTTTACTCTTACTTGTAATTAGAGTTGAGCGGACCCCATTGCTCGGCATTTGACTCCTGGCAGCTAGAGGTCATAGCCTGTATCCATATTTTCCTGGCAGCCCTAGGGCAGCATCCGACTTTTGCACCGCCGGGAGTCAGATGCTGAGCATTTGGGTTTGGAGAACGTTGCCGAACCCGCACAGTTTGGCTAGTCTACTCAACACTACTTTTGTGTATGGCATCCATTCATTAGGGGATTGTAATAGGTCCGTTTCGGGTGGTAGCCCGGGGCCCTGAACTCCTGGGGGGGCCCATAGCCACCCAAAAAGACATATACGTTCAGTGGTGTACTGTCTACTGGCTACTTTTCTGCCATGATTTGCAAAAAAAAAATCGCTGCTTTTTTACCACAATTTTTTACCACAAATCAGGGCATCATGATATTATCTATTCTGTACTAGTTCTACCATAGTTACAATGGGTTGGGGGGGCCCAGACTTGGTGAACAGCCCAGGGCCTATTGTAAAGTTAATCCGTCCCTGCATCCATTTCCCAAGCCACATATTTCTAATGCACCAGCCCTCATAGTTCAAGGTTGACGGTAACATCAGAAGTGTACTTACTACAGATAGGGCCTGTTAGGAAGGTAGTATAAGGAGCTAAGTATCTGCTGTGGGTTTAAGTGGGATGGTGTTGCGAGTTAAGTATCTGCTATGGAGACTTGCAAAGTGATGCAATTTGCCATTAGGTGTGCTGTGTTTGTCTGTGGCTTGGTGGGATGGTGGTATAAGCAGGATCTACTGGGGTCTGGTGGGTGGTAGAATAAGTAAGGTATATATTAACTATGGGGTCTGGTGTGTGGTAGAATAGGTAAGGTAAGTTTCCACTATGGGGTCTGATTGGTGGTGGAATAAGTAAGGTAAGTATCTACTATGGGGTCTGGTCTGTGGTAGAATAAGTAAGGTAAGTAAGGTAAGTACGTACGTGTTCGGCCGAACAAGTACTCAAACAACAGCTGTGTTTCCCAATAACCCCACACACATGAACACTTGGTTTGGCCCATAGTTTATATGTTCTCAATGGAGAAAAGACGAGTATGCTGTTGCCAGACAGTTCTGGATGGACTTATATCCCTGAGAACAAAAAGCTCAAGCAGGTGAAATCTAATATGCCAGATCCTCTTTTCCATCACTGTCATCTTTGGGGGAAAGTCTGGAGTAAAGATGCGCAAACCGGGCCGAGGTTTCGGTTTGTATGAACCCGAGCCATTGGCATTTGAATCCCACTGTCACTCGTTCCATGGGGAAGGTGGAGACAGCCCGAGTCCCGCCTGGAAAACCAGAATACAGCCTAGGTCTTAGGCCTAGGCTCTCTCCACCTTCCCCACAGAACGGGAAGACAGCAGGAGTCAAATGCTGATGGTTCAGGTTTGTACAAACCCAAACCTCGGCCCAGTTTGCTCAACGCTAGTTAGGAGGTTAGATAGTTAGACGGTCCAGCCAAAACTGCAGTTTCGGTTGACACGTCTAATGTGTATGGCTATCGTAAGTCACTTGGGTGTGACAGCAACTTATGCACCCCCTAGAGATCGGTCATTGGGCAGAAGGGTGAATCATCTTCATCCAAAGCCAACTACCCACGCGTTTCATGTGTTTACTGCCATTAATCTGTTTTATAGCTCAGCACCTGGTCTCAATAGTTATGGATTACCATAATGTTACTATACTGTAATATGCAGAGTAAATATAACAAAATAACCAGAGCTGCCCCGATCCGCTCTTCTGAAGGATCTCCAGCCGAGGCTTAGGGTTAATGAGACCTAAAATGTAAGCCATGTGGCACGAAGCAGCTGAAGATGAGGTAATAGACCGCTCCTCATCGACATCCCTTCAAATATTTGTATCTTTTTAGCATTTCTGCTCCGAATGGAATGCACAATTATGGTTTACCAGTCCTCCACTGAAGTGCATCCAGGAGATGAAACGCGTCGGCACAGCGCAGCCAGAATGTAATGGAATACCCTCGCATCTTATATCACAAAACCAACCCCTCATTTACTCCATTTCAACAGCAACAAATATAGACATATAGGAGAGCGGCCGAAATATCCTCGGGACGTCCAACTTCCGCCCACATGAAGCGATGTCTCTGTTTTATTAACCAGGATTATGTCTGACACTTCCAGAATTGCTATTAGTGTCCATTGTAATCCCGGGATAACCTCTTAAAGTGTTTATGGGTCTCTGGTCCTGTCCTACGAGAAACCGGAGCGCATGTTATTATCGTTACGCTTTGTGTTATTACAGGCATATCCTCCTCAACCAGCCCATAAAAGGCTCGACCATTTTGCGGTCTTGCTAAAGTTGATTTTCACCATTTTTTTTTTCTTATGTAGTTTTCTTTTCTGATTAACTCATAAGGTGGATTTTCAAAGCCACAAAATAAGGTTCATAAAACAATCTTCAATTTGAAAAAAAAAATAATAAAATTAACACTTTTTAGGAACTGGCACCGTAAATTATTAGGCAGAAAAGTTTTTGAAAATTCACATGAAATTTGGGGGCATATCTGATTTTCTAAACATTTATCAAAGAACTAAAAAAAAAAAAAAAAAAAATTAATAGAAAAATTAAACCAAAATTGTATTGTTTATCTGGCATTATAAACTGAGATTGTAGAATTAAGCAGTAAATCTTAAAGGTGTATTCCAGCAACAATAAAAATTAAATGTATCTGTTTAATAAGGTTATATGTATCTTTATAATATAATGTTATTAAAATATTATATGCATGTGAATATTTATGATTATTATGTCCACTCAGCTGCTACTAATGGCTGTGTTGGGAACTGCAGGGCTGCCCAAGCTCTGGTACCTGCACACATACTACTACAGCATACAGATACTGAGCCTCCAGTGATGGCTACATGTTACCATTAGAATAGATATCACGCTGGGGATGTTATCTATGTCACTAGTGTGGCCGTATCCCCTGATGTCTATATACAGTATTACATGTTTCCATTAGAAGAAACATTACACTGGGGGAAGCTGACTGGGTCAGTAGTGCAGAAGCCTCCCCTGATGTCTATATAATACATGTTACCTGGGCCGTATTAACAGCTGGTGCTGCCCTAGGCACCAAACCTAAAGACGCTCCATCTTGGGGAGCGTGGTTTCGGCCACGTGCATTTCTCTACATGTAGAAACATTTGAATTGCGTTTTTCATGGTTTTTAAAGGGGTACTCCAGCGGGGGGGCATTTTTTTCCAAGGGCTGGGGAGGAGGTGGCTGAGGGAAACGACGTCCACTCACCTTCCTGGTTCCAGCGGTGGGTCCCGCATCGCAGCGCTCCGGCCGCTTCCTGGTGTCTGACGCGGGCCCGAGACGTGACGTCTCAGGCCCGCTCAGCCAGTCAGTGACGGAGGCGGGATACGTTTCAAGTCCGCTCAGATCCCGCCTGTCACTGACTGGCTGAGCGGACCTGAGACGTAACGTCTCGGGCCCACGTCAGACACCAGGAAGCAGCCAGGCACTGGAGTGGAACAGGGGAGGTGAGTGGACGTCGTTTCCCTAAGCCACCTCCTCCCCGGTCCCAGGAAAAAAATGCCCCCCCACTGGAGTACCCCTTTAATTGCTTAAAACACTGATAACACTGCCACACCAGGCCTGACAATACCACCATACTGTGACCGGATAACACCGCCGCAACAGACCTGAACAATTCCACCATACAGCCCCCCCCCCCCCCATACCACCCTCGAAAATACACCAGATTTACTGGCAAGTCTGAATGGGAGGTGGGAGACTAAACATTTTTTTTTAAGTTATTGCCTTTGCCCTGCTCCCTGGTGCTGCCCGTGGCACCAGACCACGGGTGCCTAGTGGTAAATACGGCCCTGCATGCTACCATAAGAATACACATTACAGGGGAGCTGCCCGAGTCACTAGTGCTGCATCTTCCCCTGATGTCTATATAATACATGTTAGCACTAGAATAGACATTGCACTGGGGGGAGCTGTCTGTGTCACTAGTGTGGCAGCCCCAACACAGTGTAGCAGTGAGCTGTGATTGACAGTCCCACCCCACTCACTCTGCTTTACTGTTCTGTGACTGCAGCGTTAGTGACACAGACAGCTTCCCCCAGTGTAATGTCTGTTCTAATTTGTATTATATAGACACCAGTGGAGGCTCAGTTTTTGCATGCAGCAGTGCTACTGTATGTAACCATGCTGGGACTGGGGCTTAGGCAGCCCTGCAGTTTCCAATACAGCCATTGGTGGCAGCAGTGGGATCATGTCACCACTTATTTCTGCTATTCAGCGTAAAACCTCTATGGTAGTTTGTTACCATGTATCAGGCTAGCTAGCCCACAGTGATTTTTTTTTTCCAGACAGGATAAAGTTGTGTTGACTTCAGGATTTCTGCCTCTGAATGTAAGCAGAAGAGTTCCCATTCACCGACAGCAAGCAAGCAAGAATCTCGAAATCCCAAAATTTATTGCAACATTGCAAAACTCCTAACATCCAAGTCCACATAAATGGATGAAAGTACACCAGACACTAAAACCTCAAAGAAAAGCAGGAAATCAAATGCCGAGCGTTCAGGTTCGGATACTGTTGCCGCTCCCGAAAACTTTGGCAGATCCGCTCAACTTTACTCACTGCAACTTTAGGTGGAGATTTATCAAACATGTTGTAAAGTGAACCTGGCTCAGTTGCCCCTAGCAACCAATCAGATTCCACCTTTCATTTTCCAAAGAGTCTGTGAGGAATGAAAGGTGGAATCTGATTGGTTGCTAGGGGCAACTGAGCCAGGTTCACTTTACACCATGTTTGATAAATCTTCCCCAATATGGAGTAACTCCTGAAAATGATAGTACCCCAGGTGGTGGAGACCACCGCTCACCATGTAGGATGATGCACCATGCTACTCCCAAGTCCACGATGAGACTCCCGACAGTCCGATATCCTGATGCAAACGCTCGCATTCACCATCCATCTTTTCCATGTTGTGTCGGGGTAGAGTGGGTTTATGATATTGCACTATAGATTTTAGGGAACTCTAGAGCCCTTCCTTAGTGGTAAATCAAGGTAACTGGTCTGTTCGTTCTTCCTTGACATGTGTGGAGTTTGGGTAATGGGAGAGATACAAACAATAAGATATGAAATGGATGGACTGGACAGGATCCACATTGATGGGATAGGGAGAAAACATGACATGGATCAAAGAGGACGTAATAGAATTTTGTACAATGAGACCGTATAGGGGAAATTGAACATAATTAAATAAAATGCTATTAAAATGCTACTCCCCCAGTAGTATATAGCCCACCTGGGCACTCTCCTCCTGTATTATATAGCCCCATTGTGCGCTCTCCCCCTGTAGTATATAGCCCCCTGTGCTCTCCCGCTCCCATATAGCCCCTCTGTGCACTCTCCCCCAGTAGTATATAGCCCCTCTGTGTGCTCTCCCCCAGTATATAGCCCCGTTGTGCGCTCTGCCCCTGTATATAGCCCCTCTGTGTGCTCTGCCCCAGTATATAGCCCCGCTGTGCGCTCTGCCCCAGTATATAGCCCCTCTGTGCGCTCTCCCCCAGTATAAAGCCCCTCTGTGCGCTCTCCCCCAGTAGTATATAGCCCCTCTGTGCGCTCTCCCCCAGTAGTATATAGCCCCTCTGTGCACTCTCCCCCAGTATATAGCCTTTCTGTGCGCTCTCCCCCAGTATATAGCCCCTCTGTGCGCTCTCCCCCAGTATAAAGCCCCTCTGTGCGCTCTCCCCCAGTAGTATATAGCCCCTCTGTGCGCTCTCCCCCAGTATATAGCCCCTCTGTGCGCTCTCCCCCAGTATATAGCGCCTCTGTGCGCTCTCCCCCAGTAGTATATAGCCCCCCCGTGCGCTCTCCCCCTCCCATATCCCATTAAAAAAAAAACTGTGCAGGGAGCAGCGCCACAGACAGGGTCTGGACAGCTGGCCAGCGCGGTCCGCCAGGTGAGGACCCCTGTCCTAGGGCATGGGTCTCCAAACTGCGGCCCTCCAGCTGCTGCGAAACCACAACTCCCATCATGCCTGGACAGCTAAAGCTTTGGATTTGCCTGTCCAGGCATGATGCTAAATGTAGTTTTGCAACAGCTGGAGGGCCGCAGTTTGAAGATCATTGTCCTAGGGTGACATCCAACTTCTTCTGTGACCGGTATTCAAAGGCTAAATGATGTGAATCAAGTTGCACTCAGCTCTAGTGAATACACATAGGCATAACCATCCCACCCCCCTGCATAGGATATAGAAAATATGAGCATACATGCTATTATATAAACAGTATACATTTGCACACCTTTATATAGAAACTGTAAGAGTATGTGCACACTACGGAATCCTGGCGGAACACCTATCACGGATTCTGCAGCTCGCCCCTGCTCGCAGACTCTGATGGCCGCGCGCATCTCCGCGGCTCCCATAGACTTCATTCTGTAGTTTGCCAGATTCCACCGTCGGCCCGAAGAATGTGTGGGTTCCTTCTTTTGGCGGACGGAATGGAGTCTATGGGAGCCGCAGAGATGCGCGTGGCCACCAGAGTTAGCGAGCGAGTGCGAGCTGCGGAATCCGCAATGGGGATTCCGTAGTGTGCACATACCCTTATGGTATGTGCACATGGAGTAATTGTCGCCAAAAAATTTTTGTGCAAAATCCACCGCTTGTCCCCGTGCACTTCCTCTTTCCTGTCCGCCAGCTCCATAGGCTCCATTATATGCTCGGGCGGATTCCACTGTCTGCTCAAAGAATTGTCATGTCAATTCTTTGGGATGATACCCTTAAAGAGGAGCAAACTAACAGTAAGGGCCTTATTACACGAGACGATTATCGTTCAAAAAATCGTTAGATCGTGCGGGTTTAATTGATAATTGTTTAGTGTAATGGCAGACAACGATTAAACAACCAACGAGAAATCGTGGACCTATTTTTATCATTGATTGTTCGTATGGAATAAGACGTTGTTCGCTCGTTCGCAATAGCAACGGCAAGACGACTGCAAGAACGATCATAAGTAACGATCATGTGTTCCGTGTAATTGGGTGAACGATTTCTGGTTTGAGGTAGTTTATCTTTAATCGTTGATCGTTGAAAAATCGCTTTGTGTAATAGTACCCTTAGTTGTGTAATAGTACCCTTAGTTCGACCTGATCGCTCGGCCACTGAATCCCTCTGCCTAGAATATGGATACAGTCATAGATCAAGTCAAGGTTGTAGAATTAGGGAAAGAGAATCAATGGTGACCACATGATCCAAGTGAACTGAACCTTATATCTCAGCTCCTGAAAAACGCAATATTTAAGTTTATTACAGTCACATCTGGATTCTGTAGGTTTTGAATGGAGATTATTACTACTAAGTCTTGGCCTATCACTCTCTATATAAAACTCTCACTCTGGACAATACTTTGCAACAGTTTCATTGGCAACAACAAAGTTACAAATACTCAAAACTTAGGGCCAGTTCACACTGGCAGAATTCCGCAGCAGATCTCTCCGCCACCGAATCCTGCCAGCCGTGTCATACTGGCAGTCTATGGGAGGATCACATAGACTGGCAGTATGAAACGGCTGGTGGGGATTCCGTGGTGGAGAGTTCTGCCGCAGAATTCTGTCAGTTTTACTCCGTGTGAACTGGCCCTAAGGTGTAAAAGAGCAGAAGAATGGACGTCTCCAAAATGAGAGCATTGTCTTTAATGAAGTCATTTGCATAAATGAATAAATCAGTGAAAATAAAACAAATAACAAATACAAAATAATAAACCATTTGCATAAATAAGTAAATCTGTGAAAATAAAATTACAAATATAAAATAATAAATACAATTATAGGATTTTTTTTTATAATAAAGTCATTTGTGTAAATAATAAATAAATAACAATTAATAAATAAATACAATTATGATATTTTAGATATCTGTCTGGTTTGCATTCTCTTCATTTTAAAGCAGCTGTTGTAACACTACAACTCTCAGCATGCCCTGACTACAAGTTTTCAGCCTCACAGCCTGACTTCTTATTTGGCATCTCCATTTCTAGTGAACTTTTGCTTAAAGGGATCGTCCACACTTAGAAAAATATGGCCGCTTTCTTCCAGCATCTCTCTTGTCCTCAGTTTGGGTGAGTTTTGCAGCTCAGTTCCATTGAAGCGAATGGAGCTGAATTGTAATACCACACACAACCTGAGGACAGGGTTGGCGCTGCTTTTGAGAGAAAGTAGTTCTTTTTTTCTAATCCTAGGTAATAAAACTACAACTCCTATTATGTTGAAAGTTTTAGTTTTGCAAACTTTGGCCATCAGGGCATGCTGGGAATTGTAGTTTTGTGAACTTGTAGTGCTGCACACTTTGGATGTCAGGGCATTCTGGGAGTTGTAGTTTTGCAACTGCCGGAAAGTCGCTGCTTTAAACAAAAGTCCATTAGAAATGGAAGTCGTGGAAGGCCGAGTAATGAGCCGGCTGTCAGGTCACATGTTTCCTTGTTAAAACGTCACGTAAACCCGACAGACAATTAGCCGAGCTGTGAGTGGAGATGTGAATTATGTTTCGTCACATGGAAGGCTCAGAAGTCACTAATAAAGTTTAGTAGTTTGACTTAACACTTTTGGGGCCATGCCGGTCAAAAGGTGAGTTTTAGGGGAGGTCAGTGCCATTCTTTTGCTGGCCCTTTAAGAGGTGCGCAGGACTCTGGGCTCATCTATGGGAGTCAGAGTGTGCAGGGTGATCGCTGCCACCACAAACACAGAAGTAAGTGACATCTTTTTACGTATCTTTATTTCTCAATGTGATTTTTTTTTTTTTTTATACTCTGATAAAATTCTATAAATGGAGAAGTCAAGACAGCCATCTAGTGTGCAAAGCCAGGAGCAAAGACTGCACAGATATCATTGTGGAGCGAGCAGTCCCAGCCAGCGCCAGGGGTATCGAGAGAGAGAGAGAGAGAGAGAGAGAGAGAGAGAGAGAGAGAGAGATAGAGAGATAGAGAGAGAGAGAGAGAGAGAGAGAGAGAGAGAGAGAGAGAGAGAGAGAGATGATAGATAGGAAATAGATAGATAGGAGATGATAGATAGATAGATAGATAGATAGATAGATAGATAGATAGATAAATAGATAGCTAGATAGATAGATAGATAGATAGGAGATAGATAGATAGATAGATAGATAGATAGATAGATAGATAGATAGATAGATAGGAGATAGATAGATAGGAGATGATAGATAGATAGATAGATAGATAGATAGATAGATAGATAGGAGATAGATAGATAGATAGATAGATAGATAGATAGATAGATAGGAGATAGATAGATAGAGAGATAATAGATAGATAGATAGATAGATAGATAGATAGATAGATAGATAGAAGATAGATAGATAGATAGATAGATAGATAATAGATAGATAGATAGATAATAGATAGATAGATAATAGATAGATAGGAGATAGATAGATAGATAGATAGATAGATGATAGATAGATAGAAGATAGATAGATAGATAGATAGATAGATAGATAGATAGATAGATAGATAATAGATAGATAGATAGATAGATAGGAGATAGATAGATAGATAGATAATAGATAGATAGATAGATAGATAGGAGATAGATAGATAGATAGATAATAGATAGATAGGAGATAGATAGATAGATAGGAGATAGATAGGAGATAGATAGATGATAGGAAATAGATAGATAGATAGATAGATAGATAGATAGATAGATAGATAGATAGATAATAGATAGGAGATAGATAAATAGATAATAGATAGATAGGAGATAGATAGATAGATAGATAGCCGATATAATAAGAAAAAACGGAAAGAGATACAGCTCACCGTGGAATGTTGATAGCAGCAACAGGTTGGACTGTGAAGGGTGCTCGATCTTCGAGGCGTTGGCCAGACGCCTCATGCAATGCTGAGTAGGAAGGAGGGGGTGTGGAAGTCGGCACTCCGGGACGTAGAAAAATTAAAATATAACTTTTATTCGTGCATGTTAAAATACAGCGGGTAGCATAGTAGGACCTACGCGTTTCGCACTTCTGCGCTTAATCATGGTCTGTGATTAAGCACAGAAGCGCGAAACGCGTAGGTCCTACTATGCTACCCGCTGTATTTTAACATGCACGAATAAAAGTTATATTTTAATTTTTCTACGTCCCGGAGTGCCGACTTCCACACCCCCTCCTTCCTACTCAGATAGATAGATAGATAGATAGATAGACTATTTGGCTACACCCGTGGATCATGGTGGACGGCAGGCACACAGCGGATACTCTTATCTTTGACTACTGTATATATTATTACTTCTTTATGTGTATGTATTGTAATTTGTATGTATTATTATGTGTATGTATATACAGATGATCATACAGGCTATATATATTTGAAACCAGTTAAGCTCCTTTACTATAGACAGATAATGTTCCCCAATACAATCATCATATATCGGTAGATATCAGATTCTCTACACATTGTCTGCAGGCCATATCAGTAATAACAGGACAGGAACGTATATCCACTGAGTCACAGTGGACATTGGAGTTGCTCACTTTCTATTTCTTCTTCTTCACATTTTAGGCTCCTTGCTCCACTACATATAGTAAGCAAGCCCCCACTTTGTCCCCATATAGTATAAGGCCCCTCTGGCTCACCCCATAAGGCTCTAGCTTTAGCTTTGGCTGTCCAGGCATGATGGGAATTGTAGTTTTACAACAGCTGGAGGTCCGCAGGTTCCCCATCCCTCCTTTACCACTAGATAATGGGATAAGACTGTAATACAGAATAAAAGAATAGAAGGATAAATATCTGAAACCATAATAAATCATTACAACCTATTCAAATATTTCCTTTACGAGCCGCCATCTACGGGTAATAGACCTGCCTCCCCTCCTCCTCTTTCCTTTGCAGCTGCTTGAGGTGAGACGTGTTAAAGACAAATGCATTAGGAACCTGCAGAAAGTACAAGTAAATTAGTTGTTGTTACATCACTAATCCCCTATAATAACCCTCTCCAGAACGCGGGCCCGTGCGGCCAGGGGATCTTGGCGGCGGCCCAGCGTGCCGGATTGCGCCTGCGTTCCTTTAATTCTTTCCTTTTCAATGTCTCCTTCTGAGCGCTATTTCTTTTCCCTCTTTTTTTTTTTGCTGTTCTCTGCACAAATGAAAAGCGAGAAAATATCACAGGGAAACCCATAGGGGAATCCAGAGTCACCTCTCCATCTGCACAAATTAAGTGCCCCAGCGAGGGGGCGAAGAAAAAAAAAAAAGGCAACGAACAAAGAATGGATTGTGTGGATGACCCAAACGTGTAGGTGAAATGGTGGCCTGCGCGTTTCATAGACACTCGGGGGGAACCGCCTGCACCGGCTTTAAGTAAATACATTGTTGTCCCCGCTGAATGATTAGTTACAAGAACGTTACAGAGTAAACTTTGTTTTGCTAAGTTGCTGCAGTCCGGGACGTGATTTATGTGGTTTGCGCTGATTTTCCGCAGGGTATGGTTTTTATATTTTTATGCTTTTTTTTTTTACTTTTTCAGACTTTTGAGCTATTTTATGGGTTTGTTTTAGCATCAGTATAATGATAGAGGTGAGGCATTTGGAGATAGCTGGTTCAGCCATGGTTTATGACCTGTCCCATAGCTGTCGTGATTTGTGCTGTGGATACGGCAATAGATACAGCGACCAGATAGATAGATAGGAGATAGATAGATAGATAGATAGATAGATAGATAGATAGATAGATAGGAGATAGATAGATAGATAGATAGATAGGAGATAGATAGATAGATAGATAGATAGATAGGAGATAGATAGATAGGAGATAGATAGATAGATAGATAGATAGATAGATAGATAGATAGATAGATAGGAGATAGATAGATAGATAGATAGATAGGAGATAGATAGATAGAAGATAGATAGATAGATAGATAGATAGATAGATAGATAGATGATAGATAGATAGATAGATAGATAGATAGATAGATAGATAGATAGATAGATAGGAGATAGATAGATAGATAGATAATAGATAGATAGATAGATAGATAGATAGATAAATAGATAGGTAGATAGATAAGAGATAGATAGATAGATAGACAGATAGATAGAGGGCTAAGCTCTTTGTTAGTAGCTCTAAGGTCTATAATGAGGTCACTTACATTATATATGAGAAGGGTTCACCCACTTAAAGGGGACTACAGAGTTGTTGTTTTTTTTTTTATCAGAAAGTTATATAGATTTGTAAAATCTCCAGCCTTTCAGTACTTATCAGCTGCTGTATGCCCGGCAGGAAGTGATGTTTTCTTTCCAGTCTCACACAGTGCTCTCTGCTGCCACCTCTGTCCATGTCAGGAACTGTCCAGAGCAGCAGCAAATCCCCATAGAAAACCTCTCCTGCTCTGGACAGTTCCTGACATGGACAGAGGTGGCAGCAGAGAGCACTGTGTCAGACTGGAAAGGATACACCACTTCCTGCAGCTGATAAGTACCGGAAGACTGGAGATTTGTAAATGTTAAAATTACAAATTTGTATCACTTTCTGTCACCAGTTGATTTAAAAACATTCTTTTCTCGTTTAATAGATGACAAGTAACTGATAGGGAGGGTTCCAATCATGTGGGTGAATTTCCTTTGAATGGAGTGGCAGTGTGCATGCCCAGGTGATGCTTTATTCACTGTCTAGATCAATGGCTGAGCATACGGACTCCTGCTCCATTTACCCGGGGAATAATGGACCTACATTCTTGGATGTCCCAGTGGTTAGACCCCCACCCTTTAACCCTTAAAGAACTCATGTAACCACTTTCTAAAGAAACATTTATCACTTTGTCTTTGTTACTTAAGTAAGGTAAGTAGACAATGCATCATCTTCTGATGTCACAGGAGGCGTGGCTGGGTCTTGTCCCTGAGCCTTAACCCCACCCCTTGAGTGATGTCACCGTTCTTGACCAGCCCCTCCAGTCTACATCACCATCTCACAGATACTTATATATCTTTATTGGGACATTTAGGGAGAGTGGGGTGTGTATACAGATGTGATGAATGACGCTACAGAAAGAGCAGACAGAAAGTGATACAGCAGGTGCTGCAACCTCACTGAGTAATAGTGAGAAATGGCATAATAGGGGGCATATTAGGGGAAATGGCAGGAGTGCTGTGGGAGGGGAGTAGGCAGGGTGGAAGGACTGGCACAGAAAGCTGGGGGAAAGCAATGCATTTTGGGAATTTTGGTACTGAGTAGGAAGTACAGAACTAAGACTTCAAAAAAAATGATTTTTTTTGGAATTTCAGAACTGGGGCAGACGGCAACCAATGCTTTAAGCTCCTGTAACATGGATATATTTTTTATGTAATGTCAGAATACCCCTTTAACTATTAGAATGAGGCCACATCGTGCCCTACTGAGTGAAGTGTATATGGAGGAAACAGAAATCTCAGGGGTCAGGTGACTGGTCATTGGAATATTAGTCATTCACTGAGCAATAGAATTGGTTATTTTAAGTTAAAAAAAATAATAACACTGCAGTTATTATAGGGTTAAAGGGGTAATCCAGCAAAAATCTTTTTCTTTCATATCAACTGGTTTATATAGATTTAAAGAGTTCTTTAGAGTTATATAGAGTTCTAATTTACTTCTATTAAAAAATCTCCAATCTTCCAGTACTTATTAGCTGCTGTATGTCCTGCAGGAAGTGGTGTTTTCTTCTTAGTCTGACACAATGCTCTCTGCTGCCACCTCTGTCCAAGACAGGAACTGTCCAGAGTAGTAGCAAATCCCCATAGAAAACCCCTACTGCTCTGGACAGTTCCAGTCTCGGCCAGAGGTGTCAGCAGAGAGCACTGTGTCAGACTGAAAATAAAACAACATTTCCTGCAGGACATACAGCGGCTGATAAGTATGGGAAGACTTGGGATTATTCAAAAGAAGTAAATTACAAATCTATAGAACTTTCTGACACCAGTTTATTTGAAAGAAAAAGATTTTAAAATTCTCTTTGTTAATAATAAGATAATAATAATTTTCCGTAGAATGTTCCATATAATCCAGGGAATCCTGCAGTGTTGATCTCTTCTCACTCCTTTTTCCTTGTCATTATTAGAGACGTATGTATCGGGGGGATGGGGGGGGACTGGCAACACAAACCCCTAGAAGTTAGAAAACAAACAGGTCCTGTCTATAGCCGCACGGGTCAAGGAGGCCGTGCCGTCACCCTGCGAATGCTAACACAAGCCGAAGCCTGTGCACAAGTCCTCACCCCCCGGTGTTTGCTTTATGTCACAAGCGTCTGATCCCATCAAGAGACGTTTCAAGGAAACCATCACAACACACGCTACGTCAGCAGCCGGCTCAGGGCTCCATTCCCCATCCATCACCTCTATACTGTATTCATTGTATATAATAAGAGCTGATACAATCTGCCAATCTACATACTGGATAAATGCAATTTCTCATGGGCTTCTCGATCTCTGCTTGATGTCAGTAGGGGGGATACACATCAGTCTGGTCATGTGATAGGGACACAGGTGATTGGCTAAAGGGATCAGTGTCCCCATCACGTGACCAGACTGATTTGTATCCAACCTGCTTACAGCAAGAAGAGATCTTGAAACGGTTGGAAATTCATATAGAAAGTATACAAAAATAAGCTGAAAATCCATTTAAAGTGATACTTGGGTAATATAAATGGGCTGTGTCAGGAACTGCAGGGCTGCTCAAGCCCTGGCCCCAGCACAGTTACATATCTGAGCCTCCCCTGATGTCTGTTCTAATGTATATTAGCATCATAATTGGGGAAGCAGTCGCAGCACAGTGTAAAAGAGCGATTAGTGATTGACAGTGATCCCTGATGTTCTGCAACTCTGTGCTGCGGCTGCAGCGCAACTGACGCAGACAGCTTCCCCTAGAGTAATGTCTATTCTAATGCTAAAATACATTAGGATAGACACCAACAGCTTTCCCACGTTTAATGTCTACTATAAAATTAATATGCTATAGAACAGACATCATCAGATATGTAACTGTGCTGAGACCAGGGCTTGAGCAGCCCTGCAGTTCCTGACACAGCCAAGTTATATTACCCAATTACCCCTTTAAAGGGACATTCAGCTTATTTTATGCAATAAAAAGTGATAAAAATCTATTGTATACTCTCTATATTAATTTCTAACCATCTTCAAAATCTCTGCTTGCTGTAAGTAGAGGGGATAAAAAAACAGTCTGGTCATGTGATGGGGAGACTGATAATTTTCGGCAGGCACCTGTGTCTACATCACTTTTGTCTGTGCATGCAGCAGCACTAGTGATATGTAACTGTGCCAGGCTTAAGCATCCCTGCAGTTCCTGTCATTGGTGGCAGCAGAGGAGCAATGTCACACCTTACTGCTGCCACTCAATATAAAAAAGTAAAAATAATAGAATATGAATGAGTTATATCATAAAGTTCTTCATATATATATATAATATATATATATATATATATATATATATATATATATATATATATTATACAATGTGTTCTTGAACTCCCCCTAGTGGTGGCTCCAGGTAGACAGGATTTTATTATTTATCTCTATGGAGAATTTTGAATCTATATATTAATAAGGTGTCCAAGGCTGGAAATATACTTTATACTGTACAATAGTCAATATTTCAGTCCGCCGATATGACGCCCGGGGCGGAGGACAATCTTTGTGCTCCTCAGAAATCAATGCGAGCAGAATATTAAACATTGCATCTGTGCAGAATATTCCGCAGCTGTCAGGATTTATTTAAAAGGCAATATCCTTTCTCTGGGTTTTATTTAGTAGCTGTTTATACCATGTGCAAGATAGTTAATCCCGAATGCATGAGTCACCGGTGTATGATTTCATGGAGGGAGCATGGATTGTGTGTGCGCAAATCTGTGATCTGATGGGACACATGTAAAAGGAAAACAAATAGGTGAGGGGGGCTGGGGGGGAGAGGAGGGGGGCGGCCCTGCTGGAATAATTCATGTGGTTTATGTAAGAAAACAAACAAGGGATAGAAGGATGAATAGAAACTGCAGGTTGGAGTCTTTTAAAATAATCAGAAATTCTGAAGGGACCGATCCCCTTCTTCCCCTTTTAAAGGACCGGGACCAAACTAATCCCAGAACTGCTATAATGAACATGACCGAATATTATATTAACGTTACATTGGGATTCAGCTGCAGTTCTGTTAAAGAAACACTAAAGATCGGTTTGTGTTATGTGTGAAATTATGCATGTCATTCTCCCTTTAAATCCCTTTGTCATCCCCCACCTCCTTCAAGGGGTATTCCCATTTTATTAACTATAGCTAAAACTTAGTGTCCCAGTTTGTATTTGGGTTTATTAGCCGAAAAAATGCATTTTTGTCATGAAAAAGCAGTTCGAAGCTCTCCCCCCCTGTCTTCATGGTTCTCTTATGGAGAGGGGAGGGGTGGAGGGAGATGAGGCACCAAAACAGGACAACAAAGAGTTAATTTACAGCTACATCTCCAGGCTATCTCCTCTGAAGTAAGCACTGACCTCTGAATACCAGCTTTCACACAGGTCCAGCTGTGTAATCCTTTGTTTTCTGCTCTCTACTGGTGACTAATCTCCCTCCTCCCCTCTCCATAGATCAGACAGGGCTCGACTGATATAAACTAGTCGAGATTTCCTGATAATGAGGAGTGAATGAGAGAGGGGGGAGGGAGGGACCTAGAGAAGTATTTCTGAATGCAGATAATGGCAGATTTACCTAATAAACCCAATTATAAAGTTTCTTAAAATCACCTGGATTATTGTTTTTTTGCGAAAAAAAAATGAAATGACAGTGACACTTTAAGGTAATTAAAGTAAATTAAATTAAAGTTAAGAAAGTTTGCAATTGGTTCCTCTAATCTTTTTTTATCTCTGGCTCCCTGTTAGGCCCTCTGATGTTTCTGCTGTGCTTATAGCTGTTGTTGAGGTTCCCGACCACCTCTGTGTTATCAGCAGTGGCCCGGGTTATCTGCAGAGCCAAGCACAGAACAGCAGAGTACAGGCCAACAGTGTAGATGCCAGCCCTTGTGCTGCTGGTGAAGAGGACCAATCACAGTGAAGGAGCAAGCCCACCAAGGAAACCAGGAATCTTCAAGCAATGTGCAAGGTAAAAAGAAGTAGTGGGAATAACCTTTTAAAGGGCATGTATCACCTAAGTTTATTTTACTGATTAGAGTCAGATACTGTTGCATGTTCTTGCTGTCATATTGCCTGGGCTGTTCTTAACAGAATCTGTGGTGTCCCACCACGGGTGTTTCGTATGTCACACCTGTCACAAAAGCCTTTTTTCTCAAAGTTAAGTGATGATGAAGGTATTTATTAATGTCGCCACAAGATGTCAGTGTTTTGTATGTGAGCTCTTATCTACTGCACAGCTGAAGTAAACAAAGGGTTTTCTTATGTATACTATGTACTTTTATTGACGAATGGAGATACTCTAATTTTCTGACCTATTCTTTCTCTTCTTTTCTTTGCACAAATTTCCTTCCACCACTCACAGGGTCTGTGGGAGGTGGTCACTTGGTGGAAGTGTGGTGTCAGTTCTGCTTTGATTCTCGGGGAAGGGGGAAATACGGAGCCGAGGTCCCTGCTGTAGCCAGGACCCCTGTACAGGACAGTCTTGTCTAGTCAGAGACACACAAATGTGTATGAAGCAACCAGAGACACTTAGGGTACTATTACACGAAACGATAATCGTCCGAATCGGCCCAATTCGGCCGATTATCGTTCCGTGTACTAAAGACAATGATTAGCCGATGATCGTTGTCATCGGTTGATCATTGATATAAGTTCAGACCTATAATCGTCGGCTGACGACCGTGCACCGCTACGTGCAATAGCGGTGCGCAGCCGGCGCTGACGATTAGCAAAGAAGAATACATACCTAATCCATGGTCCAGGGTTCCTCTTCCTCAGAGCTTCTTACCGGGTCCCGTGCGCTCTGGCTTCTTAGCGGCCTGTGTCAGCTGACAGGCCCCTTGGCCAATCACAGGCCGGAACCGCCGCAGCCAGTGATTGGCCGAGCGGCCTGTCAGCAGAGACAAGCCGCTGTGAAGCTGAAGTGCGCGGACCCGGGAGAAGTTAAGAAGAAAAGGAACCCTGGACCATGGATTAGGTATGTATACAGTTTAAACAAAGGCTGCAAGGACATCGGTAACGATGTCCCTGCAGCCCTTGTTTAACGATTATCGGGCCGTGTAATAGGCCAAGTAAACGAGCAACGATCTAGCAGATCGCTGCTCGTTTGCAGGTATTATCGGGCCCCCAACGGCCCGTGTAATACCACCCTTAGTTTCTCCAGTCTATCCACTATTTCCGCTATGCAGTGCTAGACACTACACAGGGAGAACAAGTCGGGAATCATCTCAGCCCACGCCGAGAATCACTCTACAAAGTCCAGGGCAGTCTCCTACAACACAAAGGAACTACCAGAGGGTCTATGTATCCTATCTCGCAGTGCAGGTGAAACCGTGAAGGTTCAGACACTTAGCTTCACCCAGGTAACCACGACACCCTATAGTCACCCTATTAGGATGGGTAACTCAACACTGTAGGGCAGAAGGTAGTCAGACAACAGTCTAAACACAGTAACTTCTTACTCTCAAGTATCTCTCAAGTATTCTTCTCTGAAAGTTCCGGCAGAGCAGAGACTATTTTGAGTTGGGACTCCCTTGGCAATCTCCTCTCCTCTACTCCGCTCTAAACTCTCAGCTATACAAGCACCGCTACAACTACCTCTCTCGTATTCAGCACTTACAAGTATCTCTACAGCACAGATTTAGTGAAGCACTTAAGTCTTTATCAAGATAAGCTATTTACTGCTAAAGCGTTTATATTGTTCAGAGACTGTACAATAAAGCTGTTCTATTTATTCTACTGGGACTCAGTCATCCTTTCATCAGCACCAGCACCTATACACCTCTGCTGCACACCTTGGGTCATTTTCCCCTTTGTGTGGGTGGCGGTAGCGATAGTCCGGGTGGGTCAGTTGCCACTCAGGACTACCGTGACAGGAGCCCAAGGGACCTATTAAAACCCGGCGGGTCACCGACCATTTCAGGGGGGTACAGTCAGCCGAATTTTAGAAAGCAGGTATTACCATCACACCTGTGTGCTGGACTAGCATTGGCGTCACAACATTACCACCTTTGGCTGAGCTGTATCATACGACTAACAATATCACTCCACCACCACACATCTAGTGACAGGCTTTACAGCACGGCTCATGGACATAGATGACAATAGACAGAATCTATCCCCTTGAGATGAATGTGAAACATCACTGAGTGCACTGAAAAAGTCATTCCACAGGGAGCTGCTATTGTGTTCTCTAAATACTGGTGTCACATGTCACTGCAATGTTGTACAGATCACTTTACAGCAGCCTCCTCTTATCACCACAGACAGAACAGAAAGTCTCAGCTTCGTTTTAGCCCTATAAAAACTTTTGGGCGGAGTTCTCTTTCAAGTAAACCTACACTTTAAATATTTTTTGGCCGTACCAACTGCTTGTGGCAGGTTTGGCCGTCAGTATAAGGTCTATGGGGTTCTTCTGACCATTAACCGGCAGGTGATGTAGGTGGGGATAGCGGTTAATGGAATATCATCATGCAACCCCTTTATTTTTGGAAAGAACTCTGGCTGTGGCTTAACTTTTCCCATAGAGAACACAGGGACAAGGTACCTGGGTGTAAGGAGGACGAAGAGATAGCTGATGGCCAAACCCTCGTTGATGAAGGTGTATGGCCACATCTTGGTGTCTTACATTCTTGTGTTTAGAAATTTTGCATCCTACCCTAGTCCTGGTGTCCGTCTGGTTGGTCACTGACATTCAGTCATCTAAAAAAGTTATAGGGGATAACTGACCATAACCAAACCCTATGAGGAAATGAACGCCTCACACATACAAGAGGGATTTATGTTGTTGGTTTATAAACTAAGGAGGCGATTGGCTGAGAATCAGGTGCGAGCTCTATGTTCGTCTCTTGGCCAATATTCAGATAATGGCAAGGTTTATAGGCGTCTTACGAGTTCACTTGTAACTTTTTTTGTATGGAGAAGGCGGCCATAGACCCAGGGCCGGATTAAAGGGAGGGCACCAGGGGCACGTGCCGAGGGGCCTCCACCAGCCCAAACCTGGAAGTAGGGTTTGTGAAAAAAAAGCAAACAGTAGAGGATACACAACCTCACACAGAGTGTTGTGTATCCGCACTGTTTGCTGCTAACCATGGCTGCAGCAGCCTGTGTGTCCTGTGACTCCTGCTCCTCCCTGTGAGGACTGTGATATGGCTGAGAGACCTGACACCAGGGCAGCTGCAGGACGGGATACACTCTGTACTCTCCACATTGCCCCCTTAATGCCATCTCCCCCCCCCATTTTCCACAAAAATGCCCACATTTTGTGGTGAGACCCGCTACCCCTTCCGTGGCCCAGTGCACAGTATTGCTGTACTGCTGTCCCCATTACCACATGATGTCTGCCATCTTGCTGTTATATAGTATCTACATTAACCAGGCTGAAGTTGGTTTCTTATTCAGCAGTTTCTTATTCAGAGGATTTTTATTTTTCCTGTTTTAGCCATTATTCCTACAGAAAATGTATAATATTCATAACCTGCCGTAAGTGAGGAGCCCTGAGGGGATTGGTGATAAAAATGGCCAAAAGGAGCTCACGGGTGGCATAAAAATGGGCATCAAAGTAAAAACACAAAATTATGATTTCAAAATAAAATTGACTTTGGACCACTGATCTCACCCTGATAATACACAGAGAGGGGGGACCCCGCATCACACTGATAATACACAGAGAGGGGGACCCCGCATCACACTGATAATAGACAGAGAGGGGACCCCGCATCACACTGATAATACACAGAGAGGGGAGACCCCGCATCACACTGATAATAGACAGAGAGGGGGGACCCCGCATCACACTGATAATACACAGAGAGGGGAGACCCCGCATCACACTGATAATAGACAGAGAGGGGAGACCCCGCATCACACTGATAATACATAGAGAGGGGAGACCCCGCATCACACTGATAATACACAGAGAGGGGAGACCCCGCATCACACTGATAATAGACAGAGAGGGGAGACCCCGCATCACACTGATAATAGACAGAGAGACCCCACATCACACTGATAATACACAGAGAGGGATCCCGCATCACACTGATAATATACAGAGAAGGGGGACCCCGCATCACACTGATACTACACAGAGAGGGACCCAGCATCACACTGATAATATACAGAGAGGGGGACCCGGCATCACACTGATACTACACAGAGAGGGGGGACCCCGCATCACACTGATACTACACAGAGAGGGAGAAACCCCGCATCACACTGATAATGCACAGAGAAGGACCCCGCATCATACTGATACTACACAGAGAGGGGACCCCGCATCACACTGATAATACACAGAGAGGGACCCCGCATCACACTGATACTACACAGAGAGGGGGGACCCCGTATCACACTGATAATATACAGAGAGGGGGACCCGGCATCACACTGATAATATACAGAGAAGGGACCCCGCATCACACTGATAATACACAGAGAGGGGGGACCCCGCATCACACTGATAATATACAGAGTGGGACCCCGCATCACACTGATAATAGACAGAGAGACCCCGCATCACACTGATAATACACAGAGAGGGGGGACCCCGCATCACACTGATAATAGACAGAGAGGGGAGACCCCGCATCACACTGATAATACACAGAGAGGGGGGACCCCGCATCACACTGATAATACACAGAGAGGGACCCCGCATCATACTGATAATACACAAAGAGGGGGGACCCCACATTACACTGATAATAGACAGAGAGGGGGGACCCCGCATCACACTGATAATACACAGAGAGGAACCCCACATCACACTGATAATACACAGAGAGGGGGGACCCCACATTACACTGATAATAGACAGAGAGGGGGGACCCCGCATCACACTGATACTACACAGAGAGGGGGGACCCCGCATCACACTGATAATACACAGAGAAGGACCCCGCATCATACTGATAATATACAGAGAGGGGAGACCCCGCATCACACTGATAATACAGAGAGGGGGGACCCCGCATCACACTGATAATACACAGAGAGGGGAGACCCCGCATCACACTGATAATATACAGAGAGGGACCCCGCATCACACTGTTAATACACAGAGAGGGACCCCGCATCACACTGATAATACACAGAGAGGGGGGACCCCACATTACACTAATAATACACAGAGAGGGGGGACCCCGCATCACACTGATAATACACAGAGAGGGGACCCCGCATCACACTGATAATACACAGAGAGGGGACCTCACATCACACTGATAATAGACAGAGAGGGGGGACCCCGCATCACACTGATACTACACAGAGAGGGGACCTCACATCACACTGATAATAGACAGAGAAGGGACCCCGCATCATACTGATAATACACAGAGAGGGGGGACCCCGCATCACACTGATAATACACAGAGAGGGGGACCCCGCATCACACTGATAATACACAGAGAGGGGGACCCCGCATCACACTGATACTACACAGAGAGGGGGGACCCCACATCACACTGATAATACACAGAGAGGGACCCCGCATCACACTGATACTACACAGAGAGGGGGGACCCCGCATCACACTGATAATAGACAGAGAGAGGGGACCCAGCATCACACTGATAATACACAGAGAGGGGGGACCCCGCATCACACTGATAATATACAGAGAGGGGAGAACCCGCATCACACTGATACTACACAGAGAGGGGGGACCCCGCATCACACTGATAATATACAGAGAAGGGACCCCGCATCATACTGATAATACACAGAGAGGGGGACCCGGCATCACACTGATAATACACAGAGAGGGGGGACCCCGCATCACACTGATACTACACATAGAGGGGGACCCAGCATCACACTGATACTACACATAGAGGGGGACCCCGCATCACACTGATACTACACAGAGAGGGGAGACCCCGCATCACACTGATAATACACAGAGAGGTGGGACCCCGCATCACACTGATAATACACAGAGAGGGGGGACCCCGCATCACACTGATAAAACACAGAGAGGGGGGACCCCGCATCACACTAATAATACACAGAGAGGGGAGACCCCGCATCACACTGATAATAGACAGAGAGGGGGGACCCCGCATCACACTGATACTACACAGAGAGGGGACCTCACATCACACTGATAATATACAGAGAAGGGACCCCGCATCACACTGATACTACACAGAGAGGGACCCCGCATCACACTGATACTACACAGAGAGGGGGACCCCGCATCACACTGATAATATACAGAGAGGGGAGACCCCGCATCACACTGATACTACACAGAGAGGGGACCTCACATCACACTGATAATACACAGAGAGGGGGACCCCGCATCATACTGATAATATACAGAGAGGGGGACCCGGCATCACACTGATAATACACATAGAGGGGGACCCCCACATCACACTGATAATAGACAGAGAGGGGGGACCCCGCATCACACTGATACTACACAGAGAGGGGGGACCCCGCATCACACTGATAATACACAGAGAGGGGGGACCCCGCATCACACTGATAATACACAGAGAGGGACCCCACATCACACTAATAATATACAGAGAGGGGGGACCCCACATCACACTGATAATACACAGAGAGGGGGGACCCCACATCACACTGATAATACACAGAGAGGGACCCCGCATCACACTGATACTACACATAGAGGGGGACCCCGCATCACACTGATACTACACAGAGAGGGGAGACCCCGCATCACACTGATAATAGACAGAGAGGGGGGACCCCGCATCACACTGATAATATACAGAGAGGGGGGACCCCGCATCACACTGATACTACACATAGAGGGGGGACCCCGCATCACACTGATAATATACAGAGAAAGGACCCCACATCACACTGATATTATACAGAGAGGGGGGACCCCGCATCACACTAATAATACACAGAGAGGGACCCCGCATCACACTGATAATACACAGAGAGGGGAGACCCCGCATCACACTGATAATACACAGAGAGGGGAGACCCCGCATCACACTGATAATACACAGAGAGGGGACCTCACATCACACTGATACTACACAGAGAGGGGGGACCCTACATCACACTGATAATAGACAGAGAGGGGGGACCCCGCATCACACTGATAATACACAGAGAGGGGGGACCCCACATCACAATGATAATAGACAGAGAGGGGGGACCCCGCATCACACTGATAATATACAGAGAGGGGGGACCCCACATCACAATGATACTACACAGAGAAGGGGGACCCCGCATCACACTGATACTGCACAGAGAGGGGGGACCCCACATCAAGCTGATAATATACAGAGAAGGGGGGACCCCGCATCACACTAATAATATACAGAGAAGGGACACCACATCACACTGATACTACACAGAGAGGGGGGACCCCGCATTACACTGATAATATACAGAGAGGGGGGACCCCACATCACAATGATAATACACAGAGAGAGGGGGGACCCCACATTACACTGATAATATACAGAGAGGTGGGACCCCGCATCACACTGATACTACACAGAGAGGGGGGACCCTGCATCACACTGATAATATACAGAGAGAGAGACCCCGCATCACACTGATAATACACAGAGAGGGGGGACCCTGCATCACACTGATACTACACAGAGAGGGGGGACCCCCACATCACACTGATAATAGACAGAGAGGGGGGACCCCGCATCACACTGATAATACACAGAGAGAGGGGGGACCCCGCATCACCCTGATAATACACAGAGAGGGGGGACCCCGCATCACACTGATAATACACAGAGAGGGGGGACCCCGCATCACACTGATAATAGACAGAGAGGGGGACCCCGCATCACACTGATAATAGACAGAGAGGGGGGACCCCGCATCACCCTGATAATACACAGAGAGGGGGGACCCCGCATCACACTGATAATAGACAGAGAGGGGGGACCCCGCATCACCCTGATAATACACAGAGAGGGGGGACCCCACATCACACTGATACTACACAGAGAGGGACCCCGCATCACCCTGATAATACACAGAGAGGGGGGACCCCACATCACACTGATACTACACAGAGAGGGACCCCGCATCACACTGATAATACACAGAGAGGGACCCTCCATCACACTGATACTACACATAGAGGGGGACCCCGCATCACACTGATACTACACAGAGAGGGGACCCCGCATCACACTGATAATAGACAGAGAGGGGGGACCCCGCATCACACTGATAATATACAGAGAGGGGGGACCCCGCATCACACTGATACTACACATAGAGGGGGGGACCCCGCATCACACTAATAATACACAGAGAGGGGAGACCCCGCATCACACTGATAATACACAGAGAGGGGAGACCCCGCATCACACTGATAATACACAGAGAGGGACCCCGCATCACACTGATAATACACAGAGAGGGGACCTCACATCACACTGATACTACACAGAGAGGGGGGACCCTACATCACACTGATAATAGACAGAGAGGGGGGACCCCGCATCACACTGATAATACACAGAGAGGGGGGACCCCACATCACAATGATAATAGACAGAGAGGGGGGACCCCGCATCACACTGATAATATACAGAGAGGGGGGACCCCACATCACAATGATACTACACAGAGAGGGGGGACCCCGCATCACACTGATACTACACAGAGAGGGGGGACCCCACATCACACTGATAATATACAGAGAAGGGGGGACCCCGCATCACACTAATAATATACAGAGAAGGGACACCACATCACACTGATACTACACAGAGAGGGGGGACCCCGCATTACACTGATAATATACAGAGAGGGGGGACCCCACATCACAATGATAATACACAGAGAGAGGGGGGACCCCACATTACACTGATAATATACAGAGAGGTGGGACCCCGCATCACACTGATACTACACAGAGAGGGGGGACCCCACATCACACTGATAATATACAGAGAGAGAGACCCCGCATCACACTGATAATACACAGAGAGGGGGGACCCTGCATCACACTGATACTACACAGAGAGGGGGGACCCCACATCACACTGATAATATACAGAGAGGGGGGACCCCGCATCACACTGATACTACACATAGAGGGGGACCCTGCATCACACTGATAATATACAGAGAGGGGACCCCGCATCACACTGATAATAGGCAGAGAGGCGGGACCCCACATGAAATTAAATGAAAACTGAGTTTTTAACACTGAATTTGAAAGAAATGAAACATCTACAAACGTTTTCACTACAATTTGTAAAGAGCTCGGTGTCACAGCCGTGTATAATGTTCATGAACATTATAAATACCCTACAGAGAGGCCCCAAATAAAAATTGTTGCCCAGGGCCTCCACCAACCTTAATCCGGCCCTGCATAGACCTTACAGTCCCAAGCAACCTTGATGTCTATAGTGATCATTAGATCCGACCAATGGTGACTAGATCGTCCAACAATTATCTAATGTAAATGCGCAAGACCCTCAATAGATGCCACTATTAGTAGCTCTATTAATATCAGAAGCCTTAAAGGGGAACTCTGGCCAAAAAAATATTTCAAATGAACTGGTGTCAGAAAGTTATATAGATTTGTAATTTACTTCTATTTAAATATCTCAAGTCTTCCAGTACTTCTCAGCTGCTGTATGTACTGCAGGAAGTGGTGTATTCTTTCTAGTCTGACACAATGTTCTCTGCTGCCCTTTTGTCCATGTCAGGAACTGTCCAAATCAAGAGAGATTTTCTATGGAGATTTGCTACTGCTCTGGATAGTTCCTGACATGGACACAGATGGCAGGAGAGAGCACTGTTTCAGACTGGAAAGAATACACCACTTCCTGCAGGACATACAGCAGTTGATAAGTACTGGAAGACTGGAGATTTTCAAATAGATGTAAATTACAAATCTGTATAACTTTCTGACACCAGTTGATTTGAAAGAATTATTTTTGCTGGAGTTCCCTATTAACAGTGAGGTTGCAGTGCCAGCGATGCAGCCCCATAGAGTGCTACCTGATGTACCTGATGTAAATACTAGAAGACAGGAGATTTTAAAATAGAAGTAAATAACAAATCTATATAACTTTATGACAGCAGTTCATTTGAAAGATTTTTGGCTGGAGTTCCCCTTTAAGGTGGCAGCACACCTTCAGTAACTGTTTGCCAAAGAGTTATGTCTTCCGTCTCCCCGATTTGTGTTTGGCACTGCCGAACGTTTATGTCCTATGGAGAGAGGATGGGTAAGTTTTGGCACTGGATTATCTCTCTCAGATCAAAAGGGTCAGGTGGCGAAAATCTATCACGCCTCACTCTTTTCTCAACCAACATTACCTGTCGGTGAAGAGACAGGAGGCCTCCATACGTCTTAACAACGTTAGTATTAGGTGTATAGGCTCCTTATACTCTACCCAAAGCTGTTCATAAGAAGAAAAAAAATGGCAGTGCATTAGGGGAGCTAGCACGACACATGGAAACCAGCTCTATAGATGGCCAAGAAGGCCGCAGAACATTGAGAAGTGTGTTCTTGTCTCGCACGAAGGTGACTATTGCAGAAACGTCATCAGCATAAACTCATCGGCCATCTGCTCATAGATCTGCTTAATGTGTCTATGACAAGACCTCTCCTTCAGTGACCGTCCTGCCTTTCCTCTCCTGTAACACTGGCTTATGAATAATGAACCTTGTGCAGTATCAGATGTGCAGAGTTGAACGGCGGCCAGCGTGATAGGATGTGTGACCCTCACAAGGAACGTCCCGGCCGCGCGCTGCTCAATCCTCTGCTTCGTGTCTCACCCGTCAGAACAAGGACGTCTATTAGCCATGTGAAAGTCCCCAATCGGGAGGAATGTTCCGGGACGTCTGTCTTCATCAGGGTGAAAGTGAAGGAGATGGGGTGACCACGGCAGATGAACCCACCATACCTCATTAGAAATTGCTGGAGACTCCACACCGGTATTTTATGCCAAAAATGTTAGAATTTATCAGAATTTGTTCACAAAATGTGGAAATTGGGCAGAAAGAATGGAGACTAGATATGGTTGGATCTCATGGAATATAAGAAGTGTTTTCACTTGGACAGACTCTACAAGATGACCCACCCAGGGTTACACTCGTCTCCTCCATTAATCCTTCCTTCTACCCATAATGCTGCTTAGGCTCCATTCACACCTGTGTTCAAAGCCTCTCGTTGGAGTCTCCATCCAGAACACTACAATCCTTACCATCAATATGAAGAAACTCCAACTGATTCCAGTAAAGTCAACAGTGTCCATTGATATACGAGTCATCCATAGCAGAACATCTACCCTGTGCCCGTACATCTTATATAGCTTTTCACCAATCACAGCTGTTCCTTCCTATACTTCATACAGAAGAAAGCTTGGTTTGGCCAGATATGTCCAATGAGAAGAAGGAAGAACTTTCTGTCTCCCTCCCAGACTCCTCCAAACACCTTTGTTCCTCCCCAGACTTCTTTACCTCCCTCCAAACTCCTCTGTCTTTACCTCAGAGTCCATTGTCACCACTTCAGACTCCTCTGTCTCCTTTCGATACTTCTCTGTTCCTTCTCCAGACCCCATTCTCTTCCAAACTTCTCTAATTCCCTCCAGACATCTGTCATGCTTTCCGACTTCTCTATCCCCACAGACACATCTGGACCTCCTTCTGACCCCTCAGCTTTTTGACCTACTCCCCTTTTCATCCTCCAGATCTCTCTTTCCCTTACCCATTTCCTCCAGAATCCAGTCCCTCTTCTAGACTCCTCTGACCTCCTCCAGACCCCTCTTTGGCTGGAATCACACGCAGCAGTTTTTCTTTTCTTGGGGGGGGGGGGGGGGGGGGGGGGGGGTAGACTGCCCTGCAGTTTCCAGGGCCAAAACCAGAAGTGGATTCAGGTGGGATGGAAAATATAAAGGGAGGACTTATCTTTTTTTGTTGGATCCACTTCTGGTTTTGGCACATAAAACATTGTGTGTGTGATTCCAGCCCCCCACCTACATCCTTACCTCTTCCAGATGCCTCTGTTTCTTCTACAGAACTCTCTTTCCCCTCCAGGCTCCTCTGTTTCCTCCAGGCTCCTTGATTTCTTCCAGGCTTCCCAGTTTCCTCCAGGCTCCTCTCTTTCCTCCAAGCTCCTTAATTTCCTCCAGGCTCCTCAGTTTCCTCCAGGCTCCTCAGTTTCCTCCAGGCTCCTCTGTTCCCTCCAGGCTCCTCTGTTCCCTCCAGGCTCCTCTGTTACCTCCAGGCTCCTTGATTTCTTCCAGGCTCTTTGATTTCTTCCAGGCTTCCCAGTTTCCTCCAGGCTCCTCTGTTCCTTTCAGGCTCCTCTGTTTCCTCCAGGCTCCTCAGTTTCCTCCAGGCTCCTCAGTTTCCTCCAGGCTCCTCAGTTTCCTCCAAGCTCCTTAATTTCCCCCAGGCTCCTCAGTTTCCTCCAGGCTCCTCTGTTCCCTCCAGGCTCCTCTGTTTCCTCCAGGCTCCTTGATTTCTTCCAGGCTCTTTGATTTCTTCCAGGCTTCCCAGTTTCCTCCAGGCTCCTCTGTTCCTTTCAGGCTCCTCTGTTTCCTCCAGGCTCCTCAGTTTCCTCCAGGCTCCTCAGTTTCCTCCAGGCTCCTCAGTTTCCTCCAAGCTCCTTAATTTCCCCCAGGCTCCTCAGTTTCCTCCAGGCTCCTCTGTTCCCTCCAGGCTCCTCTGTTCCCTCCAGGCTCCTCTGTTTCCTCCAGGCTCCTTGATTTCTTCCAGGCTCTTTGATTTCTTCCAGGCTTCCCAGTTTCCTCCAGGCTCCTCTGTTCCTTTCAGGCTCCTCTGTTTCCTCCAGGCTCCTCAGTTTCCTCCAGGCTCCTCAGTTTCCTCCAGGCTCCTCAGTTTCCTCCAAGCTCCTTAATTTCCCCCAGGCTCCTCAGTTTCCTCCAGGCTCCTCAGTTTCCTCCAGGCTCCTCTGTTTCCTCCAGGCTCCTCTGTTTCCTCCAGGCTCCTTGATTTCTTCCAGGCTTCCCAGTTTCCTCCAGGCTCCTCTGTTCCTTTCAGGCTCCTCTGTTCCCTCCAGGCTCCTCTGTTTCCTCCAGGCTCCTTGATTTCTTCCAGGCTTCCCAGTTTCCTCCAGGCTCCTCTGTTCCTTTCAGGCTCCTCAGTTTCCTCCAGGCTCCTCAGTTTCCTCCAGGCTCCTTGATTTCTTCCAGGCTTCCCAGTTTCCTCCAGGCTCCTCTGTTCCTTTCAGGCTCCTCTGTTTCCTCCAGGCTCCTCAGTTTCCTCCAAGGCTCCTCAGTTTCCTCCAGGCTCCTCAGTTTCCTCCAGGCTCTTCTATTCCCTACTAACCCTTCTGTTCCCCTCCAGACACCTTTAACAGCAGCTTAACTCATCCAGAGAGAGCATGAAGGATCAGACATTGATATTCCACATGCCCCATCCATTTTGCCCCTAACAAAATCTGTCCTAAAAGAGTTCAGAGGCCCTCAAATACATAAGATAGTTGGTCATCCCTTATCAATATGTATTGGGGTCTTTAGACTTATCCACCTCCTACAGCGGAGAAGATCTTCCCATCCTGGAGCTGCTGGCACCTTACAAAAAAAAAACTCACATTTTTCATTTTGTAATTGATAGGATGGTCCCAATGAGGTTCTGCAGCAGCTGAGGCATGCACTGGACGCCATATACATGATGCAGAAGTTATACAGCCCCAAAGAGCAGAGCTCTGCTACATCTGTGTGACCTGCATAAAGATGAGAGATCATTGGCTTATCAGCAGTAACACCAAGAAAGAGAAGACGGTTCCCAAGTGGAAGGTCCATCAATTGTGGACGTTACATCCACTAAAAGCATTAGTGCCTCTGGGGGAAGATAAGGTTATAGGATCGTGATTTACCGGATGTCATGGGATGACATGATCTATTACGTGATACCCCATCTGCCTCCGGTTACTCTATGGAACTAGGATTTACCCTAGGAAAGGGGGGACGTTCTTATCAATGACGTACGGGAATACATGACATGTTTATATACAGAGACACGGAGAGGTTCCTGCCATGTAAATCCACCAGAGAACAATCCTGGCCTACCCATCCACTTAGGAAATCCCTTTTTGTCCTATGGAGTCACCAGCGATCATCTGTGAGGAACTCAGTATCAAAGGGGTTGTCCAGCGAAAATCATTTTATTTTAAATCAACTGATATCAGAAAGTTATATAGATTCATGATTACTTCTATAAAAATAAAAGTGAAGTCTTCCCATACTTATTAGCTGCTGTATGTCCTGCAGAAAGTTGTGTATTTTTGCCAGTCTGACACAGTGCTCTCTGCTGACATCTCTGGCCGAGGCAGGAACTGTCCAGAGCAGGAGAGGTTTTCTAGGGGGATTCCCATAGAAAGCCTCTACTACTTCTCTAGCCTGCACTAGTGTTTATACTTCCATTATATTCACACAATATTCTCCAACCTTTGGCTCTCCAATTGTTGTAAAACTACAACTCCTATTATGCTCTTGCAGCTGAATGATAGGACTAGGAATGATAGTTTTGCAACAGATGAAGAGCCCCCTGTTAGAACACTGGCATAGACTACATACAGTAAGCTTCCTCTAGCTTTATACTTCCACTATATCCATACAATATTCTCCAACCTTTGTCTCTCCAACTCCTGTCATGTCCCGATTGCTTAATGACGGGAGTTGTAGTTCTGCAACGAATGAAGAGCCCCTTGTTAGAACACTGGTATAGACTGTATGCAGTAAGCATCTACTAGTGTTTCCACTATATCTATATAATCTCTGTTTCAGAACTACAACTCCTATCATGCCCTGGCAGCTGAATGATGGGCCTCGTAGTTTTGCAATAGATGAAGAGCCCCCTGTTAGAACACTGGTATGGACTATATTATTTAAACTTCCTCTAACGTTATACTTCAACTATGTCCGTGCAATATTCTTCAACCGTCAGCCGCCGTCTGTTGCAAAACTTCAACTCCTAATATGCCCAGGTTGCTAAATGATTGGAGTTGTAGTTCTGCAAGAAATAAAGAGCCCCCTGTTAGAACACTGGTATAGACTGTATGCAGTAAGTATCTACTAGTGTTTATACTTCCATTACATCTATATAATATTCTCTGTAACAAAAAAAAAAAAAAAACAACTCCTATCATGTCCTGATTGCTTAATGATGGGAGTTGTAGTTCTGCAACAAATGAAGAGCCCCCTGTTAGAACACTGGTATAGACTGTATGCAGTAAGCATCTACTAGTGTTTATAGTTCCACTATATCTATATAATATTGTCTGTTGCAAAAGTACAACTCCTATCATGTCCTGATTGCTGAATGATGGGAGTTGTAGTTCTGCAACAAATGAAGAGCCCCCTGTTAAAACACTGGTATAGACTGTTTGTAGTAAGTATCTACTAGTGTTTATACTTCCATTACATCTATATAATATTCTCTGTAACAAAACTACAACTCCTATCATGCCCTGGCAGATGAATGGTAGGATGTGTAGTTTTCCAACAGATGGAGATCCCCCTGTTAGAACATCGATAAGGACTGTATACAGTAAGCTTCCTTCTACTGTGGATCCGAGCACCGACTGCCATAGAGATACACTAAGAAACGAAAGCGTTAAATATTCCAGAAATGCCGAAAAACCAGAAGAGAACGGTGTTTGGGAACGTGAACTCCCAGAACTCTTACATAACGAGAGAGTGGAAGACGTTGCTTTCCATCCCCCTGATCTCCGTCCCGCACCAGACCTGTTTTAAAGGCCTCACTTGTGTCTGTTGAACTGCAGCTCCGTCTTAAGCAACCCCCCCCCCCTCCAAAAAAAAAATATAAAAAAATCCCTCTAAATCTTTTATTAAAACCACCTGCTCGGCATTGTTAGCGGACATTGATGCTGTCAAGTCCCTGAGCCTCTTAAGCCAAAACAAGTCATTAAGTAGATGGTGAATTAGAGGTTTAGACATGGTCGATAGGAGCCCTCGATGATCAATGGCTATCTACCTCTGATAAAACGAAGCTCCTTGGACGACCCCTTGCATCACTTGACCGGGCGTCATTCACTGAATCTAATTACGACTGAGTGATCGCAGGCCCGGCTCAGCGCTGAAAGGACATCAGTAGGTATAACCATTAATAATCCGCCGCAGAGCTGCGCATTGTAATTGTCAGCCTGCAATTTACTGTAATCCTTCCACGCAAAAAAAAAAATAAAAAAAAAAATATTTTTTTTTTATTTTATTTTTTTTAAATCCAGCTGATTGGAAATTCATACAAGCAGTTGAAAGAGAGAAAAACAAGGTCCGCTTGGGTGAAGAGGGCAAATTATGCTAGCGTGTACGCTGAGTGACAGACATTTTAGTACTAGCAGGGGACCGTATTTTAAAAGGTCACCGAAAACTTTTGGCTCGGGAACCCCTGACAAACAATGAACTTTCCATATATTTATTTGCCCATTTCTTTGTTTTTACAGCAAGCATAATAAATGAGTTAAATGACGTTGCGGAGGCCTGCACATTGTCAACACAGGTTATAAGTCACTATTAAACCCCATCACATCAGCTCCGAAAAAAAAAAAAAAAAAAACCTGGTCTAGGCAAGGGAGGCTGAAAGTTATTTGCATTCTTTATGTCATAAAAAATCATATCCTTTTACCTAAGACTTGTTTCTTTATTAAACGCAGTCACAAGAGTATTTAGGTCTGGCAAAAAAAAAAAAAAAAAAAATTAAGCTTCTCTGTAGAACTCGGAGCCTGCGAAAGAAAAAAAAAAGTTGTGGTCCCAGTTGAACGGATCTGGGCTTCCACTCAAGAAACACACATTACTTTTAAATAAGATTAGCTTTTATATTTTGCTGCTTAAGTTAAAACTTCTCATGTCATTCTCTCATTTTAGGTAAAATCCAAGATAATTCCGCTGTAAAAAAAATAAATAAATAAATAAACAATTTTGTGAGAACAACAACAAAAAAATTCCGGTAGGTGAGTGATAATCGTCTGAGCTGTTATAACGTTCGGAAGCATCTTGAAGCTATAGATACTCAAAAGATCCTTAAAGGGGAACTCTGGTATTAGAAAATTATATAAATAAATAATAAATCACCACAACATATATAACTTACTAATATAGGGTTGGACTAGTAGTAGTGGTTTTAGTGTGGTTGGAGTATTTTACCCCTGACAGGAAATAGAAGAACTACACAATGTGTATTGTCTCCAATAGCTTTTCCTTCTCTCTGTAGACGATGCATCATCCTCTGATGTGACAGCACAGGAAGCTTGGCTCTAGCCCCTCCCCCTGAGTGATGTCACCATCTCTGACCAGCCCCTACCGCCTACATCACCATCTCCCTGTCATATACATAGCTACATATATATATATATTGGGATAATTAGGCAGAGTGGGGTGTGTATACAGTATGCTGCCCTTTGATGAATGATGCTACAAAAAGAACAGACAGGGAGTAATACAGCAGGTGCTGCAACCTCCCTGATAGGAAAAGAGATGTTGACAACAGCTTAGAGTGGGAAGAGAGTAGCCATGATGGGGTACTGTCATGGACAACTAAGGGAAAGCAAAGCACTCTGGGTATTATAGTATTGAGCAACTGCTCAACCAGGATGTATTTGATGAGTACCCTTAGGGTATGTGCACACTACGGAATCCCGACGGAAAACATGTAGCGGATTCTGCAGCTCGCATCCACGCACATTTCCACCTGTGCCATAGACTCCATTCTTTAAATGGGCGGATTACGCCCTCTGTCCAAAGAATGAACCTGTTCACTCTTTGGACAGACAGCAGAATGGAGTCTATGGCATGGGCGGAGATGCGCACAGTCACCTGAGATGCAGAATCCGCAACCGGTTTTCTGTCGGGATTCCGTAGTGTGCACGTACCCTTAAAGGGATGTCACAAATTTCTCCATAGTGTCTGGTACAAATAGAAGTAAATCATAAATCTATATAATTTTCTGGCATCAGTTGAAGGAAAATATTTTTTCCCCCGATTTGTAAATCAAAAGTCTTCCAGTACCTTTCAGCTGCTGTATGCCCTGCAGGAAGTGGTGTAATATTTCCAGTCTGACACAGAGCTCTCTGCTGCCACCTCTGTCCATATCAGAAACTGTCCAGAGCAGTAGAGGTTTTCTATGGGGATTGATTCTGCTCTGGACAGTTCCTCACATGGACAGAGGTGGCAGCAGAGAGCACTGCATAACATTGGAAACAAAACATCACTTCCTGCAGGACATACAGCAGCTGATAAGTACTAGAAGACTGGAGATTTTTAAATAGCAGTAAATTACAAATTTATATAACTCTCTGACACCAGTTGATTTGAAAGAAGAAAAAAAAATTGATGGATTACCCCCTTTATTTTATTTTTTAAAAAGCTACTTTGTTCTATGAACAGCGCCACTTCAACCATGGTTTATGTCCGGAACTGCAAGTGAGGTTGCTGCAATATCACATACAACCTCTGGACAAGTGTGGCGCTGTTCCTAGGACAAAGCAATCCCATTTTATATGAATACAAAACAATTTATAAATATTTAATATTTAAATGACTGATACAACCTGTGAATGTAACATTTCCATAGTAACAAAAATCCCACAATATAACAACTGGCCGCAGTAACTCAGTTATGAACATTTTTATATACATTCAATAATGTTTTCCATATCACAGCAGTGAAATTTACAGGCGCTCAGAACTCATAACTCGCGTTCATTTACTTGTGTCTGAAATTTTTTGTGCAGCCGGAGCCAGAAGCCGAGGATTCAGAGAGAACGATGTCTCAGGCAACTTTAACGTAGGGTTAACTTACTAAACTTAAAGGGGATGTTCACCCATAACTTAAGGTCCACTTGGGACTATGGCGAGCCCAATATATATTTTTTTTAACCACACTCACTTGCAACTTCGTTTTTTTTTTTGTTTGTTTGTTTTTTACATCCAGAGCTTTCAAGAGTCGTAACTTTATTGTCCTGTTGGCATAACCATAAGATGACATGATATGACCAGGACAATTTAAAGGGGTATTCCGCTCAAACATAACTTTTTAAATGTTGCTGCCCATGGTGACACTAACAATTCCTTCCATACTTGTTATTATATATTCGGTCTCCTTTCCCCAGTTCTGAGCTACTGCTTTCTGCTGAAGACACAAAAGACTGTGTGAGCTTTTCTCTCAGTCTCACCCTCATCCATATTTGCAACTTACATTCCTTCAGCAACATGATTTCAGATTAACCATCCCAGCATTACAAAGTTCCAGATAAAGCCTGCCAGGGACTTGTTTACATCAGCCGTGTTAACCCTTTGAGGACCAGGCCCAAAATGACCCAGTGGACCGCGCAAATTTTGATCTTAGTGTTTCCGTTTTTCCCTCCTCCCCTTCTAAGAGCTCTAGCACTCTCAGTTTTCTATCTACAGGCCATGTAAGTGCTTGTTTGTTACAGGAATAGTTGTACTTTGTAATGGCGTCATTCATTTTACCATAACATGTATGACGGAATCCCAAATATATTATTTATGAAGATATAAATTGGTGAAATCGTAAAAAAGAATGCAATATGGTAACGTTTGGGGGGTTCCTGTGTCTACGTAATGCACTATATGGTAACAGCGACATGACACTATTACTCTATAGGTCAGTCCGAACACAACCATATGCAGGTTACACAGATTCTCTAATGTTATAAATTTTTTTTATGAAATCCTTTTTTTTTGGCAATTAAATATTAATAAAATGGGCCTATTGTGACACTTATAACAGTTTTATTTTTTCACCTACGGGGCTGTATGGGGTGTCATTTTTTCCGCCATGATCTCTAGTTTTTATTAATACCATATTTGTGAAGATCGGACGTTTTGATCACTTTTTATAGATTTTTTATATATAATGTAACATAAAATCGGTAATCCGCGCACTTTTTTCCCTCTTTTCGTGTACGCTGTTCACCGATCACAATGACGCTTGTTATATTTTAATAGACCGGACAATTACGCACGCTACGGTATATTATATGTTTATCTATTTATTTATTTTTATATGTTTTATTTATATAATAGGATGGGGGGGGTTATTTCAACTTTTATTGGGGGAGGGGCTTTGGGGTAGTGTGTTAGTGTTTTGAACTTTTTTTTTTTTTTTTACACATTTGAAGTCCCTTTGGGGGACTTTTACATTCACTACTTTGATTTCTACACTGACCATTGCTATGCCATAGACATAGCATTGATCAGTGTTATCGGCGCTCTGCTCATTGAGCCCGCAGAACCAGGCTCAGTGTAGCAGATCGCCGATCGGACCGCACGGAGGCAGGCGAGAGACCTCCGGCGGTCCGTTTCAATGATCGGGATCCCCACAGTCACACTGCGGGGGTCCCGATCGGTAAGTGGCAGGGAGCTCCCCCTGTCACTTACACTTAAACGCCGCGGTCGCGCCGTGATTGCGGCGTTCAAGGGGTTAATGACACGCGGCAGCGAGATCGCTGCAGCGTGTCATTACCGGTGAGGACCCGGCTATGAAGCGCGCTCCGCTCTGGAGCGCGCTTCATAGCGGGGGAAACACCCAGGACGTACAGTTACGTCCAGGGTCGTCTAGGGGTTAAAAGGGAGGGGAGATGGAGAGAAAAGCTCACACACATGTTTATGTCTTCAGCAGACAGCAGCAGCTCAGAACTAGGAGGAAGAGACTGAATAGATATCAAGTATGGAAGGAATTGTAAGTCTCACCATGTGCAGCAACATATGGAAAGTTATGTTTGAGTGGAATACCCCTTTAAGTTTCTTAGCAGCAACATGTAATACTGTTGTATTGAGAAACCCCATAATATGTGTGGGTGTAATATTTGAGAAGGGGAAACAGAAATAAGCCACATCCATGTTTTCCAGGAGTCCCTAAAACTTATCATTGGCCACACATATTCCTATGTAAACAGGGTCAGAGATATATGTGTGTATGTATATATATATATATATTTATGATGTCAGTTTCCTTATCACAAGGCAGTACATACCTACCTAGTATCCAGCTGCTGTGTCTTCAGGCTCCGCCTCCTCCAACTGTCAATCATTCTGGAGGAGGTGAGGTCTGTAGATACAGCAGCTGGACCGGAGAGCCAGAGAACAGGATGCTGAATCACAGCGCACTAGGTAAGTATGTACTGCTGTGTGATACGGAAACTGACATCTATATTAGAACCCAAATTTGAAAGGCACTGTTACAAAGTACAGTACAATCTACCATAACATGTATGATGGAACCCCAAAAATTTTAATTATGGGGCGAAATTGCAAATTTGGGGGGTTCCTGTGTCTAGGCAATGCACTTTACATTAGGATATCTTTATGTTCCCAAAAAATTATTAGAATTCTCCTATTGTGACTCTTATAACTCCTTTTTTGGGGATGTAATATTTGCGAGATGCTCTCGTTTTTATCAGGATCATATATTTGGATAGATTTGACATTTTGATCATTTTATTAATTTTTTTTATATATTATAACAAAAATAATTATTCAGTTTTTTTTTAACCGGCTTTTAGTTTATGTGGATTACCGTGCTGGAATATTGGTATTTTTTTAATCGATAGAACAATTACGCACGCTATGATATATATGTCCTAGGCCACTATCACATGCAATCACTGGATTGCCTATACTGATCAATGCTGTACCATTGCATCCATATTATTGGCACTCTTCTCATAGACTGCTGTGGCAGGTAAGTCTCTTACCTTCATCCTTTGCGCCATTTTCATGCAGTTTGTAGTGTAATACGAAGTCTAGAAAAGCCTTTGGAGCATTGGGGACAGGGCTACCGCCCCAAGTACTGATCCGTCCCTGGCCAGGCCGACTCTTCTAATGATTATCAGTGGAGCAGGCCAGGCCAGATCAGTCCCCTGTGGGCAAAGTTAGCGATCCAGTTGTCAAAAGTAGGGACGTCAGCTTTCGCTTACAAACAGTAATAAAGGGGGAAATTTATCAAACATGGTGTAAAGTGAAACTCTCTCAGTTGCCCCTAGCAACCAGATTCCACCTTTCATTCCTCACATTTTTGATTGAAAAATGAAAGGTGGAATCTGATTGGTTGCTAGGGGCAACTGAGCCAGTTTCACTTTACACCATGTTTGATAAATCTCCCCCATGGTGACCAATGGAGGAGCCACAGTAGGATTGCGATCAACTCAAGAACGTTGATGGGGAGGAGAGGCTTGTCTGGAGACCACCACCCTTGTGCCGTTTGGTTAAAGGGGTTATCCAGTGCTACAAAAAAATGGCCACTTTCTTTCAGAGACAACATGACTCCAGAGACATGACAACATGTCTCCAGTTCAGGTGCGTTTGCAATTAAGCTCCATTCACTTCAATGGAACTGAGCAGCAAAACCCTGCCCAAGCTGGAGACAAGAGTGGGGCTGAAGTGGCCATGTTTTTGTAGTGCTGGATAACCCCTTTAAGTAAGGTACCCACCCCCCACCCCCCCCCTCTGAGGTGCGTGTCTGTGTTCAGAAGTAACCATTGCAGGGGCAGAAGGGAACAACCTGAAAGAAAAGTCGTGGGAGACAGCCATTTCTCAGAGTGGCGTGAGAACTTGTGGAACGGTGCCAGCGGGCAAGAATTGCTGCTTGAAGGAGGCTGATGAGAAATTGTACATAAGCCACCTCTTTAAATAATGCTACCATGAAGAAATATCCTTGCTGGAGAGGTATCGGGCAAGTTGGAGTAACAAGAAAACAATTCTATGGGGGAGATTTATGAAAGGGTGTAAAATTTAGACTGGTGCAAACTGCCCACAGCAACCAATCACAGCTCAGCTTCCAGCTCTGGTGAAAGGAAAGAGGAGCTGTGATTGGTTGCTGTGGCCAGTTTGCACCAGTCTAAATTTTACACCCTTTCATAAATCTCCCCCTATGTGTTTTTTGTTTTAATGCATAGTGTCGCCTCCTAGTGGCACCAGCCTACAATTAAAAACACACTGATCGACCGTTTCAACGAGACACATTAATAGACCAACCAAACATTTCAACAACCAGAACATAACTTTATTGGAGATATATTCAGCTACAGTTATTACAAAAACTATTAAAAGTATTTGTGATCCATAAGGTGCAGACTGCAAATTCCTGCAGTACGATTACAGTATGAAAGTCATTGAGACAGCTGCAGCATGTGACACTGACAATTTCACGTCCAGATTACAAATTTCGCTCTTATCATCCCTTCCCCATTCCGCCCCCACTCCTCCCAATATGCTATTTACGATAGGACTGCCTGCAAATTATCATTATCTTGCTCAAACATTTCCCGGAGAGTTTACCTCTGTAAAACCTCTGTAAAAAAAAAAAAAAAAAGTCAGGGCAAGTGCACAGTATGGCAGGTCTGTGGGGGACCCTCTTACTTGGTTTGCTTTTGCGTAATTCATACATCCTGTAATTTTTTTTTTTTTTGCTGCAATTCATGACTCACATCAGGATTATTCTAAAGAATGACAAGTGCGACCGGATTAAAAACATGGTGATGAACGCAAAATATATTATATATATGTTACATTTTTAGGATTTACTTTTTTTTCCCCACAGGGGAGGAAAAAAAATAAAAATACAACAAAAACTGCCACAAACCAGGAATTTAAACCGCACATCATGACATTACGGAGATGGTTGTTTGCTGTGCAAGACTATGACACGATGCAGGCATAAAAATGATCCTATTTTCAAATCAAATTGATAGCGAAATCCAAACCACATCCTTCTTTCCCCTCCCTGTTAAGCATAAAGTCATTCTGAAATGAGGTAAAGCACGGTACCAAGTGCAAGGCTTATTTGTGCTACACAAAAACGAGAAAAAAAAAAAAAAGCTTTAAAACACACATATGCAGCATAGTTAGGTCTAGTGAAAATACAGTATTGTAAAAGTAGGATGGTCAAAATGATACAGTCCCCCCGCCAAAAAAAAATATTCTCAGAATGATGTTGGTTCATTTCATAGTCCTATCCTTTGAGAGTGAAATAAAATACTTTGATTTATTTAGGGTATTTTTGCACTGAAGTTGTTTAAATATATTTGCATTTCCCATTCACCCCCCCCCCCCCCAAATCAACGCACCATCACAAAAAAAAAAATGCAAGTTTTACGCACTGTGTAAACAGGAGGGCACAAAATGGGTCACTGAGGTTTTATGTGTAAAGAAAAAAGAAAAAAAAAAAAAAAACACAGGGCGGGGTTTCTGACACAATTTTGGAAACAAATTTGATGACTTTCAGATGTCTTAGTTTTTATTTGTGCATTTTTCAAAAAAATTAAAAAAAAAAGTTAATGGTTTAAAAACACTTGACAAAGTTTGTATATTGAATTATGTAATTGTATTAGCATGATTTTAATATGTAATTGTATTAGAGAGATTTTAACTGAAGGATCAGGTTACAGCTGCCCATAGAAGTCTATGGACGAACAAAAACTCACAATGGAACCTGCGTAGGGGAAAACTGGTGAGAAATTGAGAAACATTATACAATGACCAGTAAGTGCTGCTTCCCATCTACACACAATAGACTCCTCCAGAGAGGGATTTTAAGTAAAGGATCAGATTACAGTTGCCCATAGAAGTCTATGGACGAACAAAAACTCACAATGGAGCCTGTGTAGGGGAAAACTGGTGAGGAACTGATAAACATTCTATAATGATCAGAAAGTGCTGCTCCTCATCTACACACAATAGCGGATCGGGAAAAGTGTGTTGAAAGATTACGGACCATTTAAACTCCCTCCACCCAAAAAACAATTCTTTATGTAGTGATATACTTTCTAGCGCCTAATATTTCTTTGTTACTTTTTGCATAACCTTCTTAATTTTACAATAGGCATTTAAGAAATGACAGATTTGTTTTATTTGTATCAACATTTAGGATTGAATCGAAGTTATCATGAACTAGGATACAAGCTGGATTAGAGAGAATTTGACTTGTATGACTTCAGGGCAAATCTCTTAGTAAAAAGTGCAAGTTACATCGGATAGAAACTTCAATTTTGGCACTTGGAATAATATATATTTCAAGGAAAAAAAATAAAAAAAAATGACATTTTTTGAATAAAATTTGGGAAAAACATTTTGGTATAAAATTAAACTATGCAAAAGTATAACATATGGGAATGTTTGCCAAATTGTGGCCAATTCTTCACAGCTCTGGTCAGCTAGTTACACCAAATACAATTGTCCTTAGGGTGATTCCTTAAAAAAAAAAAAAAAAAGTTTGAATACATACTGTTAAAAATGTAGCATTTTTTTTTTTGCATTGTTGTTTCATAGTAATTAGAATTACAGATTTCAGCATTTTCACCCCTGGCTTCCATCCAGTGATTAGTTGAAAAAGACAAACCATGGTAAAATTCTAATTTTTGCTTTAAAAAAAAAAAAAAAAAATTGAAGAACAAAGCTGGGATGACCATAAAAGGGACAAAAGGTAAACTCAAAAGAAGTATTAACTATTAAAGGGGCACGTAGAGCAAAAAAAAAAAAAATCTAAGATCAACTGTTGTCAGAAAGTTATATAGATTTGTGATTTTAATCAATTTAAATATCTCTAGTTTTCCAGTACTTATCAGCTGCTTTATGTTCTGCAGGAAGTGATATTCTTTACAGTCTGACACAGTGCTCTCTGCTGCCACCTCTGTCCATGTCTGAAACTGTGCAGAGCAGTAAAAAATATCCATAAAAAACCTCTCCTGCTCTGGACAGTTCCTGACCTGGACAGAGGTGGCAGCAGAGAGCACTGTGTCAGACTGGAAAGAATACACGACTTTCTGCAAGACATACAGTAGCTGATAAGTACTGGAAAACTAGAGACATTTAAACAGAAGTAAATCACAAATCTGTATAACTTTCTCACACGAGTTATTTGCTGGATTGACCCTTTAAAAGAAGGTTAGAAAAAAAAAAACTGATTTTTTTCCGTCCCAGAAACAGCACCACCCTTGCCCTCAGTTTGTGTGTAGTATTGCAGCTTAGTGAATTAGCTGTAATACAAGGACACGGGAGTGGTGCAGTTTTTCGACAACCAATTGTTGTTTTATTTTTTTTTTTAAAGAGGGGCACCACATAAAGCATGTCTAATTGAAAGTAAAAAAAACAAAAAAACAAAAAACAAATCCTATGTTGAAAATTTAAGGGCTGAAAATACATCTGGTCTCCCAAACCCCCGATGCAGAACTGTTAACTGTTTTGAGGCTTCAAGCATCAGTAGAAAACAATTGCAGCAAACCTCGAATGATCCAATGGCGGCGGAAAGCGTCCCACATTTTTTTCTTCTTTTTAAGAAACACGTAAATTAAAGAGGTAATATAGTTACAGTGCAAATAAAAATACGCATTTCAAGCTTAATACATAAACATAGCACCGAGACAAAAATGAGAAAGCATGCAAGGGGAAGGGGGGGGGGGGGGGGGGAAATGATAAAGGATAAATGAGGTATTCAAGTGAAGACTGCCAAGACTAGAAATTTAAGCAAAACCCCCAAACCCATAAGAAAGACAAAAAATAACCCAAAACACCAGTCATACTACAACCCCTATCCAAGCTAAAAGATAAAATTGCTTTGATTAGATCACAAGAGGGGTCACAGCAGTCCATCCAGGTCACTTTAAAAAGTTTTGGCGGCAAATTTAGCAAAGCGGTGAGGAGCCTCTTCCGTGAAATTTTCTCATATGTCCCAAAAAAATACATTGCGACGCCGCAACGTCCAATGCATCTTGGTATACGCAGCATTCTTTTGAAGATGTAAGAGGTCAAAGGAGAGGGACAAAAAAAAAATTAAAATTATAATTGTCGCATCAATCCTCCGAGAACAATTACTGCATGTGCATCGAATCCTGGAAATTACTAGGATAAAAAGGTCTGGTGTCTATAAGGCAGAAGGAAATTTTTAGAAATTTTATGGGAGAATATAAAAAAAAAAAAATAATATATATATTTTACCCATTTTGTAACTTTCATCCTTTCATTCGGTCCTTGACACGGAAGGGTGTCCCCCATTAAGTGCAATGTAAATTGTAAAGGTTTAAAAAGTTTTCTTGCATGACACACTGAGGAAAAAACTGGGAGTTCTCGATGGACCGTATAATCCCCCCCCCCCCCCCCCCCCCAAAAAAAAGCCCTCGAAATGTGAACAAAATATTGACGCATGTGAATATATATATCTATAGATTTCATTTACGGGTACATAAATTTGCTCCCCCCCCTTCGTGGCCCCTTACTCCTTCAAAAATAGAAACACTCTAAGAGACGAGATGGGAGTCCAGATTCACGACTCCTAGTTAAAGCACTCTTGTGATGACACAGGACAGGGGACCGGATTGTGTTTGCACGCTATAAGGTTTCTCACAATGCACTGCGGGGTGCTTGTTAAGAGGCCCGGACCGGGGAGGGAGGGGGATCCCAAAAGGCGTGTTGTTTGAGTGAAGTGCTCCATCATTCTGTGATAGGCTCGTGGTCATGGGGTACATTGTATCAGTTTTCCAGAGGGACGTTCACCGCGGGGGCAGGTGACGAGATCTCTCAGCTGTTTGCGACCTGAGGTTGATTTGCTTTGAGGCTTCTGAGGGCCCGTCTCGCAGCCGCCGATTTGGCAATTCTGTAACTTCTGCCAACCCCTTTGAATTTGCCTTTTCCTACAACTTCCACTGTGACGCGAACTTTACCATCGTACGTCCTCTCCGCGGGGCTGCCGAAAAAGAACCAAACAATGGGTATTAGCAAAGCTTTCCCTAAATACACAATTAAGTCCTAGGTGGCAGATAAGCGAAGGTACAGTATATTTTCGGGTTTGCAAAACCCCAAACGCTCAGCATTAGACTCCAAGTGGCTGGAGGAGATTGGTGCAGCCCTCGGGCTCCATCCACCAGGAGTCAAATGCAGAGTATTTGGTGTTTAAAGGACAACTCAGGCGAAAACTTTTATTAAAGTATTGTATTGCCCCTGAAAAGTTATACAAGTCCCCAATATACACTTATTACGGGAAATGCTTATAAAGTGATTTTTTTCCCTGCACTTACTGCTGCATCAAGGCTTCACTTCCTGGATAACATGGTGATGTCACTTCCTGGATAACATGGTGATGTCACTTCCTGGATAACATGGTGATGTCACGACCCGACTCCCAGAGCTGTGCGGGCTGTGGCTGCTGGAGAGAATGATGGCAGGGGGATGCTCAGTGTCCCTCCAGTGTCCTTTGTCCGTCTGCAATCATCCTCTCCAGCAGCCACAGCCCGCACAGCTCTGGAGGTCAGGTCGTGACATCACCAAGTTATCCAGGAAGTGACATCACCATGTTATCCAGGAAGTGAAGCCTTGATGGAGTAGTAAGTGCAGGAAAAAAAGCACTTTATAAGCATTTCCCATAATAAGTGTATATTGGGGATTTGTATAACTTTTGAGGGGGCAATACAATACTATAATAAAAGTTTTTGCCGGAGTTCTCCTTTAAGAACCAGAGTATACAGTATACTCGGTCATCTCTAGTCCTAGGAGACCTAACAGCAATATACCGATCCGGTAATGGAGACCGTTAGACAGGTACAGATCATAGGCTCAGACATTCCCACTCACCTGAACTTGGCCGTCTCCGGCTCCATTTCCAACAATTCTCGCACAGGGGATCGGGGAACGTTAGCGGAAAACTTTTCTGTAATAAGAACATAACTACTTCAGTATAAACATCAAAAAAACCTGTGTCTACTGGGACAAAAATTACTAAGTATTAAAAAAAATCCAATTAAAAAAATTGAAAAAAGGGTATTTTAGTATAAGAAAAATTGTGGCCACACCAAGACTAGCCGTTACAGCTTACATCACCATCTCCCTGCCACATACACATATATTTCTCTATCAGGACATTTAGGGGAGATTGAGCTGTGATTACAGCATGCTGCCTTGAGCTGAGTGATGCCACAGGCAGAGGAGCTGCCCCAGGAATGAATGCAGCAGGTGATGCAGATTTGCAGTTTGCAGAGCAGTAGTCTGCCGTGTGCTGAAATGTTCTGCAAGAGCTCTAGGTGGTAAACGGTCAGTTCTCCAGTAAGAGTGGAGTATGCAGGAGTACAGAAAGCAATGCATTTTGGGAATTATTTAACAGAGCAATGACAGGGTATGGTCAGGAAGAGGATTACATACACTTAAAACAAATAGGTGTTTGGTGATGGGACAGGCAGGCAAGAATCACTTTATGCTTTTGCAGCATTTTTATTTTATTTAGTCTAACTAAATAACTAAAATTCTAAATTTTTTATGCATCTCTGGTTCCAGCCTTTCAATGTGTTCCTCGTTCATTCTCAAATGGGGTAGGACTCCTCATCGGCCATAACTTGTCAGCAATATGGAATCACATTTAATGTACATGAAATACAGACATACCTATCAATGGTCTCATCATGGGGTAATACACCTGCCATACAGTTTCCAGTGACATCCCACTGTCCATATAGATCGCTCCTGCAAGAGACTCAAATATGTCACCCATGGCCTTCGGCACCTCAATGTCTTCTTCTTTCTCTTCATCCTCCTCTGATCTTCTCAGCTGGAAAAGATAACAGGTTTATTAAGTTTGATAAGGCAACCCCATGGTATATACTGTGTAATGACTAAGGTGAAGGGACCTCATTCTGCAATCCCACCCCCTACCTCAGAATCCATCCCCTGCATCTCATTCTTCTCCAGCTGAAACTGCACAAAGTCATCAATGACGTGGAAAAGCTCCGGAGAGACAGCCTTAAAGTACTTGTGGTAGTCGTACTTTACAGCCAGCGAAGCAAATATGGTGTTATTAACCAAAGCCGAGCGCAGGTCAGTGAGAACCCCCGGGGAGTGCTGGCGGGGGTCTTCATAAAGGTGCTTAGTAATGAGGTAGTCCAAGATCGCATCTCCGAGGAATTCTAAGCGCTGGTAGCAGTCTGTAATAGGAAAACTAATGTTATATACTTGTACATAGGAGACAGTATTATAGTGGTTATATTCCTGTATATAGGAGGCAGTATTATAGTAGTTATATTCTTGTACATAGGAGCAGTATTATAGTGGTTATATTCTTGTATATAGGAGCAGTATTATAGTAGTTATATTCCTGTATATAGGAGGCAGTATTATAGGGGTTATATTCTTGTATATAGGGAGCAGTATTATAATAGTTATATTCTTGTATATAGGAGCAGTATTATAGTAGTTATATTCCTGTATATAGGAGCGGTATTATAGTAGTTATATTCCTGTATATAGGAGGCAGTATTATAGTAGTTACATTCCTGTATATAGGAGGCAGTATTATAGTAGGTATATTCTTGTATATAGGAGCAGTATTATAGAAGTTGTATTCTTGTATATAGGAGCAGTATTATAGTAGTTATATTCCTGTATATAGGAGGCATTATTATAGTAGGTATATTCTTGTATATAGGAGCAGTATTATAGTAAATTATATTAGCACAGTTTCCACGCTCCATTTCTTACCAGTTATGGTATTGTAGTGGTAGGAGGCATGAGTAAAGGCTTGTAGGAGGTAAGCCTTATTTTTAAATCGATAGCTAATTCTCTTTTCAAAATTTTCAAATCCAGATATCAGGTGATCAAGAGTTTTCTCCGCATCAGGGTGGTCAAACATGCATCTGGGGGGTATTTGCAAATAACCGTATTCCACCCCTTTGCAAGTTAAAAGGTCAGAACTTGTCTTACTGTTGCGTTTTATTATTATGTCCATGTTGTTCTCCTGCTTTTTAATCTCAGGGAGAACTTTCAAGCCAAGAGAACAAAGAAAGAGCTGGGCGGCCCGTTCGCCGCAGCTAGTCAAGTAGCAGCCCAACAAGGCTTCCACACAATCCGCTATACTCTTATCCGCGATGCATTGCTCAGTGTGGAGGTCATAGGAGATTGACTGTTTCCCGGCATCCGCTCCACAGTTCTCTTCTGAAGGGTTCCAAAAACCCACCACAAAGTCGTCTTCTTCTACAGCCTTGCTGGGATCCAGGTAGCACATGGCGTCCCAGGAGCTGTAATCAAAGTCGTCGATATCTGGTGAGAACTGGGAGCTTTCCAGGGAGCTTTTCTTTGGGGCTCTCCACTCAAAACTCGGGTCAGGGGCGGAAAAGGTAGAGAGGGGAATCTTCTTTACGAAGGCGCCGGACCCCATCAGCATGCTGTCAATGAATTTTATGTGCTCCTGGTCATACTCCAGAAAGTCATCATCAAAGTCCGCTTCCTCCTTCGGGTTCCTCCACATCAAATCTTCATCCTCTTCATCATCAAAGTCATCATCCATCTTGCCGTTGGCAGTCACACTGTCACTGCCCTGGAGAGAAAATAAAAAATAGTTTTTTTGACGAATGAGCCAAAAAGTTAAGAAATCTGTATTTTCTGATTTGTTTTTTTTTTTTTTTTTTATTGAAGAGGCACTGTCAATTTTTTTTTAAAGTAACCCTGTTGTAAAGTAACCCTAAGTAAACCCTGTTGACTTTTTAAATTGTTTTCAAGACAGTGCCTTTTTAACAGCATTTAGTGATATGCTTTACGGTAAGACACAAGACTGGCACAAACTCTACTCAAACAAACGGGACAGTTTTCTGGGCATGCTCTGTGATCGGTGCACAAGAGAAAAGTCTGGTCAAAAAATTATTTAAAAAAAAATTGAAGAAATGTAAAAATAACCTTTTGTTTAAATCAAGTTTAAAGATGAGTGCACTTACAAGTAGTTCGGGTTAGTCTGAACAAGAAGATATCGACATTTGAATCCCGGGCGTGCGGGCGCTGTGGGGGTTTAAAGGGGCCGGGGCTGTAAGCTGCGGGCGGCCGGCGGTGGCGCAGGGGTTAAAGGGGCCGGGTCCCATGCAGGCAGCGGATCTGCTGCGTGTATGGGACCCATTGAGATTCACAGTACAGGATCCGCAGCTGATTTCACTGCAAACTCGCAGCATGAAAATCAGCTGCGGATCCGGTAGGTGTGAACGCACCCTAAAGGGGTTATCCAGCGCAACAAAAACATGGCCACTTTTCCACCACTTTTGTCTCCAGTTCAGGTGTGGTTTGCAATTAAGCGCCATTTACTTCAATGGATCTTAGTTACAAACCCCAGCCAATCTGGAGACAAGAGTGGGGCAGAAGTGGCCATATTTTTGTAGCGCTGGATAACATCTTTAAGTCTGCTCATTCTCTAGTTATTTTATATAGGACAGGAGAAAAAGAGAAAAAAAAAAAAAGAAAAAAAAAAAAAAAAAAAGAGAAACTGGGCTAACCTGAGTCCACGCCTCCCCTGCTTCACTTTCTACATTTCTCCGGAAAACAAGACATAATTAAATTGGGCACATGCCGGCTAACCCGCTCAGTACGAGGCATGCAGGGTCTCCCAGAGGGCGAGACACGTGTTGTATTTCATATTACACGGCCTGTAATAGTGATTCATACAATATTTCTAATTCTTACTCACAGTTTCATTACTTTCCCACTTCTCAGAGGAACTTTTATCCTGATTCACAATATATCCAGGAGGAAGCCAGTTTACGGGTGGATCAAATATAGAGACGACCATGCGGCTTGGGGAGCCTTTCTTCTTCCCGAGACGGTAAAGGTTACAGTTACTGACCTGTGGGGAGGGGGAAGAGACCAGAGACGAATGAGGACGGAGGTGACCCCATAAATGCTGTATGCAAACCAAACTCTGAACGCCAGCCTGATACACTGTAACTATCAGGGCAACCACATTAAGGCCCCCTTCATATGTGAAGAAAATCTATCCCTAAAACCCCTTCCTGACCCATAGGGTACTATTAGGCACAAACATTCTTTAGGATTTTTTTCTGAAAGTTGTCCGTTCTGAAAAAGTCCTATAATTTACAGAATTCTGGACTGCACAGGCATCTGGAATCGGCAAATGCAGAGTCCAAGAGCATTCAATTGAAGTAATGTTCAAGCCTTTATTGTGCAGTCAACCAAACACAACGTTTCGACTCAACCCGAGTTGCTTGACTGCACAGTAAAGGCTTGAAGATTACTACTCAGCATGTACCTGTTCTAATACCCACTTTCTGGAACTGTGGGTTCCCCAGTGTGCAGTAAACTGTGTTCCCAGTTAAATGCAGCTGTGACTGACAGGGCCAGGAGCCATTGGCTCCAAGCTCTGTCAAGAACTCTTCTGGCTGGAGCCAGCATTCAGCCTCTGGGCCAGCAGAGGCCACTTTCTCTCCCCATTGTTGTGGCGCATGAGTGACGTTACTCGTGCACTTGCAAAGCTGGAGGAAAAAGCTGGAGGGGAGAATCACTACAGCAGGTCAATATGTATGTTTCCTCCTCCGTTTTTATGCTCAGGAAAGACTAAGTTTTCCTGAAGCCCCCTGATTACCTTCCTGATCAATGTTTCCTGACCGCAAAAACGTGCAAAGGGGGCCTAAATGTGGCAAACCTGAGCCTCATTGTATATAGGTTACCTAGGAGAGGTGACATGTCACGCTGCTCCCAGGTCTACATAGGAGCAGACTACACAAAACGGTAGAAGGCTTTTGTTTCGAGAACTAACCTAGGCATTACTAACCTTCTTGCTTCTCATATAAGAAAGCCGACCCTCGTGGGCGTCAGGGTAAGTGCAGAACAGGTAGGTGGTGATGGCGTGTTTCAGAAAGGAGTCACCCAACATTTCAAGACGCTCCAGATTAAACCCATCGCTGGCATTAGACAACGTCAAGGCCTGCAGGATAAGACCAGGATTGGGCCCGAGAGTCTTTGAGGAGTATCCGTTGGAAGGCCCATGTTCACACTTTCCATTGGTCACAACAGAAGCAGAGTCTGCGCTGGCCGAGGGGCCGGGACTCCCACCTGAGGTAGGTTTGGTAGCGTTATTGTCACTCACAGTACATTCACTGTTGGCCACGGGCTGGTTCTCGATAGGTATATTCTCAAGCAATAATGAGGTAGAGGATAGAACAGGTAGTTGTTTGCAGCAAGTCGACCGACTCCCTGGGGAAACGTTGCCATCGCCATTCGTAAGACCGTTACAGGAGACGCCGTTGAACACTTTGAGGTCATCCGACGCATGTGCTGCCTGGAGGATGCTGGGAGATTTTGGACAGGACGCTGGACCGTTAACAGACATTTGGTCATGGTTTTCTGCAACGGCCTCCAGTTTAGCACCATGGTCGGGGATCGCAGCTGCGCCCACTGGGTTGGCAGTAGGGGGGCTGAGGCTCGAGATGAACGTTTTGCTATCGATGGACCTTTTCCACCCGAAATCCAAGTTGGGATATCTGAGGTAAGGGGAAAAAAAAAGAAAATAAATGTGCTTAACTGGTCTGATGTATAATGACAAGATATCCTACAAGAAAAATAGTAAAACATTAGAAAAGCTATATAAACTGCATATCACTGTATTCAGACTGACCTATGGAATAAATAAATCATGTCAGTTTTACCGTAAAGTGCATTATGTGAACACGGAACCCCCCAAATTTGGAGAATTGTGGGTTTTTTTAAACTATTTCACCCCATAAATAATATTTTTGTGGTTCTGTTATACATGTTATGGTAGACTGAAAGATGCCATTAGAAAGTTCACATGTTCCTGAAAAAAAACAAGCCATCACATGGCCTTTATAGCTCTTAGAAGGCGAGGAGGAAAAAAACAAAAACGCAACTGTAAATTGGCGCGGTCCTTAAGGCCATTTCGGGCTCCGTCCCTAAAGGGTTAAAGTAGTGGTGGTGCATGCCATTACAGCGGTCTGTAAGTAAAGCAAACTGCAATGAGCTGCAATACCAAGTACAGCCACTACCTTATGTATGGTGCTGTGCCTGTTAAGCATGAATAAAGCAGTGTCTTCTATCAGCTGACTGAGGGAGTGCCCCCACCCCCACCGATCTGATATTGATAAACCTCTTTAATGATAAATATGAGTAGACACAGCTATGGTGGTCACTGCCTGCTTAAATTCTGAATGACCAGAAAATTCACTTGATTCTGATAGCAGTGGTCCCCGAGGTAATACTGAAAAAGCATTCAAAAGGGAGAGGATAAGAAAAACACAACTACATTGTTGCAAATACAGTGCCACCCCAGTCCCCAGGTTGTGTGTAGTATTACAATTAAGTTTAATTCACTTCAATGAAACTGAGTTGCAACACCTGAACCCAAACGGCCATGTTTTTCTAAGCTTATATAACCTGTATAGTATGTTCTGTGTAACTATGTATGAAGACTCTGAGCAGTTCTTACCGGAAATCCTCAGGAAGGGACTTTACCCCAACTCCGGCATCGGTTGCCGTCTGGGCTCTCAGCTCCTCTGCCGTCAGGAGACAATGCAGGCGATACAGAATGCTTGGCAAGCACACGGCTTTCCTCCACAAGGACGCGGGGATGGGGTGAATAGCACATAGTTCTGGAACCAGGATCTGTCACATAAAATGGCCGCATTTACTGGAGGCCGCTATGGTCAAAGTCTCCGGTTACACAATGGCATTGCTCTGGAAAGTTACCTGTTTGTTCTGTAAACTTTCCCACTTGGCTTTCCTTTTCTCTGCGCTGCTTAAAGGGAGAGCCTTCCCCTTCTGATTCAGGTGCCGCGGAGTCAGCAGGTTCAGTCTAAGAATTAAACACAAAATGCTTTCTTATAAACTACTCAAATAGTAACCCTGTTCAATATCTACATGGAATGTAATGTAGTGCAATATATGACAGGGGGGTCAAACTGGAAACCCTCCAGCTGTTGCAAAACTACAATTCCCATCATGCCTGGACAGCCAAAGCTATAGCTTTGGCTGTCCAGGCATGATGGGAATTGTAGTTTTGCAACAGCTGGAGGGCAGCCAGTTTGACACCCCTGCCATAGACTGCACACAACGTGGCATTTGGTGTACCGTGATGAGGTGTGGTCGACGTCCAAAAGTGGCTGGTTGAGGTTTGTCAAGTCGAGGTTGTACTTTGTTTTATAATATTCAGCGAACGTTTCATATTCTGGGGAAGGGAATTTACTGAGTGGAGTAAGGTCAGTGTATACATCAGCTACGTAGAATCGGTGAGGCTGGTCAAAATTGCGATATCTGGAGGGATAAGAAGGAGGAGGAAATCTTTAGTCGAAACACATTATGCAGCCATCGAAGCGCAATGATGTCAATAGAGATTTAAGAAGGGTACTCTGAAGAAAACCAATTGTTCTTAAAATCAACTGGTGGCAGAAAGTTATATAGATTTGTATATTACTTCTGTTTTAAAATCTCCACTCTTCCAGTACTTTTCAGCTGCTGTATGTCCTGCAGGAAGTGGTAGATTCTTTCCAGCCTGACACAGTGCTCTCTGCTGCCACCTCTTCCTTGTCAGGAACTGTCCAGAGCAGCAGCAAATCCCCATAGAAAACCTCTCCTGCTCTGGATAGTCACTGCCATGGACAGAGGTGGCAGCAGAGAGCACTGTGTCAGACTGGAAAGAATACACCACTTCCTGCAGGACATACAGCAGATCAAAAGTACTGGAAGATTTATCTATTTGTTTGTTTTTTCAGATCAACTGTTGTCAGAAAGCTATACAGATTTGGAAAATACTCATAAGTACTGGTAGACTATTTATTTTTTTATATATATATTATTTTTAAAAAATAATTCCATAAAAAGACAATACAAATAGTTCTCCTCACAGGGAGTACAAATACCTACTAATCCAAAGTACTATAAACCCCCCCCCCCTCCTCTGGTAGGGGTAGACTTTATTTATTTTTTTTTTATAAAAATAATTTATTTAGTCTGTAAAAATTCCTGACACCAGTTGGTTCGAAAACTTTTCTGTCTCCAGAATACCTCTTCAAGTCACTTAAAAGTAATATTGCGAGAGGCAGAAGGCTGTCAGGGCATCCTGGGAGCTGTAATTTTGATCGGTCAGGGTCTGAGTGTGATCACAATAACAAGCTGCGAGAAGTCCAGGACTCATAATGGGATTGTCCTGGTCTTACACAGAGGTGGGAGAAGCATGTGGTGGGCAGCTTCTCTCCCAGCTTATCTTAGCGTTCGTTCTAGTAATCAGGACTCAAACCGATAAAAACTTAAAAGGGGTATGCCAGGAAAAAAAAAATAACTTTTCCTCTATCCACAGGGTAGGGGAAAAGTAGGAGATTGCGGGGGGGTCTGACCCCTGTACCCCCCGGCGATCTCCGTATCAGACCCTGCTGGCTCAGTTACGTTGTGAATAGAGCCCCAGGTCGGCACGTAACCCATGGCTCTATTCATTCCTATGGAGCGTCAGAAAGAGGAGAGTACATTGCTGTACCGCCGTTACTCAGCTCTTTCCGATGCTCCATAGGAATTAATAGAGCCGTGGGTCACGTGCCGACCCGGGGCTCTATTCACAACAGAGGCGGCGTGATCCAATACGGAGATCGCCGGGGGTATGGGGGGGGGGGTGAAGCCCCCCCCCCAAATTTCATACTTTTCCCCTATCCTGTGGGAAAGGAAAATGTAAATTTTCCCTGGAATACCCCTTTTTAAGACATAAGCAAACACATGGAGCGGTATATTTTACAATGTGCACACTGTCTGTGATCCATGGACCCACCTGGGAATGATCACTGCATCCTGGTAGTCTTCTAGCTTGAATATAAAAGGATTCTCGGCTGAATACTGAGTACTAGGAATGCCAGTACGAGCTTCTGATTTCTCAATATCTTCCACAAACTTAAAATCTATATCCAAAGTGCCGCAGTCATTCACTTAGGAAAGAGGAAACAAATCCCATCACTAACTATAGAAGGTCGATGTACAACAAAACAAAAAGCATTTTCCAATATGGTCTATACAGCGGTCTGGTTTCTCATAAATCTCCATATACCAAGAATCCTGAAACGCCGGTAATGCCCTTGTCGCTGTTTTCTGTGTAACCCTTGGTGATGCCGGGGATGACTCAGAACAGAATCTGTGTCCTTCCCTCTCTGGCAGAGCCCCTTATTACTACCCCTGCTGATGGAATCTCCATGTACCGCACAGTGAGAGTGACTGAGCATGTGTGTCCTCCAGGACTAAATCTCATTAGGAGGATGGGGAGAGTAACTAAGCATGTGTGCCCTCCAGCATTCAGCTCATTAGGAGGATGGAGAGAGTGACTAAGCATGTGTGTCCTCCAGCACTCAGCTCATTAGGTGGATGAGGTCAGTGACTGAGCATGTGTGTCCTCCAGGACTAATCTCATTAGGAGGATGGGGAGAGTGACTGAGCATGTGTGTCCTCTAGGACTAATATTAGGAGGATGGGGAGAGTGACTGAGCATGTGTGTCCTTCTGCAATCCGCTTATTGGATGGATGGGGAGAGTGACTGAGCATGTGTGTCCTCCAGGACTAATCTCATTAGGAGGATGGGGAGAGTGACTGAGCATGTGTGTCCTCTAGGACTAATATTAGGAGGATGGGGAGAGTGACTGAGCATGTGTGTCCTCCAACATTCAGCTTATTAGGTGGATGGGAAGAGTGACTGAGCATGTGTGTCCTCCAGGACTGATCTCATTAGGATGGGTCAGTGACTGAGCATGTGTGCCCTCCAGCATTCAGCTCATTAGGAGGATGGTGAGAGTGTTACTGAGCATGTGTGTCCTACAGCACTCAGCTCATTAGGTGGGCCCAAAGCCTCAGGCTGCATTCCTTATGACCATGTCTTAAGGATTTGTGCTAGGAATTATACTGCCCTGCAGACACTGTTCACACACATGAATGGAGATATGAATTCCTACAAGGATGAACGACACCGGATGAACATTAGAATGAGCCACGTCACCATCAGTATCTCTTTATAATGCAGCTTTAGCATAAGATCAAGTCTGCGCCCAGTGTATTGTACGTGATGGGCAAATTATATAATTTCTTCAAATTTCCTGCAAAAACCATTAACGTGAGCTGGCAGGTTCCAAGGCAACAAAACCTACTGTGCACACAACATCCGGCCGACCCACCGCAACTTACCAACATTGAGAGGTAGAACACAATAAGCAGCGTCGGCTGCCATGGGCTTGAATTCTAGTGCAGGTTTCTCAAGACGAAGGATGTGAGAGAATATATACTGGTGGAGCCGGGTGATGAGCTCAAGCTGCTGCAGAGTTAATGTAAATCCAGACTTCTTCAGCTCAATCGATATGGTCACTTCTCCGGAACGGGTGTAGACAGGGAAGTGCGGGATCTGCAGGAGACATACCCGACACTTATAACACAGGGCAAGCACTGAAAGCATCTAGGGAGCTCCGAACAGCATGCACAAGTCTGCCGGAAACAGTCAGCAAGTTTGTATGGTGCCTGACCTTAGCTTAGACACTAATAAGTAGCACAGAGATGAGAGTGGCTACTTAAAGGGGGTTCTCAGGTACTTATCATACACCCCATGAGGAAATTCAAATAAAGGAGTCCCCTGCTAGGGTTCCTCAAAGTGTAATACCACATAAAACCTGAGGACAGGGGTGGTGCTGTTTTTGCAAGAAAGTGTTTTTTCTAATCCTGGAGAACCCCTTTACTGCCAGGTGTCCCAGCAGAGGGAGACCATTCTCAAGGATTAGAAAGACATGGCACAATCTCTGAAAGAGAGCAGCCATATTTATCTTGTCCTGGATAACTCCTTCACAGGAAGATCTCTGCTTTTGGATTACCGAAAGATCCGATCCCAGGGGAAGACAGGAGGTAAGGTTACCTGAGGTATGGGTTTGGCAGTCAGGATGCCGAAGCATCTAGTTGTGTCTTCAGGGGGATACAGCTTCCGCCTCCTGAAGTTCAGTTCATCGGGTAGAGGGGTCGTCAACACCATTCCTATGACATACAGGTAACACGGCTGTCCTGGCTTCGGATAACTGTTCCTTAGACACTCAGGGATCTGTAAGAGTGTGGTTTATTATTAGCCAACCATATCTACTTTTACTTACAAGTATCCATCATAGGTGGGTGCCCTATATAGTACATAGCACCCTCTGTTACTGCTGTCCCCAGGATCTGCGAGACAAGGTCCACTATAATATCTGAGCCCTTTTAAATAGCATAGAAGGATGAGAAGGACGTACAGCCTTAGGGTAGCATTGCCTCCTTTTGGTGGAGCCTGGTCGGCCGGGGACACTGGTTTCTTCCTCATCGTGTAGATCCAGCTCCTCCTCGTATTTCACCGTCTCCTTGCCGACTGGCATTAAATGGTCGTCCAGCTCACCTGAATGGGATAGGTAGGAATTACACTATGAAAGAGGAGATCTAAGAAACCGCATGATGGGAATAAAGGTCGATTCTTCGTGCTTTACATACAGCAACAGGGGCGGCGATCTGGTACACTTATGTGTGATAATAAAGCAGTATAACGTATACTGACTGGGAGACTTACCGATCTGGTGCAGCATCTTGCAGCATATAAGAGCTACCGCTCGTTCGGCGAGCCTGGCGCAGTTCATGGATGGGCCCTGGGAAAACATGCACAGTGAGGATGTTTACAACTAAATCTGGTCATACACAGTATGGGTGTAAGCTGAACACGTCCATTACAGTGGGATGAGATGATAATCTAATATGTACTGGGGGGAGGGGGGGGCGGGGTCCTAACCCCTCCGACAATCATGTTGCCCAATCCATTTTGTTCTCTGAGAGATAAGCTGCAGAAGGATGATGATTTATCTTTGCCCCCGCTTACAAAGCATGAACCCTTAGTTAAGTGTACATATACAGAGATGGGGGATGCTTTGTTCAGTGTATGGTCAGCTTCAGAGAAGATAATGGGTCAGGCTTCACATTCAACATAAAAGATCATGGTCTATCATGACTGTCACTAGCGGGAGCCTTGTCAGTGATGCTAAATTCTTACCAAGTACTTACAACAATGGGGGCTCTGAGTGGGGAGTTGATTGGCAGGTAAAGAGTTGCCTGGTACAGAGCGCTGGACACCTCCCGGGTTTTGCATTTTGGAGCGAGGTGGGTGAAGGGGTCGCTGGGCAGCCGAGCACAATACCTGTGTACAGAAGAGGAAAGCATCTACATGATCCCTTCAGGATTCAGTGTATGGATCCGAATCACTGTCCAGTGACTGCTGTATGTGAGTGCAATGTATTGGCCATATGACCACTTTTCTAGATCCTTGCCATTGACCACTGCATACTGTTATGGGGGTTATCCAGTGCTACAAAAACATGGCCACTTTCTTTCAGAGACAACATGACTCTTGTCTCCAGTTCAGATGCGGTTTGCAATTAAGCTCCATTCACTTCAATGGAACCAAGCAGCAACACTCCGCCCAAGCTGGAGACAAGAGTGGTGCTGTCTCTGGAAGAAAGTGGCCATGTTTTTGTAGAGCTGGATAAACCCTTTAAGCAGCCTGCTAAGCTGAAACAGTTATGTCCCAATCCGAATCTGATTCAACTGGGTGCCGCTGTAGCTAACCCTCAGCTGAGAGATGGTCCACAGTGTTTTAGCCTTTGGATATAATTTACATTCATTGACAGCAATCAGAAATGATGAAGAGTGTAAGAAACACAAACACGATGACTAATAACATCGGACTTACCGATTGATGTGGCCAATGGCGTTGTTTAGGGTGACCCTGGGGCTGCCGTCATCCTGCCTGAGCACATATGGGGGAAAAAGTCCATCGTCATCCACAATGGGGTCAGACTCCGTGTCACCACAATCCAGCGATTTGGAGCATTTATTCCTCAGGATCTGAAATATAAGTAGAAGTGAGTGAAGCTTCTCCATGAGTGCGGACATGTGTACTGGTACTGCATGTATGCGTGTTAGATTTAAATGTGATGTCCAAGTATTTTTATTCCTGTTATATTAGTAGGTACACTCATTCCTCTGTTCTTGAAAACAATACCGGAAGGCTGTTCTAGAACAGAGCAGTTTGAGAACTGAGCTGTGTGTTCCCATAGGGAATAATGGGAATCTGTTTAACTGGTTTTTACACTCCATCGGTCAAGGTGCATACTGCACAGCCCACAGAGTGTAAAGAGTTAAGTAGTGATGCAATAGCATCACCACTTACCTACTATGGCCGTGCACCACTCCACTGTGCAGGAGCAGGGGGAATCCTGTCATAATGCTCTAAGCAAGCTTTCCCAAAAAGAAATCCTCTGCTCCTCAGCTAGGGAACTGCCCGTCAATAGAGGCTGCAGTACAGATGAAGACACAGCTTGAAGAGATAAGTGACATCTCCCCCAACAGAAGAAGTGGTGCTTCCTCCCCACTTTGCCTCCTGCTCAGTTTGCCAGCCAGGCAGGGGTTCACAGTGTACGGGAAAAAAATGTTGTTCAAATACCATATGGTCCGAACACAGAGATACAACCTATGGCTGCATCCACGTTTTCCAAGCAGCATCCAACTTTTTCAGACGCCAGCAATCAAATGCTGCACGCTCTGGTTCGGACAGACCAGAGCATGCTCGAGATTAGCTCATCTCTAATAAATACATGTATTTGTCTATTAGTATTAGCTATATTAGTAGGTATATGTATTAATATCAGATTGTACCTTCTCGATGGCTTTGTAGGTTTTCAGATCCTCCTCGAACCCCTTGATTCTGTCAGTGTCCGCCAACATGATGTAGTTGGAGATGGGGGCCCGGGCCCGACCTTTGGACTGAACGTATGACCTGTATTCTGTCGGCAGATCGAAGCGGACAACCAAGTTGCATTTGGGGATGTCCACCCCCTCCTCCACAATGCTGGTGGCGATGAGCAGGTTGGTCTCATGAGCTCTGAACTTTCGAAGAACCTAAAAAAGGGAAGAGGTCCCAATAGGTAAACCATTGTATAATGAACAAACTTCGACTAGACTACAGCGGCAATTCTTTTCTGCTTGCTGTCAGTGAATGGGAACAGTCTAGACTCAAAACCCATGCTGATGAAGTCTGGCTCACATAAGTACATGGCAGAGGGAGTTACTATGCAGCAACTAAGAAAGGAAATGAATGACAGCAAGCAGAGATGTGGAAAACGGTCTGACATTTCTTGCACATAGCATGGGATGACACGTACCATGCATATTAGGTGTCTCCCCCCTAACTAGCGCAGAATGCGGGGCACACCCCAATATTCGTGATTTTAGATTTATGATGATCTCTAATGTCACAATGATAGGAGGAGACGCAGATAAGTATTTCCAGTTGTTTCTTGTGCGCCCCTCCAGATGACATCAGGGTCTTGCCGCCCCACCCAGCACATCACGCTGTGGCAGCTCGGGATTTAGGGAAGCCCAATGCGCGGCCTGTCCCATACACTTACATACAAGCAGTAAATGGCGTTATTTAGCTGTCAGGGTCAATAAGCTCCAAGAAAAGCAGACTCGACCTGTAATGGCCTAACAAGTGATCGCTCCGGCTATAATGGTACGTAATTATAGTCTGGGCTGGAGGGAGGCCAGGCCACGGAGGGGAAGAGACACAAAGCAGATTGAGGACAGAGGTTGTGCCATGAACATAAAGGATCTCAGTGGGGGAGGGGCGGGCGCTGCCAGCGTTACCTCCTCCTGTTTTCTAAACTCCACTTCCATCTGCTTGTTTCGGGGCTGGTTCTTTCCAATGCCGTGTCCAGTTATGAAGTTGCTGCTTATGTACGCCAGCTCTGGGTCCTGCTTCCCAGCCTCCTTGATCAACCTAGAACAGAACCAGCGGTTATATGTAAATCAATAGAATTATTATGGTGGCCTAGGGCTGGGCGATTAATCGAATTAATTCGAATTAATCGTCCAGAACGTTGAAATCGATTTGATTTTTTGTGAAAATCGTAAATTCGATTTTCACAAAAAATCATTTCGGGCTGCTGTGCCGGAGAGGAGCTGAGAGGAAGGTGGGTTGTGGTGCGGGCCGGCGGGAGAGCCGTAGAGGGGCGGTGTGGGTGAGCGGGGAGAAGATGCTGGGTGGCCAGGCTGGAGAGGGGCGGGGCGGTGCGGGCCGGCGGGAGAGCCGTAGAGGGGCGGTGTGGGTGAGTGGGGAGAAGATGCTGGGTGGCCAGGCTTTAGAGGGGCGGTGCCGGCGGCCTCCAGCCACTGACAGCGCCGCCGCTGATCTGCCCCCGCCCCCTCCACTGAGCGTCCTGCTCTCCTCTCGGCCAGACATGGAGGTCCCGGGTCTGTGGAGGAGGAGGCCGCAGGGCTTACAGTAGGTGGTGATCGCAGCGCTGCAGGTCCTGGAGCTATACAGCGGGATGGGGGGGGGGGCCTCAGTGCAGATCCCCGTTCCCGCTGTATAGCTCCGTGACCCGCAGCGCCGCGATCACCACCTACTGTAAGCCCTGCGGCCTCCTCCTCCACAGACCCGGGACCTCCATGTCTGGCCGGGAGGAGAGCATGTGTGCGGAGGTGAGAGGAGGAGGAGGAGAAGGAGATGTATGTGCCCTCCTGCTCCAATCACCCCCAGCTGCACCAGTCACCCCTCAGTGTCCCCCCCCAGTCCCCTCAGTGTCCCCCCAATCACCTCAGTGTCCCCCAGTCCCCAAATGCTCTCAGTGTCCCCCCCAGTCCCCAAATCCCCTCAGTGTCCCCCCCCAGTCCCGTCAGTGTCCCCCCCAATCCCCTCAGTGTCCCCCCAGTTCCCCAATCCCCTCAGTGTCCCCCCAGTCCCCTTCAGTGTCCCCTCCATCCCCCCATCCCCTCAGTGTCCCCCCCCCCGTCCCCTCAGTGTCCCCCCCCGTCCCCTCAGTGTCCCCCCCGTCCCCTCAGTGTCCCCCCCGTCCCCTCAGTGTCCCCCCCGTCCCCTCAGTGTCCCCCCCGTCCCCTCAGTGTCCCCCCCGTCCCCTCAGTGTCCCCCCCATCCCCTCAGTGTCCCCCCCAGTCCCCTCAGTGTCCCCCCAGTCCCCTTCAGTGTCACCCCAGTCCCCTTCAGTGTCCCTCCCCAGTCGCCTTCAGTGTCCCCCCCCCAGTCGCCTTCAGTGTCCCCCAGTGTCACCCCATTCCCCCTCAGTCTCCCCAGTCACCCCTCATCTATACCTCCACTACTACACCCCTTATCCACTAGACCTCCATTACTACACCCTACGTAGATGAAGGCACAAACATGATTTCCTATACTATATGGGGGCTCTGTTACACTGGAAAGCAATATAGTTGTTGTCTGAAATATCATTAAAATAGTATCTGATGCTGCAGGGAGAAAATGTTCTGTTTATTTAGCAAAAAAAGAAAAAAAAAAAAAAATCGAGATTTAAATCGAGAATCGTCCAAATTTTTTTAAAAATCGAGATTTTATTTTTTGCCCATATCGCCCAGCCCTATGGTGGCCATATGTCCATCTGTGTCTGTGATGTATAATAGGGGCTGCCAGCCACCTTACATGGAAGTAGCCAACAAGTCATCTCCCCGGCAGGAGTAAGGACGCTCAGCCTCCTCAATGCACCATACATCTGATAACAGCTGCACCTGGTATTGCAGCTTCTCCCATTAAAGTGAATGGAAGGTGCTGCAACCAAGTCGAGCAGCTATTACACGTACAGAGCTGAGCCCTAGGTCGCAGCTCTCACTCAAATGACTGATGGGGCTGCCGGATCCCCCACCCCCAATCTTACATTGTAAGGTTCCCTCCTCTGTTACACCAATACAACTACATTGGAAAAAGCTGCTAAAGACCAGGACCCCAAAGAGATATATCAAGGCTGACTACAACACTAACATTCAGATACAAGTGAAAGACGACCTGTTCTCTGGATAGGCCACCAATAGTGACTTCTTAGTTGGAAGCCTCGGCTCTGTATGATCTGTAATGGTTATACCATCAGCTCCTATTCACTTAAATGGAAATTGAGTTGCAGTAACCTGGACACAGACATTGCACAATGTAAAGAGCCAAGGCTTCCAGCTACAGCCCCAACAAAAGTTATTCTATCAATCACTTCTGCCTTTAGGAGTCACACTGCAGTTTTTGAGCCAAAGCCATGAGTAGAACCAAAAGCAATGGGAACTAAAAAAGGAAGGATGACGAGCTGGATCAACTTCAGGCCTTGGCTCAAAAACTGCAGCGTGACACCAGCTTTAAAGCGGTTATCTAGTGTTAGGTAAACAAGGCCACTTTCTTCCACAAAAAGCGACACCCCTGTCCTTAGATTGTGTGCAGTATTACAATTCAGCTCCGCTCACACTCAAACTGAGGACAGAAGTGCGGTTTCTGGAAGAAAATGGCCATTTTTCTTTTTATGTTATCTATGTTCCTCAAGACAGTACGATTACAACGATTTATAGCAATTTATAAAAAAACTTATATTTTATTTGACTGCTTTTAAAAAATTAAAACTTAAAAAAAATTAAATGCGTTTAAAATTGCTCTACTACCATCCTTGTTACGCTTTTACTTTCTGCTCTATGGGGCTATTTGATCCCACCACTGGACTGCCAATGATAGGATTGCAGTATTTAAATGGTTAAACAGCTGGTGCGATCTGTTTGCAGCAGCAATTGGATGCAGTCACCGGCTGTTGATGGCAGCACCGGGAGCATCCGGATACTCTCTACCATCTTAACTGCGACATGACGTCTATGCCAGTTATCCTTTGTTATGGTGCGTTCACACCTACAGGATCTGCAGCTGATTTTCTGCAGCAGATTTCAGTTAAATAACTGAACACAGCATCAGATTTGATGCTGTGTTCAGTTATTTAACTGAAATCTGCTGCAGAAAATCAGCTGCAGATCCTGTAGGTGTGAACGCACCCTTAAAGGAGTATTCTACTGAAACACAACTTTTCATATGTTGCTGCCCATGGCAAGACTAACAATTCCTTCCATACTTATCTATTCAGTTTCCTTCCCCCAGTTTTGAACTGATGCTTTCTGCTGATGAAACAAAAAAAAATCTGTGTGTTGGCTTTTCTCTCCGTCTTCCCCTCCTCCCTTCCCAGCCAGCTGATGTAAACAAGTCCCTGGCAGGCTTTATCTGCAGCTTTGTAGCTTCTTTGTAATGCTGGGAGGGTTAATACGAGGTCAGGTTGCTGATTAACTGACTTTGTACAACTTTGTAATGCCGGGAGATTAATCAAAGTTGCAGATAGGGACTTGTTTATATCAGCCCTCTCGGAAGGGAGGAGGGGGAGACAGAGAAAAAAAGCTACATGCAGTTTTTAGAAAGCAGCAGCTGAGAACTGGGGAAAGGAGACTGAAAAGATAATAAGTATGGAAGGAATTGTAAGTCTCACCATGGGCGGAAACATATGAAAGGTTATGTTTGAGTGGAATACCCTTTAAGGGGTTAAGATGCAATCACAACTATGCAATAATATATGCATGCAATGTCATTACCCATAAGGTAATTGCACGCAATGAGATAAAATTTTACCTATTTAAGACGACTGCTGTGTATCTCCGCTCCACAAAGATGATCCCGCACAGGATGTTGGTGAAAGGCGATGGGAAGCTGGTCTCTGTCTTCTCTTTCTCCTCTATCTCCTCGTCCTCATCTTCATCATCCTCAGAGTCACTCCACGACACATAGTTATCCTGGTTGCGGTTGTTGTACCACTCTACGCTCTCAAATTGCTGTCGCTCGTAGGGCTTGTACTTGCGCAGGATCTCCAGAAGCTTTATGACTTTGGGGGTGACGAATTTCAAGTCGAGGGAGGCAGGGGAGAAATGCTCCTCGCACAGAGCGTGGATCTTTCTTAGGATGGTGTCTGTAAACAGCAGAAATTTCCGGTGCAGCTCTTCTTGCTCGTGCTTAATGTATTTCTGCAGTTCCCTCACCATCATCCCGGCAACTTTGTCAGCACACCACGGACCGAGGACGAGCAGGACCGCCCGGCAGTCAGAGAGGATCTGTAGGAAGACAAACCAATTTCTGAAGGTAAGTATTATCATTGATACATGGCGGATCTGCACTAGGGGCTGTGTGTACGCTGGGACCACCATGAACTCCCACTGCTTCTTATCTAACTAAGAGCAATACAATGGAGACCTGGTGACAATCTTAAGCTTATCACTACCTGCTCACAAGCCCCCCCCTCCCTCATCCCCATTATTGCCAGCGTCACACTGGTCACAATAAAGACAGAATGTTATACTGATGCAAACACCTATTTAAAAGAGTACTCCAATGGAAAAAAAACAAAAAAATCACATCAAAGTTACACAGATTTGAAAATTCTATTTAAAAAATCACCAGTCTTCCCAGTACTAATCAGCTGCTGTATGTCTTGCAGGAAGTGGTGTATTCTTTCTAGTCTGGCACAGTGCTCTCTACTGTCGTCTCTGTCCGTCAGAAACTGTCCAGAGCAGGAGAAGTTTTCTATGGGGATTTGCTACTGCTCTGGACAGTTCCTGACATGGACAGAGGTGGCAGCAGAGAGCAATGTGTCAGACTGGAAACAACACACCACTTCCTGCATGACATACAGCAGCTGATAAGTACTGTAAGACTGGAGATTAAATATTAGAAGTAATTTAAAAACCTATGACTTTAAAGAAAAAAAAAAAAATATTATAAAATGTTGTCATAGAACCACTTAGAAGGCCAGACCCTCTTTGATCATGGTATATGGAGTCAGTGCTGTGGTCCTGTCACAATTGTACGGAGACTTAATGTACACCTCAGATACATGGCTGCATGTGCATGCTTAAAGGGGTACTCTGGGCTAGGGATATTTTTCGAGTATGGCCGGGGAGAGGGTGGATATAGAGGTCGCGGTTTACTTACCCTCCCCAGGTCCGGCGCTGGGTCCTGAATCGCACCGCCCTGTTCACCCATCCCGCTGTCTGGTCTAAGCTGCGGCTTGAGGCGTGACGTCTCAAGGCAGCTAAGCCAATCAGCATCTATATCTACCCCCTCTCCGGCCAAACACAAAAAATAGCCCTAACCCAGAGTACCCCTTTAAGGGTATGGCAAAATCACTCTGGGAATACATGTTTTTTTTCTTTTACACATTGCCCACTGAAATTAAAGCGGTTATGCGGGATTATAAAAAACACAGCTGCTTTCTTCCAAAAACAGCACCACCCCTGTCAGGTTGTGTCTGGTATTACAACTCGGCTGAGCTGCAGAACCCACATCCAAACTGAGGACAGGTGGGGCACGGTTTCTGGGAGGAGGTCGCTATATTTCTCAAAACGAGATAGAAAGCTTGTTTGTTTGTTTTCCTGTAAGACCACACCCTTAAATTTTTGGTTCCTACCAGCCTTAGACAAGCTGTACCTGTTTAGAGATGGAGGTTGAATCTCTCTCTTTAGATACAATGGGAATGTTGCAGTCATCCAGGAAGTGCAGCGAGTCGTCCAGTTCATGCAGGAGCCTCTGATAGAGTCCGCTTTTGTCGTGATAGGGACCACAGTCCAGTACGATCTCACAGGGCTGGGAGGCGTACCTGCACCAAAACAAATAAGACTTGACAACATCTTTTTACACAGGTCTGATCTGCCTTTCTATGCTTTCACTGTGAGATGTATATAGCCGCATCACTTGGCAGGTCTGCCATTCAGGTACAGCCGGGTGAGTATTGTACAGGTTGTCACTCAGCTTTGCCTCAGGGTCCTATTACACAGGCTGATAAGGGCCCGATCAATATTGTAAAGTGTTCGTTTACTGGACCTATTACATGGCCCGATAATCGCTTAGCAAGGGCTGCACGGCGAAAACAGTTAATACTTTACATTCGGCCGATTATCGCTCTGTGTAATAGGGCCCTTGCTGTTAAGATTTGTTTGGTCCTACTAAAGCAAAAGGTGCCAAACTTGCGGCCCTCCAGCTCTTGCAAAACTACAATTCCCATCATGGCTGGACAGCCAAAGCTTTGCTTTGGCTGTCCAGGCATGATGGGCATTGTAGTTTTGCAACAGCTGGAGGGCCGCGAGTTTGCCACCTGTGTACTATTGGAACACTGCAAGGAAAGCTGATGCTTTATGAGTCATTATACTTAAGCAATGACCAGGAGACTGTAAAATCCTGTAAATTCTCACTCAATGTAACTTATCACGGCTAGACAGGGGTTAACCCATTAAAACCGTGAGGGCCGCCCATACATAAATCCTATACACCAGCCGGAGATGAGGTCATGAGTTCTGCGTTGCGTTTACCTGTCTAAAACCACCAGATCAGTTGCCGTTTCAGCATTACTCTTCAGAATTTCCTCCAGTTTCTGGATCTTCTCTTTAAGGTCGCGGGGGTCGCATTTCCCGTTCAGTATGGAGGCGGTCAGTCCTAAAATTCGTGGACATGTCTGGCAACCTTCACAGATCTGAGCGGGACAGGGGGGAGGAGGGGCAGGTTATGAATGAGCTTATTGCTGGAAAAATTCATATGGGATAAGATCATGACAGACGCCACCTACGCCCGCACAATGGGGTCCTTACACCCCAAAACCCGAGGAAAGTTAGAAAAGTATTACACTACGTGTACTGGATCCTGTATAATATGAGTGGGTTTTTTTACTCTTCAATTACCACCAATATGCCTTTTATAGATGGTCGTTCTACAGTGCTGGAGAATATACCCTGCGCAGGTGTTCTGATCCCAGCAGTGTAACCCTTTCATCTCTGCAGTCACGTGACCACAGCATGGTTTAAAGGGGTACTTCAGCATTTGTTCCCCTCAAAATCAACTGTCAGAAAATTATATAGATTTGTCATTTATTTCTATTATAAAACCTCCAGTCTTCAATTACTTATCAGCTGTTGTATGTCCAGCAGGTAGTGATTTATTCTTTCCAGTCTGACACAGTGCTCTCTGCTGCCACCTCTGTCCATGTCAGGAACTGTCCACAGCGGTAGAAAACCTCCATGGAAAACCTCTCCTGCTCTGGACAGTTCCCGACTTGGACAGAGGTGGCAGCAGAGAGCAGTGTGTCAGACTGGAAAGAATACACCACTTTATGCAGGACGTACAGCAGCTGATAAGTACTGGACGACTGGAGATTCTCAAATAGAAGTAATTTACAGATCTGTCTTATGACCCAATGTTGATTTAATAAAATATATATATCCAAAATACCCCTTTAAAGCAATTTGTCAAGAACAAATTTTTAGTCTCCAGAGTACCCCTTTAAAACATGAGACAATAAAACAAATGCATACATGGCTTTGTGGTCTGGACACATATGTACCCTACCACTCGGTACACCCTACTGGGGCATATAAAAGTCAAAGACCATCGGAGCAGAAGAGCACTCTAGAGGTCTCTAAACAATCCACAGGAAGGGGGACATATGTTTAAGGGGTTGTATAGAATTGGAAAAACATGGCTGCAGGACCAGAGGCAGCCCACAGACAGATGTTATTGGAAGAAAGACGCTTTATAACGTGACAAGTTTTCCCTCATACCTTCATAATCTCCCGATAGGGATGATCCTGGATGGCGAGGTGGCACTCATCGAACACCAGGAGGTTGATCTTGCATAAGGAGAGGCTCTTCCTCTTCAGGACACTGAGGAAGATGTGACAAGTCATCACCAGAATCTGAAAGAAAACATGAAGAACGTCAATCCTCAGCGATCCTGTCAGGAACCTGTGCGCGTCTGGTTTGCATTTGGGGGGGAATAAACGCTCACATGTTTCCAATGATTCCTCTGTAAACTATCTGACAATTCCCATCAGGTCCTGCGGCTGACACGCACCAAATTGCTCTCATGCTAAACGTTTCTGGAGAATGAAGTTTGACAAGTGGCCTGGCGAAAACTCAAAGCCACTGACTTAAATTACTGCCCCTTTTATTAGATGCCTTGTAACAATCAGATATCCCCCCCACCTTTGCGGATGCTTCTTGGGTAAATGTGTTACACTAACCCTGCAATACAAGAGAACACCGCCCCCCGAACACATACTACTACAGGGGCCGCATAGGACAGATGTTTAACACAAGGAAACAATCCTATTGCTGTTATGACTGTTGATAAAAGGAAATGTCGGCCTGTGGCACTAGATCTGTATGGATGGAGACTGAGCGCTAAACCACCAAGAGACCCTGATCATGGAGAAGAGGGCTGTATGTGGTGTCAGTCTTCAGGCGCTCTACCTAGGGCAAGGATGTCAAACTGGCCGCTTCCAGCTGTTGCAAAACTGCAATTTCCATCATACCTGGACAGCCAAAGCTAAAGCTTATTCCCTCTCCAGGCATGATGGGAATTGTAGTTTGTCAACAGTTGGGGGGTGCACCAGTTTGACATCCCCCACAAGCACACAGCATCCTTCCTGTCACAGGCGATTTTAAGAAACTTTGGAGTTGGGTTTATTAGGCAAATACGCCATTACCTGCATTCAAAGACTTTTCCCAGGTCCCCCCCCCCTCCTCTCTCTCATCCACTCCTCATTATCAGGAAATCTCCACTCTTTTACATCAGTCGGGCCCTGTCTGTTCTATGAAGAGGGTAAGAGTGAGATTAGTCGCCAGCAGAGAACAAAGGATTACACAGCGGTACCTGGGTGAAAGCCTCTATTCAGAGGTCAGAGAGGTCAGTGCTTACTTCAGAGGAGATAGCCTGGTGATGTAGCTTTAAACTACTTTGTTGTCCTGTTTTGGTGCCTAATCTCCCTCCACCCCCCACCCCCTCCATTGAGCATAAAAATGCATTTTTCAGCTAATAAAGCCAATTACAAAGTTTCTTAAAATCGCCTGTACTATTGATTTCTGCAAAAAAAATTAAAGGGAACTTGTCTTTAGGCACAGTTCGACTTAATTGATTTTGAAGTGATTAAAGACTGCAATGAGCGAGTGCTGATGGCGGTCTCTATTACATAGGGAGATATTTGCTTGATTTGGCTTAGTTTCTGAAGTCACAGCCAGACAGCAATGTAGTCTACTTATCTATCAAAGGACAATGGTGGTGGGTACTGAAGATCCATCACACCCAACATCATCTCTCTCAGTGGAGAGTTGGGAGTTTCCTCCTAATACCTTCTATACAGCTTCTAACTTTAGTAAAAGGTCGCCTTTAGGGGAGAAAAAGGCAAGAAAAGCCCCGACAGTCAGAGGAGGAAGGGACAGGGAAAGATGGAGAAGGAAGAAGGGGCCAAGGTGTCAGAAAGGGAGGAAACAATAGAAAAGTAGAGAGGCAGAAGGAACAGAGAATGCCTACAAAACCTTCATTCTCTCCTTATTAACCCCTTCAAGACAGCCCTTTGATGCCTGGATGTCCAGGTCAAATTAATACAATGTTCCTCCCCGCGGTCTAAAAGCCATAGCGCTTTTACTTTTTCACCTACAGGGCTGGCTGGGGTGTCATTTTTTGCGCCATGATATCTAGTTTTTCTTAATATCATATTGGTGTAACAAAAATTTTGATCGCTTTTTATAAAAAAATTTCTGATATGTTATTTAATAAAATCAGCAATCCTTGTGTGTTTTTTTTTTTTTCGTTTATGCTGTTTACCGTGCGGGAACAATAATGTTATATTTTAATAGAACGGACAGTTCACGCACCACGATATGCAATATGTTTATTTTTTTGAATATTTTTATTTTTTTAATGGGCAAGGGGGGGTACTTTAAAAAAAAAAAAAACTTTTTATTACACTTTTCTTCACAGTAAAAACATGCAATTATTAGATTGCATGTACTGATGTATGCTATGCCATAGCATAGATCAGTGTTATCGGCGATCTATGCAAAGAGCCTGCCTTAGAGCAGACTCCATGCACAGATTGCCAAACCAACAGGACGGAGGTTAAGAGGCTTACCGCTGTCCATCAGTACAGGCGATCACTGTGTCACGCTTGTTCTGTCACAAAGTACCTTAAACGCAGCGCTCGCTAAAGATTGTGGCGTTTAAGGGGTTATTGAGATGCAGCTGCAGGATCGCAGCTGCCTCTCATTACCTAAGGCCCCAGACACACTGATGTGTGCGGGACCGCTCTCACCGCAGCAGTCCTGCACACATCAGTAAGCCCCTGAAGTCAGGAACGTATAAATATACATTTCTACTGCATAGGGTATGTGCAGTAGCAACGTATATATACGTATTCCTGACGGGAAGTTGTTAAGAACACACACATAAGCTTTGCTAAGGGATGTATTTAGGAGCAAGCAAGGCTTGCTTGCTTCTTGCGTATGTGAACAGAGCGGAGGGGCCGTCTGGTCCAATAGTACCCTAAGCAAGCGTGCATACGGGGAGGTGTGAAAACCAGCTGACTGAGCGTGCATTCACCAACAGGTATATATGGTATATAGGCAGCCTTACTGATGAGAAAGTTACATGATATACAAGCCTGGTATCCCTTGAATGTCAGATGGCCATCTTCTGGGTATCACTGTCTACAGCTGATCTGTGATGGATGTGTTAAAGGGATTATCCAGTGCTACAAAAACATGGCCAATTTTCCCCCTCTCTTGTCTCCAGATTGCGTGCGGTTTCAAACTCCGTTCCATTGAAATAAATGGAGCTTATTTGCAAACCACACCTGAACTGGAGACAAGAGAGGGGGAAATGTTTTTGTAGCACTGGATAACACCTTTAAGTTAAAGGGGTTATCTGAGATTAAGAAAACATGGCAGTTTTCTCTTCAAGAACAGCACCCCACCTGTCCACAGGTTGTAAGTGGTATTGCAGCTCAACTCCATTGAAGCATAAGGCACTGAGCTGCCTAACCAAATACAACCTGAGACAGCAGACATGTTTTTCTAATTCTAGAAGCAATATTTTACTGATCATATTCTGTCAGGTATCCTGGTGACAAACACTTGGACGTTCACAACCTGGACACCACATCACCCTGTTCCTTCAGCGAGAGCATTTCCTACAGATCATCTGACCTACCTGATGAGCCACAAATTCTTCGTCCCATTTTTCCTTCGACCAACTTTCCACGACTTCTAGACTGGAATATTCCCCGACCTTAAGATCTGAGTGAGTGCGGACTGCAGACACTTGCTGGGCAACTTGTTTATCTTAAAACGGCACAAAAGGCAGGATTATAGAACTATATGACTAAACATAAAAAGCAAAAATCAGACTGTTATACCATGAGGTAAGAGAAGACGTCACATGCCAATGCCTGGGTAAAGAATGGAGACGATCTGGCTATTCTAGCTGCCTACATGTAAACCTGTGCTACACATACCCCCAGAAGGGACATGCTGGGTCTCCGTACCAGAGCCATGGCATAGCTATGACAACCAGGAAGGACGCCATTCTTTACATAGGGTTTAAAGTGTCACTGTCTTTTGTTTTGTTTTTTGTTTTTTATAATTTTGTACAATTATAGGTTCAAACCTATATTAACGATCAGCCGATGATCGTTGCCATCGGCTGTTTGTTGTATTTTCTTCCACGGAGCGATATACGGTCGAATCGTGCCGATTATCGCTCCATGGAATAGGCCCCTTAGTTGGATGCGCAGCCCTAAAGAGTCCTGGAAAACAGGGACACAGTTGTAGGCCATATTCAATATCAATATGTCTTATAGGACTCCCTAGGGCTCCATCCATCTTCATCAGCCACTGGTATTCAAATGCCGAACGATCAGACGCTTATCTCTACACCCCATGTCCATCCATACACGAGACAATAACCAACCGTATCAGCTGACACTTACCAGAGTTGACCAGGAACACTGTTCTCTTGGCGGATGTGTGGAAGTCTCCCCGGATCTGATAGGACAGCTCTTTAGTAAGTAGTACAGCGATGAACGTCTTCCCTGAGCCAGAGTTCAAACACACTATAGTATTGTGGTCCAATGCTGCTTCCAGCAGCTCCACCTGCAGCGGAACACATCACATGATATATCCCTCGCATTCAGGAACAGCAGCACCTGACTGTGTAATAAGATGTGAGGACGCCCGTGCCATGTCTGCTCCCCCAATCCTCACATAGCGTATCCTCTGCACCTCACCTGATATTTCCTAGGGGTGTATATATTATCATGAATTGCCTCCTGCTGCCAGGGCAGTCCAAAGAAAGGGCCCATGGGTGAGGAGGCCGGGGTCAGGAGCTGCAGGCCTGCCATGCTGAGGGTCTCTATCATCCAGTGACTTAGATCATTGCAGCCAGGGGGTGGGCACAGCTTTCTAGGGAGAGAAACGCAAAGGGATCAGTACAGGAAACTGCAAAAAGTGACGAGACACAAGAGAGCGGATCCCTGCACACAGGATGGGATGACTATAGAGAGTATTATTATACACCAGAGGGGATCACTATAGAGGGTATATTACTGTACACCAGAGGGGATCACTATAGAGAGTATATTACTGTACACCAGAGGGGATCACTATAGAAAGTATATTACTGTACACCAGAGGGGATCACTATAGAGAGTATATTACTGTACACCAGAGGGGATCACTATAGAGAGTATATTACTGTACACCAGAGGGGATCACTATAGAGAGTATATTACTATACACCAGAGGGGATCACTATAGAGGGTATATTACTATACACCAGAGGGGATCACTATAGAGAGTATATTACTATACACCAGAGGGGATCACTATAGAGGGTATATTACTATACACCAGAGGGGATCACTATAGAGGGTATATTACTATACACCAGAGGGGATCACTATAGAGGGTATATTACTATACACCAGAGGGGATCACTATAGAGGGTATATTACTATACACCAGAGGGGATAACTATAGAGGGTATATTACTATACACTAGAGGGGATAACTATAGAGGGTATATTACTATACACCAGAGGGGATCACTATAGAGGGTATATTACTGTACACCAGAGGGGACCACTATAGAGAGTATATTACTGTACACCAGAGGGGACCACTATAGAGAGTATATTACTGTACACCAGAGGGGATCACTATAGAGGAGAGCGGATCACTGTACACCAGAGGGGATCACTATAGAGAGTATATTACTGTACACCAGAGGGGATCACTATAGAGAGTATATTACTATACACCAGAGGGGATAACTATAGAGGGTATATTACTATACACCAGAGGGGATAACTATAGAGGGTATATTACTATACACCAGAGGGGATCACTATAGAGGGTATATTACTATACACCAGAGGGGATCACTATAGAGGGTATATTACTATACACCAGAGGGGATCACTATAGAGGGTATATTACTATACACCAGAGGGGATAACTATAGAGGGTATATTACTATACACCAGAGGGGATAACTATAGAGGGTATATTACTATACACCAGAGGGGATCCCTATAGAGTATATTACTGTACACCAGAGGGGATCACTATAGAGAGTATATTACTGTACACCAGCGGGGATCACTATAGGACAGCGGATCACTCACCTATTTCAGCCTGAGACGTCACAAACGCGATAACTCTTGAAACCTTCTGTGACATCATCATCCCTACAAGGAAAACAGTGAAAAATATTACAACATGAAAAAACCTGATGGGTGTAACATCTCCTCTCCACAACACAGGTATCAGACCGAGGCCCTGCAGCTGTTACACAACTACAACTACCATCATTCCTGGCCAGGCAGCCTGGGAATTGTAGTACTGCAAAAGCTGGAGAGCCTAAGGCTTCCCATTCCTGACATAGAGCAATCTGAGGGTCACCCAGCAGTCACAGCTTATAATAGAGACAAGTACCTTTAAATGTGGTGGGGGCGCCACTAACGTATATGCCTATGCCGACAATGGCCATGAGTTCTGTAAAGCTATATAAACCCATAAAATGAGCATTACATACCAAACTAATACACTGGGCTAAAGAGGTAGCAGCCAGCGGAAAAGTGATTGCAGCTCTGGAGTATAATATGGAATATTTTATATATGTACACAGTGAGCAGAATAGTGAGTGCAGCTCTGGAGTATAATACAGGATGTAACTCAGGATCAGTACAGGATCAGTAATGTAATGTATGTACACAGTGACCCCACCAGCAGAATAGTGAGTGCAGCTCTGCAGTATAACACAGGATGTAACTCAGGATCAGTAATGTAATGTAGGTACACAGTGACCCCCACCAGCAGAATAGTGAGTGCAGCTCTGTAGGAAGGGGGGGGGGGCATTCTTTACCTCAGAGCTGTTTATGAGCCGTCCTGGAGGTTCTTAGACCTGGAAGGAAATATATAATGTTACATTATTGCAGATCTGACAGAACTCCCAGTGCCTGCAGGCTTTGGCAGGTAGCTTTGCTCCTCAGCTCTGTATGTGCCAGGATACAGAACAATAAGCGTGGGTGGAGAGCTGCAAACACTGAGCGGATTCCATGCAAGCGGCATTGACAGCCGGGCGTGCGATAACCGTGGGCTCTGTCACTTACTGCTTTGTCTGAGGGCACCCCCCCCCTTTTTTTTTTTGGGGGGGGGGGGGGTAAGTGGCACCTCTAGGCAGAAGAATATCACATGTCTGCTTTACGTCCTCTAACAGCTTGTAAAAGTCCTGATATGGATGCGGCCTGTGAACCGCCATCTTCCCATCCAGAAATATAAGGTTATACTGGAGTCAGCAAGGGATGGAGACCGCATGATGGGAGTTGTAGTTTTGCGGGTGCAGAGGCCAAGTTGTCAATTAGGTGTCAGTGGATGACTGGGTTATATTTATTGGTGGCGGTGGGGCAGTGGGATGCCAGTAGGTGGCGGTGGGGCAGTGGGATGCCAGTAGGTGGCGGTGGGGCAGTGGGATGCCAGTAGGTGGCGGTGGGCTGACAGATGGTGCTGTTCCCACTCTGGTGAGGATATTTTGTATCATCCTCTATAGTCACCTGCTCTTACTTACCAATGCAACTCTTCTGTCCCCGCACCATCCTGTAGGTAACAGTGTCCATGACGTCACATGACTAATGTCCAATGGCTCTTTATTGGCCTGGACACAGAAGGTGACGCTAACTCAATTCCATTGCACAGCCGGACACAACGTCCATGAGACAGAACCACAGCTTCCGGCAGCCAGATGATGTCATCAGATCACTGGGGCAGGATTCAAGAGATGTTGCCATACTTCAACTCCCATCATGCCCTGACAAGCCACAGCCAGAGAGACTGGATGGACTGAATGTCAAGGAGGCCTACTGCCATGTCATGTGACATCACTACGGGCACACGGTCATTTACAGCCATTGGAAAGTACAGTCATGTGACGTCATTATGGACACTGTCACCTACAGCCATTGGACATTACAGTCATGTGACGTCATTATGGACACTGTCACCTACAGGATGGTGCAGGGACAGAAGAATTGTATTGGTAAGTAAGAGCAGGTGGCTAGAGACCCTGCTGTCAGGACATTATATCATCTTACATTACAAAGACTGACAGCAGGAGGATGATACAAAATATCCTCACCAGAGTGGGAACAGCACCATCTACTGTAAGACCACCGCCACCTACTGGCATCCCACCGCCACCTACAGGCGCCCCACCGCCACCTACAGGCGCCCCACCGCCACCTACAGGCGCCCCACTGCCCCACCGCCACCTACAGGCATCCCACTGCCCCACCGCCACCTACAGGCATCCCACTGCCCCACCGCCACCTACAGGCATCCCACTGCCCCACCGCCACCTACAGGCATCCCACAGGCATCCCACTGCCCCACCGCCACCTAATGGCATCCCACTGCCCCCACTATGTCACCAGTAGCCGCAGCCTGGCAGTGTAACCTCCTGTATGGTGATATGTCACCTGTACCTGCAGCCTGGCAGTGTAACCTCCTGTATGGTGATATGTCACCTGTACCTGCAGCCTGGCAGTGTAACCCCCTGTATGGTACTATGTCACCTGTACCCGCAGCCTGGCAGTGTAACCTCCTGTATAGTATTATGTCACCTGTAGCCACAGCCTGGCAGTGTAACCCCCTGTATGGTGATATGTACCCGCAGCCTGGCAGTGTAACCCCCTGTATAGTACTATGTCACCTGAACCCGCAGCCTGGCAGTGTAACCCCCTGTATAGTACTATGTCAACTGTACCCGCAGCCTGGCAGTGTAACCTCCTGTATAGTACTATGTCAACTGTACCCGCAGCCTGGCAGTGTAACCTCCTGTATGGTGATATATACCCGCAGCCTGGCAGTGTAACCCTCTGTATGGTGATATGTACCCGCAGCCTGGCAGTGTAACCCCCTGTATGGTGATATGTACCCGCAGCCTGGCAGTGTAACCTCCTGTATAGTGATATGTACCCGCAGCCTGGCAGTGTAACCCCCTGTATGGTGATATGTACCCTGTACCCGCAGCCTGGCAGTGTAACCCCCTGTATGGTACTATGTCCCCTGTACCCACAGCCTGGCAGTGTAACCCCCTGTATAGTGATATGTACCCGCAGCCTGGCAGTGTAACCCCCCTGTATGGTGATATGTCCCCTGTACCCGCAGCCTGGCAGTGTAACCCCCTGTATGGTACTATGTCCCCTGTACCCGCAGCCTAACAGTGTAACCTCCTGTATGGTGACATGTTCCCTGTACCCGCAGCCTGGCAGTGTAACCCCCTGTATGGTACTATGTCACCTGTAACCGCAGCCTGGCAGTGTAACCTCCTGTATGGTGATATGTCACCTGTACCCGCAGCCTGGCAGTGTAACCCCCTGTATGGTGATATGTACCCTGTACCCGCAGCCTGGCAGTGTAACCCCCTGTATGGTGATATGTACCCACAGCCTGGCAGTGTAACCCCCTGTATGGTGATATGTACCCGCAGCCTGGCAGTGTAACCCTCTGTATGGTGATATGTACCCGCAGCCTGGCAGTGTAACCCAGTGTATGGTGATATGTACCCGCAGCCTGGCAGTGTAACCTCCTGTATAGTGATATGTACCCGCAGCCTGGCAGTGTAACCCCCTGTATGGTACTATGCCCCCTGTACCCGCAGCCTGGCAGTGTAACCCTCTGTATGGTGATATGTACCCGCAGCCTGGCAGTGTAACCCCCTGTATGGTGATATGTACCCGCAGCCTGGCAGTGTAACCTCCTGTATAGTGATATGTACCCGCAGCCTGGCAGTGTAACCCCCTGTATGGTGATATGTACCCGCAGCCTGGCAGTGTAACCCCCTGTATGGTACTATGCCCCCTGTACCCGTAGCCTGGCAGTGTAACCTCCTGTATAGTGATATGTACCCGCAGCCTGGCAGTGTAACCTCCTGTATAGTGATATGTACCCGCAGCTTGGCAGTGTAACCTCCTGTATGGTGATATGTCCCCTGTACCCGCAGCCTGGCAGTGTAACCCCCTGTATGGTGATATGTACCCTGTACCCGCAGCCTGGCAGTGTAACCCCCTGTATGGTGACATGTACCCGCAGCCTGGCAGTGTAACCTCCTGTATAGTGATATGTCCCCATTACCCGCAGCCTGGCAGTGTAACCCCCTGTATGGTGATATGTACCCGCAGCCTGGCAGTGTAACCCCCTGTATGGGGATATGTACCCGCAGCCTGGCAGTGTAACCTCCTGTATGGTGATATGTCTCCTGTACCCGCAGCCTGGCAGTGTAACCCCCTGTATGGTACTATATCACCTGTAACCGCAGCCTGGCAGTGTAACCTCCTGTATGGTGATATGTCACCTGTACCCACAGCCTGGCAGTGTAACCCCCTGTATGGTGATATGTACCCGCAGCCTGGCAGTGTAACCTCCTGTATGGTGATATATACCCGCAGCCTGGCAGTGTAACCTCCTGTATGGTGATATGTCACCTCTACCCGCAGCCTGGCAGTGTAACCCCCGGTATAGTGATATATACCCTGTACCCACAGCCTGGCAGTGTAACCCCCTGTATGGTGATATGTACCCTGTACCCGCAGCCTGGCAGTGTAACCCCCTGTATGGTACTATGCCCCCTGTACCCGCAGCCTGGCAGTGTAACCTCCTATACGGTGATATGTACCCGCAGCCTGGCAGTGTAACCTCCTGTATGGTGATATGTACCCGCAGCCTGGCAGTGTAACCTCCTGTATGGTGATATGTACCCGCAGCCTGGCAGTGTAACCCCCTGTATGGTGATATGTCACCTGTACCCGCAGCCTGGCAGTGTAACCTCCTGTATGGTGATATGTACCCGCAGCCTGGCAGTGTAACCTCCTGTATGGTGATATGTACCCGCAGCCTGGCAGTGTAACCCCCTGTATAGTGATATGTCCCCATTACCCGCAGCCTGGCAGTGTAACCCCCTGTATAGTGATATGTCCCCATTACCCGCAGCCTGGCAGTGTAACCCCCTGTATGGTGATATGTCACCTGTACCCACAGCCTGGCAGTGTAACCCCCTGTATGGTGATATGTCACCTGTACCCACAGCCTGGCAGTGTAACCCCCTGTATGGTGATATGTACCCGCAGCCTGGCAGTGTAACCTCCTGTATGGTGATATGTACCCGCAGCCTGGCAGTGTAACCTCCTGTATGGTGATATGTCACCTCTACCCGCAGCCTGGCAGTGTAACCCCCGGTATAGTGATATATACCCTGTACCCACAGCCTGGCAGTGTAACCCCCTGTATGGTGATATGTACCCTGTACCCGCAGCCTGGCAGTGTAACCCCCTGTATGGTACTATGCCCCCTGTACCCGCAGCCTGGCAGTGTAACCTCCTGTATGGTGATATGTACCCGCAGCCTGGCAGTGTAACCTCCTGTATGGTGATATGTACCCGCAGCCTGGCAGTGTAACCCCCTGTATGGTGATATGTCACCTGTACCCGCAGCCTGGCAGTGTAACCTCCTGTATGGTGATATGTACCCGCAGCCTGGCAGTGTAACCTCCTGTATGGTGATATGTACCCGCAGCCTGGCAGTGTAACCCCCTGTATAGTGATATGTCCCCATTACCCGCAGCCTGGCAGTGTAACCCCCTGTATAGTGATATGTCCCCATTACCCGCAGCCTGGCAGTGTAACCCCCTGTATGGTGATATGTCACCTGTACCTGCAGCCTGGCAGTGTAACCTCCTGTATAGTGATATGTACCCGCAGCCTGGCAGTGTAACCCCCTGCATAGTGATATGTCCCCATTACCCGCAGCCTGGCAGTGTAACCCCCTGTATAGTGATATGTACCCGCAGCCTGGCAGTGTAACCCCCTGTATAGTGATATGTACCCGCAGCCTGGCAGTGTAACCCCCTGTATGGTGATATGTACCCGCAGCCTGGCAGTGTAACCCCCTGTATGGTGATATGTACCCGCAGCCTGGCAGTGTAACCCCCTGTATAGTGATATGTCCCCGCAGCCTGGCAGTGTAACCTCCTGTATAGTGATATGTACCCGCAGCCTGGCAGTGTAACCCCCTGTATGGTGATATGTACCCGCAGCCTCGCAGTGTAACCCCCTGTATAGTGATATGTACCCGCAGCCTGGCAGTGTAACCCCCTGTATGGTGATATGTACCCAGTACCCGCAGCCTGGCAGTGTAACCTCCTGTATAGTGATATGTCCCCTGTACCCGCAGCCTGGCAGTGTAACCCCCTGTATAGTGATATGTACCCGCAGCCTGGCAGTGTAACCCCCTGTATAGTGATATGTACCCGCAGCCTGGCAGTGTAACCCCCTGTATGGTGATATGTACCCAGTACCCGCAGCCTGGCAGTGTAACCTCCTGTATAGTGATATGTCCCCTGTACCCGCAGCCTGGCAGTGTAACCTCCTGTATAGTGATATGTACCCGCAGCCTGGCAGTGTAACCCCCTGTATGGTGATATGTACCCGCAGCCTGGCAGTGTAACCCCCTGTATGGTGATATGTCCCCTGTACCCGCAGCCTGGCAGTGTAACCCCCTGTATGGTGATATGTCCCCATTACCCGCAGCCTGGCAGTGTAACCCTCTGTATGGTGATAGGTACCCGCAGCCTGGCAGTGTAACCCCCTGTATAGTGATATGTACCCGCAGCCTGGCAGTGTAACCCCCTGTATAGTGATATGTACCCGCAGCCTGGCAGTGTAACCCCCTGCATAGTGATATGTCCCCATTACCCGCAGCCTGGCAGTGTAACCCCCTGTATGGTGATATGTTCCCGCAGCCTGGCAGTGTAACCCCCTGTATGGTGATATGTACCCGCAGCCTGGCAGTGTAACCCCCTGTATGGTACTATGCCCCCATTACCCGCAGCCTGGCAGTGTAACCCTCTGTATGGTGATATGTCCCCGCAGCCTGGCAGTGTAACCCCCTGTATGGTGATATGTCCCCATTACCCGCAGCCTGGCAGTGTAACCTCCTGTATGGTGATATGTACCCGCAGCCTGGCAGTGTAACCTCCTGTATAGTGATATGTCCCCTGTACCTGCAGCCTGGCAGTGTAACCCTCTGTATGGTGATATGTACCCGCAGCCTGGCAGTGTAACCCCCTGTATAGTGATATGTCCCCATTACCCGCAGCCTGGCAGTGTAACCCCCTGTATAGTGATATGTCCCCATTACCCGCAGCCTGGCAGTGTAACCCCCTGTATGGTGATATGTACCCGCAGCCTGGCAGTGTAACCTCCTGTATAGTGATATGTCCCCATTACCCGCAGCCTGGCAGTGTAACCCCCTGTATAGTGATATGTACCCGCAGCCTGGCAGTGTAACCCCCTGTATAGTGATATGTACCCGCAGCCTGGCAGTGTAACCCCCTGTATAGTGATATGTACCCGCAGCCTGGCAGTGTAACCCCCTGTATAGTGATATGTACCCGCAGCCTGGCAGTGTAACCCCCTGTATAGTGATATGTACCCGCAGCCTTGCAGTGTAACCCCCTGTATAGTGATATGTACCCGCAGCCTGGCAGTGTAACCTCCTGTATAGTGATATGTACCCGCAGCCTGGCAGTGTAACCTCCTGTATAGTGATATGTACCCGCAGCCTGGCAGTGTAACCTCCTGTATAGTGATATGTCCCCTGTACCCGCAGCCTGGCAGTGTAACCCCCTGTATGGTGATATGTACCCGCAGCCTGGCAGTGTAACCTCCTGTATAGTGATATGTACCCGCAGCCTGGCAGTGTAACCTCCTGTATAGTGATATGTCCCCATTAACCGCAGCCTGGCAGTGTAACCTCCTGTATAGTGATATGTACCCGCAGCCTGGCAGTGTAACCTCCTGTATGGTGATATGTACCCGCAGCCTGGCAGTGTAACCCCCTGTATGGTGATATGTCACCTGTACCCGCAGCCTGGCAGTGTAACCTCCTGTATGGTGATATGTACCCGCAGCCTGGCAGTGTAACCCCCTGTATAGTGATATGTACCCGCAGCCTGGCAGTGTAACCCCCTGTATAGTGATATGTACCCGCAGCCTGGCAGTGTAACCCCCTGTATAGTGATATGTACCCGCAGCCTGGCAGTGTAACCCCCTGTATAGTGATATGTACCCGCAGCCTGGCAGTGTAACCCCCTGTATGGTGATATGTACCCAGTACCCGCAGCCTGGCAGTGTAACCTCCTGTATAGTGATATGTCCCCTGTACCTGCAGCCTGGCAGTGTAACCTCCTGTATAGTGATATGTACCCGCAGCCTGGCAGTGTAACCCCCTGTATGGTGATATATACCCGCAGCCTGGCAGTGTAACCTCCTGTATAGTGATATGTACCCGCAGCCTGGCAGTGTAACCTCCTGTATAGTGATATGTACCCGCAGCCTGGCAGTGTAACCTCCTGTATAGTGATATGAACCCGCAGCCTGGCAGTGTAACCTCCTGTATGGTGATATGTACCCGCAGCCTGGCAGTGTAACCCCCTGTATGGTGATATGTCACCTGTACCCGCAGCCTGGCAGTGTAACCTCCTGTATGGTGATATGTACCCGCAGCCTGGCAGTGTAACCCCCTGTATGGTGATATGTACCCAGTACCCGCAGCCTGGCAGTGTAACCTCCTGTATAGTGATATGTCCCCTGTACCTGCAGCCTGGCAGTGTAACCCCCTGTATAGTGATATGTACCCGCAGCCTGGCAGTGTAACCCCCTGTATGGTGATATGTACCCAGTACCCGCAGCCTGGCAGTGTAACCCCCTGTATGGTGATATGTACCCGCAGCCTGGCAGTGTAACCCCCTGTATGGTGATATGTACCCGCAGCCTGGCAGTGTAACCTCCTGTATAGTGATATGTCCCCATTACCCGCAGCCTGGCAGTGTAACCCCCTGTATGGTGATATGTACCCGCAGCCTGGCAGTGTAACCCCCTGTATGGTGATATGTACCCGCAGCCTGGCAGTGTAACCCCCTGTATAGTGATATGTACCCTGTACCCGCAGCCTGGCAGTGTAACCTCCTGTATGGTGATATGTCACCTGTACCCGCAGCCTGGCAGTGTAACCTCCTGTATGGTGATATGTCACCTGTACCCGCAGCCTGGCAGTGTAACCTCCTGTATGGTGATATGTACCCGCAGCCTGGCAGTGTAACCTCCTGTATGGTGATATGTACCCGCAGCCTGGCAGTGTAACCTCCTGTATGGTGATATGTACCCGCAGCCTGGCAGTGTAACCTCCTGTATGGTGATATGTCACCTGTACCCGCAGCCTGGCAGTGTAACCTCCTGTATGGTGATATGTACCCGCAGCCTGGCAGTGTAACCCCCTGTATGGTGATATGTCCCCGCAGCCTGGCAGTGTAACCCCCTGTATGGTGATATGTCCCCATTACCCGCAGCCTGGCAGTGTAACCTCCTGTATGGTGATATGTACCCGCAGCCTGGCAATGTAACCTCCTGTATGGTGATATGTACCCGCAACCTGGCAGTGTAACCTCCTGTATGGTGATATGTACCCGCAGCCTGGCAGTGTAACCTCCTGTATGGTGATATGTACCCGCAGCCTGGCAGTGTAACCTCCTGTATGGTGATATGTACCCGCAGCCTGGCAGTGTAACCTCCTGTATGGTGATATGTACCCGCAGCCTGGCAGTGTAACCTCCTGTATGGTGATATGTCCCCTGTACCCGCAGCCTGGCAGTGTAACCTCCTGTATAGTGATATGTACCCGCAGCCTGGCAGTGTAACCTCCTGTATGGTGATATGTCCCCGCAGCCTGGCAGTGTAACCTCCTGTATAGTGATATGTACCCGCAGCCTGGCAGTGTAACCTCCTGTATAGTGATATGTACCCGCAGCCTGGCAGTGTAACCCCCTGTATGGTGATATGTACCCAGTACCCGCAGCCTGGCAGTGTAACCCCCTGTATGGTGATATGTACCCGCAGCCTGGCAGTGTAACCACCTGTATGGTGATATGTACCCGCAGCCTGGCAGTGTAACCTCCTGTATAGTGATATGTCTCCATTACCCGCAGCCTGGCAGTGTAACCCCCTGTATGGTGATATGTACCCGCAGCCTGGCAGTGTAACCCCCTGTATGGTGATATGTACCCGCAGCCTGGCAGTGTAACCCCCTGTATAGTGATATGTACCCTGTACCCGCAGCCTGGCAGTGTAACCTCCTGTATGGTGATATGTACGGGCAGCCTGGCAGTGTAACCTCCTGTATGGTGATATGTCACCTGTACCCGCAGCCTGGCAGTGTAACCTCCTGTATGGTGATATGTACCCGCAGCCTGGCAGTGTAACCTCCTGTATGGTGATATGTACCCGCAGCCTGGCAGTGTAACCTCCTGTATGGTGATATGTACCCGCAGCCTGGCAGTGTAACCTCCTGTATGGTGATATGTACCCGCAGCCTGGCAGTGTAACCTCCTGTATGGTGATATGTCACCTGTACCCGCAGCCTGGCAGTGTAACCTCCTGTATGGTGATATGTACCCGCAGCCTGGCAGTGTAACCCCCTGTATGGTGATATGTCCCCGCAGCCTGGCAGTGTAACCCCCTGTATGGTGATATGTCCCCATTACCCGCAGCCTGGCAGTGTAACCTCCTGTATGGTGATATGTACCCGCAGCCTGGCAATGTAACCTCCTGTATGGTGATATGTACCCGCAACCTGGCAGTGTAACCTCCTGTATGGTGATATGTACCCGCAGCCTGGCAGTGTAACCTCCTGTATGGTGATATGTACCCGCAGCCTGGCAGTGTAACCTCCTGTATGGTGATATGTACCCGCAGCCTGGCAGTGTAACCTCCTGTATGGTGATATGTACCCGCAGCCTGGCAGTGTAACCTCCTGTATGGTGATATGTCCCCTGTACCCGCAGCCTGGCAGTGTAACCTCCTGTATAGTGATATGTACCCGCAGCCTGGCAGTGTAACCTCCTGTATGGTGATATGTCCCCGCAGCCTGGCAGTGTAACCTCCTGTATAGTGATATGTACCCGCAGCCTGGCAGTGTAACCTCCTGTATAGTGATATGTACCCGCAGCCTGGCAGTGTAACCTCCTGTATGGTGATATGTACCCGCAGCCTGGCAGTGTAACCTCCTGTATGGTGATATGTACCCGCAGCCTGGCAGTGTAACCTCCTGTATGGTGATATGTACCCGCAGCCTGGCAGTGTAACCTCCTGTATGGTGATATGTACCTGCAGCCTGGCAGTGTAACCTCCTGTATGGTGATATGTACCCGCAGCCTGGCAGTGTAACCTCCTGTATAGTGATATGTACCCAGTACCCGCAGCCTGGCAGTGTAACCCCCTGTATAGTGATATGTACCCGCAGCCTGGCAGTGTAACCCCCTGTATGGTGATATGTCCCCGCAGCCTGGCAGTGTAACCCCCTGTATGGTGATATGTACCCACAGCCTGGCAGTGTAACCCCCTGTATAGTGATATGCCCCTTGTACCCGCAGCCTGGCAGTGTAACCCCCTGTATAGTGATATGTACCCGCAGCCTGGCAGTGTAACCCCGTGTATGGTGATATGTCCCCGCAGCCTGGCAGTGTAACCCCCTGTATGGTGATATGTCCCCATTACCCGCAGCCTGGCAGTGTAACCTCCTGTATGGTGATATGTCCCCGCAGCCTGGCAGTGTAACCCCCTGTATAGTGATATGTACCCGCAGCCTGGCAGTGTAACCTCCTGTATAGTGATATGTACCCGCAGCCTGGCAGTGTAACCTCCTGTATAGTGATATGTACCCAGTACCCGCAGCCTGGCAGTGTAACCCCCTGTATAGTGATATGTACCCGCAGCCTGGCAGTGTAACCCCCTGTATGGTGATATGTCCCCGCAGCCTGGCAGTGTAACCCCCTGTATGGTGATATGTCCCCGCAGCCTGGCAGTGTAACCCCCTGTATGGTGATATGTACCCACAGCCTGGCAGTGTAACCCCCTGTATAGTGATATGCCCCTTGTACCCGCAGCCTGGCAGTGTAACCCCCTGTATAGTGATATGTACCCGCAGCCTGGCAGTGTAACCCCGTGTATGGTGATATGTCCCCGCAGCCTGGCAGTGTAACCTCCTGTATGGTGATATGTCCCCTGTACCCGCAGCCTGGCAGTGTAACCTCCTGTATGGTGATATGTACCCGCAGCCTGGCAATGTAACCTCCTGTATGGTGATATGTACCCGCAGCCTGGCAGTGTAACCTCCTGTATGGTGATATGTACCCGCAGCCTGGCAGTGTAACCTCCTGTATGGTGATATGTACCCGCAGCCTGGCAGTGTAACCCCCTGTATAGTGATATGTACCCGCAGCCTGGCAGTGTAACCTCCTGTATGGTGATATGTCCCCTGTACCCGCAGCCTGGCAGTGTAACCTCCTGTATAGTGATATGTACCCGCAGCCTGGCAGTGTAACCTCCTGTATAGTGATATGTACCCGCAGCCTGGCAGTGTAACCCCCTGTATAGTGATATGTACCCGCAGCCTGGCAGTGTAACCTCCTGTATGGTGATATGTACCCGCAGCCTGGCAGTGTAACCCCCTGTATGGTGATATATACCCTGTACCCGCAGCCTGGCAGTGTAACCCCCTGTATGGTGATATGTCTCCTGTACCCGCAGCCTGGCAGTGTAACCTCCTGTTTAGTGATATGTACCCGCAGCCTGGCAGTGTAACCTCCTGTATAGTGATATGTACCCGCAGCCTGGCAGTGTAACCTCCTGTATAGTGATATGTACCCGCAGCCTGGCAGTGTAACCTCCTGTATAGTGATATGTACCCGCAGCCTGGCAGTGTAACCCCCTGTATAGTGATATGTACCCGCAGCCTGGCAGTGTAACCTCCTGTATGGTGATATGTCCCCTGTACCCGCAGCCTGGCAGTGTAACCCCCTGTATAGTGATATGTACCCGCAGCCTGGCAGTGTAACCTCCTGTATGGTGATATGTCTCCTGTACCCGCAGCCTGGCAGTGTAACCTCCTGTTTAGTGATATGTACCCGCAGCCTGGCAGTGTAACCCCCTGTATAGTGATATGTACCCGCAGCCTGGCAGTGTAACCTCCTGTATAGTGATATGTACCCGCAGCCTGGCAGTGTAACCTCCTGTATAGTGATATGTACCCGCAGCCTGGCAGTGTAACCCCCTGTATAGTGATATGTACCCGCAGCCTGGCAGTGTAACCTCCTGTATGGTGATATGTACCCGCAGCCTGGCAGTGTAACCCCCTGTATGGTGATATATACCCTGTACCCGCAGCCTGGCAGTGTAACCCCCTGTATGGTGATATGTCTCCTGTACCCGCAGCCTGGCAGTGTAACCTCCTGTTTAGTGATATGTACCCGCAGCCTGGCAGTGTAACCTCCTGTATAGTGATATGTACCCGCAGCCTGGCAGTGTAACCTCCTGTATAGTGATATGTACCCGCAGCCTGGCAGTGTAACCTCCTGTATAGTGATATGTACCCGCAGCCTGGCAGTGTAACCCCCTGTATAGTGATATGTACCCGCAGCCTGGCAGTGTAACCTCCTGTATGGTGATATGTCCCTGTACCCGCAGCCTGGCAGTGTAACCCCCTGTATAGTGATATGTACCCGCAGCCTGGCAGATGTAACCTCCTGTATGGTGATATGTCTCCTGTACCCCGCAGCCTGGCAGTGTAACCTCCTGTTTAGTGCTATGTACCCGCAGCCTGGCAGTGTAACCTCCCTGTATAGTGATATGTACCGCAGCCTGGCAGTGTAACCTCCCTGTATGTGATATGTACCCGCAGCCTGGCAGTGTAACCTCCCTGTATGGTGATATGTACCCGCAGCCTGGCAGTGTAACCTCCTGTATGGTGATATGTCCCCTGTACCGCAGCCTGGCAGTGTAACCTCCTGTATAGTGATATGTACCCGCAGCCTGGCAGTGTAACCCCTGTATAGTGATATGTACCCGCAGCCTGGCAGTGTAACTCCTGTATAGTGATATGTACCCGCAGCCTGGCAGTGTAACCTCCTGTATAGTGATATGTACCCGAGCCTGGCAGTGTAACATCCTGTATGGTGATATGTCACCTGTACCCAAGCCTGGCAGTGTAACCCCCTGTATGGTGATATGTACCCGCAGCCTGGCAGTGTAACCTCCTGTATGGTGATATGTACCCGCAGCCTGGCAGTGTAACCTCCTGTAGTGATATGTACCCGCAGCCTGGCAGTGTAACCTCCTGTATGGTGATATGTACCCGCAGCCTGGCAGTGTAACCTCCTGTATAGTGATATGTCCCCGCAGCCTGGCAGTGTAACCTCCTGTATGATGATATGTACCCGCAGCCTGGCAGTGTGACCCCCTGTATGGTGATATGTACCCGCAGCCTGGCAGTGTAACCCCCTGTATAGTGATATGTACCCGCAGCCTGGCAGTGTAACCTCCTGTATGGTGATATGTACCCGCAGCCTGGCAGTGTAACCCCCTGTATGGTGATATGTACCCGCAGCCTGGCAGAGTAACCCCCTGTATGGTGATATGTCTCCTGTACCCGCAGCCTGGCAGTGTAACCTCCTGTATGGTGATATGTACCCGCAGCCTGGCAGTGTAACCTCCTGTATGGTGATATGTACCCGCAGCCTGGCAGTGTAACCCCCTGTATAGTGATATGTACCCGCAGCCTGGCAGTGTAACCCCCTGTATAGTGATATGTACCCGCAGCCTGGCAGTGTAACCCCCTGTATGGTGATATGTCCCCGCAGCCTGGCAGTGTAACCTCCTGTATAGTGATATGTACCCGCAGCCTGGCAGTGTAACCTGTATAGTGATATGTACCCGCAGCCTGGCAGTGTAACCCCCTGTATAGTGATATGTACCCGCAGCCTGGCAGTGTAACCTCCTGTATGGTGATATGTCCCCTGTACCCGCAGCCTGGCAGTGTAACCCCCTGTATAGTGATATGTACCCGCAGCCTGGCAGTGTAACCTCCTGTATGGTGATATATACCCTGTACCCGCAGCCTGGCAGTGTAACCCCCTGTATGGTGATATGTCTCCTGTACCCGCAGCCTGGCAGTGTAACCTCCTGTTTAGTGATATGTACCCGCAGCCTGGCAGTGTAACCTCCTGTATAGTGATATGTACCCGCAGCCTGGCAGTGTAACCTCCTGTATAGTGATATGTACCCGCAGCCTGGCAGTGTAACCTCCTGTATAGTGATATGTACCCGCAGCCTGGCAGTGTAACCCCCTGTATAGTGATATGTACCCGCAGCCTGGCAGTGTAACCTCCTGTATGGTGATATGTACCCGCAGCCTGGCAGTGTAACCCCCTGTATGGTGATATATACCCTGTACCCGCAGCCTGGCAGTGTAACCCCCTGTATGGTGATATGTCTCCTGTACCCGCAGCCTGGCAGTGTAACCTCCTGTATAGTGATATGTACCCGCAGCCTGGCAGTGTAACCTCCTGTATAGTGATATGTACCCGCAGCCTGGCAGTGTAACCTCCTGTATAGTGATATGTACCCGCAGCCTGGCAGTGTAACCTCCTGTATAGTGATATGTACCCGCAGCCTGGCAGTGTAACCTCCTGTATGGTGATATGTCACCTGTACCCACAGCCTGGCAGTGTAACCCCCTGTATGGTGATATGTACCCGCAGCCTGGCAGTGTAACCTCCTGTATGGTGATATGTACCCGCAGCCTGGCAGTGTAACCTCCTGTATAGTGATATGTACCCGCAGCCTGGCAGTGTAACCCCCTGTATGGTGATATGTACCCGCAGCCTGGCAGTGTAACCTCCTGTATGGTGATATGTACCCGCAGCCTGGCAGTGTAACCTCCTGTATGGTGATATGTACCCGCAGCCTGGCAGTGTAACCTCCTGTATGGTGATATGTACCCGCAGCCTGGCAGTGTAACCCCCTGTATAGTGATATGTACCCGCAGCCTGGCAGTGTAACCCCCTGTATAGTGATATGTACCCGCAGCCTGGCAGTGTAACCCCCTGTATGGTGATATGTCCCCGCAGCCTGGCAGTGTAACCTCCTGTATAGTGATATGTACCCGCAGCCTGGCAGTGTAACCTGTATAGTGATATGTACCCGCAGCCTGGCAGTGTAACCCCCTGTATAGTGATATGTACCCGCTGCCTGGCAGTGTAACCTCCTGTATGGTGATATGTCCCCTGTACCCGCAGCCTGGCAGTGTAACCCCCTGTATAGTGATATGTACCCGCAGCCTGGCAGTGTAACCTCCTGTATGGTGATATGTACCCGCAGCCTGGCAGTGTAACCCCCTGTATGGTGATATATACCCTGTACCCGCAGCCTGGCAGTGTAACCCCCTGTATGGTGATATGTCTCCTGTACCCGCAGCCTGGCAGTGTAACCTCCTGTTTAGTGATATGTACCCGCAGCCTGGCAGTGTAACCTCCTGTATAGTGATATGTACCCGCAGCCTGGCAGTGTAACCTCCTGTATAGTGATATGTACCCGCAGCCTGGCAGTGTAACCTCCTGTATAGTGATATGTACCCGCAGCCTGGCAGTGTAACCCCCTGTATAGTGATATGTACCCGCAGCCTGGCAGTGTAACCTCCTGTATGGTGATATGTACCCGCAGCCTGGCAGTGTAACCCCCTGTATGGTTATATATACCCTGTACCCGCAGCCTGGCAGTGTAACCCCCTGTATGGTGATATGTCTCCTGTACCCGCAGCCTGGCAGTGTAACCTCCTGTTTAGTGATATGTACCCGCAGCCTGGCAGTGTAACCTCCTGTATAGTGATATGTACCCGCAGCCTGGCAGTGTAACCTCCTGTATAGTGATATGTACCCGCAGCCTGGCAGTGTAACCTCCTGTATGGTGATATGTCCCCGCAGCCTGGCAGTGTAACCCCCTGTATGGTTGATATGTACCCTGTACCCGCAGCCTGGCAGTGTAACCCCCTGTATGGTGATATGTACCCGCAGCCTGGCAGTGTAACCTCCTGTATGGTGATATGTACCCGCAGCCTGGCAGTGTAACCCCCTTGTATAGTGATATGTACCCGCAGCCTTGGCAGTGTAACCCTCCTGTATGTTGATATGTACCCGCAGCCTGGCAGTGTAACCTCTGTATGGTGATATGTCCCCGCAGCCTGGCAGTGTAACCTCCTGTATGAGTGATATGTACCCGCAGCCTGGCAGTGTGAACCCCTGTATGGTGATATGTACCCGCAGCCTGGCAGTGTAACCCCCTGTATAGTGATATGTACCGCAGCCTGGCAGTGTAACCTCCTGTATGGTGATATGTACCCGCAGCCTCGGCAGTGTAACCACCTGGTATAGTGATATGTACCCGCAGCCCTGGCAGTGTAACTCCTGTATGGTGATATGTCTCCTGTACCCGCAGCCTGGCAGTGTAACCTCCTGTATGGTGATATGTACCCGCAGCCTGGCAGTGTAACCTCCTGTATGGTATATGTACCCGCAGCCTGGCAGTGTAACCCCCTGTATAGTGATATGTACCCGCAGCCTGGCAGTGTAACCCCCTGTATAGTGATATGTACCCGCAGCCTGGCAGTGTAACCCCCTGTATGGTGATATGTACCCCGCAGCCTGGCAGTGTAACCTCCTGTAGAGTGATATGTACCCGCAGCCTGGCAGTGTAACCTGTATAGTGATATTACCCGCAGCCTGGCAGTGTAACCCCCTGTATAGTGATATGTACCCTCAGCCTGGCAGTGTAACCTCCTGTATGGTGATATGTCCCCTGTACCCGCAGCCTGGCAGTGTAACCCCCTGTATAGTGATATGTACCCGCAGCCTGGCAGTGTAACCTCCTGTATGGTGATATGTACCCGCAGCCTGGCAGTGTAACCCCCTGTATGGTGATATAGTCCCTGTACCCGCAGCCTGGCAGTGTAACCCCCTGTATGGTGATATGTCTCCTGTACCCGCAGCCTGGCAGTGTAACCTCCTGTATAGTGATATGTACCCGCAGCCTGGCAGTGTAACCTCCTGTATAGTGATATGTACCCGCAGCCTGGCAGTGTAACCTCCTGTATAGTGATATGTACCCGCAGCCTGGCAGTGTAACCTCCTGTATAGTGATATGTACCCGCAGCCTGGCAGTGTAACCCCCTGTATAGTGATATGTACCCGCAGCCTGGCAGTGTAACCTCCTGTATGGTGATATGTACCCGCAGCCTGGCAGTGTAACCCCCTGTATGGTGATATATACCCTGTACCCGCAGCCTGGCAGTGTAACCCCCTGTATGGTGATATGTCTCCTGTACCCGCAGCCTGGCAGTGTAACCTCCTGTTTAGTGATATGTACCCGCAGCCTGGCAGTTGTAACCTCCTGTATAGTGATATGTACCCGCAGCCTGGCAGTGTAACCTCCTGTATAGTGATATGTACCCGCCAGCCTGGCAGTGTAACCTCCTGTATAGTGATATGTACCCGCAGCCTGGCAGTGTAACCCCCTGTATAGTGATATGTACCCGCAGCCTGGCAGTGTAACCTCCTGTATGGTGATATGTCCCCTGTACCCGCAGCCTGGCAGTGTAACCCCCTGTATAGTGATATGTACCCGCAGCCTGGCAGTGTAACCTCCTGTATGGTGATATGTCTCCTGTACCCGCAGCCTGGCAGTGTAACCTCCTGTTTAGTGATATGTACCCGCAGCCTGGCAGTGTAACCCCCTGTATAGTGATATGTACCCGCAGCCTGGCAGTGTAACCTCCTGTATAGTGATATGTACCCGCAGCCTGGCAGTGTAACCTCCTGTATAGTGATATGTACCCGCAGCCTGGCAGTGTAACCTCCTGTATAGTGATATGTACCCGCAGCCTGGCAGTGTAACCTCCTGTATAGTGATATGTACCCGCAGCCTGGCAGTGTAACCTCCTGTATGGTGATATGTCACCTGTACCCACAGCCTGGCAGTGTAACCCCCTGTATGGTGATATGTACCCGCAGCCTGGCAGTGTAACCTCCTGTATGGTGATATGTACCCGCAGCCTGGCAGTGTAACCTCCTGTATAGTGATATGTACCCGCAGCCTGGCAGTGTAACCCCCTGTATGGTGATATGTACCCGCAGCCTGGCAGTGTAACCTCCTGTATAGTGATATGTACCCGCAGCCTGGCAGTGTAACCTCCTGTATGGTGATATGTCCCCTGTACCCGCAGCCTGGCAGTGTAACCCCCTGTATAGTGATATGTACCCACAGCCTGGCAGTGTAACCCCCTGTATAGTGATATGTACCCACAGCCTGGCAGTGTAACCCCCTGTATAGTGATATGTACCCGCAGCCTGGCAGTGTAACCTCCTGTATAGTGATATGTACCCGCAGCCTGGCAGTGTAACCCCCTGTATGGTGATATGTACCCGCAGCCTGGCAGTGTAACCTCCTGTATAGTGATATGTACCCGCAGCCTGGCAGTGTAACCTCCTGTAGGTGATATGTCCCTGTACCCGCAGCCTGGCAGTGTAACCCCCTGTATAGGTGATATGTACCCGCAGCCTGGCAGTGTAACCCCCTGTATAGTGATATGTACCCGCAGCCTGGCAGTGTAACCTCCTGTATAGGTGATATGTACCCGCAGCCTGGCAGTGTAACCCCCTGTATAGGTGATATGTACCCGCAGCCTGGCAGTGTAACCTCCTGTATGGTGATATGTACCCGCAGCCTGGCAGTGTAACCTCCTGTATGAGTGATATGTACCCGCAGCCTGGCAGTGTAACCTCCTGTATAGTGATATGTACCCGCAGCCTAGCAGTGTAACCTCCTGTATAGTGATATGTACCCGCAGCCTGGCAGTGTAACCCTCCTGTATAGTGATATGTACTCGCAGCCTGGCAGTGTAACCCCCTGTATGGTGATATGTACCCGCAGCCTGGCAGTGTAACCTCCTGTATGGTGATATGTACCCGCAGCCTGGCAGTGTAACCCCCTGTATAGTGATATGTACCCGCAGCCTGGCAGTGTAACCTCCTGTATGGTGATATGTACCCGCAGCCTGGCAGTGTAACCTCCTGTATGGTGATATGTACCCAGTACCCGCAGCCTGGCAGTGTGACCTCCTGTATGGTGATATGTACCCAGTACCCGCAGCCTGGCAGTGTAACCCCCTGTATAGTGATATGTACCCGCAGCCTGGCAGTGTAACCCCCTGTATAGTGATATGTACCCGCAGCCTGGCAGTGTAACCTCCTGTATGGTGATATGTACCCGCAGCCTGGCAGTGTAACCCCCTGTATAGTGATATGTACCCGCAGCCTGGCAGTGTAACCCCCTGTATAGTGATATGTACCCGCAGCCTGGCAGTGTAACCCCCTGTATGGTGATATGTCCCCGCAGCCTGGCAGTGTAACCTCCTGTATAGTGATATGTACCCGCAGCCTGGCAGTGTAACCTGTATAGTGATATGTACCCGCAGCCTGGCAGTGTAACCCCCTGTATAGTGATATGTACCCGCAGCCTGGCAGTGTAACCTCCTGTATGGTGATATGTCCCCTGTACCCGCAGCCTGGCAGTGTAACCCCCTGTATAGTGATATGTACCCGCAGCCTGGCAGTGTAACCTCCTGTATGGTGATATGTACCCGCAGCCTGGCAGTGTAACCCCCTGTATGGTGATATATACCCTGTACCCGCAGCCTGGCAGTGTAACCCCCTGTATGGTGATATGTCTCCTGTACCCGCAGCCTGGCAGTGTAACCTCCTGTTTAGTGATATGTACCCGCAGCCTGGCAGTGTAACCTCCTGTATAGTGATATGTACCCGCAGCCTGGCAGTGTAACCTCCTGTATAGTGATATGTACCCGCAGCCTGGCAGTGTAACCTCCTGTATAGTGATATGTACCCGCAGCCTGGCAGTGTAACCCCCTGTATAGTGATATGTACCCGCAGCCTGGCAGTGTAACCTCCTGTATGGTGATATGTCCCCTGTACCCGCAGCCTGGCAGTGTAACCCCCTGTATAGTGATATGTACCCGCAGCCTGGCAGTGTAACCTCCTGTATGGTGATATGTCTCCTGTACCCGCAGCCTGGCAGTGTAACCCCCTGTATAGTGATATGTACCCGCAGCCTGGCAGTGTAACCTCCTGTATAGTGATATGTACCCGCAGCCTGGCAGTGTAACCTCCTGTATAGTGATATGTACCCGCAGCCTGGCAGTGTAACCTCCTGTATAGTGATATGTACCCGCAGCCTGGCAGTGTAACCTCCTGTATAGTGATATGTACCCGCAGCCTGGCAGTGTAACCTCCTGTATGGTGATATGTCACCTGTACCCACAGCCTGGCAGTGTAACCCCCTGTATGGTGATATGTACCCGCAGCCTGGCAGTGTAACCTCCTGTATGGTGATATGTACCCGCAGCCTGGCAGTGTAACCTCCTGTATAGTGATATGTACCCGCAGCCTGGCAGTGTAACCCCCTGTATGGTGATATGTACCCGCAGCCTGGCAGTGTAACCTCCTGTATAGTGATATGTACCCGCAGCCTGGCAGTGTAACCTCCTGTATGGTGATATGTCCCCTGTACCCGCAGCCTGGCAGTGTAACCCCCTGTATAGTGATATGTACCCACAGCCTGGCAGTGTAACCCCCTGTATAGTGATATGTACCCACAGCCTGGCAGTGTAACCCCCTGTATAGTGATATGTACCCGCAGCCTGGCAGTGTAACCTCCTGTATAGTGATATGTACCCGCAGCCTGGCAGTGTAACCCCCTGTATGGTGATATGTACCCGCAGCCTGGCAGTGTAACCTCCTGTATAGTGATATGTACCCGCAGCCTGGCAGTGTAACCTCCTGTATGGTGATATGTCCCCTGTACCCGCAGCCTGGCAGTGTAACCCCCTGTATAGTGATATGTACCCACAGCCTGGCAGTGTAACCCCCTGTATAGTGATATGTACCCACAGCCTGGCAGTGTAACCTCCTGTATGGTGATATGTACCCGCAGCCTGGCAGTGTAACCCCCTGTATGGTGATATGTACCCGCAGCCTGGCAGTGTAACCTCCTGTATGGTGATATGTACCAGCAGCCTGGCAGTGTAACCCCCTGTATAGTGATATGTACCCGCAGCCTGGCAGTGTAACCTCCTGTATAGTGATATGTACCCGCAGCCTAGCAGTGTAACCTCCTGTATAGTGATATGTACCCGCAGCCTGGCAGTGTAACCCCCTGTATAGTGATATGTACTCGCAGCCTGGCAGTGTAACCTCCTGTATAGTGATATGTACCCGCAGCCTGGCAGTGTAACCCCCTGTATGGTGATATGTACCCGCAGCCTGGCAGTGTAACCTCCTGTATAGTGATATGTACCCGCAGCCTGGCAGTGTAACCTCCTGTATGGTGATATGTCCCCTGTACCCGCAGCCTGGCAGTGTAACCCCCTGTATAGTGATATGTACCCGCAGCCTGGCAGTGTAACCCCCTGTATAGTGATATGTACCCACAGCCTGGCAGTGTAACCCCCTGTATAGTGATATGTACCCGCAGCCTGGCAGTGTAACCTCCTGTATAGTGATATGTACCCGCAGCCTGGCAGTGTAACCCCCTGTATGGTGATATGTACCCGCAGCCTGGCAGTGTAACCTCCTGTATAGTGATATGTACCCGCAGCCTGGCAGTGTAACCTCCTGTATGGTGATATGTCCCCTGTACCCGCAGCCTGGCAGTGTAACCCCCTGTATAGTGATATGTACCCACAGCCTGGCAGTGTAACCCCCTGTATAGTGATATGTCCCCGCAGCCTGGCAGTGTAACCTCCTGTATGGTGATATGTACCCGCAGCCTGGCAGTGTAACCCCCTGTATGGTGATATGTACCCGCAGCCTGGCAGTGTAACCCCCTGTATGGTGATATGTACCCGCAGCCTGGCAGTGTAACCTCCTGTATGGTGATATGTACCAGCAGCCTGGCAGTGTAACCCCCTGTATAGTGATATGTACCCGCAGCCTGGCAGTGTAACCTCCTGTATAGTGATATGTACCCGCAGCCTAGCAGTGTAACCTCCTGTATAGTGATATGTACCCGCAGCCTGGCAGTGTAACCCCCTGTATAGTGATATGTACTCGCAGCCTGGCAGTGTAACCCCCTGTATAGTGATATGTACCCGCAGCCTGGCAGTGTAACCTCCTGTATGGTGATATGTACCCGCAGCCTGGCAGTGTAACCCCCTGTATAGTGATATGTACCCACAGCCTGGCAGTGTAACCTCCTGTATGGTGATATGTCCCCTGTACCCGCAGCCTGGCAGTGTAACCCCCTGTATAGTGATATGTACCCGCAGCCTGGCAGTGTAACCTCCTGTATGGTGATATGTACCCGCAGCCTGGCAGTGTAACCCCCTGTATAGTGATATGTACCCGCAGCCTGGCAGTGTAACCCCCTGTATGGTGATATGTACCCGCAGCCTGGCAGTGTAACCTCCTGTATGGTGATATGTACCCAGTACCCGCAGCCTGGCAGTGTAACCTCCTGTATGGTGATATGTACCCGCAGCCTGGCAGTGTAACCTCCTGTATGGTGATATGTACCCAGTACCCGCAGCCTGGCAGTGTAACCCCCTGTATAGTGATATGTCCCCGCAGCCTGGCAGTGTAACCCCCTGTATGGTGATATGTACCCAGTACCCGCAGCCTGGCAGTGTAACCCCCTGTATAGTGATATGTCCCCGCAGCCTGGCAGTGTAACCCCCTGTATAGTGATATGTACCCGCAGCCTGGCAGTGTAACCCCCTGTATAGTGATATGTACCCGCAGCCTGGCAGTGTAACCTCCTGTATAGTGATATGTCCCCTGTACCCGCAGCCGCCTGTATTGCAGCTTCCCCCCCGCACACCCGGTCCCCTCCGCAGGCGGCAGCGCAGTCTCAGCACCGGGCACCGCCGCTCTCCGGGCACATGCAGCCTCTGTCCCCGCATTGTGCCGGGCTCCGGGGCCGATAGCCGCACAGACCTGAGGAGGCTCTTACCCGCGGGGCCAGGCCGGGCTCATGAGACCCCACACGGCGGAAGGATGCGGGGGCTGACGGGCTCCGGGCAGATGAGGGGAGACAGCGGCGCAGACAGGGCCCGTCCACCGGCCACCGCCAAGAGATCGCCGCCTGACGTCACGGTCATGTGACTGCGGTCGGCCGGAAAGGGAGGGGCCTGGGCCGGAAGTCGCTTAAAGGGAGACGCTGTCTCTTTATTAGACAGTCTGCTCGATCCTCAGCTCCAAAACTCATTGCTTTACCCTCATTTGTGCCCTGTGCCACCCACCTCCATGATACCACTGTACCTTTGTGGTAGTTACTGTACTATGATACTTCTATATTCTGCCTTTACCTTTGTGCACACATATAATACATCAGTACCTTTCCTACATGTCCATATTCCATTATACCCTGTGTGCCCATGTCCATCCCACCTCTATGTTTGTAGGCCTGGTCACATTCCCTAGAACAAGATCAAATACACATTTTCTGCCTGACTTCAGTCATGCTGACTTCTATACAAATGACTTTATTGTTTAAAGGTTTATTCTTTACTCCTACACCTAAATTTAAAGAGACACTGTCATGAAATATTACTTTTGACAAGTGATCAGGCATGTGAAAAGTTATTGATTAAAGTGGGTGTCACTGCCGAGACCAGCTGTGATCAGGAGATCTAGCCAGGGAGTGCAGCAGCGGGATCCAGTTCCTGCCAGCCACTTATTTTGTCTATGTAGACTTGTATGTGTACTTGTGTATCATTGTGTACACATATGTGTAGCATTGTTGGAATTGGATTTACGTACATATAGCCGGGAGTGGATGGCGCTGCTGCTGCCGCGCTCTCTCCCCTGATCACAGCGGGTCTTAGCAGTGAGCATTGTTAACAATTTCCTATACAGCCCATAATAGCTCACATAATAGGGCGCAGCTCTACCTATCTTCATTATTCTGCACACTTCGCTGTGCATCCGCAAATATATGGGACGTTACTTGCACTTAAAGGGGAACTCCGACAAAAAAAAATGTTTCTCATGTAGATTTGCTACTGCTCTGAACAGTTCCTGAGTTCAGTGATTGCTGTGTGCCGTTGGTCTATTTTTAATTGCCCCTGGTAGCCAGAATCCTGCTCCACACTGACGAGGGGCAAATACCCCGAAACAGCTATCTGCGGATGGATACCTAGCCTTGGTACCCTTGTCATGTCACAATAATCACCACAGAGTTAGACTTTGACACAAAAGGGGCCACCCTGGTACAGTGGTACCTTAATTTAAAAGCATTTTGGTTTAAGAGCTCACAGTTTTTCAAAATTGTGACTTGCTTTAAGAGCATTGCTTTGGTTTAAGAGCTCCCTGTACTCGGTGGGAGCGTGAGTGGAGGAGGGGCGTGGTCTGCATAGCGGGGTCTACAGCCCTGTACTCTGACCCAGGAAGTCTCCCTCACCTTACAAATCATAGCAGATCCACCTGAGGCTGGGGCTTACATCAGGGGACAGGACTGTGGAGATAATCTCTCCATAGCTGTAACCCCTCTCTCCCCCGACAGAGAGTGCTGCATGTATGTGCCCACATCTGCCCTGCTTATTCCTTCATGCTCCCTGCAGTCTCTGTCAGTCCTTGTGTTTCCCATCCTCTCCATTACTGTACAGTAACTTATAATATCACATATTCTGCTGTTTCTGAATGTTTGTTTCATTTGTTTTACATGTTATTCAGAATAATAAATCATTATATTTGGGGCGTGGAACCAATTGTCTGCATTTCTGTGATTTCTTATGGGAAAATTAGTTTTGGTTTAAGAGTGGATTTGGATTACAAGCGCGGTCCCAGAACGAATTATGCTCGTAATCCAAGGCACCACTGTATTTCCTTATTTATGTTCCAATACTTGCAACCGAGTGGGACTTAAGGGGCTACGTATCAGGGTGGTTTGGACGTTACTTGCAATGAAAGGGGAACTCCGACAAAAAATTCTTTCACATGGAGATTTGCTACTGCTTTGAACAGTTCCTAACATGGACTGAGGTGGCAGCAGAGATCTCTGTATCAGACTGGAAAGAATACACCACTTCTTACAGGACATACAGCAGCTGATAAGTACTGGAAGACTGGAGATTTTTTCAATAGAAGTAAATAACAAATCTATATAACTTTCTGACACCAGCTGATATAAAAGAAAATAATTTTCCCCTTTAATGGGTTGGGAGAAACATTTTGAGCTCCTTTTAAACTTGACAGATAACAGACAGTCATTGGCTGTGGTGCGTATCAGAGTCCATGACTCTTGGTACGTTATGATATATAAAGTATCGAATATAAAGTAGAATCCGTTCAGTTAATTCTAGTAATGTCTCCTTGGTGCTGTAAAGTACGGAGGTTTTCTTCTTATTACTCTGCCTACGATCAGTGTGGCGTAACGAACAGGACACAAATAGCTATTGTTCCATCAGGGTCTTTTATTAAGATTTAGTAACACAACATAATATACAATTGCTCTATAACAATAATCTGCAATTAGCTGCAGGAATAGATGTCCATTATTAACAGCTGGATTATCCACACATGGTATATACATGGCGCATTGCGCTGAGCCTCTTAGTGCATTGCTTAGTGATGTCATAGGGGCAGGAACAGTCTGATAAGGGGCAGGTAGGGCTGTAAACCTACAAAATTGACATGAAAATCAACCATTCCTGCAGGTTTACTTTTCCTTCGCCCCCATGACGGGACTGTCCACCCATGTCCCCTATGGCGAGCGGTCATGGTTGTCACCTCCGTTCCGGCTACAAGAAGCTGCTGCGTCCCATCCCTCCAATCACAGAGGTGCCAGATATTCAGGTTTTGTGGACTATTCATGGTAGCCACACAGAACAAAAAAATATTGTTACATAGTATCTATGTGTTACCTTGTAGTATATCACAGTGAGCCATAACATTAAAACCACTGACAGGTGAAGCGAGGAATTTCTTCTGATAATGGTGCCTGACCGGAGTGAGATATAATGGTGAAATGGAAACACGTAAGGATGTGAGTGACTGTGATGTGTAGACGATGGGTCAGAGCATCCCTATAGGGGCCAGGCATATGGGGTGTTCCCGGTATTTAATGGTTAGGCTGGGTTCACACTACGTTTTTGCAATCCGTTTTTTTTTTTTCATCCGTTTTTTTTTTGCAAAAAACGGATTGCAAAAGTGTAGTGTGAACCCAGCCTTAGCACTTAGGAAAAATAACTGGGGACAAGGTCAAAGGGGTCCAAGGCTCAGTCATGTGTGTGAAAGGCTTGAAAGGTAGCCCATGTAGTTTGATCCTACAGCAGAGAAAACTGCTGAAAAATTCCCTGCTGTTTTAGGGTGTGTCCACACTAAGGAATTCTCACGGATAGCTTGCCGCGGATTCCGCCGCTCGTCCCATAGACTTTATTCTATGGTCAGGCAGATTCCGCCGTCTGCCCATAAAATGGACAGGTTCATTCTTTGGACGGACGGCGGAATCTGCTTGACCATAGAATGGAGTCTATGGGATGGGCGGACAGTGAAGCGGGATCCCGGGGGGAGAATCCGTGGTAAATTATCCGTGGTAAATTTCCATAGTGTGCCTCATGGGTCACGATGGTTAGGGTGGTGGATAATGTTCTGCTGGGAAATCTGGATTTTTGTGTCTCAGTATTGTGGTGGCAGATAGCTCCCGACAAATGATGTTGGTTATCAGATCCAATAGGAAAGACGGCACCACAGTTCTGTTATAGTCAGAAGTTATATAACAGCAAGCATGGCGGTGACTGTACATAAGATGGTGTAGGGCAGGGATGGGGAGACTTCGGCTTTGGCTGTCCAGGCATGATGGGATTTGTAGTTTTGCAACAGCTGGAGAGCTGAAGGTTCGCCATCCCTGGTGTAGGATAACAAGTACAATGACAAGGGAACTCACTGGTCAGGTGTACGCTGGATTGGGTATACAGGAGGAGAAGTGGACAAAGGAAAGCTGAATCACTGGCAGTTCCTAGTCAAATAACTAGGTGCAGAAGACTGTAGCACATTAACACAACTACAGTATGAGATCCTTAAGCCATGCCGAGAGGTCAGAGGGAGACTTATACAATTAGGCAGGTGGTTTTAATCTTATGGCTGATTGGTATACATACATCGTACAGTAACCGGAATGTCAGTTTTCAAACCCAGAAAAAAATATAGCCCTGTGACCATGCACCATCTCCAGTCTCTCGATTATAATGCCCCGAATGTGCCCCCCCCCCAGCAATAAACTATCGTTTATCGTTTACAAAACGCACCCCCGCCCTTAGCTGTAGAAAAATCTCCCCGCCCGCCTCTCACCTCCTGTACATACACTGACAGAATTACACAATAAATAAATAGGCTTTATTCTTTTCTTTTCTTGCACATATATATTAAAATTCATCTCTATTTATACTGGACCATTCACCTACATAGACTAGAGCTGCGTCTCAAACCAGCACGCTCGTTTACTGTACATAGTGGACAGCCCGATAATCGGGCAGTAAGGGCTGCATGGACATTGTTAACGATGTCCATGCAGCCCTTGCCCAAACACTTGACACCTTACCTCTCCCCGCTTCCAGTCTTCTCTCCTGTGCTCCGCAGCTTCCCGGTCCCAGCGGCAGTAGCTGACGGGCTGGTCAGACGCCGTCCCTGCCACCAGGAGCGGGAAGCTGAGGAGCACAGGAGAGAAGACGGGGAGCGGGGAGAGGTAAGGTTTCAGGTGTTTGGGGAATCATCAGCCGTCGGCCGCACATCGCTATTACACGTAGCCTGACGATTTTACGTCCAAACCTAAACCAACGATCCACTGATATTGTTGTCCTCGGCTGATCGCTGTCTCTATTAAACAGAGCGATAATCGATTTGGCCGATTATCGCTCCGTGTAATAGGCCCCTAACTGTTGCCTAACTACAATTCCCATCAAGCTTTAGCTTTGGCTGTCCAGGCATGATGGGAATTGTAGTTCTGCAAGTTTGACACCTGTGGTCTATAGGAAACTCAAGTAGTCTGATCATGGCTATGGCTGCCACATATAGCAGCCCACCTCATCACTGTGTCTTCATAAGACCCTCATTTAAAGTGCAGGTCCATATAGGAATGTTCTCCATAAAACTTCTACCATGTGCCATGGCCAATATAGAATCTAGAAGTATAAATATAAAACAATCTAAGAATATACACAGAATTCCATCCGCTTCTGGCTTTCTATATACATATAAAATACCATAAAAGTATCGCAGAGATAAAATCCGAGACTCCTCCAGAGGTTTGGCTCTTGTTTGGCAACACTGGAAGAGAATACATTGAGATCTCTATGAAGGTAACAATGTTGCGTAGATTGCTACAACCCTCCCTGCTGACCCCACATCCTGTATGATTTGTACATTACTTGAATGGGGACAAGGCATGCTACCATAGTGGAGGGCTAGGGTCATATATAGCAGGGGTAGGGAACCTTATCCATCTCCACACATCATCTTACTGGTAATATAAAGAATGAATCTACAGAGACAGCAGAGTCAGTGTGTACGTACAATGATACTGCGTTACATCCTGTATTATTCTCCAGAGCTGCACTCACTATTCTGCTGGTGGGATCACTGTGTACATACATTACATTACTTATCCTGTACTGATCCTGAGTTACATCCTGTATTATACTCGAGAGCTGCGCTCACTATTCTGCAGTTATCTACTGTTTTAACAACTAAATTATTGTTTCCAATACCAACCAGCAGAATAGTGAGTGCAGCTCTGGAGTATAATACAGGATGTAACTCAGGATCAGTACTGGATAAGTAATGTAATGTACTGTATGTATACAGTGACCCCCACTAGCAGAATAGTGAGTGCAGCTCTGGAATATAATACAGTATGGAACTCAGGATCAGTAAAGAATAAATAATGTAATGTATGTACATAGTGACTCCACCAGAAGAATAGTGAGTGCAGCTCTGGAGTATATGGTAACTCAGGATCAGTGCAGGGTCAGTAATATAATGTATATACACAGTGACCTCACCAGAGGAATAGTGAATGCAGCTCTGGAGTATAATATAGGATGTAACTCAGGATAAGTAATGTCATGTATGTACACAGTGACCCCACCAGCAGAATAGTGAGTGCAGCTCTAGAGTATAATACAGGATGTAACTCAGGATCAGTAAGGAATAAATAATGTAATGTATGTACACAGTGACCTCACCAGCAGAATAGTGAGTGCAGCTCTGCAGTACACAGCGACTCACCTCCTTCTGTAGATACATATTACATATATAATGGTACACCACATTGATAGTATTACAATACCGCTCCTTATAGCAGCTTATAACAATTACAGGGGTCCTCGTGCCTTTTTGCAGGGGGCGTCCGGGATCCCATAAATCAGCAGTCAGTCGCCGGGGCTGTAATATTTCTATTACTTTTCCTGCAACATCACCAAAGGGCACACAAAGAACTAGATGGTGCTTAGTCATGTTGTGTCGGATAACTTATCGAGATCTAAAGGATAAGGTTATAAACGTTATCAAAAGCCAGACAGTCCGGTAAGTAGTCAGCGACTATTAGGCTGCAGTAGTAGGATTTATCAGATCTGAGATGACACCTATATAATGTTTCTGTGTCTGGCAGTAATGTAAAGAGCCGCCATGTACTAGATAGGCTCAGCAGAGAACCGCCATAGAGGAGCATGGGAAGGATTTGTACAGGTCCCCCTCTTCTCTATGTACACCCCATATTGCTGGACGATCCACAGGAGGCATCTAGCTAGGCTTTCAGATCCTCAGTAAAAACGAAGAGCTAGATCTACCAGCAACATATAAGGAAAAGCATCAGGAAATGACCATAACTATATATTTTTTACCCCAAAAAGGCACAAAGCGACCTCCTGGTCCTCTCCCCGCTGCACCTTCCCTGCTCCTGTTTTTGCTTCATTATAATGTAAGAAGCAGGTGGGGTTATTATTGCTGGAGAACAAGTTCGGTGCCCCGTCATGTGACAGGAGCGGACGTCACCCGGCCGCGGGCGTCAGTCACTCTCTACAAAAAACGAGACTTTGCTCAAATCCAACTCGGGAAGGATCAGCAGGAAATAACAGAGAATCCACAAAGCAATGAGCAGGTGGAAGGTGTCCGGGGGCTGGAGACTGGAGAACGGCCAGCTGGAGTTCACCGCAAGTGTTCCCTGGATGGCAGCTTTATTTGTCTGTTTTTTCCTATAGAGAAAAAAAGGTAATGGGTTAGTTATATCACATTGCTAGCAGAATAGTGAGTGCAGCTCTGGAGTATAATACAGGATGTAACTCAGGATCAGTACGGGATCAGTAATGTAATGTATGTACACAGTGACCTCACCAGCAGAATAGTGAGTGCAGCTCTGGAGTATAATACAGGATGTAACTCAGGATCAGTACAGGATCAGTAATGTAATGTATATACACAGTGACCCCACCAGCAGAATAGTGAGTGCAGCTCTGGAGTATAATACAGGATGTAACTCAGGATCAGTACGGGATCAGTAATGTAATATATGTACACAGTGACCCCACCAGCAGAATAGTGAGTGCAGCTCTGGAGGATAATATAGGGTGTAATGCAGGATTATTCATTCTATTATGATTCTATAAAATGGTGCCTTGTGGATACTATAAACCGTTTCTAATTATTTGTATAGACGGTAAAAACTGCCACATAAATGTGGAAATCCAATATTTAGGTATGACATATTGGGGGCGTTGTCCTTATTTGCTTGAGATTCTCCATGAGAGCTGCAGAGGGAGCTAGTGAGTTATGGATGAACCAATTCTTATTAGTAAATAGAAAATTATTAGGGATATAAACTAAATTCTATGCGGATAACATATCAAAGAAGAAAGGCATTTACCCCAATCCTAATAGCTGCTCTCCTTCTCCATTCAGGTTCTTATAAGCTCCAGAATCCTGGGAAATATAGAGAAAGGTAACAATGTAACAGAATGTAACAAACAAACAACAACAGAGATGACGGACTAATACTATTACACAGACCATGGAGGTACTATTTAATATAGAAACCTCCTATACCAGGGATAGGGACCTTTGGCCTTCCAGCCGTTGCAAAACTACAATTCCCATCATGCCTGGACAGCCAAAGCTAAAGCTTTGGCTGTCCAGGCATGATGGAAATTGTAATTTTGCAGCAGCTGAAGGGCCAAAGGTCCCTATCCCTGTTCTATATGGAGGAGCTGAGATTTGGACTGTCTATAGCTCCAGTATTCCGCCATTACTTACAGAATGTCCTGGAGCGCTCCGCTCTCCCCTCCTGTGTACGCCGCTGTCATTCTGTATATCCCTGCGAGAGACAGATACGTTAGTTTACGGTTCACAAGTTGTAGATTTCTGACATTAGAGATATCATATCTTATAAATGGAACGGCTGAAAAAGCTTCATGGATGCCTGGAAGCAAAAACTCTAGAGACGAGTGGTGACCTTACGGGAGGACACTCTGAGAGTTAATGGAAGGAGAAGGGTCTAACTAGCAGCACAGAGTATTTCAGGATAGGTTTGTTCAGAACTTACATTAGGTCAATATGTGGGTATACACAGAGAGATTTAGCTGACAGATTTTTGAAGCCAAAGCCAAGAATGGATTTGAGAAGAGGAAAAAGCTCAGTCTTTCCTTTATGACCTGTTCCCTGTTTATAGTCTGTTCCTGGCTTTGGCTTCAAAAATCTGTCTAAATAACACACCATTAGTGAAAGGAGTATGTTTCCTCCAGCAGCACAGAGTATTTCAGGAGATGAGTAGAAAGGAAAGAAATATACTGATATTCTGGCAGTTGGCACACCATGATTTAGAGGCAGCACAGAATAGTTCTGAAGAAGAGTGTAGCAATCTTATGGGAGGTTGCAGAGTGAGTGGAAGGAACAACGTCCTCAGCAGTGCAGAGTATTTGAGCAAAGGTTACATGATCTTTATTACTATAAGGGTATGTGCACACTACGGAATCCATGCGGCTGACTTTCAGTGGATTCCGTGCATGCTTCCGCTTGAAGTTCCGCCCGTCCCATAGGCTCCATTCTATGGCCAAAAAATTAACTTCAAGAGGGAGCGTACAGGGGCGAGTGGAGGAATCCGCGGGAAATTATCCGCACGGATTCCGTAGATTGCACATACCCTAAGCTGGATAGGACGTTACCTTGTCAGCCAGAACTCCTCGGTTTCTGTAGCTTCCTTGTCCTCTTGTTCCTCTTTCTCCTGTAAATCTTCATCCTCCAGATCACCTCGTCCACAGACGTATACATCTCTCCTTGACCATGGCTCCTTCCCTTCCTCCTCGGAACTATCTGTACCAACATCCTGATGAAACCAAGACACTTCTGTGAGGTGTGTGTTATAGTAAGATGTAGGATAGTAGGATAGGCTAAGCTGCACAGACTACAGATCCATACACTTACCAGAAAAGCCAATTGACTCTAACAATATGGGTCCACTCTAACTAACCAGAATGGAGGGACCATAGCAAAATCTTAATTGCCTCCTTTGGTGGCCCCTTGGAGAACCTCAATTCTGCCAACACCAAAGAATACAACAAAGTCATTAAAGGGGTTATCCAGCTCTAGGAAAACATGGCCACTTTCTTCCAGAGACAGCACCAATCTTATCTCCAGGTCAGGTGTGGTTTGCAATTAAGCTCCATTTTCTTCAATAGAACCAAGCTGCAACTACCCTCCACACACAGGAGACAAGTGGCCATGTTTTTCTAACACTCGATGATCCCTTAAACACCAATAAAGGTCAAACCTACAATAAAAGTACCTGAAATGCGTAGTTATAGCCAGGATTATAGCCGGGATGGAAGGGAAAAGGGCTGCTAGATCCTTCTCGAGTCGCTTGAGTTACTGATCCATTCGGCATTGATCTGACTAGCGGCTCCTGTGACCTTATTTTTCCATAATTTACATTGTGTCCATAGTCCTCCAGACCAAATGCCATCTCCTGAGACTCTTCTATGGAAGTATCGCTTCCTGTCGACTCCGTGTCCAAGTAGATTCCACTACTGAGCGTCGAAGTGTCTCCTCCTGTTCGTTCCTCAGATGAAACGTCAAAAGTGAAGGTCTGTTCTAGGAGGCTATCCGGACAGGTGTCGGCGAAGGCTTGTAAGACGTCTGAAATAGGGACGCTATAGTGAGGATAATAGAATAAGTCATGGGGGATGATGGAAATCTTTGGTGTTCCCGAGCCATCTGTCACATCTCCTTCTGCGTCAGTCTCTGAAGCCTGGACACGACTATCGTTGTCACTTGCTCTATAGGCTTGGAAGACCGTCAGCTGCTTGGAGTTCTCGCCTTCCGGACCATCACTGGGTTCGTGAATGACATACTTGCAGCTATCGGCGTCTTCAATTATTATCTCTGGCCTCGCGGCTCTACGGCCCACTTCTCTTTGATAAAATAATTCAGTGGGTTCCTTACCGGAAAAGGAGAACAATGAGGAAGTGTCACTAATATTGTCCGCCCCGGGGCTTATCGTAGAGGTGGACTGAGTATCTGAAGAGTCTGCGTAAGGAGGAAAATTTTTTCCACTGGGAAAAAAGATGTCACCCGAGCCTTCATAACCTCCATTGTTTCCTTCACCATTCATCTCTGGTGGAACAGGACTTCTCCTGGCCGCATCAAATCTCCTTGGAGACAATTCCAGCCGCCTTATGACGTTATCTAACGTTAACCGAGCAGAGTCAGCATTTAGTTCTTGGCTATGTGTTTTCTCAGTTGGGTCCTCAAATGGGTTTTTCTCACATTTCTCTACATTTGGTTTATCGTATGGGATATCTACTTCGGCATATGTCTCAGGTGGAGTAAGAGGTCTTGTCTGAAGTTCCACGGTGTAGCCTTTATCCTCCTCTCTGCTCACAGTTATAATTTTACCCTCCTCCTCCATCGGCCCATCTGTATACCGTACATACGTCATCTCCAGGGGGGCTTCTTCATCTTCCTCCGCAAACTCATCCTGAAGGCAAAGAAAAAGCAACTTTGCATGATTTTTTTTTTTTTTTTTTTTAACCTTAGTTATCCTAAAATTAACCATAATTATAGACTAACGATAATCATGACTCTAGCCTAAGGGCTGAATTACACGGCCCGATATTTCAGAGCAATCCATCGCTGACCAATCTAAGAGCAATATTTCAGAGCAATCGCACACCCCTCACTCTCTGCTCACTGCCAATGATATTACAGCAAGCGATCTAAAGATCGTCTGGGTAGCACATGGAAGATGGCGGTCTGCTGTTGACGCTCCTATAACACGGAGCGACGGCCACTATTGTAATCGACAAAATGGTTCATGCAGGAAGGCAACAAACCGCCAACATCGTGCATGCACAAAGCGATTATTGGCCAGAACAGCTGGTAATCTGCCATGTACAGCTGATAATCGCTTTGTACCCTAGCACTAATCTAACTGTATCCTTAGCCTAACCCTAACCCAACCCTTACACTAATCTAACTCAATCCTTAACCTAACTCCTATTCTGACTCTTGCCGAACCCTAACACTTAACTCTAACCATACTCTAACCCTCATCATTACCCTAGCTTATCCCAACCCTAACATTAATATAACTATTACCTTGCCTAACCCTTATCATTACTTTTATCCTGCCCCTAGCCAAACCCTACCACTAAACTCTTACCCTACTCTGAAGGGCCCTATTCCACCGGATGATTACTGTTCAGATTATCGTTAAATCGTTCGAATCTAAACAATAATCGTTCAGTTGAAATGCAGTTAACGATTAACGACGGAACGAGAAATTGTTGATCGCTTTATAAGACCTGGACCTATTTTTATCGTTGCTCGTTCGCAAAACGTTCGCAAATCGTTCGCATTGAATACGAACGCATTAGCGAATAAATAGTGAAGAAAAAACGATCGCAATTACGATCATAAGTAACGATTATTGTTCCATGGAAATGACTGAACGTTTTCAGGTCTTTCGATCGTTAATCGTTAACGATTATGCAAACGATAATCGTCCGGTGGAATAGGGCCCTAATGGCACTTTTACACGGTGCGATAATTCGCACGATTAACGATTTTGAATAAACGATGGTTTTTTTATAACGATCAGCGTTTAGACGGAACGATACATCGTACGGAAAATTGGCTATGCGATCGTTTAAGCCTCTCACACATAGGGGAAATCGTTGAAAGAATGTTTACACTGAACAATCTGCGAATTTTTTGCGAACGATCTACGATGATTTGTGAACATGTTGAAAGATCAAAATGAACGTTTTACTCGTCGTTTGATCGTTCTCTGCGTTTACACGTACGATTATCGTTCGAATTTGACCGTTATCGTGCAAAAACGAACGATCAATCGTCCCGTGTAAAAGTACCATAACCCTTATCATTACCCTAGCTTATCCCAACCCTAACATTAATATAACTATTACCTTGCCTAACCCTTATCATTATTTTTATCCTGCCCCTAGCCAAACCCTAACACTAAACTCTTACCCTACTCTAACCCTCATCATTACCCTAGCTTATCCCAACCCCAACACTTATCTAACACCACTCCTAACCCTTATCATGACCCTAGCCAAACCCTAACACTAAACTCTTACCCTACTCTAACCCTCATCATTACCCTAGCTTATCCCAACCCTAATACTTATCTAACACCACTCCTAACCCTTATCATGACCCTAGCCAAACCCTACCTCTAAACTCTTACCCTAATCTAATCCTTTTTATTACCCTGGCCAATCCCAAATTTAACACTAATCTAACTCCATCCCTACCCTAACCCTTATCCTGACCCTAGCCAAACCCGAACACAAAACTATTACCCTACTCTATGCCCTATTATTAGCCTATCCCAACCCTAACACGAATCTAACTCCATCCCCATCCTACCCTTATACTTACCATACTACTGACCCTAGCCAAATCTTAACACTAATCTTACTCTATCCCTACCCTAACCCTTATATTTACCCTTGCCTACCCTAACCCTAATGTAAGGGCCCTATTCCACCGGACGATTATCGTTCAGATTATCGTTAAATCGTTCTAATCTAAACGATAATCGCAAAACGTTCGCATTGAATAAGACATCGTTCGGTCGTTCGCAGTAGATACGAACGCAATAGCGAAGAAATAGCGAAGAAAAACCTTCGCAATTACGATCATAAGTAACGATTATCGTTCCATGGAAATGAGTGAATGTTTTCAGGTCTTTCGCAATAGCGGTCGTTTGAGATCGTTAATCGTTAATGATTATGCGGACGATAATCGTCCGGTGGAATAGGGCCCTAACGCTTACCCTACCCCAAGGCCTTATTCACATGTCCTGCAAAGTTGCCAGTGATTGTGGATCTGCAGTCACGGGCAGATTTATGCCCCACCTGATTTCTATTGAGCTATTCACACATTCCGAGTTCTCACGGATCCGCAATCAGTTGTGTGAAAAAATAGGACACATCCTAGTGAGGAGTGTGATCAAGGCACGGGTTCCCCAAAAAAGTCTATGGGATTCATGTTTTTCACGGATGCAATCGCAAATACGTGAAAAACAAACGGATGTGATATCACCATTGTGATGTTAACTGGATTATAATTTGCATTGTACAATTTTAAAGAATCCACACACAAAAAAAAAAAAACGGACACAGATTGCAATTCTAATGCAATCACAGATGGTATTAAACAGATAGCGGAATTAAGCCTAACCCTTATCCTTACCGTAGTGTAAGGTTAGCAGAGAGAGGGTTAAGCCTCCACCCCCCACCCTTCTTCTAATTGTTAGATTAAAGGCTACTATCTTCAGCAAGGTGCCCAGAAAAATAAAATAAATACATTTTTTGAAGAACTTGACGATAATTTCAAATCAATCTCTTTATAATTTTACCCCACTTTTTTTAGCTTATATTTTTTCCTTTATGCCAAAATCAAATGCAATGAATATATCTTATTGTTACTCAATCAGTAATTAATTTGACACATTTTTGAAATCACTGTTTTGGCTTGTGGATTTAAAGTGACACTGTCCCCCCCTTTTTACATTCAGACTTCTCTTCATAGATGTAATGGGTAAATTTTGCAGTTTTCATACCTTACTAGTGATGAGCGAATACTGTTTGATCGAATAGCTATTCGATCGAATAGTAAGGTATTCGATCTATCGAATATTATCGAATAGTTCGCCGAATATTCAATAAATAGTCGATAAGCGTTCAAATCCCCCAGCTTCCGGTTTTTACCTCCATGTGGTCAAATAGATGTTTTTCAATAATCGAATACTTGTCCCCATAGACTTTAATGGGATCGAATATTCGAATATTTCACTATTCGTTCATCACTATACCTTACTTTACATCATACATCATGGTGCTTGTTCAAGTAAAAAGTGATCTTTTATCATCTGCAGATTGTGCAGGGGCTTCACTGCAACTGTGCCATTTAGCCCCGCCCACAGCGCCACCACAGGCCCCGCCCTCCGTGAAGTCATTGGAACATAGGCCCCACCCCCTTGCCAACCATTAGAACAGGCTGGCCTAAAGGTCTAGGCCCCACCCCCTCTAGGCCTATGTGCCAATGATGTCACGAAGGGGCAGGGCCTAAGGTGGCACAGTGGGCGTGGCTAAGTGGTGCAGTACCCGTGAAGCCCCACCCACTCAGCACAATCTGCAGATAATAAAAGATCACTTTTTACTTGAACAAACACCATGAAGTATGATTTAAAATAAGGTATGAAAGCTGCTAAATTTACCCATTACACCTGTGTAGAGGAGTCAGAATGCAAAAAGGGGGCGACAGTGTCACTTTAAAGCTCCTCCCCATAGACTCAGACCTAGAAACCTCATAGACTCCAATACACCTAATGAAATTATCCTGAAAGTAGCCAAAATAAGCTGACCCGAACAATAAATTTCCCCTACAGGATGAATGTGGTATTACATGCTGGCACTCTCAACTGTGGCTTTTAGAGGACATATGTGACGGCTATAGGCCCTACCAGATGTTGTCTTGATGAGACATCCCTTATAATAACCAAAGACAGGATCAACTGATTATTAAAACCGTTCCTGGCGACATGAGCAGCTGTTGTTGACATCAGGTTGGATTTGGGTATTATGGCCATTGGGGACTATGCTTATTGCAGTTGGGTTAGATAACATTTCTGCAACTCTACTATTCTTATAGATTGCCATTGCAGACATACAAATGCATTGAAATCTCAGCAACAACAACAAAAAAATCTGCTGTATGTGAACACACACAATAGCTTTTGTAACTTTTCCAAAAAGTGAAAAACGAAAAAGAAACTCACCGGATCAAGTTCTGGAAAGTGTTCAAGGAACTGGGTGACGTAGGTCATTATGGAGTGTGCGTCAGGAGAGTCCACCATCACATCTACAATGAGACCAAATATGAGGGTGAGAGATGGGTCACATAGGCGTCACTATCCATGTCATCATATCTGGCTATAGGCATGAGGGGGCAAATTTAAAAAAATAAAACAAAGGAACAGTTGTTCAAAGCTTTAAGGTTGGTCAGAGATGAGAGGGCAACCTGAATGTAACTCTAGGGTACAACATGGATCTATAGGAGGCAGACAGAATCACAGAGTGCAGGTACACAGTCCAGGCTCCCTGCTACACAGCCTTGACCTACCTCCTGTGTTCTGTCTTGGTCTGCCTGTTACTAGAGACAGACTTCGCCTAAAAACAGACAATGGACAGCAGATTTAAGGGAAGTGAGACACCTAGAGGCCAATTTAAGTAAATGATGTGATATATAAATATATTAGGAAACACATGGACTATTACATGGAGGGAAGCTGTTTGAAACAGTAACCATTTAGAGGAGGTTACAGTGTGTCATACAGGTACATGGGGGTCCACCATGCACAGGATATATGTTTTTGCAGACATTGACACTTTTCACTCTATAGGAGATACAGAAATGCACTATTCATATACTTTGCACCACAGTTTACCTTCGGGTTCCAGAAGGCGCGGTATATTGAGGTTATTTTTGGCAATGGTAAAGGCGTCTTCCAGATTCTCCCTAGGTGATCTTTCCAGTGCTTTCTTCATGTCCACCAGGCTGGAGTCTATGGCTTTAATAACGGCGAGGAATGCAAGTCCGCTTCTCCAGCTACCGGCAAAGTCCTGCACCGCAACCCCGTACCTTAGAGAGGAGAAGGGGAGGGAGTCACATAGATTTACTGATGACTTAACATCACAGTCATAGCAGAAGATTTGTGAAATAATTAAAACAAGATCCTGCAACACTGAGATATTGTGGGGCCACCCGCCGGCAGCGCTAATCTCCAGCACGCTCTGATCGCTATGTTCTACTGACTCTAAGTACCATGAAGGTTTAATGAACAAGGTTCTAAGTGAATATTACCAGCTCGGCCCTTTGTTTAAGTCTCATTTGCATTCCAGGCTGGAAGCCGAACAGTCACTTCAGCAAAGCGGAGCTAACCATTATAAAGCGTATATTATAACCTGGGACACCAGCGACTGTGAAGTCACTAATTACTACATAGGTAATATTCATTCATCTCACTCCAGGATATCATTAAGATGATTAAAGAGTAACTCCGTCCGCAACTCAATGCTGCAATAATATTAAATCCTGCTATATATAAACAAGAAAAGAGACTAAAACTACCATAATACAGCCCCTCTATACAAGAATGTAACTACTATAATACTGCTCCTATATACAAGATTATAACTAATATAATACTGCTCCCTACATATAAGAATATAACTAATATAATACTGCCCCTGTATACAGGAATATAACTACTATAATACTGCTCCTATATACAGGAATATAACTACTATAATACTGCTCCTATATACAAGACTATAACTACTATAATACTGCTCCTATATACAAGAATATAACTACTATAATACTGCTCCTATATACAGGAATATAACTACTATAATACTGCTCCTATATACAAGAATATAACTACTATAATACTGCTCCTATATACAAGAATATCACTACTATAATACTGCTCCTATATACAAGAATATAACTACTATAATACTGCTCCTATATACAAGAATATAACTACTATAATACTGCTCCTATATACAAGAATATAACTACTATAATACTACTCCCTATATACAAGAATATAACTACTATAATACTGCTCCTATATACAGGAATATAACTACTATAATACTGCTCCTATATACAAGAATATAACTACTATAATACAGCCCCTATATACAAGAATGTAACTACTATAATACTGCTCCTATATACAAGATTATAACTACTATAATACTGCTCCTATATACAAGAATATAACTACTATAATACTGCTCCTATATACAAGAATATAACTACTATAATACTGCTCCTATATACAAGAATATAACTACTATAATACTGCTCCTATATACAAGAATATAACTACTATAATACTGCTCCTATATACAAGAATATAACTACTATAATACTGCCCCTATATACAAGAATATAACTACTATAATACTCCTCCTATATACAAGAATATAACTACTATAATACTGCTCCTATATACAAGAATATCACTACTATAATACTGCTCCCTATATCACTACTATAATACTGTTTCCTAAGTAATCAGATATAACATGTATGGTACAGTTGGATCAGGTGGCCTCCGGTAACATCATGTCTTTGCACACTCTCTAATCACTTGACATGGATCCTGGTGAGCTGGAGATCCTGGACTGTGCATAGTTATGTGATGATCTCACAGTCAGTGCTCAGTTCTTACTTTCGCGTCCTTTGCTGAACCCAGTTGAGTAGCGCTTTGATCGCTCTGCGTTGATCCCTAATTGAAACGGACATGCTCTTCTCGGTGCTCGGCGTGCTGGGATGAGACGTGTCAGACTCGGTCCCACTGGGCAGTGAGGACAGGCTGGAAGACGACGACATCCTATTCAGATTCCCTGTGAGTTCTTTAATCTGCAAAAAAAATACAAAACAAAGGAGGTGATTGTTACTTCTTGAATGTGACAAGGAAACCATACAATGTAACACGCACTATAGACAGGGGCAATAGAGGGCAGGATGGTAATTGCATCACCCACCATGGGGCAACAACTGCAAATGTGCCCCAGCTCACCAAGTGCAGGTGGGTGTAATAGTACTGAATGTGGCATGTATACCCCAATAGGTAATTCAGAGGGGATTCAGTGGCTACAGCCATAACATGGGGGCTGGTAGTGACATAGGCCAGGATTACGCCTGCTGTGGTCAATGTCACTGAAAAAAGTGAAGGGGAAAAATGCTGACAGATGGGCCCTGCTGCGGTGGGGATCCCAGATTATGTGGGAAAGAGTTGGTACTCACTGCTTCTATTAGGTCTTAGGATTCACTAAATCCCCCTTCAACTAAAATACCAAACCAAAAACATCCAGTGCCGACGCATTTTAGGTCTTAACCTTCACTTATTACATATACATTTACATATATATATATATATATATATATATATATATAGTATTTATATCTCAAATTCTCTAACTTAGAGGGCTTCACATGATGCGTTCAATATTTATTAAATAAAAAGAAAAGGTACAAAAAGTTACAGATAGGTGGCGCTGTAGCTATGAAAATCATGTTGAATATGTCCCCTTTGGTTTTCAACAACATCCTCCTTAAAGGGGTTGTCCACCAATTTTTTTTTTCTTTCAAATCAACAGGTGCCATAAAGTGGCCAAAATTTGTAATTTACTTCTATTAAAAAATCTCAAGTCTTTCGGTACTTGTCAAACTGCTGTATGTCCTGCAGGAAGTGCTGTATTCTTTCCTGTCTGGAGAGAAGGAGAGGTTTTCTATGGGGATTTGCTACTGCTCTGGACAGTTCCTGACATGGACAGAGATGGCAGCAGAGAGCAGTGTGTCAGACTGGAGAGAATATACCACTTCCTGCAGGACATACAGCAGCTGATAAGTACCGGAAGACTAAAGATTTTTTTAATAGAAGTAAATTACAAATCTCTGTCACTTTCTGGCACCTGTAATTTGAAAGGATTTTTTTTTTATTGAACAACCCCTTTTATTTTGCTACCCAGATATAGATATCTATGTGAGTAGTAAGTTATCTGAAATCCGCATTATGCATTTTGCATTATGCATCATGACACACTGCTCCTCAGTATGACCTCCATATCTCCCCCTTTGCTTTCCGGATCCCATTGTCATGCCCCACCCCCTTAGGTCCTGCACTGGACCCTAACACAGTTGTTCCTGTTATATTCATTTAAAGGGATAGAAAAAATTACTTTATTTTTCCAGAAACAGCGCCATCCTCCCCGCCATTACCCCTTGTACATGGGTTTTGTCTAGAACTCTGCTCCTCTGAAGTAAATGAGTCTTAGCTGCAATATCACACACAACCTGTGGATAGGTGTGGCACCAATATTCTCATTTTGGAATAAAGGAGAACACCGGCAAATAATGTTTTCTTTCAAATTTGTGTCAAAAAGTTATATAGATTTGTAATTTACTTAAAAAAAATTTTTTCCAGTCTTCCAGTACTTATCAGCTGCTGTATGTCCTGCAGGGAGTGTTGTATTCTTTCTAGTCTAACACAGTGCTCTCTGCTGCCACCTCTGTCCATATCAGGAACTGTCCAGAGCAGACAAGATTTTCTATGGGGATTTGCTAGTGTTCTGCACAGTTCCTGACATGGACAGAGGTGGCAGCAGAGAGCAGTGTGTCAGACTGAGAAGAATACACCACTTCAGGCAGCAGCTGATAAGTACTGGAAGACTGAAGATTTTTTACATAGAAGTAAATTACAAATCTGTATAATTTTGTGACACCAGATGATTTGAAAGATTTTTTTTTTCTTTTGCCGGAGTTCCCCTTTAAGCTTTATTTACAGAAAACGAGAGGCTCCTTTTCTCACTTATAGGCCGGAACATGAAAGGTATAAAGTATAAAGGAAAGTGAAGCCGCAGCTCTACCTGTAAAAACAGGATAATATTCCAGATGAGGCCGAGAACCAGCGAGGGGTTTCCATCCGCGATCTCAGCGGCATCGATGCTGACCAGCTTCACCTACAGGAAACACAGCAAGTTATAGGAGAACCTTCACGGAGCGGATGATGTCACCGCACCGACGTATCCGCACAATAAGCCTCTATAAGGCGCACACAGTCAAAACACAACCCCGAAAGCCCAGAGCCGCCTCAATATGTTTCCGTAATCTGGAATGCGTCCACATCCCCGGCTCTGGCTTAAAAAATTTATTCTGAATCAAGAAGGTCGCTAAACCTCATAAATCCGATTAGTGATTGAAAAGTCAGAGACGCTCAGAGAGGGGACTCACAGAGCACGTCATGGAGCAATCCAGGGGGGATATTACACAGCAAACCAAGGGCTCCCATCACTAATATAGTGCTCTAGTATACTAACATAACAGGTGTATCATTCATCCTGTCTTATACCCCAGAGCTGCACTCACTATTCTGCTGGTGAGGTCACTGTGTACATACATTACATTACTTATCCTGTACTGATCCTGAGTTACATCCTGTATTATACCCCAGAGCTGCACTCACTATTCTGCTGATGGGGTCACTGTGTACATACATTACTTATCCTGTACTGATCTGAGTTACATCCTGTATTATACCCCAGAGCTGCACTCAATATTCTTCTGGTGAGCTCACTGTGTACATACATTACATTATTGATCCTGAGTAACATCCTGTATTATACCCCAGAGCTGCACTCACTATTCTGCTGGTGGGGTCACTGTGTACATACATTACTTATCCTGTACTGATCCTGAGTTACATCCTGTATTATGCTCCAGAGCTGCACTCACTATTCTGCTGGTGGGGTCACTGTGTACATACATTACTTATCCTGTACTGATCCTGAGTTACATTCTGTATTATGCTCCAGAGCTGCACTCACTATTCTGCTGGTGGGGTCACTGTGTACATACATTACTTATCCTGTACTGATCCTGAGTTACATCCTGTATTATGCTCCAGAGCTGCACTCACTATTCTGCTGGTGGGGTCACTGTGTACATACAGTACATTACTTATCCTGTACTGATCCTGAGTTACATCCTGTATTATACTCCAGAGCTGCACTCACTATTCTGCTGGTGGGTTCACTGTGTACATACATTACATTATTGATCCTGAGTAACATCCTATATTATACCCCAGAGCTGCACTCACTATTCTGCTGGTGGGGTCACTGTGTACATACAGTACATTACTTATCCTGTACTGATCCTGAGTTACATCCTGTATTATACTGCAGAGCTGCACTCACAATTCTGCAATTTTAGAGACAAATTCTCCCATTCTTCCAGGCCTGTTACTCACATTACTGTCTTCCAGGAACTTCAGTGCTTTGGCGATGTTGTTCAGGCGGAAGATGCGGTGAGCTGATGACTTGTACTCATGGAGCTGTGAAGATAACATGGAGAATGAGATCTATGGATCTTATATCCAGCACATCAGACAATCCTAGATGAAGATGATACATTGTCACAAATCTCCAGCTGTTCCAGAAAAACTTGACCAGGATCTGGGTGTTCCGCCTTGGAATTCAGGCTATGAACATTCCCATTCACTGACATCATGCAGAGCTCTTGATATGATAAAGAAGGGACAGGTAATCTTGTCTCTCCAGCAGCTGTTGTAAAACTACAACTCCCATCATGCCTGGACAGTAGTAGCTTTAGCTTTGGCTGTCCAGGCATGATGGGAGTTGTAGTTTTGCAACAGCTGGAGAGCCAGGGTTCCCTACCCCTGTGATAAAGCATTGATACACAAAGTCTACAGTTTGGTGTCACAGCAATAAATAGACAGGAGCGACCTTTAACCCCAGGATCAGGGGTCACTCACCAGACTTTGCCCGGTCAGCACCTCCAGTAGGGCCATCAGGATTCTTCCATCTTGAATATCAACAAACAAATCTTTTACCTCCAGCGGAGGATTACACTGTGGGGACAATGGGAGCAGTGTTATAGTACAAAATACGGTACATAGTCACCATTCCTCAAATCTCAAGTCTTCCAGTACTTATCAGCTGCTGTATGACCTGCAGGAAGTTGTGTATTCTAGTGCTCTCTGCTGCCACCTCTGTCCATGTCAGGAACTGTCCAGAGTAGCAGCAAATTCCCATAGAAACCTCTCCTGCTCTGGACAGTTCCTGACCTGGAGAGAGGTGGCAGCAGAGAGCACTGTGTCAGACTGAGCCTGAGAAAGATGGAGGACAATCCCTTGCTGAAATAGCCATATTGTTGGACACCCAGCTTTCCCATACTCCTGAAAAGCTCCTCTGTCTAGTAAAGTACTGGCTGTAATAGCCGCCATATTGTTGGACACCCAGCTTTCCCAGACTCCTGAAAAGCTGCCCTGTCTAGTTAAGTACTGGCTATAATAGCCGCCATGTTGCTGGGCACCCAGCTTTCCCAGACTCCTGAAAAGCTCCTCTGTCTAGTTAAGTACTTGCTGTAATAGCCGCCATATTGTTGAACACCCAGCTTTCCCAGGCTCCTGAAAAGCTCCTCTGTCTAGTTAAGTACTGGCTATAATAGCCGCCATGTTGGTGGGCACCCAGCTTTCCCAGACTCCTGAAAAGCTCCTCTGTCTAGTTAAGTACTGGCTGTAATAGCTGCCATATTATTGGACACCCAGCTTTCCCAGACCCCTGAGTAGCCCTTCTGTCTAGTCCAAAGCAGTAGCAAATCCCCATAGAAAACCTTCCTGCTCTGGACAGTTCCTGACATGGACAGAGGTGGCAGCAGAGAGCGCTGTGTCAGACTGGGGAGAATACACCACCTCCTGCAGGACATACAGCAGCTGAAAAGTACTGGAAGACTCGAGATTTTTTAGTAGAAGTAAATTACAAATCTCAGCAGAGAGCACTGTGTCAGACTGGAAAGACTACACCACTTCTTTCAGGGCATACAGCAGATGAAAAGTACTGGAAGATTAGAGATTTTTTAAAGAGTCACTGTCGTATTTTTTTTTTTTTTTTTTTTGCAGAAATCAATAGTCCAGGCGATTTTCAGAAACTTTGTAATTGGGTTTATTAGCTAAATATGCCATTATCTGCATTTAAAAAGCCTTTTCCCAGGTCCCCTCCCCTCCTTCCTCTTTTCCATCCACTGCAAAAAATCAGGAAATTGTGACTTGTTGCATCAGACACAACCCTGTCTGTTCTAGGGAGGGCGAAGGGGGGAGGAGGGAGTAAGCCAACAGCAGAAAGCAGATAACAGAGGATTACAGGCAGGGAGGTGGGTGACAGCTGTAATCAGAGGTCAGAGAGGTCAGTGGTGACTGTCAGAGGAGATAAAGGGTGAGAGATTTGTAGATTAACTCTTTATTGTCCTGTTTTGGTCTTTTATTTAGCTCTCTCCATAGGAGAAAAATGAAGACAGGGGGGAGAGCTTCAAACTGCTTTTTCATGATAAAATTGCATTTTTCGGCTAATAAACCCAATTATAAAGTTTCTTAAAATCGCCTGGACTATTGATTTCTGCAACAAAAAAAAAAAAAATTCACGACAGTGACTCTTTAAATACAAATAATTTAAACTTTCTAACCCCAGTTGATTTGACAGCAATTCCCCTTTAAGCTTTGCTTATTATATGAGCCCCTGAGGGACCCCGATGCAGCCTTGGGGCCCCTAGGTGTTTACCCCCTGGCCCTTTCACATATCACATCTTGCATCATTGGAATCTCAAGTCGTCCTTAACCCTTCTGCCTCAGAACTATCAAGTGCTTTCCTCTTCCTTGGGAATTTCTTTAAGATGCTGATAAAACCTTCGGCAGAAGTCACCCAGGAGCCTCACTATTGACTTTCCATCTTAATCAGCTGCTTCCTCCTCAGACGCCGGATTCCCTTTAATGTTGTTGGAATAAATCACGGTCTCTTCTGGCATCTAGATCTGTATCACCGAGTATTAGAAATAACAGCCCCGGGCCTGGTCGTGCCGGGGAATTTACAGAAAGGAGGACACAAAGGCCCAGAAAGCAGATTGCTGACCTTTGACCCTCATCTTGATTTTTTTTTTTTTTGCGCCCTTAAAGGGGTACGCTGGCAAACTTTTTTTTTTCAAATCAGCTGGTTTTAGAAAGTTATATAGATTTGTAATTTACTTCTATTTCAAAATCTCCAGCCATTCAATACTTATCAGCTGCTGTATATCCTGCAGGAAGTGGTGTATTCTTTCCAGTCTGACACAGTGCTCTCTGCTGCCACCTCTGTCCATGTCAGGAACTGTCCAGAGCAGGAGAGGTTTTCTATGGGGATTTGCTGCTGCTCTGGACAGTTCCTGACATGGACAGAGGTGGCAGCAGAGAGCACAGTGTCATACTGGAGAGAATACACTACTTCCTGCAGGACATACAGCAGCTGATAAGTACTGAAAGACTAAAGATTTTAAATAGAAGATGTTACAAATCTGTGTAACTTTCCTACGCCAGTTGATTTGACATAAAAACAGAGTAGCCCTTTAAGCTCCTTGAGGAAGGGATGTTTGTTATTTGTGTGCTGCCCCTTTAATGATTTTACTACATATGATTCTGGTATATAGAGCCATATATACCATACCTGCAACTCCCTAGCTACTGCAAAACTACAACTCCCAACATGCCCTGACAGCCAAAGGCATGCTGGGAGTTGTAGTTTTGCAACAGGTGGGGAGCTGCTGGTTGTAAAACACTGTTCTAGAGAATCAGAACTGACAATTCATTCTATACTTATTATCTATTCAGTCTCCTTCCTCCAGTTCTGAGCTGCTGCTTTCTGCTGAATACACATAAATCTGTGTGTGAGCTTTTTTCTCCATCTCCCCCTCCTTACCCCTCCCTTCTGTAAAGAAGTCCTTATCTGCAACTTTGTACCACCAGAAGGAGTAACTTGACCTCAGAATAACCCTCCCAGCATTACAAAGAAGCTACAAAGTTGCAGATACAGTAAGCCAGAGATCTGTTTACATTAGCCGTCTCAGAAGAGAGGGAGGGAGGGAAAAGGACGGGGAGGTGGAGAGAAAAGCTCACACACAGATTTTTGTGTCTTAAGCAGAAAGCAGCAGCTCAGAACTGATGGAAGGAGACTGAATAGATAATAACAAGTATGGAAGGAATTGTTAGTCTCATCATGGGCAGCAACATATCAAAAGTTATGTTTGAGAGGAATACCCCTTTAAGGCCCCAACTGGCTGCAGCACCAATGTATTGATCAATATCATATTGGTGGCTGACAGCTGACGATCAACTGTTCACCAGAGCTACAGTGCCAGCATACATAGTGAAACAGAAGGAGACAGCTCTGTACTTCCATACTTTGTGTAGTGGCCATATGAGGGTACTGCAGCGTCCACTGAGGTGAATAAGCTGAGCTGCAGTAGCCCAAAATAGCCACTAGACCATGTACGGCGCTGTCTGCTTCCTGTTCTATTTCACTGTATGATCTATGATTTGTGTTTCTTGGGTTTAGCTTATATTCCATCCAGGATATGCGGGTAAGGGAACGAATGTGCTAATCCATGGTGAAAGGTAGTGAAAGCACGCCCAGAATCTGAAGGCACGCCTCGTATTTCTGACACACATCTTGCATCGTATTTCCCCTGAAGAAAACATATGCTGTGTGACCCTTAGAGCTGCAGGTTTGTTACAATTGCATCCGGTCTACAAAATTCTCTGCAAACTAAACAACCTCAGTTCTATGAGTGGTTACAATGTATCCAAGGCATCGGGCTATAGAGAGAGGTGATACAAGTGTAACAAACCCTCAGCTCTGGACAGACACAGCAACGTCCCCATTTACCGACATTAAAGGGGTTGTCCAGCGGAAAAAAAAAATTCTTTCAAATCAACTAATGTCAGAAAGTTCTATAGATTTGTGATTTACTTCTATTAAAAAAAATCTCAAGTCTTCCCATACTTATCAGCTGCTGTATGTTGTGCAGGAAATGTTGTTTTATTTTCAGTCTCACACAGTGCTCTTTGCTGACATCTCTGTCCGAGACAGGAACTGTCCAGAGCAGGAGAGGTTTTCTATGGGGATTCATAGAAAACCGTGACAAAGTTCCTGTCCCGGCCAGAGATGTCAGCAGAGAGCACTGTGTCAGACTGAAAGTAAACCAACATTTCCTGCAGGACACACAGCAGCTGATAAGTATGGGAAGACTTGAAATTTTTTAATAGAAGTAAATTACAAATCTATATAACTTTCTAACACCAGTTGATTTGAAAGAAAAAGAGTTTCGCTGGACAACCCCTTTAAATAGAGATCATGAAAACGGTGAATGCTTGAAATCCGAAACTTGCCAGTGATGGAGCGATATTTACATAGGACTGCACAGCTTCTTGAAGTGGAGGGGTTAATCGGCTCCTGTGCTCGTCCATCACTGAACAATGGCGGATTATTCCGCACCTACGAATGTTTTCCTTCTATTACGGGATCTACCTGCGCGCCTGCGATGTAAACACTTAGAACATATGACTCCATCGCTCTCACATATCCCAGGCCGCAGCCGCCGCCGCTGACACGCTCGGTTTATCACGCTAAATACTGCAACTCTTAACGTGATCAATCACTGTCCGCCGGGGCCGAGAGTGGCCTCCGATAATGTCCTGTGACACTCAGGTAAACAGGAGGTAAATGAGACCCTGCAGATGACAGAGCCCAGGAGGCCGGGGGGGGGACCGGGGGGGGGGGGGGGGGTTCTATTAGTGAACGTGAGACTCCGCAGACGCTGGAAAATGTGTCAGGGCTTCACAGTCATTTCTGGGAAAGCTGGGTGTCCAACAACATGGCGGCCATTACAGACAGTACATAACTAGACAGAGGAGCTTTTCAGGATTCTGGGAAAGTTAGGTGTCCAACAATATGGCAACTATTACAGTCAGTACATAACTAGACAGAAAGGCTATTCATGGGTCTGGGAAAGCTGGGTGTCCAACAATATGGCGTAAATTACAACCAGTACATAACTAGACAGAAGAGCTTTTCAGGAGTCTGGGAAAGCTGGGTGTCCAACAATAGGGCGGCTATTACAGCTAGTACTGAACTAGACAGAGGAGCTCTTCAGGAGTCTGGGAAAGCTGGGTGCCCAACAATATGGCTATTATTACAGCAATGGATTGTCCTCCATCTTTCTCAGGCTCAGTCTGACACGGTGCTCTCTGCTGCCACCTCTGTCCAGGTCAGGAACTGTCCAGAGCAGGAGAGGTTTTCTATGAGGATTTGTTCCTGCTCTATACAGTTCCTGACCTGGACAGAGGTGGCAGCAGAGAGCACTGTGTCAGCTTGGAAAGAATACACCACTTCCTGCAGGACATACAGCAGCTGATAAGTACTGGAGGACTGGAGATTTTTAAATAGAAGTAAATTACAAATCTGTATAACTTTCTGACACCAGTCCATTCCTCTAGAGTACCCCTTTTAACAAGTGCACATTGGTGTCTGGAGAGCACAGGAGCTCCTGGACCCCGCGCACCTCCAGCTGCATCGTTTTGATCCTGCAGCATTATTAACCCCTTCAGCCATTACCGCGCCCTCCTGCCGGAATCCTGAACGGATGCTCAATGCTCCTTTATGTTCCATTTCATCACCGCGGCCAAGAGAAGCAAAGGAGTTTTTGGCTGCGGCCGCTCCCCAGTGTGGAAGATCCAATAAATGATTTCACTTGACAGCTGAAGGGTAGCAGAGGTGAGGGGGGCGACCAGGCAGCGCAAAAGGGAAAAAAACGTTTTCGATTTTTTTTTTAACGTATCCAAACAAAACAAGTCTTGTGCCTGCAATGTTCCTGCGAGCCCGCGGGCCTGGTCCGGGAGAAGGAGCAGAGCCCCGGCGTCTGCATGATCTAATGATCAGCCATTCACTAATGGCTTTTACAGAAGCCAAATACTTCATAAAACCCCTGACAGCCGTCAGCGACACACAGACCCGCTCACCGTAAGGCCTCAAAGCACCGAGCAACAGGAGGCGGGGGAAGCCCCGGAAAGGGGGAGCTCTTAAAGGGCATCTCCTGCAGGGGAGGATTTATACACTTATGCCATCAGCGGCCATTGTGGAATAGAACAGTGAGGTCATTCCATAAACAAAATAATAATAATAATAATAATAATAGCTATAATAATATTAATAATTAATAATAATAGTAGTAATAAAATTATAATAATAATATTAATAATAATAGTGATAATGATGATGATGATATCATTATTATAATTATTATTATTAATAATAATAATAATAATAATAGGAAACAGCTCCCCTAGTGGACAAAATCATCATGACATACAATCTAGTTACATCCAAAGCTGCACTGAAATTCTGCTTAAAGTGTCACTGTCATTTTTGTTTTTGCAGAAATCAATAGTCCAGGCGATTTTAAGAAACTTTGTAATTGGGTTTATTAGGCCAATATGCCATTATCTGCATTCAAAAAGACTTTCCCCAGGTCCCAATCCCCCCTCCTCTCTCTCATTCACTGCTCATTATGAGGAAATCTCAACTAGTTTACATCAGTCGGCCCAGTGTAACGTATAGAGAGGGGAGGGGGGAGATTAGTCGCCAGCAGAGAGCAGAGAACAAAGGATTACACAATGGGAGCAGTATGAAAGCCGATATTCAGAGGTCAGAGAGGTCAGTGCTGACTTCAGAGGAGATAGCCCGGTGATGTAGCTGTAAATTAACTCTTTGTTGTTCTGTTTTGGTGCTTCATCTCCCCACACCCCTCCCCTCTCCATAGAAAATGATGAAGACAGGGGTAAGAGCTTCAAACTGCTTTTTCATGATAAAAATGCATTTTTCGGCTAATAAACCCAATTACAAAGTTTCTTAAAATCGCCTGTACTATTGATTTCTGCAAAAAAAAATTTAAATGACAGTGACACTTTAACCTCTTAAGGACATAGGACGTACCGGTACGTCCTATGTCCTCATTAGCACTTCAAAGCGGGGCCGCGCGGCGGCCCCGCTTTGAAGTGCCGCGATCCCGGGTGCCGCGTGTAGCCCGGGACCGCCGCTATTAGCGGGCACGGTCCGATCGCCGTGCCCGCTAATTAGCTAATCGGAGGCAGCTGTCAAAGTTGACAGCTGCCTCCGATTACCGGAGGCAACGTTTCCCTGGTGTCTAGTGGGGGAGATCGCTCCTCCGGGACCTTGTCCCGGAGGAGCGATCTCCGTTACTGATGCCGGCCGGGGACGCGTCCAAGATGGCGCCGTCCTCGGCTCGGCACTCGTTTGTTTCCGGCTGCAGCAGCCGAAAGCAAACGAGTGCCGATCTCATGGATCTCTGCAGCATATCTATGCTGCAGAGATCTCAATGAGAGATCCAAGTGTATATACTAGAAGTCCCCCAGGGGGGCTTCTAGTATATGTGTAAAAAAAAAAAAAAAACGTGTTGTTAATAGTAAAAATCCCCCTCCCCTAATAAAAGTCTGAATCACCCCCCTTTTCCCAGGTTTTAAATAAAAGTAAACAAATAAATAAATAAATAAACATGTTTGGTATCGCCGCGTGCGTAATCGCCCAAACTATTAATTAATCACATTCCTGATCTCGTACGGTAAACGGCGTCAGCGCAAAAAAATCCCAAAGTGCAAAATTGCGCATTTTTGGTCGCATCAAATCCAGAAAAAATGTAATAAAAAGCGATCAAAAAGTCGTATATGCGCAATCAAGGTACCGATAGAAAGATCACATCATGGCGCAAAAAATGACACCTCGCACAGCCCCATAGACCAAAGGATAAAAGCGCTATAAGCCTGGGAATGGAGCGATTTTAAGGAATGTATATTGGTTAACAACGGTTTGAATTTTTTACAGGCCATCAGATACAATATAAGTTATACATGTTATATATCGTTTTAATCGTAACGACTTGAGGAACATGCATAACAAGTCAGTTTTACCCCAGGGCGAATGGCGTAAAAACACATTTCCCCCAAATAAAAGAAATGCGTTTTTTTTTTTCAATTTCACCACACTTTGAATTTTTTTCTGGTTTCGCAGTGTACTTTATGCAAAAATTCAGCCTGTAATTGCAAAGTACAATTAGTGACGCAAGAAATAAGGGGTCATGTGGGTTTCTAGGTGGAAAAATGCAAGTGCTATGACCTTTTAAACACAAGGAGGAAAAACCGAAAACGTAAAAACGAAAATGGGCCATGTCCTTAAAGGGTTAAATTCACATATTTAGATGTAGAGGAGCAAAAAAGCGGTGTCAGAGCTCGCTTGCTTCTCGTTCCCCGCTCGCTGTCACCGCTATTGCATGCGTCGTCAACGTGCGGGTAAGAGCTGGGGGCTGCCCGAGTGATCGTTAGATCGTCCGGGAAGCCCATAGAAGATAGCAGATAGCATAGAAGATAGATTGTTACTATCCTAGTGGTTTGTCTTTTAACATGTTGAAAGACAACGACAGGCAACGATCAGCTGACACTGTTCATGTCGGCTGATCGTTTTCTTCTATCACACGAGACGATTATCGACCGAGCACGGCCGATAATCGTTTTATGCAATAGGGCCTTTAGAATCTGTTCTGTAATGTAATGCATGCTGGGAGATTTCTGTATGCTGGAGAGATGCTGTCTTCGCCTATTCATATAATGAAACAGCGCCCCTAGTGGACACAAGTTATCACCTTATACTCCAAAACTGGATTCCATTTATCGTGGACGCATTTACACCAGCAAATAATCGCTTAAATATCTACGATTTAACGATTTATTGCACGATAATCGGCTTGTGTAACGCTACATTTATCAGAATGCAAAGCAGCCAGGCATACTTTATACAGATACTGAACCAGTTGGTATTACTAGAAGCCCCAGGGCCCCAATGAAAAAAAAATTGAAGATCAGAGAAGCTGATTTCCTCCAGAAACAGCGCCACTCTTGTCTTCAGGTTATAGGTGGTATTGCAGCTCAGTTCCATTGACGTGAATGCATCTAAGCTGTAATACCACACACAACCTGAGAACAGGGGTGGCGCTGTTTTTAAAAGAACGGAACCATGGTTTTTTTTCTTTAATCTTAGACAATCCCTTTAACAGAGGCCTCACGAACTTTGGTGTTTGGGCCCCTTTAAGTACCAGGGCTCCTCCTATTTCTTACCTTTTCTAGGTGCAGGTTTATCCATCGGGTGAACGTTCTCTTCTGCACATTTTCCCGTTCAACTAGTAATAAAACACAAAGACATATTGGATATTAATTTCATATGGGTCACACAAGGGTCGTCACCCAGCTTTCCCAGGCTTTTGAATGGTGAGAAGCAATGCAGTGATACATCCCATGTTTCAGTACAGGTAATTCAGTGTGATCCCCGGACTTTAGGAAAGCCTCTGTGGTAGCTAAAATGATACTGGCCAATACTGGTTGCCACCCAGCTTTCCCAGACTCCTGAATGGTGCTCTTAGTTGCCATGCATTGATACAGCTCATGGTGCAGTGTAGCTAATCCACTTTGCTTTCAGTACTCTAGGAAAGCTGGGGACGGCCTCTGATATTGCTATATAGATATGCAGCAATCATGGTTGTCACCCAGCTTTCCCAGGCTCCTGAATATCATCCTTACTGTTCATGCAGTTATACAAACAGTGTACTATAGCTAAATCAATGGATCTTCAGGGGAGCTGGGGACATCCTCTCTAGTTGCTATAATGATGGGCTGTAATCTTGGTCGTCACCCAGCTTTCCCAGGCACCTGAATGGCATCCTTACTAGTCATGCAATGATACATCCAATACACTATAGACTTCAGGACAGCTGGGGACAACCTCTCTAGTAGCTATAATGGTAGCCTGTAATCTTGGTTGTCACCCAGCTTTCCCAGGCACCTGAATGGCATCCTTACTAGTCATGCAATGATACATCCAATACACTATAGACTTCAGGACAGCTGGGGACAACCTCTCTAGTAGCTATAATGATGGGCTGTAATCTTGGTTGTCACCCACCTTTCTCAGGCTCCTGAAAGACATCCTTACTCTTCATGCAGTGATACATAGAGTTCAGGTCAGCCTCTCTAGTAGCTATAATGATGGGCAGTAATCCTGGTTGTCACCCATCTTTCCCAGGCATTGACAGACAGAATGACTTCAAGGGTTTTCTTGCCTTGCACTGCCCGCAGCATATCACAGCTGAGGGGTAATAGTCTGCATCTCCCAGGGCCCCATGCTCTGGTCTCAGTCACATGGAGGCGATGAGAACAGTTATAACTCCGGGTCCTCATACATCCGCCATGATATCATCGCCTCGGCTAAGTGCGGGTGTCGGTGACGCAGCTGGGATCACGCCGTCTAGCCGCCGGTGCGGAAAACCTCTTTCCTTCCTATAAATCACATTATAGTCCAGGATGTAGATACAGGTTCCACTGGGCGCCGTAAAGTGCGAGCGGCGAGTCCGCAGGATAAGCCTCAAGCCGCGTACACTCGGGATTACGGGGAGTTTAACGGAAACGGAGCAGCTGATACATTGTAGCATCGGGGGACGGGGGCTACAAAGGGTACAGGGGGCCAAAGCTACAGGGCGTACAGGGGAGTGAGGCTACAGGGCGTACAGGGGGCCGAGGCTACAGCAGGTACAGGGGGATGAGGCTACAGGGTGTACAGGGGCTACAGAAGGCTGAGGCTACAACGGGTACAGGGGGCCAAAGGCTACAGGAGGCCGAGGCTACAGGGGTTACAGTGGGCCAAGGCTACAGGGCGTACAGGGGGCCGGGGCTACAGGGGGCAAAGGCTACAGGGACTACAGGAGGCCGATGCTACAGGGACTACAGGAGGCCGATGCTACAGGGACTACAGGAGGCCGATGCTACAGGGGTTACAGTGGGCCGAGGCTACAGGGGTTACAGTGGGCCGAGGCTACAGGGGTTACAGTGGGCCGAGGCTACAGGGGTTACAGTGGGCCGAGGCTACAGGGGTTACAGTGGGCCGAGGCTACAGGGGTTACAGCGGGCCGAGGCTACAGGGGTTACAGCGGGCCGAGGCTACAGGGGTTACAGGGGGCCGAGGCTACAGGGGTTACAGGGGGCCGAGGCTACAGGGGTTACAGTGAGCCGAGGCTACAGGGGTTACAGTGGGCCGAGGCTACAGGGGTTACAGTGGGCCGAGGCTACAGGGGTTACAGTGGGCCGAGGCTACAGGGGTTACAGGGGGCCGAGGCTACAGGGGTTACAGTGGGCCGAGGCTACAGGGGTTACAGTGGGCCGAGGCTACAGGGGTTACAGGAGGCCAAGGCTACGGGGTGTACAGGGGGCCAAGGCTACGGGGGTTACAGTGGGCCAAGGCTACAGGGTGCCGAGGCTACAGGGGCTACAGGGGGAAAAGGCTACAGGGACTACAGGAGGCCAAGGCTACAGGGACTACAGGAGGCCAAGGCTACAGGGACTACAGTGGGCCGAGGCTACAGGGTGTACAGGGGGCCGAGGCTACAGGGTGTACAGGGGGCCGAGGCTACAGGGGGCTGAGGCTGAAGGGGGTTGAGGGGGCAGAGGCTACAGGGGGCCGGGGGTACAGGCAGCTGAGGCTAAAGGGGGTACAGGGGGCAGAGGCTACAGGAGTTCAGGGGACCGAGGCTAAAGGGGGTAGAGGGGGCAGAGGCTACAGGGGGTTCAGGGGGCCGAGGCTACAGGGAGCAGAGGCTACAGGGGTACAGGGGGCCGAGGTTACAGGGGGCTACAGGGGTACAGGGGGCCGAGGTTACAGGGGGGTACAGGGAGCAGAGGCTACAGGGGGCATCACACAGGCTGCTGGTTGCAGGAGGGATCATAAAAGAGAAGTTTACAGGAAAAACTGCTCCAAATCCTGTCTGTGATTTCAGTGCTCTAATACAGAATAATGTCGCCTCTCTTTCTTTGCGCTGTTTTGAAGCTTCTTTTGAGCATTCTTTATTTAACTCAATGGGAGCTTGAGGTGTTTTTAGTGTATTTTTTGACCATGTGTATCCACACAATATGATAGCAAAATATATAGGGGTTGCGTCTGAATCGGGGAATATTATAGGGGGCACAACTGTAACTGGTGACAGGAAGTGTTATGCCAGTCATACAAGGGTTAAACACAATTAAAGAGACAGCGCTGGCAGAGAGCTGGGCCCCAGGGATTCTCCTGAGTCTCTTCCTTGCCCCATGTTATGAGCGTCTCCAAGGAAATTACCATGACACAAATCTCCTTGTGAAGATGAACGAACGGATCACGTGTTTTCACTGCAAACCAAACTGGTTCTCATACAATAAATGGTGTCAGCACCTGAATAGACGTCCTTAAAGGGTCGAGCGCACGTCTAATATAGGGTAACAATACACCAAGGACCTTGTGGAGGAACCCAAAAATTGCGTATTGCTACTTCTCGCTCTCTAGCTGTCTCAAAACTACAACTCCCATCCTGCCCTGATAGCCGCATGCTCAGGTTATGGTTCAGTACCAACAATAACCACCAGGTGTCAGTGCAAAAAGATCTCAATATAGAGTCACTGGCTCATATATTTCACTGAGAATGTAACTGAGTGCTGCCCCTAGTGGTCAGTACGTTATTACAACAGGATGTGGATCCAGAAGAAGCCAAAATAGAAAAAACTCATTATTGACAGATTTTTCTCTACAGTGTGAATAAACCTACAAACAGCTCTTTGTATCTCAGCTTTCTAGACCCGTCACAGTAATACACAAACATTGTTATCAAGTTATCACTGATCAAACATTTCCTTGGTATACAGCTCCAACCCTCGTCCTATATATATAAGTCTAGTCTATTGAGGGCTCTAAGATAACTTCACACCAGGGCAGAGGCAAAACAAACATACCCTGGAGGTAACTGATATAGAACATATAGTTGTAGTGCTAGAATAGTACAGAACAGATGTAGATGTAGCAGAGCTGAGTGTGTCACCTGGCATATTGTTCGTGTTGATATATGATATCTGTCATTCCATCTAGGGCCGGCAGCACACATACTGGTATATACATTTATTGAGTTATCACAATGCCCAAAGAACCTGTTTCAGATGTAGCAGAGCTGAGTTTGCTACCGTCCCTGTGTTCTATTGGTGAACCCATTGCATTGCCTGCACCCATTGACTTAAGGTGCTATAAAAATAAAAGCAATTAAATAAAAGTATCACATGTCAGTGTAGTAGAGCTGAGTTTGTCAGTTAGCAGAGTTCTTTGGTTGAATTTTGCACAGATAACGCAACCCTATAGAGCTAAGTGACAGGTTCAGCTCTGCTATACCTGTCCAGTCCGCACAATAGTCCCCTATAACTGCATTCCCTCCTCGTTTTGTGTTTGTGTAGGTGACACCTTGGTTGCTGTGAATACAGTTACCTGACCTGTTGTGGGTGAGATATATGAGGGCGATACGGAAGCAGCTCCCACCAGAGCATCCAGCGTGACCATTTCCTTATCCGCACGCTCAGTATATAGGCTACAGATCAGCCGTCTGGGCTACGACGAGAGTAAAGCATGATGGGGTGTCTGGACCTTCCCCCAATGGCAAATGTTAAGGAAGAGTCAGGCATATTGAATTTAGTCATACCCTATTCTTTGTTATCGGGGTCCTCCAGGGGTTCTTTCTTCCATAAACAGCGCCACCCCTCTCTGCAGAGTGTGTGGTATAGCAATTAAATAAATGGTGCCCAGCTGTAGTACTGCACACAGCCTAAGGACATGGGTGGCGCTGTTTCTAACCCCTTTAACAAGGGAGATAGCTCGGGCACAGGATGGGTCATATGTATTTGATCAGTATGGGTCAGATGACTGGGGTACCCATCGATCACAAGCATGGGGGGTCCATTGTATCCTGGTGTGAATAAAGCAGCTGAAGACAGGTGATAGTTTTTTCATCTTAGGATAATCCCTTTAAGGGTGCGTTCACACATACAGGATCTGCAGCAGATTTGATGGCCCAGAATTGATTTGCTTTGAATCTGCAGCTTCAAATCTGCGCCATCAAATCTTCTGCAGATTCCGTACTTGTGAACGCACCCTTAAAGGGGTTATCCTGCGCTAAAAAAAACATGGCCACTTTTCCCCCCTCTCTTGTCTCCAGGTCAGGTGTTATTTGCAATTAAGCTCCATTTACTTCAATGGAGTTTGAAACCACACCCAATCTGGAGATCTGGAGAGAGGGAGAAAAGCGGCCATGTTTTGGTAGCACTGGATAACCCCTTTAAGATCTGTAGCCCAGTGGTGGTCATGGAGCTCACAGTCGCTGCCATAGTTCTCAGGCTGCACCCCCTCACTTATGACATCTATTGATGGAGAGCCCCTTTAAGTACAGCACAGATTATTGCAGGGACGGGCAGGGCTGGGAGTGCCCCGGGTGATAAGCGTTACAGCCCGAGAAGTGTTTGCACCCACAATACCGGCCCATGTTGACACTAGACAACTCCTCACAATGGAGGCTTTCATTCCCCAACACAAAGAGACTGTAGATGTTCCTGATCACCTATGGCTGCCGCACGCCACTGACCCTGCCCGAGAGGGTGACACAAACCTGGCACACTGACGCTGTGACTGTCTCTATAATTGTCTCTATAGAAAAAAAAAAAAAGTGATAATTGAAATGTCACATACAGCTATGTCAGGGTTCATATAACAAGTGCAGGGGGCCACCACCTCCTTAAAGGGATTCTCCGGCAAAAAGGAACTTTTTCTTTTAAATGAACTGGTGTCATAAATTATATAGTTTTGTAATTTACTTCTTTTTAAAAATCTCCAGTCTTCCAGTACTTATCAGCTGCTGTATGTAGTGCAGGAAGTGGTGTATTCTTTCCAGTCTGACACAGTGCTCTCTGCTGCTACCTCTGTCTATATCAGGAACTGTCCAGAGCAGGAGAGATTTTCTATGGGGATTTGCTAGTGTTCTAGACAGTTCCTGACATGGACAGAGGTGGCAGCAGAGAGGACTGTGTCAGACTGGAAAGAATTTTCTTACATGTAACTAAACACCTAAAGGCCTAATACTTCTCACAGCTGGGGATTTGTTACAGTTGTACCCAGTCTGGCCAAGATTCCTGATTCCTGCCAGTGGAATGTCTTGTTTTACCTGGGAAGCTAAAGCTTTGGCTGTCCAGGCATGATGGGGGTTGTAGTTTTGCCACAGCTGGAGAGCCAAGGTTCCCTACCCATGAGCTATAGGGATCTATAGATTGTTACAATGTAGCACTGCAGGTAGAATGTATCAGCCTGGAGCATTGTCTAGATCAGATACAATTGTAACAGACACTCAGCTATGCAAAGTATTTGGTCTTTACGGGTTTTCAGCCCCCCAGGTGTTATAAAAAGAGGAAACTCCAGCAAGCTCCTGCAGCAGCACAACTACAACTCCCAGCATGCCATGACGGCTTAAAGGGATATTCCTATCTCATCTCATATAGTTATACTTGTAGGACTCGTCAAGTTAAATATTTTTGCAAAAAATATTCAATTTAGAAAACGTGCCTCCTCCTCCTGATATGCCGCTCTTTCCCTCCCAGTGTTGACAGCTCGTTGTCTAGGTTACTGACCACTGCTCTGCTCTAAAATCAGTGGTCTGGTGTATATATAGATATAATGTAGATGTATAGAGATATTGGGGAGATTTATCCAACTGGTGTAAAGTGAAACTGGCTCAGTTGCCCCTAGCAACCAATCAGATTCCACCTTTCATTCCTCACAGATTCTTTGGAAAATGAAAGGTGGAATCTGATTGGTTGCTAGGGACAACTGAGCCAGTTTCACTTTACACCAGTTGGATAAATCTCCCCCATTGTGTGCATATTTATAAATGTTGCAGTGAAATGATAGAATCAGGGATTTGATTAAATCCCGGGGAAAAATTAAATGACTGCGCCGTTCCATCATTTCCCTAGGGATTTGATCAAATCACTGACTCCTTTCAGGGAAATGATGTAATGAACGCTATCATTTCCCCCCCACGACATAGAATTCGCTTACCGTATCGCCTCTCTGCTCCCCACGGCCTGTCCGCTCTGCTCCCCATCCGCCTCCGCCACCTCTCTGCTCTCCGTTCTGCTTGTTTCCCCTGCTGCGCGGCTCCCGCTCCCCAGGCCTGTCCGCTTCGCTCCCCATCCACGCCCCGCCGCTTTACGCCTGCCGGGAGGTGTGCCAATTTGCTCCCTGTCCGCGCCCCGCCACTGTACGCCTGCCGGGAGGTGTGCCAATCTGCTCCCTGTCTGCGCCCCGACGCAGTACGCCTGCCGGGGGGGTGTGCCACTCTGCTCCCCGACCGCCTCCGGTCCCGTCCACCCTGCCCTGCGACACGCCTCCTGCTCCCCCAGCCCGTCTGCTCTGCTCCCTGTCCGCCCCAACGCCGTATGCCGCTGGGAGGTTGCCGCTCTGCTCCCCATCCGCCCCCAGTCCTGTCCACCCCGCTGCCATATGCCTGTCGGGGACGCGGCATGGTGTGCCGCTCTGCTCCCCTCATCCGCCTCCGCCGCCATATGCCTGCTGGGAGTTCCCGTCCGCCCCCCCCCCCCCCCCCCCCCCGGCGCCATATGCCTGCTGGGGAGGCATACCGCTTTGCTCTCCCGTCCGCCTGTGCCGCCAAACATAGAGCCGGGCAACTTCTCGATCATTCGTTCCGTCATTTCCCTGAAAGGGGTCAGGTATTTGATCAAATTGAAACTGGCTCAGTTGCCCCTAGCAACCAATCAGATTCCACCTTTCATTTTCCAGAGAGTCTGTGAGGAAAGAAAAGTGGAATCTGATTGGTTACTAGGGGCAACTGAGCCAGCGCTAAATCTCCCCCTTAATTTGCATTGTATTAGTAGGTAGCAGGCTGTCAGTGCATGATGGGAGTTGTAGTTTTATGGAGAGCTGCAGGTTGGAAAGGACTGAGAAGTCCTGGATACAGCGGGGAGCGGCATCCAGTCCACCTGGTGTGGAGTAGTCTGGTGGTTCTGGGTGGAGTGCGGCCTCCATCCTCCGATATTACGGTAACATTAGTAACATGAACTTCCCACAAATGTGTTTCCATTTCATGGACGGAGTATTAGAAGCCAACAGGGAATATCAGGCTGTAATATTTTATGTCCCACACATTGCACAGTACATGGCAGCGCCATACCAGAGGAACCTGCATTTGGAGATGGCAGTAAAGTTTACGGCAAGATAAATCTCATAAAGTCGGAAAAATGTGCACAGACGACAATGCCTTAAGTGCCCGCCACCCGTGCCCGCAGGACTGCGCAGACCACACAGTGTTATTATGCTTCTCATAAATGGCTCAGATGAGGAGCGATCGCCTGACGCTGCCAACCATTCACTGGGTAGAGGGGTGTTTATGATGGCGGAACATATAGAGAGCCAGGCTGGAGCAATATCAACTTTCATAATCCACCACTACATAAAAGCGGGTGATGCCCCTGTGAGCCATTCATTACATTCACCCAATGCTGTGCCCCCCCCCCCCCCCCCCCCCCGACATCAAGAACTCTCCATAAAGGCAAATTCATGAAAGGAGGAGAATACGCCCCAAAATATCCCACAGATTCATCAACTGCAGGTAATGAAACCAAAACAGGTGCCAAAAAGGTGCCCCACATCAGCCAAGCATCTAATGCCCCCCTACTGTAATAACACAACTGTGCCAATACACCGAAGAGGAGAAAGGACAACTCCCATCCTCCTAGTACTGCTTCTAATCTATATTCTAATATAGGAGCAGTATTATAGTAGTTATATTCCTGTATATAGGAGCAATATTATAGTAGTTATATCCCTGTATATAGGAGCAGTATTATAGTAGTTATATTCTTGTATATAGGAGGCAGTATAATAGTAGTTATATTCTTGTATATAGGAGCAGTATTATAGTAGTTATATTCTTGTATATAGGAGCAGTATTATAGTAGTTATATTCTTGTATATAGGAGCAGTATTATAGTAGTTATATTCTTGTATATAGGGGCAGTATTATAGTAGTTATATTCTTGTATATAGGAGCAGTATTATAGTAGTTATATTCCTGTATATAGCGGCAGTATTATAGTAGTTATATTCTTGTATATAGGAGCAGTATTATAGGGTTATATTCCTGTATATAGGAGCGGTATTATAGTAGTTATATTCTTGTATATAGGAGCAGTATTATAGTAGTTATATTCCTGTATATAGCGGCAGTATTATAGTAGTTATATTCTTGTATATAGGAGCAGTATTATAGGGTTATATTCCTGTATATAGGAGCGGTATTATAGTAGTTATATTCTTGTATATAGGAGCAGTATAATAGTAGTTATATTCTTGTACATAGGGGGCAGTATTATAGTAGTTATATTCCTGTATATAGGGAGCAGTATTATAGTAGTTATATTCCTGAACATACAAGCAGTATTATAGTAGTTATATTCTTGTATATAGGAGCAGTATTATAGTAGTTATATTCTTGTATATAGGGGCAGTATTATAGTAGTTATATTATCGTATATAGGGACAGTATTACAGTAGTTATATTCCTGTATATAGAGGCAGTATTATAGTAGTTATATTATCGTACATAGGGAGCAGTATTATAGTAGTTATATTCTTGTATATAGGGGCAGTATTATAGTAGTTATATTATCGTACATAGGGAGCAGTATTTATCTGTGCAATGTGTATAACTTCTATTTTATCAGACTTCTTGACCAGATATTTTATACTATTAACAGTTGCTATCAGTGGTTATCTGTATCTGGTGATGGGGGGGGGGGTGATAATTATACTCTGTAATCTAAACAAATGATCATTTATTATGTGTCTTTGTCATGTGTGAGGACACAAAGAGCAATGTCTATATGTGACACTGTCCCTTTCTGACTCTCCGGAGTCCCAGCTGCATGTGATGACACCATGATGACAATGTCCAAGAGTACGCAGCTCCCTGCTGACTGTGTCATTGTTCTAAATATTTGGCACATTTACAACCATGCGGAAGTAGCAAAATTGTGAATGCAGCTCTGAAGGTAACTTTAGTACAAGGTACTCATCATGAAAGGTAGTCCTATAAGGTCACCACCACCACACAGGGATGCTGTAGGGTGGTGCCACAGACGTCAGACCACCACCATGTACAGTGGATACACATAGCAGATATGTATATGCACATTTCTGCTTATCTTGTTCCGTGACTGAGCCGTGACCTCCATTATTCTAGAATTTCTGTGTAATCATAAGGCTGGAATGTGTTACTAAATTTATGTCCGTATCTAATAAACATAGAAAATACACACGAAACCCACATACCGCACTATCCTCAGCGTAGACCGATAAGACAACACCATGGATGGGCCAGAGAAATCCCCCAAGATGCAATGCACAGAGGAGACCGGCCGAATGACACAAATGATGTCTAAGAAGTAGTGATGTAGTCACGTCCTTTATAATTCTATGAGATTTGTCAGGGTGTGCAGAAAGCTGAATCTCTTTGATGCAATTTCACTTACTGATGTGGACTCCGTGAAGAGTCCACATTCATTTTTCATAGAAAAAAACGCCTGTCTGCACATGGCTCTAGTATTTAAAAACTTCATGAGGCTACGCTCACATTACGTAAGAGACCGGCCGTTTTGTGACCCAATCTGGTCACGGAATGGCCGGTCTCTGAAATGATCATCCCGGACGCAGGGTTCATCTTTAGCACCGCAGATTTCTGACGTGGGCGTATCCGTGCGCACCCGCATCAGAACTCCCCACAGCACACTATGGAGCGAGCATAGTGTGCACTGACAGGGTTTTCTACAGCAGCTATTCACTGAATAGCAGCCGCAGAAAACTGACATGTCAGTTTTCTACAGAACCGATAGGGATCCCGGCCAGAGTGTATACCATGTGTATACACTCCTGCTGGGATCCCTTCCGCCTGCAGCACTACATAAGTTCCAACGGCCGTGATTTCCACGGAACTTACGTAGTGTGAACATAGCCTGATACTGCATCATTTCAGTGAAAATGCTTACAGTACTGCAATTAAATAGCAAGAGACAATGGCAGCTTCTCTATGGAAATATATAACACAAAGTAATAAGTAGAAAAAAAATATAAAAAAATAATAATTTATTCTAATATTTGAATCTAAAATGCAAAAATAATATAAACAATAATAAAAAGTATTAAATCTTAAATAAATGCAACAAAAATAGTACAAATCTAAAAAGTTCATTCAGAAATATAGATTATTAAAAATTAAAATAAGTTTTTTCCAAAATAAATATCACAATAAAACAGTCAAAAAATAAATTTATTTTAATCTAACAAGAACATAGTAAATGAAAAAAAAAAAAAAAACATTAACTATTACAAAATAATAAATTAAAAACTAAGGGTCCATTTACACAGAAAGATTATCTGACAGATTATCTGCCAAAGATTTAAAGCCAAAGCCAGAAACAGACTATAAACAGAGATCAGGTCATAAAGGAAAACCTGAGATTTCTCCTCTTTTCAAATCCAGTCCTGGCTTTGGCTTCAAATCTTTGGCAGATAATCTGTCAGATATTTTTTCTGTGTAAACGGACCCTTGCATAGAGCAAAAATAAACAGTACAAAGTATATAAAAGTGAATTAAAATTTAAAATAAAATATAAGAAAATAAAAGACATAAAAATATTATATATTATACATTTTAAGTTAAATCATTCAAGGTGATGCATTAAAAAGAAATCATAAAAATAGTTACTAATAATAATTTTAATAATAAATAAAAAAAAAAATGTAATCCAGCAGCAAATTTTAGGACCTCTATGAGCCCTGCAGTGACCAGGACTGGGCACACACCCTTACACCTGCCATGCGGCCGCTGACAGACAGGAGTCCCTGGTGTCCAGTTTTTTGCCACTGTAAATCTCTAGCGCAGAATGTTTATTCTACCAGAATTCGGCCTCTCACTACACCTGGAATAACAGAATTAGTGGGAATAGGATCCTATAACGGTTTTACTGCACTTGGCACCTAAGAGAATGCCGAGGAAGGGGATTAGATTTTGTGAGAACTTTATGTCACATGTGTGTTCCAGATTTTGGAATGACGGCCGAGCAGGGAATGCTGGGAGTTGTAGTGTAGCAAAATTGGAGCGGAAACGCTTCTGGAATAATTCTAAGGTTAATCCATTCATGTCGCTAATATAAAAAATTTACTAATAAAAAAAAAATTTAGATTGGAAGACGAGATCTTGGAGGATCTGCTGGAAGGACCTCTGTCAACTGCTGTAAAATCATGTGAATCATTATTATACTAAATAGCCTGACTGGTAATAGCGATAATATAATTACATGGCTCCTGCCATATAAACACAATTATCAGCAGTTCTTCACTCTCAGTGACACTATAGCCCCTTCTTCCTTCCCCTTTAGATGGAGTCTTATCAGCTATACAGCAGAAATCCCTGACAAGTATGTGTGTCCTCCAGCACTCAGATCATTAGATGGATGGGGACAGTGACTGAGCATGTGTGTCCTCCAGCACTCAGATCATTAGATGGATGGGGACAGTGACTGAGCATGTGTGTCCTCCAGCATTCAGCTTATTAGGTGGATGAGGATAGTGACTGAGCATGTGTGTCCTCCAGCATTCAGCTTATTAGGTGGATGGGGAGAGTGACTGAGCATGTGTGTCCTCCAGCATTCAGCTTATTAGGTGGATGGGGAGAGTGACTTAACATGTGTGTCCTCCAGCATTCAGCTCATTAGGTGGATGGGGAGAGTGACTGAGCATGTGTGTCCTCCAGTACTTATCTCATTAGGTGGATGGGGTCAGTGACTGAGGATGTGTGTCCTCCAGCACTCAGCCTATTAGGTGGATGGGGAGAGTGACTGAGCATGTGTGTCCTCCAGCATTCAGCTCATTAGGGGGATGGAGAGAGTGACTGAGCATGTGTGTCCTCCAGCATTCAGCTCATTAGGAGGATGGAGAGAGTGACTGAGCATGTGTGTCCTCCAGCACTCAGCTCAGTAGGAGGATGGAGAGAGTGAATGAGCATGTGTGTCCTCCAGCACTCAGCTTATTAGGTGGATGGGCTCAGTGACTGAGCATGTGTGTCCTCCAGCACTCAGCCTATTAGGTGGATGGGGAGAGTGACTGAGCATGTGTGTCCTCCAGCACTCAGCCTATTAGGTGGATGGGGTCAGTGACTGAGCATGTGTGTCCTCCAGCATTCAGCTCATTAGGAGGATGGAGAGAGTGACTACTTGTAAGCATGTGTGTCCTCCAGCACTCAGCTCATTAGGTGGATGGGGTCAGTGACTGAGCATGTGTGTCCTCCAGTACTCAGCTCATTAGGAGGATGGAAAGAGTGACTGAGCATGTGTGTCCTCCAGTACTTATCTCATTAGGTGGATGGGGTCAGTGACTGAGCATGTGTGTCCTCCAGCACTCAGCTTATTAGGTGGATAGGGACAGTGACTGAGCATGTGCGCCTCCAGCACTCAGCTTTTTAGGTGGATGGGGAGAGAGACTGAGCATGTGTGTCCTCCAGTACTTATCTCATTAGGTGGATGGGGAGAGAGACTGAGCATGTCTGTCCTCCAGGACTCAGCTCATTAGGTGGATGGGGTCAGTGACTAAGCATGTGTGTCCTCCAGCACTCAGCTTATTAGGTGGATGGGGAGAGAGACTGAGCATGTCTGTCCTCCAGGACTCAGCTCATTAGGTGGATGGGGAGAGTGAATAAGCTAATAATAAGGTGGGGGACCCTGTTTAACCTGGGGAAAATCAAAATATTCCCACTCAATATATAGGTCCCTGAGTCTGTGTCCAGTAAAACTGGTGAATTATCTATACGGTTGCCACAGCAGCTCCCACCTAGATAATTTAAGAGATGAACACTTCATACCCAGACATGAGATTGGGAAAGTGACAACCCACCTATAGTGCCAGCCGTACTGGTGGTCACCCAGCTTTCCCAGGGACAGAATGAACCTGACAGAGAATGACGAGTCAGGGAATTCTAGAGGTGATTTCTCTTTAAGAAACTACTTGAGTTCCTATCTCTAGAATTTCCCGTAATAAAATTTGAAATTCCTAATTAAATTTTAATAACCATGGAAACTACAGGGACACAGTTCAGGTGCTGGCTCAGCTCTGCTCAACGGGTTCAATGCTAATCAGATGGAGGCCAGGGCGGTGACTGCGCCGTACATGGCGGGCTCAGGACGGTCGTCTGCGGCTCTTTTTATATCCAGACCCTGCGGTCGCTGCTGCTGCAGCTGCAAAGATTTTTTATTTATTTATTTTTTTTGTTAATCTTTATCCGTCTGCTTAAATTCCCCACAATCCGGGATTTGCGCAGCGCGTCTGGCTTGACCCTTATATTGCTGGTTCTATCTGTCATGGCGCCCGCACAATTCCAGAGATTAGAGGCTGAGCTCTTCTCAGACACAGGACACACTCATTAAAGCGCCATCGAATACCTTCTAGGAAGCGACGACCGAGGATAAATCCTTCTAGAGGGGTCAAGGGTTGACCTCGCCACTCATAGGGGGGTCAGTACTCGCCATGTCACCTCCCATAGGTCGCCACCATATGATGCACCATATTACTATAAATGGTACATAAAAGATGAGGGTCCCATTACGGATTTTGCAGCTTCGTGTTCGGTTTTCTGCAATAGTCTGAGCCTCTTTAATCACCTCCATGGTGGGTGAGGGACAGACGTTCGCAGTCGCCGCCGCCTATGATCCCCGTCCGCCCTCGGCTGCAGCTGCTGCAGGTTTTATGTTGTTCTTCTGGATGATATCACAAAACACACAAGGAGACAGACGCCGGGCGCTCCCTAATCTCATACAATATTGATTCCTGCATATGATTATCCATAGTTTACTGATACACATCATGGCAGCGTGGGAGGAAGGGGACCATGCTGGGGAAAGCGTAAAAGAGGAAGAAAAACAGCAAAAACAGCTCATAAAATATTAATACTGAGGTGGATAAACTATGTGTCATGTCACTTTGGGGTGGGCAGTGCATATGTATTCCTGGCTGACAACTTGTACAGACCTAATAGTGTTCACAGCTGAGGGTTTGCTACAATGTAGCAAACCCCTGGTGGAATGTGTAGACTGACGCTGCCTAATCTGTGGTTTTCCAGCCATTGTAAAACTCCAACTCCCATCATGCCCAGACAGCCTTCATTGGGAGCTGTAGTTCTGCAACAGCTGGAGGAAACCAAGGATGAGCAGCGCCAGAGGCAGTAAGCGCTGATCCCAGTTATTTTCCATAGGTGGTGAATGTGGAGCGCTCTATAGTAAGCACACCACCCTGGGTACACAGTATGGAGTCAGTTCTGAGGGGCTTGTTTCCCCTCTCCAGCTCAGGGGATGTGGCCTCCCCTCTCCAGTTCTGGGGTCTGGCCTCCTCTCTCTATCTTGGGGGGTCTGGTCTCCTATGGTCTCCTCTTTCCAGTTCTGGAGGTCTGGCCTCCCCTCTCCAGTTGTGGGCGTCTGTCCTCCTCCCTATCTCTGGGGGTCTGGCCTCCCCACTCTAGCTCTGAGGGGTCTGTCCTCTCTAGCTCAGGGGGTCTGGCCTCCCCACTCTAGCTCTGGGGGTCTGGCCTCTCCTCTCCAGTTCTGGGGGTCTGTCCTCCTCTCCAGCTCAGGAGGTCTGGCCTCCCCTCTCCAGTTCTGGGGGTCTGTCCTCCTCTCCAGCTCAGGAGGTCTGGCCTCCCCTCTCCAGTTCTGGGGGTCTGTCCTCCTATCCAGCTCTGAGGGTCTGGTCTCCCCTCTTCAGCTCTTGGGGTCTGGTCTCACTTCTCCAGTTCTGGGGGTCTGGCCTCCCCTCTCTAGCTCTTGGGGTCTGGCCTCCTCACCAGTACTGAGGATCTGTCCTCCCTCATACAGACGCCTCCATTCCCCGCATAAAGCGCTGCCAGTGACTGAGCACATATATACAGGAGGGAGGTTATTTCTACTCCATATTCCAAGTGCCAGGGAGAGACGCAGATCTAAACAACCAAATGTGAGAGAAAATAAACCCCCGCTGCCCCCCGCTCACTAGTCATGGTTTTAATAAGAACCTTAACAATCGCCCCCCGCCAGCTTTTATTTAAAGGTACAGTACTGCAGAATGTCACAAAGTGGGGCCCCGGCTGACAGGCGGATTATGACAACTGTTAAAGTATTAGACAGTAATGAAAATGACCCCGTCCCCACCAACCCAAATAAAACTATAGAGTGAATGACACTAAATATAAGACCCCAGTCACAGCATAACAAGCCATGACTACTGTGTGTATATATATATATATATATATATATATATATATATATATATATATACACACACAGACACACCGTATATATACTCTGTATAAGACACAGGAGACATCTGAGGTAAAGGAGGACTGTCCATAGTGTACACAGTCATTGTTCCCCCGGGCAACATGAAAGCTGACCCTTGTTCTTATGTTGCTGGGGGCCACAGCAGCGCAGAGGATTTGTCACCGTCAGGATGTCCAAGTGACACAAGAAGATGATGGCTTCTGTCAGGCTTTCAGTTGTTGCAGTAACTACTACCCTGTCCACATCCAGTCTTAGTACTGATGCATAAAGGGCATTTAATTTATCGTCTCTTAAAGGGGTATTGCACTCAAACATAACTTATGTGTTGCTGCCCATGATGAGACTAACAATTCCTTCCATACATGTTATTATCTATTCAGTCTCCCTCCCCCAGTTTTGAGCTGCTGCTTTCTCCCCCTTTCTTCTGAGATGGCTAAAGTAAACATGTCCCTGGCAGGCTTTATCTGCAACATTGTAGCTATTTTGTAATGCTGGGAGGGTTATTCTGAGGTCAAGTTGCTGATAAACTCACAATGATTATCCCTCGCAGCATTACAAAGAAGCTACAAAGTTGCAGATAAAGCCTGCCAGGGACTTGTTTACATCAGCTGTCTCAGAAGGAGGGAGGAGGGGCAGACAGAGAGAAAAGCTCACACACAGATTTTTGTGTCATCAGCAGAAAGCAGAAGCTCAGACCTGGGGGAAGGAGACTGAACAGATAATAACAAGTATGGAAGGAATTGTTAGTCTCAATAGAGTGGCGCTCTTCTTGGCTCACCAGTCTAAATGGTTGATACCAAGCCATAGATTGTATTTACTTGTACAATTGTAGATCCGGCTTTACTGGTTTATAACAGGGAGCAATAGACTGTAAATCTCTCTATAATGGCTGATAAGGAAAAGATAGTAGTCACCTGCTGTACAGTAGTGGCTGATAACAGCGAGTAATAGAGCTGCACGGCATGGACTGAACCATGGGATAATTGGGGGCGCTGTGTCGACTGGCTACACTAATTATAGTAGAGAACTTGTATTGAGCAGGGCTATGATTAGACATCATTAGATATTCGGATACACCCCGAGTAGTTTCACACCTGTGATCTCGGTGTACTGAGCGGCGTGACTCACCGGGTTCACTATGAGAGATGTCATTAGTGGAAAGCAATGCATTATGGGATTCCCGAGAAGCCGTGAACTATATGGACGTGCAACAATGCTATGCGCATAGTCTACGCAAGAGGGAGGAGGGATAAAGCAACGTACATAGTAAATGGGAAGGAAACAGTCAGCAAGCTTACATATGTCAATAAATGATTATAGGAAATTGCTATATATTTCTATCTATAATCAAACATGGTGTAAAGTGAAACTGGCTCTGTTGCCCCTAGCAACCAATCAGATTCCACCTTTCATTTTCCAAAGAGTCTGTGAGGAATGAAAGGAGGAATCTGATTGGTTGCTAGGGGCAACCGAGCCAGTTTCCCTTCACACCATGTTTGATAAATCTCCCTCCATATTTCTGCAAGGCCCTGATTATAGATAGAAATATATAGCAATTTCCCAAAATCATTTACTGACATATGTAAGCTTGCTGACTGTTTCCTTCCTAGTTCTGCTTTACACCAGTTTGATAAATCTTCCCAATAGTGTATGTATACTGTATAATGTATATAAATATGTACACTCTGGGGAAGATTTATCCAACATGGTGTAAAGTGAAACTGGCTCAGTTGCCCCTAGCAACCAATCAGATTCTACTTTTCATACCACATAGACTTTTTGGAAAATGAAAGGTGGAATCTGATTGGTTGCTAGGGGCAACTGAGCCAGTTTCACTTTACACCATGTTTGATAAATCTCCCCCATGGGGCTTAAAGGGATACTACGGAAAAGAAAAAGTAAATCAAGTCAGATAAGTCAGAAAGTTATACAGATTTGTAAATTACTTCTATTAAAAATGTCCAGTACTTATCAGCTGCTGTATGCCTTGCAGGAAGTGGTGTATTCTTTCCAGTCTGACACAGTGCTCTCTGCTACTACCTCTGTCCATGTCAGAAACTGTCCAGAGCAGTAGCAAGTACCCATAGAAAACCTCTCCTGCTATGGACAGTTCCTGACATGGACAGAGGTGGCAGCAGAGAGCACTGTGTCACACTGGAAAGAGTACACCACTTCCTGCAGGGCATACAGCAGCTGATAAGAACTGGAAGACTAGAAATATTTTACAGACGTTATTTACAAATCTATATAACTTTCTGATACCAGTTGATTTAAAGACTAATTTTTTCTCTAGAGTATTCCTTTAAAATCCAAGATGGCTGAGATTAAAGAAGCAAATCTCCCATAATTCCCATACTTTGGGATATAATAGACAACTGAGCTGTACATTATACACTCAGCACCTGGAGATGTATAACGCTTCATGCCTCCCAGTGTCCGGGCTGTTTACTGTCTTATAAATAGCCACAAATATTCTCTATTATTTGCCATCTTATAGGCTGCTGACTTTTAATTAACGTTCACAAGTATTTACTTCTGTAGCGGGATTATAGGTTGTTCACTCTGTCGCTGGTTTATAAGAACATCTGCTGCTCATGCCATCTTGTAGGCTATTTATAAGGAAGTCTACCTGTCACTTCAAAGGGGTAGTTTAGTCTTCCAGTACTTATGAGCTGCTGTATATCCTGCAGGAAGTGGTGTATTATTTCCAGTCTGACACAGTGCTCTCTGCTGCCACCTCTGTCCATGTCAGGAACTGTCCAGAGCAGCAGCAAATCCCCATAGAAAACATCTGTTGCTCTCCAGACAGCAAAGGATATACCACTTACATCAGGATATACAGCAGCTGATAAGTACTATTTTTTTTTAATACAAGTAAATTACAAATCTCTGGCACTTTCTGGCACTAGCTGATTTGAAAGAAATATTTTTTACCAACTATGGGGGAGATTGGGGGAACCTGGTGTAAAGTGAAACTGGCTCAGTTGCCCCTAGCAACCAATCAGATTCCACCTTTCATTTTCCAAAGAGTCTGTGAGGAATGAAAGGTGGAATCTGATTGGTTGCTAGGGGCAACTGAGCCAGTTTCACTTTACACCATGTTTAATCAATCTTCCCCATTATCCCTTAAAAAAAACTTGAGACTTTGGCTTTCCAGGCATGACGGGAATTGTAGTTTTGCAACAGCTGGAGGGCCGAAGGCTCCCCATCCCTGGGTCATAGTCAAAGATGGTCCCATAGGGGCCTATTCCACGGAGTGATAATCGATTCGGCCAATTATCGCTCGGTGGAAAAGAGAAAACGATCAGCCGATGATCACGTCATCAGCTGATCGTTTATTTAGGCCCAAACCTAAAATCATCAGTCACCCACTGCGTGGAAAAGCAGTGTGCGGCGGGCGACCGACGATTCAAGCGGCATACATTACCTAGCATGGCTTCTCTTCCGCTCCTTCTTCATCCCGGTCCTGCATGCAGCAGCAGCTTCTGTGCGGTCTGACTGAGCTGTCAGACCACTCAGCCAATCACTGTCCAGGACCACAGCGGCCAGTGATTGGCTGAGCGCTCTGACAGCTCAGTCAGGCCGCTCCAGAGTTGATGCTGCGAGCGGGATGGGGATAAAGACGGAGCGGAGGAGAAGCCCTGCTAGGTAATGTATACTGCAAGGGCTGCAAGGACATCGATAACGATGTCCCTGCAGCCCTCACTAAACAATCATCGGGCCGTGGAATAGGCCCAGTAAACGAGCACTGATCTAGCAGATTGGCGCTCGTTTACATTATTGATCGGCCCGTGGAATAGGGCCCATAGACTTATTAGGGGTCCATGTGGGTCACAGTATCCAGTACCCGTGTAAGGGTAGGTGGCCAAGGTCACTTTCCCCTCGTATTCACCCTCTTACTAGTATGTAGGGGAATCTGCTACTTATGTCATCTTGCATTCTGTTCTCTCTACTATTACGGCCATACTTCCTCCTCTGCCGGTTTATAGGCTGATCACTCTTATTTAGCGCTCCTTCAGGTATACAGTCTTTGCATTCTTTCATTTTTATGTTAATTCCAAGAAGATGATCCACTTCATGCTGGAATCTGCGATCCTGACTATGGAGGAAAGTATGCGGCACAATGTCTGACCTATATTACACATGCACTGATTGTCAGCTCTTCTGTCAAGTTCTAATCCCCATGATATCACAAGGTGGCGACGGAGTGATTGTTATATAAGTGTTCAGGTGCCCGAATAAACATCGGATGAACCTTGGCCGAACCTGATGAATGTGCTGGTGTATGTTATCTAAGCTAGATGGTTTAAAGGTAGTGACTAAAGGCCCTATTTCATGGGAAGATTATCGTTCAGATAATCGTTAAATCGCTCGGAACGAAGTGATAATCGTTCGGTGGAATAGCAGTTAACAATTAAACGACGAACAAGAAATCGTTGCTCGCTAAATAAGACCTGGACCTACTTTTATCGTTGCTCGCAATAGCGGCAATAGGTCACAAAGTCCCATAGAGAAGAATTTTATCGTTTTCGTTTAAAAAACATACGTTTAAAAAAAAAAAAACTCTACAGAAAAACACAGACCAATACAATATGTGTCCAAACTACCACTCCACATAGTGGTTATGCCAGCCAGGCGCCATTTATTACCTATATCCAGATACATAAACAGCCCATATATGTACTGTTACATTTGTCTGAACTACAACTCCTATCAGGCATTGTGTGTTCTATTACATGTCTCCAGACTACAACTCCTAGAATGCGTAGAACAGCCACATATCTACTGTTACATGTATCTAAACTACAACTCCTATAGTGCTTAAAGAAGCCATGTATGTACTATTACATGTGGCAGAACTACAACTCTTATTCTGTACAGATTGGCTGTATGTGGTAAATGTATCTAAGCTCCTATGATGTAATGTATCTTCTATTATATGTATTTACAACTACAGCTCCTATTCTGTATATAGATTGGTTGTACATGTATTATTACTATTATGTATCCAAGCTACAACTCCTATGATGCAATGTATCTTCAATTATTTACATCTACAACTACAGCTCCTATGATGTGTAGAGCAGCCGCACACCTACTGCTAAATGTGTATGAACTACAACTCCTGTGATGCAATGTATCTTCTATTTACCCAACTACATTAAATGAGTGTGAACTACAACTCCTATGATATGACATGTACAGTATCTACTACTTCTACACATGTATGAACTACAACTCCTATGATATGACATGTACAGTATCTACTACTTCTAAACATGTATGAACTACAACTCCTATGATATGACATGTATCTACTACTTCTATACATATATGAACTACAACTCCTATAACACTTAAACAAGTCACTCTTCTATGTGTCCTGACTACATGTGGCCAAACAACAACCTCTATAATACCATGTATCTACAATTATATATATCTAAACTAGAACTCCTGTGATACCATGTATCTACAATTATATGTATCTAAACTAGAACTCCTGTGATACCATGTATCTACAATTATATGTATCTAAACTAGTATGTAAGCTCATGCATGCGAGCAGGGATCTCACTCCTCATGTATGGATAATTATATGTATATCTCTGTAACGTCTATTTTTTGTCTATGTATCCCCCAGAATTGTAAAGTGCTGCGGAATCTGTTGGCGCTATATAAATAAAAAAATATTATTAAACTAGAACTCCTGTGATACCATGTATCTACAATTATATGTATCTAAACTACAACTCCTGTGATACCATGTATCTACAATTATATGTGTCTAAACTACAATTCCTGTGATACCATGTATCTACAATTATATGTATCTAAACTACAACTCCTGTGATACCATGTATCTACAATTATATGTATCTAAACTACAACTCCTGTGATACCATGTATCTACAATTATATGTATCTAAACTACAACTCCTGTGATACCATGTATCTACAATTATATGTATCTAAACTACAACTCATGCGATACCATGTTTCTACAATTATATGTATCTAAACTTAAACTCCTTTGATACCATGTATCTACAAATTTAAGTATCTAAACTACAACTCCTGTGATACCATGTATCTACTATTATATGTATCTAAACCACAACCCCTATGATACCATGTATCTACTGTTATCTGTATCTAAACCGCAACCCCTATGATACTATGTATCTACTATTTTATGTATCTCAGCTACAACTCCTGTGGATCTTAGATAAGCCATATGTTTACTAGTATATTATCTTAACTGCAACTCCCATGATACTTAGACCAGCCATGTATCTACTATCGCATATGTCTGAACTACAACTCCCAATGCTCACACAAGCCACACATCTACTATAACATGCGTTCTTACTACAACTCCCATAATCTACTTATACTGAATGAACTACAACTCCCAGCTATCTTTCTGTATGTTTTAACCACAACTTCTAGGCCGGGTAGCTTAGTCCAATGCGATGTGCTCTTTCTATATCAGAACTACAACCCCTATGGTGCTCAGGTGAGCCAGAAAGATAGAAGATTGGTGTATTCCTACCCCAGCGAGCTCTCGGGTGCTCCATAGCCAGGCTGGCAGCAGCTCGGAGTCCTGAAGTCACAGTACACAGGTAATGTACCTGGAATGAAGGTGTTGTCACTGCTGAATACCATACATTAATGTACACCTGCTGTAACCCTGCCCAGGGAGATGTGTGCGTTTAATCAGGGCACCCACACCCAGTGATACACCATAGGTGTGCGCCACCAGTCACCGACCATGTGCAGCCAGCACCAAGCACTGTTTATACATCAGGGTTAATGAGAACAGACACTATTACTACTGCACAGTAACAAAGTAGAGCAGCTCCCAGATCCCCCGCTCCATAAACGCTTCTTATGTAATAGTAATTAGTGCAATGGGGACAAGGCGGCTAATAGTGGCTGTCACACTGCTACAGGAGAGAAGCAGCTGCTGTGCCCACTACATAGCAGAGCTCAGCCACTTATTAAAGGGCAACCCCAAGTCTATGGGATTATCACATGAACAGTGCAGGAATCATTACAGAGGAGATGCTACAACATAAGCTTCACCAAGTATCCGTATACTGCTCATCCTGCCCCAGGACACAGCACAGTCTCCTTATTCTCCTGTTCTCATGTCACCCCCTGCTGAGTCATGTGCTGAGTATAACCGGCCGAGTACAGCAATAAGGAAGGTAGAAGGTGATTAGAGAACGTCCTGTCTACATTATATATCCAAAATATAACTACTATAATACTGCTCCTATATACAAGAACATAACTACTATAATACTGCTCCCTATATACAGGAATATAACTACTATAATACTGCTCCTATATACAAGAACATAACTACTATAATACTGCTCCTATATACAAGAATATAACTACTATAATACTGCTCCTGTATACAAGAATATAACTACTGTAATACTGCTCCCTATATACAGGAATATAACTACTATAATACTGCTCCTACATACAAGAATATAACTACTATATACAGGAATATAACTACTATAATACTGCCCCTATATACAAGAATATAACTACTATAATACTGCTCCTATATACAAGTATATAACTACTATAATGCTGTTCCTATATACAGGAATATAACTACTATAATACTGCCCCTATATACAAGAATATAACTACTATAATACTGCTCCTATATACAAGAATATAACTACTATAATACTGCCCCTATATACAAGAATATAACTACTATAATACTGCCTCCTATATACAAGAATATAACTACTATAATACTGCTCCTATATACAAGAACATAACTACTATAATACTGCTCCTATATACAAGAATATAACTACTATAATACTGCTCCTATATACAAGAACATAACTACTATAATACTGCTCCTATATACAAGAATATAACTACTATATACAGGAATATAACTACTATAATACTGCCCCTATATACAACAATATAACTACTATAATACTGCTCCTATATACAAGTTTATAACTACTATAATGCTGTTCCTATATACAGGAATATAACTACTATAATACTGCCCCTATATACAAGAATATAACTACTATAATACTGCCCCTATATACAAGAATATAACTACTATAATACTGCCTCCTATATACAAGAATATAACTACTATAATACTGCCCCCCCTATGGATAGGAATATGTATCTACACTGATAGGAAACAACAGATGTTAAGATCACCTTAAAAGGGTCAGAAAGTCATTTAGATTTGTAATTTACTTCTATTTAAAAATCTCCAGTCTTCCAGTACTTATCAGCTGCAGAATGTAAACAGAAGTAAATTACAAATCTGAATAAGTTAATTTGAAAGTATTTTCTTCTTTTCTCGAGTACCCCTTTAACTTGTAATATTCCATTAGACTAGGTTCCCACACAGTATTTCTGCTCAGTATTCTCACACACTGTTGAAATGGAGTGGATGGACGTCATTTAATGGCAAATAACGGCCGTGGTTGTAAACTGTGAGATGTTGTTGTCACCTTCTATTCTGTATAACTGATATCTATTTACTCTGCTCTCCCAGAATCCTTTGCTCTGGGTAATGTTTGCAATCTAAAGCCGGATGTTTTACTAGAAACGAGGTCTTGTTTGCTCATAGAGGGCAGGACGGACGCTCTTATTTTGTTTTAACCCTTCGCGTACACTGACAGTTCACAGTTCCCTTAACCTCCATTATTTTACATTATAATTGTAGGGTGACAGAAGCAGTGTAGCCAAAGCAGCACTGTGTGAACGGAGCCATCTGGGGGGGGGGGGTGCAGGCTGGTAGAGGAGGAGGATGATGGGGAGCAGGAGGTTCCTGCCATTTATAAGCCTACTGGAAGGGAATATTCACGGACAGATGTCCCTATAAGGCTGGCGCTGTTGTTCTCCCTGCGTTCATCGGGCCCGGGCTCTGAAAACACGTGTTGCCATGGAAACAGTCAGAATGAAGGTCGTGACCCAGCCTGGGAAGGAAAATAATGCACATATCCAGGAATTATTGGGTCTCGGCTCCATGTCAGGCCCACATAAAAATAGGATAAAATTGAGCCTGACATGGCTGATACCAGAGAGTAATGGTTGTATATACCTGTCCTACAGTCACCTCTCCCCAGCATGACATGGCTGATACCAGAGAGTAATAGATAGTATATACCTGTCCTACAGTGACCCCCCCCCCTCCAGCCTGACATGGCTGATACCAGAGAGTAATAGATGTATATACCTGTCCTACAGTCACCTCTCTCCAGCCTGACATGGCTGATACCAGAGAGTAATAGATTGCATATACCTGTCCTACAGTCACCTCTCTCCAGCCTGACATGGCTGATACCAGAGAGTAATAGATTGCATATACCTGTCCTACAGTCACCTCTCTCCAGCCTGACATGGCTGATACCAGAGAGTAATAGATTGTATATACCTGTCCTACAGTCACCTCTCCCCAGCATGACATGGCTGATACCAGAGAGTAATAGATTGTATATACCTGTCCTACAGTCACCTCCCCCCAGCCTGAAATGGCTGATACCAGAGAGTAGTAGATGTATATACCTGTCCTACAGTCACCTCCCCCCAGCCTGAAATGGCTGATACCAGAGAGTAGTAGATGTATATACCTGTCCTACAGTCACCTCCCCCCCCAGCCTGACATGGCTGATACCAGAGAATAATAGATTGTATATACCTGTCCTACAGTGACCCCACCCCCAGCCTGACATGGCTGATACCAGAGAGTAATAGACTGTATATACCTGTCCTACAGTCACCTCCCCCGCCCCCAGGCTGACATGGCCGATACCAGAGAGTAATAGACTGTATATACCTGTCCTACAGTCACCTCCCCCGCCCCCAGCCTAACATGGCTGATACCGGAGAGTAATTGACTGTTTCTACCTCATTTAATTCTACGGCTTCGCACAAAGACAGATTTCTCATGTCGATTTGTTATTCCAGAATATTCAATCATCCAAAAAAACAACATTTTTTAGGTTCCTGTCACTTTAAAAAGGGGAAACCAATCCATCGGTGGGGGATGGGTTGTCGAACACTAAATATCTTAAAATAACATAATAATACATAATCTGATTTTACGCTTTACACACTAATCCTGTTTTTGTTCGGCTAAATGTCCGTTCACACAAGGTCACATTCCAGGCGCACACGGACAATGGCTCCACGCAACACTGTAACTAAAACACATTTAAAAGAGAGTCCTGCAGGTCACAAACCACCAAATATAACCATAAAACGAGTCCGTAAAAAATAGAATGAATGTCAGTGGCTCACAGGAAATGATTACCAAATGTTATGCATGACTGAGAGTGTAGTACTCCACATGGCCTGCAGGTGTCACTGCTAGCAGCAACAATCAAGAAACAGGGTTGGAATGCATGTGCTATACCTCCTGTAGGAGGGGTAGGGAACCTTGGCTCTCCTGCTGTTGCAAAACTACAACTTCCATCATGCCTGGACAGCCAAAGCTTTAGATTTGGCTGTCCAGGCATGATGGGAGTTGTAGTTTTGCAACAGCTAGAGAGCCAAGGTTCCCTATCCCTTCTGTAGGAGACCTAAAATATGGTTAAAGGGGTACTGTCATGCAGACCCAGGCGCAGTATCTGCAAGGAAAAAGGAAGACACTGCTAGTGTGTCAGACTTTACTGTAGTTCTTGCTTTCTGTTCATGCACCGGGAAGCTCAGGATAAACTAATCTATATCACATACCTGGATAGGAGACTGTTTTAAAGGGGTAAACCAGCAATTTTTTTTTTCTTTTAAATCAACTGGCGTCAGAAACCTATACAGATTTGTAATTTACTTTTAGTTAAAAATCTCCAGTCTTCCAGTATTTATAAGCTGCTGTATATCCTGCAGAAAATGTTGTTTCCTTTCCAGTCTGACACAGTGCTCTCTGCTGCCACCTCTGTCCATGACAGGAACTGTCCAGAGCAGGAGAAGTTTTCTATGGGGATTTGCTACTACTCTGAACAGTTCCTGACATGGACAGAGGTGGCAGCAGAGAGCGCTGTGTCAGACTGGGAAGAATACACCACTTCCTGCAGGACATACAGCAGCTGATACGTAGGGGAAGACTGGAGATTTATTAAAGAGAAGTAATTTACAAATCAGTATATCTTTCTGAAACCAGTTGATTTGAAAGAAAAAAAACCTGCTGCATAACCCCTTTCTCACAGGGACATTGTAGATGGTGGAGCCACATGCACAAATTAAAGGGGTACTCCGGTGAGAATATTTTTCTTTTAAATCAATCTCTGTCCATGTCAGGAACTGTCCAGAGCAGTAGCAAATCCCCATAGAAAACCTCTCCTGCTCTGGACAGTTCCTGACATGGACAGAGGTGGCAGCAGAGAGCACTGTGCCAGACTGGAAAGAATACACCACTTTCTGCAGGACATACAGTAGCTGATACGTACTGGAAGACTGGAGATTTATAAATAGAAGTAAATTACAAATCTATGTAACTTTCTGAAACCAGTTGATTTGAAAGAAAAAGATTTTTGCCGGAGCACCCCTTTAATGGCCCGGGAGTCACTATGGCCCGGGAGTCACTTTCTGCTTGGCTTAACAACTAACCAGTCAGGGCATGCTGAGAGTTGTAGTCCTACAACTAAGAAAACTGAGTGATATTATAGCCCACACTCCTGCATAGGAAATTTATAGAGCAAAGTCACATTCAGGATACTGGGAAAGCTGAGTATTGGCCGCTCCTCAGCACCTGACACTTGGAGCTGTCAGCATCGGGGAGTGAACCGCTGACACGGAATACGTCCGCTCTCTGTGTTATCCGCTCATTAAGTGGGTGTAGAAGGGTTCACTCCACTCTGTGCCAACTTCTATCGTTGGCATCACCAGGGACGAGGTGTCACTACTACTTACTATAAGGGAAAGGAGCCAACTGGCTCAGGAGTGCAGGAAGCCGCCAGATCATAACATGATGATACATACAAAAAGCAAGAGACATAATACCCAAAAGAATTTATCATCACTGATCCTAGAAAAAAAAAAAAATTAAGTAAAAAAATTAAATAAAATTAATATTTTTTTTTTTTTTTTTTTTTTTTTACTATTGTGGGTATATAGCTCCTATGCGGTTGTATGTGTGACGCCATGGTTACAGACTACAATAAGCCCTGTGTAGTCTGATCCTTCTGTCCTGCCATATTCTGTCTATAGGATATCAGATGACTGTGGGATCTGACTACGCAGTAGTCTGTCACCATGAAGACGCATAGCTGTATACACAAATCATACGCTGCAGAATTCAGTCTTTTCTAAACACCTAAATGGGATGAAGACAATAAAAAGATAAAAAATATTTATCTACACTATCAAAGTCGTTGGACTTTGGAAGCAAATATTGATACACTCAGCTGGAAGAAGATTTTATTACTGTAGAAGGATGGGGAGAGATACCAAATGGGTACTAAAGGTTACGCTCTAGCTATGCAAAACTACAACTCCCAGCATGCCCTGACAGCCGTAGGCTGTCAGGGCATGCTGGGAGTTGTAGTTTTGCAAAACTTGCAGAGCCCGATTCTGCTCCCTTGGCTAATACCGTGCAGGAGAAGGAGGAGGTGAGTATGATGGTAAGCCCAAACTGACCTGCTACCGTATATTGTATCACAGTGCTGGGAGGAGTGTGCAAAAGAAGACTTAAAGGGACCTGAACCCATTGAAAATGACGTCCAATCTGCAGACATCATGTTATAGAGCAAGAGGAGCTGAGCGGATTGATATATAGTTATGTGGGAAAAATTTGAGGATAACTTGGTAATTTGGTCATGTAAACCTCTGCTCAAGTAGTCAAGTGGGCGGTTCTACTTAGTAATTGACAGTTACTGACAAGTTATTCTAGAACTTTTCCTACAAACCTATATATCAATTTACTCAGCTCCTCCTCCTCTATAACCTGATGCTGGTAGATTGGACTGTTTTTTCGATGAGAGAGGGTCCCTTTAAAAGTGGTAGTGACCATGTGTGCTAGACCCCAGGGTCAATTTTAAATTCTATGTTCAGCTCCTATTGACCAAATGACTATGACTAATGGTGCGTTTACACAGACAGATTTATCTGACAGATCTTTGAAGCCAAAACCTGGAACAGACTATAAACAGGGATCAGGTCATAAAGGAAAGACTGAGATCTATCCTCTTTTCAAATCCATTCCTGGTTTTGGCTTCCAAAATCTGTCAGATAAATCTTCCTGTGTAAACGCACCCTTATGGTGCGTTTACACAGGCAGATTTATCTGACAGATTTTGGAAGCCAAAGCCAGGAATAGATTTGCAAAGAGGAGAAATCTCAGTCTTTCCTTTATGACCAGTTCAATGTTTATAGTCTGTTCCTGGTTTTGGCTTCAAAGATCTGTCAGATAAATCTGCCTTTGTAAACGCACCATCTGGGTCCATTTACACAGAAAGATTATCTGACAGATTATCTGACAAAGATTTGAAGCCAAAGCCAGGAACAGACTATAAACAGGGAACAGATCATAAAGAAAAGCCTGAGATTTCTCCTCTTTTCGAATCCATTCCTGGCTTTGGCTTCAAATCTTTTGCAGATAATCTGTCAGATAATCTTTCTGTGTAAATGGACCCTTATGCTGGGTTTACACGGAACGATTATCGGGCGAATTTGCACGATAACGATCGAATTCGAACGATAATTGTACGTGTAAACGCAGCGAACGATCGAACGACGAGCAAGAAATCGTTCATTTTGATCTTTTAACAGATTCTTAAATCATCGTTCGTCGTTCGCAAAAAATTCGCCGATAGTTCCGTGTAAACAGTCGTTCACTGATTTTTCCCTATGTGCGAGATAGGCTTAAGCAATCGCAAAACGATCGGAAAACAAATTTTCTGTACGATATATCGTTCCATCTAAACGCTGAACGTTATAAAAGAAAAATCGTTACTTAGAAATCGTTAATCGTACGATTGGGCGAATTATCGCTCCGTGTAAACCCAGCATTATGGTGCGTTTACACAGAAAGATTTATCTGACAGATTTTGAAAGCCAAAACCAGGAATGGATTTGAAAAGAGGATAGATCTCAGTCTTTCCTTTATGATCTGTTCCCTGTTTATAGTCTGTTCCTGGCTTTGGCTTCAAATCTTTGGCAGATAATCTGTCAGATAATCTTTCTGTGTAAATGGACCCTTATAGGAGAAGGTCTTCTGAATATGACCGTACCCTGAAACCATGAAGAAACAAGATCCCAGAATCACAAATAACGCAGCGGAAAATGTAAGGAAGAATTACAGATGATGGAACATTCCATTTATGTGGGCAGAAGAGACCCTGGCACCCCTCATACAGAGGCCTTGTTCTGCCCAGTTGGCGCTGCCCCTCAGTCTGCAGTTTTATTCCCATCTCCTATAAATATATTCCAGCTTTGGGCGGCCTCCCCGGCTGTCAGATCCGCCTGCGCTGCTCCCAGCCTGTGGATCTGTCTTTTCCCAGGATTCTGGAGAACAGCGATGGCTGAGAGAGCAGAGCGCCGGGCAATAGCGACTGATCCAGAAGCGGACTATAAATAACACGGTCCCTGAAGGGCTGCGCTCGCTTCCAAATCACTGAGCAGAATACACTCTGCAGGAAGCTGCATCATACACACTGACACACATATACATACATACCATACAGGAAGCTGCATCACACATACATACATACATACACATACAGAAAGCTTCATCACACATACATACATACACATACATACCATACAGGAAGCTGCATCACACATACATACACACACACACACACACACACACACACACTGACACACATACCATACAGAAAGCTGCATCACACATATATACATGCATACAAACATACATACATACTTACATACTGTACAGGAAGCTGCTTCATACATACACACTGACACACATACACATACATAATATACAGGAAGCTGCATCACACATAGATACATTCTGACACACATAGACATACATAAAATACAGGAAGCTGCTTCATACATACATACATGCATACATACTGACACACATACACATATCATAGAGGAAGCTGCATCGTACATACATACATACATACATACTGACACACATACACATATACAGGAAGCTGCATTATTCACACTGACACACATACGCATACATAATATACAGGAAGCTGCGTCACACATACATACATACAGGAAGCTGCATCATACATACATACATACATACATACTGACACACATAAATACATACATACATACTGACACACATACATACATATGTACATACATACACACATACAGGAAGCTGCTTCATACACATATACATACATACATACAGGAAGCTGCTTCATACATACAAACATACTGACAAACATATACATACATACTATAGAGGAAACTGCTTCATACACATATACATACATACATACAGGAAGCTGCTTCATACATACATACATACATACTATACACTCTGCAGCAGGATGCATCACACAAACATGCATACATACTATACACACATACATATTAGACACATAAATACTATACATACTAGACACATATACATACGATACACACATACTTACTATACACACTGTAGGAGGCAGCATCATACATACATACATACACATATACATACTATACACAAACACATACTAGACACATATATATATACTATACACAAATACAAACTAGACACATATATATACTATACACAAATACAAACTAGACACATAAATATACTACACACAAATACATACTAGACACATACATATACTATACACAAATACATACTAGACACATACATATACTATACACAAATACATACTAGACACATAAATATACTACACACAAATACATACTAGACACATATATATACTATACACAAATACAAACTAGACACATAAATATACTACACACAAATACATACTAGACACATACTATACAAAAATACATACTAGACACATATATATACTACACACAAATACATACTAGACACATACATATACCATACACAAATACATACTAGACACATATATATACTACACACAAATACATACTAGACACATATACATACTATACACAAATACATACTAGACACATATACATACTATACACAAATACATACTAGACACATATATATACTACACACAAATACATACTAGACACATATACATACTATACACAAATACATACTAGACACATATACATACTATACACAAATACATACTAGACACATATATATACTACACACAAATACATACTAGACACATATATACTACACACAAATACAAACTAGACACATATATATACTATACACAAATACATACTAGACACATATATATACGATACACAAATACATACTAGACAAATATATATACTATACACAAATACAAACTAGACACATATATATATACTATACACAAATACATACTAGACACATATATATATACTAGACACAAATACATACTAGACACATATAAATACTATACACGCACACACACACTACACACACATACATACATACATACATACTAGAAACAGTGTAGACAATCCCCTGCGAGCTGCACAGCCCCATACACCTCACCTGCACCTGTCTCTCAATTGTATTGCATTGGGTCAGGACAGGTTTTCAGCTTGTTTCTATTCACTGACAGCGATCAGAGATCTTATACATGGAGGAGGACACAAACATCAAGTATAGGAGAAGATTACAGAACTCTCCGGTATACGATGACTCAGCTTTAATAACAGAGAAGCCGCCATTCCCTCCATTCCTGTGAGATGTCTGAGTCAGGGTCTCCAGCTGCGCAGTGTGTATGGTGTCTAGTATTAGCCCCACAGCTCTTCTATATATTCTACCTGCAGACATGAGCGGAAGCACAATGGGGAAGATTTGTCAGACATGGTGTAAAGTGAGACCTCTAGCAACCAATCAGATTCCACCTTTCATTACTCACAGACTCTTTGGAAAATAAAAGGTGGAATCTGATTGGTTGCTAGGGGCAACTGAGCCAGTTTCACTTTACATCATGTTTGATAAATCTCCCCGAATGACTTTCCCAGAAGGATAATAATATTATACCATTCTAACAATAATACTTATAATAATAACAGATGTGACCGGCACCACCCCCAACACCGTCAAAGTATTAAAACAATGATTATATATAATACAAGGGGAGGGGCCTAGTGATAATATGGGAGTGGTTATGTGAAATGGGTGTGGCTTTTGATGGGAGGGGAGGGGCTACAACACAATCCTGCCTGTTGTTCCTGGAAAAAGTCAACAAGCTTGTAAACAGACACACCCACCCACCTAGCTTAGATAAACTCCTATAATAAGGGGATGGGGGTGCAGTTGTTTCATACACCATATAATTGAACATTGCCTGACTAATTTCCCAGAATGCAATTTTTTTCAGTGCAGATACTGAAAAAACAGGAGATCCTGATAATTAATTCTACAGCTGCAGAATTAAGAATGCAGCTCTGAGGTATAACAGAGGCTGCAACTCAAGGGGAACAACAGAAAGAAATGTATATGCATACTTTTCCCATGTTGATTGCATTTGTAAGATAAGTTCAGTTTATGGTATTGTTTATTATTATTGTAATGTTTGATATTTTTAAATAAGAGAACTACAGGATGTAACTCAGGATAAGTAATGTAATGTATGTACACAGTGACCCCACCAGCAGAATAGTGAGTGCAGCTCTGGAGTATAAGACAGGATGTAACTCAGGATCAGTAATGTAATGTATTTACACAGTGACCCCACCAGCAGAATAGTGAGTGCAGCTCTGGAGTATAATACAGGATGTAACTCAGGATCAGTAATGTAATGTATGTACACAGTGACCCCACCAGCAGAATAGTGAGTGCAGCTCTGGGGTATATTACAGGATGTAACTCAGGATCAGTACAGGATCAGTAATGTAATTTATGTACACAGTGACCCCACCAGCTGAATAGTGAGTGCAGCTCTAGAGTATATTACAGGATGTAACTCAGGATCAGTACAGGATAAGTAATGTAATGTATGTACACAGTGACCCCACCAGCTGAATAGTGAGTGCAGCTCTGGAGGATAATACAGGATGTAACTCAGGATCAGTACAGGATAAGTAATGTAATGTATGTACACAGTGACCCCACCAGCAGAATAGTGAGTGCAGCTCTGGAGGATAATACATGATGCAGTTGTAGGGTAGCCATACAGACATATTAGGAGACTGTCTCATCCTCCCACAATGCAACATGCTAAGTATTTCCAATCCCAGAAGCCATGGCACATGTCGGGCCTCCTGCTCCTCTCTGTCTGTACAGATCTGTTCATTAATCTACAAATAAACGCTTAATGAATTCTGGATAATTACATTTATAAATCTGAGCTATAAACAAATTATATGATGATGATGATGATGATTTTCTTGCCTGGATTGCCCGTGCCTGAAGCTACTCTAATACATGGAGGCCATGAGGTCTGGAACAATGGGGACTATTTAGGACCTGCTCCTCCTCATCACAGACAGACTCCATTGTTACTAGGGACATTCCTACTCCTACTCTCATTCTCCCCTCCCCCCCAGAGACGCTGGGGTCACAGGTCAACGACTCCTTCAATAGCCCTCCATCCTTGGGGTACCACAGGGAGTCTGCAGGACACAATGATCCCCCCCCTTAGTAGAGGCGCCTGCTGACTGCTCAGTGACCCCAGGCCCAGACTCCTGTCAGCTCTGTCTTATACAAACATTCTCTATAACCACCCAGGAAACAATACAGGCGTGGAATAACAAGTGATGCAAGCAGAAACCGCTGCACAGTCATATACAGCAAGCACAGGGATGGCATCTGCTGGCTATGGGACATTGGAGAACTCCTGCCGCTTACTTTGGGTTTCTGTTTCTCTCTATTTTAAAGGGGTACTCCAGCCAAAAAAATAAAAAAAAATCTTTTAAATCAACTTGTGTCAGAAAGTTATATAGGTTTGTAGTTTACTTCTATTAAAAAGTTCCAGTACTTATTAGCTGCTGTATGTCCTGCAGGGAGTGGTGTTATCTTTCCAGTCTGACACAGTGCTCTCTGCTGCCACCTCTGTCCATGTCAGGAACTGTCCAGTCTAGGAGAGATTTTCTATGGAGATTTGCTGCTACTCTGGACAGTTCCTGACATGGACAGAGATGGCAGCAGAGAGCACTGTGTCACACTAGAACAAATACACCACTTCCTGCAGGACATACAGCAGCTGATAAGTACTGGACGATTGGAGATTTTTTTTTTTTTAAGACGTAAATTACAAATCTCTGGCACTTTCTTTTACCAGTTGATTTGAAAGGGAAAAAAAATGCTGAAATACCCCTTTAACATCTATGCTTGATGTCAGTGAATGGAAACATTCTTGTGTACATCTAGTGACTCTGAACCATCCTTTCATAGCTGAGGGTTTACTACAACTGTATCAAGTCTAGACAATCCTCTAAATAACCCGGATGCCAGAATGATACATTTACGGTGCAATGACACACTAGTAGTGAGCTGTTAGGACAGGAGACAGAATGGGGCTGAGGGGGTGTTTCCCTTAGAGTGCGTTCACACCTACAGGATCCGCAGCAGATCCGCAGCAGATTTGATGGTGCAGATTTGATGCTGTGTTCAGTTATTTAAATGAAATCTGCTGCGGATCTGCTGCGGATCCGCTAAGGGCCCTATTCCACCGGACGATTATCGTTCAGATTATCGTTAAATCGTTCGAATCTAAACGATAATCGTTCGGTTGAAATGCAGTAACGATTAACGACCGAACGAGAAATCGTTGATCGCTTTATAAGACCTGGACCTATTTTTATCGTTGCTCGTTCGCAAAACGTTCGCAAATCGTTCGCATTGAAAGACATCGTTCAGTCGTTCGCAATAGATACGAACGCAATAGCGAAGAAATACGGAAGAAGAAACGATCGCAATTACGATCATAAGTAACGATTATCGTTCCATGGAAATGAGTGAACGTTTTCAGGTCTTTCGCAATAGCGGTCGTTTGAGATCGTTAATCGTTAACGATTATGCTAACGATAATCGTCCGGTGGAATAGGGCCATAAGGGTGGTATTACACGGAACGATAATCGGCCGAATTGGCCCGATTCGGCCGATTATCGCTCTGTGTAATAAATGCAATGATCAGCCGATGACAACGATCATTGGCTGATCGTTGATATAGGTTAGAACCTATTTTCGTCGGGCGCCGACCGCGCACCGCTGCGTGTAATAGCGGTGCGTGGCCGGCGACTAACAATATACATTACCCATCCACGTTCCAGGGCTGCTCCTGCCGTCCGCTTCTCCCGGGGTCCCACGCGCTCTCTAGCGTCACAGAGGCCTGTCAGCTGATAGGCCGCCCAGCCAATCACAGGCCGCGGCGGTCCCGACCTGTGATTGGCTGAGCGGCCTACCAGCTGACAGGCTGCTGTGACGCTAGAGAGCGCGCGGGACCCCGGGAGAAGCGGATGGCAGGAGCAGCCCTGGAACGTGGATGGGTAATGTATGCCAGTTTAGCAAGGGCTGCAAGGACATCGGTAACGATGTCCTTGCAGCTCTTGTCAAACGATTATCGGGCCGTGTAATAGGTCCAGTAAACGAGCAACGATCTAGCAGATCGCTGCTCGTTTACAGGTATTATCGGGCCCTGCTCGGCCCGTGTAATATTAGTGTGAACGTACCCATACGGAGCATTGTCTGGGCTCGATACAGTTATAACAGACCCTTAGCTGTAAGAACAATTATATTCTGTACAGGTTTTTAGCTTGGCTTTAAAGGGGTACTCCGGAGAGTAAACAAATTCAAATCAACTGGTGTCAAAACGTTATACAGATTTGTAATTTACTTCTATTTAAAAATCTCCAGTCTTCCAGTACTTACCAGCTGCTGTATGTCCTGCAGGAAGTGGTGTATTCTTTCCAGTCTGACACAGTGCTCTCTGCTGCCACCTCTGTCCATGTCAGGAACTGTCCAGAGCAGGAGAGGTTTTCAATGAGGATTTGCTACTGCTCTGGACAGTTCCTGACATGGTCAGAGAACACTGTGTCAGACTAGAAAGAATACATCACTTTCTGCGGGACATACAGCAGCTGATAAGTATTTGAAGGCTTGAAATGTTTACATAGAAGTAAATTACAAATTCATATAACTAATGCTGCGTTTACACGGAACAATTATCGTTCGAATTTTCGCGATAACGATTGCTTTTGAGCGATAATCGTTCCGTGTAAAATGGTTCATTTTGATCTTTCAACATGTTCTCAAATCGTCGTTCATCGTTTGCTAAAAATCCGCAGATCGTTTCATGTAGACGGTCTTTCAAAGATTCACCCTATGTAAAAGATGGGCTTAAGCGATCTTAAAAACAATCGCATTAACGATTTTTCTTACAAATTTTCTTACGATTTTTCTTACGATTTATTCGTCTAAACCCTGATCGTTATAAAAACCAAATCGTTGCTTCAAAATCGTTAAACGATCGAAAACGATTCAAAAACTTTTTCTTCTTCCGGAGTACCCCTTTAAATATGGATGTTCCTATTCATCCTCTTATACAGGGTATGGATAAATACAGTATATAATCCAGAAAGTCTGATAATCCAGCATAATGTGGGATGTCTCAGGACCAGGTGAGCAGAGAGAAGAACATTCTCCTAGAATTTTTTGATAATCCAGAATATATTAGCTGCCCCTGATCTGTGCTGTCATTGAGAGGTACGGGGGTCTCTGGTGAGTCTGGGCAATAGGTACACTGCAGCCCCCCAATAACCAGTAGGCCATAGAGGGGGTCCAGGCAGTAGTATTACAAGGACACCAGGGCTTCTCACAGTCCCCTATAAGGAGCGGCTCTGATTTGGTATCAGTTATTATTACACCTAAGGTAATGGCTTAATTTCTAATATAATGAGAATCCTCTGTGTGTCCTGAGACACGTTACATAAGACTGTGATCACACAGGTTGGACTTGACCTGGATTCTGGTGCAGATTCTGATCTGAAATCAATGTCATATCCAGCGGTAACCTTGAAGGGTGACAATAAGGACTCTTTACAGTTCCTAATACTCTGTGCATTTCTCACTATAGGGTGGTACTACACGGAACGATTATCGTTCGAAAAATCACTTGGATTTGAAAGATAATCGTTTAGTGTAATAGCAGACAACGATAAAACGCTCAACCAGAAATCGTTGGTGGTGTAATAGAATTTGGACCTATTTTTATCGCTGATCATTTGCAAATCGTTCGTATGGAATAAGACGTCAATCGGTCGTTCGCAGTAGCGGCGAACGTGGTAATGACGACAGGACGAACGCAATAACGATCATAAGTAACGATCATCGTTCCGTGTAATTGCGTGAACGATTTTAGGTCGTTCGCCATAGCTGTCGTTAATCGTTCATTGTCGAAAAATCGCTTTGTGGAATAGTACCCATAGGAAACTCACCTGATGCAGGGAAGAGATGAGCAACTTGTTGCTGTGGATTCCACAAAGACTGGAGTGCAATCAGGTTACGGAAACACTATTTAAAGTGTCACTGTCGTTTAAATTTAGTACAGGCGATTTTAAGAAACTTTGTAATTGGGTTTATTAGCGCTCCCACATATCTTCATGGTTCTCTTATGGGGAGGGGAGGGGGGGGGGTGAACGTAGATGAGGCACCAAAACAGGACAACAAAGAGTTAATTTACAGCTACATCATGGGGCTATCTCCTCTGAAGTCAGCAATGACCTCTCTGACCTCTGAATACCGGCTTTCACACAGGTCCTGCTGTGTAATCCTTTGTTCTCTGCTGGTGACAAATCTCCCTCCTCCCCCCTCCCCTCTCCATAGAACAGACAGAGGCACTTCTGATGCAACAAGTTGTGATTTCCTGATAATGAGCAGTGAATGAGAGAGAAGGGAGGGGGGGACTGGGGAAAGTCTTTTTGAATGCAGATAATGGCATATTTGCCTAATAAACCCAATTACAAAGTTTCTACAAATAGCCTGGACTATTGATTTCTGCATTAAAAAAAAAAAAAAATACAGTGACACTTTAAGGGGGAATTATTATTGGGATCACTACAAGGAATCTGCACTGAAATTGATGGGTTTGGCAGAGGTCTCTGAATTCTGCCATGTTGGATTATTACACCATGTGTGAACATACCCTTACTTTCTAAGGACATGAAGGGGTTACAGCGATAAGTCAGGATATGAAATCGCTGTAGTAGGAGGCACAGCCCTGACTCATCCTTCATATTACTACAGCCCATAATACAGCCTCTGTGTAGTGTCCTGTAATAGTCACCACCGGACCACGGCACAGACTGAACCGCAGTGATCAGCCAGAGAAGCTGTCACCTCTATCCTACATTCCTCAATAGGGGGCAGCACTGAGCAGAGATGGGGCTATCCATTAGGGCCCTACTTCACCGGACGATTATCGTTCGCACAATCGTTAACGATTAACGATCTCAAACGGCCGCTACTGCGAAAGACCTGAAAATGTTCACTCATTTCCATGGAACGATAATCGTTACTTATGATCGTATTTGCGATCGGTTTTTTTTCTTCGCTATTGCATTCGTATCTACTGCGTACGACCGAACGACGTCTTATTCAATGCGAACGATTTGCGAACGTTTTGCGAACGAGCAACGATAAAAATAGGTCCAGGTCTTATAAAGCGATCAACGATTTCTCGTTCGGTCGTTAATCGTTAACTGCATTTCAACCGAACGATTATCGTTTAGATTCAAAAATTTAACCATAATCTGAACGATAATCGTCTGGTGGAATAGGGCCCTTAGGGGCCCTATTAAATCGTTAAATAGCTCGAATCTAAACGATAATCGTTCGTTTAAATAGCAGTTAACAATTAACGACCGAACAAGAAATCGTTGATCGCTTTATAAGAGCTGGACCTATTTTTATCGTTGCTCATTCGCAAAACGTTCGCAAATCGTTCGCATTCGTTCGGTTGTTCGCAGTAAATACGAACGCAATAGCGAAGAAATAACGATCACAAATACGATCATAAGTAGCGCTTATCGTTCCAAGTAAATGAGTGAACGTTTTCAGGTCTTTTGCAATAGCGGTCGTTTGAGATCGTTAATCGTTAACGATTATGCGAACAATAATCGTCCGGTGGAATAGGGCCCTTATGCTGCGTTTACACCAAACGATAATTGGCCCGATCGTACGATTAATAATGTCGGAGTAACGTTTTTTTTTTTTCATAACGGTCAGCGTTTAGACGGTACGATATATCGTACGGAAATTCGTTTTGCGATCGTTTTGCGATCGCTTAAGCCTATCTCACACATTGGATAAATCGGCGAACGACTGTTTACACTGAACGATCTGCAAATTTTTTGCGAACAACGATGTTAGAACATGTTGTAAGATCAAAATAAACGATTTCTCGTTCGTCGTTTGATCGTTCACAGCGTTTACACGTACGGTTATCATTCGAATTCGATCGTTATCGTGCGAATTCGCACGATAATCGTTCCGTCTAAACGCAGCATTAGTCACAGAGTCTCCCAGATGTCACAGCTCCACAATAAATAGAATGGACATCTGGTGAATTGTGAGGCTACTCAGCTGTTGCAGAACTACAAGTCCCAGCATACACAAAGTCTGCAATCTTCATAGCATGCTGGGAATTGTAGTTTACCTTGTCTCCGCTAATCTTTAAAAGATATTGTCATAGCTTGGACTGGATGGTGTTCTCTACAGAAAACACAACACGGGTGACAATAAAACGCCAAGGACAGAAACATGGAAAACTCTCATGTGACCACATCCAGGAGGGGCGGGCGACGTGACCCCCACACCAGGTGGTACAGTCTGACAGTTCCCTAATACATTGGCGGAGGGGGGGGGAGGTGGTGTTCCCGCCACTGATCTAGAACATTTATGGACCTGATATTCTAGACCAGGAGGGGTCAAACCTGCGGCTCTCCAGCTGTTGCAGAACTATAATTCCCATCATTCCTGGGCAGCTAAAGCTTTACAGCTTTAGCTTTGGCTCTCCAGGCAAGACGGGAATCGTAATCCTGTAACAGCTGGAGGGCCTGAGTATGACACCTGTGTTCTAGGCCTTATTGGCTGAACGTTCCAGATCATTTAGACCAGCTGGACCAGGGATGAGGAACTTTGGCTCATCAGCTGTTGCAAAACTACAACTCCCATCATGCTTGGACAGAATCTAGAACAGGGGTGTCAAACTCAGGCAAAAACTACAAAACCCATCATGCCTGGGCAGCCAAAGCTTTAGCTTTGGCTGTCCAGGCATGACTGGATTTGTTGTTTTGTAACAGCTGGAGGGTCTGAGTTTGACACGTGTGATCTAGAACATCCAGCTAATAAGGTCTAGAACAGAGGTAGGGAACCCTGGCAAAACTGTAACTCCCATCATGCCTGGCTGTCCAAGCATGATGGGAGTTGTAGTTTTGGAACAGCTGAAGAGCCAAAGTTCCCTATCCCTGATCTAGAATATCAGGACCATGAATGGTCTAGAACAGAAATGTCAAACTCAGGCCCTCTAGCTGTTTCAAAACAAAAATTCCCATCATGCCTGGACAGCCAAAGCTAAAGCTTTGGCTGTCCGGGCATGATGGGAATTGTAGTTTCGTAATAGCTGGAGGGCCTGAGTTTGACACTTCTGGTCTAGAAGGGAACCATAAATGATCTGGAACGTCCAGCTAATAAGGTCTAAAACACAGGTGTCAAACACAGTATTCTAGATCATTAATGCTTCCATTCCAAACCATTAATGGGCCTGGCATTCTAGATCATTTGTGGTCCCAACATTCTAGTCTATTCAGTTCCATTCATTGGCCCGACAGTCTAGACCAGGGGTGACAAACCGCAGCCCTCCAGCTGTTACAAAGCCGATTCTGCTTTGGCTGTCCAGACATGATAGGAATTGTAGTTTTGCAACAGCTGGCGGGCCGCAAGTTTGACACCCCTGCTCTAGACCATTCTTGGTCCCAACATTCTAGACCAGTTATGGTTCCATACTGGGCCTGACATGGTAAACCATTCATAGTTCAGTCGGGCATTCCGGATCATTCATGGACTGACATTCTACATTCCTCAGCCAAAGCTTCGTCTGTCCAGGCATGATGGGAATTGTAGTTGTGCAACAGCTGGAGGGCCGAAGGTTCCCCATCCCTGCTCTACCCAATAGCAGCAATGTTACCCAACAAGAGCAGGGGGCACCACCAGGGGGCGCTGCTGTCATTGTCTCCTCTGGGTGCCCAGGTCCTGTATAGTGAGGGGTGTAAAGGCAGGACCCCCCTCCCATTTACCTCTTGCTATGAAGCCCCCTCTACTCTCTATGCATCTCTGCCTGTAATCATCTCATTGATTCCCCTCGCCTTCTGATTACACTAGGGGACTAATACTTATGCAATTTATACTATGTGGATCAATACAATGTACAATTTATAGCTTGGCAATGAGGAATCAATAGCGCAGCGGTCATCTGGCCGGGGTAATACCTTCACATCTATGAGCGGTTCCCGTCACCCTGGACGCTCACAGGTCCCAAGCACCCTAAGGGCACGGTGGGGTAGTAATAAGGTGGGTGTGGGGTGGCGGTCCCTCTACACCCAGCCTGTAACACTCACCCACAGCTCTACAGACGCGCTTTGATGTCTCTAAGAACAAACTGTACAAAACAGATAGTAAAGGTCATGGACTGGTTAACCCTTCGCGGCAGGGTCTGGAGCTGGTGAGGCATCTATAGAAGCATCCGGACTCTCTCTTATATATTCTATCTAGCTGTGGTTATATCTGAATCTGGAAAAGCTGGGTGATCATTACAGAGGCTGGGGACTGGGGGGTATATAGAATGCAAGAAAAAGCAGTATACGGCTCATGATTACAGCTCCTGAGAGAGAGGTCACCCAGCTTTCCCAGACGTCTGAACAGCAAGTCTAGTAATAGTCTACTGCTTCATGTTCTGGTGTCTGGGAAAGCTGGGTGATCATTACACAGGGTTGGGGATTGGGGAGCCTATATGGAGAGTATATAGAATACAAGAAAAAGCAGTATACGGCTCATGATTACAGCTCCTGAGGGAGTGATCACCCAGCTTTCCCAGACATCTAAACAGCAAGTACCCCTTCATGGCTAAGCAAATCTGTTCTGGCGTATGGGAAAGCTGGGTGATACCCCTTCATGGCTAAGCAAATCTGTTCTGGTGTATGGGAAAGCTGGGTGATACCCCTTCATGTCTAAGGAAATCTGTCCTGGGGTCTGGGAAAGCTGGGTGATACCCCTTCATGCCTAAGGAAATCGGTTCTAGAGTCCGGGAAAGATGGGTGATCATTACAGAGGCTAGGGATTGAGGAGCCTACAGTCACCCAGCTTTCCGGGACGTCTGAACAGCAAGTACCCCTTCATGTTTAAGGAAACCTGTTCTGGTGTTTGGGAAAGCTGGATGATACCCCCATTGTAAGCTGTGTATAAGGTCACCCAGCTTTTCCAGGTACAGATACTAGCTTGGTAACTACACACCCAGACATGTCTTCCATTCAGGGGTGTCAGAAAGCTGTGGCAACCCCTTAGGGAGCCGTCATGGAAGACATATTGATTGTCACCCAGCTTTCCCAGAAACAGATAGAAATAAGATAGGGCTTAGTAGAAATGCTGAGAGTATGACGGGAGCGGAGACATCTCTGTGCAGGTCACATGATGGCGGCGGGTGTCGTCACTCGCTGGTGTCTCGGGAATAACTTTACGTTTCCGTCTTCCCTCAATTACATACTTGGCAGCAGATCCAAGTAAACACGGTGCCCGGGGGCAGAAACTTTACAGAGTGCTGACTGACCTCTGTCTGAGCACCTGCCTGTATAATCCATGCCCGGGGGACTACAACTCCCATCATGGTACACAGAAACACAGCATATTGCCAGGACCAGTCATGGGTGGGTTGTTGGCCGTCCCTGGGTCACGAGTGGCAGCAGGCTGCAATTAATGGGCCCATGCTGGGAGTTGTAGTTCCACCACAATAGTTCAAGGGGTGAACCAAGCTGTGACTGCCAGATCTAAAGAGGTTCTGCAGCAGCAGTGCCCAAGAACAAAATGCAGAGTGGAAAGAACACTTTGCCCTAGCGTCTGGGGTACTACAACTCCCAGCATGATAATGTCTCCCTGTTAGGGGCTGTAGAGCCCTGATACATTGATTATTCATAAGATATTAACCCATAAGCTGCCGACATAAACTAGTTACAGTAGAGGCAGCTGGATGAGGATGTGCAGGATGATGGACAGCTCTGTAGCCATGGAGGTTCTGCAGCAGCTGTGCCGTAATCTGAGACCAGTGATGGTGTAGCCCCCCACCCCCTCTGTATGGGATCAGCCAGGATGAGGGGGGTCTGTACCTTGCAGGTTCTGCACCCTGATGTCACTGATCTGTCCTATCAGCTCCTCGCGCTGGAACCAGTCCCACTCGTGTCCGGCCATGGGTGGGGGCAGAAGCCGCGGTGTGTGCACGGCGCCCGGCGGCCACTCTCCAGCCGACAAGTTCACCGAGGAAGTGGAGAGAGGAGCGGAGGGAGAGCGGCTCCTCCTCCCGATCCTGAGTGGGCAGGAGGCGGGGAGACTCCACGTGTGCCCGGCCTCCTCTGCCAGCTGTGCCCGCAACCCTGCCCGACATCCCCCGCCGGCCCTGGAGCACTGACCCCGTGTCTACTACTCCTGACAGCGCCCACCCAGGTATATTACCCACCTGTCCGGGTACTGACCCTGTGTATACTACTCCTGACAGTGCCCACCCAGGTATATTACCCACCTGTCCGGGCACTGACCCCGTGTCTACTACTCCTGACAGTGCCCACCCAGGTATATTACCCACCTGTCCGGGCACTGACCCTGTGTATACTACTCCTGACAGTGCCCACCCAGGTATATTACCCACCTGTCCGGGTACTGACCCTGTGTATACTACTCCTGACAGTGCCCACCCAGGTATATTACCCACCTGTCTGGGCACTGACCCCGTGTCTACTACTCCTGACAGTGCCCACCCTGGTATATTACCCACCTGTCCGGGCACTGACCCCTGTATACTACTCCTGACAGTGCCCACCCAGGTATATTACCCACCTGTCCGGGTACTGACCCTGTGTATACTACTCCTGACAGCGCCCACCCTGGTATATTACCCACCTGTCCGGGCACTGACCCTGTGTATACTACTCCTGACAGTGCCCACCCAGGTATACTCCCCACCTGTCCCGGTACTGACCCCTGTATACTACTCCTGACAGTGCCCACCCTGGTATATTACCCACCTGTCCAGGCACTGACCCCGTGTCTACTACTCCTGACAGTGCCCACCCTGGTATATTACCCACCTGTCCGGGTACTGACCCTATGTATACTACTCCTGACAGTGCCCACCCAGGTATATTACCCACCTGTCTGGGCACTGACCCCGTGTCTACTACTCCTGACAGTGCCCACCCAGATATATTACCCACCTGTCCGGGCACTGACCCCGTGTCTACTACTCCTGACAGTGCCCACCCAGGTATATTACCCACCTGTCTGGGCACTGACCCCGTGTCTACTACTCCATTACCCACCTGTCCGGGCACTGACCCTGTGTATACTACTCCTGACAGTGCCCACCCTGGTATATTACCCACCTGTCCGGGCACTGACCCCGTGTCTACTACTCCATTACCCACCTGTCCGGGTACTGACCCGGGACACCGTGTATACTACTCCTGACAGTGCCCACCCAGGTATATTACCCACCTGTCCGGGCACTGACCCTGTGTATACTACTCCTGACAGTGCCCACACTGGTATATTACCCACCTGTCTGGGCACTTACCCCTGTATACTACTCCTGACAGCGCCCACCCAGGTATACTACCCACCTGTCCGGGCACTGACCCTGTGTATAATACTCCTGACAGCGCCCATCCTGGTATATTACCCACCTGTCCGGGCACTCACCCTGTGTATACTACTCCTGACAGTGCCCACCCTGCTATATTACCCACCTGTCCGGGTACTGACCCCTGTATACTACTCCTGACAGTGCCCACCCAGGTATAGTACCCACCTGTCCGGGCACTGACCCGTGTCTACTACTCCTGACAGTGCCCACCCTGGTATATTACCCACCTGTCCGGGTACTGACCCTATGTATACTACTCCTGACAGTGCCCACCCAGGTATACTATCCACCTGTCTGGGCACTGACCCCGTGTCTACTACTCCTGACAGTGCCCACCCAGGTATACTACCCACCTGTCCGGGCACTGACCCCGTGTCTACTACTCCTGACAGTGCCCACCCAGGTATATTACCCACCTGTCCGGGCACTGACCCCGTGTCTACTACTCCTGACAGTGCCCACCCAGATATATTACCCACCTGTCTGGGCACTGACCCCGTGTCTACTACTCCATTACCCACCTGTCCGGGCACTGACCCTGTGTATACTACTCCTGACAGTGCCCACCCTGGTATATTACCCACCTGTCCGGGCACTGACCCCGTGTCTACTACTCCATTACCCACCTGTCCGGGTACTGACCCGGGACACCGTGTATACTACTCCTGACAGTGCCCACCCAGGTATATTACCCACCTGTCCGGGCACTGACCCTGTTTATACTACTCCTGACAGTGCCCACCCTGGTATATTACCCACCTGTCTGGGCACTGACCCCTGTATACTACTCCTGACAGCGCCCACCCTGGTATATTACCCACCTGTCCCGGCACTGACCCTGTGTATAATACTCCTGACAGCGCCCATCCTGGTATATTACCCACCTGTCCGGGCACTGACCCTGTGTATACTACTCCTGACAGTGCCCACCCTGGTATATTACCCACCTGTCTGGGAACTGACCCCTGTATACTACTCCTGACAGCGCCCACCCAGGTATACTACCCACCTGTCCCGGCACTGACCCTGTGTATAATACTCCTGACAGCGCCCATCCTGGTATATTACCCACCTGTCCGGGCACTGACCCTGTGTATACTACTCCTGACAGTGCCCACCCTGCTATATTACCCACCTGTCCGGGCACTCACCCTGTGTATACTACTCCTGACAGTGCCCACCCTGCTATATTACCCACCTGTCCGGGCACTGACCCGTGTCTACTACTCCTGACAGTGCCCACCCAGATATCCTGCCCACCTGTCCGGGCACTGACCCGTGTATGAACTACTCCTGACAGTGCCCACCCTGGTATATTACCCACCTGTTCGGGTACTGACACCGTGTATACTACTCCTGACAGTGCCCACCCTGGTATACTACCCACCTGTCCGGGCACTGACACTGTGTATACTACTCCTGACAGTGCCCACCCAGGTATACTACCCACCTGTCCGGGCACTGACCCTGTGTATACTACTCCTGACAGTGCCCACCCTGGTATATTACCCACCTGTCCGGGCACTGACCCTGTGTATACTACTCCTGACAGTGCCCACCCTGGTATATTACCCACCTGTCCGGGCACTGACCCCATGTAGCCTGCTCCTGCACTTCTGGTTTGGTATCTTGTCCACTTGCTTAGAGACTGTGCACCCCCAAAAACCCAAAAAATGCCCATTGCCCACCTTACATCTGTACCCATGTATATTTTCTTCTTCCCTCCCGTATATCCTACCCAAGACCATATTATTCAGGACTATGGACACCCTACCCTTCTACTCAGATGTTCTGCCAACCTGCCTAAGCACTGTGCACCCCCAACAAATGCCCACCTTTCATCTCTACCCATGTAGTGCCCTACCCGTCCGTTCCTTTATCAGTGTCCACCCTCTGCCCACTTCATGGCCCTTTCAGGGTTACCAGTCTCTGCATCCATAATATTTCCTTGCCTTTCTAGCTGTACTGTAATTGGCAGAACTGGGTGCATATGCTTTTCGGGGGTCTAGGAAAGCTGAGTGAGAAGCTCTGACGAAAATCCATATTTCTAAAAAGCATAAGAAGTAGCCGAAGAGCAAATCTTTATAGAGAGCGATCGCCTATACTCCTGTGTACACTGCAGATCAGGAAGGAAAAAGAGAATTCTTAATAGAAAATTCAATGACTCAAGGAAGATACCAACAACAATACTAAGAATAAATAATAAATATTATGGAAATGATCCTGTTCGTATCGCCACACGTTACAACCCCCCACCTCCACCTACAAGATATCTGCATGTAATACTATACACATTGAAATGTGCCCATCCTCGTAGCTCCGCTGAATAATTTCCTACTATATTTATATGTTTGTGGGGTCTCCATTTTTCTAATACTGCCTTGAGATTTATGAGTGATGAGAGGAAAGCCTTAATTTACCTTTCAGGGACAGTGTGGATCATCTTCAGGACACAGACTGGCTCAGCTTGCAGGTTCACAGCACAGACTCTCCCTCTCCAGCCCACAGTAAGCCCCATCCTTGTTTCCTGTGTTCTGTCCTGACCTAGCTGTTACTAGAGACAGATTTAGCCTAACAACAGGCAGTGGACAGTAGATTGCAAGAGAAGGGAGACATTTATTGACCAAGAGTTTAAAGCCGGGTTGCTGGGGGTAAAGACTGATTTTTAGTGATTTACAAATATGTTAGAAAACACTCAGGATGTCACATAGAGGGAAATTGCTTAAAACAACAGTGATACATTAGTGATCTGCAGTGAGCTCCTCCTAGTGGTGGCTGCAGGTTGAGAATATAGATAGATAGATAGATAGATAGATAGATAGATAGATAGATAGATAGATAGATAGATAGATAGATAGATAGGAGATAGATAGATAGATAGATAGATAGGAGATAGATAGATAGATAGATAGATAGATAGATAGATAGGAGATAGATAGATAGATAGATAGATAGATAGATAGATAGATAGGAGATAGATAGATAGATAGATAGATAGATAGATAGGAGATAGATAGATAGATAGATAGGAGATAGATAGGAGATAGATAGGAGATAGATAGATAGATAGATAGATAGATAGATAGATAGATAGGAGATAGATAGATAGATAGATAGATAGATAGATAGATAGATAGATAGGAGACAGATAGATAGGAGATAGATAGATAGATAGATAGATAGGAGATAGATAGATAGATAGATAGGAGATAGATAGATAGATAGATAGATAGATAGATAGATAGATAGATAGATAGGAGATAGGAGATAGATAGATAGATAGATAGATAGGAGATAGATAGATAGATAGATAGATAGATAGATAGATAGATAGATAGGAGATAGATAGATAGATAGATAGATAGATAGATAGATAGATAGATAGATAGGAGATAGATAGGAGATAGATAGATAGATAGATAGATAGATAGATAGATAGGAGATAGATAGATAGATAGATAGATAGATAGATAGATAGATAGATAGATAGGAGATAGATAGGAGATAGATAGATAGATAGATAGATAGATAGATAGGAGATAGATAGATAGATAGATAGATAGATAGATAGATAGGAGACAGATAGATAGGAGATAGATAGATAGATAGATAGATAGATAGGAAGGAGATAGATAGATAGATAGGAGATAGATAGATAGATAGATAGATAGATAGATAGATAGATAATAGATAGATAGATAGATAGATAGATAGATAGATGGATGGATAGATAGATAGATAGATAGATAGATAATAGATAGATAGATAGATAATAGATAGATAGGAGATAGATAGATAGATAGATAGATAGATAGATAGATTAGATAGATTAGATAGATAGATAGATAGATAGATAGATAGATAGATAGATAGATAGATAATAGATAGATAGATAGGAGATAGATAGATGTATAGTAGATCTATGTGCTTCTCTCTCTTTCCTCGGCAGCGTCTTGCACAGTACTGACATTTTGGAGACAATACATAATCCTAGGTTTCGTATAACCTGTCATCTTCATCGCTGCTTAATCCGTCACCAACTAACAGAATTAGTTTTGCACAGAGATGACAGGTTTATTTTTGGTGAAAAAAAAAAATGTCACGACAATCAGACACAGAGCTATATCCCAGCCATTCTAGGCTTGGCTCTATATGTGTGAGACTACAACTCCCAGCATTCCTAGCTGGTAGGCCATACACAGGGCAGATGCCCAGCCACATGTTGCAGACCCCCGCTGTACGCTGCGGTTGGATCTCATATACCATTCCACGTACATCGCTCCTCTCCTCTATTATTAATTTATTAACCCGAGCGGGGGAGGACGGCAGAACGCCGAGATGGTGGGAGACAAGAATCATCCATCTGACCAACACAGCAATGGGTACAGCCGCACCTTCCATCTACATAAAGGGACTGATTATACTCCACTCACATCCAAAGCTGCTTTTTCTATGGGGATTTGTTGCTGCTCTGGACAGTTCCTGACATGAACAGAGGTGGCAGCAGAGAGCAGTGTGTCAGACTGGAAAAAATGCACCACTTCCTGCAGGACATACAGCAGCTGATAAGTACTGGAAGACTGCAGATTTTAAAACAGAAGTAAATTACAAATCTATAGAACTTTCTGAAAACCCGTTGATTTGTAAGAAATATATTTTCACCAGAATATCCCTTTAAGTATTCAGAACTGTTATCAAAGCCTAATGCATTGTGGGAGCATTGATTACAGTTAAGTTGTGAGGTCACAAAGGCAACCAGCAGAATTGTGATTGCAGCTCTGGATGTGACTAGAGCAAAAGACTTAGAAATCTAGAAAATGTAGTTCTGCTTCATTGTGCCCAACATAATTCAGACTGTTTTTTGTAATGTTGAGTGACAACTACTTCAAAGTTCTTATGGGTTGTCACCAGCCTTTCAAGTTGCTTAAAGGGGTTATCCAGTATCAGAAAACCGAAAACAGCGCCACCACTGTCCTTAGGTGATGGGTGGTATTACAGCCCATTCTACTTGAACTAGGGGTGGGGAACCTAGTGTAAAAGTACAATTCCCATCATGCCCGGACAGTCACACCAGGTTCCCCATGAGTGGCTTAAATAAGCTGCAATACTACAAGCAAACTGAGGACAAGAGTGGCGCTGTTTCAGAAAATAAAAACTTGGAAAACCCCCTTTGGTACCTTGCCGTCATCTCTAAAATCTGTCTAAGTTCCAGTTTACTCATGAACCAGGAAGCCCTGGATGAACAGTGGTCTGGGTCCTTTAAAGAGTCAGACATAGGATATATATGTGAATCAGCCCTTTAAGAAATAGGGTTATGGTATGTTCTTCTACAATGAAGAGTCTCCACTCTATGGACAACACCTTTAAGAAGAATTCACTATTATATAACATCTATTGGGACAAGAATCCTGCTGCAACAGGTGTCTGGTAGAAGCGGAGCGCTGCTCTGCAGTGATGAAGTCGGCTTTTCTTCATCTTTTCTTGGCATTGCCCCCGGGATAGTCTGCATATTGTGAGCTACATTGTCAGGAGGAAAACCGCCATTGTTGGAAAGATGAAGAACTTACTGTAATGACCTATATAACAGATACGTCCCCGATCTGTACGAAAAATAACACTGCAGGGGGAGACCGCTCTTATTATAGTCATTACCTGTGCAAGCTATACATGCTATATAACATTCTGTATATAGTCATATGGAACATGCTGGTATAACATGGGTATCTCCTGTATTTAATTATATATGTACCGCTGGTATAACCTGGGTATCTCCTGTATATAATTATATATGTACAGCTGGTATAACCTGGGTATCTCCTGTATATAATATATATGTACAGCTGGTATAACCTGGGTATCTCCTGTATATATTTATATATATATATATATATATATATATATATATATACGGCTGGTATAACCTGGGTATATATTATATATAATTATATATGTACAGCTGGTATAACCTGGGTATATACTGTATATAATTGTATATGTACAGCTGGTATAACCTGGGGATCTCCTGTATATAATGATATATATATGGTCGGTATGATATCATCATCATCCTCTATTAATATACCACCAGACAGGAGAATGGCAGCATTAATGTTCCTGCTATATATATGCACATTTCTGAGGAGTTACATGACGGCTCCTGACTACTCTGCTTCTGTAGTGATGAGGAAGGTGTCAGGTCTGGAGAATATTCTATGCAGATGAGACAAGTGCGGGGCGCACCGTCAGCACAATGTCAGGGAGTTAGTTCAGGTGGATACAGTGCAGGGGTGTATATACTGTATCCTCTGTATCCCATCTACAGAGACGCTGCAATGAGTTATAACAAGCAGGTTCCCAGCCTGGAGTGGGCCTCACCCCTTATAAATGCCAGGGCCGGGCAGCGGCCTATAATACCGCATCGATATGTTTTATTGCTTCTAATAAAGCCATCACATATAGAAGGTCTCATAACACATAAGTGTAATATACAGCACTATATACTGATCACCTGGGGTATCTAAACCTATAATGTGCCATACTGTGCTGGTGTATCTAAGCCTACAATGTGCCATACTGAGTTGGTTTATATAAGCCTATGATGTGTGATACGGTCTTGGTGTGTTTAAGCCTATAATGTGTGACTTTGTTCTGGTGTATCTAAATGTATTGTATGTGATACAATACAGGTGTATCTAAGCCTGTGATGTGTGATGCTATACTGGTTTATATACTGGAAGTCTATAATGGGTGATACTATTCAGGTGTATACAAGTCTATGATGTGTGATACAGTATTGGTGTATATCAGACGGTGTGTACAGTACTATCTGCATGTATCTAAGTCTATGATGTGTGATACTATACAGGTGTATACAGGTCTGTGATGTGTGATACAGTATTGGTGTATATCTTTCTTGATGTATCTAAGCCTATAATGTGTGATACTGTACAGGTGTATACAAGTCTATGATGTGTGCAGTGGCGTAGCTACCATAGAGGCAAGGTAGGCAGTTGCTATGGGGCCATGCAGGAGGGGGCCCAGGGGAGGAGGTAAAAGCTGTCCTGTGTCCTTCTACTTAACCCCTTATGTACTGCAGTGTGCAAGTAACCCAATGTTTACTTACATGCTGAAACACAAAAAAGGGTTAACAAGCAGAAGACAGAGATCTTTGCTTCACTGCACTGATAACCTCTAACCTCTGTTCTCCAGCTGGCAACCAAGTAGGAAAGGAAATTGTGCAGCGCTCCATGCAGAGGTCAGGGGTTATCAGTGCACCAGCAGAAAAGTATATATATATATATATATATATATATATATATACTCAGTGCTTTGTGTTGTGCATAGGGGAGGGGGGCCCCTTAAAATTTTTTGCTATCGGGCCCTGTGAATCCTAGCTACGCCCCTGGATGTGTGATACTGTACAGGTGTATTCACGTCTATGATGTGTGATACAGTATTGGTGTATATTAGACTGTGTGTGCAGTACTATCTGCATGTATCTAAGTCTATGATGTGTGATACTATACAGGTGTATACAGGTCTGTGATGTGTGATACAGTATTGGTGTATATCTTTCTTGATGTATCTAAGCCTATAATGTGTGATACTGTACAGGTGTAGACAAGTCTATGATGTGTGATACTGTACAGGTGTATACAAGTCTATGATGTGTGATATTGTACAGGTGTATACACGTCTATGATGTGTGATACAGTATTGGTGTATATTAGACTGTGTGTGCAGTACTCTCTTGATGTATCTAAGCCTATGATGTGTGATGCTATACTGGTGTATATACTGTGAGCATATGATGTGTGACATAGTATTGGTGTGTGTGCAGTACCATCTTGATGTATCTAAGCCTATCATGTGAGATATGATTTCTGTTTCGTGCCAGGTGGATACAGCCTTGTATATTGCTGTAGATTCTGCAGGAGAACACGACGTGCTATCAGCCACTTTGTCTCCCAGATTACAATGCGGAGTGTTAGATTATTACAAACCTGATTATTATAATAGGCGGCAGCTATATGGGGGCTCAGCGGGATGCCGCCGTCTTCTTCCAGGCTAATACATCAGCTCTTCTCATGGGAAAATTGTCCTGGATCCATTGTATATAACATGTCTGAAAGAAATGATAAAGATAATCTATAAATAAATAAATAAATATATATATATATATATATATATATATATATATATCTATCTCCAATGTTCTGGTCACTCCTCTGCTATGTCAGGGACCACCTGACTCTCTGAACAATATGTTACATAGATAGGTGGAGACTCAAGGGTTAATGTTCCTTCTACTTGTGGGAGGAGCCTAGTCTGTCACCAGTAGGAGGTGACCATCATGTATGTTATCATTAGCCAATGAGGTCCTTAGACAGACAGTTCATGCTCCTCGTGGGCGGGGTTAACATTTATAAGGCTCCTCCCTCCTTCTTCTTATACTAAGACCGAGGCCTCTCTTCTACATGAAATAGAACGGGGACAAGATGTCTTGATTCTCCCCATTCTGGGGTGCAGGGGTGTAGTATTGGAGGTCCCTTGTTTATCTTGGCTTTGAGGCCCCCTTCAATGCACATTTCACTCTATGGGGGAGATTTATCAAACAAGGTGTAAAGTGAAACAGGCCCAGTTGCCCCTAGCAACCAATCAGATTCCACCTTTCATTTTCCAAAGAGTCTGTGAGGAATGAAAGGTGGAATCTGATTGGTTGCTAGGGGCAACTGAGCCAGTCTCACTTTACAGCATGTTTGATAAATCTCCCCCTATGTTCCTGTTCCCATTACAGGGTCATGTGACCACATTGTGGCCCCGTGTCTATTCCTGGCTCCTCATTTACTTACAGTCTCGTCCCATTGCACAAATACTTTACATCTCCCCGATGCTGCGAACAGAACATGCAAAACAGATATTACCGCCCCAAACAGCAGATAAATGAGACAAGGAACAGCAGCAACAACGCTGACTGATAGATGAGAACAATTATCTCCCGATCCTGTGCAGAAATAATTCACCGATTCTGCCGCAAACATAAAGAATATAAACTACAAAATTATTAGTCATAGAAAATCTGTAATGTAAGAGGGAGAAAACAAGTAACAATACAAATACATCCTTATCCATGGGAGGCGGTATAATAGTAATATTTCTACATATACAAAAATATCTGTGATGATACTGTCTGGTACATAAGGGGGCAGTATTATAGTAGTCATATTCTTGTATATAGGGGCAGTATTATAGTAGTTATATTCTTGTATATAGGAGCAGTATTATAGTAGTTATATTCTTGTATATAGGAGCAGTATTATAGTAGTTATATTCTTGTATATAGGAGCAGTATTGTAGTAGTTATATTCTTGTATATAGGGGGCAGTACTATAGTAGTCATATTCTTGTATATAGGAGCAGTATTATAGTAGTTATATTCCTGTATACAGCCGTTCCATTCTCTCCAGTTCTTGTTTCACAATTCTCCCTCTCTGAACAGCTAGCACTCCTTTATAAGACCCACATGACCAAAATTAGCAGGATATGCCTATGCTCACATGTCTGGACCCTATGTCTTCCCCATTCTGTGAGAGCAGCAATGGTAAGTGTAATACCATATCCACACTGGTGTCGTTTGGGGGCAGCCTTCCCCGCCGGTGGTGCTGGCTGGGTTTTGGTGGGGCTTTTTGGGTCTGGTCCTGTGACATTGGGGTTGCAGGGCCGTTCCATGGCCTCCCTTCCCTGCATGTGCACGCTTTGCGGGGTTGGCGGTCGCTGACCGACACGGTGTGGAGTTAGCGTAGGGACCCGTGTGGACCAGAGGACCTGCACGGTGGTACACGGGGCAATATGGCTTGATCAATTCATATACAGACACTCTGGTGTTGATTTTTAATATAGGCCTAGCGGCATTAGTATCAGCCATAGATGGGATGTGCAGCCGTTCCATTGTCTCCAGTTCGTATTATAGTAGTTATATTCCTCTATATAGGAGCAGTATTATAGTAGTTATATTCTTGTATATAGGAGCAGTATTATAGTAGTTATATTCTTGTATATAGGAGCAGTATTATAGTAGTTATATTCTTGTACATAGGGGGCAGTATTATAGTAGTTATATTCTTGTATATAGGAGCAGTATTATAGTAGTTATATTCTTGTATACAGGGGGCAGTATTATAGTAGTTATGGTTCAGGGAAGAAACAGAGTGCTGCACCTCACACCTATGGCTGATACTAGTGCTGCTAGGCTAAATAAAAAACACATCAGAATTTTGTGTATGAATTGATCAAGCCATACTGCCCCATGTACCTCGTGCCGGTATCTGATACACATGGGTCCCTACACTAAGTCCACACCGTGCCAGTCAGTGGCCACCAACCCCGCAGGCGTGCACAGTCAGGGAACGGGGGCCATGGGACGGCCCTGCGACCCCCATGCCACAGGACCAGACCCAAAAACACCACACCAGAACCCGGCCAGCACTGCCGGCGGAGAAGGTCGCCCCCAAGCAGCACAAGTCTGGATAAGGTGTGGACTTAGTGTAGGGACCCATGTGTATCAGATACCTGCACGATGGTACATGGGGCAGTATGGCTTGATCAATTCATACACAAAATTCTGATGTGTTTTTTATTTAGCCTAGGGGCACTAGTATCAGCCATAGGTGTGAGGTGCAGCACTCTGTTTCTTCCCTGAACCGCATTTTGTTTCTCTCTTTTCTCCGTGTATTGCACTCCTCCTGGTGAGACCCATATGACCGCAATTAGCAGGAGACACCTGAGTGAACATGGTTTTAATCCCTCCTGTTTTTTTCCCATTCTGTCTGCTGCAGCTTTGGTGAGTGTAATACCTTATCCAGACTTGTGCTGCTTGGGGGCGACCTTCTCCGCCGGCGGTGCTGGCCGGGTTCTGGTGTGGTGTTTGTGGGTCTGGTCCTGTGGCATGGGGGTCACAGGGCCGTCCCATGGTCCCCGTTCCCTGACTGTGTGCGCCTGCGGGGTTGGTGGCCACTGACTGGCACGGTGTGGACTTAGTGTAGAGACCCATGTGTATCAGATACCGGCACGAGGTACATGGGGCAGTATGGCTTGATCAATTCATACACAAAATTCTGATGTGTTTTTTATTTAGCCTAGGGGCACTAGTATCAGCCATAGGTGTGAGGTGCAGCACTCTGTTTCTTCCCTGAACCGCATTATAGTAGTTATATTCCTGTATATAGGAGCAGTATTATAGTAGTTATGCGGTTCAGGGAAGAAACAGAGTGCTGCACCTCACACCTATGGCTGATACTAGTGCCGCTAGGCTAAATAAAAAACACATCAGAATTTTGTGTATGAATTGATCAAGCCATACTGCCCCATGTACCTCGTGCCGGTATCTGATACACATGGGTCCTGTGGCATGGGGGTCGCAGGGCCGTCCCATGGCCCCCGTTCCCTGACTGTGCACGCCTGCGGGGTTGGTGGCCACTGACTGGCACGGTGTGGACTTAGTGTAGGGACCCATGTGTATCAGATACCTGCACAATGGTACATGGGGCAGTATGGCTTGATCAATTCATACACAAAATTCTGATGTGTTTTTTATTTAGTCTAGCGGCACTAGTATCAGCCATAGGTGTGAGGTGCAGCACTCTGTTTCTTCCCTGAACCGCATTATAGTAGTTATATTTCTGTATATAGGAGCAGTATTATAGTAGTTATATTCTTGTATATAGGAGCAGTATTATAGTAGTTATATTCCTGTATATAGGGATCAGTATTAGAGTAATTATATTCTTGTATATAGGGGCAGTATTATAGTAGTTATATTCTTGTATATAGGAGCAGTGTTATAGTAGTTATATTCTTGTATATAGGAGCAGTATTATAGTAGTTATATCCCTGTATATAGGAGCAGTATTATAGTAGTTATATCCCTGTATATAGGAGCAATATTATAGTAGATATATTCTTGTATATAGGGGGCAGTATTCTAGTAGTTATATTCTTGTACATAGGTGCAGTATTATAGTAGTTATATTTTTGTACATAGGGGGCAGTATTATAGCAGTTACTCCACCACAAAGTACCATTCTTTATCTGTACAGACATTACATTGGGATCCCCCATATTCCTTTTATGACTTTAGTCTTTGCTCCACTATTGGTGACACCCTGTATGCTTTTCAGTAAAGTTTATTTAATGTCTCTTCCAAACCCTCCTAGCTTTATTTCTATAAGTGCACTTGTTCCCTTTATGTCAGATATTTATTTTTCTTCCAGAAGAGATTTGCAGCAACACTAGAAAAATCTCAGATTTCCATTTTTTTCCCCCTCCAGTTGTTTGATTTTCCACTTATTGAGAAAAGGAAGTGATTTTGTCCCGTGTCACCTGATCGGGTTTATTTTCTACCCCTCTGCAGACCATAAAATCATCCATTTGGTTTATAACATTTACTTTGTGGCAACTTTCAGCCTGATCTATAGGATTACAAGGGCATAAAATGTTTAATGTACGGTGCACAGAATTATGTCAAAACATTTAAATACGGCCACAAAAAAACGAGCAATCAGGGTAATCCCAACCTTAATAATATTTGTAATACACGGCAGTAAAGATGTCACGTCTTAGTCTGGAAACAGAAGATTGAATTTAATGTGCACTCGGGTTATTTCATCCTCCGTGGGGCTCGCTGAGCCCAAACAATGCACAATGTAGTGATTATTGGAATGATTGAGTTACGGCACAAAACCTCCATTCACCGCCAATCACACACCATCTAAAAATGACTAAAAAGCAATGTAAATTTTACGAGTCCCCATTCCATCTGCATTTGTAACATGCCACACGTTGCCAGTAATGTGGCCTACACAAATACTTAGTGCTTGTCCATCTAAGAACACAGAGATTTCCACCTTGTCAAATGAATGCTACAGTATGCTGTCAATGTATGGAATATACCGTAACTTCTCTTATACTGCCCCCTACAGTAGTTATAATACTAAACCTTATGTATACAAATATAACCTATATACAAGAATATAACTACTATAATACTGCTCCTATGCACAAGAATATAACTACTATAATACTGCTCCTATGCACAAGAATATAACTACTATAATACTGCCTCCTATATACAAGAATATAACTACTATAATACTGCTCCTATATACAAAAATATAACTACTATAATACTGCTCCTATATACAAGAATATAACTACTATAATACTGCTCCTATATACAAGAATATAACTACTATAATACTGCTCCTGTATACAAGAATATAACTACTATAATACTGCTCCTATATACAGGAATATAACTACTATAATACTGCTCCTATATACAAGAATATAACTACTATAATACTGCTCCTATATACAGGAATATAACTACTATAATACTGTTCCTATATACAAGAATATAACTACTATAATACTGCTCCTATATACAAGAATATAACTACTATAATACTGCTCCTATATACAGGAATATAACTACTATAATACTGTTCCTATATACAAGAATATAACTACTATAATACTGCTCCTATATACAAGAATATAACTACTATAATACTGCTCCTATATACAAGAATATAACTACTATAATACTGCTCCTATATACAGGAATATACTATAAGGCTGGGTTCACACTATGTATATTTGAGGCTGTATTTGTGAGGCTGTATAGCAACCAAAACCAGGAGTGGATTGAAAACACAGAAAGGCTATGTTCACATAATGTTGTAATTGAGTGGATGGCCGTCATTTAATGGCAAATATTTGCTGTTATTTTAAAACAACGGCTGTTATATTGAAATAATGGAAGTTATTTACCGTTATATGACGGCCATCCACTCAATTTCAACATTATGTGAACAGAGCCTTTCTGTGTTTTCAATCCACTCCTGGTTTTGGTTGCTATGAGGACCTGACTTGAGGACCAAATACTGCCTGAAATATACTGTGTGTGAACCCAGCCTAATACTGCTCCTATATACAAGAATATAACTACTATAATACTGCTCCTATATACAAGAATATAACTACTATAATACTGCTTCTATATACAAGAATATATCTACTATAATACTGCTCCTATATACAAGAATATAACTACTATAATCCTGCTCCTATATACAAGAATATAACTACTATAATACTGCCCCCTATGTACAAGAATATAACTACTATAATACTGCTCCTATATACAAGAATATAACTACTATAATACTGCTCCTGCTCCTGTTATTGTAGATTTACCAACCACCTCTGCTGGAACAAACTTCCAGCAGAGGTGGTTGGTAAATCTACAATAACAGAATTTAAACACGCCTGGGATAGACATATATCTATCCTAAGATAATAAGAAAGAAAATATTAAAAGAGCAGACTAGATGGACCCAGTGGTCTTTTTCTGCCGACAATCTTCTATGTTTCTATGTTTCTATATACAAGAATATAACTACTATAATACTGCTCCTATATACAGGAATATAACTACTATAATACTGTTCCTATATACAGGAATATAACTACTATAATACTGCTCCTATATACAAGAATATAACTACTATAATACTGCCCCCATATACAGGAATATAACTACTATAATACTGCCCCCTATATACAAGAATATAACTACTATAATACTGCTCCTATATACAAGAATATAACTACTTTCTTCTTCGTCTCAAGGCAGCACAATAGGGTTATTCAGCTCCTCCTTAGATCCTCCTAGGAACGCCCACCTAAAAAAAACTTCATTAACCAGCACCAATCCCACTGCATGACTCCCTTTAAATCACTTCCACACACACACTGATACGTGTTTTTTCATATCCTCCTAGTCCTGGGAGGTTAGGCAAGTATCTGCCATAGTAGCCCACCATGTATTTACACTGCTTATGTTTGTTTCTTGCAGAGAGGCCGTTGAGCCTCAGCACTGCAGCCTAGGCTGCTGCAGGTACCCTGCCTTAGGTGCTGGGGCTGTTTGGGGGTACCTGCTGGCATCGGTCAGTAGTTCCTGGACCTAGTTGCCAGAGAGAGATACCTGTGTCCCAGAACTGGTGTGAGGGATAGGGTGCTGACAATCCTGCTGGCGATCTCTCTCCTGTACTGCCCTTGGTGCAGCGTGGGGGCGCGTGCGTTCCAAGGCCGGTTCCTGCGTTCCACGGTGTTCCGCCCTCTACCGCGTCACTTCCGGTCCAGGAGTTCCGAGTCACGTGATCGGGCGCAGCGTGTGACGTGCGGCAAGAGGATTGGCTACATTGAATCAGGTGATGCGGATGACGCGCACAGGAAGTGCGTTACAGAGGGTCCCGGTATCCACGCATGCGCGGGTTCTGCCGGGTTATTTAAGCAGGGAGAGTCTGCCGAGCGGTACCCTTTGTGCAGGGCAGCCGGATTCTCTCCTTGCTAAGGTCAGTGGTAATGCGGCTGCACATAAGTAGGGGGGTGGGACCCGGCCTACTAACTGTGTATATTCTTATATCCCTACAGATGTCTAGTGAATCATCTAGAGGGAAGAGGAGGACTAAGACTAAGCACAGGTTGTGCCGTGTGTGTGAACAACCATTGCCTGATGACTATGGACATTCCATTTGCCATCTCTGCTCATCACAAGCGCCATCAGCCAAGCGCAAAAGAGGCAAAGACCAGTCTGGCCAGTCAGCGGGCTTAGCGACTGGATCTTCTCAAGCTGAAACTTCAGCATTTTTGAATGAGGCTAGATCATTCTTTTCATGGTTTAAGGAAAATATGCCTAGTAAATCTGGATCAAAAAAGAAGAAAAAGTCTAGCAAAAGGAGTGAGCCTTCCTCATCAAAATCTTCTTCTTCCTCTTCTTCCACTACTGCTCCAGAAAGTGAATCCTCGGATGAGGAACCACCTACAGAGGATTACTATCTCTTTAAGAAAGAACACGCAGACAAATTAATTAAAGCTGTCAAGGAGATTATAGAGGTTAAAAAAGATAAATCATCTTCTCAAGATAAAGATAACCTTTATTATTTTCCACGAAAAAAGTCGTGTGTGTTATCTGGGCATCAAGTGCTCAAGACAATTATGGAGAAGGAGTGGAAGAAGCCAGATAAGAGAGTAATCCTGGGTTCTCGCTTCAAGTCTGTATATCGCCTGGATCCGGTTGAATCAGAAATATGGGAAGCGCCAGGGAAAGTTGACACGGCAGTCGCCAAGTTGTCAAAAAACACCCTCTTCCCTGCAGAAGATTCGTCTATCTTAAAAGACGTCATGGACAGGAAGTCGGATGTTCTGTTAAAGAAGGCACATTACAATACTGCAGATTTGAGTAAAGCGGCCTTATCCACTGTCCCAGTGTCTAGGGCAATGCGTGTATGGCTTAGTCAATTAAGCAGACAGATTGAAGATCGAGTCCCAAGGGAAGAACTGTTGGAACAGGTCTCAAGCCTTAAGATTTGCGCAGATTTCCTATGCGATTTTCCGATCGACGTCCTTAAAATCTCGGCAAAAACCATGGCTTTACTGAACTCTGTGAGGCGTGCAATCTGGCTCAAGCCTTGGCCCGGTGATATAGCCAATAAAAACAATTTTTGCAGCCTGCCCTTTGAACCTGGTCAGCTTATAGGTGAGCAGTTGGAGAAGATACTGGAACCTGCTAAGGAAGGCAAGGGACTCTCCTTTCCCATGTCGGGGAAAAAGAAGCCTTTCAAATATTTTCGAGGCAAAGGCAGGAATGCCTTTAAGCGCAAAACTTTCCAAGGCAGATCTGACAGAAAGAATTATAATAAGGGCAAAGGAAAACAAGGAGAAGGACAGTCAAAGACCGAGTTCTGACGCCAGCCTCTCCCTTCATCCACCTCCGGTAGGCGCAAGGCTTTTAAAGTTTTGGCAAGTTTGGCAAAGCATCACCACAGACGAGTGGGTTCTAAACATAGTAAAGACCGGCTACAGAATAAATTTTACTCACAGGCCGAGACCTCGTTTTGTAGTCAACAAGCCAAGCAGCAGCATTGTACCATCCCTACTGGAAGAATTTCTTGTGAAAAATGCGCTAGAAGAAGTTCCGGAGGAGGAGAAAGGGAGCGGAGTGTATTCTCGAGTGTTTCCGGTGCCCAAGCCGGAAGGGAAATCCCGCCTAATTATAGACCTACGGTATGTGAACAACTTTGTAAAAAAGGAAAGATTCAAGATGGACTCTATTCGGTCAGCAATCAGCCTTATACAGCAGTCCGATGTGATGGTGTCCATAGATCTCATGGACGCCTATCTGCATGTCCCAATCCATCCGATGTCCAGGAAGTATCTCAGGGTAGCGATTCAGGTAGGAGACGAGGTGATGCATTACCAGTTCAAAGCACTCCCCTTTGGCCTAACATCCTCGCCAAGGGTGTTCACCAAAGTAGTGATTGTGCTGGTGGCTCACTTGAGGCTTCAGGGAGTACAAATAGTCCCCTACCTGGACGACTGGCTCTTGATAGCTCCCTCGGTTCAGCTTCTACTACATCATCTAGCTCTGACGCGCCAGTTACTAGGGTCAGTCGGATTCCTGATAAATATCAAGAAATCGGACCTCTCCCCTGCTACGACGAAGAAGTTCTTAGGCTTCTTGATAGACACGACTCGGATGAAACTTTTTCTGCCAACAGACAAGGTGGAGACACTTCGGAGGCAAGTTCGTGCTCTGATAGAGACTCCCACGGTGTCAATCAGGCATGCCATGAGCACTTTGGGCTTATTGACGTCAGTCATCGAAGCAGTCCCTTGGGCCAGAGCAAGAATGAGACCTCTTCAGAAGGAGATTCTGAATACGTGGGACAGGAAACCGACGTCGTTAGCATCAACAGTGACGCTGTCACCGGGGACACGGAAAGATCTGCGTTGGTGGTTGGTTCCCAACAATGTGAACAAAGGCAACAGCTTCCGTCCGAGCAATCCGGTAATTGTGACCACGGATGCCTCAGCGATGGGTTGGGGGGCCCATCTGGGGGGTCAGTGGGTACAGAGAGCCTGGTCAGCTATGGACAGGAAAGCGACGTCCAATCTGAAGGAGCTCAAAGCGGTGAAACTAGCCCTACGACATTTCACACCGCAGTTGAAGAACAAGTCCGTGCTTGTCAGGTCAGACAATGCAGCTACGGTGTTTTATATAAACAAACAGGGAGGAACCAGAAGCCCCAGGTTGGAGAGAGAGTGCAAGTTTATCATGCGTTGGGCAGAAGACACAGTAACATCTATCTCAGCGCTGCATATAAAAGGATCCAGCAATACAGTAGCGGACCTTCTGAGTCGTCGGACTCTGAGCCCCAACGAATGGCAACTCAACCCTACCTACTTCCAGGAAGTAGTCAACAGATGGGGCCAACCTTTGTGGGACATGATGGCGACGAGGGAAAATCGTCAGGTTCGGAGGTTTGCATCACTGAACCCCAGAGACGAACCGGATATCCTCGATGCATTCTCAGTGTCTTGGAGAGGCAAGTCCATGTACATTTTCCCACCACCAGTCCTTATTCCCAAGGTACTGAAGAAAATCTTGATGGACAGCGCCGAGGCAATAGTCATAGCACCATTCTGGCCTCGCAGGGTATGGTTCCCGTTATTGCTACGCCTGTCCAAAGGGATCTTCTGGAAGCTTCCACAAGTACAGGATCTTCTCATACAAGACGGCCTATTTCACCCTCACCTGAACCATCTCCACTTAACTGCGTGGAATATGAAAGATCTAAGTTCAGACGGTCTGGGCTCTCTGATCAGGTGATAGACACCCTATTGTCAGCCAGAAAACGCTCAACTAATAAAGTATACTCCAAATTATGGAGAAAATTTACAGTCTGGAGACAAGAAAAGAATTTCCAGAATATAGACCTACCGGTGATATTGCAATTTCTTCAAGAAGGGTTCGTGAAAGGATTGAAAGCGAACACACTTCGCGTCCACGTGACAGCAATTAATTCATTCACTGATGGCCAGTTTGCAGGTCACCCATTGATTGTACGCTTCTTCAAAGCGTTGAAAAATCTGAGACCTGTTATAAGATCTCCAGTTTCTTCCTGGGATTTAACAACAGTCCTAAATGCATTAACAGGTCCACCATTTGAACCTCTACAGTCAGCAGACATGAAGTGGCTATCCTGTAAGACTGTGTTTCTAATAGCCATTACATCGGCAAAGAGACTGGGAGAATTACAGGCCTTATCATCCAGAGAGCCATTCTTGAAGTTCATCCCAGATGGAGTATTAATGAGAACAGTTCCATCTTTCCTGCCTAAGGTCTCATCTACTGAGAACATCAATAGAGAAGTCTTCTTGCAAAAATTCATGACAGACCCGACGTCTGAAGAAGAGAACAAACTTCACACATTAGATGTGGTCAGAGCACTAAAGATCTATTTAGACAGAGTTGCTCAGTCCCGGATAGATGAAAATCTATTCCTGCAATTTACTGGAGGCAACAAAGGGAAAAAGGCATCAAAAGATACCTTGGCCAGGTGGCTGAAAACAACTATTCTGGAAGCGTACAGAATTCAAGACCTGCCACCACCAGAAGTTCTTCGAGCTCACTCGACAAGATCTATGTCGACTTCATGGGCGGAGAGGGCTCAGGTCCCGATAATTGATATCTGTAATGCCGCATCCTGGACATCCCCATCTACTTTCATCAGTCATTATCGACTAGACATGCAAGGTAGAGGTCCAGCCTTTAGCACGGCGGTTCTGAGTGCAGCAGCGATACCCACCCTTTAGTAGCTATTAAGCTCCCTATTGTGCTGCCTTGAGACGAAGAAGAAAGTAGAAATTTTTTTTTCCATACTTACGTAATTTTACTTTCTTCGAGTCTAAAGGCAGCACAAATATACCCACCCTATTAAAAAGATTAAGCATCTAGAAGGCTATGTTATTACACGTATCAGTGTGTGTGTGGAAGTGATTTAAAGGGAGTCATGCAGTGGGATTGGTGCTGGTTAATGAAGTTTTTTTTAGGTGGGCGTTCCTAGGAGGATCTAAGGAGGAGCTGAATAACCCTATTGTGCTGCCTTTAGACTCGAAGAAAGTAAAATTACGTAAGTATGGAAAAAAAAAATTCTACTATAATACTGCTCCAATATACAAGAATATAACTACTATAATACTGCCCCCTATATACAAGAATATAACTACTATAATACTGCTCCAATATACAAGAATATAACTACTATAATACTGCCCCCTATATACAAGAATATAACTACTATAATACTGCCCCCTATATACAAGAATATAACTACTATAATACTGCTCCTATATACAAGAATATAATTACTATAATACTGCTCCAATATACAAGATATAACTACTATAATACTGCTCCTATATACAAGAATATAACTACTATAATACTGCTCCTATATACAAGAATATAACTACTATAATACTGCTCCTATATACAAGAATATAACTACTATAATACTGCTCCTGTATACAAGAATATAACTACTATAATACTGCTCCTATATACAAGACTATAACTACTATAATACTGCTCCTGTATACAAGAATATAACTACTATAATACTGCTCCTATATACAAGAATATAACTACTATAATACTGCCCCCTATATACAAGAATATAACTACCATAATACTGCTCCTATATACAAGAATATAACTACTATAATACTGCTTCTATATACAAGAATATAACTACTATAATACTACTCCTATATACAAGAATATAACTACTATAATACTGCTCCTATATACAAGAATATAACATAACTACTATATACGGCTCCTATATACAGGAATATAACTACTATAATACTGCTCCTATATACAAGAATATAACTACTATAATACTGCTCCTGTATACAAGAATATAACTACTATAACACTGCTCCTATATACAGGAATATAACTACTATAATACTGCCCCTATATACAGGAATATAACTACTATAATACTGCTCCTATATACAGGAATATAACTACTATAATACTGACCCCTATATACAAGAATATAACTACTATAATACTGCTTCTGTATACAGGAATATAACTACTATAATACTGCTCCTATATACAAGAATATAACTACTATAATACTGCTCCTATATACAAGAATATAACTACTATAATACTGCTCCTATATACAGGAATTTAACTACTATAATACTGTTCCTATATACAAGAATATAACTACTATAACACTGCTCCTATATACAGGAATATAACTACTATAATACTGCTCCTATATACAAGAATATACCTACTATAATACTGCTCCTTTATACAAGAATATAACTACTATAATACTGCCCCTATATACAGGAATATATCTGCTATAATACTGCTCCTATATACAAGCATATAACTACCATAATACTACTCCTATATACAAGAATATAACTACTATAATACTGCTCCTATATACAAGAATATAACTACTATAATACTGCCCCTATATACAGGAATATAACTACTATAACACTGCTCCCTATGTACAAGAATATAACTACTATAATACTGCTCCTATACACAACAATATAACTACTAAGGTATAATACCGCCTTCTATGTATTAGAATATAAGTACAGTTGATATTTGGCTGCTCCAGCAGACATGCTCTTGTAGGTTGGTCACTTATGTTAGTAGTGGGATCCTTTGTTTCCTGGGGATTAGTATGACATATAACAGTGTATACAGAGTTTCCGGTAGAACAGCTTTCTATTTATAATGTTTTATATATAAATATATGTAGATTACAGGCTCCGCCCTCACTCTTTATATTTTGGTTGTGACATTTAACAACCAGATACAAAAGGAGGAGGACATCATGTCTGCAGATAAGATTTTCCGGTTTGCTCTGAATGGGAATTATTTTACTTATTTGTAGATACCAATACATACTACATACTACAGAATCATATACTACACTCCACTGACCACCAGTGACCATATACTACATACCACTGACCACCAGTGACCATATACTACATACCAATGACCACCAGGGACCGTGTACTCCATACCACTGACCACCAGGGAAGATATACTCCATACCACTGACTACCAGGGACCATATACTACATACCACTCACCACCAGGGACCATATACTACATACCACTGACCACCAGGGAAGATATACTCCGTACCACCGACCACCAGGGACCATATACTACATACCACTGACCACCAGGGACCATATACTACATACCACTGACCATCAGGGACCATATACTACATACCAATACCCACCAGGAACCATATACTATTTACCAATAACAACCAGGAACCATATACTGCATACCACTGACCACCAGGGACCATATACTGCATACCACAGACCACCAGGGACCATATACTACATACCACTGACAACCAGGGACCATATACTACATACCACTGACCACCAGGGACCATATACTACATAGCACTGACCACCAGGGACCATATACTACATACCACTGACCACCAGGGATCATATACTACATACCACTGACTACCAGGGATCATATACTACATACCACTGACCACCAGGGACCATATACTACATACCACTGACCACCAGGGACCATATACTACATACCACTGACCACCAGGGACCATATACTACATACCACTGACCACCAGGGATCATATACTACATACCACTGACCACCAGGGACCATATACTACATACCACTGACCACCAGGGACCATATACTACATACCACTGACCACCAGGGACCATATACTACATACCACTGACCACCAGGGATCATATACTACATACCACAGACCACCAGGGACCATATACTACATACCACTGACCACCAGAGACCATATACTACATACCACTGACCACCAGGGACCATATACTACATACCACTGACCACCAGGGACCATATATTGCATACCATCAAGCAGTGGGGACTGTATACTACATAACAAGCACCACCATGGACTGTGTACTATTGAACACTACTTCAGAGCATACGCTGGATACTACTAACCACTGGAGACTGTCCACTACACATGCTACTAACCACTAAGCAAGTAAACTAAGTATCCATAGCACCCAGAACCCCTACCGCTGGCCACAACCCCTTCTGCCTTCATATTGTGCATGATGTTCATGATCATTTCTGATTCTGCACTAGATCCCTGACCGCTATATCCCAGGTACATGGGGTCATGTATCTGAGCACTGAGCGCTGCATGCATGTCCGACCAGGACTGCTATAGACGAGACAAAATACGAAGACCATGGACACCATACTACATGCATAACGCTGGCCGTGCATGAGATACCTCAGTATTCAGAGTTCTAGCAGAAAAATCTTAAAATCTGTAAATATAAATTTGCAAATAATATGAATTTGTAATTTATATAAATCTACACCCTGATAGAAGTGCAGATTCATTCAATGTCCCCTTTAAATGCTGCCATCTACTGGTCAAACTGTGAACTGCACTGATAGGAAGGAAGGGAGCTCTAACTATCCACTATTATTTATCTACTCTCACTCCCATCATCCTCTGTATCCAGACTAATTGACCACAGTTACATTCTTAGGTCTTTAAGGGATTTAAGAAAGTTCTTCAACTTACTAATAGACTTTATGTTTCAATTTCAAGATAAGTGTTTGCTGTCAGTGAATGAGAAAGTTATTGTTTACAGTCAGAGATAGTAACCTGTACATAGTCCTGCTTCCAGCTTAGAAGTGATACAGCTGTATCCAGTGTAGACAATGCTCTGTGAGCTCTACATCCTGGACTCCAGTCTGATATATTGTACATAGCTAGTCCTGTTCTCATCACGCGCGGCCCTTCGGGACCACATCACGCGTGGCCCTGCGGGACCACATCACGCGCGGCCCTTCGGGACCACATCACGCGCGGCCCTTCGGGACCACATCACGCGTGGCCCATCGGGACGACATCACGCGCAGGCCCTTCAGGACGACATCACGCGCAGGCCCTTCAGGATCACATCACGCGCAGGCCCTTCGGGTCGACATCACACGCGGCCCTTCAGGACGACATCACGCGCAGGCCCTTCAGGACGACATCACGTGCAGGCCCTTCGGGATCACATCACGCGCGGCCCTTCGGGACCACATCACGCGCGGCCCTGCTGGGCCACATCACGCGCGGCCCTTCGGGACGACATCACGCGCAGGCCCTTCGGGACGACATCACGCACAGGCCCTTCAGGACGACATCACGCACAGGCCCTTCAGGACGACATCACGCACAGGCCCTTCAGGACGACATCACGCACAGGCCCTTCAGGACGACATCACGCACAGGCCCTTCAGGACGACATCACGCACAGGCCCTTCAGGACGACATCACGCACAGGCCCTTCAGGACGACATCACGCACAGGCCCTTCAGGACGACATCACGCACAGGCCCTTCAGGACGACATCACGCACAGGCCCTTCAGGACGACATCACGCACAGGCCCTTCAGGATCACATCACGCACAGGCCCTTCAGGATCACATCACGCGCGGCCCTTCGGGACGACATCACGCGCGGCCCTTCAGGATCACATCACAATCTGTGTATATTATTCTATCTCAATGTCTATAGAACTGTGACTGCTGGGAACCTGTACTATGGGAATGACTCTTGCCCCTGAAGGGGTTAATGTGCACATGTGCGCCGCCCCCGATCCATTACGCTCCATCCCACCAGTATTGTCACCTCTTCCAGGGCTGTGCTGGGGGGCTTGTAAAGGTTTGGGTGCGGGGGTGATGACTTCCCCCGGTGCGGCTTTATGTCAGCTCTCAGTCCTCTCTTTCCTGTTGGTTCTCGAGGTCGTTTGTTTGGCGTTACCTGCGTCTCTCCCAGGTGACACATCACCGCCGTTATTGGCGCGAGTGCGGACGCTCTACGGCTCTTTGGTCTTACAGTTTCTCTTTCTCGGGGGCTAAGCCTCTCGCCTGTCCCCTTCCCATCTGATTGGCGCAGCGTTTTATTGGCCGCGGGCTGAGCCGCTGGGAGCCCCGGCTATTTGTTCTCTGACTTTTATTGGATTTCCTATAAATTTGGGGGTCCCCGGGGGGTTCCCGATGTGTTTTTCCAGCCTGTTTTATTGCGCTGCGGCCTCTGCGGCCTCGCTCTCTATGTATATGCTAAGAGGTTAATGTTTCATTTTTCTTGGGCAATCTGGTCCTGCTTAGGAAACTCCTCGGGGGTCACCGGCCTGTTTTATTTGGCTTGGAGGAGGCTCCTGAATCAGATGCCGGATGCAGCTCAGGTAAAGGCTAAACTGTCCTATAGACCGGAATATTCCTTTAATCTGGCATCACTGCTGCAGGTGCTGGATTATCAGTGTTGTCCAGTAATCCAGAATAGCTATCAAATCAAAATTTTCAAATCTAGAGGGTAAGAGAAACAAGATTTCTCCAATTTCAAATAGTCACCTATAGGTGGCGCTATAGCAATGCACATCAGGCCACAGATGTTCGATAAATGTGTTGTTTTTTTAGTAACTTTCTCTATTTATAAACATGGTGGAGTGGGCAGCGACCTGTGACCTCGGTCAGCTACCACCACTACAACATGGTGACTGATGCCGTCCTTCAGATCTGACGCTGATGCAAGGCTGTCACAGTAGACTCTATTCTTCAAGGTACCCCATAACCGTGTAATAGGCACATTAAGGGAGCGCCAATCTAGCACATTGGCACTCGCTTACCCCAGGCATCGGGCTGTCAGCTGTTCCCCAACACATCTCCTTTGCTACATACATGATATACATACTGATCAGCTCTGCTACATACATGTGATATACATACTGATCAGCTCTGCTACATACATGTTATACACATACAGATCAGCTCTGCTACATACATGTTATATACATACAGATCAGCTCTGCTACATACATGTTATATACATGCAGATCAGCTCTGCTACATACATGTGATATACATACATATCAGCTCTGCTACATACATGTGATATACATACATATCAGCTCTGCTACATACATGTGATATACATACTGATCAGCTCCGCTACATACATGATATATACATACATATCAGCTCTGCTACACACATAATATACATACTGATCAGCTCTGCTACATACATGTTATACACATACAGATCAGCTCTGCTACATACATGTTATATACATACAGATCAGCTCTGCTACATACATGTTATATACATACAGATCAGCTCTGCTACATACATGTGATATACATACATATCAGCTCTGCTACATACATGTGATATACATACATATCAGCTCTGCTACATACATGATATATACATACATATCAGCTCTGCTACACACATAATATACATACTGATCAGCTCTGCTACATACATGTTATACACATACAGATCTGCTACATACATGTTACACACATACAGCTCTGCTACATACATGTTACACACATACAGCTATGCTACATACATGATATATACATACAGATCAGCTCTGCTACATACATGTTATATACATACAGATCAGCTCCGCTACATACATGTTACACACATACAGCTCTGCTACATACATGTTACACACATACAGCTCTGCTACATACATGTTACACACATACAGCTCTGCTACATACATGTTACACACATACAGCTCTGCTACATACATGTTACACACATACAGCTATGCTACATACATGATATATACATACAGATCAGCTCTGCTACATACATGTTATATACATACAGCTCTGCTACATACATGTTACACACATACAGCTCTGCTACATACATGTTACACACATACAGCTCTGCTACATACATGTTATACACATACAGATCAGCTCTGCTACATACATGTTACACACATACAGCTCTGCTACATACATGTTACACACATACAGCTCTGCTACATACATGTTACACACATACAGCTCTGCTACATACATGTTACACACATACAGCTCTGCTACATACATGTTACACACATACAGCTCTGCTACATACATGTTACACACATACAGCTCTGCTACATACATGTTATACACATACAGATCAGCTCTGCTACATACATGTTACACACATACAGCTCTGCTACATACATGTTACACACATACAGCTCTGCTACATACATGTTACACACATACAGCTCTGCTACATACATGTTACACACATACAGCTCTGCTACATACATGTTACACACATACAGCTCTGCTACATACATGTTACACACATACAGCTCTGCTACATACATGTTACAGGTAGAGTTCTACTTGATCTGTAGATGTCTTGTGTATTAGAGCAGGAATATGTAGATTTTGGGGTCACGGTTGGTTGCCCCCTCCCCCATGTTTTAGGCTTTGGGGAAGTGCAGATTATAGCTGCCAGGATTCCAGGTGTCCATCCGTCCGTCCATCCGTGAATCGCCATATTTAATTAGCGGCGGCGGCAGATAACGTGTCTTCCTGTTCCTAGAATATCCCCAGTCTCTTATAGATGACAGGGGGCGATCAGCACGGCCATCATTACACACAGATGTGGTCGGCCAGGATATCTCTCCGGCCCCCCAGCTACATGGCAATGGCATAGAGGGATTAGGCATCTCTGTCCCTCAGGAGTCTAAGAAAGCTGGATGAAAAGAGCATGGTCCCCGGTATTGTATATACAAAGGCTGGGACCCTCCTCTCCGGGGACATCTGTCTATTATGGTAGTTATAGGAGAGAGGGGATCATAGTATTGCTGCATACCTGGGTGGCTTCGTCATTCAGGAGTCTAAGAAAGTTGGGTGACAATTGATATGGCCACCAATACTGCATTTAAGTTAGTTGTCACCTAGTAAAATCTGCCCTGTTTGGTGGCCATAGGACAGTAGGGGGGGGGGTCATAGTTTAAAGTGGAACTCTGACAAAATCTTTTTTCTTTTTAAATCAACTTGTGTCACAAAGTTATATAGATTTTTAATTAAAAGATCTCCAGTCGTTCAGTACTTATCATCTGCTGTATGTCCTGCAGGAAGTGATGTACTCTTTCCAGTCTGACACAGTGCTCTCTGCTGCCACCTCTGTCCATGTTAGGAACTGTCCAGAGCAGCAGCAAATCCCCATAGAAAACCTCTCCTGCTCTGGACAATTCCAGACATGGACAGAGGTGGCAGCACTGTGTCAGACTGTAAAGAATACACCACTTCCTGCAGGACATACAGCAGCTGCTAAGTACTGGAAAACTGGAGATTTTTAAATAGAAGAAAATTACAAATATACATAACTTCATGACACCGGTTGATTTGAAATATTTTTTTCATTTTGCTGGAGTACCCCTTTGACTGCATATCTAGGTAGCTTTACCATTCAGGAGTCTAAGAAAGCTCGGTAGACATTTATACAAAGTGACTATAGAAAGGTAAATCTGCAGCTCCACAGGGTTGTATAACTATCTAAACTGTATAAGTGGATGGGGGGTGTTAGTACAAGATTGGCGCTGGCCGTCCCTCCATCACTGCCGCTTTTCTCCGGCGGTTGTGTCACTGTGCGCAGGGAATGGCGCAGTAATGCGTTACAGATGTGCACGGAGACAGACGGCGATTTATAGACTGATGTCCCACAGTGGGAGTTGTAGGCAGAGGTCCGCCGCCCCCCGACATCTGCTAGGGTCGTTCAATGGAGGGGATTAGGGGCCAATCCACAGTAATTCTGCAAATGATGGAATAAAACCGGATGAAGCTGCAGAGAACAAGCGACAGGAAGAGCCGCAATGTGACAGATCAGCACCAAATCATAGGACAGCATATTTATTCTATCTATCTATCTATCTATCTATCTATCTATCTATCTATCTATCTATCTATCTCCTATCCATTTACTATCTATCTATCTATCTATCTATCTCCTATCTATCTATCTATCTATCTATCTCCTATCTATCTATCTATCTATCTATCTATCTATCTATCTCCTATCTATCTATCTATCTATCTATCTATCTCCTATCCATTTACTATCTATCTATCTATCTATCTATCTATCTATCTATCTATCTATGTATCTATCTATCTCCTATCCATCTATCTATCTATCTATCTATCTATCTATCTATCTATCTATCTATCTATCTCCTATCTATCTATCTATCTATCCATCTATCTCCTATCTATCTATCTATCTCCTATCTATCTATCTATCTATCTATCTATCTATCTATCTATCTCCTATCTATCTATCTATCTATCTCCTATCTATCTATCTATCTATCTATCTATCTATCTATCTCCTATCCATTTACTATCTATCTATCTATCTATCTATCTATCTATGTATCTATCTATCTCCTATCCATCTATCTATCTATCTATCTATCTATCTATCTATCTATCTATCTATCTATCTCCTATCTATCTATCTATCTATCTATCTATCTATCTATCTCCTATCTATCTATCTATCTCCTATCTATCTATCTCCTATCTATCTATCTATCTATCTATCTCCTATCTATCTATCTATCTATCTCCTATCTATCTATCTATCTATCTATCTATCTATCTATCTATCTATCTATCTCCTATCTATCTATCTATCTATCTATCTATCTATCTATCTATCTATCTATCTCCTATCTATCTCCTATCTATCTATCTTGTTTGACACTGACTCATAGGTTTTTGGGAAAGCTGGGTGACAACCTATATGGCTGCCATCACATCCCCTATAGCAGCTGTCACCCAGCTTTCCCTGTGCCCTGCTGAGAGCTGTAATGGCGGACTTGTTGGCGATCATCCAGCTTTCCCAGTCACAGAAGTAATTAAGAGGATTTTACCTCCCGCCGGTGACTTATCTGCATGTGAGATTATGCGCCGAGAACTTATTAACCGCATGGACGTCGCCTCGAAATCAGGTTCCCCCCCCCCCCCTTCCCGCCCCACCACAGATGCTAAGGCAATCACAGCGTGCAGGCATCTATCTAATATACAATATGGAAAAGTAGTTGAGCTGAGTATGTAAAATCCAGGGTGACTCCATAATGACCGGGGTGATATATATGTATGGGGTAGTGACCTGGGAGATTTACAAGGCTCTGGTAGCGATAATATAGGTTTGGGCCCCCCGGGATGGGGGTGGGGTGTGTTTCCAATTTACCATTTACCTGCAGTGTAAGATTGCTGGAAGCTCGTGACCTGATTTAAGGAAACGTCGTCTATAATTCCGTTCACTGCGGGGTCGGCCGCCTTCTCTATCCCGGATGATGTACGACAATCCGTAGAGCGTAAGAGTGCAGGGAGAGGCCATAATAGACGGTGAGCGGGGGAGATTTATGGCCGCAGCGCACGGCCCCGCCTCTTCTTCTGTTCCGCCAATAAACAGAAAGCAAAGTTCTGCTGAAGGCTGAAGATTTATGTGTCATGGCGGGCGCCGCTCAGGGCCGATGTGTATGGGCCGCCGCCGCCGTCTACACCGGAGGATATCATTGTATCGACTCAAAAACGTTTGCTTGGCTGGGTTCACACTGAGGAATTCTCATGGATTTTCAGGCGGATTTCACAGCAAAATGCGCATGGAATCTGCCCGTAATTCTGCCCGTTAAGAATGAACATCGTGAATGTACATTGGCTTTAATAGGCTTTCTGCTTAGTTGTTACACAGCGGAATTTCCGTGCTGAATATTCCGCCGCAGATCCGCTCTCCGCCTGAAGAATTGGCATGTCAATTCTTTCAAGCAGATTTCGCTAGAGGAATCCTATAGAAGTTAATGGGTCTTGAACCCTGTTTGAAAATCTGCTTGCATTCCGCTCCTATTAAAGGGATTATCCAGCGCTACAAAAACATGGCCACTTTCCCCCCTACTGTTGTCTCCAGTTCAGGTGCAGTTTGCAATTAAGCTCCATTTACTTCAATGGAACTGAGTTTCAAAACCCCACCCAATCTGGAGACAACAGTAGGGGGAAAGTGGCCATGTTTTTGTAGCGCTGGATAACCCCTTTAAGAGCTGAATAGGCAAGGAATTTCAGGCAGAAAACTTTCCTCTACAATTCCTCGTGAACCCAGCCTTTGGCTGGGTTCACACTGAGAAATTCTTGCGGATTTTTAGGCGGATACCACGGCAAAATGCACGCAAAATTCCCCTTGTAAAGAAAGAACATCGTGAATGGACATTGGCTTTAATGGGCTTTCCGCTTATTTGTGCACACAGCGGAATTGGCATGTCAATTCTTTGGGCGGATTCCCCTAGAGGAATCCTATAGAAGTCAAGGGGGTTGAATTCTGCTTGAAAATCTGCTTGAATTCCACTCGAATTCCACTCCTATTCTGCCAGTGCTGAATAGGCGAGGAATTTCAAGCAGAAGCTTTGGCTGTCCAGGCATCACAATCAGAGGTCTCTGCATCCAGTGTCGGACTGGGCCACCGGGGGAACGGGGATTTCCCCGGTGGGCCCCGAGCAGGAGTAGGCCCCGCCCCCCAGTCAGGGGACACAAGGAATGGAGACCACATCAATGTGGTCTCCACCCAGTAAGCCCAGCGGGGCCCCCCTGCTCCTGGGGGGCCCACTCAGCCGCCGACTGCCGCTCCTCACCCTTTTAACTGGAAGCGATTGCAGCGATCGCTTCCAGTTAAATGTGTCAGTCTTTCGATTGACAGCGCAAGAAGCCATAGGCTTCCCGCGCTGTCAATCACTCTTGTGACCGCAAGCAGCTTCTTGCTTGCGGTCACAAGCGTGCCTCCGCCACCCCTGACAGATGCGCAGCTCCTGGTCCTGGGCAGCTCCGTCACCACTGAGCCCTGTGCGCGGTGCGGCAGCTGGGACTTCCGGTACACGTAGCGCATACCGGAAGTCCCAGCCGCTGCGGCACGCACGGAGCTCAGTGGTGACGGAGCTGCCCGGGACCAGGAGCTGCTCATCTGTCAGGGAATAGAAGAGAGAAGAGGCCCGCGACCGACGGGGGAGCGTGGTGACAGGTGAGTTGGGTTTTGTTTTGTTTTCCTTTTATCATAGGGGGACATCACTAGGGGCTATAAGGGGGATGGCCAGCATGAGGGGGGCTATAGGGGGGGGGTGGACAATATATGGGGGGCTATAGGGGGATGGCCAGCATGAGGGGGGCTACAGGGGGGGATGGACAATATATGGGGGGCTATAGGGGGATGGACAGCATGAGGGGGGCTATAGGGGGGGTGGACAATATATGGGGGGCTATAGGGGGATGGACAGCATGAGGGGGGCTATAGGGGGGGTGGACAATATATGGGGGGCTATAGGGGGGATGGACAATATATGGGGGGCTATAGGGGGATGGACAGCATGAGGGGGGCTACAGGGGGGGATGGACAATATATGGGGGGCTATAGGGGGGGTATGGACAATATATGGGGGGCTATAGGGGGATGGACAGCATGAGGGGGGCTACAGGGGGGGATGGACAATATATGGGGGGCTATAGGGGGATGGACAGCATGAGGGGGGCTATAGGGGGGGTGGACAATATATGGGGGGCTATAGGGGGGGTATGGACAATATATGGGGGGCTATAGGGGGATGGCCAGCATGAGGGGGGCTACAGGGGGGGATGGACAATATATGGGGGGCTATAGGGGGATGGACAGCATGAGGGGGGCTATAGGGGGTGGTGGACAATATATGGGGGCTATAGGGGGATTGACAGCATGAGGGGGGCTACGGGGGGATGGACAGCATGAGGGGGGCTACGGGGGGGATGGACAGCATGAGGGGGGCTACGGGGGGGATGGAAAGCATGAGGGGGGCTACGGGGGGGATGGACAGCATGGGGGGCTATAGGGGGGGATGGACATCACGGGCTACAGGGGTGATGGCCAGCATGAGGGGGGCTATAGCGGGGATGGACAGCACTTGGGGCTATAGGAGGGATGGACAACATGAGGGAGGCTATTAGGGGGATGGACAACATAAGGGGGTCTATAGGGGGGATGGACAATATAAGGGGGCTATAGGGGGATGAACAACATAAGGGGGGGCTATAGGGGGGATGGACAACATGAGGGGGCTATAGGTGGATGGACAACATGAGGGGGCTATAGGCGGATGGACAACATGAGGGGCTATAGGGGGGAATGGACAACATGAGGGGGCTATCTATATTGAAGAAGGACAACATGGAGCGGCTATATATATGGGGATGGAAAACATAAAGGGGTTTACCTATATGGGACATGGACAACACTGGGGGCTATCTATATGGAGGACTGAACAAAGGACCATCTATAAGGTGTCTACACAGAGGGGACCATATACCATAAGGGATATATATATATATACATAGAGTAAGGGCTACCCACTAAATGAGGGTGTAAAGGGGACAGTACAGATGTGCAGTTTGTAGAGAGCTGAGGATGGTGCCAGAGTGAGGAGCCTAATATTGTTTGTCTGGCAGATTCTGTGTATTCGTGTCTCGGAGAAGTTGTCATAACGGCCCAGGACAGATGGAGAAGAAGAAGAAGAGGGAAGAACTCTGATCAGAGAAGACGTCCCCTGTGAGTCACCTGATGTAACTGCACTGTAATGTTTATGGTGTATAGAGCCTGTGTAGAGCTGCGTCCATCTCTATATGACTGGATGAGGTGATAGTGATCTGTGTACAGTGGATTATTCAGTAGCAGCGGTGGTGTTAGTCAGTATGTGGTGGTGTTAGTCAGTAGCAGTGATGGTATTAGTCAGTATGTGGTGGTGTTAGTCAGTATGTGGTGGTGTTAGTCAGTGTGTGGCGTTGTTAGTCAGTATGTGGTACAGTATGTGTATTTGTCACTTGTAATCCGGTACTGTGTTTTATTGGTCTTAGTATACTGGATTTGGTCAGTAACAATATAGTGATGGTAGTGGTTGTGGTGTGGTGTAATATTTCCCCCTTGTATACTGGTATTATTGGTAATATTGGTATACAGGATTTGGTCAGTAACAGTATGGCGGTAATATGTATGATGATAATATTTCCCTCCTATATACTGGTATTATTGGTAATATCACTCTCAGTATACAGGATTTGGTCAGTAACAGTATGGCGGTAATATGTATGATGATAATATTTCCCTCCTATATACTGGTATTATTGGTAATATCACTCTCAGTATACAGGATTTGGTCAGTAACAGTATGGCGGTAATATGTGTGGGGATATTTGCTCTTTATATACTGGTGTTATTGGTAGCATACAGTAGTATACAGTGTTATCATGCAAAGAAAATTGTCTTATAGCCCAATTACACCGGCCAATTATCGGTAACAAGCGCTCCTAGGAAGCCCCATGTAAAAGTGCCAGAGATCAGCTGACAAGCGAGCAAATGCCTGATAGTCGGCTGATTTGATCTTTTGTGCGGCTGTAAAAATCGTTGTTGGCCGCACATCTCTGTGTATTCCTGCCCTGCTGATTAGCAATCGTTTGCAGCCCTACACTGCCCCATATCAGGCCGTGTTACTGGACCCTTATTAATGTTACCATACATAAATATAGTGGCAGAAGGGTGGGCCCCAAGAATGATTTCCCCTGGTGGGCCCAAGGCACTCCAGTCCGACACTGTCTGCATCCACTTTTTCCCAACATACCTTTCTGCCATGGCCCGGGTTGCTGGAACAGATGTTACACCTGCTGGTGGGTTCTGGTGTTTTGGAGGCTACTAGTCATGGTGGCCAGGAGCGGCAACCAGACCTTGGTTAGGAGAGGTGTGAAGTGCAGGTGCGACAGCAGAGTCCCACTTTAAGCAACTTTCAAACTTAACTTGAAAAAGGTTTCTTGGTGTAAAACAGTGACAAACAGTGTTCAGGTACAAAAATATTCAGCAATAATACTCCAATAGATAGATAGATGAGTTGATAGAAGAAACAGTAACAGGTGTCAGGGACCGGATGAAAGGGCCCTTGCCTAATGTACTATGTACTCTGGTGAAGTGTTGAAGAAATCCTCGTACTCTCGTATGGATGAATCCCAGTTATTTCACCTAATCGCCTTGTGCCCCACGGTGTTGGGTTTCTGTCCTAATGGGGTAGTACAAGTCCCAGGTCTCTGTTCCGGGTGTAGCTGGCTTATAGTATCCTTCCTACAAAGCTGAGCGTCTTGTCAGTAGAGAGCAGCTTCAGTCTTAAATAATCCGTCCTTTCTCTCTGAGGTGGTGGACTGTCCTGTTTTAGCTGTAAAATCTTTGGTGTAGACAAGTTGTGAAGACCCCCTTGTCTCCAGTTTCCCTAGGGGTGTGGTCTAGTACCCCTGTAGTGATGGCACTAACTAACTACTAAAGGAAGTAGTTACTATCTAGGAAGTGTGTGTGCAGCTAGACCTAGTGTTAGCTGCAGCTGTGCTGTGTGAGTGTGACATCTAGTGGTTGGAGTATGGAACAGCGGCCTCCTGTTCTAACCTGTGACACTAGAGTGATGCACTTTTACAGAGATGTAAAAAACATGTAGTGGGACACTAAATTACCGCCCAAGACAATAAACGGTCTGTATAATCCTGAGCAGTCTCTAAAGATCCCAGGCTGTCTCTAAACTACACATCCTGTGCTGTCTGATTCACCATTAACCCACAAATGTCCACACTCTCCTCTATGTAGGGGGAGATTTATCAAACATGGTGTAAAGTGAAACTGGCTCAGTTGCCCCTAGCAACCAATCAGATCCCACCTTTCATTCCTCACAGACTCTTTGGAAAATTAAAGGTGGAATCTGATTGGTTGTTAGGGGCAACTGAGCCAGTTTCACTTTACACCATGTTTGATAAATACCCCCCAATGTTTCAACTTCCAGGATCAGCACCACCCTTGTCCTGAGGTGGTACGTGGTATTGCAGCTCAGTTCTATATTATTAAATGGAACCTAGTTGTAATACCAAACACGACCTGAGGACAGGGGTGGTGCTGTTTTTGATTAGAAATCAGTCTGCTTTTCCTATCAGACCCTGTGCTGTCTCTACAGCCATCTGTCTCTCTGTTGTCTCTCATACCCCTCTCTTGCAAAATGTTAGACTAATCTGAATTTCCTAGATTGTCTCCATTGTCTCTACTGTGTATTATCCACATCTGTAGATTTATTAAAACATAATTTCCTGAATTTATTTTTAATTTCTTCCCCAACCTCCTGGATCTGAGACAGGAAACACTAGATTTATCTGGGCCGCCCAAAGACAACACAGCACTAAATCCGCTCTGCTATACGCCGCAGCAGCCAGGTACAGGGTATCTTATACCTCTAAATTCTGCAATAAGATATCATGTAGATTTATTATAACTAAATAAAAATGTGTGTCTGATATCTCTGGGGACTGATCCTGATATACTGCATTCTAAGCATCAGGTATAGATATATGATGAGTGGGGGCGCTGTTGCATTGGAGCTTATGGGAGATTCTTGCTAACAGTAGTGGTGGAAAATGGTACTGCAGTGTGAAAAGGTGGGGTTGATGTCCTGTGTCTGTTCTGGGTCACTTTAGGGGAACAGGCAGCGCTCGGGGGAATAAGACGCCAGCTTTAATTAAATTTCCAGAACGCGACATGAATAAAGTTTTTTTTTTTTCTCGGTAGTTACTCGTGTTACCTAAAATAATAAAGCCAAAACTATTCACCAGGTCGTCCCGCAGTTACTAGTCTTACAAATGAGCAAAGTTCTCTCACTTCTCCACTGTCCCCAAACTGCTGTGTAATTATTTATATCGCCGGCTATTAAATCCGCTAACACCGTAATAACCGGCGCATTAAGCCGCAGCCTTACTTCAGTGGGAGGATTATATGGCCTAAAATGCTTCATCAGGTTCCCATAAAGCAAACAATAACTCCTTCCTTCCCTTAGAGATCTAAGATTTATATCTGCGCCTGGGAAATCTGGATGCCACAATTATGGATATCAATGCAGCCAATATATAAGCCTAAGGAAACTATAATCATGGTCTGATACTATGGCCAATATGCTGGACCCACAGATGTCAGAGTTATGGAGAGGTCTAGATTGCTGAGACAATTACACAACCAATAAGATGCCAATGCAGAATGGATCACTGTAATAGATTCTGCTGGTGGGATCACTGTGTACATACATTACATAACTGATCCTGTACTGATCCTGAGTTACATCCTGTATTATACCCCAGAGCTGCACTCACTATTCTGCTGGTGCGGTCACTGTGTACACACATTACATTGCTGATCCTGTACTGATCCTGAGTTACATCCTGTATTATACCCCAGAGCTGCACTCACTATTCTGCTGGTGGGGTCACTGTGTACATACATTACTAATCCTGTACTGATCCTGAGTTACATCCTGTATTATACCCCAGAGCTGCACTCACTATTCTGCTGGAGGGGTCACTGTGTATATACATTACATTACTGATCCTGAATTACATCCTGTATCATGCTCCAGAGCTGCGCTCACTATTCTGCTGGTGGGGTCACTGTGTACATACATTACATTACCTATCCTGAGTTACATCCTGTATTATATACCAGGGGGCACTGACCCTAATGTTTCTGTATATAAATGTTATTCCGATATCACTACAGTATGTAGGTCTCACATCAGGGGGCGCTGTTGCATTAGTGTCTATGGTAAAGTATGCTATAGTCTCTGGTGTGTGAACATGTACTTCCATCCTAATAATACCCAGCTAAAGCTCATTATCTTTAACCCCTAGACGACCCATGCCATACCCATACGCCGTTCTCTGCTGTGCAGCTATGAGGCGAGCCACAGCGATCATAGCAAGTATTATAGACAGAAGCAGCTCTTGTGATTAACCAATTGAGACCCCCGTAGTGTGATTGGTGAAAGTCCTGATCGGTTTCCCGGACTTCCTGAGTTGTTATACTTACCTTCGTGTGGTCTGATCCGCGATCTTCTCATAGAGTCTGCCTCAGGCGAACTCCAGATAAAACTGATCAATGCTATGCAAGGCACAGCATTGATCAGTATATGCAATCCAGTGATTGAATGTAATAATTAGAGATGAGAGAACCTGCCAAGGTTCGGGTTTGTATGAACCTGAACTCTCGGCTTCTGATTCCCGCTGTCTGCCAGCTCCGTGGAGAGGCTGGATACAGCCTGAGGACCGCCTGGAAAACTGGGATACAGCCATAGCCATAGGCTCGGCAGGTTCGCTCATCTCTAGTAATAATCACCAGGGGGAATTAAAAAGTGTAAAAAATAAAAATGTTTTTAAAAATATTCCAAAGCCCCCTCTGCCAAGATAATTTAAAGTCACCCCCCTTCTTTCCCATTATACAAATAAAATATGTAATATTTTACATATTCTATGCCATAGTGTGCCTGATTGTCCAATCTATTAAAATATAGCGACATTGTTCCTGCACAGCGAACGGTGTAAACAAAAAAAAAGGAAAACAAAAACCCTGGGTTGATGATTTTTTGTTACATTACATCATTTTTTGTTTTTTTACCACAAGGTAATTCCGTGCTGATTCCACACAGAAAAATCTCACAGAGGGAAATCAAAGCCCCACTGATTTCTATAGGATTCCGCCACGTCCATTCTTCTGGAGGAAAGCAGATCCGCCGCGAAACGTTCAGTGCGGAAATTCTGCTGTGTTAACTGCAGAGAAATTTCCATTGAACTCAATGGAAATTGGCTTTGCAGCAATTTTACAGGCTGGATTTTCAGCGCAGACCACTTCTGCTCCGTGTGAACTGGCCCAAAGAAGGATGAGAAGTAATTCAGAGGATATTATACCCAGTATTAACACTCAACATTATCAGCAAACACTAAGATCCCAGGATGTAAATATCTGTGACATGGAGCGTTCATTGTACTGGTAATTCTCCTCACTGCCACCAGATGTCGCCCTTTCCCTCTCCAGCCACTGTTATAGCTATAGGCGTCTGAAGCCATTTCGGCGGTGACAGCACTCAGATTGGGAGTCTTATCCTTTTACCTCTCAATAATAATAATAATAATAATAATATTAATTTTTATTTATATAGCGCCAACAGATTCCGCAGCACTTTACAATTCTAATGTGAAAAAATAATAAGTAGGCCGTGTGAAAAACATGAAATAACCAAAATGATATTAATGCACCAGTTATAAGCAGGTATGTCCAACACATCCTGCAGCAGCAGTAGGATGTCTCAGCTCTCCAGCTTTTTCAAAACTACAACTCCCATCAAGTATGATGGGAGTTGTAGTTTGCAACAGCTGGACAGCCAAGGTTTCCTACACCTGTCCTACATTATATGCATAGATGGGTCAGCAAAATATAGTGTGGAAGGGGACTGACCCCACTGCTAACCCTGGTGGCTAAAAAACTCGACAGGATACCGCACTCAAACCTAAAGGCCCTATTACACAAAACGTTTATCGGTCGATAATAGTCTCGTGTAATAGAAGACGATCGGCCGACATGAACGATGTCGGCTGATCGTTGCCGTCGTTTGTCTTTTAACATGTTGAAAGACAAACGACTAGTATAGCAGCGATCTGCTGCCGTTGCTCTGTGGAATAGAAGCGGTGGCAGCAGACCAACGCTATCTTCTATGGGCTGCCCGGACGATATAGCGATCACCCGGACGATTAACCTCCTACGCGTTTCTCTGTTTATAAAAGTGTCTCACAGATCATCAGGGAGATACATTATAATAATGACAATATGTGAAGGAGCAGCCCCTTATCCCCATATAACATAGTAGCCAACTGAAATATCGCATATACATAGTAAGGGCCCTATTCCACTGGACGATTATCGTTAAATCTTTCGAATTTTAAACCATAATCGTTAGTTTGAATAGCAGTTAACGACTAACGACCGAACGAGAAATCGTTGATTGTTTAATAAGACCTGGACATAAGAAGTCGTTCGGTTGTTCGCAGCAGTGACGAACGCAATAGCGACGACAAGACGACCGCAAGAACGATCATAAGTAACGATTATCTTTCCATGTAAATGGGTGAACGATCTTTTGTAATAGCGGTCGTTTGGATCGTTTATCGTTAACGATTATCGAACGATAATCGTCCCGTGAAATAGGGCCCTAAGGCAAATAATTACTGTTATTTTGAAAACAATGGGTGTTTAATGCCATTAAGGGTACAAACACACACGGCATATACGCTGCGTATTTACTGCTGCGATACGCAGCAGATTACATCTAAATAACTGAACACAGCATCAAATCTGCTGCGTATCTGCTGCGTATACGCTGTGTGTGTTTGTACCCTAAATGACGGACATCCACTCAGTTTCAACAGTGTGTGAACATAGGCAGAAGCAGGATGCAACCAGCTCACCCTTGCAGCTTGTGCTTGACCCAATTGCATGAAGAGGTATCCTGGGAAAGAGCAGGTAGTCCGGAACACCTGGTGCCGGCAGGTGATAGCGAGAACCTTGTAGTTATGGAAGATCCACCGCTGCAATGCAGTAAAAGAGTAAACTTTATTTCCACATGTAAAACATGATACAAAATAATAAAAACACATGCATGTTTTTATTATTTTGTATCATGTTTTAGATGTGGAAATAAAGTTTACTCTTTTACTGCATTGCATCGGTGGATCTTCCATTACTACAAGGTTCCAGTGTGTGAACATAGCCTTTCTGTGTTTTCTATCCGCTCCTGGTTTTTGGTTGCAAAATACTGAGCAAAAATACTGTGTGTGAACATAGCCTGAGGCCTCATTCACACGTTGGGTGTTTTTTTCAGGTCCGTACATTGTATCGGCTATCACATACCCAAAAAATCTGTATGAAGTGCATCCGCAACCTGCATTTTTTTGTAGCTCAAAAAAAACAAAAAAAAAAAAACAAGGACAGTGCTTTTAATTAAAGTTGAACTGGTTCAAAAAAAGATGCCCGACCCCTAAAAAGCTAAGGGTACTATTACACGGAACGATAATCGACCGAATCGGGCCGATTATCGTTCCGTGTACTAAAGACAACGATCAGCCGATGATTGTTGTCATCGGGGATCGTTGATATAAGTTCAGACCTATAATTGTCGGGCGCCGACCGTGCACTGCTACGTGTAATAGCGGTGCGCAGCTTAGCAAAGAAGAATACATACCTAATCCATGGTCCGGGGTTCCTCTTCCTCAGAGCTTCTTACCGGGTCCCGTGCGCTCCGGCTTCTCAGCAGCCTGTGTCAGCTGACAGGCCCCTCGGCCAATCACAGGCCGGAACCGCCGCAGCCAGGCCGAGCGGCCTGTCAGCAGAGACAAGCCGCTGTGAAGCTGAAGTGCGCTGACCCGGGGAGAAGTTAAGAAGAAGAGGAACCCTGGACCATGGATTAGGTATGTATACAGTTTAAACAAAGGCTGCAAGGACATCGGTAACGATGTCCCTGCAGCCCTTGTTTAACGATTATCGGGCCGTGTAATAGGCCAAGTAAACGAGCAACGATCTAGCAGATCGCTGCTCGTTTACAGGTATTATCGGGCCCCCATTGGCCCGTGTAATACCACCCTAAGACAAAAGGACATGCACAGCTCTCAATGTATAGGAGAGGTCATGTGATCACTTTCTGTACGTAACATCACTTGGGGAGTCCGTATTTTCCTGCAGATCCTAAATTTTTTTTTCTGGTCGTCCCATAGACTTCATTTGGAGAATCCGTACAAAAAACTTGGGTCCGTATTTTTTTTTTTTTGCGGATCAAATTGTGTACCTAGAAATGAAGGATTGTGTGAATAATAGATTCCACCTTTCATTCCTCACAGACTTTATGGAAAATGAAAGATGGAATCTGATTGGTTGCTAGGGGCAACTGAGCCACTTTCACTTTACACCATGTTTGATAAATCTCCCCCTGTGTGAACACAGTCTAAGCTTTTGTCCTGTGCAAACAAATTATAATGAGATATATGTGATATGTGATGGCCTCAGTCAGTAATGATGATGACTGGGAAAGCTGGGTGGCATCCCTAAGGAGAGCTGGAAAAGTTGTCACTCAGCTTTCCCAGGAACTAGTAAACTTGATAGATAATTCTAATTCTAGGTTGTCACTCTCTCTCATAGAACGGAGTGGATATTGTCACCCCATAAGACAACAGGATCAGGGATGAAACTCCTGCTGGGAAGGTTTCAGGTATCTTTATTTATACCTTGTCCATGTAAAAAATCAATATACAATGAAAGTAGATGGAGGATACATAGAGAAGTGCATGAAACATCAGCCCCTGCTCCACAGAGCTTACACTCTACAATACATCAAGGGTTGGGGACATTGGCTCTCTAGCTGTTGCAAAACTACAACTCCCATCATGCCTGGACAGCCAAAGCTAAAGCTTTGGCTGTCCAGGCATGATGGGAGTTGTAGTTTTACAACAGCTGCTGGAGAGCCAAAGTTCCCTACCCCTGCTCTACATACATTGTGCCTGGCTGGAGTATGGTATAGGGATGGGGATAGGGATGTGACAATACAGCAGGACATGTGGATGATGATGATGGTAATACTGCGACAAAAAGTAATATTATTCTATATCATAGACAATGTATGTTGTGGGTACACCCAGGTTTATATAACACTTCTGTAGGACAGAAGTTACATGGCCTGTGTCTGTTGCCCCTTTCTGATGGGGGCGCTGTTGCATTGATGTCTATGGAAAAAAAACTGCCAGTGACAATGGTGAAAAAGGGGTACTGCAAGTTACAAATGCAAAACAAATGTGTTGATCTATTGTCTGAGGTTCCATAAAAACAACAATATTACAATCCAACCTGTATCAGACTTCTTCCCATCCTGTCTCCTAACATAACGTTGCCTTCTGTGAGGTCCTGAACTGTCTCTATCATTATTAGATCTCACACTGTCTCTAGTACAATGTCTGTCTGAATCTCCAAAGGATCCGCAATCTTCCAGATTCTACTGGTCTAGAACTTTCTCCATCGCATCTTCCACTCTCTCTAATTCCATTACATTTCCAGCAGTTTCCATCACATTCTGAACAGTCTCTTCCTTACTAGCTGTCTACTGACTCTCTCTAGTAAATCTCACATGGTGTCCATCAGATCCTGAACGTTCTCCACCTCGACTTTCTCAGGTTCTAAGCTGTCTCCTATCCTTACCCATATCTTTCAGGTCTCTAACTTGACTTCTTTCCTCTAAGATCCCAATATTGTATATTATACAGTAACCTCAGGCTGACGTCCCATCTGCAGATTTATTAAACGTAATTTCCTGAATTTATTTTTAATTTCTTCCCCGACCTCCTGGATCTCAGACAGGAAACACTAGATTTATCTGGGCTGCCCTAAGACAACACAGCACTAAATCCACTCTGCTGTATGGCGTAGCAGCCAGGTACAGGGCATCTTATACCTCTAAATTCTGCAATAAGATATCATGTAGATTTATTATAACTAAATAAAAATGTGTGTCTGATATCTCTGGGGACTGATCAATCCTGATATACTGCATTCAAAGAATCAGGTATAGATATATGATGAGTGGGGGCGCTGTTGCATTACAGCTTATGGGAGATTCTTGCCAGCAGTAGTGGTAGAAAATGGTACTGCAGTGTGAAAAGGTGGGGTTGATGTCTCGTTTCTGTTCTGGGTCACTTTAGGGGAACAGGCAGCGCTCGGGGGAATAAGACGCCAGCTTTAATTAAATTTCCAGAACGCGACATGAATAAAGTTATTTTTTTTTTCTCGGTAGTTACTCGTGTTACCTAAAATAATAAAGCCAAAACTATTCACCAGGCCGTCCCGCAGTTACTAGTCTTACAAATGAGCAAAGTTCTCTCACTTCTCCACTGTCCCCAAACTGCTGTGTAATTATTTATATCGCCGGCTATTAAATCCGCTAACACCGTAATAACCGGCGCATTAGCCGCAGCCTTACTTCAGTGGGAGGATTATATGGCCTTAGCAGAGTTCCCCAACCAGTGACACTCGAGCTGTTAAAAGCCTACTATTCCAATCAAGACCTGATAGCCAATGTACAGGAGACAATGATCTAGAATGTTGGTACCATGATTTGATTTGGTTTGAGCATAATGAAACTTTTGGTTCTGCAAAGGTAGAAAGTCTCAGGTTGGGGATCACTGATCTAGAATGTGGGGCCCATGAATGGTCTAGAACAGTGATGGCTAACCTTGACACTACAGCTGTTGCAAAACTACAATTCCCATCATACCTGGGCATCCAAAGCCATATCTTTGGTTGTTCAGGCATGATGGGAATTGTAGTTTTGCAACAGCCGGAGTGTCGAGGTTAACCATTACTGGTCTAGAACTTCAGGGCCATGAAAAAGGCAACATGTTGCATCTGTTTGAACATAATGGGAGTTTTAGTTTTTCAACAGATGGAGGGCTGCAGGCTGGGGCTCTCTAGTATAAAATGTCGGCCTATAAAAGATGAGAATGTCATTGCTGTAAATGGTCTAGAATGTTGGGACCATGAATAGTCTAGAACATCAAGCCCAAAAATGGTCTTGAATTTTGTAGCCTAGAACATCAAGACCATGAGTTGTGGGTCTCTAAATAGTCTAAAATGTCAGGGTCATGAATGGTCTGGAACAGGGGTGTTAAACTTGTGGCCCTCCAACTGTTGAAAAATTCCCATCATGCCTGGACAGCCAAAGCTTTAGCATGATGGAAATTTTAGTTTTGCAACAGCTGGAGGGCCGCGAGTTTGACACCTGTGGTCTACAATGTTGAGACCATGCATAGTCTGGAACATCAAGCCCAAAAATGGTCAAGAATGTTGGAACCATGAGTGGTCTAGAATGTCAGGACCCAAATTAGTGTAGAATAGGGATGGGGAACCTTTGGCTCTCCAGCTGTTGTAAAACTACAATTCCCATCATGCCTGGACATCCAAAGCTAACGCTTTGGCTGTCCAGGCATGATGGGAATTGTAGTTTTGCAACAACTGGAGAGTCAAGGTTCCTTATCCCTTGTGTAAAACATCAAGACCATTCACTAGTCTGGTGGGCCTATAAATGGTCTAGAACACAGGTGTCAAACTCAGACCCTCCAGCTGTTACAAAACTACAATTACCATCATGCCTGGACAGCCAAAATCTAAAGCGTTGGCTGTCCAGCTGGAGGGTCTGAGTTTGACATCCCTGGTCTAGAATATTGGGAATATGAGTGTTCTAGAAGATGCTGGGAGTTATAGTGGGACCCCGTAGAGGAAACACTGGAGAATGTGATAAACCATAGGAAGAGCCCAGCACCACAACGGCTTAGCGCGGCTTCTCTTGGCCCCTCCTCCTGCGGAATCAAAACTTCATACAAAAAGACAAGTTTCTAGTAAAAATTAATTTAAAGGGAGAATGCAATATCTCAGATTGTTTCCTGTGTACTAAAAACCAAAAATATAAAAATTCATCTGCATAAAAAGGTGGAGCTATAAAGTAACAGAGTATCAAATACAAAAGCAGGGGCGGTCCTTAAAGGGCAATTCCACCTCAAATTAAATTTTTATTTTTTTTGTGCTAATAAGAAAACAACTGGGGGGTGTGACTAGACCGGGATGGTAAGAAGCTGATGGACACACCACCCAGAGCTTAAAGGGGACGAGATCAGTGCAAATCAACAATGTGATATCCTATCAGAACTTTCCTGTTCTGTGTATCAGTGGTGATCCCTGCTTGAGGGTTCTAGAGGGCGGGAGGTGGAATTCCCCTTTAAGTTAGCACTTAGCACTGTCCAGCATATGCACTTCTATATGAAACTTAAAGGGGTTGTCTGCAGATTTTAAAAAAACAATGGTCCGTTTTCTTTTAGAAACATCGCCCCACCTGCCCAAAGGTTGCGTCTGGTATTGCAGCTCCACAGACGTAAATAGGGCTGAGGTGCAATACCGCACACAGCCTGATGGCAGGTGTGGCGCCATATTTTCGTCATCCTGGACAACCCCTCTGGACTTCCCCACAGTAATTTGTGATTGTCGATACCAAAAAACCCATAAAAACAATATATTCAAATATATACAATTACATAAAAAAAAAGCGCCTTATATAAACCATAAATAGTGATACAATGTATAAAATATAGAACACGCTACTGTGCCATTTTATATACATCACAGCTATATACAGGGTGCGGTTAACCCTATCATTGCTGGGGCTAGACCTCCAAGGCAAGGCTAGGGTTAACCGGCTGGTCAGTCTATATACATGATGGAGGAGGAAAGCTGCCGTATTATAGTGGTTACAGTATGTACTGGGCTCTAGGTGGGAGGGGGCCCGTCATACTTAAGCATCAGGTTAAAGGAACGGGCAAAATTGTTGGACAGGGCGCAGTTCTTGGTTTCCTGGAGAAGAGGGAGAAGAAACGCCAAAAGGAGGAGGAGGAGCAGGAGCAACTGCAAAGGCAACGCCGCGCAACACACCCGATGCAGGAAGGAGCAGAGACCCCCCGATGTCTGCAACAAAGAGGACACCGGTTACCAACAACATAGACAATGGATAGGCTGCATACTGAGTGATGTCACCGCTGATCTCTAGTGATGGATAGGCTGTATTCTCAGTGATGTCACTGATCTCTAGTGATGGATAGGCTGTATTCTCAGTGATGTCACTGCTGATCTCTAGTGATGGATAGGCTGCATACTGAGTGATGTCACTGATCTCTAGTGATGGATAGGCTGCATACTGAGTGATGTCACTGCTGATCTCTAGTGATGGATAGGCTGTATTCTCAGTGATGTCACTGCTGATCACTAGTGATGGATAGGCTGTATTCTCAGTGATGTCACTGATCTCTAGTGATGGATAGGCTGTATTCTCAGTGATGTCACTGCTGATCTCTAGTGATGGATAGGCTGCATACTGAGTGATGTCACTGATCTCTAGTGATGGATAGGCTGCATACTGAGTGATGTCACTGCTGATCTCTGGTGATGGATAAGCTGTATTTTCAGTGATGTCACTACTGATCTCTAGTGATGGATAGGCTGTATTCTCAGTGATGTCACTGCTGATCTCTAGTGATGGATAGGCTGTATTCTCAGTGATGTCACTGCTAGTGATGGATAGGCTGTATTCTCAGTGATGTCACTGCTGATCTCTAGTGATGGATAGGCTGTATTCTCAGTGATGTCACCGCTGATCTCTAGTGATGGATAGGCTGTTATCTCAGTGATGTCACCGCTGATCTCTAGTGATGGATAGGCTGTATTCTCAGTGATGTCACCGCTAGTGATGGATAGGCTTTATTCTCAGTGATGTCACTGATCTCTAGTGATGGATAGGCTGTATTCTCAGTGATGTCACTGATCTCTAGTGATGAATAGGCCGCATACTTAGTGATGTCACTGATCACTAGTGATGGATAGGCTGTATTCTCAGTAATGTCACTGATCTCTAGTGATGGATAGGCTGTATTCTCAGTGATGTCACTGATCTCTAGTGATGGATAGGCCGCATACTTAGTGATGTCACAGATCACTAGTGATGGATAGGCTGTATTCTCAGTGATGTCACTGATCTCTAGTGATGGATAGGCCGCATACTTAGTGATGTCACTGATCACTAGTGATGCATAGGCTGTATTCTCAGTGATGTCACTGCTGATCTCTAGTGATGGATAGGCTGTATTCTCAGTGATGTCACTGCTGATCTCTAGTGATGGATAGGCTGTATTCTCAGTGATGTCACTGCTGATCTCTAGTGATGGATAGGCTGTATTCTCAGTGATGTCACTGATCTCTAGTGATGGATAGGCTGTATTCTCAGTGATGTCACTGCTGATCTCTAGTGATGGATAGGCTGTATTCTCAGTGATGTCACTGATCTCTAGTGATGGATAGGCTGTATTCTCAGTGATGTCACCACTGATCTCTAGTGATGGATAGGCTGTATTCTCAGTGATGTCACCGCTGATCTCTAGTGATGGATAGGCTGTATTCTCAGTGATGTCACTGCTTATCACTAGTGATGGATAGGCTGTATTCTCAGTGATGTCACTGATCTCTAGTGATGCATAGGCTGTATTCTCAGTGATGTCACTACTGATCTCTAGTGATGGTTAGGCTGTATACTCAGTAATGTCACTGATCTCTAGTGATGGATAGGCTGTATTCTCAGTGATGTCACTGATCACTAGTGATGGTTAGGCTGTATACTCAGTGATGTCACCGCTGATCTCTAGTGATGCATAGGCTGTATTCTCAGTGATGTCACCGCTGATCACTAGTGATGGATAGGCTGCATACTCAGTGATGTCACTCTTCTCTTACCTTGGATATTCCTCTGGGCTCTTCTGATATTTTAAGATTCTGAAAAGATAATATACAGCAACATAAGCACAGAGAACATCTTCATTTCCTACATCAGAACGTTCCATTACAAATACAATGCAGATAATTCCCATAAATTGCCCATCCACCTTGGTGTCCCGCTGTAATGGGCGGTCATAGAAGGCCCCCATGAAGGCCAGCCGCATCCCTGCAGATGCTCCTTATACATTGTATCACACAGAGCTCATAGATCAGCAGAGAATAATGACATCTCTTACCGCCTGTTTCCCAGAATCCCGCAGCTTGGATTTATATAACATCCAGATGTAGCGGAGCTCTTCCAGTTTGAGGTTCTCAGTCACCGTCATAGATGCTCGTCTGCTTAGAAGAGATTCAAAGAGTCTTTGGCCCTGAGGGACCCGGAGCTGTAATTTCTGAAAAAAGAGAAAGTATAACAATTATTATTTACTTGTAAGAGAATTCCTAACTAAAAACTTAACAAATGTGTAAAAGACAAACTATGTCCACCGGGAAAGGTGCATCAATATACCTACAACACTGAGTCACCCTGTTCATACACTACTGATCCTGTACTGATCCTGAGTTACATCCTGTATTATACCCCAGAGCTGCACTCATTATTCTGCTGGTGAGGTCACTGTGTACATACATTACATTACTTATCCTGTACTGATCCTGAGTTACATCCTGTATTATACTCCAGAGCTGCACTCACTATTCTGCTGGTGGGGTCACTGTGTACATACATTACATTACTGATCCTGAGTTATATCCTGTAATATACTCCAGAGCTGCACTCACTATTCTGCTGGTGGGGTCACTGTGTACATACATTACATTACTGATCCTGAGTTATATCCTGTAATATACTCCAGAGCTGCACTCACTATTCTGCTGGTGGGGTCACTGTGTACATACATTACATTACTGATCCTGAGTTATATCCTGTAATATACTCCAGAGCTGCACTCACTATTCTGCTGGTGAGGTCACTGTGTACATACATTACATTCCTTATACCCAGGCCTGGCATCCCCTCCTGTATTGTATTATACCTGTAGATGGCTCTGCCGTGTTTTTATTCCATCGCTGCTGGAGATGCGAGTTGCACAGATCTGGTTCAGTTTGGCGCCCTCTATCTGCAGCCATTGCTCAAACTCCAGCAACATCGTCATGTGATCGTCACCTTCCTGGTGTAACAAGAAGCTGTGTCATTACCCTGTACCCCCAGTGTCAGCGTGGGTCCAGTATATATATATATGTATAAGGAATTACCTTATTTCCGCCAGTCCTCTGTGCGCTGGGAGAGTCCACCATGTCTACAGACTCTGCCAGGGACACAAGCCCCCGACTCCTCCGGCCTCTCCCAGGATTATTGGGGGATTTTCCTTTGTTCATATTCTCTTCTGCAACAAAACTTTCCAGCAGAGAAGACGCCATCAGTCTATATGTATAATGTAAGGGTATATACACCTCTGCCTCCTCTGTATATCCTATAGCCGGATCATCACTTACCCAGAAGGCATCTGTAATCTACCCGGACTCATCTGGAATCCAGTTCTGTGCTGAAGATCCTCGTCCTGCTGAAGACTGATCCTGGGGGAGACGAGAAAAACATCAGATCCATAGCTGATCCACGCTGATCCATAGAACAGATTTGTCTGTTTGTAGACCAGTAGGGAGCAGTGTACTATGTAGACCAGTAGGGAGCAGTGTACTATGTAGACCAGTAGGGAGCAGTGTACTATGTAGACCAGTAGGGAGCAGTGTACTATGTAGACCAGTAACGGACCATTATACAGTGCAGACCAGTATAAACCAGTAAACTAACCTGGACGTCAGGTCTCCTCTCATCACCGATGGACTCTTGGATTTTGCTGGTGTATGAGAAGGACTCGTTCTATGGCCTCTACTGGAAAACCTAAATGTAGAGAATGAGGGTCTTATTATAAAATGCAGTAAAGACCTTTCTGGCCCCATGGCCTACAGCCTCTAGACAACTACCAGGAATATTCCCCCACCTACCTGGTTGAACCACCGTTAACTCCATGTCCCTGAGTGTCACCAGAATCACCAAGTCCATTAACCTCTTTAGTAACGCTGACAATACAGATGATATGAATTACAGTGTGTAATGTGGAAGCTTTACAGCTGCAGACAGACTCTGAGCTCAACTATCATTTATCAGCTATTATTTATCAGCTTTTATCATTTATCAGCTATATTACTTATGAGCTATCATCATTTATCAGCTAATATTTTTCAGGTATCATCACTTATCAGCTATCATCATTGATCAGCCATCATTATTCAGCTATCATTATTTATCAGCCATCATTTATCAGCTATTACTTATCAGCGATCATCATTTATGAGACGTCATTATTCAGCTATCGGCCATCATTTATCAGGTATCATAATTTATCACCATCATTATTTATCAGCCATCATTTATCAGCTATCATTGATCAGCCATCATTATTCAGCTATTATTTATCAGCTATCATCATTATTCAGCTACCATCATTGATCAGCCATTGTTATTCAGCTATCATCATTTATCAGCTATTATTTATCAGCTATCATCATTTATCAGCCATCAATTATCAGTTATAATAATTTATTGGCTATCATTTATTAGCTGTGATTTACCTTCCTCGTATTTCAATGTACCCGAATCCTCGGCCTCTGGGCATGTTCTTCTTACCACTCTCAGGGTTTCCTATACTTCTGAATGACTGGCCATCACTGTCAGCACTGGAAAATATACAGAGATGTCAGGTATAGTACCTACACACTGCACCTGAAACTAATAGACTGGCTTTACCAGCAGCTGCCTGACACACAGCTATTCTGCCTGGTATATGAATAGAGAGTATATCAGAGACCATTACCTGCCCGGTCGGTCACGCTGCTCATCGTCTTGGCTCCCGTCTTCTCTGTCTATGACTCTGAACCCGAATCTGCTGCCATCAATGCTGAATGACATAAAGAAGTTCAGTATCTCAGTACTGACATATACAGCAATGACCTGTGACCTTCCACCCCAGGACTGACCTGGACGCCCCGTCTATCCTCCTGACCGCCGAACTTTTATCTCTCGTCTTTTTTGAGCTCCTTGGAGAAACATTCCTGCCAAACATTATACCGTATTACATTACATCATCATTATACCGTATCACATCCAGTAACTGTACAGCCCAGATTACATTACACGTCACTATATTACATTACATAACCTTATATTAGATTATGTAACCTTACATCATCATTATGTAAGATTATCATAGATGACATACTTACCTATCTGGGCTGCTTCTGTCCTGTATTCCCATCCCTGGCTCCCTGTCCGCCTTGTCCTTACCACTGATGCTAGGGATGTCATGTTTACCACTGTCAATTATATAATATAGGGTTAGTATATGATATACAAAAATAAATATAATATTACTATGCCCGTCTAGCTGTCAGGGCATGCTGATCAATGTGTGGGTCACCCAGCTTTCCTATACTCCTGAATGTCAAATCTACAGGGATACCACATAACATCCATACTATGCAATGGCTATTCAGGACTATTGGAAAGCTGGGTGACCAATAGAAGCTAGGCTTTCCCAGAAACAGACATTACTATGGTCAGCTATGTACTTACCTGTGGGCGTTTTCAGTATAACCTAATACTTGAGGTGGTTTATTATAACCGGGATGGCCGTCCGGCAGTTGTGTAATACTGTTAGTCATGACATTAGAGCTGATTCTACAAAGAAAAAAAAAATCATCATGTAGAGAAAGCACAGCAAGAACAGCGCCGCCCCTGTCCTCAGGTTATCTGTGGTATTACAATTCAGCTTCATTCACTTCAATGGAACCGAGCTGCAGTACCTCACCCAACCTGAAGGCAAGAGTGGCGCTGTTCCTGCAAGAAAGTGTCTGCGTTCTTTTAAATTTGGACAAACCCCTTATTATATGTAAGACTTTGCCCCATATGAGCAGAGTTCCCCCAACCATTGTCTGTGCAGCAATTGCAATGGGACATGATAGGAGTTGAAGTTTTGCAGCCACAGCTTGGACAACAGATATCCAATGTTATATCTTATTTTAAACCTATATTTTTTTTTACCCGGACGAGCCCCCAATTTGTCGAAATCCTCTGTTTCTGGGAGAGTCGATGATGTCGATGTCACCTAGAGAATTATTGTGGATGACTTGGCCGTCCTGGCTGACACTGGAAAAAAAAAAACGAATACAGGATATTAGGAAATGTTTGTGAGTATATAATAGTATATATTATATCGTTTTATATATATATATATATATATATATATATATATATATATATATATATTATACCACTTCATATCAGCTCGAGATTTGAAATTTACTATTAAAAATATATGCAGTAATCCAGTACTTATCAGCAGGAAGTAATGTATTCTTTCCAGTCTGACACAGTGCTCTCTGCTGCCACCTCTGTCCATGTCAGGAACTGTCCAGAGCAAAACCAAATCCCCATAGAAAACCTTTCCTGACATGGACAGAGGTGGCAGCAGAGAGCACTGTGTCAGACTGGAAAGAATACATCACTTCCTGCAGGACATACAGCATCTGATAAGTACTGGAAGAATGGAGACTTTTTTTAATAGAAGTACATTACAAATCTATGTAACTTTATGGCATCGGTTAATTTGATTTTTTTATGTAGTACCCCTTTAAATCATTAAAATGATATAACATTTTTTACCAGGACGAGCCCCCAATTTGTCGAGATCCTCGGTTACTGGGAGAGTCATTGATAGTGATGTCATCAAGTGATTTATCGTGGGCGGTGTGGCCGTCTCGGCTGACACTGCTCAACAAGGAAAAAAGAGAAAATCAGATATTAGGAAATGTTTGCAGGTATAATAAATTACAATGGGGCTGGGATGTGAGACACATATGAATATATAGAAAGGTGTCAACTGGTATCAGAAAGTTATACATATTTGTAAATGACTTCTATTTAAAAAATCTCCAGTCTTCCAGTACGTATCAGCTGCTGTATGTCCTGCAGGAAGTGGTGTAATCTTGCAGTTTCTTTCCTCCATAAGGAAGCAATGAATTTGCACACTAGTGGCTGTAATGCAGCGAGGAGCACGGACCTTATGGTGGTCTTGCTGGGGGTCAGGGTCCTGTTACTCTGCAGGAAGTCATCTGTATCCATATCTGAGATGAGGCTGAAAGAAGACAGGGCTTATATTACTGGACTATGATGGGGTGAGTACTGTGCAGGTACCATCAAATCTCAATGCAATGATCAGAGGTGGGCACTGTGTCTACAGTCTTCATGCACTAGGGGGCGCCATATACAGTGCTTACCTGGCTGTCTGAGATCTTGTGATGTCCATAGGGTTATGCAGAGATGTCGGGCTCGATCTGTGCTGTTCTTTCTCCATCAAGTCCCTGAAAAGAGTTACCGAAGAGAATTGAGGCTTATCAATACGGAACCTTCCAGATCTGTTCTCTATGTGATTGCACAGGGGACTCCTCACCTGGTTATTTGCTCATAGAGTCGCTGTAAATGTTTCCAGGACTCAGTCAATTGATTGAGCTCTGACTGGATGAGAGCGCCACCCTCTGGTGAAGAGCTGTCAATCACCTGCTTTCCCTGAACCTCCACAAGATGGCACTGCATGTCCTTTTCTGACAATTCAGCTTCCACTGCCTGAGAATAGAGAACAAAGGAAGAGGAACGTTCAGTGCAAACAATTCACCGTCATAAAGAGAAGTAGTAACAGAAAGGAAACAATGCACATAATACTCCAGAGCTGCACTCCCAGTTCTGCTGGTTAATACTGGAAACAGCATGCTTGCTGCAGACACTACCCTTTTACTATCTATAATACAGGATGTAACTCAGGATCAGTACAGGATCAGTAATGTAATGTATGTACACAGTGACCCCCACCAGCAGAATAGTGAGTGAAGCTCTGAAGTATAATACAGGATGCAACTTAGGATCAGTAATGTAATGTATGGACACAGTGAGCTCACCACCAGAATAGTGAATGCAGCTCTGGAGTATAATACATGATGTAACTCGGGATCAGTACAGGATAAGTAATGTAATGTATGGACACAGTGACCCCACCAGCAGAATAGTGAGTGCAGCTCTGGAGTATAATACATGATGTAACTCGGGATCAGTACAGGATAGGTAATGTAATGTATGTACACAGTGACCCCACCAGCAGAATAGTGAGTGCAGCTCTGGAGTATAATACAGGATGTAACTCAGGATCAGTACAGGATAAGTATTGTAATGTATGTACACAGTGACCCCAGCAGCAGACTAGTGAGTGCAGCTCTGGAGTAAAATACAGAATATAACTGCATCAGTACAGAATATGCTGCACATAGTACAGAAATGACATGTACCTCAATCTCCCTTCCCCCCCAGTTCTTGCCGCCATTTTGGCAGGATTCCAGCTTCCGGGTGGTGACCATGATCCAGTGCTGCAGATCTCGGAGATGATCACTGAACATGAGATGGATATTAATATTCTCTTTGCTTTTCCGTATCTTGTTCTAGAAGGAGAAAATCAGTCAGAAAATACACAGATTCTTGACATTTTTTATCCCTGATGGTGACGGACTAGACGATTACCTCTAGAGACCTCTGTAACATCAGGTAGTCGGTGTTCAGCTGCTGGGCTCTGTGTGCGTCGGTGGACTCTGATCTGGTCATTGAGATCAGAGTTTGGATGGGGGAATGGAGGCCCATTAATTCTTCCAGCAGTATCTGCAAAAACATTGTGTCCAATGATTTTTGTAAATAAAGACGAGGACAAAAATATTATTCTGATATCAATGTAATATATAGGTCTCACATCAGGGGGTCTATGGAGTAGCCTCTGCCTGAGGCTATTGTAGAGAACTGACCTGCAACCTCTGAACTTGCGCCTCCTTCCCAATAATATCCGGCTGAGGCTCATTGTCTTTGATGCTTTTCACTCGGATCTGAGATATCTTCTGGTGTAGAGACTTAAATGCAGAATCAAACTCTTGTCTCTGCTCGGCCAAACTCTGAAAAGACACATCAGGAGAATATAATAAACCTCATTTATTATACATGATTACCAACAAACACAAAGAAACATCAAGGTAAATATTTGTATTCTATGTATTGTTCATTGTGCTGGTAATGCTCCTCACAGCCACCAGATGGTGCTGGTACCCTCTCCAGCCATTCTATGTATGGTTTATTGTGCTGTAATGCTCCTCACAGCCACCAGATGGCGCTGTTACCCTCTCCAGCCATTCTATGTATGGTTTATTGTGCTGGTAATCCTCCTCACAGTTACCAGATGGCGCTGTTACCCTCTCCAACCATTCTACTTATGGTTTATTGTGCTGGTAATCCTCCTCACAGCCACCAGATGGCGCTGTTACCCTCTCCAGCCATTCTATGTATGGTTTATTGTGCTGGTAATCCTCCTCACAGCCACCAGATGGCGCTGTTACCGTCTCCAGCCATTGTCCCTGTACATGAAGCTGGTTTATTACCTGAATCCTCTTCTTCCTCTGTAGGAGATCTTGGTGGAGTTCTTCTCTCTCCTTTTCAGCTGTGACTATATCTTGCAGGAGTGTCTTGGATTTATCTTCGCCGAGGACGAGTTGTATTCGTTCCTTCTTCTTCTCCAGAGCCACCAGATTGCCTTTAATTGTGCAGCTTTTTTCAAGTAATTTCTATACGGGAAGATATTACATTAGCAGCTTATAGCTACAAGTAAGCAGCAGAACGATATATAGCAGTACTACAACTCCCAGCATGCCTTAAGAGACGCATACGTATTATCCCTCACATCAGTACAGAGCGGGCCCTAATATCTGACCTCTATTTTATCCAGGGCGTCATCGTTCATGGCGCTATCATTCACAGCGACTGCGGTGGCGTCCAGGACACTCTCAGCAACCGGTTTCCAGTAAAGAAATTCACGTAAAGGGTTCTGGAAGATCTGCTTCAGCTCCGACTCCGTGTCAGTACTCAGCTTGAAAGCCTTACTCTTAGCCCTGTAAGGAGAGACAAGAATGAACGTCACAAAGGGTCCCCTGTATACAGGAAACAATCAGGTTACATATAGGAGCAGTATCATAGTAGTTATATTCTTGTATATAGGAGCAGTGTTATAGTAGTTATATTCTTGTATATAGGGGCAGTATTATAGTAGTTATATTCTTGTATATAGGAGCAGTATTATAGTAGTTATATTCCTGTATATAGTGGGCAGTATTATAGTAGTTATATTCTTGTATATAGGAGCAGTATTATAGTAGTTATATTCCTGTATATAGAGAGCAGTATTATAGTAGTTATATTCTTGTACATAGGAGCAGTATTATAGTAGTTATATTCTTGTATATAGAAGCAGTATTATAGTAGTTATATTCCTGTATATAGGAGCAGTAGTATAGTAGTTATATTCCTGTATATAGGGAGCAGTATTATAGTAGTTATAATTTTGAATATAGTATATTTTTCCCCAAATATAGAGACCATTGGCTTGTGTGCCAGGTGTAGATACCTCTGATAGTCTCTCATGGCTGAGATGACGCCATCAGACAGGGGCTGAACATCCTTGGAGAATTTGAAGAGATCTCTCAGCTGCACCTTCACCCTCTCGGCTTTGGCTTCTTCTGCGGCTAGTGCAGACTTTGTGGCCTAAACAAATACAAACAGAATTAGCATTAAAATAAAATGTAAGAAACCTTGTTTTTCTATCTTTCTACTGTAGGATCTATAGTAAATAACATGTTAGGTGGAGTAGCCCCTTACTACTGTCATAATCATGAGCAATACCCACAGCTGCACAGAGCATTTCAGGAATTATGTGCAGATTGAAGGAAATCCCCCCCGCACTTGGCACTCACATTTAGCGTTGTCCATAGGGCTATTAAGTCGTCTTCGCTCTTCACGCGCTCCCCGCACTCCAGGCTCTCCTCCAGTCTGGCCGTGGCCTTACGGAACTCATTGATGTTGGCTTCCAGTTGGCGGGCCAGCAACAGGAAGGCGTTCTCTGAGTCGTGCGTCTTCATCAGCGTCTCCTCCTCTTCGTCGTTCATCTGTTTTAGCTCATTCAGGGTATTGCGCAGCTCCTCCAGCTCCTTGCAGATCTTCTCGGCTCCCAGAGGAGACGTGTTCCCGATCACCTGAGCGGACCTCTCCTCCAGGGCGTCTAGCTGCTTATTACCGCTCTCCACATCCTTACTGATATCCTACAGGAAGAGAGAAGATCTGGGATAAGATAAGACAGTGCTAAGCGTTCTCTCTGGTGCCCCCTAGTGGAAGTAACTCTCCTCTATGGATTAGTGGCCAAAGCAGAATCTCCAGTCTACAGGGTTCTAGCCCCTCACCACTAGAGACTGGTCTACAATTGGGGGTCTCTTCTATTTGGAGAAGACTTCCATTGGACTGATAATCTCTAGACATGTCTCAAAGCTCTTAAGGATTGGATACTGACTTACAAAGTAGCTACCTATAGGTCATATTAGAGGACTCTCTTCCTTCTGGAGGAAAGCTAATTTGCATAACTTTATTTCCCAGGAAGCATTGCCTGGCCTGTGACATTGGTGGTCTTCACAAGGAGAAACACTGCCGCCCCCCTCCCCCAGACATGTAGAGAGAACACTACAGATCTTACCATCCTCTCCATTGTTGGTAGGTGCCATTTATATATAAATAGATTATTTATTACTCCTGTCTGTACATTGTCAGAGCACACAGCTTTCTTATCGGGTCACTGTCCCTTTAAATTAGACTGAATGAATGCAGAATGTTCAATAATGACAGGGAGTGAGCGGAGATTACACTACAGGCTGGGTGTGACAGTATACAGGCTGCCATAGGGGATCCGTCACTGCAACGTGTCAGCACAATACAGAGGAAGTTACTACATATCTATCCATCTCCTATCTATCTATCTTTCTATCTATCTCCTATATATCTCCTATCTATCTCCTATCTATCTCCTATCATCTATCTCTCTCCTATCTATCTATCTCCTATCTATCTCCTATCTATCTCTCTCCTATCTATCTATCTATCTATCTATCTATCTGCTATCTATCTATCTCTCTCCTATCTATCTCTCTATCTATCTATATATCTATCTCCTATCTATCTATCTATCTATCTATCTATCTATCTCTCTCTCTCTTATCTATCTATCTATCTATCTGCTATCTATCTATCTCCTATCTATCTATCTATCTATCTATCTATCTACTTCCTATCTATCTCTCTCATATCTATCTATCTATCTATCTATCTCTCTCTCTCTTATCTATCTATCTATCTATCTGCTATCTATCTATCTCCTATCTATCTATCTATCTATCTATCTATCTATCTATCTATCTCCTATCTATCTCCTATCTATCTCTCTCATATCTATCTATCTATCTATCTATCTATCTATCTATCTCTCTCCTATCTATCTATCTGCTATCTATCTATCTATCTATCTATCTCTCTCTCTCTTATCTATCTATCTATCTATCTGCTATCTATCTATCTCCTATCTATCTATCTATCTATCTATCTCTCTCCTATCTATCTATCTGCTATCTATCTATCTATCTATCTATCGTCTCACCTGCAGTATATCCAGCCTGTTCTCGGTGGAGTTGGACGCTGCCCCCACATAAACCTTCAGCTTCTCGATCACACTATTCAGCCAGGATTTGAAGCCATTGACGTCCCCCTCATAAGCTTCATGTTCCTTCCAGATCTTCTCTAGATCTTCCACCCGCTCCTAAAACCAGAGAACACCAAGACTGTTAGTATACCGTAAGAAGGCTGGAATTGTTACAATCTGATTGGACAGTACATGGATTATGTTATGGATGGGCTGCGGTGTGGAGAGGGTTAACACCTCCCATATTGCGGTGTGTGGCCTGCAGTTCGGTACGGGACGGTGAGACAATGCGCACAAGCTTCTCATACATTCACTAAACTTAATCCAAACAGACATGAAACTGAGCAAACAGCCCGACAGGTGATTGAACCGAGGCCAAACCCAAGCCGGCGGCTGGCAGCGCTGCCAACTGGATGTGTAACCGCGTCCTCAGGTGGAGGAGAGGAGGCTCAGGTATCGTCAGCTGCTTGTAATACAGGTAGGAATGAGATTCCACCTGATCCCGGTGCCAGGACTCACAGCCAGGGACCTGACATCACCTTACTGTCTACAGCAGAAAGTCATGGATCCAGCAGAGATCTCACTTATGTGTGTGATGCAGAAGTCAAAGTACCCCAAAGGGGGTCACAAGATCACCAGATTATTGAGAGATCACCAGATACAGGTGACCCGATCACTAAACACAAGTCACCAGATTAACTATAGATCACCAGAGACAGGTCACCAGATCAACTACACATCACCAGATACAGGTGACCCGATCACTAAACACAAGTCACCAGATTAACTATAGATCACCAGAGACAGGTCACCAGATCAACTACACATCACCAGATACAGGTGACCCGATCACTAAACACAAGTCACCAGATTAACTATAGATCACCAGAGACAGGTTAACAGATCACACATGACCAGATACAGGTCACCAGATCAACTATAGATCACTAAGCAGGTTCCTAGGTCACCTATAGATCACCAGATAGATCACCAGATAAACAAACACAAGTCACCAGATGAACTACAGATGGGAAAATACAGGTCACCAGATCATCTATAGATCACCAGATCAAGTATAGACCACAGATCATCTATAGATCACCAGATCAAGTATAGACCACAGATCATCTACAGATCACCAGATCAGAAAATACAGGTCACCAGATCATTACTATAAATCACCAGATCATTACTCATAGGTAACAATAAAATCAACTATAGATCATTAAATACAGGTCACCAGATCATTACTATAGATCACTAGATCATTACTCATAGGTAACAATATAATAAACTAAACTATAGATCACCAAATACAGGTCACTAGATCATCCACTATAGGTTACCAGATCATCACTCATAGGTCAATATATGATCCACCATAGATCACCAAATACAGGCCATCAGATCATTACTCACAGGTCACCACAGAGTCAACTATAGATCACTAGATCACCAAATACATGTCACCAGATCATCAACTACAGATCACTATACATCATCAGATCACCATTCACAGATCACCAAATCACAAGAAAACCACTCAGATCCCCATCCCATAGGATAACAGACCAGATCTATAGATCACCAGATCGCCACCCACTGGTCACCACATAAACACCTATACATCACCAGTTCACCACTCACACTCCAGTTACAACCAAAGCTGCACTCCCACTCTGCACTCTGCAGTATATCCTAACTCTAACACTACACTTTCTATTGAGATCCCACAATGCACTGCTCTCTGAAAATATAAAACCAGCAGAATTCTGATTGCAGCTCTGGTGTGAATAGTATATACATGGTTACAGAAGCACAGACCTGGGCCTTCTTCTTTATCTGTTTGTACTCGGCCATCATGGCCCTCTGGACCCCCTCATCCACACTGGGGTCCCCGATGCGGTTATAGAGGGATGAGGCCTCCTCCAGCAGTCTGTCCACCAGCCGGGACTGGTTCAGGACGTCCTTCATCAGCACCAGGGCCTGTTCATACTGCCAGCGCTTCTCCTTCAGGCCCAGCTGCAGCTCCACGTCCGGCTCCAGGGTCAGGGTGACGTTGTGAACCCAAATCGTAAACTCGTCCCGTGCCCGCAGGTATTCGTTCCAGTGCAGCCAGACCCATTCTATGCGGCTGAGGAGACACAGGACAGTACACTAGGATCATCTCCTCATTCACTGACAGCAAGCAGAGGAGCTGACAGCACAGTACATACTGTACAGAGGCATAGAAGATATAATATACACCTGTGACAGTGGATCATGTAGGTGGTGGTCTCCTCGAATAAGCCCTTGATCCTGGCCAGCCTGAGGTGGGTCTCGTGCTTCTCCTCCTCACTGCTCTCACCCAGGAGAATCTCGGCCTTCATCAGGACCTTATCCATCAGCAGCTTCCCGTCTCCTTCCAGGGAGCAGATTCTCTACAGAGAAAGCAACAAACCACTCAGGTCTATGGTGATATAACAGAGGACAGGGAGATGTTATATCATAGTATACAACGTAACAGTATTATATTATATCATAGCACCCTGTATAGTTATATAATGTACTGTAATGTAATATAATATCATGTACGGTTATATAATGTACAGTAATGTCATATGATATCATGTACGGTTATATAATGTACAGTAATGTAATATACCATGTACGGTTATATAATGTACAGTAATGTCATATGATATCATGTACGGTTATATAATGTACAGTAATGTAATATACCATGTATAGATATATAATGTACAGTAATGTAATATACCCTGTATAGTTATATAATGTACAGTAATGTAATATACCCTGTATAGTTATATAATGTACAGTAATGTAATATAATATCATGTACGGTTATATAATGTACAGTAATGTAATATACCATGTATGGTTATATAATGTACAGTAATGTAATATATTATGTATGGTTATATAATGTACAGTAATGTAATATACCATGTACGGTTATATGATGTAATATTATACCATGTATAGTTATATAACGGACAGTAATATAATATACCATGTATAGTTATACAATGTACAGTAATGTAATATACTATGTTTAGTTATATAATGTACAGTAATGTAATATACCATGTATAGATATATAATGTACAGTAATGTAATATACTATGTTTAGTTATATAATGTACAGTAATGTAATATGATACCATGAACGGTTATATAATGTACAGTAATATACCATGTATAGTTATATCCATACATATTATCATATTACATTACTGTCCGTTATTTAACTATAGATGGTATATTACATTACTGTAAATTATATAACCATACATGATATCATATTACATTACATATATCCATACATCTTATTATATTACATTACTGTCCGTTATATATGTAATGTAATATATATTATGTATGGTTATATAATGTACAGTAATGTAATATACCATATATAGTTATATAACGGACAGTAATGTAATAGGATATCATGTATGGTAATGTTTGTGGGGCACTATTGGGGGAAATAAGTGTGTAGGGGCACTATTTTACCACTATTTTGGAAATAAACTGTGGGGAGGGGGCACTACTGGGGGAATTTGTGGAAAAGTACAGTGCCTGAGAAGAACTATGGCATGTGGGGGCAAGTTCTGTGAATAGCCCAGGGTCCTCTAATCCACCCCTGCGTCCATGTCACGGTCGTACATACTGACCATGGCGCTAGATACCATAGAGGAGCCTCCCTAAACTTTCCTACCCAATACTTGCTCTGTACTCTCCTATCCTATACTTATCATTGTACCATCCTCTCCTATCCTATACTTATCATAGTACCATCCTCTCCTATCCTTATCATAGTACCATCTTCTCCTATACTCATTATAGTACCATCCTCTCCTATACTCATTATAGTACCATCCTCTCCTATCCTTATCATAGTACCATCCTCTCCTATCCTTATCATAGTACCATCCTCTCCTATACTCATTATAGTACCATCCTCTCCTATACTCATTATAGTACCATCCTCTCCTATACTCATTATAGTACCATCCTCTCCTATACTCATTATAGTACCATCCTCTCCTATACTCATTATAGTACCATCCTCTCCTATACTCATTATAGTACCATCCTCTCCTATCCTTATCATAGTACCATTCTCTCCTATACTCATTATAGTACCATCCTCTCCTATCCTTATCATAGTACCATCCTCTCCTATACTCATTATAGTACCATCCTCTCCTATCCTTATCATAGTACCATTCTCTCCTATACTCATTATAGTACCATCCTCTCCTATACTCATTATAGGACCATCCTCTCCTACACTCATTATAGTACCATCCTCTCCTATACTTATCATAGTACCATCCTCTCCTATACTTATCATAAATCATCCTCTCCTATACTTATCATAGCACCATCCTCTCCTATCCTTATCATAGTACCATCCTCTCCTATCCTTATCATAGTACCATCCTCTCCTATACTTATCATAAACCATCCTCTCCTATACTCATAGTACCATCCTCTCCTATCCTTATCATAGTACCATCCTCTCCTATTCTCATTATAGTACCATCCTCTCCTATACTCATTATAGTACCATCCTCTCCTATACTTATCATAAACCATCCTCTCCTATCCTTATCATAGTACCATCCTCTCCTATCCTTATCATAGTACCATCCTCTCCTATACTCATAGTACCATCCTCTCCTATCCTTATCATAGTACCATCCTCTCCTATTCTCATTATAGTACCATCCTCTCCTATCCTTATCATAGTACCATTCTCTCCTATACTCATTATAGTACCATCCTCTCCTATACTCATTATAGGACCATCCTCTCCTACACTCATTATAGTACCATCCTCTCCTATCCTTATCATAGTACCATTCTCTCCTATACTCATTATAGTACCATCCTCTCCTATCCTTATCATAGTACCATCCTCTCCTATACTCATTATAGTACCACCCTCTCCTATCCTTATCATAGTACCATCCTCTCCTATCCTTATCATAGTACCATCCTCTCCTATACTCATCATAGTACCATCCTCTCCTATACTCATTATAGTACCATCCTCTCCTATACTCATTATAGTACCATCCTCTCCTATCCTTATCATAGTACCATTCTCTCCTATACTCATTATAGTACCATCCTCTCCTACACTCATTATAGTACCATCCTTTCCTATCCTTATCATAGTACCATCCTCTCCTATACTTATCATAGTACCATCCTCTCCTATACTTATCATAAATCATCCTCTCCTATACTTATCATAGCACCATCCTCTCCTATCCTTATCATAGTACCATCCTCTCCTATACTTATCATAGTACCATCCTCTCCTATCCTTATCATAGTACCATCCTCTAATATCCTTATCATAGTACCATCCTCTCCTATCCTTATCATAGTACCATCCTCTCCTATACTTATCATAGTGTACAGGGGCAGGTGACGGTCACCTCTTTAACAGTGCCAGGAATGGCGCACACACTTTTAATCTAGGTTGGCCCAGGACTTTGTCCAATTTTTTTCCATTTTGGCCCTCTATGTATTTGAATATAACGCCCCTGCTATATATGGTTCTATAACGTACAGTAATGTAATATAATACAATAACACCATATGGTTATATAACAAACAGTCATATCATTTGATTGGACAGAGGGTGCAGCAGAGAGCGCTGTGTTAGACTGGAAAGAATACACCTCTTCCTGCAGGACATACAGCAGCTGGTAAGTACTGGAAGACTGGAGATTTTTAAATAGAAGTAAATTACAAATCTATATAACTTTCTGAAACCAGTTGATCTGAAAGAAAAAGAATTTCGCCGGAGTACCCGTTTAAGGAGGAGGAAACATCCTCAAACACGTCGGTGTATTCAGTGATACTTTTAGAAGACATGAGCTGCAGACTGTGTTAGTGCTCAGATCTAATAACGCAGGAAGGAGTCTGGAACGTGTCGGGGTGTTGTGGCGGTGCCTGGACGGCTGCCCTCCATTGAACTGGGTCATGTATTTGTATACACACTGTGTAATATAGAACACCATATTGATCATAGTCTGTAGATTATATAACATGACAGACAATGGGGGATCAATACATGTCCTAGAAGGCCGATGACATCCTGCCGGCAGCCGGTGATCGATGCCGGGTCTGACCTAGACGCCAGAGCGTCTGCGCCCCGGGGGTAAATACTGACACCTCCCTGCGCTGGTATTACCCCCAAACCAGAGGTGTCAGATAAAGTTATGGGGCATCCAAGACTTTCAGTGGGGGATGGGCCCCAAGGCGCTAAACATGACAGGGCGAGTGGAATGTGAGGAATCTCCGTGAACCTGACAAGTAACAGCATGGAGGATCCTCCCCGCTGTCACTCCGCTCCTTCAATCATCCGGCCACCTTTTACTATGCTTCATAACTGTGACACTCAGCATGACTGCCACTATAGGGTTAATCTGCTGAGTTATGCAATTATGGAGGGGGGGTGGGGTGGGGGGTTCTTGTGCGAGTTCTAATGGCCCCGGCTTCATGGCAATTATTATATAAAAGGCTTATCCCCGTGTAAACATTTATAGCAATGTTGCAGGAAGGCGCAGCTGGCTACAGCAACTTTGAATGAATGATTAGTATGGCTGTACATGATCCGTTGCATCTGAGGTTTTACTAAAATTATTGATGCAAATTGCGATTTTGTTGCTGCAACAAAGTTGCAATAGGGTTCCAATTTAATTAAACAGTAAAAAAAAATCCTTTTGGCCTATCCACAGGATATGTCTGATAGATGTGTGCCCCCTCCATGGGAAGGATCTAGGGCCCCCTGCCCCTATTTGACCTACTTGCGGACTTCGCTTCTTTGGATAAACTTTTAAAATGTCCAGATAAGGATACCCCTTTAAAGTGATTGTACATCGAAAATCTTTTTCTTTCAAATCAACTGGTTTCAGAAAGTTATATAGATTTGTATTTTACTTCTATTTAAAAATCTCCAGTATTTCAGTACTTATCAGCTGCTGTATGTCCTACAGGAAGTGATGCTTTCTTTCCAGTCTGACACATCGCTCTCTGCTGCCACCTCTGTCCATGTCAGGAACTGTCCAGAGCAGTAGCAAAGCCCCATAGAAAATCTTTCCTGCTCTGGACAGTTCCTGACATGGACAGAGGTGGCAGCAGAGAGCACTGTGTCAGACTGGAAAGAAGGCATCACTTTCTGCAGGACATACAGCAGTTGATAAGTACTGGAAGACTGGAGATTGTTAAATAGAAGTAAATTACAAATATATAACTTTCTGAAAGAAAAGGATTTTTGATGGATAACCCCTTTAAGTTTCTCTCCCCCCCCCCCAAGGCAAAAATATGCTTAATTTAAATCTGTTGAAACAATTTTGTCAAGCAAGCTGAACCTTCTTGCGACTTTGTTGCAGCAACAGATCTGCTTGCTGCCTCAGTGACACAAAGTCTCATATTTATTGCAACTATGACACCTCCATGGAACAGATCATGAAAACATACAAAGTCGTCGTGTCAGGCTGCGCCTTCCTGCAACATTGATGGCCCTGGCCTCACCTCTGTCTCTCTGAGCCTGGACTCCAGCGCTGACCGGGGCCCCTGGGTGTTGTCATTCTCCTTCAGCCGCTCGTGTATCTCCTTCATCCAGGCTTCGGCCTTTTCCAGGGACGTCTCAAACTCATCTTGTGGCAGCTGAGTCATCGCATGAGAAAAGCTGAAAGACAACAACAAGGGGGTCACATACTTACTAACACCTGTACATGTGTAAGCCCCGCCCCAAGCAGATCTGCCTCCAGTCTCATTTGCATAGTTTCTCTGAGCAGATCTGGGAAAATCAATATGCACATATCCAATGGGAACCTCTGATCATGTTCATGCTGCCCGAACTGCTTTTCATCAGGGCAGCCCCTGGCATCTTCCCCTCACCCCACCGGCCTCTATAGACTGGTCATGACTATCAATGAGGATTGGTGGGGCAGGAGAAGCTGCCATAGACCACCCTGATGACTTACGGGCAGCATGAAAATGATGGCAGATATGGATGCTGAATTATCAGATATGAGTTCTGGATTACAGGAAACCATAAAAACCTCATATAAAAGTAAACCTTTACACCTCGTCTCCATTCACTTCAATAGATCCGAGTGCCAACCTGAGGACAAGCACTTCTTCCATTGAACCATGAAAATATGTATATAAAATTTATATAAAAATAAAGGTGGGATGCTCCTTTAAGGTCATGCACACTTTTGCCAGAAGAACGCAACTTTGCAAACAGCCCCAACAGAATATTTTATTTAGGTGAGTAGGTGATTATTATTATTTTTTCTCTCTCTCTGGCCATCAGGATTATTACAGTATAGGGGCACAGGGGGCACTATTACCATATGGGGCACTATTACAGTATGGAGGCACAGAGGACACCAGTAGCATGTGTAAGTACAGGGGGCACTATTACAGTATGGGGATACAGTAAGCATTATTACTGTTAGGGGGGGCACTATTAACATATGGGGCACTATTACAGTATGGGGATACAGTAAGCATTATTACTGTTAGGGGGCACTATTACCATATGGGGCACTATTACAGTATGGAGGCACAGAGGACACCAGTAGCATGTTTAGGTACAGGGGGCACTATTACAGTACGGGGATACAGTAACAGGGCTCCAGATGGCGACCAAAATGGTCGCCAATGCGACTGACATTTTGCAAATGGCGCCCAGATTTATTAATCTGGGCGCCATTTGCGACTGGCCCCGTCGGCAGCGCGCTGTCTCTTTAAGATGCGCGGCTGATGCGCGGCTGCCGGGGGTGTCCCGTCCTATCCCCGGCAGCGCGGCGCATCAGTGAGCTGCCTGGGGCCCTGACTTCCGGCACAGGAAGCGCGCGTCAGAGACGCTTCCTGTGTCAGAAGTCACAGCCCCGGCGTACAGGGAGCTCACTGATGCGCCGCGCTGCCGGGGATAGGACGGGACACCCCCGGCAGCCGCGCATCAGCCGGGGACAGCGTCCAAAGAAGAAGAGGATCGCCGGGGGAGCGGGTTGTCAGGTGAGTTTGTGTGTTTGTTTTTTTTAAATATTGCTTAGCATAGAGGAAAGGGGGGGGGGCATCTATAATGGGGGGAGAAGAGGGGCCATCTTCAAGGGGGGGAGAGGGGGCTAGCTATAAGGGGAGGGGGTATCTATAAGGGGGGGAGAAGAGGGGGCATCTATAATGGGGGGGAGAGGGGGCATCTATAAGGGGAGGGGGTATCTATAAGGGGGGGAGAAGAGGGGGCATCTATAATGGGGGGGAGAGGGGGCATCTATAAGGGGAGGGGGTATCTATAAGGGGGGGAGAAGAGGGGGCATCTATAATGGGGGGGGAGAGGGGGCATCTATAAGGGGAGGGGGTATCTATAAGGGGGGGAGAAGAGGGGGCATCTATAATGGGGGGGAGGAGGGGGCATCTATAATGGGGGTAGAGAGGGTCATCTATAAGGGGAGGGGGTATCTATAAGGGGGGGAGAAGAGGGGGCATCTATAATGGGGGGGAGAGGGGGCATCTATAATGGGGGTAGAGAGGGTCATCTATAAGGGGAGGGGGCCATCTATAAGTGTAGGGCAAACTGGCTGCAGACACTGGGAGATAGATATATGCACAATTCTTATTATCAGGGCCCCTCAGGTGTCTGTATTGTAGGGGGTCACTTGCATTAGTCACTAGGTGAGAGATATATCTATCTATATACACATCTTGTGGGGGGTCACTATGGCTGCAGTCAGAAGTCTAGCTCAGTATGTATAGACTGTTGCAAGCTTTTAAAGGGAACCTGTCACCCCCGGTGCCAGGGTGACAGGCTCCCAACCCCCCGTTAGAACCCCCTATACTCACCTCATCGCGCCGGGTCCCGCTTCTGAAGATGGTCTGGTCACGGAGATCTCAGCCGCTGCAGCCCGGCGCGCACACTGAGAGATGAGTCCAATGCTCATAGAGAATGATGGAGCGCTGGACTCTCCCATCATTCTCTATGAGCGTTGGACTCATCTCTCAGCGCACGCCGGGCTGCAGCGGCTGAGATCTCCGTGACCAGACCATCTTCAGAAGCGGGGTGAAGATGAGGTGAGTATAGGGGGTTCTAACGGGGGGTTGGGAGCCTGTCACCCCGGCACGGGGGTCGACAGGTTCCCTTTAAGTTCAAGTTCAGAAGAGTAAGCCTCATTAAAAGGCTAGCCAAGTGAAGCTGAAGTACTGAGTCAGACTGTATATGGTTGTCAGACTGTATATGGTTGTCAGACTGTATATGGTTGTCAAGTTGCAAGTTTCCATGTTGAACGTTTTCAAACTAAGAAAAGAAAGGATCTAAAGGAGGAGGCTGCCGCGGCCTCTGCACACAGTAAGTCCCATTTAACATAACATTAATTTTACATGGTTTAAAATGTTGGCAACCAAATATTCTATTTGGCGCCTAAATTTTTCAGGTTAGGAGCCAATGGCTCCTAGGTAAATTTTTTAGTCTGGAGCCCTGAGTAAGCATTATTACTGTTAGGGGGTACTATACTGTATGGAGACACAAGAGGCAATATTACAGCATGGGGGCACAGAAACACTACTACTATATGGGCACAAGGGGTATTACTGTATTGGGGCACTGAGGCATTATTATGGTATGGGGATAGATAAGAATTTTTTACTGTGGACACAAGGGGGATGATTGACATATGGGGCATAAAATACATTATTACTACATGAGGGCATAGGAGGCATTACAGTATTAGGGCACAGGAGGAATTATTACTGTACAGGGGCACAAGGGGCACTAAGGGTGGTATTACACGGGTCGATGGGGGGGCCCGATAATACCAGTAAATGAGCGCAGATCTGTTAGATCGGCGCTTGTTTACTGGGCCTATTACACGGCCCAATAATCATTTAACAAGGGATGCATGGACATTGTTACCGATGTCCTTGCAGCCCTTGCTTAAACTATATACATTACCTATCCACGCTCCGGGGCTGCTCCTGCAGTCCGCTTCTCCCCGGGTCCCACACGCTCTAGCTTCAAAGCGGCCTGTCAGCTGGCAGGCCGCTCTGAAGCTAGATCGCACGGGACCTGGGGAGAAGCGGACCGCAGGAGCAGCCCTGTAGCATGAATAGGTAAAGTATATCGTCAGTCGCCTGCTGTGCACCGTTATTACACGTAGCGGTGCATTGTCGGCGCCCGACAAATATAGGTTCTAACCTATATCAATGATCAGCCGATGATCGTTGTCATCGGCTGATCGTTGTATTTATTAGACGGAGCGATAATCGGACGAATCAGGCCGATTCGGCCAATTATCGTTCTGTGTAATAGTACTCACAGACCATAAGGGCGGAAAACGGAAAACTGTTTTGAAGCGCTTGAGAAAGGCCCCCCTGAATTTGGTGGCAGAAACGTGTTGCCGCAAATATGGTCTGTGAGTATAGACGCCTTTCATTACCTACAGTGTATGATCGACTCGTCTAGCTGAGACTTGTGGTACCTCTACCTGCGCTCCTTGTATAGAAGTTGGTTTTTTTTCTGCCTGGTCCTGACAGAACACTTTGGCTAAAACTGTATTTGGGCACAGGAGGCATTATTACTGTATGGGGGCACAGGGGGCATTATTACTATATGGGGGCACAGGAGGACATGATTACTATATGATGGCACAGGAGGGCATTATTACTATAAAAGGAGCATTATTACTGTATGGGGGCACAGGGGGCATTATTACTATATGGGGGCATTATTACTGTATGGGGGCACAGGGGGAATTATTACTATATGGGGGCACAGGAGGACATGATTACTATATAATGGCACAGGAGGGCATTTTTACTATAAAAGGAGCATTATTACTGTTTGGGGGAGAAGGGGCATTATTACTATATGGGGGCATCATTACTGTATGGGGGCACAGGGGGAATTATGACTGTAACAATAATTCTGTATTGAGTTAAATGTAAAATAAATGCTTTCCATGAAATCAGAGACCCCAGGTTATAAGAGAAGGCAGATGTCTTTCATATCCATTGTGATACGCTTGTCGTTTGCTGCCTGGCACACAAGAGGTTAAACGTTTGCTGCCCCCCAGTATAATTCAGCAAGCGGGATACTTGACTTCACTCCAAAAACAAATAAAGCTGAATATTTTTGGAGTGGAAAACCCTCCGGGGGAAGCCGCCAGTTTTGCCATTAATTCTTGCAGGTTTTCCTCGCTCCTCCTCCTGGATTTCTGGAGTCTGAGCCAAGAAGTTCCCAGGGAATTCCTGTTCTGTCGCTGCTCCTTGCCCATCTATTCTAGTGACCTCTAGGAATATGAAGGTCAGAGCTGATGCCAGTCCCTGCTCTTGGCACTGGAGGTGTTATGTGCCCTATGACTCCTGTGAGATGCCGCCCTCCCGCTGGGGCCCGGACGGCGGGTGACGCCCTGCAGCTCCTACCCTCCACTGTGGTTTTACTGTTCGCTTTTGGCCGGTAATAACCTCAGTTTTTCCATCTTGTGGTTCACTCCGGAATTTCTTGGAGGTTTGGATGAAATAGGGTAAATGCTGAAGACGTTAAAATATTTTTTCTTGTAGTCAGAGAATTTTTTGGAAGCAGAACTGGGGGCCGCACGCCTTCCCTTATGGGGGAGGGGAGTCCTGCAATGGGCTCTGTTATTGCTACAATGTATCCAAAATATTAAACAAGGACGTTCTTCATTATACACTCCTCTGTTTTGTGTATACGGCGTATACTTGTCTACGGAGGAGAAGGGAAAACGCTCGTGCAAAGGGCGAAACCAATCTGAAAGAGCAGCACTCCCACCTTCCTGACACGCTGCTGAAGATGAGGACTCCCATCATGCATGCAAGCTTTTAGATGGTCACCAACCAGTGACCCTTCAATTGTTGTAAGACTACAACTCCCATCATGAATGCAAGTACTTGCCTGCTACCAAATATGAGGCACTACAACTGCCATCATGAATGCAAGTACTTGCCCGCTCCAAAATATGAGGCACTACAACTAGCATCATGCATGATAACATCTGTAACTTTACAGCTGATAAAAAAAAAACTACAACTCCCATCATGTATGTAAGCAATTGTAAAATTCCCAACGTAAGACTCTCCAGCAGTTGCAAAACTGAAACTCCCATCATCTATGCAAGAACTTGCACGTTCACCAAACTGTTGCACAACTACAGCTCCCATCATGCATGTAAACATCTGCATCATTCCCCAAACTACAACTCTCAATTTTGCAACAGCTGAACAGTCACAGGATGGGAAACATGCAACTATATAAAAAATCATTGCACCTGTCTTCATATCCTTCAAGGCATGGATGGGGAATCTCCAGCCTCCAGCTGTTGCAAAACTACAATACCCATCATAGCTGGAACTTTAGCTTTGGCTGTCCAGGCATGATGGGAGTTGAAGTTTTGCAACAGCTGGAGGGTCAAAAGTTCCAGTTCTAGGAGTACGTTTATTCTACCAATGTAGTAAGAACAGACTACAAATAGACAATGCTTAAGGGTAGGTTCACACAACGGAACCCGAGCTAAGAATTTCCGACAGATTCTGTAGCTCATACCCGTTCACAGCCGCGTGCCTCTCCGCCGGCTCGATAGACACCATTCTATGGGCGGCCTGATTCCACTATCCGCTGAAAGAAATGACATGTCAATTCTTTCGGCGGAATGCGAAATCCGCCCGTGCATAGAATGGAGTCTATGGAGCCGGCGGAGAAGCGTGCGGCCGTGAATGGGTATGAGCTACGGAATCCGTCGGAAATTCTCAGCTCGGGTTCCGTTGTGTGAACCTACCCTCAGACATGTGACATCTCACCATAGACCCTCCATAATACAGACATAAGAGGGGGCCCTCCATAAGTGTAGACACAATAGGGGACCCTCCGCACAGTCTCGGTTACACACGGCGCTGTGCTCACACATAGAGGGAATCCCTCCCGCCAGCCCCGCATCCTGTGACTCAGTTGTGCCGCGCTGCAGCGGTTTCCTCTTATTAGTCACAGACACGAGGATGAAGCTGAGATCCATCTGGGGTCTATTAGAGGAGGGAAACAACTTCTGTCCAAAAAGTACAGCTTGTAAGAACGCTAAGAATGGGGCCGATAGTGTCGCTTACGTCCTCCGAATCAAACAGATATAATACACTTATAAAAGCTTTGTTTCTCATTGATCAAGTGGGGTGACCTAGAAGCAAGAGGACAACTTTTCTGCAGCGCCCCCACGGGGCCCTGCTCTCGGTATATACATTATATGGCGGCCCTGCTCTCAGTATATACATTATATGGCGGCCCTGCTCTCCGTATATGCATTATATGGCAGCCCTGCTCTCAGTATATACATAATATGGCGGCCGTGCTCTCCGTATATGCATTATATGGCGGCCCTGCTCTCAGTATATACATTATATGGCGGCCGTGCTCTCCGTATATAAATTATATGGCGGCCGTGCTCTCCGTATATACATTATATGGCGGCCCTGCTCTCAGTATATACATTATATGGCGGCCCTGCTCTCCGTATATACATTATAGGGCGGCCCTGCTCTCCGTATATACATTATATGGCGGCCCTGCTCTCCGTATATACATTATATGGCGGCCCTGCTCTCCGTATATACATTATATGGTGGCCCTGCTCTCCGTATATGCATTATATGGTTGCCCTGCTCTCCATATATACATTATATGGCAGCCCTGCTCTCGGTATATACATTATATGGTGGCCGTGCTCTTAAGATATACATTATATGGCGGCCCTGCTCTCAGTATATACATTATATGGCAGCCGTGCTCTCCGTATATACATTATATGGCGGCCCTGCTCTCCGTATATACATTATAGGGCGGCCCTGCTCTCCGTATATACATTATATGGCGGCCCTGCTCTCCGTATATACATTATATGGCGACCCTGCTCCTAGTATATACGTTATATGGTGGCCCTGCTCTCCGTATATACATTATATGGCGGCCCTACTCTCCGTATATACATTATATGGTGGCCCTGCTCTCCGTATATACATTATATGGCGACCCTGCTCCTAGTATATACATTATATGGCGGCCCTGCTCTCGGTATATACATTATATTGTGGCCCTGCTCTCAGTACATACATTATATAGCGGCCCTGCTCTCTGTATATACATTGTATGGCGGCCCTGCTCTCTGTATATACATTATATGGCGGCCCTGCTCTCCTTATATACATTATATTGTGGCCCTGCTCTCCGTATATACATTATAGGGTGGCCCTGCTCTCCGTATATACATTATATGGCGGCCCTGCTCTCCGTATATACATTATATTGTGGCCCTGCTCTCTGTATATACATTATATGGCGGCCCTGCTCTCCGTATATACATTATATGGCGGCCCTGCTCTCCGTATATACATTATATGGCGGCCCTGCTCTCAGTATATACATTATCTAGCGGCTGTGCTCTCAGTATATACATTATCTAGCAGTCCTGCTCTTAGTATATACATTATATGGTGGCCCTGCTCCTATTATATACATTATATGGCGGCCGTGCTCTCAGTATATACATTATCTAGCAGTCCTGCTCTCAGTATATACATTATATGGCGGCCCTGCTCTCGGTATATACATTATATGGCGGCCCTGCTTTCCGTATATACATTATATGGCGGCCCTGCTCTTAGTATATACATTAAATGGCAGCCCTGCTCTCAGTATATACATTATCTAGCGGCTGTGCTCTCAGTATATACATTATCTAGCAGTCCTGCTCTTCGTATATACATTATATGGTCATCCTGTCGGATTATTTCAGGACATGTGAGCAGTTGTGCAATTAGAGGACAGAAATCCTGAAACATCAGAGACAGGGAGCAGCACGTGGCCGGACAGCTGGAGGGGCCATAATCTCAGCTGCCGGGGGCCGAGCAGTCAATCCCCCAACGTAGTAATGTCACTGGGCAAGATCCAGTCTGGTTGCCATGATGCTCCGCAGCAGCTGCCGGCTGACATGTGTCGTCACACCCGGCACTGCCTGTCACATGTGCTGCCACATAGTAGACGGTCTTATGGATCAACAACAAGACTACAGCCCAGTCCTCAGGGGAGTCTAGAAATGGCAGCGAAGCCTAAGGATTCTGCTTTGTCAGTCAGTGTAAAAGTGGACCAGTCCTTTCAATTTGCAACTAAGGCCTTATTCACACATTCAGTGATTTTTTTAGGTCCGCTATTTTTACTATGTGATCCTTTAAGTGTGGTCCGCAATCGCATCTGCAAATAAGGTGAACTGGTAAAAAAATAAATAATAGTTTGCGTAGATTTGATTCATGTTTTTCATGGACATGGATATGGCATATGTGACAGCCGTGAAAAACATAGATCCCATAGACTTGTATGGGGGAATCTGTGTCGTGAATGGATTGTGGATCCGTGAAAAAACAGACCACGTGAAAAGCATAGAAAGCAATGGGCTATAAAACTGTCCGGATCCCCCCTGCAGCCTCCTCCATATATCACATATCCCCCCCATAGCCTCCTCTATATAATTTTACATTCCCCCCAGCCTCCTCCATATATCGCATATCCCCGCAGCCTCCTCCATATATCGCATATCCCCCCCATAGCCTCCTCTATATATTTTACATTCCCCCCAGCCTCCTCCATATATCGCATATCCCCGCAGCCTCCTCCATATATCACTCATGCCCTGCAGCCTCCTTCATATATTGCACACCCCCACAGCCTCCTCTATATGTCGCATAGCCCTCCTCTACATATTGCACACCCCCCATGGCCTCCTCCTCCCGGTACCTGCACCATTTCTTATGACAGAATCAATTAAAGATTTATCATAATCCTGGGGATTACAGCAGCTTTTTCTAGGATGTGGAGGAGCCCAGACAGATCAGACGTGTGAGACTGGTTAACAACGTGTCTGCCATCCCCGAGGGAAGACGCCTACATCTGTGATACAGGAGACACCACAGACACAAACACAGAAGACAAAACACTACACATACACAACGCATACTATATATATATATTATACACCACACATACAATATATACTTCATACACAACACATACAGAAAACACAGTCAATATATGCACCATACACAACACAGAGAAAACAGACAATATATACACCACACACACAACACATGCAATATATATTTATTATACACAACATAGACAACATATATACCATACACAACACATACAATTTATACACCACACACAACACATACAGAACACACATACAATATATACACCATACACAACAGATACACCATACACAAAGACATACAATATATACACCATGCACAACAGATACAACATACACAACAGATACAGAAGATACAACATATACAGATGACTCATACAACATATAGACCACACGTGTGATATCCACCATATACAACAGATACATCTGGAAAATATCTCATTGCAATAACACAAAGTACCAGTAATGTCATTCATTCCATTAAGTGATCTATGTGACAGTATGTACAGCGTCCATGCCGCCGCTCTCATCTGTTGTATAGCTCTCCAGCACCGCAGACATGGAGTCCATAACAGTGCACTGGGAGTCCTCCATACTCAGGGATCAGGACATTGAAGGATTGTTCTGAGATAAATCTATTTATGGCCAGTAGCTTGTAGATAAAAGGTTATAGCTGGTAAAAGTACAATAATTAACAATGAAATGCCTTACATGACCTATTACCCCTACAGCAGGAGAGGAGCCATCAGCTATTGTCAAGTATGGGGTCAGGGGATGACCCTCATAAGAGAAACATTTAAATCTACAATGTATACTAACACGTGATTCTCATTACAATATATAATTCTTAACAAACTGCTTCAGACATATATATATATACTAGTAGCTCGTAACTGCTTATGCAAGGCAAAGCCTTCACATGGAAGATTAATGGTTCCTGTCCTGGACAAAGAATGGTATGCTGGTGGTTTGCAGAGGAAGATAGAGGAAGTCACGTCCAGAAGATATGTGAAGATAGAAGACGTTACTACCACAAGAGTCTAAAGGCCTAAGCTACGCAGTAGAAAATGCATAAATTAATAGAGATTTGGTGTAATCCAATTAGATCAAAGAGGAATGTAATAATGTTATATTGTAACCACCCCTATATTCTACCCTATAAATGTATGGATCAAGGAAGTAATAAAGAGGAGTGTATATGGAACTTGGACCAAACTGGTTGTTGGTGTGATTTCCTTACGGCCGACACTTCCCTATTTTACAATTGAGACATAGACAGTCAGTTGAAGCGTGGCAGAATAAATTACCCTAATTACCCCATACCTCCCTGCCACGACACTATAACATTCAAAGAGACAACTCCAAGAGGGTCCGAGGGGTCAATACAAGCCTAGGAGATGACTGCACTGAACACTGCACCTAAGTGACCCATCATCCCAACAGCGATGCATGCCACACCACCCTCACTGCACAGCATGGTAATCTCACTGATCACACTCTAATGCAGAGCATTCTACTGCCGGCAGTCACATGACTCCAATGCTGGCAATCACACAACACCAGTCACATGACTAATGCAGAGCACTCTAATGCTGGCAATCTATAATTAGTATAGCTTCACATGACTCCAAGTGCACAGCACTCTAATGATGCCAATCATGTCATATAATGCACTCTAATGCTGCCAATCACGTCACACAATGCACTCTAATACTGCCATTAACATCACATGGTACCTAATGCTGCCAATCACGTCACATGGCACCTAATGCTGCCAATAGCATATCACACAATGCTGCCAATCGCATGTCACACAATGCACTCTAATGCTGCCAATCACGTCACATGGCACCTAATGCTGCCAATCACATGTCACACAATGCACTCTAATGCTGCCAATCACATCACATGGCACCTAATGCTGCCAATCACATGTCACACAATGCACTGTTATGCTGCCAATCCCACTCTGCACAGCGCTCTAGTACTGGGTGACCCGTAGCAAGTCATATAACTGTACAGCACTCTATTAGGAATCACGGGACAGACGTAGCATAACTCCACTGCAAATCATCAAATGAATAACTACACAGCACTCTAAAGCCACAGAATGACTGACTGACTGCAAAGCACTCTAAAGCCACAGAATGACTGACTACACAGCACTCTAAAGCTAGAGTATGAATGACTGCACAGCACACAGTACTCTCAGGGATAGGTACCTGCTATTTAACCTGCCAGATATATGCTAAGTGTAGAAGAGGAACCTAGAGGGCCCCTTTAAGGTTGTTCCTAGGCAGCCATGCTTTACCCTTCACCTAGAGTCCTCAGACACCGTGTAACACAGCAGAGCGTGTGCGGAGACTGGAGCTCAGCAGCTTCCTATGAGCCCGACCACTTCCTGAGTTATTTTAGGGTTGAGAGAAGCAGAGAAACATTTATCATCATGGAAACAGATGTAACATCAGTGAAAGCAACGGCCGCCCAGTCACAACGGATGATATATTATAACAGTGTAAGGGGGGTGAAGGTGCTACAGGTGGAGCAGATCTATAGGTGCGTCTATAGGTGTGTGTCCCCCCCCCCCCCATCATAGGCATCAGTCCTATTAGACAAAGGATTTTTTATTTCATTTTCTCTGATAAAATAGCAACGGAGCGCTTTTGTGAACGGCCTGAAATCACTGATCACAATACACGCAACGACAGTCATTGGTTACGATCATAAATACAATAGTTGACATACTCTAGTATCCTAACGATCATAATAATAGACAATGTGTACATACAGCGAAAAATTGGAGAACGATAAAAAAATCTCAAGTCTTCTCATACTTATCAGCTGCTGTATGTCCTGCAGGAAGTGTTGTTTTATTTTCAGCCTGACACAGTGTTCGCTGCTGCCACCTGTGTCCAAAACAGGAACTGTCCAGAGCAGGAGAGGTTTTCTATGGAGATTTGCTACTGCTCTGCACAGTTCCTGTCTCAGGGGCCTATTCCACGGGAGCGATAATCGGCCCGATTCGGCCGATTATCGCTCGGTGGAATAGAGAAAAAGATCAGCCGATGATCGTGTCATGGGCTGATCATTTATTTAGGGCCAGACCTAAAATCATCGGTCCCCCATCGCGCATTGATACGGTGGAATAGCGGTGCGTGGCGGGCGAAAGACGATTTGAGAAGCAGCAGCATACATTACCTGGCAGGACTTCTCCTCCGCTCCGTCTTCCTCCCCGGGTCCCGCAGCGCAGCATCAGCAGCTCCGGAGCGGCCTGACTGAGCGGCCAATCACAGGCCAGGACCGCCGCGGGACCCGGGGAGGAAGACGGAGCCGAGGAGAAGTCCTGCCAGGTAATGTATGGTGCAAGGGCTGCAAGGACATCGGTAAAGCTTATCGGCCCTCACTTAACGATCATCGGGCCGTGGAATAGGCCCAGTAAACATTGTTACATCGTTATCGGGCCCCCATCGGCCCGTGAAATAGGACCCTCAGACAGAGGTGGCAGCAGAGAGCACTGTGTCATACTAGAAAGAAAACACCATTTCCTGCAGAACATACAGCAGCTGATAAGTACTGGAAGACTTAGGATTTTTTTAATAGAAGTAAATTACTTTAATTCTATTAATTTACTTCTATTTACTTTAATAGAAGTAACTTTCTGACACCAGTGGTATTAAAGAAAAAGATTTTCGCTGGAGTACCCCTTTAACAATGATTTTATGGCCCACTCATAAGATGCGATTGACATATGAAGAAATTTTCGTTAGTCGTTCGATCATCACCTGCATACACATGGAAAGATTATCGATTGAATTTGAACGATATAACGATTTTCCGCTTGATAATCTTGCCCTCACTCTCCCAGTCCTATATCTTCTCCCTGTCCAGCTGACATTGGATGCAAATACAGCGTGGCGGCCCACACCCTTGTGTACACATCTCGTCTTCGTTCTCATGAAATATTTGTTTACATTTTTTATGTTTGTATAAGGTGAAGGTAAATGCAAAACGAATATATAGAAAGGGAGGGGCTGAGGAGGGCGGGAGAGGGTCCGAAAAATGCTGCAGAACAAGAAGATTTATCTGCTGCTCAATGAACACGATTTACACACAGGCGATGGCGGTATTTTAGGCACGTCCCTCGTAAAAGAGAAAAAAAGAAACAACCAAAACAAGTTAGAAGCCGACTCACGGCTGAGGAATGTGCTGGGAAAATATAGGTTTTCATTTCAATTTTTATTATTTTTACGCTCAACAATTAAATGAATGAAGCCAATCCCCTCCCAGCTAGAGGAGCTCCTGTGGCATCCCAGAGAGGGTGGCAGCAGATGAAATACCAAACCTCCCACAATAAGCCACATAAAGATGAGAAGCGTCAGCGCCCCAGACAAAAACAGCCCGGCCTGCCAGCTCGCTCTGGGGTTTAAAGGGGCAGTACACAAAATGGATGATACAGGAGCAGCCACAGGTAAACAGGCCTTCTCCATCAAATCTGCACCATCAAATCTGCTGCGGATCCTGTAGGTGTGAACGCACCCTTAGTGGGAAAAGAAGTACAGTAATGGGTCAAACAAATCTTAAAGAGATATTCCCATTTCAACTGATATTTATGCTTGTAGGACTCGTCAAACTATATATTTTTACAAATTTATTTAGCAAACTTGACGCTATTTACTTCCTATTGTTGACAGTTCGTTGTCTAGGTTACCAACCACCACTCTGCTCTAAAAGCAGTGGTCTGGCTGGTGTACATGTAGATATAGTACACATATATATTATACAGTATATATACACTATGGGGGAGATTAATCAAATATGGTGTAAAGTGAAACTGGCCCAGTTGACCCTAGCAACCAATCAGATTCCATCTTTCATTTTTCAAAGAGTCTGTGAGGAATGAAAGGTGGAATCTGATTGGTTGCTAGGGGCAACTGAGCCAGTTTCACTTTACACCATGTTTTATTAATCTCCCCTATATTTCTATACATCTACATTATAGCTTTATATGCTCTAGCCAGACCACAGCTTTCCCATATAGAATAACTGGAACGGTGACCTACATTCTAATGGGAGGCAGGGGTCCCCGTTCCCAAGATCAGATGTGGTTAGCAGATAACTTTACAAAATGGTACAATCCATTTAAAGGGGTACTCCTATGATTTTTTGTTTTTCGAATCAACTGGCATCACAAAGTTATACAGATTTGTAATTTACTTCTATTTAAAAATTTCCAATCTTCCAGTACTTATCAGCTGCTGTATGTCCTGCAGGAAGTGGTGCATTCTTTCCAGTCTAACACAGTGCTCCCTGCTGCCACCTCTGTCCATGTCAGGAACTTTTCAAAGCAGGAGAGGTTTTCTATGGGGATTTGCTGCTGCTCTGGACATTTCCTGACATAGGGCGGGTTCTGACTGAGGAATTCTCGCGGAAAATGTCTGCGGAATTCCGTCAGCTGTCCGCCCGCACATCTGGGCGCTTTTCCGCCGGTCCCATAGACACCATTCTATGGGCCGGCGTATTCCGCTATACGCTGAAAGAAGTGACATCGGATCGCGGAATACGCCGGCCTATAGAATGGTGTCTATGGAGCCGGCGGAAAAGCGCCCAGATGTGCGGGCGGACAGCCGACGGAATTCCGCTGACATTTTCCGCGAGAATTCCTCGCGGATAAGGTCTGTGGAATTCCACTGTCTAGCCGCGCGCCTTTCTGCCGGATCCATAAGCACCATTCTATAGGCCGGCGTATTCCGCTATCCGCCGAAAGAACTGTGAGTTCTTTCGGCGGATAGCGGAATACGCTGGCCCAAAGAATGGTGTCTATGGAGCCGGAGGAAAGGTGCGCGGCTGAGCGCGCGGACAGGCAGCGAAATTCCGCGGATATTATCCGCGTGAATTCCTCAGTATGAACCCACCCATACAGGCGGCAGCAGAGAGCTCTATGTTAATCTGCAAATAATACTCCACTTCCTGCAGGACATACAGCAGCTGATAAGTACTGGAAATGGAAGTAAATTACAAAGCTATACAACTTTCTGAATCCCTTTAACATGTTTAGTCTCCTACACCAGACAGAACAATGGGGGAGAGCTCCTGCTACAGGCAGTAGCCTTACAGCAAGTGACACATTTCATCTTAAGGGTACGTTCACACTTACCGCAGCAGATTTCATTTAAATAACTGAACACAGCATCAAATCTGCTGCGGATCTGTTGCAGATCTGCTGGGGATCCTGTAGGTGTGAACGCACCCAAAATCAAGATATCTTAAAACTCCTCCCATTTTCATCTGTTTTGAGGCGGGGCTAATTTTTTTTTTGTCTCCTATTGCAGACAGAACAGTGGGGGAGAGCTCCTGCCGCTGCCAGCTGCCTTACAGCCAGACACAAGGCTGATCTGATACTTGTAGGACGGACTAGATGCTGTGCTTTTCATGCATTGGCCACATGTACTGTTCCTTTAATAACAGGCCTTCAGTCCGCAGCTTCACACACAGCCCTGGAGTCAATGGGCAGCAACAATTGAGCAGCGAGCGGAGGATTTGCACGCTATAATTACGCAGCTCAGACGCGTCTCGCTGTGTTGTGACGGGATGTGAGAAGTGACAGCTGCTCCCTACATGACTAATTAAATACACAATGAATTATTAATACACCTGCAATCAGGACAGACGCAGGAGGCGTGCGCACAGGCCGCCACACAGCTATCTGCTTCCAGAATACGGCTGGCAACAGACGGACCATCTAATGTTTCCATAACAATAGACTCAAACATATCCGCTCCTACTGCACAGCGCACATCTATAAGTGGGGTGTATCTCTATACCAGCGCAAGGGATCTGATATAAAAAACAGGCCTGAATTATTCACTATGGCGGTTCTCTAGCTGCTGCAGAACTACAACTCCCAGCATGCGTGGTGAACTTGCAGATTTTAGACTTTGAAGTCATATAGCTGGAATTTCTTAAAGGGGTATTCCAGACAATTTTTTAACTGGTGCCAGATTTGTAATTTACTCCTATTAAAAAATCCAGTACTTATCAGCTGCTGTATGTCCTAAAGGAAGTGGTGTATTCTTTTCAGTCTGACACAGTGCTCTCTGCTGCCACCTCTGTCCATGTCAGGAACTGTCCAGAGCAGCAGCAAATCCTCATAGAAAACCTCTGCTGCTCTGGACAGTTCCTGACATGGACAGAGGTGGCAGCAGAGAGCACTGTGTCAGATTGGAAAGAATACACCACTTCCTGCAGGATATACACCAGCTGATAAGTACTGGAAGACTGGAGATTTTTAAATAGAAATAAATTACAAATCTATATAAAACTTTCTCATGCCAGCTGATTTAAAAGTAAAAAAAAAATTATCCGGGGTATCCCTTTAATATTTAACTTCAGTGATAATGTGGTGTCCCACCACGGGTGTTGCTAGTAGCTTTTTTTAATAGAAGTAAATTACAAATCCCTGGCACTTTCTGACACCAGCTGATTTGAGAGAACGGTACCTTCCAGCATCGCCAAGAGGATATCAGTCATATAATATGTAAATGTCTCTGATCAAGGAGGAGGGGTTCCACATTTCCTAACACTCCACACATTGAAGAACACTCGCTTTTTTATAATCTGTTTCTATTTCCTGATTGTTTTAACAGCATTTAAAAATAGGCTTCACCGCGCACCTCATGGACCACAGAACACAATAGACAGGACCTGTCCCATTCAGATGAATGAGAAAGGATAGTGGGCGTGCTCGGTGACCTTCATAAAAGACCTTCATTCTAGCTGGGAGCAGCAGCTATTGTGTGCCTCTGTTACCTATATACACCAAAAGGGTCAAAGTTTTATTTGTAAATATATGTAAATACTTCCAAACAAATTGAAACAAATAAATATAAATAAATAAATATGGTTGGGTGATACCATTTTGGTAAAAAGTGAGCCCCCCCCCTGCTGTGTAACCCCAGTGGATGAGTCCTGATAGAGATGAAAAGATCATTGTTTCCGAGAACTGATGTTCTTTTTCAGTATTTTTCGGTTTCTGTAGCGATTACTATGCAGATCTGATGAATGGAGCATCTTATCCTAATACCAGAAGGAGGGGGAGGGGGGGGACTGATGCCAAACACCATCAAACTGGGGAATCGAGAGATTATTACGATTTATTCCATGAACCAATTTAATCTGCTTCTATGTAGAAATAGTGATGGATGATTCCAAATTAAAAAATGCCGCCAGTCTGTTGTCACCCAGAGCTGCGCTCAACATTCAGCTGACTTCCTTTAGGATTAGACAGCGGTTTAATTGCTCTCTGCTGTCAGTCATGTGACCTGATGGCCCGGCTTAGTGCAACTCCATAATGTTCTCCTCCCTGATAAGAGGAAAGCAGCAGAATTGTGAATGCAGCTCTGAATGTGACCAAAGATAAGTAAAGCAAAATACGTGAAAAGGTGCTCAACGTCTTATAGAGTCTATTAGTATCACTGTTATACAAATGTGGGCAGTCACATCAGGTTATGGACTGTCATATAGTTATGGACTGCCAAAGCGAGTGGTGGACTGTGGGCAGCAAGTGGTGGGATATCGCAGCAAGCGGTGGACTGTGGCAGCAAGCGGTGGGATATCGCAGCAAGTGGCGGACTGTTATAGTAGGTTATAGACTGTTGCAGCACAATTCACAGCCCTGCCCTAGACTATGTGTAGACATAGCAAGAATACAGTCACTGTCCTGAGGAGAATGGGGCCCCTGCATGTGGAGTAACTAATAAGTACTCTATGGACTCTTTAAGATCATTAGGAGAACAGGAAGTCTCAGCTTAGCTTTATAACTAGTGGCCAGAATGGAAACTGCAACATACCAGGATTGTTTTATAATTTGGACACTGAGATGAAAAATTAGGAAAAACAGCACCAAAAAGTGAGTACAACAAAAACGTAGGTCACACTCCCTTAAAAGGTCCCCAATACAGTCTGCACTGGGGGCCCCTATAAGAAGGTGTTCACGGTAAGCTGCAGCAGAACACTTGTACCTGTACAGACCCTCTCTGGTGTCTATGCCCTGGTGGACACTGAAGTGAACTGGTTTAGGTAAAGCACAGACACTTTCTTCCAGAAACAGCGCCACCCCTGTCCTCAGGCTGTGTGTGGTATTAGAATCCGGCACCATTCACTTCGATGGAACTGAGCTGCAATACCACACCCAAACTGAGGCGCTGTTTCTGGAAGAAAGCAGACAATGTTTTGTAACCCTGTATAATCCCTTTAAGCCTTTTTACACCCTATAATGTGGGATAGGGCGCCCATAAGGGGCAGGTATTCACATACAATGGTGAGGTTAATGTAAGATCCGGGAAATGACAGTAAATGCAGAATGTGGAGGGACAAGCGCAGAGATCTTTGGGGGTCTACAGTCCTCTGGAGCTAAAATGATTAGTTCTGGGCATAAGCAGATTATTCCACAGACTTTGCCCCCATAGAGAACCATGGGCAACTCTCCAAAAGCAAAGCTCTAGAAATGCAATGCAAGCCTATGGCAGAGGGATTCTGGATCAATCCATGATTCCTAAACATGCCTGGGGGTCTGTCAATGCTGGAAGCTGAGGTAACTCGCTGGATCAATCGCATCATGACTGAGTCACCCGAAATTTCATGGTGTATTGCGTTCTGCAGCACATGATTCATCTAAAGCACATGTGGAACTACAAGTCACAGCATGTCTTCCCAGGCTGACTACATCTACTCTGTGTTACACGGACTGCGGTGTCACTTTGCTCTCTACCAGCCATAAACAGGAGCACAACACCCGGCTGACATGACACTCAGGAATGTTACCTATTTTGCCCAGAGCGTGGCACCCCCCCCCCCCCCCCCCCCGCCACATACACAAACTCCATATGGAGAGCAGACCCCCCCTTTATGGAGAGCGGACAGCTGGATTCCTCCACTATATCCCCCCCATCCAGGCTACAACCACACACACAGCTCCTAGTAACCTCACAAACACTGAACTACTTCAAGACTATGAAATATTAGCAGAGGTACATGGGGGTTATGGCTGCTGATGCAGGGGAGATGTCATGTATAAGTACAGGTTTCAGATGCAGGAAGAGGTTCTGCAGCAGCTAAAAACTGTAATATTGTGCAGAAAAAGCTCAACTTTTTTATTGTTGATAAACCTCCAGGGTCATGTTTTGGATAGAATCCCGAAAAGGCCAAATAAACCCCATATATTATTCATATCCATTATACCCCAATACAGTGTCTGGAGTACACCCTATATATTACATCCCCACAATACAGTATACAAGCCCAGCACACCCCATAACCCTGCATCTACCTGTACTACAGCCCAACACACCTCACCAATCCTACAGCTAAATGTAGTACAGCTCAGTACTCCATACACACTACATATACCTGTACTACAGCCACAGTACTCCATACACACTACATATACCTGTACTACAGCCACAGTACCCCATACACACTACATATACCTGTACTACAGCCACAGTACACCATACACACTACATATACCTGTACTACAGCCCCAGTACCCCATACACACTACATATACCTGTACTACAGACACAGCACACCATACACACTACATATACCGGTACTACAGCCCCAGTACACCCCATACACACTACATATACCCGTACTACAGCCACAGTACACCATACACACTACATATACCTGTACTACAGCCCCAGTACACCATACACACTACATATACCTGTACTACAGCCCCAGTACACCCCATACACACTACATATACCTGTACTACAGACACAGTACACCCCATACACACTACACATACCTGTACTACAGCCACAGTACACCCCATGTACACTACATATACCTGTACTACAGCCACAGTACACCATACACACTACATATACCTGTACTACAGCAACAGTACACCCCATACACACTACATATACCTGTACTACAGCCACAGTACTCCATACACACTACATATACCTGTACTACAGCCACAGTACCCCATACACACTACATATACCTGTACTACAGCCACAGTACACCATACACACTACATATACCTGTACTACAGACACAGCACACCATACACACTACATATACCGGTACTACAGCCCCAGTACACCCCATACACACTACATATACCCGTACTACAGCCACAGTACACCATACACACTACATATACCTGTACTACAGACACAGTACACCATACACACTACATATACCTGTACTACAGCCCCAGTACACCCCATACACACTACATATACCTGTACTACAGCCCCAGTACACCCCATACACACTACACATACCTGTACTACAGCCACAGTACACCCCATGTACACTACATATACCTGTACTACAGCCACAGTACACCATACACACTACATATACCTGTACTAAAGCCACAGTACACCCCATACACACTACATATACCCGTACTACAGCCCCAGTACACCATACACACTACATATACCTGTACTACAGCCCCAGTACACCCCATACACACTACATATACCTGTACTACAGCCCCAGTACACCCCATGTACACTACATATACCTGTACTACAGCCACAGTACACCATACACACTACATATACCTGTACTAAAGCCACAGTAACCCCATACACACTACATATACCCGTACTACAGCCACAGTACACCATACACACTACATATACCTATACTACAGCCACAATACACCCCATACACACTACATATACCAGTACTACAGCCACAGTACACCCCATGTACACTACATATACCTGTACTACAGCCACAGTACACCATACACACTACATATACCTATACTACAGCCACAATACACCCCATACACACTACATATACCTGTACTACAGCCACAGTACACCCCATACACACTACATATACCTGTACTACAGCCACAGTACCCCATAGACACTATATATACCTGTACTACAGCCACAGTACCCCATACACACTACATATACCTGTACTAAAGCCACAGTACACCCCATACACACTACATATACCGGTACTACAGCCACAGTACACCATACACACTACATATACCTGTACTACAGCCACAATACACCATACACACTACACATACCTGTACTACAGCCACAGTACACCACACACACTACATATACCTGTACTACAGCCACAGTACACCATACACACTACATATACCTGTACTACAGCCACAGTACACCATACATACTACATATACCTGTACTACAGCCACAGTACCCCATACACACTACATATACCTGTACTACAGCCACAGTACACCATACATACTACATATACCTGTACTACAGCCACTACAATAAAAACACCACCCCCCTAAATCCAGCAGTACTGCCTGAGTATCCTCTGTATTACACCCCCTATATCTACTACTTCATCCTGTACACCTCATCACCCACATGTATCCATGACTACTGCCCGGTATCCTCTGTATTACACCCCAATGCTACAGGTAGAGTCCACTATCCATCCCCCCCTATACCCAGTGGTACTGTCCCCAGTGTAGTCTCCAGCCCATATACAGCCCCGCACACAGGGCACAGTCACCTCCCCCCGGGGTATCCAGCAGTGTACTCACTACCACAGCACCACCTCCCCCCGCGGTCCCGGGGCTCTCGGTACCTGCAGGCTCCGGGCTCGGTGCTCGGGGACCGGATTTGCAGCGCTGCGCACACAGGAACCTCCCGTCTTCCTGACACTGAGCGGGGACTGGAGGCGGCGACTGCGCGGCGGCTCTATAAGGGCAGAGCGCCAGCGGGCAGGGGAGAAGCGGCGGCCACACGGGGGCGCTCACCTCACCGCGCCTGGATACCGCTATTATACCAGTAGTATCAGTCCTGCTATTATCTGTATATAACAACTTCCGTCTATTGTGTGAAGCGCAGAAGAGCTGAGGAGTCTGGCAGCTGCGCTATTTATATTCTATGCTGTACACACAGTGCGATCTCCTTCCGCTGAAGAGACCAGCGATTGTACCAGAGCAGTGCTCCCCAAAGCAGAACTACAACTCCCAGCATGCACTGAGCATTCCCTGTATTATAACTCCCATCATGCACTGAGCATTCCTTGTATTATAACTCCCATCATGCACTGAGCATTCCCTGTATTATAACTCCCATCATGCACTGAGCATTCCCTGTATTATAACTCCCATCATGCACTGATCATTCCCTGTATATAACTCCCATCATGCAGTAATCATTCCCTGTATATAACTCCCATCATGCAGTAATCATTCCCTGTATATAACTCCCAGCATGCATGCTGGGAGTAGTAGTTTTGCATACATATAGCTGTTAGGGCATGCTGGGGGTTGTACATATGCAAACTTTTCAGTGGTAGTACTGGAGCCACAGGTTGGGATCATGCTGGGGTCTGTATATAACTCCCAGCATGCACTGATAACTACCTGTATCTCCAGCTGTTGCAGAACTACAACTCCAATCATAGTGGCAGAGACAGTATAGGCGGCATAGGACAGCTGGAGGGTCCTGATCCTAGTGAGCCATTAGGCCTAAGTGGTTGATGTCCCACCTCCACCAGTTGTCCCCAGTGCCTACCTCTATAGTGTGTGCTGCCCTTTAAGAGGGGGCTCCCTATAAATTACAGCAATAAACAGAAGCTACACACTGGGCTCCGATTAGATGCTGCGTGTACATGGAATGATTATCGTGTGAATTCGAACGATAATCGTAAACGCTGCGAACGATCATACGACGAACGAGAAATCGTTCATTTTGATCTTACAACATGTTCTAAAATCGTCGTTCGTAAAAAATTTGCAGATCGTTCCGTGTAAACAGTCGTTCGCCGATTTAACCAATGTGTGAGATAGGCTTAAGTGATCGCAAAGCGAATTTCCGTACGATATATCGTACGTCTAAACGCTGACCGTTAGGAAAAAAAAATCGTTACTCCAACATCGTACGATCAGGCCAATTATCGTTTCGTGTAAACGCAGCATTATATGGTGAACGATTTCAGGTTAAAGATAAACAATCTCGTTTGCTACCCTAAGCCAAAGCAGCCGGAGGCAGAGTCCTTCATTACAGCAACAGCACAGATTAGTCCAGGGATAGGGAACCTTGGCACTCCAGCTGATGCAAAACTACAACTCCCATCATGCCTGGACAGCCAAAGCTTTGGCTGTCCAGGCATGATGGGAGTAGCAGTTTTGCAACAGCCAAGATTCCCTACCCCTGGATTAGTCACTGACTATCTGCAAGAAATCCTGCAGTGTATAGCCACTGATCTCATAGTAGGTGGGCATGGTTGACCTGATGCCAATCTTAGAGATAGTAGCACCGTGTACCTGGTCTCATCTGCCATTCAGGGTCTTTGGAAAGCCTGGTGACAACTTACAGTTAAAGGGAACGTCTACACAATGATGCCTGTTGGCAGGATGCAGCATGGCCGCTATATGACTGCAGTGGGAAAGCATGGATACTGAACATATGCTCCGACTCTGAACAATCAGAGGGGAAAAGTGATGAGGGTGACATCAGTATGTGATAGTGGCAGACGACAGATGTCCCCCTCCCCCCCATACAGATCCTGTATTAATGCGACCAGACATCCATATGTCTGACATGGCTCATCTCATACAATACGCCTCATATATTCAAAAGTTTACTTATTTTATACCACTTTCTGACTATATTCAAGTCCTGATCACAGTGCTGGTTACCATTGTACAATGCTCTGCGAGCTAAACCCATCAGCAGCACATCCACAGAACAGATTGTCCTTTAAGGCGAGAGATGTCCCAGCTCACACCCGGTGATCCCCTGCAGACTTAGCTGTGACCTCAGGTAACTCCCCGGAGTGTCCTCAGCCAGCTTCTCTATGATCACAGGGTAACAGGTCAAAGCGACGCCTATAAGTAAGGCAAAAAACTTATTAAAAAATTAATAAACTTAATAAGGCGGAGGTTAACAAGGTAATAAATCAGCCAGCAAAGCCTGGAGGTGATTGGTTTATATACTGTCCTGTAAGACAGTGACCATAGAGCACCACCTAGTGGCAGATGGGTAGATCTGTAGAGATCTAATACAATTTTAGTTATTAGGTCAGAGGTCAGCCATTAGGCTGAATGGAGAAACTGAAGGAGTGTGTTATGGACAGGAAAACCTTATACTACAGCTACACAGGCCGCAGCTTACCCCACTCCGTACGAATGTTTGCATGTGCCAAGATGTAAGGCCGCCTTTAGGAGATGAATTTCAATGTAGAACACAGCAGCCAAACCGACCGCTGCTGATAAACTACAATTCCCATCATGCCTGGACAGCCTAAAGCTAATGTGTCAGCTGCCCAGGAATGATAACACCCGGAGGGCCATTAGGAGGACACCTGTGATGTAGAAGGACGCTGTTTGTACCTCCCATAAGACTCACATGGCGAATTTGTATTTGGTCTGCAGTAAACTCCTCCTACCATCAGGGTAACCCAGTGAGCTTACACAGTTTAAGGATAGTTTCACACACACCGTAGCGCAGCGTATTTTATGCTGCGGATCCATTGCTGCGGATTTGATCTAAATAACTGAACACAGCATCAAATCTGCTGCAGATCCTGTACGTGTGAACACACCCTAAGGGTACAAACACACACAGCAGATACTGTGTTCAGTTATTTAGATCTAATCTGCTGCGTATCGCAGCAGTAAATATGCAGCGTATAAGCCGTGTGTGTTTGTACCCTAAGGATCAAAAAAAGGGTCAATTTACACAGAGATTATCTGCCAAAGATTTGAAGCCAAAGCCAGAAACAGACTATAGACAGAGATCAGATCAAAAGGAAAGACTGAAATTTCTCCTCTTTTCCAATCCATTTCTGGCTTTGGCTTCAAATAATCTTTGTGTAAATGGACCCTTAGCCAAGCTGGAATTTGATACTACTCTGGACAGTTCATGACATGGACAGAGGGGGCAGCAGAGAGCACTGTGTCAAATTAAGGGTGCCTTCACATGTACCTTATCGCTGTGAGTTTCTCGCACATAAATCCACAGTGATACTGATTGCTATCAAGTCAATGTATGCGTATTCTCATTGCGTATTTGATGCTATTTTTACATGCGAGTTTTGATTTTCACAGGCGAGTTCAACATCACAAAAAAAGCAGCTACAGTTTGATGTGAAAAATACGCAGCAATATGGTACGGGTGAAGGCACACTGAAAGGATATTCAGGACACACAGCAGCTGATAAGTACTGAAAGACTGGAGATTTTTTTTTTGTAATAGCAGTAAATTACAAGTCTCTGACACCAGTTTATTTGAAGAAAAAAAAAAATTGCAGGAGTGCCCCTTTAAGTTCTTCTCCCCATTTGTTCTTCTGTTGAGTGGGGGGAGCCATACACCAACTGATCATGACGTACGGCATGTCTTTATGATAGGTCAAAGGGTTATTTTACAGACAGAACTCTTGCCACCTTTCCGGCATTAAGAAGTCACTCACCCACTGGTCATTCAGCCAGACCCTCATATAGATTAGGTAACAGTCACATTCACCGCTGTCTAATAGGTGTGCCTTTCTCCTAGCACATGTAATACCTCACCCCTTTGGTCTTTGAGAAGAAGCCAGCAGAATCTCTTCTCCCCATTGACAATACATGAATGGTCAGGGCAGCTGAGGGTGCATAAGCACCAGGATATACTATATACACATGAGCTCACAGCCACTGTATTCATCCCCACACACAGATTCTTCTCATAATTCACATAAATCAAAGCAGCCAAAAGTAACAGAAGAAATCGCTTTATTGTGAGACTGTGTCCGGCCTGGAGAACGGCCAACACCTCTCTATCCACTGTTCTCTCGCTCTGAGAAAGTAGATCAGAACACACAGCAATGCCAGAAACCCGCTTTACCTGTCTGGCTCCTTCTAAGTCAGACACATTAAGAGCCTGTTCACACTTGAGTAAAACATTTGGAAATTCTGAGCAGAATCCCACCTGCCTCACTGTCTCAATGTGATCTCACATGTCAAATCTGGAGTATAATACAGGATGTAACTCAGGATCAGTAATGTAATGTGTGTACACAGTGAACCCACCAGCAGAATAGTGAGTGCAGCTCTGGAGCATAATACAGGATGTAACTCAGGATCAGTAATGTAATGTATGTACACAGTGACCTCACCAGCAGAATAGTGAGTGCAGCTCTGGAGTATAATACAGGATGTAACTCAGGATCAGTAATGTAATGTATGTACACAGTGACCTCACCAGCAGAATAGTTAGTGCAGCTCTGGAGTATAATACAGGATGTAACTCAGGATCAGTAATGTATGTACATAGTGACTCCCACCAGCAGAATAGTGAGTGCACCTCTGGAGTATATTACAGGATATAATTAGCATTTTTTAGATTGATCTTGATAATGCTGGGTTTATACGGAACGATTATCATCCAAACTTGCACGATAACAATCGAATTAGAACGATAATCGTACGTGTAAACGCAGCGAACGATCAAGCGATGAGCGGGAAAACGTTTATTTCGATTTTTGAACATGTTCTCAAATCGTCGTTGGTCGTTCGCAAAAAAAATTCGCAGGAGAGAGACAGCAGCAGATTAGATCTAAATAACTGAACACAGCATCAAACCTGCACCACCAAATCTGCTGCAGATCTGCTGCGTATACGGTGTGTGTGTTTGTACCCTGAGGCTAGGTTCACACTGCGTTTTCAGCATCCGTTTAACGGATCCGTTTTTTTTAACGTCCAGAAAAATAGGGTCAGCAACGTTTTTTGGTCCGTTTTGGTCCGCCAAAAAAAACGGATCCGTTTTTTTTAATAATGGAAGTCAATGGAAAAACGGATGCACACAAATAAATCCGTTTTTTGCAATCCGTTTTTCATGCGTTTTTTGCAAAAAACGGATGTGTTAAACAAATGCTGAAAACGCAGTGTGAACCTAGCCTTAGCATCAGTCTCTATTACAATCTGATGCACCTGGCAGCACTAATCACATGTGGAGACAGCCTGATGGGGCTGACCACAAGTGTCAGACATCTACCTCAATTAGACAATCAAGTGCTGCCTATTGGGGGAGATTAATCAAACATGGAGTAAAGTGAAACTGGCTCAGTTGCCCCTAGCAACCAATCAGATTCCATCTTTCATTTTCCAAAGAGTCTGTAATGAATGAAAGGTGGAATCTGATTGGTTGCTAGGGGCAACTGGGCCAGTCTCACTTTACACCATGTTTAATAAATCTCCCCAATTGTATTTAAATACTGATCCAGAGTTACCAGTGATCACACATGGCTTTCAATTAGTGCTATTCTGTCCTGGAATTTGCATCACAGTAGCACTGATCATACACTATGGCCCTGATTCACCAAAGGGTGTACAATACAGACTGGTGTAAACTGCCCAAAGAAACCAATCACAGCTCAGCTTTCATTTCAAATCTCCCCCTGTTCAAACATAGCCAGGAGGCTTGGTAAATAGGAAATTGAACACAGCACTGAGTATCACAGAGAAAGCAACAGAAAACATATTACAGAAAGTGCACTCACTATTCTGCTGGTGGGATCACCATGTACATACATTACTTATCCTGTACTGATCCTGAGTTACATCCTGTATTATACTCCAGAGCTGCACTCCCTATTCTGCTGGTGGGGTCACTGAGTATATACAATACATTACTGATCCTGAGTTACATCCTGTATTATACTCCAGAGCTGCACTCACTATTCTGCTGGTGGGGTCACTGTGTACATACATTACATTACTTATCCTGTACTGATCCTGAGTTACATCCTGTATTATACTCCAGAGCTGCACTCACTATTCTGCTGGTGGGGTCACTGTGTACATACATTACTGATCCTGAGTTACATCCTGTATTATACCCCAGAGCTGCACTCACTATTCTGCTGGTGGGGTCACTGTGTACATACATTACATTACTTATCCTGTACTGATCCTGAGTTACATTCTGTATTATACCTCAGAGCTGCACTCACTATTCTGCTGGTGGGGTCACTGTGTGCATACATTACATTACTGATCCTGTACTGATCCTGAGTTACATCCTGTATTATACCCCAGAGCTGCACTCACTATTCTGCTGGTGGGGTCACTGTGTACATACATTACTGATCCTGAGTTACATCCTGTATTATACTCCAGAGCTGCACTCACTATTCTGCTGGTGGGGTCACTGTGTACATACATTACTGATCCTGAGTTACATCCTGTATTATACTCCAGAGCTGCACTCACTATTCTGCTGGTGGGGTCACTATGTACATACATTACTATTATACTCCATACTTTTACATTTTCCTCTTCGATCTTTTCCAGAATCAGCAATTACCACCTGTAACAAAAGAGAATAGTTAGATCCTGTAGATCACTATGTGGCAGGTTCATTATTTAGCAGGCTCACTATGTGGCAGGTTCATTATTAAGCAGGCTCACTATGTGGCAGGTTCAGTATTTAGCAGAGAGCTTCACTCTGTAAATAATATCACGCTGCGTTTCTCTATCTGTTGGCGGATAGATAATAACACGGTGACGTCATCATCTCCGTGGCAACAGAAGCGGAATATGCAAGGAACATAGCACATCCTCCTGCCGGTGCTCGGGCAGCGATGTCTCGGCTTCCTTACAGCTATAGTGTGTGCAGCTCCAGAAGCCCCAAGTACAAACAACACGAGGCCTGAGAGGAGACTGCAGAGTATGAAGCATCATCAGCACATAGCACAGCGACAATGTATAATGCTATACATTACCTCTACCAACATGGCGGCATGGACCTCATTCAGGCCCATCTCTATCCGTCTTCAACATGGCTACCACAGCAAATACACGCTTGCCAACCGTTACAGGACATAAGCAGAAGTTAACCCCGCCCTTTACATGACGTTTTGCTCACTCATTGGAGGGTTGCTGAACATCTAACCAATAGACGTACAATATTTCCACCCCGCCTCTTTAGGGTTTTAGCCAACCAGAGTCGGGCAGTGGGCGGGGTTAGCTTGGTAACGGATGCCGCGCCGTGCCAAAAAGGTTGTGAGAAAGGTCGTCGCGTTTGTGTGACGGCAGCGACTGTCAACCATGAGCTGGTGTGTGTCCCGAGTGTCCGCCGCTCTCCGGAGCCCCGTTATCCGCCGTCTGCTTAGCCAGAGCAGCAGCAGCTCCCCGGAGTATGTGGGCGGGCTGGTGAAGAAGGACAAGGTGGTGGTGTTCATGAAGGGGACGCCGGCGCAGCCTCTGTGCGGCTTCAGTAACGCCGTAGTGCAGATTCTGCGGATGCACGGGGTGGACGAGTACGCGGCTTATAACGTGCTGGAGGACCAGGACCTCAGACAGGGTCAGTACCAGCGGGGACTGTGGGGGAGGAGTATGCTGGGAGTTATAGAGGGTTTACACTACAACTCCCAGCATGCACCGGCACCTACAGAGTGTCTACACTACAACTCCCAGCATGCACTGCCACCTACAGAGCATATACACTACAACTCCCAGCATGCACTGGCACCTACAGAGTGTCTACACTACAGCTCCCAGCATGCACTGCCACCTCCAGAGCATATACACTACAACTCCCAGCATGCACTGCCACCTCCAGAGCATATACACTACAACTCCCAGCATGCACTGCCACCTACAGAGCATATACACTACAACTCCCAGCATGCACTACCACCTACAGAGCATATACACTACAACTCCCAGCATGCACTACCACCTACAGAGCATATACACTACAACTCCCAGCATGCACTACCACCTACAGAGCATATACACTACAACTCCCAGCATGCACTGCCACCTACAGAGCATATACACTACAACTCCCAGCATGCACCTACAGAGCATATACACTACAACTCCCAGCATGCACCTACAGAGCATATACACTACAACTCCCAGCATGCACCTACAGAGCATATACACTACAACTCCCAGCATGCACCTACAGAGCATATACACTACAACTCCCAGCATGCACCTACAGAGCATATACACTACAACTCCCAGCATGCACCTACAGAGCATATACACTACAACTCCCAGCATGCACCTACAGAGCATATACACTACAACTCCCAGCATGCACCTACAGAGCATATACACTACAACTCCCAGCATGCACCTACAGAGCATATACACTACAACTCCCAGCATGCACCTACAGAGCATATACACTACAACTCCCAGCATGCACCTACAGAGCATATACACTACAACTCCCAGCATGCACCTACAGAGCATATACACTACAACTCCCAGCATGCACCTACAGAGCATATACACTACAACTCCCAGCATGCACCTACAGAGCATATACACTACAACTCCCAGCATGCACCTACAGAGCATATACACTACAACTCCCAGCATGCACCTACAGAGCATATACACTACAACTCCCAGCATGCACCTACAGAGCATATACACTACAACTCCCAGCATGCACCTACAGAGCATATACACTACAACTCCCAGCATGCACCTACAGAGCATATACACTACAACTCCCAGCATGCACCTACAGAGCATATACACTACAACTCCCAGCATGCACCTACAGAGCATATACACTACAACTCCCAGCATGCACCTACAGAGCATATACACTACAACTCCCAGCATGCACCTACAGAGCATATACACTACAACTCCCAGCATGCACCTACAGAGCATATACACTACAACTCCCAGCATGCACCTACAGAGCATATACACTACAACTCCCAGCATGCACCTACAGAGCATATACACTACAACTCCCAGCATGCACCTACAGAGCATATACACTACAACTCCCAGCATGCACCTACAGAGCATATACACTACAACTCCCAGCATGCACCTACAGAGCATATACACTACAACTCCCAGCATGCACCTACAGAGCATATACACTACAACTCCCAGCATGCACCTACAGAGCATATACACTACAACTCCCAGCATGCACCTACAGAGCATATACACTACAACTCCCAGCATGCACCTACAGAGCATATACACTACAACTCCCAGCATGCACCTACAGAGCATATACACTACAACTCCCAGCATGCACCTACAGAGCATATACACTACAACTCCCAGCATGCACCTACAGAGCATATACACTACAACTCCCAGCATGCACCTACAGAGCATATACACTACAACTCCCAGCATGCACCTACAGAGCATATACACTACAACTCCCAGCATGCACCTACAGAGCATATACACTAGAACTCCCAGCATGCACAACTATGTCCTGCAGAACTATGCTTCTCAGCATGCCCTGACTCCCAATGTGAACACAACTACAACTCCCAGTATGCACTGTCAGGTTTCAGCTATCAGGGCATGCTGGGAGTTTTAGTTCAGCTTTGATAAATAATAGCATGAATGAGATTGAACACCTCTTATTTTTTGCCCCTTTTTAAGGCTCTGTACACGTCGCCCTATAGCATGGGTCTCTAAACTGCGGCCCTCCAGCTGTTGCAAAACTACATTTCCCATCATGCCCAGACAGCCAAATACAAAGCTTTAGTTGTCCAGGCCGCAGTTTGGAGACCCATGCCCTATAGGATCCATAGGCTTTGTATAACACTTAGTCTGATGCCCAGGACTCCTCCAGTGTGTGTAGTGATGTAGCAGATCTTTGTGTATAATGTTGTAGCAGAGCTGTGTGTGTGGTGATGTAGCAGAGCTGTGTGTGTGGTGATGTAGCAGAGCTGTGTGTGTGTGTGTGTGTGTGTGTGTGTGTGTGTGTGTGTGTGTGTGTGTGTGTGTGTGTGTGTGTGTGTGTGTTTGGTGATGTAACAGAGCTGTGTGTGTGTGTGTGTGTGTGTGTGTGTGTGGTGATGTAGCAGAGCTGTGTGTGTGTAGGACAGTGGGCCCAGTCTCCTATCTCTCCAGATCTGCCTGTAGCAGCTCATGGTGACGGAGCAGTTTTATTACTGACACAGCTGAAGTTGCGTCCCTGTGTTGTCCCTTTAAATCTACTGCAAGAAGTAAGTCAAAAGTTGATGGGGAGCGCCTAATAGTTATAACTGCTGAGGAGGTGTCTATGGGGGGGAAACTTCTATACAATTAGAGGGAATTCACATGAAGATTACTGCACCAGCCATGTGCATCAGCTTTTACAAATCTGCACACACTATGGAATTGTTCTGCTCCTGTAATGCGGATTATGTATAGGAAGTACTACCCAGACAGCCAGTGTGTGCAAAACTACAACTCCCAGCATGTCCAGACAGCCAGCGTGTGCAAAACTATGATTCCCAATATTCCCAGACAAGCAACGCGTAAAGAACTATGACTCCCAGCATGCCCAGACACTGACCATGTACAAAACTACAACTCCCAGTGTGCCCAGACAGGTAGAGTTTACAAAGATAGGAGAATAAGGTTGCGTGTTGTGGTTTTTGCAATGTTTAGCAGTTGGGGCATGCTGGGAGTTGCAGTTCAACAATAGTTTGCATAACTACGTTAGCAAACTTTGCTTTTGCACAACTACGATCCCCATCATGCTTGGACAGCTGATGCTAGAGCTGTCACCTTGTAGTTGAAGGCCGGTTCTTGCCCTTGATGTATTCCTATTTGTTATGGTCCAGATCATGTTACAATGTAACACAAGGGCATGTATCCTCTGTATGGAAAACAAGGCTCTGTGGGGGCAGTTAAAGGGGTATTCTGCTTACAGTAAACTCTTAATATGTTGCTGCCCTTGGCGGACGGGGGTCGACACGAGATGCGGTAAATATAATGCACCCCTAGCTTGGGTGGGGGGAAATACTGGGAAGGGAGTTGTATGACTTTGTAATGTGTTATTTTGTGAATTGTTTAGCGCCGCACTACCCCTTTAAATTGTGCCTCTTTAACTATGTGTCATGTGATTTATGATGTCATCAACCCTCCCTGCTCCAATGACATCCTGTATGCAAAGAGGATAAGATTCCTTAGTATAGTACAGTGATGGGCAACCTTTTCAGCTTGATGTGTCAGAAATTAGCAAAAAACTAGCAGAACTCGGGTGGTGTCACTTTAAAAAACAAACATAATTTCATGATTTTTATAATTTAAATAACAATATACACCCCTAGTCCCCCCTGCCTCCCCATCTCTTCACCAGCATACACCCCCAGTCCCCATCTTTTCACCAGCATACACTTAGTCCCCCTGGCCCCTGATGTCTTCACCAGCATACACCCCCCGTCCCCCTGGCCCTTAACCAGCACCCACCCTCAGTCCCCTGCCCCATCCCTTCACAGGTCACATGACATACGACTGAAGCAGGAAACTGGTGAGCTGTCAAGATGTACATCCAAAACAAGCAGGAAGTTGTCAAAGTTCCTTAACCTGTATTTGTTGCAAAACTGCATGCTGGAAGTTGACATTTTGCAACAGCTGCTGTACAGGGATTGGGAGACCCCTGTGGCAATAGCATATCCCCCTGAAAATAGAAGGATCAGACATGTTGCAATCCAGCATGTCTGATCCTTCTATCATTTGGGGGTTGCTGTCATTAATTTTGCCTTCGTCTCCTCTCTATGGCTGATACCAGGGAGTAATAGATGTGTATGGTGTACTTATAACATGATATCTTTAAGCTGACTCCTTCTCCTTATCTCTTAGGGGTGAAGAATTACTCCAACTGGCCGACAATCCCTCAGGTGTACCTGAACGGAGACTTTGTGGGGGGCTGCGACATCCTCCTCCAGATGCATCAGAACGGAGACCTGGTGGAGGAGCTGAAGAAGCTGGGGATCCGCTCCGCACTGCTGGACGTAGAACCAAGCCAAGAGAAGAAGTAACTGGGGGGGCTCCGTCTGTGCTGTGAACTCTTTATACCGACCCCCTGAGGCGGCCACGTCCCGTCCGCACCGGAGAAGCCTTATGCTACCGCAACAAACTGTTCTGCCGATCCTCCGCCCAGCAGGGAGCCAATCTGGCTGGTCCCTTCTCCCCCTGAACCTGTAGCGGAGGATTGTATGAATGTTAGACAATGACCACTGATTCAAAGAGGAATATAATGATAGAGTGGAAATAAAATTAATTGTGTAGAGAATGGCCGCCCGTCTATCACTATAACTTTCTATGGAAGGAGGAGAAGTTGGCTACTTCCTCCCATACAGATTTAACTTTGCAAATCAATCCAGCCATTTAAAGGGGTCTATCTACAGTAGACAACTAGCTGACCCCCACCCCCTGGTGAGTCACATGTTCATTTTATGTAGGAGCTGCTGGAAATGACTAAACACCATACAAAGCAGCTTCTAAGGCTCCCATAGAGAGTGATGGTGTGCACATGTGACCCAGGAGATGGGAATACCCCTTTAACCCATTATATTTAGTCCTTAGTGGCATCTAGGTGGTCAGATGGGAGTGTGGCTCTGCCGGTTCTAGAAGAAAATAAAAAAAAAAATTAACCCAGAAATTTAAAAGTTCTGGTTCACTATGGGGGTGACTTCCTCTTTAAGTTTCCTCTCGCTCCTCACAGCTATTCCCAGATCCCTCTCAATCAGATGCAGATTGTGTGGATGTTGTGGCTGCATTTTTTTTTTCTTGTTCCCTGAAAGTTATACCAATTTGTAATTTGCTTCTACTTAAAAATCTTCAGTTTTCCAGTACTTATCAGCTACTGTATGTACTGCAGGAAGTGGTGTATTCTTTCCAGTTTGACACAATGCTCTCTGCTGCCACCTCTGTCCATGTCAGGAACTGTCCAGAGCAGTAGCAAATCCCCATAGAAAACCTTTCCTGCTCTGGACAGTTCCTGACATGAACAGAGGTGGCAGCAGAGAGCATTGTGTCAAACTGGAAAGAATACACCACTTCCTGCAGTACATACAGTAGCTGATAAGTACTGGAAAACTAAGATTTTTAAGTAGAAGCAAATTACAAATTGGTAAAACTTTCTATAACTAGTTGATTTGAAGATGGCCGACTCGCTGCTGCTCCAATAGGTGGAAGGGATATTTGAGAGGAGGATTGAGGGCTTTGGAGGGGATAGTGAAGTCTAGGTGTACAGGGACAAAGGATTTTGGAGGGGGCAAGGAGTTTTGTGTAATACAGACCTATGAGAAGTGTGTAATACTATATCTGCCATTCAGATGTCTGGGAAAGTTGGGTAAGGATCTGTGTCATAGAAATCTGATTGCCACCCATCCTGCAAGTAAATTTAATGACAACCAAGAATCTTGAATTCCGTTTCCCCTCCCCCGGAAATACTTTATCTTGTCCTCTCCTGAGTCCTGCACCCTTGGCTCTCGTCCTACACACCCTGACTGCTCATGGGAGATAGCGACGCTCCATCAAGATAATTACCACTGCGGGGAAGAAGGTACCACGTGTCAGTTATGGAGCTTGGAGAGGTGACTGCAGTGTCCAGGACTGGCCTTAAAGGGGAATTACACCTAAAACTACTAGTGGATTTGTTAGGGAGTATAGCGGGTGGGAGCAGTGATGATCTATGGACTCCTGGATAGATGGATCCATCTCTACTGTAGTTGTATACAGTAATCAATAAGGAAATGTACCTAAAAGATGTGTTTTGGGTGTAATAGTCTGAGGTATCACAGTCCTGAGAGCTGGTGTGGGCAGGAGTGAGAGGTGCGGATACTGGAGGATGTAAGATCACTGGCAGAATGGGGGTAAATAAATGTGAATTGTGTTCTTTAGTGTACATGTGGGGGTAATCAGTGACTGTACAGGTAGAGGTATATGTGTAGTGACTGGCACAGAGTGGAGGTATATGTGTAGTGACTAGCACAGAGTGGAGGTATATGTGCAGTGACTGGCACAGGGGTAGGCATATGTGCAGTGACTGGCACAGGGGTAGGCATCAGTGTATTGACTGGCACAGAGTGGAGGTATATGTGTAGGGACTGGCACAGGGGAAGGCATCGGTGTAGTGACTGGCACAGGGGGAGGCATCTGTGTAGTGACTGGCACAGGGGGAGGTATAGGTGTAGTGACTGGCACAGGGGGAGGTATAGGTGTAGTGACTGGCACAGGGGGTGGTATAGGTGTAGTGACTGGCACAGGGGGCGGTATAGGTGTAGTGACTGGCACAGGGGGAGGTATATGTATAGTGACTGGCACAGGAGGAGGTATAGGTGTAGTGACTGACACAGGGGGAGGCATTGGTGTAGTGACTGGCACAGAGGGAGGTATAGGTGTAGTGACTGGCACAGGGGGAGGTATAATGTATAGTGACTGGTACAGGGGGTGGTATAGGTGTAGTGACTGGTACAGGGGGCGGTATAGGTGTAGTGACTGGCACAGGGGGAGGCATTGGTGTAGTAGATGGACAGAGAGATGAGTTGTTGCTGCATTCAGAATGGACTGGAGAGAGGAAGGTTTGTAGAAGAGAAAATTATTAGTGACAAATTACACTAAGTAGGACAAATATACAGCAGGAGTGACAAGGACGGATTGTGGAGAAGTTTCTGAGGAGTAGAACTGTCCTTAATCAATGACTCTACAGCACGGGTATCAAACTCACGGTACTCCAGCCGCTGCAAAACTACAATTCCCATCATGCCTGTAGTGCTGTGAGTTTAACACGTTCTAGTGGGTCATCCATGGGGCCGAGTGCGCTCTAGTGACTCTCAGGGATCATGTCACATAGGCATAGCCATACACCATCCCTATTTGTACTCTAAAAAAAAAAAAAACACTTTAAAATGATATAAACCTTTCTTTATGAAATATTTTTGCATTATTTTGTGCTGCCATTGGGTGTTCTGCACAGACCTTCCTGCAGGTGGCGCTGTTGTTGCATTAGTCTATGGAAGAGATTTGCTGCCAGCTCTGGAGAAAAGCAGTATAGGACTGAATAAAATTGGCGTCAAATCATTGATCATCAACCTTTGCTTCTCTAATAGTTAAAATAAATTACAACTCCCAGCATGCTCTCTGTAGGAATACTGTTAAAGTAGTAATTTTTACGCTAGCTGGATTAAAATTGAATGTCAGAAACGCCACATATATTGTATAGACTCACAGAACTGATAGATGAAAATAGTTGATACTTCCCCTTTAAGAAGCTTGTTTGCTGTTCAGGAGTCTGGAAAAGCTGTGACCCGTCTGGTAGGGTAACACTGGCCGCCTGCGTGCCTCCGGCAGGGATTTACTCACTAAATCTCTGGTCTCTATGATGAATTGGAGAATTGATCCGGTGTCTCGGGGGTGCGGCCGAATCAATGGAAACGACTGGAAAAATCTGACAGAGGCTTAAATATTTAAAGTGACAGCGCGTATCTAATACTTCTCCCAGATTATTGTATCAAGTCTACACAATCGTCTGTGACTCCAGATGGATACATTTTACCTGCACTGACACATTGTAGCGAACCCCCCACCTAAATCATAGGGTCAGGATAAGAATTTCATCAATTTACAGCAGAGATTTGTGAAACTAAGTCCTATAAGAAAGCTAGTAGAAGGATTTAATGGCATTTACATAAAAGCAGCCGTCAGATCTGATGTCTAGGAGGGCCGAGTCGGGGCCAGGCAGGGCTGATTTCTGGGACACAGTTTAACGGATGCAAATACGCTGAATTAAGCTGATTGACAAGTGACAGGACATTGCCTGAAGCTGAGAATATACACACCAGACGCTGCGCCACTCCACGAGAAATGAGTCCTCTTATTGTTCGTATTCTGCAATTAAGTTACATTGTATACGGTATATGACTGTGAGTACAATCTATAACAGGTATAATACCCATACAGGAGGGGGGGGATTCCACATGCCCAGAACACCCACCCCCAATCATCACTACCCCCCAAGATGTGCAGCCCAGAGAATATGGCTGCTCGCCTATCCCCTCCCTGCACTCATCTATAGAGAGAACTGTGTGGTTACACAGTTACAGCTGCACAGTCCTCTCTATCCCCTCCCTGCACTCATCTTTTAGATTATAGAGAGGACTGTGCAGTTGTAACTGTATAAACACACAGTTCTATAATCATAGAGTTAAGTGCAGGGAGGGGATAGAGAAGACTGTGCAACTGTACCTGTATAAACACATTGGGGGAGATTTATCAAACATCATGTAAAGTGAAACTGGCTCAGTTGCCCCTAGCAACCAATCAGATTCCATCTTTCATTCCTTACAGACTCTTTGGAAAATGAAAGGTGGAATCTGATTGGTTGATAGGGGCAACTGAGCCAGTTTCACTTTACACCATGTTTGATAAATCTCTTCCATTGGTTTACAGTTGTAACTGTATAACCACGCAGTCCTCTCTATGATCATAGAGATGAGTGCAGGGATGGGATGGAGAGGACTGTGAAGATATAACTGTATGGTACACAGCCCTCTCTATGATCATATGGATGATGAGTACAGGGAGGAGATACAGAGGACTGTGCAACTGTAACTGTATGATCATAAAGATGAGTGCAAGGAGGGGATAGAGAGGACTGTGCCGCTGTAACTGTATGACCACACACTTCTCTTTATAATACACCATGTTTGATAAATCTCCCCTAATATTTTCAGACCTACTGGTTTGTAAAGTTTGCAAAACTACAACTCCCAGCATGCCCTAACAGCCAAAGTTTGCCCAACTAACAGAGAAATAGGGAGATTTATCAAACTGGTGTTAAGTAGAATTGGCTCAGTTGCCCCTAGCAACCAATCAGATTCCACCTTTCATTTTCTAAAGACAGTGTGAGGAAAGAAAAAATGGAATCTGATTGGTTGCTAGGGGCAACTGGGCCATCTCTACTTTATACCATGTTTGATAAATCTCCCCCAAAATGTTAAAAACTACAACTCCCAGTTTTCTTGGGAGTTGTAGTTTTGTAACAGCCCATGAGCCCCCGGTTTGGGAATGCTGCTATACACAATTACCTCCGTATACCTTGCCCCATATAACAGCGCCATATAGTGCTACATATGTAATAGTGCCCTGGGCTATTGTACACTGTCTGCTGTAAACACTATGGGAGGGAATTTATCAAGGCTTTCAATACTCAGGAACTCAGCAGAATTCTGAGTGCAGCTCTGGATGGAGCTGAAGCCCTGCTGTAGCCCCTTCTATATCAGGGTGACTAGTGTTTAGCGGATATTTCTCTGTTCTCCGCTGGATACAGCGCGGTCTCCAGAATGGCGCAGGTGACAGATGTGCTGTCTCAGCGCTCTGATCGCTCCCTGGACAATATCCGGGAGTAAATGACTGGTTAAGCCTCCGTTATTGGCTCCAGTATTGAAGGGTTTTTATCGGGGGCCGTATAACTTTATTAGTCTGATTATGGATTGTGCACAGTGCTCACTCTAAGTAGCTCGCCCCGCAGCAGCGCACGTACAGAGATCAGTCACCGGGTGAGACACGGGATCAGAATGAGAGACACACATATATATATATATATAACCATCCCTGTATATGGAGAAGGTATACAGCTGAAAATGGCGCCATCACCTGCCTTTATTTATATCGCCTCTGGTCTATGCTATCTCCATCAGCCCCATACACCTTGCACCTGCATCACCGTCATTCACATCCCTCCTCAGTGTAGACCCCAAATCTATCAGAAACCTTATACTTATCACATATTCTTCATACTGCCATATGTGTTATTACTTGTTTTACCTCTATTATAGCACTATATGGTAGCACTATGTGAGCACTGTATAGTGGTACTATATCATTCAGGCACTGTGTGGCGGTAATATTCGGTACTGATTATGGTTGTCTAATTTGACACTGTATTGTGATATTATATTACTCAAGCAGTATGTGGTGGTATTATTCAGCACTGGTAGCCTTACTTGACACAGCAGGGTGATCTTATATTGTTCAGGCATTATGTGGCAGTATTATTCCGTATTAGTAGTCTTTTTTAACACTATAGGGTGATCTTATATTGTTCAGGCATTATGTGGCAGTATTATTCCGTATCAGTAGTCTTTTTTTGACACTATAGGGTGATATTGTATTGCTCAGGCACTATGTGGCAGTATTATTCAGTATCAGTAGTCTTATTTGTCACTGCAGGATGATACTGTATTGCTCGGGCACTCTGTGGCAGTATTATTCAGTATTGGTATTGGTAGTCTTATATGACACAGGGTGATACTGTATTATTGTGGTTCTATGTGGCGGTATTATTTGCTATTGGTAGTCCTATTTGACACAGCAGTGTAATATACTTCTCACGCGCTATGTGGCAGTATTCATTAATAAGGCAGTTGTATTTAGCTCTGTGATGGTGCCAGTATTCAGATAGAATAACATATCTTGCTTAATCCTCCACAAACCTGAGGCCAATAAAGTGTTAACCTAAGGGGTCTTAAGCCCCCCCCTCCTCCATGCATTTGCCTGTCTATTATTAGCTGCATATCAATATGTCCAATTCATTGTAATAACAGGTGCACACGCTTCACAAACCCCGGCTTTGAGGGTTATAGTATGGATAATGTATAGACCCCCTGAGTCCAGGATCCACTGTGGATAGTTTACACACATCTATATAACAGTATATGATGGTACTACATAGATAGAGCTAAATACATACAATGGGCCTGTAAAGCTCCAGTGACCTGTATCCCTGCTACTTTACCTAGGTTGTCATGTTGCTGAGGAATACTTTGGTTATTGTGTATACTTTGTATGTATTGCTATCATCGGCGCAAGGTTTAACATTACTGCTGTGTCACATGTATGGAAGTAAGATGCTTTGGTCACATAAATACCTCAAGCAATAAGTGAAGCCTCTTTTAATCTGGAAAGCCGGTCTGAGCGTAGCCTTTGGTCATGTCTGCTATATATAGCTGATATTGTCCCTGAGCTCAGCCTGATCACCTACAAATGTTAAGCCAAAGGAGATTTTTCCTCCGCGTTAAGAGAATTAGGCCTCGAACCTTCTACAAGCAAGTCAATTCTCCAGTCCACACTTTGAGGATATGATCTAAAACCTTCTTCTTCTAGTCCAGGGATGGAGAATCCGTTCAAGGACCCAATGGCATTCACTGTTCTCTTAGAATGCCTCCGTCTGAAATTGGTGTTGATGGGCTTCCATGTCCTGCATACATCCCTCAAGGTTTCACATGACTTATGTGAGTACCAATGTCTTTTCTTAGCCACAGTCAGCCTCCTCATAAGCAGAGTCTCATCTAACTAGACTGAGTTCCCTTTAAGTAGATTCCTAACTCATAGCAATCCAGTTATATATCTACCTAAGTGTCACCCTGCCAGCTAACATAATACCAGCCGCCACCCCTTGGTTATTACAGAGTCTGTTACAAACATGCAATGCATGCTGGGATCTCTGATCAATACAATACTAGACTGGTACCTTGTCTCTAAGCACATACAGGAAGGATCATGGTGGCTCTTGCGCTAGGCCTCAAGCTGTATCCATGTTTTGGTGCGGCATCCAACTTTAGCTGCCACGTTTGATCTTGAAGAACGTTGCATATCCCGAACAGTTCTGCCTCTCCGCTCAACACTACCCTCCAACCATGTATAACACTGTTACCATCTTATGGGGTACGAGGGTGTTCAGCTTTACTGTAGCTCACCGAAGAGCCTGTAGGGCCCTGAAAATGTCCTAAGATGGGGCTCAGTCATCTCTAATGGTGGCCCAGCTTGCAGTCTCATGACATGCACCAGGTCCTCCTGGACATCCTCTAGGTGGCAGTATACAGGCAGGCACCATACACTTGGAGCATGGACCTTCATTTTGCATCCGCTGATTGACGGACTTGTGTATTTCCCAGAGCTGACAGATCTCTTCAGACAACCCCTCCGTGAACGGCTCAACAAATCCCCCGGAAGATGAATAAATGATGACGATTCCCCCCTGGAGGTCTGCAACTTATTTTGTCAGGACTGACCCCAGAACACCCCTCCTGGGGCTGACCACGGAGCATTCATGTTCATTACAGCAATTTATTGGGAGTGATTAGCGGATAGCTGGATCGTCCCATTGGTGAAGTCAGCAGGGAGAAGACTATAGGGGATGGAGGCCATGACGCACTTTAAGGGTTCAGATTGTTACTGCAATAGGTTCCTATAGGCTAAAAACTTTAAAGCCACCTGACTCCTATAAGTGCCGCTACATCTGCACACAGCTCCTTTCTCATTAGAAGAAATCCGTCTTGGAAGGAAGAGCCGGGAAGGATTTCGAGGCTGCGTTCAGTCGCTCACATCTTATTACTACAGGGGTCGCTCCTTGAGACCTGTAGAACAGAGAGAGAAAAGAAGGCGGCTTTAAGTACGGCCAGAAGTGAAACCGCATCAGCTCGATAATAGGGAGCGGGATGAGAAGTGCCAGTCTCGGAAAAGAAAATCCTGGTGTGCTTCAAGCTACAAGAACAAATAATACCATTGATCCGGGCTACAGGAAGCGTGCAGCAGTCCCTATGGGCTTAAGGCGCTTACATGGTATCGATACAGCAAAGTTTAAAGGAGCAAACAATGTGTTGTTCTCAGTTGGAGGAAAGTTTGGGTAGAAAATATTTGGATCTGGTACATACAAAGGAGGGAGGCTCAAGGTGTTCTCCCCTGCTTGTGTTGGTTCATAACATCATCTATCTCAGTCTAGGCCCCCCGTAAAATAAAGGAATGGCATGATCCTTAAAGGGGTACTTTATCTTTCAAATCGACTGGTGTCGGAAAGTTATACAAATTTGTAATTTATTTCTATTTTAAAGAATCTGCAGTCTTCCACTACTTATCAGCTGCTGTATGTCCGGCAAAAAGTGGTGTATTCTTTCCAGTCTGACACAGTGCTCTCTGCTGCCACCTCTGTCCATGTCAGGAACTGTCCAGAGCAGCAGCAAATCCCCATAGAAAACCTCTCCTGCTTTGGACAGTTCCTGACATGGACAAAGGTGGCAGCAGAGAGCACTGTGTCAGACTGGAAACAATACACCACTTACTGCAGGACATACAGAAGCTGATAAATACTGGAAGACTGGAGATTTTTGAATAGAAGTAAGGTACAAATCTGTATAACTTTCTGACACCAGTTGATTTGAAAGAACAAAAAAACAAACAAACTGGAGTATCCATTTAAAGTGGTTTTCTGCAATCTTCTGCTACCAAGGGGAACAAGAGTTCTAGAGGAGGAAAGAGAAATGTAATGGGGGCAGAGGTAATTGAGAAGTCAAGAGGAGGACAGAGAAAGCTGAAGTGGACCTGGAGAGAACTGAATAATCATGAGGGGTACTGAGGAGACACAGGAATCTGAAGGAGGGCAGAAGAGTCAGCAGAGGGAGTCTGGAGGGAAACTGATAAGTCTGGAGAAGACAAAGCAGTCCAGAGGGGAACTGGGGGGTCTGGAGGAGACAAAGCAGTCCAGAGGGGAACTGGGGGGTCTGGAGGAGACAAAGCAGTCCAGAGGGGAACTGGGGGTCTGGAGGAGACAAAGCAGTCCACAGGGGAGACATAGAAGTCTGGAGAAAGGAGTACTTAGGATGGTTCAGGAGGGGATGAAGGAGTCTAAAGGAGGACAGAGAAGTCTAGAGAGGATAGACGAATCAAAAAGAGATGAAGGAGTCTAGAGGAGTCTGACGAGGATAGAGGGGTCAGGAGGAGATGAAGGAGTCTATAGGAGGACAGAGGAGTAGGGAGAGGATAAAGAGACAGCACTGGGGGGGACAGAGTAGTCTGAATGGGATAAAGGAGTTTGGAGAAGACAGAAGGGTCTGGGGTAGGGGTAGATAGGAGAATCTGGAGGAGACAAGGGGTCTGGAGGGGATAGAGGAGTCTGGAGACAAGTGTCTGACAGTCTGGATTAGGAAGAATCTCAGAGAGAACTCACATCTATGGGGTCTGATGGATTCCTACATTTATAATTCTGCTGTTTTCCCTGAGATGATGGGCTCCCACGCCAGAAGTATATATATATACATATATATATATATATATATATATATATATATATACACACACACACCCTCCCCTCCTCCGCCATCTCCTGCTGTCAGTGAATCAGCTATCAGAATCATTCGAGGGCACGTTCAGCCATGGCTTTTGTCATTATCAGGCAGATGAATGCTCCGCGTTTGGCTTTGACAGAATTTAGCATTTAGGGTTGAGATCCAAATGAAGCTGGGAGTGAGCGGCTGCCAGCTCCATCCTGCACTGGGAGTGAGCGGCTGCCAGCTCCATCCTGCAGACGCAACCAAAATAGTTCTTACCTGCAGCAACAATGTTCTATTTCAGCTCTCATTCCTCTGAGGCAAAGGGAGACGCCTGAGGGGTGACCGGGGGTCTCAGCCAGAGACAGTGACATGTATTGGAGAGGTATTGTGTGTCACTGTGCATAGAATGGAGATACAGGGCTCATAGCATGGGGGGCAGGGACCCAGAAAGAGGTTATTGAAGCTTTGCTTTTATCATTCAACATCAATTGAGTCAATTGTCATGTTTGTGGCCTGTGGACATTGTATGGATATTGTTCTATCTGGGCAGGCTTATTTCTGTATAATATCTATGTTCTGTGTGTGCTATAGATCACTGATGTAATGGGAGGGAGGCAGCATGCTGCAGCAATAACATCTCCCTATTATAAAAGCAAGCTTAGCCCCGCCTCTTTAGACAAGCTCCACCCCTAGTTCCAAAATGATCCTCAGGGGTGGAGCCTTTACACATAGCAAAATAGGTGTTTGTGGGTGTAGCTGGGATGACTGGGTCTGGATAGGGCTGGGGGTCTGATCGGCACCCTATGTATTACCAGATCTTCTCATATTGTCTGCCGCAGGCAGGCTGTACTAGAAGGGAATTGATTACAATATTCAGTGCATTGCAATCAGTATAATATAATCTAACGATTACCTAAAAATGTCTCCCCTAGGAGTAAAAACGTAAAGAAATTTTTATAAAAAAATCAAAATATAAAAAAACACTATAATAGAAAATAGAAAAAGTCTCAAAAACACCAAAAACATATATACAGTCCCTTCACTGACCGTATACTGCGGATAGGACCTGAAAACTCATTACAATGCAAGATCTCCAAAACTGTTGAATGTCCGCGCTACATTACGGTACAGTGGCCTCCCCGCAAAAAGAAAACAAGGAAAAGGCCTGATCCTTGGCTGATCACATCTTTTGTTCAGAATTTTAAGGGGTACTCCAGCGGAAAAAAAAATTCTTTCAAATCGAGTGGTCTCAGAGAGTTATATAGATTTGTTATTTACTTCTATTTAAAAATCTCCAGTCTTCCAGTACTTATCAGCTGCTGTATGTCCTGCAGGAAGAGGTGTAAACATTCCAGTCTGACACTGTGTTCTCTGCTGCCATTTCTGTCCATGTCAGGAACTGTCCAGAGCAGGAGAGGTTTTCTATGGGGATTTGCTACTGCTCTGGACAGTTCTTGAGATGAACAGAGGTGGCAGCAGAGAGCACTGTGTCAGACTGGAAAGAATACACCACTTCCTGCAGGACATACAGCAGCTGATAAGTACTGGAAGACTTGAGATTTTTAAATAGAAGAAGATGGCAAATCTATATAACTTTCTGAAACCAGTCGATTTGAAAGAGTACCCCTTTAAAATCTATCCCTACGGCCACACAAGATCCTGTGTAAGCAGGGGATATGTGGCCGATACAAATAGATTTAAAGCGACTCTTTACCCACAATCTGTCCCCCCCCCCCCCCCCCCCCCAAACCACTTGTACCTTCGGATACCTTTTTTAATCCAAGATCTGTCCTGGGGTCCGTTCGGCAGGTGATGCAGTTATTGTCCTAAAAAACAACTTTTAAACTTGCAGCACCGTGCCCAACGGCTGTGGCTTCGATTGTGTATGCATTAGGCTGGCACAACCTCTCTGTCCCTCCTCCCCACCCTCCTCATCATTAGGAATGATCCAGGCAGATTGTCTCCTATTCCTCACCTGTGTGAATACTGAACATGGGCTGGATCGTTAAGACAGCTGTGGAATGTTCAGACCGGAGTAAATGTTTCAAAGGCATTCCTAATGATGGAGAGGGTGGGGAGGAGGGACGGAGGGGTGGTGCAAAGTTAGGGCACAGATACTCCCATTGGGCACGGGGCTGCAAGTTTAAAAGTTGTTTTTTAGGACAATAAGTGCATCACCTGCCGAATGGACCCCAGGACAGATCTTGCATTAAAAGCAGCTATCCGAAGGTACAAGTGGTTTGGGGGGGGGATAGATTATGGGTACAGAGTCTCTTTAACTGAAACAGAAAAATCACTAAGTAGCTGATATAAAACCACACCCCTCAAGTGTAAAAAAAAAAAATTAAAAAGGCGCAAATTTTTATGCACTTGCAATGATGTAGTTGGCCTCTTGAATGGAGCTGAGTTGTAATTCCAAAAACAACCAGAGGACAAAGGTGGGGCTGTTTTTTTTAAATTTTATTTATGTATTTATTTTTTAAATGCTGGCTAATCCCTTTAAGAAAACCTGAGTGTTTAAGAGAAGGTGCACATGATTCAGAGCTTCTCTATATGACAGCACACAGGAGGGCATTCATCCTTTGTCCTCGGAAGGCATGCCCGGCAGCTGCGCTAAATGTCAGCCCTGCATGCTCCAGCTGACAAACACATGAAATCAATAGGAAGGAACACACAGAGGGATCTGGGGCTATAATAAGGAGACCATGGTAGGATAGAGCCCTGACCCTAAGTGTCCTGCTATCCTACCTGACACCATAGAGCAGGGATTCCTAAGCTGACTCTCCAGGTAGCCTGCTGGGAGTTGTAGTTTTGAACAGGTTAGGGATGACTGTCCATGGTATTTCTGACCATATGTTTTACAGTCAGTATTTTCAACCAAAATCAGAGATGGAACTAAAAGGGCAAAATTATAATGAAAAAATGGGCCCAGTTTCTGTGTTTTTAACTCGCCCCTGGTTTTGATTGAAAAAAAAAAAGACTGACAGAAATACTGTGTGTGAACATAGCCTAAAAGTTATCACATCTACTTTCTTGCAAAAACAGCGCCACCCCTGTGCTCAGGTTGTGTGTGGTATTACAGTTCAGTTCCATTCACTTCAGTGGAACTGAGCTGCAAAACCCCACACCCAACAGGAGTCATGCTGCTTCTGGAAGAAAGTGTACAATCCCTTTAAATAAAAGTTGGTTGCTTGTTCAGTAAAAAAAACAACAACTTTAAATACAATTATATATATATATTGGTCCAAAACAGGGAGATTTATCAAACATGGTGTAAAGTGAAACTGGCTCAGTTGCTCCTAGCAACCAATCAGATTCCACCTTTCATTCCTCACAGACGCTTTGTAAAATGAAAGGTGGAATCTGATTGGTTACTAGGGGCAACTGAGCCAGAGGGGTTACAGCTATGAAGAGATTACCTCCACAGTCCTGTCCCCTGATGTAAGCCCCAGCTTGCAGTGGATCTGCTATGATTTGGAAGGTGAGGGAGACTTCCTGGGTCAGAGTACAGGGCTGTAGACCCCGCTATGCAGACCGTGTCCCTCCCCCACTCGCGCTCCCACCCAGTACAGAGAGATCTTACACCAAAGCAATGCTCTTACACCAAGTCACAATTTTGAAAAACTGTGAGCTCTTCTTGCACGCTCTTAAACCAAGTTACTCTTAAACCAAGGTACCACTGTATACATATACTTAGTTAAGCTGAGCATGCATGTGTTCTCAATGAGGGATGAAAACAACTGCTCTCTGGTGGCAGCTTATCCCTTCAAGAACAAAAGGGTCAAAACACATCATGCTCTATTGCTCTTCACCCCCAACATCATGTCTATGGACAGTTGGGAAGACCCCAACCACATTAGATCACTGGTATGGACATATACATGCTTTAGTGCCCCATAATAAATCTATGAACTAGGTTTAGCTGCAGTCCTATGGAGAACCCACTGATAAAGAGGGTGATGGATGAGTTGTGGTAAATCGCTTACACGGCTCTGCTACATCTGTGCGTTTTTTTAGGTAACATGATTTGTAATACTCGGCAGCTTGCATGTATGTGTTGCTCTCACTGGTTGTAGTACCATCTCTTTGAATCACTATGTCTCCCGGATGCCCCTTATAGGCCCGGACTGCTTTTCAGGCAGGATTACAAGCCTTGCCTTTATTTGTTATTATTGTCTGTCTCAAGCAATTCATAGAAAAGTCAAGAAGGATTCACACCACGATGACACGTGACGCCGCACCGCCTATGACTTGTGCTAAAAACAGAAAACGTTGGGTGGTGATTCATACATGGCCTGGGTTATTGAGCAGTGGCCCAAATAATGTGACAAGACTGTGCCAATACCGAGGCTGGTGAGCCATGAAGAGGAGGCCACGGAGGCCCGGCCTGATGCCTGGGAACGGCGGCTAAAGGGTTAAAGCTCCATCTAAAGAGTGCTATATATATATATATATATATATATATATATATATATATATATATATATATATATATATATATTAGTCTACACATGAGACTGAGCCACGCCATGTCTACCCTTCCCTCTCTATATCCTGCTGGTTCACTCCCCCTATACTCTGCTGCTATGCATGGTGAGAGATGTAGTGAAGCATAGAGAAATCTACTATAATACGATACAGCAGAGTGCATAAGATTTCTGCTATCATCATAGAACATATCAAAGAGCAGAACTGTGAATTCAGCTCTGGAGGCAACAGTATATTGTAAAACCAATGATTGCTAGTAAAAGGAAGTTCAGCTCTGGAGGTGACAGTATATTGTAAAACCAATGAGTACTTATGAAAGGGAGTTCTGCTATGGAGGTAACAGTATTTTGTAGTCTAATGACTGCTATTGAAAGGGAGTTCTGCTCTGGAGGTAACAGTATTTTGTAGTCCAATGACTGCTAATGAAAGGGAGTTCAGTTCTGGAGGTAACATCATATTGTAAAACCAATAACTGCTAATGAAAGAGAGTTCAGCTCTGGAGGTGACAGTATATAGCAGACTAATGACTGCAAATGAAAGGGAGTTCAGCTCTGGAGGTTACAGTATATTGTAGAGCAATGACTGCTAATGAAAGGGAGTTCTGCTCTGGAGGTAACAGTATATTGTAATACAACGACTGCTACTGAAAGGGAGTTCAGCTCTGGAGGTAACATCATATTGTAAAACCAATAACTGCTAATGAAAGGGAGTTCAGCTCTGGAGGTGACAGTATATAGCAGACTAATGACTGCAAATGAAAGGAAGTTCAGCTCTGGAGGTTACAGTATATTGTAGAGCAATGACTGCTAATGAAAGGGAGTTCAGCTCTGGAGGTGACAGTATATAGCAGACTAATGACTGCAAATGAAAGGGAGTTCAGCTCTGGAGGTTACAGTATATTGTAGAGCAATGACTGCTAATGAAAGGGAGTTCAGCTCTGGAGGTGACAGTATATGGTAGTCCAATGACAAACAGCAAATGCAATATGGCGCCATCTCATGGATTTCTGGCGACTATCAGGTCTTGGTCATAGCATTTGCAGCGTGATTCGGGCAGCGTTATATGGTGATGTCATGGCCAGAGTCTCCAGGAACTCCAGCACTTCTGCGTTACTGACAGCTTGATAAACTTTACATGATCTATGATGCAATAAACCTATAGAAATCCCCTTCTATCCACCAGTATGGCCGACTCCTCGGCACTCATCACCCCCCATAGTCTTCATCATATTTAGAGCGGGATGAAATCCCCGGCCTGGTAGTCAGCGGAGCCCATCAGATAATAATCAGAATTACAGCCGGATGGAGGGAACAGACTAATTGCTTTTATAGGAAATAATTATGGCTGGAGCGTTGTGGAGGAAGATTAAAGTTTATTAAAACTCGAGGTCAATAATAAATCACAATCAAGAGGCGGCTAATCACATGGATGGAGCGGAGAAGGTGCTGCGAGAAGAGTCAAAAAGGGGGTCAGAGCACTGACACCCAATACAGAACATTACTGTGCTGCCCGTCTCCCTGCCTTGTAAACAGCACCAAAAAAAGGGGGCGGGTTATGCTAATTTATGCAGGGGAGGGGCTTATAAAAGTTATGCAATCATCTAGGACTGAAAAGTCGATGAGTGCACATCAAGGCCATATTTGGCAACAGTCCTAATTTGGCAATTAAAATTCCAACATAAAAAGGGCGGAGTTTATGTGACCCTGACCCAAAGTGGTTCCTCAGGGGCTGGGCTTAAAGGGGTTGTCCAGTAAAAGTCTTTTTCTTTCACATTAACTGCTGTCAGAAAGATATATAGATTTGTCATTTACTTCTATTAAAAAATCTCAAGTCTTCCCATACTTATCAGCTGCTTTATGTCCTGCAGGAAGTGGTGTTTTATTTTCAGTCTGACACAGTGCTCTTTGCTGACATCTTTGGCCGAGACAGAAACTGTCCAGAGCAGGAGAGGCTTTCTATGGAGATTTGCTGCTGATCTGGACAGTTCCTGTCTCGGCCAGAGAGTGTCAGACTGAAAATAAAACATTTCCTGCAGGACATACAGCAGCTAATAAGTATGGGAAGACTTGAGATTTTTTAATAAAGTAAATTACAAATCTATATTACTTTCTGATATCAGTTGATTTGAAAGAAAAAGATTTTTGCTGGACAACCCCTTTAAACGGATACTCTGGGGCAAAAAAAAACATTTTTTTAATCAACTGATGTCAGAAAGTTATATAGATTTGTAAGTTACTTCTTTTAAAAATCTCCAGTCTTCCAGTACTTATCAGCTGCTGTATGTCCTGCAGGAAGTGATGTATTAATTCCAGTCTGACACAGTGCTCTCTGCTGCCACCTCTGTCCATGTCAGGAACTGTCAAGAGCCGTAACAAATGCTGTTGGGTGTCTATCTATCCATCCCCTACATAGTGCAGTCTATAGCAGGAGGCAGTGTACACTATAGTGATTTTCTAATATTGGGCTGTTGTTCCCGGTTAATCAGTAGCCCTCCCCCCCGGGGGTCTCAGGGCGTCCATGAGTCGGGGAGGTCTTAGTCAGCAGCTTTGTAATGAACTCTCCAGTTCTCGGTCCCAGGGTTCAGGTAAATGAGAAGGATTGACTGTATTTACATCATTAACCTCAAAAATGCTAAATACAAAGGAAAGACGCAAGTCACAAGTCAATATCCACTTACTGCTGCGGGCCGAGGAGGACGCCAAGTCCCCGACTCCTTGGGCTCATTTCTACAGAGAAACTTCCTCAGTATTCACCAACGTATAGAGAGGGGGGGAGAGGGGGGGGCAGTCATAGGTCCTAAGATAAAGAGCTCCAAATTTATACCCCACCCCAAAACAGCAGAAGTATCAATACAGCTCTGGATGTCACTGGAATGAAGACAGAAAAGAATTAATGCTGAGTGAGACAAGTAATAGAAAGTATATGCAAAGTATATGTACTTAGTTGCTGTACAGCTGAAGTATGGAAAGGGTTATTGTTTGCTTATGTGTCACATGGATCTGTGGACCAATAAGAGTATCTTCTTCTTCTATCTATCCTATCATCTCTTTTTTACTTCTTCTGTATGCACTCTTCACCCATTCACAGCACACCTTACAGGGGCTGTAGATAGGAAGTCACGTGGGTAGAGAAAGGAAGTGTAGTGGTTCTTTGATGTTGGACTTTGTAGAGGAAGGACCCAAGCTAGAACGCTCTCTACAGTGGTTCATTTGGGCCCTGGCCCTCTGCCAGGTCCCCAGCCTTAGTATGCAGTCTGAGTCAAGTTCCTGTACAGTGAGGAAGCAAGACAGGATGCAACCAACAGTTTCTTTACTCAGCACTATGTAGTGTTAAACCCTTCATAGGAGAAGACAAGTCAGAGATCATCTCAACCCACGATGTGGACCAGGAGAGTCACAGTGCAGGACAGTATCCACAAAGGCAGAAGGCTAGGAACTGATATGGATAGAGCAAAGTTGCTAGAAGCCTATGAACTCTATCTCACAGTGCGGGTGTCAGCAGGGAACCCTCAGCATTCTGCTCATCCCAGGTAACAAGGTCTGGGGCTTGTGTCATCCACTAGGACGGGACCCCCGACACTGGTAGGGCAATAGGTGGTTCATTCTGACAAGAGTCGATGCACAAGCACAAGTATTCTCTCTCAAGTATTTCATCCATTTCTACCTCATCCTCCAGCATCCCGGCAGAGCACAGTACTAATTGGGTTGGGACTCTCACCACATCCTCCTCTTTGCTTCTCTGATTCTTCTTTGTACCTTTCAACACGCAACCCAGTCGGCACGACTGTATCGCTCTCTACGCTCTCATTACAGATCTGGATCCTGAGCTATTAAGTGTATTATCAAGTGTAAAGCATTCTGTCAAGGCAAAGCTGTATGTTCTGCTGCACACAAGTATCTTCAGAGTAAACAAGATTTTATTTATGATAGAGACTCTGTGATTCCTTACCCCGCACCAACACAGTATACACCCAATCCTTGGGACATTTCCCCTTTCTGGGGGTGGCAGTGCCAATAGAGACCCCTCAGCAGCCCGGCAGGACACTGTCCACAGAGTAACAAGGTACAACCAGCGTCACAACATAACATCACTGGGCCCGGCTGTATCTCCGCCAACCACCACAGAAGTGGCGTCACACTTCACCATCTGGCAAGTGGTCGGCCAATCCTCTGACATAGGACCGCGGGGGGCATACCACACTACTATAGTACATCCTCCTCCAAGACATCAATGTCAGTGCTGCAGCACATCTCTCGCTATTACAGCACATCCTGCAGCACATCTCCTCCTCCATTAGAGCACTTCCTCCTCCAAGACATCATTGTCAGTTCTGCAGCACATCCCTCTCTATTACAGCACTTCCTCCTCCAAGACATCATTGTCAGTTCTGCAGCACATCCTCCTCCAAGACATCATTGTCAGTTCTGCAGCACATTCCCCTCTATTACAGCACATCCTCCTCCAAGACATCATTGTCAGTTCTGCAGCACATCTCTATAACAGCACATCTTCCTCCAAGACATCATTGTATGTTCTGCAGCACATCTCTATAACAGCACATCCCCCTCTAAGACATCATTGTCTTTTCTGCAGCACATCACTCCCTCTGTCACTGTGTTACCTGCACTTACAGGATAAGCATCTACCACCCCCAGCAGTTGTTACCCAGACACCCTTGTGCACCTTAGGGCCCTATTCCACGGGACAATTATCGTGCGAAAAATCGTTAAATCGTTCGAATTTTAACAATATTCGTTCTGTGTAATTGACGGCAATGATCGAAAAATCGTTCATATGTCGTTGATCGTTGATTTAGATCTGAACCTAAAATTATCGTTAATCGTTCGCTGTAATTCCACATTCGTTCGCTCAATTTCCTCATTTTTTCACTAATCGTTCAGTGTAATTGCACATTGTTCGTTGTTTCACTGGGATCAGAAGGAATAAACGATCATAGTAACGATCGCAATAACGATCTTAACTAACGATTATCGTTCTGTGTAATATGGTGAACGATTTCAAGTTAATGGAGCGTTTACACAGACAGATTTATCTGACAGATCTTTGAAGCCCAAACCAGGAACAGACTATAAACAGGGATCAGGTTATAAAGGAAAGACTGGGATCGATCCTCTTTTCAAATCCATTCCTGGCTTTGGCTTCCAAAATCTGTCAGATAAATCTGTCTGTGTAAATGCAGCATAACGATAAACAATCTCGTTTGCGATCGTTTATCGTTAGTCGTTAATCGTTACAAATCGCTCTGAGTAATAGGACCCTTAGAATGCCCAGGTTACTTTAGCATTTTTTGATTGATTAACTCATTGAGAGACATGGGAATCCTAATAACAACAACAATACCGCAAAGTGTGACCACAGCCTAAGTGATCTATGTATCCATCACTATCAATCGGATACAATGATGTCAATAAAGCAATATATGAATCGGAAGGAAGAAGCCGCCGAGCGATTAGCGGGATAATTAGAGGGGAGACGGGTGCGGAGCGGCGGTCAGAGGCGACATGTATAATCCCTGCAGAACAATGCAGCAGAAGAGCCTGCGAGGTGTGAATGAGCACCCAGCGGAAGAGATCTAACAAGATGCGATTAATTACAGAGGATCATAGAGCTGTAAAGAATCGTAGCTGCAGGGCACGTACAGGCGGTGGGCATGTGGCTGAGATGCTGCCCCTTTCTGGAGACAGTCTCACCATAGGTGACCTATAGACATTGTACCCCTAAAAAATCTGGATTTACTCTTCAGAATTGTATGGAAGTTGGAATAAGTAATGTAATGTATGTACACAGTGACCCCACCAGCAGAATAGTGACTGCAGCTCTGGAGTATAGCACAAGATGTGACTCAAGATCAGTAATGTAATGTAATGTATGTACACAGTGACCCCACCAGCAGAATAGCAAGTGCAGCTTTGGAGTGGTGATTGCAGCTCCAATTAGTTTTGGGTGTGGTCCTGCTGTGTGAGGCTGTGCGAGTCTGCTGCTCCTGAGCTCCAAGCAAGCAAGATCTGCCCCTGGGCCTGCTCTCTCCTCCCCAGGGAGGGAGCGGGTTTTCAGGCATGAGCGAGCCAAGGAGAGTCCCAACTCCTGCCCCCCGAACCAGGTCCGTGGGGGGCAGAGGAATCCAGCGACCAACAGAGGGAACACCATCAGAGGTCCAAGGGCTGAGGCGTTCTACTAGGAGGTGCAGCGATGCTTCTCCAGCCGCCCCTGAAGCAGAGGTAACAAAGGGTAGCCGCAAGGCTACAGCACGTTGTGGAACTACAAGTGCCAGAAGTTCTGGAACAACTGTGGAAACCAGCCAGGAAAATCTGTGCAGTGACACTCCTCCTGGAGCAAGGCTGTCTGCCCATGAAGGTGTGGAGGAAGATTGGGGGGTGCAGCGGTCCCAAGAGACGGGGCAGACCTATGGCCTACGGATTGCTGCAAGCCTCTGTGGGTATGAGGAAGCCAGGAACCAGCTGTACAAGCTCCAGGAGGAGGTATGTGCTGTAAAAGCATTGATGGACACTGCTGCTAAGCAGCAAAAGGCTGAGCTATCAGCGAAAATGAAGCATCTGAAAGCTGACATCAAAAAGATAGTGAAAAAGAGAACTTTTATTTTGGAGAATAGCGGGCCGTTTAAAGAGAAACTTCAGAATGACGATCGTTTTGCTCAAACAGAGAGAGAAAAGCAGAGAGGGCTGAGAGGGCTCCAGCCAGAGAGCCGGGTGGAGGAGGAAGGAGACGCTGCGGAGGTACGTGATGTTGAGCCGAATCCACCCGGGAGTCCCCAACAACAGACCCCATACAGGTCGGACAGTGATATTGGCCCAGCGGCGGGCAGTGGTAGGAGAGGTGGTCCAGCGGTGGGCAGTAACGTTAAAGGCACTGGTACATCAGCTCGCTCCCTGACGGGAGAGGGGAGCGGGTGTGTGCCGCTGTCAGCTGCGGGAGCTCCGGTGGTGCTTGGCGCTGGCACTGCTGTTCCTTTGGGGCAGCGGTGTCGTCGTCGGGATGCTGCCGGGGCTAAGATACCTTCGCCTCCCAAGAGAAAGACTGGACTTAAGCCTTTATTTTGTATTGGTGTTGCTGGACCAGATCGTGCGGAGGACTCTAGTACTGATGAGGCAGAGGGTACCAGCAGAAATAGGGCAGGGGCTGCCTCTAAACAGTCCAGGCAGGCTGTTCGGTCCTTTCTAAAGGGACCAGTGGCCTGTCCTGTGGAGGTGGCTCCGGTCCAGGTACCCAATGACGCTGATTGTACAAAATCTGTTTCTGTCCCAGAACACACCGGTTCACCCAGTGTGAATGGGGGAATTAATGTTGGGGGGAAGGCAGGAGTGAATGTGGGGAGGAATCTGTCTGGGGCTTTGGAGGGTGGTCGGGGCAGTGTGACATGTGGTATTTGTGTGGGTATGGATTATGTGGAGGAGGGTGGTGAAGGGTCACAGACTAGTGGTGGGAGCATAGGGCCTGGTCCAGTTGCACCCCCAGCGGCTTCAGCTGGGGGAAGTGGGGTGCTTTCCTCGTCCTCGGGCCCTGGGGATGGTGACTTGCATCGATGTGTCCTGCAGGCCTTAAAGAGAGGGGAGAGAACAATCAATGTAGAGGGTAGGGAGGTTGATCTGTCTTTCTTGATAGAAAGGCATGGCCTTGCAGCCTTCCCAGAGGAAAGGGGTAGGGAAACTGTGTGGTCTCTCCCAACAGCCGGGCCGGGCGGTGTCCGAAGGAATGTGGTCCGTCTGAGGTGGAGAGGCAGTGATACATGTCCCCCAAGATCTAAAGTTGTTGAGCTCCTGCTGAGGATGAGCTTCAAGGCAGCTGACATCTTTGCCTTGATACATCCCTTTGGTACCCCTGAATTCGATATCAGCTTTGTTCGGCCGGAGGGGCTTGAGCTTTTTTGGTCGAACTATGAGCTGGTAAAGGATGAGCCCGGCTGGCGAGACTTTGCCATTCAGGCGGTGTCTCGCCAAAATAACGTCAAGAGAGTGACCGTTTTAACCCATAACGAATCACTCTCTTGTATTGACATCATGACGTGGCTTGGCCGGTATGGAGAGGTGGTGGAAGTCCCAAAAAAGAACAGGGACGAATATGGCATCTGGTCAGGGGCTTGGACCTTTATGGTCAAACTTAGGTATTCAGGAAACACTGTTACCCATATGCCATCTGCCACCTTCCTAGGAGGGGATCGAATCCAGGTCTTCTACCAGGGTCAGCCTAGGCTCTGTCACAGGTGCGGTGACCCCACACATTTCAGTGCTAGGTGCACAGTGATGAAGTGCTCATTGTGTGGGGAAATAGGCCATCTCGCTGCATCCTGTGTGGAGATTAGGTGTCACCTGTGTGGTGACTTAGGTCACCCATTCAGTCGCTGCCCTCGTTCCTTTGCCAATGCAGTTGTTACCCCGGTGGAAAAAGGTCGTGAGGAGGAATCTACTGGGGGGGCAGCTGGCGGAGGTGAAGGAGTAAAAGAGCCAGGGAAGAAAAGTAAGCAAAAGACACCAGCCCAACTGAGGCGTCGGGATAAGCGCCAAAGGGAGAGGGAGATGGGGGAGTCTCAGGAGCCTCGGGCAACTGTGGTGACCTCTGATCTCAGCCCTGAGGCCAATCTTACTGCTGAGGCTCTGAGGGACAGTGATCTGGATGAGGAGATTTGGAGGATTCGGAAAGAAGAAGGTGCCATCTCTTCACTGTCCTCCCATGGTGAGAGCGCGGATGAGGATAGTGGGAGATGGGTGGAGCACAAGCGGGGTACTAAAAAGAATAAGAAAAAGGGAGATGTAAGATCTTCTCCCACCCCCCAGATGCCAAAGGAAGGTACAACCATCCTCCCTCTGATTGGTCTCTCAAACAGGTTCCAAACCCTCCAAGATGTTTCCTCCTCAGAGGTGCAGGAGGCACAGGGTGAGGTTCTGGTTGTTGCGGTGACGGGGGGGCCTGCAGGGGACGTTGAATCCTCTCTCCCTGGGGAACGTATTTCCTTTGGGGGGAGGATCTGCCCAGGGTCAGGGGACGAGGAAAATGTAAATAAATGGGACATAGATACATCCATTTCACTAAAGAGAGGTAAACCATCGTCAGATGAGGAAGGTGGCGGGCAGGATGGAAAGGATAGTGTGAAAAAGAAAGTCGTCTAACTCAAACACCCATGATGGCGGCACCCTCTCCGTTGACGCTGGCTTCCATTAATGTAGCCAGCATTAAGTCAGATATGGCTAGATTTGCGGCCTATGATTATTTTGCCCACATTAATGCTGATATTTTCTTTTTGCAGGAGACCAGGCTAACAGACATGTCATCTATATTTAAAGCCAGAAGGTAATGGAGGAATGGGCCCTCCTACTGGTCTCTTGCGGCCGAGCCGTATAGCGGGGTGGCGGTACTTTTTGTCGCACCGGTAGAATGCCGACGGGTTATTGAGTTAGAAATGGGGAGGTGCCTGATTCTAGATGTCCTCATGAAGGGACAAGAACTTCGCCTTATTAACATCTATGGTCCACAGTCCAAGTGGGATCGGAAGTGTCTCTTTATGAGGATCAAGCCCTATCTTTTTACAAGTCGGCAGGTGGTCTTTGGAGGGGACTTCAATGCTGTCACGAGGCCCCAGGATAGGGGAGGTTCCAGAGACAAGCTGACTTATGATGGCGTCGCCCTGAATAGTATAGCTAGTGAGGCTCGCCTGGTGGATGTTCACATCCGGCATACACCAGGTCACGCGAGATTCACCTATCATAGGGGTAGTTGTAGGTCCAGGATAGACAGGTTTTATTTAAAGGAGGAAGCCGTCTCTTCAGCGGTGTCCGTTGTTGAGGTGGAGTTCTCCGACCACTGTTTAATTTTGTTTTCTCTGAATGTTACAGAGACCCCCCGGATGGGTAGAGGCTACTGGAAGCTCAATTCGTCTCTCTTGGAAGAAGCGGAAATAAGACAGTCCTTTGAGGATTTTCTTCAGAGCCAGGTACCATTGCTGGGCCTTTGTAGCAGTAAGTCAGAGTGGTGGGAGATGTTCAAAAAAAGGGTTGCGAGATTCTTCCGCGAGCTCTCGAGCCTCAGGAGTCTTGACAGGTATCGCCTGTACCAGGGCCTGAGGAAGAAACTTGAACGTCTTGTCTCGACTGGAGGTAGTCGTGATGATGTCTCCAGAGTGAAAGCCTTGCTACTGAGGTGCCAGTATGATAGACACGCATCTTTGGTTTTTGAGAGGGATTACGGGAAGTACCGCTCGCCCGACCCTTACAGAAACTGCAAGATGTCAGTGAATAGTAAAATCGTCTCAGGACTGATTGATAGTACAGGATCCCTGAAAAGGTCCAGATCAGGGATCCTGGAGGTCGTCAGATCCTTTTACTCGCACCTCTTGGGAAGGAAGGATCTAGATCGGGATAGGGCCTCAGCTTTCTTGACTGAAACCGTCCCTGAACCAGGGGTAGACCCCTCTCTTGACGTTTTGACAGAGATGATCCAAGAAGAGGAAGTCAGGGTGGCTATTGATGGTCTTGCCCTCAAGAAGTCACCCGGTCCAGATGGCTTAACATCTGAGTTTTATAAGACCTTTAAGGACACTTTGGTTCCCCTCTTGACTGAGGTATTTAATGAGTGTCTCTCCTCGGGCACTCTGCCGAGGTCAATGAGGAGGTCAGCCTTGATCATCTTGTCAAAGGGTAAAGACCCGCCCCGCATTGAGAATTGGCGTCCCATAGCGCTTCTCAATGTGGACAGAAAGATTTTGGCAGAAGTGCTGTTTAATCGGCTGGTGAAGTTTGCACCCCAGCTCCTTTCGGGGGCCCAGCATTGCTCTGTTCCAGGCCGCAGTACCCTTAGTGCTGTGCTCGGTGTCCGGGAGGCTGTGGAGCAGGGTAGGGCGGGTCACTGGAAGGGGTACTTGCTGTCCTTGGATCAGGCAAAAGCGTTTGATCGGGTTAACCACGAGTACCTCTGGTCTGTTCTTCTGAGATATGGCTTGCCAGGGGTTTTTGTTGATTGGCTTAAGACCTTGTATGCAGGGGCAGAGAGTTTCCCGCTTGTGAATGGTTGGATTGGCCGCTCTTTTGAGGTTGGGTCTGGTGTCCGTCAGGGTTGCCCTTTGCGCCCACTGTTGTACGTGCGATGCCCTGGCCCCTGGGGGCCACTTCCGCAATGCTGGTGTTATGAGCGGGCAATGACCGGGGCAGCTGCAGGGGTTATACTTGTCACAGTATAGGCCTGATGGCGGCACAGCTGTAGGGCCGGTCTGTGGAATCTGCGGGTGATGATGGGCATGCGATTCTTCGCTGCACTTAGTCAGGGCACCAGTTAGTGGACACCAATGCCAGGGTTCAGTAACAGCGGTTTTATTATAGATAAGGTAACTAGTAGCAACAGTTCTGTCCGGATGCAACCGGGTATATAGCAGGCTTTGACAAATAAAGCAGGAGTGGTGCTGCATAGGCTGTGAGAATACGTGCCGGATGATGGGAGTAGGAGTATGAGAGGAATAGCATTGCTGGGTGGATTAGCTTGAGAATAATACTTGCTGTGAATCCTTGCAGCGATGAGGAGAGATAACGGAATGACACCCAGATGAGAGAGAAGAATCCGGTCACTTGAGCAGGCAGATACAGCCGAAGACTTGAATACAGCAGCAGAATCAGTCACTCTTCTTATGGTGAAGAGGCTGCAGAGAAGAAGCCCAACTCCTCTGAGGCAGGAGAGGGACGACACACATCCTCCTTGCTTGGAAGCAGGGGGAAGACTCCTTGTTAGGAGGAAGTGGGAGGTCACATGGTTGCTCCTGGCCAGAACTAGTCGGCCATTGGAGGAACCATGGTTACAGGTCACGGGATCAACAGCCTTGCATACCACTGTACAATGCAATAATACACAGGAATACATGAGAATACACATGAGAATGCACATTACCAGAGAATACTAGGGGAAAACCAGCAGCAGTTGCAGTGCAAACCCTTACCAGAACAGGCATTGACACAGCAAGAGAAATGGCCATAATAGGAGTAGTAGTCTGCATGTTCTGGGACACTGCATACGTGTTTGCAATTGATCCTTTCCTTAGGAGGATTGATTGTGGACCGTTGGCAGGGGTGAGAATGGACCCTGCGGTACCGGATTCCACTCTAAGGGTGGTAGCGTACGCCGATGATGTCACCATATTCGTCTCCTCGCAAGAGGAGGTGCAGTGTGTGATGTCAGAGGTGAAGCGCTACTCTGAGGCATCTGGGTCCAAGATCAACCAGGATAAGTTTGAGAGTCTCTGGCTGGGAGGTGGAGATCCTGGATTCGATCTCCCAGGCACCCTTCCAGAGCCCCAGGAGTTTGCAAAAGTCCTCAGCTTCGAATTCGGCCAAGGGCATTACCCCAAACAAAACTGGGACAGCAGGCTTAAGATCGCCGCTCAGAAGGTGGATCAGTGGAAGGGTTGGTCTTTGACCCTCAGGGAAAGGGTTAACCTGATCAAAACTTTCCTGCTCCCTTTGCTGATATATCTGGGCAGTGTTTGCATTTTGCCAGAGCCGCTCTGGACTCGGGTCTACAGTGTGTTCTTCCAACTGTTATGGGGGAATAGACTGAACCTAGTCAAGAGGGAGGTTACTTAACGAGGAGACAAGGGGGGTTGTGTATGGTCAACCCCGTGGTGTTCCTGGTGAATACCTTTCTTAAGACCAACATTGCAAACCTCTGGAAAGAGAGGGCTCCTCCGTGGGTATTCTCCTGTAGGGGATGGTTTCGGCCTTTCTTCCAGGAATGGGAGACAGGAGGGCAAGTGAAGGATCTCCGCACACCACATGGGCATCTTCCGGCTTATGCTACCCTGGTTCTGAAGGTCATTCGTCGATGGGGTTTGGGGATGTGGGAGATTAGGACTCTGTCGAGGAAATTCCTTGACAATAGGGTCCTGTCATCCCATTTCCAAAAACCGCTGGCGCTCAAGGATTGCCCAAGCCGGGATCTGGAGGTTGGTTTGGGCCTATTGAATTCCATCAGGATCCCCTTGAAGTTTTGGGACTTGGCTTGGCGCTGCTTCCATGGGAAACTGTATGTGAGGGACAATCTGAAGTGCAGGAGCTCTAAAGAACGGGGATGTCCTCGGGAGGAGTGTGGAGGCATGCTGGAAAGCATGGAGCATTTTCTGCTTCATTGTCCCTTTAATACAGAGGTATACAACAGGGTGGGCGCTTCCATCGGGTGGCCCAGGTTGGCCCATCTCTCCTATGCAGAATGGGCCTATGGAGCATTCAGAAACCTTGGTGGCTGGGACCGGAGCACTTTATTCTTAGTCAGCATAGTGGTCAGGTACCACACGTGGAGTGCACGGTGTTTAGTGTTGACACAGCGTAAAATCCTCCCTGTGGATGAGGTGGTTAGGGGCACAGCACAGCGCCCCCTGTGGATGAGGTGGTTAGGGGCACAGCGCCCCCCTGTGGACGAGGTGGTTAGGGGCACAACTCCCCCTGTGGATGAGGTGGTTAGGGGCACAGCGCCCCCCTGTGGACGAGGTGGTTAGGAGCACAGCGCCCCCTGTGGATGAAGTGGTTAGGGGCACAACGCCCCCTGTGGATGAGGTGGTTAGGGGCACAGCGTCCCCTGTGGATGAGGTGGTTAGGGGCACAGCGCCCCCCTGTGGATGAGGTGGTTAGGAGCACAGCGCCCCCTGTGGATGAAGTGGTTAGGGGCACAACGCCCCCTGTGGATGAGGTGGTTAGGGGCACAGCGCTCCCTGTGGATAAGTTGGTTAGTGGCACAGTGCCCCCTGTGGATGAGGTGGTTAGGGGCACACTCGGTGACCTGGTGAAGGTGCGCTCTCTGGAGTACGAGAGGCTGGGGGCTGGTAGGGCCTCTTGTCTTTGGAGGGGCTTTGCCTATAAGGTTCCTTAGCCTGCGTCTCTCCTGCTGGAGATGGGCTGATGCTAACATCTTAGTCTTTTGTTTTGTGCTGTAGAGATACTGGAGTATAGGGCTTTCAGGCGCTGATCTTGGGCTTTCGGGCTGTGTGTGGGGCTGAGAAGTCTCACTATGGTTTGCTGTGTATGTTTGTTATATTGTCTTGTATACTGTATATTATTAGTGTGTGTTTATTTGTATAAATATATTGTTTCTATTTGTTTTATATATTATTAGTGTTATTTTTAGTGTTGGTTCTCCACCTGGGATTGGGGTTTACTGTTAGGTTGGGTGGTGGATTAAGGGGGGGAAATGGGTTTCTTTGGGACTATGGTATATACAGAAAATCCTAGGCTGGTTCATGGACGTCAGTTATTATGTACTGGGGGCATGGGATGCAGGACCAGCTCAGGGCCAAAAATATATACAGTGGTGCCTTGGATTACGAGCATAATTAGTTTTGGGACTGCGCTTGCAATCCAAATCACTCTTAAATCAAAGCAAATTTTCCCATAAGAAAAGACAATTGGTTCCACACCCCAAAAATAATTTTTTATTCTCAATAACATGTAGAACAGATGAAACAAACAAAGAGAAACAGCAGCAGTTTGTAGATGCAGGATGGAACTGCAGATCCCCATAATGTAGTAGCTGTCAGAGGTCTGTGTGGTCACATGACAGCAATGGGGAAAGTGTGTGTGTTCAGCATGGACCAATCAGGAAGTGAGAATCACAGAGTTGTGCAGGAGGACTGAGACAGTAACTGTGCTATACAGCAGTGTGTATAGCTAAGTGTAAGTGCAGGCACATTATAGCAGCAGTGTGTATAGCTGAGTGTTAGTGTAGGCACATTATAGCAGGAATGGAGAGGATGGGAAACACAAGGGCTGACAGAGACTGCAGAGAGCATGAAGGAACGAGCACGGAAGATGTGGGCACAGTATAGCAGCACTCTGTGTGGGGAGAGAGGGGTTACAGCTATGAAGAGATTAGCTCCACAGTCCTGTCCCCTGATGCAAGCCCCAGCCTAAAGTGGATCTGCTATGATTTGGAAGGTATAACCTCCTAAGTCAGAATACAGGGCTGTAGACCCCGCTATGCAGACCATGCCCCTCCTCCACTCTCGCTCCCACCCAGTACAGGGAGCTCTTACACCAAAGCAATGCTCTTATACCAAGTCACAATTTTGAAAAACTTTTAGCTCTTTTTGCAAAACACTTAAGGTAACTTCACATGTACTGTATCGCTGCGGTTTTATTGCTGCGTTTATGCTGCGTTTTTTACATGCGAGTTTTGATTTTCACATGAAAATCATGTGAAAATCAAAACGCCCATGTAAAAAACGCAGCGATAAAAACTCAGCGATACGGTACGTGTGAAGGCACCCTTAATCCAAGTTACTCTTAAACCAAGGCCCCACTGTATATATACTGTATATTTAATGTGGAAATGAACCAAGGGTTTAGTGTTATTTGTGTTATTATTATGACTATTATCAGTGTTAATATTTGTAATTCTATATAATATATATATATGTATATGTATATACACACACTTATAATGTATATATATAATTTGTCTGTGTGGGGGTTAATACGGTGGTATGTTTGGTAAGTATGACGCTGGTCCAGCTGATACCTTTATGGACTCTTGGACTTGTATATGTTGTATAGTTATATAGTTATTGTATAGTTAATATAGTGCTCACATTGACAAATCCTGTAAAAGAAAATGTCTCCATTGTAAGAAATATTTTTTTTCCATTTGGAGAGTTGTAATTATATGGATTTCAGCTCTGGGGCTGATTATATTGCAATCTCTGCATGTTACCTGGCAAAACAATTTTCGCTTTATTACTTTTTCTGAATCCTTAACAGAACTTCCCAACTTTAACAAGTGGATAGTGTCACGATTTCTCTCCCATTACAGATTCCTCCATTCCATCCTCTCTAGGTAGATTGTGGTGCCGAGCCAGTGTATCTCATCCTGAAGAGTTTGCTACTGTTTGTGTATCCAAGCCTACCAGGGTTGATATTGTGTATCCTAGGGTGCCTTTACACAGAGAGATTTATCTGACAGATTTTGGAAGCCAAAGTCAGGAATGGGTTTAAAAAGAGGAGAAATCTCAGTCTTTCCTTCATGACCTGTTCTGTTTATAGTCTGTTCCTGGCTTTGGCTTCAAAAATCTGTCAGATAAATCTCTCTGTGTAAAATCACCATGTCTTTCATGTGTAATACAGTCTCTGAGATCCATACCTCAATACATCTCCCATCATGTAATATTATTAGATTTCTATTCAATATACCTTCATATTCTCTAAATGTATCTCTATATTCTTCATTGCACATATCCACAAGGGAAGCCACAACCAGGCGGTCACTACAAAAATCTAATATCCAGGGACAGGTGCTGCTTAGCCAGTGTATCCAATTCTATTATGTGTGATACCTGGTGTATCTCATACTATCAAATATGATACTGTCTGCTGATCCAGTGTATCTAAGCTTATCATTTATGATACTGTATAATGAGCCTGTATCTAAGGGCCCTATTACACGGGGCGATTATTGTGCAAATTATCGTTATATTGTTCAAATTTATTATTAAATGCACTAAGGGCTGTATTCCCACCACCAGTACTTCAGCCATATATTACAATTAAATAGGACCTTAATCCTCAGCGTCCTCGGCCCTATGGGAACATAACAGCTAGTTGCTGTCCTCTCACCTGCTGTTAGTTTCCCTTTAAGGTTATGGTGTAATAATGTCTGCTCAGCTGTCTAGCTAAGGTTTTTATGTGTGATACAGTGTTTTGGGCTGTGATGCTGTCTGATGAGCTGTGTATCTAAGCGCATCATCTGTGATACTGTCTGCTGAGCTGTGTATCAAAGCCTATAATGTGTGATAGTGTGCTGAGCTGTGTCTCATCCAATCATGTCTAATACTGTCTACTGAGCTGTGTATCTAAGCCTGTGATGTGATAACTGTCTATCTAAGCCTATAATGTCTGATACTGTCCTGTGAGCTGTGTATCTAAGCCTGTCATGTGATAACTGTCTGCTGAGCTGTCTATCTAAGCCTGTCATGTGTAATACTGTCTGGTGAGCTGTGTATCTAAGCCTATTATATCTAATACTGTCTGCTGAGCTGTGTATCAAAGCCTATCAGGTGTGATATTGTGTGCTGAGCTCTGTGTCTCATCCAATCATGTCTAATACTGTCTACTGAGCTGTGTATCTAAGCCTGTCATGTGATAACTGTCTATCTAAGCCTATAATGTGTGATGCTGTTTGGTGAGCTGTGTATCTAAGCCTGTCATGTGATAACTGTCTATCTAAGCCTGTAATGTGTAATATTGTCTGTTGAGCTGTGTATCTAAGCCTATCTTGTCTGATCCTCTTTGCTGTGTATCTAAGCCTATAATGTGTGATACTGTCTGCCCAGCATGTATATCTAAGCCTGTAATGTGTGATACTGTCTGCCGAGCATGTATATCTAAGCCTGTAATGTGTGATACTGTCTGCCGAGCATGTATATCTAAGCCTGTAATGTGTGATACTGTCTGCCGAGCATGTATATCTAAGCCTGTAATGTGTGATACTGTCTGCCGAGCATGTATATCTAAGCCTGTAATGTGTGATACTGTCTGCCGAGCATGTATATCTAAGCCTGTAATGTGTGATACTGTCTGCCGAGCATGTATATCTAAGCCTGTAATGTGTGATACTGTCTGCCGAGCATGTATATCTAAGCCTGTAATGTGTGATACTGTCTGCCGAGCATGTATATCTAAGCCTGTTATGTGTGATACTGTCTGCTGAGCTGTGTATCTAAGCATATCATGCGTGATAATGTCTCCATAATGCGGCCCAGTGCCCTAAATTGGAGGTGCCGGTCCTGGTAATTATGTTGCACCTTATTAGCAATAACATCTGCTGGAATTACAGGAATAAATTAGTAGAAGATCTCGCCGGGGCCTCAGGAGCCGCCTGCCGCGCCCTCGGCCAATATCAGCTGATGTCTCCCTTATGTTATGTGATTATTGTGGAGGCCCAGGTTGTAGATTATATAGATGTTGTAGGTTATAATGATAGATTATATATATGTTTTTGATTATATAGATTGTTTTCTTGAGGTTTGATGGAAAGTTCTGGAAAGTATCATCTTCCATTCTTCAGGAATCGCCCAATAGACCAGTGATATCTGACCTATGACCTGTCTAAAGAGACAATGGGGGAGATTTATTGTTACAGTAGGAACATCTTGTGTTGTCCATAGCAACCAATCACAGCTTAGCTTTCAAATATCAATGAGCTCTGGTAAAATGAAAGCTGAGCTGTGACTGGTTGCTATGGACGACACAGCATATTCCTAAAGGCCTAATGTACACCTCTGTAGTGCGGCCTGTAATTGAGGATTGCACTATGGATGTGCCTCCGTAGTGGTCCGCAATTGACAGAACTCTGCAATGATGACAGGCCGTGTGAACAGGACTATTGAATTCCATTGGTGCTATGTTCTATCCGCAACTGGGAACGTGTGAATGAGGCCTCAGACTGCTTGCTAGAGCTTCCTGTGACCACCCAGGTGTACACAGATACACGTACCCAAATGATAGTCACCCAGGCAGGAAGTAAGCGGTTGCTAGGCAACCTGAACTCCCAAAACATTGGAGTGATATATAAGCATAAATCCAGCTCTGACATTGTGATCATCATGTAGCGCTAACAAATAACAAGGGAGATAATTACAGAATTCTGATATGTAACAATTTACGGGGGTTGTGAGGGGCCGCTGTGCGGTCACGTACCTCCCCGAGTGCCGGCGTTCTGCCCGTCTGCAGTTTGTTTGCATGAAGTAAAACCTCATTAAATTTCGTTCCTCAACTACCGACGCCTTTCGGGCGATTTTCAATCCGCATCACGTCCGGTTGGGATGAATTCTATAATTAATGTTGACAGTTTTCTCTTTTGGAGAATTGGAAATTCTTCTGACGGCTTTGACTTCTGTTTGACACATTTTCCGGAATTGCTCGGGACGCAGGGTTGACTCTTGATTATTTTTATACGCCATTTACAAATTCTCGCTTTTTCGTTCACTTTAGTATTGGACAAGAGTGAAGACCTGTCAGCCGGGAGACCTCCCTGTTCCTTATTAAATGGGATGGGAGGTAAACAATGTGTATGGGCATCAGAATGTAAACGGGACAATGTCCATGGAATGACCCATAATGGCGACTATTCCACCAGAACTCCACCAGGCCATATACATGACTAGTTTAGTGGTCTGGTAGATTTCTTCTTCACCAGCTCTGCTCATGTGTCATTATTTTCATGATTTGGGAAGATCACAGCTATAGGTCCCATCAATATAAGGCAAAGCCAGGGCCAGTATTGGGGGTGTGCGACCTGTGCACAGGGCACACCACTCCATCAATGAAAAGAGGGCACCAGCCGGGTGCTGTGCCACCCCCTATGAGCATGTCTAATAATTAAATGGGGACTGAAGTGATACTAAATGGGGGGACTAGTACTAAATAGAGACTGCAGGGGGGGCTGAAACTAAATGGGGGCTAATATGAAATGGAGCTGAAGGAGGGACTGAAGTTAAATGGAGGCTGCAGCAGGGGACCGATACTAAATGGGGGCTGCAACAGGGCACTGGTACTAAATAGGGGCTACGGGGAAGGGGGCTGATATTAAATGGGGGCTGCAGCAGGGGACTGATACTAAATGGGGACTAATATTAAATGGGGGCTGATATTAAATAGGGCTGCAAAGGGAGCTGATATTAAATGAGAGCTGCAATAGAGGACTGATATTAAATGGGGGCTTCAAGAGGGGACTGATACTAAATGGGGGCTGCAGAAAGGGTGGTTAACTGATACTATATGTGGCCTGAAGCGAAGGGGGGGGGGAACTGATAATATATAGGGCCGCAGGGGGAGGGGGACTGATATTATATGGGGCTGCAAGAGAGGGAAAGATACTGTATGGTGCATAGAGGGACTAATATGTGTGCGATATATTCGTGTGCCTGTATACTGGCCGCTGCTGTCGTGGTTCTTTTCGTCATTCATACTCTGTGTATGTATCAGGCCGGATTAGGTTGAAAAACAAATAAACTCCGTCAAGACCCCGGTGTGATACTTGTAAACCACTGACCTTTCACAAATCCTTTTCCTTGATCCCATTTCATCATCATGTTTTACCTTAATCCCTGTGTTATCGGCTCAGACCAGAGCCTGATCAGCAGGAAAGAAACCTCCAGGGACTAGAAAGCGGCTGTCAAAAAAATTTCTATTTTATTTAGATTTTTTTATCCGGGCTGAGTATAATACAGGGATATGTGCTCCTTCATGCAGAAACTCCCAGCATAACAAATAGTATTTACCAGTATCCCGCACTGTCTTCTCATCACGAATCCTAATTGTAAAGGAATCTTAAAGGGACACTCCAACCTCTAAAGGGAAATACTGTATTGAATAGTTATCTAAAATCTCCCACCATGTGAATTTCTATGGACCTGGGATACGTGCTGTCAGAGATGTGAGGGTCTAAAGTGAGGGAAGGGGTTTCGCTGTTGATCTGCTGGGTGGAGTTGATCGTAAAAACTTTGCTGTCTGTCACTCATGAGGGAGGAGCCTCACTGCAGACTCCAGCCATGTTATAATGAGTATAATACAGTAACGGACTGTCTTGGGGCCTTGCGTAATAAGTGCCAGATGACTTATAGAGGGACTTGGTGTAGAAGAAGAATCTTGTACTAATTAAGAATAGGAAGAGAAGAAGAAGACCGTCTTCTGCCAGAAGAGCCCGCCGAGTGTCACATTTAAGTAGTACGAGTCCCAGGTTTGTACGACTGAGCATAGCTAACCCCTCAAGATTTCCTGTGTAGGTCAAGCAAGTTCCAATGGAGTACTTCAGCTTATGCTGTTTGCTCCACTGCAGACTAATCCTGTCCTTGGATAGTTCTAACTAGTCCTGAGTTAGTAATCCCAGGCGTAGGCAAGGTTTGTCCCAGTTGACAATTACCCCACCTTTGGGTTTAGCACTGCATACTTAGTCTTACAAACTCCAACAAAACTATCTCTCCTACCAGGAACTAACTCTCCTATATAGGAGTGAACGGGACTAACCTCCTAATGGTGGGGAAAGCGCTGGAAGAGTATAAGAATGTGATAGGAGAAGAAGTGTGAGGCACCCAAGCTGTTAACAAGTTAACCCTTTTACTGTACATTCTGTTGTACAGTTAAGATAGGAGAGTGAGACACCTAGTGGTGATATTGTAAAACAACACTCATCATCCCAGAGTGTGACACCTGTCAGGGATACCTTTGGCAGGTGGAATATAGGACTTAGTGGCACACCTGTACTGGGACACTACACTTAGGGTCCTATTCCACGGCCGAGGATCGCTGCTCGTTTACTGGGCCTATTCCACGGCCCGATGATCGTTGAGCAAGGGCTGCAAGGACATCGTTACCGATGTCCTTGCAGCCCTTACAGCATCATACATTACCTGTCCAGGCTTCTCCTCTGCGCTGTCTTCATCCCCAGGTCCCGCGCTCTATCTTCAGAATGGCCGGTCAGCTGACAGGCCACACTCAGCCAATCACAGGTCGCGGCAGTCCCGGCCTGTGATTGGCTGAGCGCCCCGTCAGCTGACCGGCCATTCTGAAGATAGAGCGCGCGGGACCCAGGGAAGAAGACAGCGCGGAGAAGAAGCCCTGCAGGTAATGTATGCTGCTGCCTGTCAAATCGTCGGTCGCCCGCCGCGCACCGCTATTCAACCGTAGCAAGCTTGGTGGGGAAACAATGATTTTAGGTTTGGCCCTAAATGAACGATCAGCCGATGACACGATCATCGGCTGATCGTTCTCTCTATTTCAACGAACGATAATCGGCCGAATCAATTAGCAATGTTTTTTAAACCCCAGATAAGTCATTTATAAGATAGATATTAGCTGAACAATTATATAAGTCAGCTGGGCATGCAGCCTTTGGCTGTCCAGGCATGATGGGAATTGTAGTTTTGCAACAGCTGGAGGTCAGAAGGTTCCCCATCCCTGCTATAGATACAGGAGGGATCATGTGACCTCAGGGGGTATACAGTCAGGGTAACACAGTGTAGCAGGGGGGTGGGGACACATTTTTGTAGATTTTTCTATTCTTCCTTATAATCGCACCCTGGAGGGGCGGCAGGAACGTGCTAGACAGTCACACTTGTCAGGTACCAAATCCCCTAATTTGTTCTGTCAATGACAGAAGTGATTTTGTAGAAGGTTTGCTCGTGGGCAATGTTTGCCCGGCGCACACACACACAGAGCCTGGTACGTGCCCATGTGAACAATGGCTTTCATTACCTGCTAGGTGCGCTCCATCCGACGACAAATCTTGTTATCTCCGCCGGCGTGGGCTTTAAAAAATGGAGGCGATAAAAGTTAAAGCTGCGTAGCCGTCTCCTTGTACCGTGAAAGAGAATTTCTTCGGATTGTATTATTGCACTTCATTTACACCAATTACAAAGATAGGGAATGGGGTTTGTTTGAGGAGGAGGAGGGGGTGCAGGCAAATTTCTGGTGACTTGCCGCCTCCAAGCGCACCCGCTCCCGTCCTGGGTATTAGCCGTTAATCTCTGCCTAATTGCTTTCTCTCCAGGCTTAGCGGCACAATTCACACTACATTAAATAGCACTTTCTTGTTTGACTTTATTAAGTAAGCAAACGTTGAGACGACATGAGACCCACTCGTTTTAATGAGATCTAAGTAGATCTTAACTGTTTGTTTACTGTGATGGCGTCCAAGGAATTCACTTCAATTACAAGTCTATAGGTAACTGCTTGATGGGTAAAGGGATTGGTAACTTTAGTGTAGCTTCTTTCTTGCCGCATCTATTAAAAAAAAGTTATTTTTTTTGCCAGTCTGAAGGGTCAAAGAGGCGTGGCTGGGACACTTCAAGGTTTCACCACCCTCTGATTTCTCTAGATTTATGATTGACAGTTCTCCTCTCAACATATGTTGCAGCATCCATGCAAAAATGGTCAAGGAGGCGGTCTGGAGGCGTTGCAGCCTAGGAAAAAAAAACCATACCCACCTGCTGCAGCGATGCTCCCGTCCAGTTTCTCCCTCTGTGTTTCAGCTCTGTAAGCACACGAGTGACATCACTTGTGGGCCACAGTGCTGGGGTGAGAGAGAGTGGCTTCTCGTGACTGGAGGAATAACGATATGTTATGTCTGTATGTCAGAAATGATATTAAAGTGAGTGTAAAAGATGCAATAGTGGGCGATGACTGTGATGATGTGGAAGCATTGTGGGTAGAACTACAGAAGGAGGTAAAGAGTGAAAAAATTATTCTTGGTGTAATCTATAGACCCCCCAACATTACTGAGGAGGTAGATGGCCAGTTGAATAGACAAATAGAGCGGGCTGCCCGGGAGGGGACAGTAGTGGTAATGGGGGACCTCAACTACCCAGATATAGATTGGGGTCACGGTTCAGCTAAAACCACAAAGGGGAGGGAATTTCTTAACCTCCTGCAGGATAATTTTCTGGGCCAGTTTGTGGAGGAGCCAACTAGAAGTGATGCCTTGTTGGATCTGGTTATTTCTAACAACGCTGAGCTGGTTGGGGATGTCACTGTCCATGAACACCTGGGTAATAGTGACCATAATATAGTGACTTTTAGCTTAAAGTGTAGAAAAGAAAAACATGTTGGGAGGGCAAAAACTCTTAATTTTAAAAGGGCCAATTTTCCTGGTTAAGGGCAGAACTTCAGGGCATAGACTGGGAGCGGCTGCTGTCACATACGGATACAGCTAATAAATGGAAAATCTTCAAATCCACATTAAATAACTGTACTGCCAAATATATTCCTATGGGTAACAAATATAAACGGTTAAAATCCAATCCCACATGGCTTACAACCGAGGTTAGAAGGGCTATAAATGAGAAAAAAGGGGCATTCAAAAAATACAAATCAGAGGGGTCAGCTGTAGCATTTAAACATTACAAAGAAGTCAACAAAACCTGTAAAAATGTAATAAAAGCAGCAAAAATTCACAATGAAAGGCAGGTAGCTATAGAAAGCAAAAGAAACCCCAAAAAATTCTTCAAATATATTAATGCAAAAAAACCAAGGTCAGAGCATGTAGGACCCCTAAATAATGTCGACGGGGAATTAATAACTGGGGATCAGGAGAAAGCTGAGTTACTTAATGGGTTCTTCAGTTCTGTATACACAAAAGAGGATGGAGCTGTGGTGGGTGGGGCCAGTACTGAGGTGGGTGGGGCCAGTGCTGCTAACACATGTAATGTACTGAACTGGTTTACTATAGATATGGTCCAAGATAAATTAAACAAACTCAATGTAACCAAAGCTCCAGGGCCTGATGGATTGCACCCCAGAGTTCTTAGGGAACTCAGTTCTGTAATTTCACTACCCTTGTATGAAATATTCCGTGATTCTTTGCTTACTGGTATTGTGCCGAGGGACTGGCGTAAGGCAAATGTAATGCCGATCTTCAAAAAGGGCTCTCGAACTTCCCCAGGTAACTATAGACCCGTAAGCTTAACGTCCATTGTGGGGAAACTATTTGAGGGGCTTATAAGGGACTACATCCAGGAGTATGTAGTGGCTAATAGTATTATAAGTGATAACCAGCATGGTTTTACTAAGGACAGAAGCTGTCAAACCAACCTAATATGTTTCTATGAAGAGGTAAGTAGAAGCCTGGATGGCGGCACGGCTGTGGATATCGTGTACCTGGATTTTGCAAAAGCGTTTGACACAGTTCCTCATGGACGTCTGATGGGTAAGTTAAAGTCTATCGGTTTGGAAAATTTAATGTGTAACTGGATTGAAAACTGGCTTAATAATCGTACCCAGAGAGTGGTGGTCAATGATTCCTACTCCGAATGGTCCCCGGTAATAAGTGGTGTACCCCAAGGGTCAGTACTGGGCCCTCTTCTGTTTAACTTGTTTATTAATGATATTGAGAATGGAATTAACAGCAATGTTTCTATCTTTGCAGATGACACCAAGCTTTGTAGTACAGTACAGTCTATGGAGGATGTGCCGATGTTACAGGATTACTTAGACACACTGAGTGTTTGGGCGTCCACTTGGCAAATGAGGTTCAATGTGGATAAATGTAAAGTTATGCACCTGGGTACTAATAACCCGCATGCATCATATGTCCTGGGGGGAGTTACTCTGGGAGAGTCGCTGATGGAGAAGGATCTGGGTGTACTAGACTACAGAACAGCACACAATGTCAGTCAGTGGCTTCTAAGGCCAGCAGGATATTGTCATGCATTAAAACAGGCATGGACTCACGGGACAGGGATATAATATTACCGCTCTATAAAGCTTTGGTGCGGCCTCATCTGGAGTATCCCGTCCAGTTTTGGAACCCGATTCATAAAAAGGACGTTCTAGAGCTGGAGAGGGTACAAAGACGGGCAACTAAACTAATAAGGGGAATGGAGCATCTTAGTTATGAGGAGAGATTAAAAGAATTACATTTGTTTAGTCTGGAGAAGAGACGTTTAAGGGGAGATATGATTAACTTATTTAAATATATAAATGGCCCCTACAAGAGATATGGGGAAAAGATGTTCCAGGTAAAACCCCCTCAAAGGACAAGAGGGCACTGCCTCCGCCTGGAGAAAAAAAGGTTCAATCTCTGGAGGCGACAAGTCTTCTTTACCATGAGAACTGTGAATCTGTGGAACAGTCTACCCCAGGATCTGGTCACAGCAAAAACAGAAGAGGGCTTCAAAACCGGCCTAGACAAGTTCTTAGAGCAAAATAATATAAATGCATATGTATAGAACCTATCACCCCTCCCCCTTCCCTGTATCCATCCCCTCCTTGGTTGAACTTGATGGACATGTGTCTTTTTTCAACCGTATTAACTATGTAACGATGCCTCAGGCCAGAAGAGTGATTGACAGGGCTAGGAGCCAATGGCTCCTGGATCTGTCAAACAAAGCGCTGCATTTAACTGTATGCATTTTTAATCCGTACAGATAAAGGGGGAGTGTCAGCACCTGGCGTCACTTGTCTGGGTGCTTGGGCTGCCATGCATTGCATCCTGAATTCCAGACAGTTCCCAGATGTGCATCTGGAGCAGTCTGGACACCCCCATAGGGTTGTATGGGACATCTGTGCCAGAATTCCAGACAATTATAGGACAGGTCCTATACGTTTCGGGCTTATTTTGTGGCACGCACACCCTTTTGGAAAAGCCCTGAAGGGTGTCTGTGCCCAATAGATCCCTATGGGTCAGGAAATCTGGATAGATAAGAAATTCGGATAGATGTTTCCTGAAGTGTGAAGCTGGCCTAATTTATATCATCATTGAACTACACTTACTAGACCAGCCCTCAGGATCATCTCCACTGGTGGACCCAAGGAATCTGACAATGGGATGCAATAGCTGGAGAGGCGTGAACAAGAGGTCTAATGTCCTGGAAGTGGGACCTCAATACCTTCTGTTTGAATGTGAGGCTTCTCTCCTTCATGACTTTTATCTGCCATGGTTCCTTGGGGAGGAACCTGATAGCACTCAAGAGTCTCCATGTGAGGGTCACCTGGGCAATGTTCTGGGTCTATGTCTCTTATTATGAAGTCATCTCCCTAGTCATATCTTTGAAAAACAAGCTACTTCCCCTCCATTAGTGATAGCACCAGAAATATGAAGACGTACGATTCATCTCCTTTCATGGGGTCAAGGAATGTCAACCCAAAACTGGACCATTCTCCCCTACAGGGGCCGAGAAAGTGTGAACAAGATCAAAGATCCAACTTCTCCAGAAGCTGGGAGTCAAATGCTATGCGTTCAGGTTCGGAGAGCATTACCAAACCTGGACAGTTCGGCAAGTGCTCTCAACACTAGTCGTGACCAATTGTTCCTTTTTGTGTTTCTCTCTTTGTCAGTTTTGCTAGCGACATGACAGTAAATTTTTACTTTTCCTCTATCCTTACTACAGCTGCACCTGTCTAGAAGAATCTGAACTTTCAGTAAGTTATGTTTTCCCTCCATGGCAGCTCATGCATCATTTACAGGTCGGGTCCCATCTCTAACAACCCAAAAATATGCGATTTGTCAACTTTTAGGTCATCACTGTTCATTTGGATTTCTATTTGCTTTATTTCTTCCAGATGCTGGCTGAGAAATACGTCATCTATAGAGAACACCCAAGATCTGGATGATATATATGTCTGTAAGAAGGTCCAGCAGGGTCAATTCTTGCAGGAGCAGATTTGTTGAACTGGTTTGGTCAATCACCATTGTCAACACTGAGAGGTCAGGTGACCTGAATGTCCATGATTAGACAATGCTTAACCAAGATGGTGGTTCTTCCCAATAAAGAATGGAGTAGACCGTTGTCCTGTTTGACTAAGTTTCATCCTTAGGTGCTAGTGGTTGGATCCTTGGGTTTTCACATATGATTGTTGGCTTTGTGGTTTTTCCTACGACAATTCTATCCCGGGAACCTTATATTCTCCAGGAACTAACCCTACATGTGTAGTAGTTGTTAGCCTAAAACTCAATTAAACTTGGTGTATTCTACATCCTTCATTTATATTGATCAAAAGAGATCAGTGAGTCTCGAGCATGCTTGGGTTCATCCAAACCCGAACGCTCTACATCTGATTACCAGTGGCTGAAGAGTTGGATGCAGCCCTAAGGTTACCTGGAAAACATGGATACAGCCATAGGCCATGCGCACACATTGTAAAACACCGGCCGTTCTATGACCCGGCCAGATAACAGAATGGCCGGCCAGTACGCTGAGTGCTTGGGTCCATATGGACCCATCTCTATTGATCAGGTTTTTAACACCACTGGGATGTATTTTGTCCCAAAGACACAAAAAGTGTCATTTATACACTATACAGTCTACCGCCAGTCAAGAAAACAAGTCAGCTGTAGCACAGCTTAAAACAACTGGTGTCAGAAAGTTATACAAATTTGTAATTCACTTCTATTTAAAAATCTCCACTCTTCCTGTAATTATCAGCTGCTGTATGCCCTGCAGGAAGTGATGTGTTCTTTCTAGTCTTACACAGCCCTCTCTGCTGACACCTCTGTCCATGTCAGGAACTGTCCAGAGCAGGAGAGATTTTCTATGGGGATTTGCTGCTGCTCTGGACAGTTCCTGACATGGACAGAGGTGGCGGCAGAGAGCACTGTGTCACACTAGAGAGAATATACCACTTCCTGCAGGGCATACAGCAGCTGATAAGTAGTGGAAGACTGGAGATTTTTACATAAAAGTTAATCACAAATCTGTATAACTTAAAAGAATTTTAATTTAATCTTGTAGCAGGTCTTAGCTTTGATTGTATGGAAAATCACAGATAGACATCATGATAGGAACAAAATCAGCTCTGCTACATTAGTATCTACAGCTGAGACACAGAGCTAAGATAAGTTCTTTTCTTTTGCACTCTCCTTTACCTTACAGAGGAGGACGTTGACCCGATCAAACATGGTCACCTTGAGGGTTCAGCTAATAAAATCCGGCAGCTCATAAATATTCCATGTATATTCAGTGGTAGAATCTGTGACTCACAGAGTCCTCGCTGCCGAGTAATGTGCCAAAAAGATAATGGAAAATGTTTAAGATGAACTTTTCCGATTCTTATTTATGAATTTCAATCAGTGTGAGCGGTGCAGGCCATGGCCGTAGGGGCTGCGCTTAGGGAGCGGAGGTAAGTGCCCCCGGGCGCTGATAACAGGACATATCTACATAGGCGGCATGGAGGATTTTATGCTTGGTTACACATCCTAACCTGTATGGACACTCCATCAAATTCACAGCTAAGTCTGATGGGGGCTGGATTCTTATAGATTAGAAAAACATGGCTGCTTTCCTCCAGAAATAGAACTACCCTTGTCTACCTGTGAATGGAGCTGAGCTGCAGTACTTCATACAACCTTGGGGCAGGTGTGGTGCTGTTTCTGAAAGAAAAAAAAAACACTGTTTGTTATACTAATAAAGTACTGCCCCTTTAAATATTCTGTTCACACATTCAGCTGCATAAGAAGCTGAGAACTCTATGCAGAGACTGAACAAGAAGGGAATACTCAGCTCTGTGACTGCACCTAGTAGTATAATACAAAATAAGTTATGTAATGTATGTACATAGTGACCCCACCAGCAGAATAGTGAGTGCAGCTCTGGAGTATAATACAGGATGTAACTCAGGATCAGTAATGTAATGTATGTACACAGTGATCCCACCAGCAGAATAGTGAGTGCAGCTCTGAGTTATAATACAGGATGTAACTCAGGATCAGTAATGTAATGTATGTACATAGTGACCCCACCAGCAGAATAGTGAGTGCAGCTCTGGAGTAGACTGGAGGATAGGCGGGTATGGTCACTCTCAGTGTATCTAGGTGTGTCTGTCTGTGCTCCTGAGCTCCAGAGAGAGAGGCTGATTTTCCACCTGCCTTTCCCAGGAGTGTGGCAGGCTCCTGGGAGAGGCTTTCAGCATGGATCCCCGGGAATCCCGGGCCTCCATCTCCCGAACCAGGCCGGCGGGGGGTGGAGAGGAGAAGCTACCGGCCAGCGCTCCAGCCTGTGGACTGAGGAGATCTGGAAGGGTCCGCAGCAATGTGGCCCCTGGCCCCCAGGCAATGGCTTCCAGTGATGGGGGAAAGAAAGCTGCGGCTAAGAAAACTCCAGCAGTGTCCAGGAGTCAGCCGGTGGAGATGTGGGGTGAACGAGGCCCCAAGGAGTCTGCCAGCACGTACTGCTCCCGCATCACCGCTAAGTTTGCGGAATACGAACAGCTTGGGAAGGAACTGAAGGCAGCAAGAGAGGATCTGCGCTTTCTCAGGTACCAGGCGAATACGGCTCCCAAGAGGAAGAAGCCCGAGTTCTCTCCCAGGATCAAGTCCTCGAGTGCCCAGGTAAAGGGGATAGAAGAGAGGAGGGCGGCCATCCTGGAAGGGAGCGAAATCTCCTAGCAGCAGAGCGGAAGATGGGGGTGATGCTGCAGGAGATGGGGAGAGTAGTAGTGGTGAGGAGGAAGAAATGGAGGCAGAGGAGGCTGTGAAAGCTGAGGACTTGGTGGAGTGTAAGGAGGAGGACTGTGTGGTGAATGAAGACCCCTCTGATGTCACCCAAAGTACCCCCCAAAGCATGCAAGAGAGCTACAGTATTATGCCAGCGCAGGTGGCTCTGCCAGACACTGATGAGGATGATGATGATGGTCTGTCAGATGGAGGACTACTACAGGCCATAATCAGGCAGGAGTCCCCCCTGAGGATGGAGGCCTTCACATTTGGAGAAGACCTCGGTGATGATGTTCCTGTAAAAAGAAAAGCAGCCAAAAAGCAAGAGAGTGTGAGTCTTGTGTTCACTCCATTCCAGCAGTCCGGGGCAGCTGAGAAGTCAGTCCGGGCGGCTGGTGACTCCTCTACACTGCCAGTCCCTATTTCTGATGTGGAATGGGGCCAGCAAGGAGGAGAGATAGATGGCAAGATGGCGGAGAAAGACGCTTCTGCTTGTGTCAGTAGTGGGGGCGGCCATAGTAAAGGTAAAGAAGGGGCGGACAGGAAGGTTCAGGGCCACTCGGGAGTCCCGGGTGCTGCAGGACGCTCCTCTGTGGGGGGTGCCCGGGCATCAGGGACTGGTGTGGAAAGTTCGTAGTGATGCGGGGCCATGTGCGTCACCTGTCATGGCATCCGCCTGGATTGAAAACATTTTTATTTATTTATTTTATTTATTTATTTTTTGTTAAGTAGGAATGCTGGGCTGGCTTGGTGGCAAAAGGTTAAAGATTTCATTTTTGCTTTATACTATTATAATGGTTTATTATTATTATTTGTTTATGTAATTTACTGTTATGTTTAAGTTATGGCCAGATATGCCTTGTTTGTTAATTTTTATATTTTTCTAATAAAAAGAATTACAGGATGTAACTCAGGATCAGTACAGGATAAGTAATGTAATGTATGTACACAGTGACCTCACCAGCAGAATAGTGAGTGCAGCTCTGGAGTATAATACAGGGTGTAACTCAGGATCAGTACAGGATAAGTAATGTAATGTATGTACACAGTGACCTCACCAGCAGAATAGTGAGTGCAGCTCTGGAGTATAATACAGGGTGTAACTCAGGATCAGTACAGGATAAGTAATGTAATGTATGTACAGAGTGACCCCACCAGCAGAATAGTGAGTGCAGCTCTGGAGTATAATACAGGATGTAACTCAGGATCAGTACAGGATAAGTAATGTAATGTATGTACAGAGTGACCCCACCAGCAGAATAGTGAGTGCAGCTCTGGAGTATAATACAGGATGTAACTCAGGATCAGTACAGGATCAGTAATGTAATGTATGTACAGAGTGACCCCACCAGCAGAATAGTGAGTGCAGCTCTGGAGTATAATACAGGATGTAACATAGGATCAGTACTATTAGATATATAGGCTGTGCTTCAAGTATGTGACATTGTTACATTTTTCGGCCATGTTCACATGTTGTAATAGACCGGCCGTTCTGTGACCCGGCTGGGTCTCTGAAAAGACATGGTTTTCCGCGACCGCTATTCAGTGAAATGTCAGTTGTTTGCGGCACCACTAGGGCTCCCGGCCGGAGCATATACTATGTGTATACGCTCCAACCGGGATCCCCAAGACACCCGGCCAACGTATTTTCTCATATTAACTATGGCCGTTGTTGCTGATTGCAAATACGAAAAAACACGGTGTGTGAACATGGCCTTCTACTAAAATCTTTCTAGTAAAAGTATCTGCCCCCACCCCCTGCATTTTACCCCTGGTCTGATCCACTCCCATGATGTCAGTGCACTATGAGCTCTGTACATCTCTATAGTATAGTGCAGACTCCTGGACACAGAGGAGAGATATGAATAATCAGTTCAGGCAGGAAAATCCTTAGCTCAGCTATGCAGTTTGTGACAGGGCCGCCGCCGCTGCATGTCACTATTGACGAGACTTAATTGCTCTTTGTTGCTGTTTGATTAATACGTTTGGAGCCATAAATTGTCTTGTTATAGTCACTCCGGGGAAAACTCAGGAAGAGAGTGATATTCTTTAAAGTGGAAGGATGACAGCTCCGCGAATGCTGAACGGTTCGTTCTAAATAACAGCAGAATAAAATGCTATATTTAGATAAAGTTCCCAGAGGGTTTCTACAATGGAGCCAAAAGTTGGTGGAATTCCCCTTTAAATAAAGGGGGCGGGGTCACTCATTTCAGGCACTCACCTGGACAGAGTAAAGCTCCATTTACACAGAAAGATTATCTGACAGATTATCTGCCAAAGATTTGAAGCCAAAGCCAGGAATGGATTTGAAAAGAGGAGAAATCTCAGGTTTTCCTTTATGACCTGATCTCTGTTTATAGTCTGTTTCTGGCTTTGGCTTCAAACCTTTGGCGGATAATCTGTCAGATAATCTTTCTGTGTAAATGGACCCTTACTTTTGCTGGTGGGCGGAGCTTGTGCTCAGCTGTTTTATCTGATTCATTGTCAATATTAAACAGAAATTGTTACAATTGTGTTCTCTGTTTTGTAAACAGAATTTCCTGAATTGTATTGTATTCCTGAATTGAAATATATCTATATTCTTTTCTGGTAGGTGACCCCATATCTGTCTAATTCTTATGACCCCATATGTACTCATTGCACCCACATTGATATAGCAGGAATGGTTGTTTTTTATGGAAGAATTGACTGGATTTTATATGCAACATGGTCCTTGTAGAGAGACTCAGTATTTTATTCCTTGATATCATGGATGGTAGGATGGATAAGACAGGAACACAACAAGCATGTGCTGCAACCGTGAAAGGGTTAGTGGAACAGGAGGGGGGTGAACTGGGATTCCCAGTGCGAGGAGGGAGGGAGAGAAGGAGAGAAGAGCAGACTATTGCCATTGACTATTGCTTCTTAAAACCTTACTACAAGACACATCTCCTGAGCTTCTCTTCTGACTGACAGACCCCTGCTCTCCAGACACATAGACCCCACAACCTAGAAGGAGGTAGCACTAGGCTGAGGCTGCTCGGTTGAGTTCTTATTAGAAATTCTTTGCTTTTCCTCCCGTATTCCTAAGCTGATCCAGAATGAAGTGTGGATCCAGAAGAAGACAAAGTTCCAGCAGAGTGAAGAGGAGAGGACTGGGTCACTAAGCAGGTCACTTCAAGACATTTTTTTTTTTTTACAATGTGGGATATCGAATGTTTTCTTGGAGAGCTCAAAAAATACTGACCATGGAAAAGTCTCTTTGGCTTTGTCTTCTGGACATACAGGAAAGCTGAGACAAACCAATGAGTAGGACAATCATGTCATCTCCTGATATTGTGTCTCCTTGGACAAGCATGGGCACCCCGCTGCCAGCAGTATGCTCTGTGCTGCACCCCACATCTTGATGCTGTGCAGGGTAAGAACCTATTATGTCTTGTAGGAACAACCACTGCTTGGTGTTGGCATCACACAAGGTGGAGAACTTCATTGAAGAGAGAAGCTCTTCATTGTTCAGGATCCAGAGATTTGAAGACCAGGGGTAGGGAACCTTGGCTCTCCAGCTTTATCTTTGGCTGTCCAGGCATGATGGGAGTTGTAGTATTGCAACAGCCGAAGAGCCAAGGGTCCCTACCCCTGGTCTAGACTCTCACCATGTTGGATGATACCCATAGCAGGTGACTGGCGGAGGGGTGGAAGTTTTTTGAGTGATAAAAGTTCTAGTCTCATAGTTCTCATCATCATTATAACCATCAATTCAATATGGGGACATTCCCAATGAGTTCCCCTCAATGTATTCTGTGTTTTATTGTATCATACTGTAATAACAGGTGTATTATAACAATGACAGGTGTATTATATAACAATGATACTGTAATAACAGGTGTATTATAACAATGATACTGTAATAACAGGTGTATTATAACAATGACAGGTGTATTATATAACAATGATACTGTAATAACAGGTGTATTATAACAATGACAGGTGTATTATATAACAATGATACTGTAATAACAGGTGTATTATAACAATGATACTTTAATAACAGGTGTATTATAACAATGACAGGTGTATTATAACAATAATACTGTAATAACAGGTGTATTATAACAATGACAGGTGTATTATATAACAATGATACTGTAATAACAGGTGTATTATAACAATGACAGGTGTATTATGACAATGATACTGTAATAACAGCTGTATTATAACAATTACAGGTGTATTAATGACAATGATACTGTAATGACAGGTGTATTATAACAATGACAGGTGTATTATGACAATGATACTGTAATAACAGGTGTATTATAACAATGGTGCATTATATAACAATGATACTGTAATAACAGGTGTATTATAACAATGACAGGTGTATTATGACAATGATACTGTAATAACAGGTGTATTATAACAATGATTGGTATATTACAGTATCATTATTATAACACACCTTTTATTACAGTATCATTGTTATAATACACCTGTCATTGTTATAATACACCTGTTATTACAGTATTATTGTTATAACAGGTATATTTTAACAATGATACTGTAATAACAGGTGTATTATATAACAATGACAGGTGTTACATAACAATGATTCTATAACAGGTGTATTATTACAGTGACTCAGAATTGGGGTGAAAGCTGTGTTCACTTCCTTTCAGAAACCGACACAAAAACATCAGTTTATGGCAAATTATCTTGCATTGTGTGAACAAAGCTTAAGAGTGGATGAATTTTCCCTGGGCATGGTGGCAGCCAGGAGTAGGTGTTTGGGATGAGAATTACCATTGGCTGCTGAAGTAAATGAATAAGCTAGTCCTAGCCTCAAAAAAAAATAAAAGATTAAAAAAATTATATTCTGAATAATATTGGAAAAAACTATAAAAATTTAGATAGAAGCCATAAAGGAAATGCCCCACCCTCTCTACAAATACTGTACAGAAAAAGTTATATAATTATTATAAAAAATAATAATAATGCAATTATTTTCCAAGAATTCCTTACTTTTTTTTTGTATTTTTTGCCATGGCAACTCATATATATACAGTGTGTATATATATATATATATATATATATATATATATATATATATATATATATATTTATATTTTTTGTTAGCCCAAATGGTACTTTTTATTGTAGTACTATTGATACTACTAATAATATTGAAAATATAATAATAGTAATAACTTTTTATTATATTTCCATTATTATCTATATAATAATAATAATAATAATTTTATTCCATCCCCCATTCAAAAAATTCCACATATTAAGGTCCCATCTATCCCTCAGGACCCATCTTTCACCCTGCATTCCCATTCAGCTAACTTTCCTATGACTCCTCCCTCTTTATTTTGTATCTTATTGTTATTATTGTTACTTTTATATTATTCTGATGACATGATGTTACAATGTTACAGTAGCTATAATTTCTGCAGGAACACTGGGGTGCCCTCCCTTATCCTGCCACTGTATTAGCCATGGCACTGGTGTCGTCTGATTAGTAAGTAGCAGTTAGTGATTTCCCAAGACGGAGATAGGAAGACATCAGAGCGGTACCCAGAATTTCAGTCGCCTAGCAACAGCGTAGAAGATGTGAGACCCAGCAAAAGTGCCAATGTGGCAGAAGTGATTCAGTGTTCCTCCTATGTATCAGCTGCAGATTTAATGTATCAAATTATTTCCAGCTCTGTTCTATCTGCAGTCAGAGACTTGTAGGCTGCAAAGGATTCTCCCACCCAAAAGACCCCTGTAATAAGGCTCCTGGTGGGGTTAACCCTTCATCCTCCATGTATTATTACTAAAGAATTGCTGACAAGAAGGGGACTCCTACAGTCCAATGGTGGCTATAGGAAACATTACCTACATGGGCTAACACTACATCTGTCCTGGACTCTGAATGTAGAGGAGTCATTCTGGTATTAATCAAATGGGTTACTATTATTACATACATGACGATGCTCATACACATACATACATGTGCACGCTACATACATACACGTGCACACTGTACATACATACACATGCACACTGTACACTTAAGACAATGCTCTTACACGTGCACACTACATACATACACATGCACACTGTACATACAAGACAATGATGCTCATACACGTGCACACTACATACATACACTTGCACACTGTACATACATACACATGCTCATACACGTGCACACTACATACATACACTTGCACACTGTACATACATACACATGCTCATACATAACATACAAGATGATGCTCCTACACATGCTCATGTGCTGATACACATGCTTATACACATATATACATGTGTACACTGTACATACATACACATACAAGATGATGCTCATACACATACATACACATGCACACTATACATACATACACATACAAGATGATGCTCATACACATGAAAACAAGTGCACACTGTACATATAAGACGATGCTCATACATATACATATACGGGCACACTGTACATACATACACATTTACATTTACAGTCATCACAAGCATGGACAGTAAGTAGGTTTAGAGGCTCAGACATGTATCTGCACCTATACTGCCAGTATTCATACAAGATCTAGTCATCAACAGTGATGCTCACACATAGATATAAAAGCTTAGACATTCCCACATACATACAGGCACTCATACAATAACCATAACATTAATATACTCATACACCTCTATGTATACAGCCAGACATGAGCATACTATCACTACTGTCAAATCTGCCATATTAAACTACGTAAACATGTATATGCACATGTATAAGGGAATTTATACAGTCACATTCATGTATATGTACACACATTATTCATACACACACACCAATACATGATAAAAACTGATACAGACACACATGTAGATACCTAAAGACAGATATTCATACATTTATTTATGCAAAAGCTCATACATACATATAGATACCTACATACATACATACAAGAGGCAGGTTAAGTCCTGGCAGGACTCCTAGGAGGGACAGTGAGAGTCCTGCTGATCCCGCCCACACAGAATAATTGACAGCTTACTCTGCAAACACAGGATGATTGACAGCTCAATTTGCATACATGTGAAGATTGACAGTTTACTCTTCCCACACAGGATGATTGACAGCTTATTCTTCCCACATCGGATGATTGACAGTACACTTTGTACAAATAGGATGATTGACAGTCCACTTTGCACACACACAATGATTGACAGCTTATTCTGCCCATGCAGCTTTTCCTACACACAGACATACACACTTATGTAATACTTAGTGAAAGATTTATCACTGTGCGGTGTGGTACTTGATCTAGTGCATCTTTATACTGTCTAGGCTACGCAGGTGCCAGAATTTCGGGATCACGCCTAGACTGTGCGTTCTTATGTGAATTCTGCCAGATTATCCTAATAGTGGTACTATATATAGTAGTGCTGGTGGTAGAGGCAGTGGTACTAGTAAAAGCACTGTTAGTCTGTGTCCACACTACTGAGTTTACAGTCTTCCTACCCAATGTATATCTCTGACAGTCTGGACAGTATATAAGCTTATAGTGGGATGTGTCATTGGCTACTAAAGGGAAGCACTGCCTCCTTCTGAGCTCCCTCCAGGGTGGTGGTGCTGCTGACAGTCACCATACCCACAGTGTACCATCACTCTGGAGGAGAAGGGGCGGAGCTGTATGATGTCACAGTTACCAAATATAACTATCCTTATATGGTAAATGGCCGGTTACATAACCAGAGCCTTCCTCTCTTCCTGCAGAGCGGTGGTATTGCTGACAGCCCCATGACACATAAATCACATGGATGTCAGGAAAGTTCTGGGGAGCTCAGGGGTAAGAGGTAAGGTCCCTACATTTCTGCCCCAGGAGTCCTCAGTGAGGAATGGACACGAATGGACAGTGACGTCACTGGAAAATGTTAATGTCACTTTAAAAAAACCTATTGCAGGAGATGAACTCCATAGACTTACTATAGAACCTGACCCCAGCAATGAAAGTCTGAGAGAGTTGCACTCACCTGTGTGTTTCACTTGATTCTACTTAATGATCGGTGGGGTCTGAACACTCAGACGCTGACCAATAATTTTTGACATACCTGTGAGTGTTGTCTATTATTCTGTTCCATTCTGTCTATTAGTCAGTGGTTACAGCAGCAGTAGTGACATGGCGGTAATAGTAATTATACTGGTAGTAGTGATAGTAGTTGAAGTAATAGTAGTAATAAAAGTAATGTAAGGGCCCTATTACACCAACAGATTATCTGACAACTTTTTGAAGACAAAGCCAGGAATGGACTATAAACAGAGAACAGGTAATAAAGGAAAGACTGAGATTTCTCCTCTTTTCAAATCCATTCCTGACTTTGGCTTAAAAAAATCTGTCTGATAATCTGTTGGTGTAATAGGTCCCTAAGATAGCAGTAATGCTAATAATTGTAGTAGTAGTAGTAGTAGTAATAATGTTAACAGGGGTTATAGAAGTAATGATAGAAGGGGTATAGAAGGGGGTATAGTAGTAATGATAGAAGGGGGTATAGTAGTAATGATAGAAGGGGGTATAGTAGTAATGATAGAAGGGGGTATAGTAGTAATGATAGAAGGGGGTATAGAAGTAATAATAGCAGGAGGTATAGAAGTAATGATAACGGGTTATAGTAGTAATGATAGAAGGGGGTATAGAAGTAATGATAGCAGAGGGTATAGAAGTAATGATAGAAGGGGGTATAGAAGTAATGATAGAAGGGGGTATAGTAGTAATGATAGAAGGGGGTATAGTAGTAATGATAGAAGGGGGTATAGTAGTAATGATAGAAGGGGGTATAGAAGTAATGATAGAAAGGGCTATAGAAGTAATGATAGCAGGGGGTATAGAAGTAATGATAGAAGGGGTTATAGAAGTAATGATAACGGGTTATAGTAGTAATGATAGAAGGGGGTATAGAAGTAATGATAGCAGAGGGTATAGAAGTAATGATAGCAGAGGGTATAGTAGTAATGATAGCAGGGGTATAGAAGTAATGATAGCAGGGGGTATAGTAGTAATGATAGAAGGGGGTATAGAAGTAATGATAGCAGAGGGTATAGTAGTAATGCTAGCAGGGGGCATAGAAGTAATGATAGCAGGGGGTATATAGCAGGGGTTATAGTAGTAATGATAGCAGGGGTATATATATAGCAGGGGTTATAGAAGTTATAATAGCAGGGGGTATATATAGCAGGGGTTATAGAAGTAATGATAACAGAAGGTATAGGAGTAATGATAGGAGGAGGTACAGAAGTAATGATAGAAGGGGTATATATAGCACGGGGTATAGAAGTAATAATAGCAGGGGGTATATATAGTAGGGGGGTATATATATATATATATATATATATATATATATATATATATAGCAAGGGTTACAGTAGTAATGATAGCAGGGGGTATATATACAGGGCTGTATTTACCACTAGGTACCAGTGGCTAGGTGCCTAGGGCAGCACCTTGCAGGGGAAGGAAACAATTTTTGTTTCCCATTTTTCCCCACCTTTTTTCATTTAGTCTCCCACCTCCCTTTATGACTTGCCAGTAAATCTGTTGTCATTTTCTTTTTCTTTCCTTCTTCTTTTTTTTTTTTTTTTTTGAGGGGGGGGGGAGGGGTTTGGCAGGAGACTGGTGTTATCCAGTCACAGTATGATAGTATCATCCAGTCACAGTACAGCGGTATTGTTCAGGTCTGGTGTGGCGGTGTTAAATGTGACACCTGGAGCTATTACCTACCAATCCTGTGGTGGGGCGTCTTCAAGCTTAGTGCCTAGGGCAGTAGCAGCTGTTAATACGGCCCTGTATAGGTTATAGAAGTAGTAGTAATAGCAGGGGGTATATATAGCAGGGGGTATATACAGTATAGCAGCAGTTATTGTGGGGTTGTATTAATAATAATAGTAAGGCTACAGTATGTTCACGCAAACAAATAAACATAAAAAGCAAAATACAAACATGATTTTGAGTGGTCACATAACAACATGTGAACAGATGAATGATAAATTACCACATATTTCCCCACAGTAATCTGATCAGTATTCTTCACCGTAACCAGGGGTGAAACTAAAAAGACAAAACTGGTTTAGGTAAAATACTGACCAAATTGAGGCCCAAAACACAGTGCTATACAGTAAACCTGATACCGAGCAGAGCACCAGTATGATGGAACCTACAATACTGAGCGCCCACATGTAACCACTCTGCCAGCAAGCTGCTGCCCTGCTCTATAGGATGGAACCATAACCTTTCCACCTCTTCACTTCTGGTTACATTGTCTCCTGTTTTATCTTGTCTTTCTCTTCTTCTGTCTCAATCTTCTCGTGTTATAAAGGTTTTCTGTTTCTTTATCCTCTTCTTCTTCTTGTTTCCCTTCTTCTTCTGCTCTTGTATGGTTCTCCCTCTTGTTGCTCAGTTTCTGTTTTTCCTTATGTTACTATTCACATTCTCCTTCTTCCTCAGGATAATAAACTCTTCTTCCTCCTCCTGATTCTTTGTCATCTTTTTTCCCTCCTTATTTTCCTCCTCTTCATCTCTGTATTTGTTTCTGGTTGTTTCTTTTGTTTTTATCTCTATGTTGATATGTTTGACTCTTTGGGGGAGATTTATCAAAGGGTGTAAAATTTAGATTGGTGCAAACTGCCCACAGCAACCAATCACAGCTCAGCTTTAGGCAGTGCTGAAAGGAAAGCTGAGCTGTGATTGGTTGCTGTGGCCAGTTTGCACCAGTCTAAATTTTACACCCTTTGATAAATCTCCCCCTTTATGTTGATGTATTTCTTCCTAGGGTTCCTTGTCTTCTCTTCCTTCCCTTTTTGTTGTTTTTCTCCCTCTTCTTTACTTCTCGGTCTTCTTCTTCTGCTTCTCTCCTTTCATCTTCATGTTATTGTTCTTCTCCACCTCTGTCTTGTTGTCTTTGAATGCATCCTTCTTGTTGTTCTTCCTCCGGCCTAACGTCCCTTTTTTCCCCTTTCATTGTGTTGTTTGTTATTTTTTCCTATTGCTTTTTATTTGACCTCTTCTTCTGGTTCATTCTTCATCACATTGTTATATTTGGTTTTCTTTTTCTTCCTTTCACTCTTGGTGCTGATTATCTTCTTTCTCTTTATTTTGCCTTTATCCCTCTTCTTCTTTAACGCCACTTGTCTCCCCCTTCTTCTTCTACCTCTGTTTCTGATACCTTTTTTTTCCTTTTGTTTATTCTTCATCACATTGTTGTTTAGCTAGTTGTTGTAGTTCTTTTGCATATCGGTGCTGAGATTCTTACTTCTCTAGTTTGTCCTTCTCTTTCTTCCTCTTATGTTCCTCTTCCATTCTTTTACCTTTGCCCCTTCATCTTCTTTTCTCTTCTCCTCATTTATTTTTAGTATCATTTATTATTTATACCGTTATAAGTAACTTCTATTTAAAAATCCCATACTTATCAGCTGATGTATGTCCTGCAGGAAGTGGTATATTCTTTCTAGTCTGACACAGTGCTTTCTGCTGCCACCTCTGTCCATGTCAGGAATTGTCCAGAGCAGGAGAGGTTTTCTATGAGGATTTGCTACTGCTTTGGACAGTTCCTGACATGGACAGAGGTGGCAGCAGAGAGCACTGTGTCAGATTGGAAAGCATACACCACTTCCTGACTTCCTGCAGGACATACAGCAGCTGATAAGTACTGGAAGACTGGAGATTTTAAAATAGAAATAAATTACAAATCTGTGTAAATTTCTGATACCAGCTGATTTAAAAGAAAAAACTCCAGGTTACTCCTTTAATATTTAACTTCAGTGCTAACAGTGTGTGTGTGTGTGTGTGTATGTATATATATATATATATATATATATATATATATATATATATATATATATACATTTTTTTTCCTTTGTAAGGCTAGGTTCACACTGCGTTTTTAACATCCGTTTAACGTAACCGTTTTTTTTAGCGGTCAAAAAAGTAGTGTCAACAGTACTTTATTGTGCGTCAAAAAAAACGCATCCGTTTTGATCTGTTTTTTTTCATAATGGAAGTCAATGGAAAAACGGATCAAAAACGGATGCACACAAATGCATCCGTTTTTTGCAATCCGTTTTTTGGAAAAAACGGATCCGTTAAACGGATGCTGAAAACGCAGTGTGAACCTAGCCTAACCAGAATTCAAGTAAATAAACACAAATTCTAGAACATTCTATGCGAATCTCATTGTAGAAGTGGCCTTCCTCTGGGCTGAGCAGAACTTATTAACATCTCTGCATCGGCCCCAGTCAGGTATAATAGGGTCACATTCTCCGAAATATTTTATCTAGAAAGGTATAAAGAAATGATTCGAGCCCTGGAGATTATAGATTAGAGGAGAGGATTGAGCAAGGTTCTTTTTTTCTTCCTGGCAAAGTGATATTTTGTGCGCAGGCAGTGACCCTTCAAGAGATATAGATCCCTTTTATCTTCTCTATAAAGCCCCAGCCATGAGTCATAAGAGGCAAGGTCATCGGCGGCATCGGGAATGGATCAGACAGGTTTGTAGCTGGAGTCATAACATTAGGGAACAGTGATAACTTAATGGAATAAGATTTGTATGGAACGGCGGCCGCAGCAGACACAGAACCTTGTAAAATTGTCTCCACGCACTGGCGGAACTACCGCTGTAGCAGCCGTAGTGGCTGCTACGGGGCCCCGCCGCATCAGGGGCCCGTGACGCGGGCCCCTGGAGCATACATATCCTGCAGCACCCGGCGGCTGAGCATGCCTCCCGGGTGCTGTAGCCGGGGGCCGGTCCCGTGCTCCTCCCGACCTGGAGACTCCTTTCCCCAACCATAGGGAAAAGGAGTCACTGGGCCAGGAGGAGCACGGGACCGGTCCACAGCGCTCCTGTCACCCTGTCTGATACGCGGCTGCCGTCTGATGACGCGTCCTAGCCCCGGCAGCGCGCGTATCATAGAGTTCTGTGTGGGCTTGTGCTGCGGTTCGACTTCCGGCACAGAGACGTGTGCCGGAAGTCGCGGCCACAGGCCCACACAGAACTCTAAGATACGCGCGCTGCCGGGGCTAGGACGCGGCATCAGACGACAGCCGCGCATCAGACGGGGTGACAGGAAAAAGGCTCGACGGGGGAGCGTGTTGTTAGGTGAGTTTTTTTCTTTTTTTTTAAACTTGCTTTCCTCGGAAGGGGGCATCTATAAGGAAGGGGGGGGGGAGAAGGGGGCATCTATAAGGAAGGGGGGGGGAGAGAAGGGGGCATCTATAAGGAAGGGGGGGGGGGGAGAGAAGGGGGCATCTATAAGGAAGGGGGGGGAGAGAAGGGGGCATCTATAAGGAAGGGGGGGGGGAGAGAAGGGGGCATCTATAAGGAAGGGGGGGGGAGAGAAGGGGGCATCTATAAGGAAGGGGGGGGAGAGAAGGGGGCATCTATAAGGAAGGGGGGGGGAGAGAAGGGGGCATCTATAAGGAAGGGGGGGAGAGAAGGGGGCATCTATAACTAAGGGGGCATCTATAAGGAAGGGGGGGAGAAGAGGAGGGGGCATCTATAAGGAAGGGGGAGAAGAGGAGGGGGCATCTATAAGGAAGGGGGGGGGAGAGAAGGGGGCATCTATAAGGAAGGGGGGGGGAGAGAAGGGGGCATCTATAAGGAAGGGGGGGGAGAGAAGGGGGCATCTATAAGGAAGGGGGGGAGAGAAGGGGGCATCTATAACTAAGGGGGCATCTATAAGGAAGGGGGGGAGAAGAGGAGGGGGCATCTATAAGGAAGGGGGAGAAGAGGAGGGGGCATCTATAAGGAAGGGGGGGGGGGAGAGAAGGGGGCATCTATAAGGAAGGGGGGGGAGAGAAGGGGGCATCTATAAGGAAGGGGGGGAGAGAAGGGGGCATCTATAAGGAAGGGGGCATCTATAAGGAAGGGGGGGGAGAAGAGGAGGGGGCATCTATAAAGAAGGGGGGGGGGAGAGAAGGGGGCATCTATAAGGAAGGGGAGGGAGGAGAGAAGGGGGCATCTATAAGGAAGGGGGGGGGGAGAAGGGGGCATCTATAAGGAAGGGGGGGAGAGAAGGGGGCATCTATAACTAAGGGGGCATCTATAAGGAAGGGGGGGAGAGAAGGGGGCATCTATAACTAAGGGGGCATCTATGAGGAAGGGGGGGAGAAGAGGAGGGGGCATCTATAAGGAAGGGGGGAGAAGAGGAGGGGGCATCTATAAGGAAGGGGGGGGAGAGAAGGGGGCATCTATAAGGAAGGGGGGGGGAGAGAAGGGGGCATCTATAAGGAAGGGGGCATCTATAAGGAAGGGGGGGGAGAAGAGGAGGGGGCATCTATAAGGAAGGGGGGGGAGAGAAGGGGGCATCTATAAGGAACGGGGGGGGGAGAGAAGTGGGCATCTATAAGGAAGGGGGGGGGAGAAGAGAAGGGGGCATCTATAAAGAAGGGGGGGGAGAGAAGGGGGCATCTATAAGGAAGGGGGGGGAGAGAAGGGGGCATCTATAAGGAAGGGGGGGGAGAAGAGAAGGGGGCATCTATAAGGAAGGGGGGGGGGAGAGGAGGGGGCATCTATAAGGAAGGGGGGAGAAGAGAAGGGGGCATCTATAAGGAAGGGGGGGAAGAGAGGGGGCATCTATAAGGAAGGGGGGGGGGGAGAGAAGGGGGCATCTATATGGAAGGGGGGGGAAGAGAAGGGGGCATCTATAAGGAAGGGGGGGAGAAGAGAAGGGGGCATCTATAAGGAAACGGGGGGAGAGAAGGGGGCATCTATAAGGAAGGGGGGGCAAGAGAAGGGGGCATCTATAAGGAAGGGGGGGAAGAGAAGGGGGCATCTATAAGGAAGGGGGGGAGAAGAGAAGGGGGCATCTATAAGGAATGGGGGGAGAAGAGAAGGGGGCGTCTATAAGGAAGGGGGGAGGGGGACATCTATAAGGAAGGGGGGGGAGGGGGGATATCTATAAGGGGGGGGGAGAGAGGGCCATCTATAAGGGGGGGACACCATAGGGGGAGAGCAGGCCATCTATAAGGGGAGAACATAGGGGGAGAGGGGGACAACATAGGGGGAGAGGGGGATATAAACGTACAACATTGGGGGAGAGGGGAACATCTATAAGGGGACAATAAAGGGGGAAAGGGGGCCATCTATAAGGGGACAATATAGGGGAAGAGGGGGCCATCTATAGGGGGGGCAACATAGGGGACCATCTATAAGGGGACAACATGGGGGGCATCTATAAGGGGGACAGCGGGGGGGGGGGCAACATAAGGAAGCTATCTATAAGGAGGGGCGACAGAGAGGAGGGCCATATACTAAAATGGGATCACATAGAGTCAGCCTGCCCACTAAATGTGGGTGTAAAGGGGCCAATACAGATGTGCAGTTGGTAGAGATGGTGATGGTGAGTGTGGAGCCTAATATGTCTGTCTGGCAGATTCTGTGGATTTGTGGCCCGGAGAAGTTCTCATAACGGCCCAGGACAGATGGAAAAGAAAATGAAAAGGGAAGAACTCCGATCAGAGAAGACGTCTCCTGTAAGTCACCTGATGCAACTGTACTGTAATTTTTATGGTGTACAGAACCTGTGTAGAGCTGAGTATGTTGATGGCGTAGTGGTCGGTCAGAGGAGGGGGTGGGGCCCCAATCAAAAGTTTGCTATGGGGCCCAGCCATTTCTAGTTACGCCCCTGTCTCCACGGAAACTTTTTGATAAATGTTTGAATACAATTTGTAACAGTTTAACAGATTGTTCTGAGAGTCACATTGTGTAATCCTGGATGAGAGGGTGGATGGGGACGGGGGATATGAAATAGGAGATATATGGAGATATATGGATGATAGACAGAAAAATAGATAGATAGATGTAAAAAGATATATGGATGATAGATAGATAGATAGATAGATAGATAGATAGATAATAGGAGATAGATAGATAGGAGATAGATAGATAGATAGATAGATAGGAGATAGATAGATAGATAGATAGGAGATAGATAGATAGATAGATAGATAGATAGATAGATAGATAGATAGGAGATAGATAGATAGTCCCCAATTCTTTTAGGTTTATTACTTGTTAATGAATAGCTAGATAAATAGGAGATAGATAGATAGATAGATAGATAGATAGAAGATAAATAGATAATAGATAGATAATAGATAGATGAGAAATAGATAGATGAGAGATAGATAGATAGATAGATAGATAGATAGATAGATAGATAAGAAATAGATAATAGGAGATAGATAGATAGATATAAAAAGATATATGTATGATAGATAGATACATAGATAGATGATAGATAGATAGGAGATAGATAGGAGATAGATAGATAGATAGATAGATAGATAGATAGATAAATAGATAGGAGATAGATAGGAGATAGATAGATAGATAGATAGGAGATAGATAGATAGATAGATAGATAGGAGATAGATAGATAGATAGAAGATAGATAGATAGATAGATAGATAAATAGATAGGAGATAGATAGGAGATAGATAGATAGATAGATAGATAGATAGATAGGAGATAGATAGATAGGAGATAGATAGATAGATAGATAGATAGATAGATAGATAGATAGATAATCCCCAGCTCTTTCAATTTACTACATGTCAATGAATAGCAGGATGTTGTAGAATGGCCGTACAATCTGAATAACACAATTCACACTCTAATTCTCCTAAATGATAAGTAACACATGTGACAGCTGAGATTTGTAGCAGGAGCTTCTGTTTGTTGTTTTTCGCTTCTGGGCAACTCAAGAAAGATTCCAGTGAAATGTTAGCAGCCGCAGCAGAGAAATTACATCCGAAACTCCCAGGAAGCGGAGTCACAGATCTGAGGATACATGGAAAGCCAGTGATACTGTGTACGACCATCATCAGATCTATAAGGGGCCCAGGACTGAGCACCAATGGGTGCTGGATTGTGAGACCACCCGGGCTACTGGACCGCTATAGGGAATGGATGAGCAGTCCTATAGGCAATGTCAGCTGGTGCAAGATGTAAGGGGTAGAGATGAGCGAACCGGTTCGGCCGGTATGGGATCCGGTTCAGATTTTTCCAAAAGTCCGAGTCCGGTCGGATTCGGATTTTTGGAAGTCCGCTCCGAATTTTTTTTTTCTTGCTTTCTAAAATGGCAGCCCCCAGAGGAGCCCTAAGCCCAATGTAGCCTTGTACTCTGCCAGAACCTTGGTAGATATCTTTAGTAGTGAAGTGATACTCATACTCACGTTTAGACTGTGTCTGACTGCCTTCTGCCCTACAGTTGCGAGCTACTGCTCCTGTCAGGGTAGTACGAGCCGCAGCCATGGTTATGTGGGTGTAGCTAGTTGTCCGAGGTGTCCCTGTTACCTGCATTGTGCAGTAGGATATGTATACCTTTACTTTATGATAGATTTGTCCTAGTGAGACCTCTTGTATCAGGAGTCTGTCCTGCACATTTTAGACGTGTTCCTTGGTGGCTACTCTCCCTTACTTGTGCTTAGCACCGCATAGTATAAGTAGTTTCTTGAGAAGAACTCCTTGTCACTAGCTGCATCTGTTCACACTAATGACCTAGTCTGAACTGACCTAGCGTCCCTGACAGGGGTCCTGGCATAAGCCAGGCCCTGGCTTAGCTACTGCAGGAACAGTTTGCTTTGTGTCTTCTCTCACTGAGAATCTGGGTAGGACTGAACTGTACTTCCTCCACAGTAACTCCTCCTACAGGGGGCTTTATGTGCCTGTCTGTGAATGTGTGCAGGAGAAGGGACAAAGAGGATAGGTAGAGACAGAAAGAGCACCACCTAGTGGTCAGAACATTACACATGGTACACATAAACATTAACCCATTGCTTCCTTCAGCTGTGCATAGAAAGACTGTAGAAAGACTGGGGAAACTGTAAAGTACCTCATTCACCACTTAAACTGAGGACTTTTTGACAGGTACATAAGAGAAGAGAATAACACCAGTGGTGGGACACTACATATACGGAAGAAGAACCTGCCTCATTACATATATACAGAACCAGGACCCAGCTCAATTAATACATACAGCACCATATATACATTACTAGATCCAAGTGCAGGAGACATTGAAAGTATCAGAACAAAGCTCAGTACACAAAGAGAACACCAGAATCAAACTCTGTAATATACACTACCATTCAAAAGTTTGGGGTCACATTGAAATGTCCTTATTTTTGAAGGAAAAGCACTGTACTTTTCAATGAAGATAACTTTAAACTAGTCCTAACTTTAACCAAATCCACTCTATACATTGCTAATGTGGTAAATGACTATTCTAGCTGCAAATGTCTGGTTTTTGGTGCAATATCTACATAGGTGTACAGAGGCCCATTTCCAGCAACTATCACTCCAGTGTTCTAATGGTACAATGTGTTTGCTCATTGGCTCAGAAGGCTAATTGATGATAAGAAAACCCTTGTGCAATCATGTTCACACATCTGAAAACAGTCTAGCTCGTTACAGAAGCTACAAAACTGACCTTCCTTTGAACAGATTGTGTTTCTGGAGCATCACATTTGTGGGGTCAATTAAACGCTCAAAATGGCAGAAAAAGAGAACTTTCATGTGAAACTCGACAGTCTATTCTTGTTCTTAGAAATGAAGGCTATTCCATGCGAGAAAATGCTAAGAAATTGAAGATTTTTTACAACGGTGTGTACTACTCCCTTCAGAGGACAGCACAAACAGGCTCTAACCAGAGTAGAAAAAGAAGTGGAAGGCCGTGTTACACAACTAAGCAAGAAGATAAGCACATTAGAGTCTCTAGTTTGAGAAACAGACACCTCACAGGTCCCCAACTGGCATCTTCATTAAATAGTACCCGCAAAACACCAGTGTCAACATCTACAGTGAAGAGGCGGCTGCGGGATTTTGGGCTTCAGGGCAGAGTGGCAAAGAAAAAGCCATATCTCAGACTGGCCAATAAAAGAAAAAGATTAAGATGGGCAAAGAACACAGACATTGGACAGAGGAAGACTGGAAAAAAGTGTTGTGGACGGATGAATCCAAGTTTGAGGTGTTTGGATCACAAAGAAGAACGTTTGTGAGACGCAGAAGAAATGAAAAGATGCTGGAAGAATGCCTGACGCCATCTGTTAAGCATGGTGGAGGTCATGTGATGGTTTGGGGTTGGTGCTGGTAAGGTGGGAGATTTGTACAGGGTAAAAGGGATTCTGAATAAGGAAGGCCATCACTCTGCACCGCCATGCCATACCCAGTGGACAGCGCTTGATTGGAGCCAATTTCATCCTACAACAGGACAATGACCCTAAACACACCTCCAAATTGTGCAAGAACTATTTACAGCAGAAGCAGCAGCTGGTATTCTATCATAGGTAATGGAGTGGCCAGCGCAGTCACCAGATCACCACCCCATTGAGCTGTTGTGGGAGCAGCTTGACCGTATGGTACGCCAGAAGTGCCCATCCAACCAATCCAACTTGTGGGAGCTGCTTCTAGAAGCGTGGGGGGCAATTTCTCCAGCTTACCTCAACAGATTAATAGCTAGAATGCCAAAGGTGTGCAATGCTGGAATTGCTGCAAAAGGAGGATTCTCTGACGAAAGCAAAGTGTGATGTAAGAACAATGTTATTTCACATACAAATCATTATTTCTAACCTTGTCAATGTCTTGACTCTATTTTCTATTCATTTCACAACGTATGGTGGTGATATATATATATATATATATATATATATAAGGGCGGTGGTAATGAAGTAGTACCTAAGTTTTACCACTAGATGTCGCTGTTAAGTATCTTATATACCTAAGTATTGTATGGCTGGATGCAGCTAAAGGGTTATTGTTTTAGGATCTGTGCACCAATGGGAGTTCTTTCTCTTTTCCTCCTATCTCAATTATTCTTTCTCTCTTCAACTCTCTTCTCACCCACTCACAGCTCACCTTACAACTTCTGTAGAAGGAAGTCACATGGGTAGAGGAAGTGTAGCTCCCCCTTAGTAAATCTCATTTTGGCTTTTGTAGAGGAAGGATGCAAGGCAGATTGGTCCCTGTCATAGCCAAGAAGGGCCCTGGCTCCTTCCAGGTCCCCTGGAAGGGGTTTAGTTTGGTCTCTGTAGTGAACAGATGCACATGAGACACCACAGCACTTTTCTCTTCAAAGCAGCACTTCTACACTCTATGCAGTGCTGAATGCCAACTTAGAGAGGACAAGTAAGGGATCACCCCAACCCAAGCCATGAACAAGTCTAGAGGTGCAAGACGGTATCCTATAACAGAGGAACTGATCCGTATAGAGCAAAGTTGCTAGGAGCCTACGTACTGTATCTTGCAGCGTGGGTGTCATCAGAGAACTCTGACCACTCTGCTCATTCCAGGTAACAAGGTCTGGGGCTTGTGTCACCCTCTAGGAGGGGTTGCCCGACACTGGTTGGCAATAGGTGGTGCATAGACAATGGAGTCAAAACACGGGCACAAGTATTCTCTCTACTCCCAAGTATTCTAGTTATTCTTCTTCTAAAGTTTCGGCAAAGCACACTTCTACCCTGGATTGGGACTCACTCGACATCCTTCTCTCTACTTCTCAGAATTTCTTCTACCTCTGAGCATGCAACTCAGTTGGCACGACTGTATCTCACTCTCACAACTTCCCAGCACAGTTCAAGTTACTGAAGATACTATCAAGTCAAGATCCTAATATATATATATATATACATCACTGTATTAGGTCTTCCTACAGTAAAAGAAGAGTTTATTTATTTTAACTGGACTTAGTGGTTATTCTCTAAGCACCTACACACATGATAGTTACCCAAGGGACCACCTTACATGCCGGTAGGTCATCGACCACAGGGGAAAGGGTATAGTCAGCCCCTTCAAAATAAAAGCAGGTGTGCCACCATACCTGTGTGCCCAACCGGCAATGGCATTATGACAACCTACCATCAGGCTGAGCTATACTCCAACCAGCCACCATAGAAGTGGCGTCACACTTCACCATCTGGCAAGTGACCGGTCGAGCCTCACAGCAGGGCATCACTATATATATACATATATATATATATTAATATATAGTCATATAGCACCACATAAACTGCTATATATAGTGCCATAGTCCCCCATCAATTACTTTCACAGATATAAAGCCCCCCCAAAATAATAATGCCTCATACAGTGGGGAAAATAAGTATTTGATACGCTACCAACTCTGCCAGTTTTCCCCCCTACACAGAATGGAGATGGGGGTAATGTTTCTGGTAGATACACTTAACCTGTGAGAGACAGATTCTATAGATTATTCCAGACAATCACATTATTCTGCATTTTATTCCATGAAATAAGGATTTGATACAATAGATGAACAGAAGTTAATATTTGATACAGAAAGCATTGCGGCAGGGATGTTTCTAGGTAATTTTGACTACAGGGCAAATCCTGCTGAAAGCGCCCTCCCCCCCCCCCCCCCACACACACACACACACATAAAAAAAAAAAAAAAAAAAAAGTTGTTCAGTGACTCACAGGGGATGTCATGATGATTTCTTCCAGCTACAATTCATTTCTTCTGAACCTGCCAGACAAACTTCTTAGGTTCCACACTTTTACAACAACTTCCACTTTTTTGTGTCTTGTCTTGTGCAGTAAAGTCAGTAGCTATGTGAGTTGCCCCCTGTATGTAGGATCCCCTGCTGTGCCCCCATATAGTAATAATCACCCTGTGCTTCCCCCCATAGTAATAATCCTCCCAGTGCTCCCCCCATAGTAATAATCCCTCCATGGTTTGTTCACATATAGCAATAAACCCACCTGTGCCCTCCCCATAGTAATAACCCCCTCGTCCGTGTTCTTCCACCATAGTAATAATCCCCCCCAGTAGTGGACTATAATAGGGGCGTTTAGGCGGCAGCCCGGGGCCCTGAGCTCCTGGGGGGCCCATGACCACCCAAAAAGACTTATACTTTTAATGGTGTACTGTCTCCTGGCTACATTTCTGCCATAATTTGCAAAAAATCACTGTTTTTCTATGCCAATTTTGCACAAATCAGGACATCATGACATTATCTATCCTGTACTATGAACGCCAGGCTAGTGCTTCCATAGTTACAGTGGGGTGGGGGGGGGCCCAGGCTTGGTGAACAGCCCGGGGCCTATGGTAAAGTTAATCCGCCCCTGATCCCCTCCTGTGCTCTTCCCCCATAGTAATACCCCCCCCCGTGCTCCCTCCATAGTAATAATCCCCCCTGTACCCTCCCCCATAGTAACAATCCCCCCTGTGCTCCCCCACCCTCAGTAATAAGCCGCCCCTGTGCTCCCCCACCCATAGTAATAACCCCCCCGTGCTCCCTCCATAGTAATAAGCCCCCCTGTGCTCCCCCACCCATAGTAATAAGCCCCCCTATACTCCCCCACCCATAGTAATAAGCCCTGTGTGCTCCCCCACCCATAGTAATAAGCCCCCTGTGCTCCCCCATCCATAGTAATAAGCCCCCATGTGCTCCCCCCATAGTAATAAGCCCCCATGTGCTCCCCCACCCATAGTAATAAGCACCCCTGTGCTCCCCCACCCATAGTAATAAGCCCCCCGTGCTCCCCCACCCATAGTAATAACCCCCCGTGCTCCCTCCATAGTAATAATCCCCCCTGTACTCTCCCCCATAGTAATAATCCCCCCTGTGCTCCCCCACCCATAGTAATAACCCCCCGTGCTCCCTCCATAGTAATAAGCCCCCCTGTGCTCCCCCACCCATAGTAATAGGCACCCCTGTGCTCCCCCACCCATAGTAATAAGCCCCCTGTGCTCCCCCACCCATAGTAATAAGCCCCCCTGTGCTCCACCACCCATAGTAATAAGCCCCCTGTGCTCCCCCACCCATAGTAATAAGCCCCCATGTGCTCCCCCACCCATAGTAATAAGCCCCCCCTGTGCTCCCCCATAGTAATAAGCCCCCTGTGCTCCCCCACCCATAGTAATAAGCCCCCATGTGCTCCCCCACCCATAGTAATAAGCCCCCCCTGTGCTCCCCCATAGTAATAAGCCCCCCTGTGCTCCCCCACCCATAGTAATAAACCCCCATGTTCTCAACCACCAATAGTAATAAGCACCCCTGTGCTCCCCCACCCATAGTAATAAGCCCCCCCTGTGCTCCACCACCCATAGTAATAAGCCCCCTGTGCTCCCCCACCCATAGTAATAAGCCCCCCTGTGCTCCCCAACCCATAGTAATAAGCCCCCCTGTGCTCCCCCACCCATAGTAATAAGCCCCCATGCTTTGTCCACACACACAAGCGGAGCTGCATTTGGGCACTCGGCGGGTGTTCATTCACCAGTCTTGCCCTGTGATGGGGCACAGAGGCAGGTGATGGGGTGAGCGCAGCTCAGTGGAGCCACCAGCACCCCCTAGCTGTCGGCACCCTGTGCGGTCGCCCTGCCTGCCCACCTCTAGAAACGGCCCTGCATTGAGGTTCAGCTCCCTCCAAAGATTTTCTATGGGATAAGGTGTGGAGACTGAGTTGGCCACTCCAGGACCTTGAGACGCTTTTTACTGAGCCGCTCCTGGCTGTGTGATTCGGGCCATTTTCATGCTGAAAGACCCGGCCACCACCCATCTTCTATGCTGTAAGGCCCTATTACACGGAATGATCTGCCGATTATCGCTCTAAAGACAACGATCAGTTGATGAAAAACCATCATCAGCTGATCGTGGCTTTCGGTCCCAACCTAAAATCATTGGCCGCCAACCATGCATCGCTACATGTAATACTAATGCGCAGCCGATGGCTGATGGAACTCCTGGGACAACACGTCTACCATGAACTATCCTCCCACTTTTCATCCAACTCGCTTTTTGACTCCCTGCAATCTGGCTTCCGCCCCCAACACTCCACAGAAACTGCCCTCACCAAAGTGGCTAATGACCTGCTGACTGCCATAGCCTCATGCCAATACTCTGTGCTCCTTCTCCTTGACCTATCTTCTGCCTTCGACACAGTTGACCATTCTCTCCTCCTACGAATTCTTTCTTCCCTTGGCGTCACTTGCTCAGCCCTCTCCTGGATCTCCTCTTACCTCTCCAACCGCACTTTTAGTGTTTCTCGCTCCCACACCACCTCCTCTCCTCGTCCCCTTACTGTTGGTGTTCCCCAAGGCTCTGTACTTGGGCCTTTTCTCTTCTTCATCTATACCTCTGGCCTGGGACGAATCCCACGGCTTCAGGTACCACCTCTACGCTGATGACACCCAGATCTACCTCTCTGGTCCGGATGTCACCTCTTTGCTATCTAGGATTCCAGAGTGTCTGTCGGCCATATCCTCCTTCTTTTCTTCCCGCTTTCTAAAACTCAACATGGACAAAAAAGAACTTATCATCTTTCCCCCATCTCGCTCCACCCCGCCTTCTAATCTTACAATCACTATCAATGGCTGCACACTGTCCCCTGTTCCTCAAGTCCGCTGCCTTGGGGTCACCTTTGACTCTGCCCTGTCCTTTAAACCACATATTCAGGCCCTGACCACCTCCTGCCGCCTTCACCTCAAAAACATTTCCAGAATCCGCACTTTCCTCACCCCTGACTCCACCAAACTGCTGGTCCATGCTCTCATTATCTCCCGCTTGGACTACTGTAACATCCTCCTATCTGGCCTTCCATCTAAGTCCCTCGCTCCCCTCCAGTCTGTCCTAAACTCTGCCGCCCGAATAATCCACCTTTCCCCTCGCTTTGCCTCTGCCTCTCCCCTCTGCCAATCCCTACACTGGCTCCCATTGCCCAACATATTCATTTTAAACTTTTGACCATGACGTACACGGCCATCCACAACCTGTCCCCTCCGTACATCTCTGACCTGATATCCCGCTACCGTCCCTCACGCAACCTTCGATCCTCCAGTGACCTCCTTCTGCCCTCCCCCCTTGTTCGTACCTCACACAACCGCCTCCAAGACTTTGCCCGAGCCTCCCCCATACTCTGGAACTCGCTACCCCGACACATCCGTCTCTCATCCACCATCAAGTCCTTCAAAAGTAACCTGAAAACCCATCTCTTCAAACAAGGCTACAACCTACAATAACTCTGCATCACACTTGACTGGCTGCACTTTACCTCCTGTCTCTCTGCCCGTACCTTATAGACTGTAAGCCCCCGCGGGCAGGGTCCTCTTCCCCATGTACCAGTCTGCCATTTGCCTTCATGTAATGTGTTTTGATCTTGTATTGTTTTTGCTCGTTACCCCTATCTATTGTATAGCGCTCTGGAATTAAGGGTGCTCTACAAATAATAATAATAATAATAATAATAATAATAATAATAATAATAAAGAAAATAATAAAGTAGAACCGGTCTCTGAAGTGACAGGCTGCTCAGCCAATCACTCACCGGGATATATATATATAGCCCTTGCTGCAAAATAGTCGAGCCATGTAATAGGCTCAGTAAACGAGCGCCCATCTAGTAGACCGGTTCTCGTTTACATTACTAATCGGCCGGTGTAATACGGCCCTTACTAAGGGTAGGAGATTGCTGGATGTTGAGACTAGGGCCAGTCAGTCATTGTGGTTACATATCGGATGTTGTTATTTTATACCCACAAAATATGGTTTTGGGGGTTGAACTCTTCGTTCTTCCTCATCGATGGAGTTAATACACAACAATCAACAAGGGTCTAGACATGTGCTGGTAATTGTGCCCAATATACAGACCGAAACGCTTTGCAATAAACAGAATACTAAGTCGCATCACCGTGCGATGGTTTGATTGCGACTGTGCCGACATCCTGGACGTCTACCTGCGCTGACCCTCCTCCGGGGTTTCTTGTGGTTCCTGTGACCCTCCTGGTACACATTCCTACAATTGTGCAAACAGTTGTTGCCTTCTCACCAAGCTGCTTGCCTATTGTGCTGTAGCCCATCCCAGCCTTGTGCAGGTCTACAATTTTGTCTCTGGTGTCCTTAGACAGATTTCTGGTCTAGGCCATGGTGGAGAGATTGGAGTGATTGATTGTGTGGACAGATGTTTTTTTATACAGGTAACAAGATGACACAGGTGCAATTAATCCAGGTAATGAGCACAGAGTAGGAGGAGCTTCTTATAGAGAAACGTACAGGTCTGTGAGCTAGAATTCTTGCTCAAATTAATTATTTATAAATCATACAATGTGATATTCCAGATTCCAGATGTACCTAGGATAACAATTACACACCTCTTCATTATATGTAGGTAAGAAAACTTGTAAAATTGGCAGCGTGTCATATACTTATTTCCTTCACTATATATACTCACTTTTCCCCATTCCCACGGCACAATCCAGCAATGTATATGAAGCCTGGGGAATGGTGCAGATGGCGCCATGACACCATACTGAGGCAGGGGGCTGCTAGTCTGATGTATTCGTACATTGGATTCCCACTAACCCGCCATGTTCTTCTGGTTTCAGGTAAAAGAGGGAAGTGGCACTCTGGAATACATGACCAAGATGGTAATCACTGGCGGCAATGAAGACGACAGAGGAAGTCAAGAAAAGGAGAGCAAAGAGGAGACGATTCTGGCTATGCTGGGGATCATAGGGACTATCCTCAACCTGATTGTCATTATATTTGTCTACATTTATACCACCCTCTAAGGACGTCACCGATGAATGAAAAGCTGCCGGCCCTTTAAGATGAAGCACAAGCAATGCCAAATTGTTCTTTATGCTCCCTGGGCCTGGAAGCCATCCCCCCAGGACCGTCCTGTACATATCCTGACTACACACAGTCCATGGGAAATGACTCTCGTGGTGACGGAACGTTTTACCGCCTGACAGTCGTGCAACTTTTTCAATCTGGGCGCAGACTGAGCTGCGGCGTTGTGACTTTCTGACACATATACTGTTTTTTTTTTTTTTTTTATTTCCTCCGGTTGATATGAATGTTTCTATCTGTACTTTAAGTGCAATGCTTTCTGGCATGTACCAAATATATCTGGGGTTTAATAGCCATTAAAAGAAATCTCCTTTCCAATGGGTGAAGTGTTTGGATGACGCCAGGTGATGGCGCTGGACACTAGAAATTTTTACACTGGTAGCCTGGCTATTATCTATTCCTCAACTTCTCAGGACATGGTCTAGCCACTTTCTTGCAAAAACAGCGCCAACCCTGTCTTCAGGTTGTGTGTGGTATTACAATTGAGCTTGATACACTTCAATGGAAAGTTGGTGCAAAACCCACTGAGGACAAGGGTGGCGCTGTTTCTGGAAGAAAGCGGCCATGTTTTTCCAAGCCTGGATATTCCCTTTAACTAGAATTATTATTATTTGCCTTTGTATTTTAGAGCACTGAGTATTGTCACTTACCTCCATAGAGTAGCATTAGTTATTTAGCACTTATCGAAGTATCCCAGGGCATTGATTATTTTACTTTATATCTTAGTAAATAAGTTACGTACACGAATTAAAGGGGTATTCCACTTAAACCTAACTTTCGATATGTTGCTGCCCATGGTGAGACTAACAATTTCCTCCATACTTGTTATTTCCTATTTAGTCTCGTACCCCCAGTTCTCAGCTGCTGCTTTCTGCTGAAGACACAAAAATCTGTGTTGAGCTTTTCTCTCTCTCTGTAAACAACTCCATGGCAGGCTTTATCTGTAACATTGTGGCTTCTTTTTATTGCTGGCAGGTTTAATCACAGTGAGTTCATCAGACACTTGACCGCCCACCATTGCAAAGAAGCTACAATAATACAGATAAAGCCTGCCAGGGACTTGTTTACACCAGCTGTCTCAGAATGGAGGGCGGAGGAAGGGGAGATGGAGAGAAAAGCTCACACACAGAAAGCAGCAGTTGAGAACTGGGGGAGGAGACTGAATAATAATAAATATGGAAGCAATTGTTAGTCTCGCCCTGGGCAGCAATATATGAAAAGTTATGTTTGAGTGGAATACCCCTTTAAAGGAATTATCAAGGCTTAGAGAAACATGGCCGCTTTCTTCCAGAAACAGTGCCGCCCTTGTCCTCAGTTCGGGTGTGGTATTGCAGTTTAGTTCCATTGAAGTGAATGGAGGTGAATTGTTATACCACTTACAACCTGAGGACAGGGGTGACTTTTTAGATAACCTCTTTGTCCCACTATTACCATTTACCTCAGTACATCGGGATAGGACTGTAACCACTTCCATCTCTATAACAGGGTATGGATTATTACTATTTACCTCCAGCTCGAGGTCCGTCCAAGTCTGAGCGTTGTTCAATAAAACAACGGCTGTTCTCTTCATACTGCAATATTTTGCATTGACGTCAATGCAAACAACGGACGTCGAAATAATGATCATGTCAATTATTTCCAGGCGTTATCTATAGACTTCAATACAATTTTCAACGGCCGTTGTTTATACTTCATGTGAACATAGTCTAAGGGCTTCTCTCATCTTTATATGCCAAAGCTTAGGGGTCAGTCACATGTTGTTTGCATGGTCTGTATATACAGATGGAGAGCAATGGAACAACCTTGATAATGATTGATGATGCTGGAAGCCCTCAAACAGGTTATCCAGTGCTGAAAAAACATCTCTAGATTGGGTGGGGTTTGAAACTCAGTTCCATTGAAGTAAATGGAGCTTAATTGTAAACCACATCTGATGTGGAGACAAGAGTGGGGCAAAAGTGGCCATGTTTTTGTAGCGCTGGATAATCCCTTTAAACTGTTTGAATATTTGAGCTACTGTACTGACACAGCTTGTCAGTACAGTAGTGCAGAGATTGAAGTTTTGGAGTTCCTGCCATCATAATGATTGATGATGCCGGGAATTCTGAAGTCCATTCCATTGCATTTCGTCATTATATACGGACCCTAAGGATACATTGTGGTTTCTTTGTTGCATTATGTGAAAACGCTGCAGTACTGCAAAGAGCCTGTAACATGTGTGAACACAGCCTGAGGATAATGAAGCGATGAAGCCGGGACACCTGCAGTTAATAGAGCCTCGTCATACTGTGACGTCTTATACCGATCACATACAACTTTGCATCAGACGCTTTCACTTTGCTGCAGGCGAAACCAAGACTAAGACTGCGCCTGTGATGAGTCTGCGGGGAGTGCGCCGTACCTTTCACAATGCAGATTTCTAGTAAGTGACCTCTGATAATTACAGCGGCAGCAGGGGAGGGGATCAGCGTCCACAGCAGGGGAGGGGATCAGCGTCCACAGCAGGGGAGGGGATCAGCGTCCACAGCAGGGGAGGGGATCAGCGTCCACAGCAGGGGAGGGGATCAGCGTCCACAGCAGGGGAGGGGATCAGCGTCCACAGCAGGGTAGGGGATCAGCGTCCACAGCAGGGGAGGGGATCAGCGTCCACAGCAGGGGAGGGGATCAGCGTCCACAGCAGGGGAGGGGATCAGCGTCCACAGCAGGGGAGGGGATCAGCGTCCACAGCAGGGGAGGGGATCAGCGTCCACAACAGGGGAGGGGATCAGCGTCCACAGCAGGGGAGGGGATCTGCGTCCACAGCAGGGGAGGGGATCAGCGTCCACAGCAGGGGAGGGGATCAGCGTCCACAACAGGGGAGGGGATCAGCGTCCACAGCAGGGGAGGGGATCAGCGTCCACAGCAGGGGAGGGGATCAGCGTCCACAGCAGGGGAGGGGATCAGCGTCCACAGCAGGGGAGGGGATCAGCGTCCACAGCAGGGGAGGGGATCAGCGTCCACAGCAGGGAAAGGGATCAGCGTCCACAGCAGGGGAGGGGATCAGCGTCCACAACAGGGGAGGGGATCAGCGGCCACAGCAGGGGAGGGGATCAGCGTCCACAGCAGGGGAGGGGATCAGCGGCCACAGCAGGGTGGGGGTTTAGCGGCAACAGCAGGGGAGGGGATCAGTAGCCGCAGCAGGGGTGGGGATCAACAGCTGCAGCAAGGGAGGGGATCATCAGCCGCAGCAGGGGAGGGTATCACCAGCTGCGGAACGGGAGGGGATCAGCAGCTGCAGCACGAGAGGGGATCAGCGGCTATCGCAGGGGAGGGGATCAGCAGCTGCAGCACAAGAGGGGATGCGCAGCCACGGGAGAGAATCAGCAGCCACGGGAGGGGATCAGCAGCCACAGGAGGGGATCAAGAGCCGAAGCACAGAAGGAGATCAGCAGCCACAGCAGGGAAAGAGATCAGCAACCGCAGCACGGGAGGAGATCAGCAACCGCAGCACAGAAGGGGATCAGCGGCCACAGCAGGGGGGAGGACCAGCAGCAACAGGAGGGAATCAGCAGCCGCAGCACGGGAGAGAATCAGCAGCCACAGGAGGGGATCAGCAGCACAGAAGGAGATCAGTAGTCACAGCACAGGAGAGGATCGTCCTCTTCAGGGACATCTACAGATCTGCTTGGAAAGTATCTACAATAAGATCTTCTCGCCCCCTCCCCATTATAGAGTGCAGGAGCGGCAACTTACTATTATACTCTTAGCTGCCTTCTATTCACAGTTTGCAGTTACTTTTGGAATCTGGGAATCTGTCACAAATGTTTCCAGTCTAGAGGGTTTATTACAATGTCATAGCCGCCAACATTTTTTTCCAGGGACACTTATAAGGAGGGTGACCTCCATCATAATGAGTATAAGATGCTGGGAAGCTGGGTGACCTCCATCATACTGACTACAAGATGCTGGAAAGCTGGGTGACCTCCATCATACTGACTACAAGATGCTGGGAAAGCTGGGTGACCTTATCATACTGACTACAAGATGCTGGTAAAGCTGGGTGACCTCCATCATGCTGATTACAAGATGCTGGAAAGCTGGGTGACCTTCATCATACTGACTACAAGATGCTGAAAAGCTGGATGATCTCCATCATACTGACTACAAGATGCTGGAAAGCTGGGTGACCTCCATCATACTGACTACAAGATGCTGGAAAGCTGGGTGACCTCCATCATACTGAGTACAAGGTTCTGGGAAAGCTGGGTGACCTCCATCATACTGAGTACAAGATGCTGGAAAACTGGGTGACCCCCATCATACTGAGTACAAGGTGATGGGAAAGCTGGGTGACCTCCATTATACTGAGTATAATATGCTGGGAAAACTGGGTGACCTCCATCATACTGACTACAAGATGCTGGGACAGCTGGGTGACCTCTATTACACTGACTAAAAATGCTGGGAAAGCTGGGTGACCTCCATCATACTGAGTATAAGGTGCTGGGAAAGCTGGGTGACCACATCATACTGAGTATAAGATGGTGGAAAGCTGGGTGACCTCCATCATACGAAGTATAAGATGATGGGACAGCCCTAAGGGTCCATTTACACAGAAAGATTATCTGACAGATTATCTGCCAAAGATTTGAAGCCAAAACCAGGAACAGACTATAAACAGACATCAGGTCATAAAGGAAAGCCTGAGATTTTCCTCTTTTCAAATCCAGTCCTGGCTTTGGCTTCAAATCTTTGGCAGATAATCTGTCAGATAAATCTCTCTGTGTAAACGCACCATTATGCTAAGTTTACACAGAGCGATAATTCGCCCGATCATACGATTAACGATTTCGAAGTAACGATTTTTTTTTTATAACAATCAGCGTTTAGATGGAACGATATATCGTACAGAAAATTTGTTTTGCGATCGTTTTGCCATCGCTTAAGCCTATCTCACACATAGGTAAAATCAGTGAACGACTGTTTACACGAACTATCGGCGAATTTTTTGCGAACGACGAACGACGATTTAAGAACATGTTAAAAGATCAAAATGAACGATTTATCGATCGTTCGTCGCGTTTACACGTACGATTATCGTTCGAATTTGATCGTTATCACGAAAATTCGCCCGATAATCGTTCCGTGTAAACGTAGCATAAGGCTGCATTCCCACGTTCCGTGATCCTAACGGATCACGGACGTGGAATGCATGTACCGGAGTCCCCCTGCGCCCGGACAGCATCTGTAACTAGATGCTGGGAGCGGGGGAGACTGTATTCATAAGCGCCGCGCTGTAGTAACAGCACCGCGCGGCTGATTCATTACAGCGCGGTGCTTATGAATACAGTCTCCCCCGCTCCCAGCATCTAGTTACAGATGCTGTCCGGGCGCAGGGTAACTCCGGTACATGCATTCCACGTCCGTGATCCGTTAGGATCACGGACCGTGGGAATGCAGCCTAATGGTCCTTTTACACGGAACGATTGATCGTTTGTTTTTGCACAATAACGATCGAATTCGAACGATAATCGGACGTGTAAATGCAGCGAACGATCAAACGACGAGCAAAAAAACGTTCATTTTGATCTTTCAACATGTTCTCAAATCATCGTTCGCAAAAAATTCGTCTTTCAGAGATTTCACCTATGTGTGAGATAGGATTAAGCGATGGCAAAATGATTGCATAACGATTTTTCCGTACGATGTATCGTTCCGTCTAAACGCTGATCGTTATAAAGAAAACATCGTTCATTCAAAATCGTTAATCGTGTGATGGGGTGAATTATCGCTCCGTGTAAAAGTACCATTAGTCCTAGTTTGTTTATTGGTTTCATCTGACACACCTGCTAAGTTCTTCTGGCAACTTCGGAGTTAAGCTTTGTGACTGACAGATCTTCCAGCCAGTCAGTTTCCTCATTGTCAGCTGTGTATACTCTGGAGTCAGGAGGCCGCTCCAATCGCATTCTGCACCAGGCTCCTGGGTCCCTATAAATGGTTCTCAGTAGCTCAGTGTATTGCTGGTTGTTCAGTATACCTTCCCTGTAGCTATCTGTGTGTTGCCTGCTACCTGCCCTGACTACACGCCTGATCTCTGACTACTCTTCTGTTTTGTGATTCTGCACCTTTGCTGCCCACCTGTTATTACTCTGACTGTCAACCTCACCTTATTGTGTTTTGTTTGTCTAGTCTTGTTCTGTGTCTCACCTGCCTAGGCTAGGGACTGTCACCCAGCTGCTCGCTGCTGCCTAGGACAGACCATGGCAAGTAGGCCGGGATAGATGGTGGGATTTAGCCCACGGTCGGGTGTCTCTGTGTGTTTTTATTGCAATTGGTCCTAACACATACTATTGCTGGAAAGCTGGGTGACCTCCATCATACTGACTACAAGATGCTGAAAAAGCTGGGTGACCTCCTCATACTGACTACAAGATGCTGGGAAAGCTGAGTGACTTCTTTAATACTGAGTACAAGATGCTGGGAAAGCTGGGTGACCTCCATCATACTGAATACAAGATGCGGGGAAAGCTGGGTGACCTTATACTGACTAAAAGATGCTGGGAAATCTGGGTGACCTCCATCATACTGAGTATAAGATGATGGGAAAGCTGGGTGACCTCCATAATACTGAGTATAAGATACTGGGAAAGCTGGGTGACCTCCATCATGCTGAGTATAAGATGCTGGAAAGCTGAGTGGCCTCCATTATACTGACTACAAAATTCTGGGAAAGTTGTGTGACCTCTATCATACTGACTACGAGATGCTGGGAAAGCTGGGTGACCTCCATCATACTGAGTACAAGATATTGGGAAAGCTGGGTGACCTCCATCATGCTGAGTATAAGATGCTGGAAAGCTGGGTGGCCTCCATCATACTGACTTCAAGATTCTGGGAAAGCTGTGTGACCTCCATCATACTGACTACAGGATGCTGGGAAAGCTGGGTGACCTTCATCATGCTGATTACAAGATGCTGGAAAGCTGGGTGACCTTCATCATACTGACTACAAGATGCTGAAAAGCTGGATGATCTCCATCATGCTGACTACAAGATGCTGGAAAGCTGGATGACCTCCATCATACTGACTACAAGATGCTGGAAAGCTGGGTGACCTCCATCATACTGAGTATAAGATGCTGGGAAAGCTGGGTGACCTCCATCATACTGAGTACAAGGTTCTGGGAAAGCTGGGTGACCTCCATCATACTGAGTACAAGGTGATGGGAAAGCTGGGTGACCTCCATTATACTGAGTATAAGATGCTGGGAAAACAGGGTGACCTTCATCATACTGACTACAAGATGCTTGAAAGCTGGGTGACCTCCATTATACAGAGTATAAGATGCTGGGACAGCTGGGTGACCTCTATTACACTGACTAAAAATGCTGGGAAAGCTGGGTGACCTCCATCATACTGAGTATAAGGTGCTGGGAAAGCTGGGTGACCACATCATACTGAGTATAAGATGGTGGAAAGCTGGGTGACCTCCATCATACTGAGTATAAGATGATGGGACAGCCCTAAGGGTCCATTTACACAGAAAGATTATCTGACAGATTATCTGCCAAAGATTTGAAGCCAAAACCAGGAACAGACTATAAACAGACATCAGGTCATAAAGGAAAGCCTGAGATTTTCCTCTTTTCAAATCCAGTCCTGGCTTTGGCTTCAAATCTTTGGCAGATAATCTGTCAGATAAATCTCTCTGTGTAAACGCACCATTATGCTAAGTTTACACAGAGCGATAATTCGCCCGATCATACGATTAACGATTTCGAAGTAACGTTTTTTTTTTTATAACGATCAGCGTTTAGATGGAACGATATATCGTACAGAAAATTTGTTTTGCAATCGTTTTGCCATCGCTTAAGCCTATCTCACACATAGGTAAAATCAGTGAACGACTGTTTACACGAACTATCGGCGAATTTTTTGCGAACGACGAACGACGATTTAAGAACATGTTAAAAGATCAAAATGAACGATTTATCGATCGTTCGTCGCGTTTACACGTACGATTATCGTTCGAATTCGATCGTTATCACGAAAATTCGCCCGATAATCGTTCCGTGTAAACGTAGCATAAGGCTGCATTCCCACGTTCCGTAATCCTGACGGATCACGGATGTGGAATGCATGTACCGGACAGCATCTGTAACTGTAACTAGATGCTGGGAGCGGGGGAGACTGTATTCATAAGCGCCGCGCTGTAGTAACAGCACCGCGCGGCTGATTCATTACAGCGCGGCGCTTATGAATACAGTCTCCCCCGCTCCCAGCATCTAGTTACAGTTACAGATGCTGTCCGGGCGTGGGGGGACTCCAGTACATGCATTCCACGTCCGTGATCCGTTAGGATGCAGGAATGCAGCCTAATGGTCCTTTTACACGGAACGATTGATCGTTACTTTTTGCACAATAACGATCAAATTCGAACGATAATCGGACGTGTAAACGCAGCGAACGATCAAACGACGAGCAAAAAAACGTTCATTTTGATCTTTCAACATGTTCTCAAATCATCGTTAGCAAAAAATTCGTCTTTCAGAGATTTCACCTATGTGTGAGATAGGATTAAGCGATGGCAAAATGATCGCATAACGATTTTTCCGTACGATGTATCGTTCCGTCTAAACGCTGATCGTTATAAAGAAAACATCGTTCATTCAAAATCGTTAATCGTGCGATCGGGTGAATTATCGCTCCGTGTAAAAGTACCATTAGTCCTAGTTTGTTTATTGGTTTCATCTGACACACCTGCTAAGTTCTTCTGGCAACTTCGGAGTTAAGCTTTGTGACTGACAGATCTTCCAGCCAGTCAGTTTCCTCATTGTCAGCTGTGTATACTCTGGAGTCAGGAGGCCGCTCCAATCGCATTCTGCACCAGGCTCCTGGGTCCCTATAAATGGTTCTCAGTAGCTCAGTGTATTGCTGGTTGTTCAGTATACCTTCCCTGTAGCTATCTGTGTGTTGCCTGCTACCTGCCCTGACTATACGCCTGATCTCTGACTACTCTTCTGTTTTGTGATTCTGCACCTTTGCTGCCCACCTGTTATTACTCTGACTGTCAACCTCACCTTCTTGTGTTTTGTTTGTCTAGTCTTGTTCTGTGTCTCACCTGCCTAGGCTAGGGACTGTCACCCAGCTGCTCGCTGCTGCCTAGGACAGACCATGGCAAGTAGGCCGGGATAGATGGTGGGATTTAGCCCACGGTCGGGTGTCTCTGTGTGTTTTTATTGCAACTGGTCCTAACACATACTGTTGCTGGAAAGCTGGGTGACCTCCATCATACTGACTACAAGATGCTGTGAAAGCTGGGTGACCTCCATCATACTGACTACAAGATGCTGGAAAAGCTGGGTGACCTCCTCATACTGACTACAAGATGCTGGGAAAGCTGAGTGACTTCTTTAATACTGAGTATAAGATGCTGGAAAGCTGGGTGACCTCAATCATACTGACTACAAGATGCTGGGAAAGCTGGGTGATCTTATACTGACTACAAGATGCTGGGAAAGCTGGGGTACCTCCTCATACTGACTACAAGATGCTGGGAAATCTGGGTGACCTCCATCATACTGAGTACAAGATGCTGGGAAAGCTGGGTGACCTCCATCATACTGGAGTACAAGATGCAGGGAAAGCTGGGTGATTTCTTTAATACTGAGTATAAGATGCTCGAAGGCTGGGTGACCTCAATCATACTGACTAAAAGATGCTGGGAAAGCTGGGTGACCTTATACTGACTACAAGATGCTGGGAAAGATGGGGGACCTCCTCATACTGACTAAAAGATGCTGGGAAATCTGGGTGACCTCCATCATACTGAGTATAAGATGCTGGGAAAGCTGGGTGACCTCCATAATACTGAGTATAAGATACTGGGAAAGCTGGGTGACCTCCATCATGCTGAGTATAAGATGCTGGAAAGCTGGGTGGCCTCCATTGTACTGACTACAAAATTCTGGGAAAGCTGTGTGACCTCCATCATACTCACTACAGGATGCTGGGAAAGCTGGGTGACCTCCATCATACTGAGTACAAGATGCTGGGAAAGCTGGGTGACCTCCATCATACTGAGTACAAGATATTGGGAAAGCTGGGTGACCTCCATCATGCTGAGTATAAGATGCTGGAAAGCTGGGTGGCCTCCATCATACTGACTACAAGATTCTGGGAAAGCTGTGTGACCTCCATCATACTGACTACAGGAAGCTGGGTGACCTCCATCATACTGAGTACAAGATACTGGGAAAGCTGGGTGACCTCCATCATACGGAATACAAGATGCTGGAAAGCTGGGTGACCTCCATCATACTGACTACAAGATGCTGGGAAATCTGGGTGACCTCAATCATACTGACTACAAGATGCTGGGAAAGCTGGGGGACCCTATACTGACTACAAGATGCTGGGAAAGCTGGGTGACCTCCTCATACTGACTACAAGATGCTGGGAAAGCTGGGTGACCTCCATCATACTGAGTATAAGATGATGGGAAAGCTGGGTGACCTCCATCATACTGAGTACAAGATGCTGGGAAAGCTGGGTGACCTCCATCATACTGAGTACAAGATACTGGGAAAGCTGTGTTACCTCCATCATACTGACTACAAGATTCTGGGAAATCTGGGTGACCTCCATCCTACTGAGTACAATACAAAATACATCCTTTTTACTACCTATGAACTAATCCCCCTTATGTGGTCATCCACACTGCCCCCCCCCCCCCATTTGTAAAAATAATAAGAAAAGACAATAAACACACACACCCAGTTCGCTACTGTACTCCATCTTCTCTTTCCTCAGTCTCTGGTCCCTGGAGCTGGGAGAAAAGAGCAGCTTCTAGTGGCTGGAGGCAGAATATAGCCTGCAGCCAAAAGCTGTTTACTATTAAAGAGGTTCTTTTTTTTCTCCAAATCAACTGGTTTCAGAAAGTTATATAGATTCGGAATTTATTTCTATTTAAAAATCTCAAGTCTTCCCATACTTATCAGCTGCTGTATGCCCTGCAGGAAATGTTTTCTTTTCAGTCTGACACAGTGCTCTTTGCTGCCACCTCTGTCTGAAACCCATCAGCAGCACAGCTCTCTCTCCTGCACTGATAGTTTGTTACATTGTATCAGTATGAAAAGTCCTGCACCTTCCCCAGTAGTTTCAGGTCTCTGCCAGTTATCATTCCGGTTGTTGGATCTTCAGCTAAATTATTATCCAGCAAGAAACACAGCAGCAACACCAGTCTCTGTTCTCTCCTGGTCTCCATAGTGAAATCTAGTTCACGGCACACTGTGACAAACACTCAGCTGTGTGAATGAGACAAGTTCAAGCTATGTTTTCAGTGTTCTTACACAGTGACAGCAAGCAGAGATTGTGAATATGTTGGGAAAGAGAATTTTTATTGTATTAGAAAAGTTTTGTGAAGCCGGAGTATCCCTTTAAGCGCTGGCTGTACGTGGGACCTGGCTTGTGCTGACTGACAGGGAAGCAATGAGCCATTCGGGGTCTACCAGTCAGTCCAGACACTTTTCTTCCCGTCGATATTTATAGATATTTGTCCCTTAGACGGCAGATGCATTTCTGCTGACGACCAGATGGTTTCCCCCTTCTGTTCCCTGTGTCTGTGCAGATCTCCGGACTCATCCTACCATGATAAGGACAAGAATAATCTGCTCTCGTTCTGTCACTGTCCCTTTAATATGGGAGGGGTCTACCGTCCTGGTACCATGTATGTGGAGTATAGACCAGCAACGACTCCTGGAATATCAGGGGTTAGCAGTATACAGCAACCTGGTGCCAAACTACAACTCCCAACTGTAGAGCTGAGGGTGTATAGAGCACCAGGCTGTCAGGCTATGATGAGAGTTGTAGTTTTGCAGCTGCTGGAAAGTGTACCTGTCACATTTTTTTTTTTATAGAGATCAACAGGGGATGTGATCGCAAGCAGTTTTGGAATATACTCCCTTTATTTTTTAAGTTTTCTATGTTCAGGGTGTGTTCACACACACAGGATCTGCAGATTTGATGCTGTGTTCAGTTATTCAGATCAAATCCGCTGCCATATGTGTGAAGCTACTTGAAAAAGGGGTTATCCAGCGAAAATCTTTTTTTTTTTTTTTTTTTCAAATCAACTGGTTTTAGAAAGTTAGGGTGTGTCCACACTACGGAATCCCAGCGGGTCACATGCTGCGGATTCCGCAGTTCACCCCTGTGGCCGCTGGTGGCTACACGCATCTCCGCTGGTCCCATAGACTTCATTCTATGGTTTGGCAGATTCCGCTGTTTGCCTGAGTATGAGCGGGTTCATTCTTCAGACAGAGGAATCTGCCAAACCATACAAAGAAGCCTATGGCACCAGCAGAGATGCGTGTGGCCACCAGCGGCCACGAGCAGGGGCGAACCGCGGAATCCGCAGAAGGTGATTCCGCCGGGTTTCTGAAATGTGGATATACCCTTATACAGATTTGTAATTTACGTCTGTTTAAAAATCTCAAGTCTTCCAGTGGCAGCAGAGAGCACTGTGTCAGACTGGAAAGAATACACCACTTCCTGCAGGACATATGGCAGCTGATAAGTATGGGAAGACTTGAGATTTTTAAACAGAAGTAAATTACAAATCTATATAACATTCTGAAACCAGTTGATTTGAAATATTATGTTTTTTTTTGCTGGATAATCCCTTTAAATCAACATTATACATATGGCCACTAGGTGTCTCCCTTCCTGCCAAACTGCGGTCCATGCTCTCTCTATGCCAATATTGGTCTTTTATCTGTTCAAAATAAGAGACCAAACACAGGAAGTCTCCATCCTTTGGGCCCTCACACATGTTCAGCATTCAGGTTGTATATCAACTGATGGCAATTAACTTAGGCTAATTATAATATTAACTTTGGCTAATTCTATTATCAGCTCTGCAGCTTACCAGGAGACAATGCTCTTTGTTATGTAACAATTCAGTCAGTACAATGTTACTGTGTGGTTACAGAGGTTTTGGTACTGTGTGACAGGAGAGCTGACCGTACAATGCGAGTACCCCCAGGATTCTCTGCTACTGAATGTGGATGTGCAGCAGTTGTACACATTCTCAGTGAAGACTTGTCCCGCTCTGTGCACGTACCCATGGATTGGGGAACACTAGTGCAGGGATGGGGAACCTTCACCCCTCTGGCTGTTGCAAAACTACAATTCCCATTATACCTGCTTTAGCTTTGGCTGCCAGAGAAAGATGGGAATTGTAGTTTTGCAATAGCTGTAGAGCCGCAGGTTGGGGAAGACTGATGTAAGGTATCATTATAATGAGGATTTGGGAACTATAACCCTCATGGGGGAAAGTTAGGTGAATTAGGACTTTATTGGTGTGTAGACTTTTGCAATCAGTCTTTTATTGCATCAATAAATCAAGGAGGAAGTTTACCAGCAGTTCTCTCCTGTTCTATGTACACAGTCCCTATGAGGGGTTCTGCTCTGCCATCTGCCTCCTCCTGTAGTAGTTCAGGGAGCGGTGTAACACAGGAGTGGGTGCAGCCCCCTATATCCCTAATAATGTCAGGGGTCACTTATATATCTGTTCTCCAGTCCTCTCTCTTTCCGGGTTACCCCAGGTTTGCTGATGAGGAGGATTAGACTCTAGGTTCGGACCCTGTGACAGCCTGTCGCCTGAGGACGGAGTTGCATCGTTGCTTTCATAACTCGGATCTATTTTTGCTCCTGCGGATCTTCACCTCTGTATCCGGATATTCCCAGTAGATTTCTGTCACCGGTTGTTGATGCGCAGCCGAGTGTGGAGTCACAGCTAATGGCATTTACAGATCCGCTCCCTGGTTTGTTTGTGTTTTCTTGCTCTGTTCTTTTGCTGTATTGGTTTATGCCAAAGCCCAATCCTCTGTCTCATAGGGGGTTACACAGGCAGAGCCTCAGGGGCCTATGAGTCATCAGAAACACAAACAGGAGAGGGGGGATCAGAACCACATGGTCTTATAGTTTGTGTCTTACTGATAGCACTGCCTACTGATACAAGACTCTTGCATAGGAAAAGAATCTCTCTTACTTCTTGTCCCTGACAAGGGCCCTGGCCTGGGCCAGGCCCTGCTTCACTGCAGCAGGGACTCTCTCTTTTGATGGTGTCTCCTACCACCATCTACCAACTGAAGACCTCCCACCACTACCCTTTTAGTGGTGGAGCTTTGTGGGGAAAGGTAAGGGAAGAAGTGTAGTTGGCTAAGAGCCGTGTGAGGCACCTGCATCTGTGATTGGTTAGAACAGTGAACAAACAAGTGTATAGTTAACCTATTCCTTTAAGCTGTGCTTAATAGAAAGAACAGTGGGGAAATACAGAAATACACATCTAGTGGGGAAATATTCAAATAGCTCCCTCACCCTGTGCGATACCTGACAGAGATACTTTACCCAGGTGGTATAAAAACTCAGTGGACTAACCATACAGGGACACTACACGCTCCCCCACTTTATAGAAGCCGACCTTGGTGAAACACCTAGGGGAAAGTTCTGACAGAAGGTAAGCACAGAATGGGTTATTTATAAGACACATAATAAAACAGTAAATAATATGACATAAAATTACAAAAATATATAACTGTGATAAAGTGCAGAATGCAATACTACAATCGTCCATAGTGCATAACTTTGGTTAACTGGAACTCTGGATGCATCAGTCAATATACACCCTTGTTGCTGCGCCGCAACACCGGGTTCAATGGGGAGTTTCCATCAATTGTTATCAGTACCTTTTCAGCATCTCTCCGACGATGATACTGCTCCCAAGTGTCCTCTCAGTCAGTGGAGGCTGTAGGATGAAAGGGCTCCTGGAAGTAGTGGTGGGGCCTAGTCACTGCAGCAGCCAATCTCTTCCTCTCTCTGTAGTATGGGGTATGTAGTAAGGTTGTGCCTGGTCGCAAAGAGATAAGCCCTTTCCACAGCCCTCCTGTTTACCTTGATGTGCTAATCTGTATATAAGTCCTTAAGGACCCCAAATCCCCTCTCTTTGTCTGCCTCCCTAAAGGGATCTCAACTGGACGTGGCTTCTCCAGATGCCAGATGAATTCACGCTCCATCTTGACCACGGTTACTCACCGGATAACCAGTTCTGGCAGCTCTGGCACCACCAGGTTGGGTTTATTGTCTTCCTTCTCCACCCCTGCATAAAGGGAAGGCGCTGGTGAAGTGAAGTAGTCAGGTAGCAGCTCCAGCAACACACCTGGCTCGTCCCTGAAGACAGGGGAGGTGATGGTGTAGGTCTGTCATTGGGGTACTTGCATCACGTCAGATTCTTAAAGAATCTGGGGTGCTCCAGACGTCGGGTCAGGCTTTGCAGCTTCATTCGCCTCATCAGAGGAAGGGAAATCGGACATGATATCCTTATTGTCTGGCCCATAGGACCCAAAGTAGTCATCCACATATGTGGTATGGAATGGGACATCTGCCCAGGGTAGATCTTGTGTCGCTGGAGGGCTTAGCGGCATTGGCGGACTTGCAGCTGTGAGGTCTGGGGCTGTAACTGTGGTTGCTGGAGACGCCGCTATCTGTAGTGTCCCACTACTCGTTTCTTTGTTCTTTACACACCCAGGTAAAAGTGTTTCTGGCAGGTGTCACAGTTCGTACAGTTAGCTGCTGTGCCCTACTCCAACCACTAGATGTCTCACTGTGCACAGCTGCAGTTATGTAGGAAGGTTTAGCCAGCTTCACACTCTCACAAACACCACTTCCTGAGGTTAGGGAGTTTGAACCTAGCTCTAGACCACTGAGGAGGTGTTCTAGCCTCGCTCTAGGCCAGTCAAGTGTATTCCTGTTTCCTAGTGTCGGAGACTTAGCAGTGGGGTGTTCCTGCTCCTGGAGTTACAGGAGCAACCCCCTCGATTACGCGGTGGATTCATTTGTAAGGACAATCACCCCCTTGAGAAAGAGATGAAAACAAGGCTGATCTGCAGTAGAGCACAGTGCAGGTTAGCCGCTCTCTACTGACTAAGCTCAACTAAGTAGGAAGGAAAATACTAATCAGCTTCACGCAGAGACAGAGGCCTGGGACTCGTACTACTGATCAGGGCGGTCACAGATACTGAGGGGCAGCAGGAAGTCAGATAAGATAACTAGGACGTATCTATACGTGAGTATGAAGAGGTCTTCAAGATATTTCACAGACTTTACCTATATCCCTACAGAGTACTCACTAATTATACAAGGGCCCTCCTACTCAGCCCCTATCTCCTGTTACAGCTTCTTCTTACTCTACTTCAAGCTCTTATTGTTACCATTGATTTTGCACTAAGTACCTAAGAACTGTTACTATTTGTATTGTACTAAAGATAAGTTCCAGTAAAGTTGAGCATTCTTTAAAGTGGGACTCTGTCATCTCTGCCGCTGCACCTGCACCCACACTCTGCACCTCACATCCGTTCTACCAAAGGTCCAGTTGCCCGTGTGTTCAAGGGTGGGTGTTACCACTCCTGGCCACCATGACAAGTAGCCCCAAAACACTAGAGCCCACCGGCAGGTTCCATACCAGTATCCAATGACCCGACAGGGCAGGACGCCATTGCTGTCTGCCAATGCTTTGGCCATAGCCGCCACAACATGCTGCTCTTTTTCTGCCACTTGCAGTAGGCGGAAACACCAGCGGCAATGAAAGTCTAAGGGAGCAGGCTTCTCCAAGATGGCCGCTCCTGTGACATCAGTGGGCATGTGCAGCAGACTGGACAGTCATTTGTATTCTCTGTATCAGGAATATCACTAGTAGACACAGGGTTAAAGGGTTATCCAGCGCTACAAAAACATGGCCACTTTCCCCCTACTGTCTCCAGTTTGGGTGGGGTTTTGAAACTCAGTTCCATTGAAGTAAATGGAGCTTAATTGCAAACCGCACCTGACCTGGAGACAACAGTAGGGGGAAAAGTGGCCATGTTTTTGAAGCACTGGATAACCCCTTTAAATCTACCTATATAGACCCCACAGTGCCCAATGGGCCAGTCCCTTGGCAGGCAGAACTAGTGCCATCTATGGTGTGTATAGCACATGCCTCCCTGTCCTGACCTGCGCTCAGCACTCGCCCCCCTCCCCCACCCGGCACATGTGACTGCCCCTTCACTCTCCATCCCATCAGTCACATTGTGTTAGGGGGCGGCTGATGTGATGTGACGGGTGCAGCTCACACACATGCATCTTCATTGTCTTCCTTCTTTTCTATGTTCCCATGGAGAAACAAGAAGCATCGCTGTGTATGAAGCCGCCACAATGTTCTCGATGTTGTAGTTGAATACAAAAAAAGACTCATATATGTTAGATGAGCCGGCTCCGTCCCGGACAGGAATGGGCAAAAATGTCAAATGCTACAGGCTGGATCTTTTGCATTTAATGTCCCATCTGTTGCTCCATAGGCTGAAGAAGGAGACTGAACCCATAGAGCATCCGCCATAAAGAATCATCAGGTCAAAACCCCTGCAAATATGCCCGATGCTTGAGATGTGAAGAGGCCCTTAAAGAAGACTATCATTTATTCAATCAATCAATCAATCAATCAATCAATCCCAGGGATGTAACTAGAAAGGACTGGGCCCCATAGCAAACTTTTGATTGGCCCCCCTCTTCTCCCCCCATCCCACTGTAGATAATCCCCCTGTTTCTTAGCTCTCTTCCCAGTAGATAGCATAGGTTAGGCATCTCACCTGGTATCTCCATAGTAGATAGTGCCCCCATGGTAAACATCTCCCCTAGTGTCCCCCATTGTAGGCATCTCCCTTAGTGTCCCCCATTGTAGGCATCTCCCCTAGTGTCCCCTATGGTAGGCATCTCGCCTAGTGTCCCCCATCGTAGGCATCTCCCCTAGTTTCCCCCATGGTAGGCATCTCCGCTTGTTCCCGCCATGGTAGACTTCTCCCCTAGTGCCCGCCATGGTAGACATCTTTCCTAGTTCCCGCCATGGTAGACATCTCCCCTAGTTTCCCCCCTTGGTAGACATCTCTCCTTGTATTCTATGTACATAGTGGCCCCCAAAATAGACATCTCACCTACTATCCTACACCACTACATAATGTCCCCCATGGTAGGCATTTACCTTGGTAGTATGATGACAGCTCAGGAGGCCTAGTGTATTGCAGGGATAGGCCCACTGATGACATCCTCATAGCGGCCGCTGTGGCTGCTACAGTGGTAGTTACGCCCCTGATGGCAACCTGGAAGAAGTGGTGACCAGCAGAGGATCGAGACACAGCGGCAGACGGGGATTGGAGTATAGCTTGTTTATTATAACCGCCAGCCCTGGAGAACACTTGGGTAGTTTTCTCCAGATATTTAGTACAAAATCCATTTGACAATACTAGTACTAGTAGAGGCGTCAGTGTTGGTCTGAGTGGATAAATGGCACCATGATAAATAAGTGATGTTGAAGCTGTAGACTTCTGTTGATTGGTAAAGGGTTGTCTCCTCCGCTGGTTGGTAAAGGGTTGTCTCCTCCGCTGGTTGGTAAAGTAAAGGGTTGTCTCCTCCGCTGGTTGGTAAAGGGTTGTCTCCTCCGCTGGTTGGTAAAGGGTTGTCTCCTCCGCTGGTTGGTAAAGGCTATCTCATTTGCTGGTTGGTAAAGGGTTGTCTTCTCTGCTGGTTGGTTAAGGGTTGTCTCCTCCGCTGGTTGGTAAAGGGTTGTCTCCCCCGCTGGTTGGTAAAGGGTTGTCTTCTCTGCTGGTTGGTAAAGGGTTGTCTCTTCTGCTGATTGGTAAAGGGTTGTCTTCTCTGCTGATTGGTAAAGGGCTGTCTTCTCCGCTGGTTGGTAAAGGGCTGCTTCTCTGCTGGTCAGTAAAGGGCTGTCTCATCTGCTGGTTAGTAAAGGGCTGCCTTTTCCGCTGGTTGGTAAAAGATTGTTTTCTCCACTGGTTGGTAAAGGGTTGTCTTCTCCTCTGATTAGAAATGGTTGTCTCCTCCACTTATTAGTAAAGGATTGTCTTCTCTGCTGGTTGGTAAAAGATTGTCTTCTTTCTGATTAGTAAAGGGTTTTCCTCTCCACTGGGTGGTTAAGGGTTTTCTTCATTGATGATTGGTAAAGGGTTGTCCTCTCCACTGGTTGGTAAAGGGTTGTCCTCTCCACTGGTTGGTAAAGGGTTGTCCTCTCCACTGGTTGGTAAAGGGTTGTCCTCTCCACTGGTTGGTAAAGGGTTGTCTTCTTGTACAGATGGACATTGGCATGTTAGGGAAGAAACATCACAGAACGATCACTCTGCAGCCATTGCTGGAAGAACACAAGCTGGTGGTGGCAGTGTTTTGGTTGGGGGGATGTTAACATGGCATTCCCTTGGCCACTCATCCATGTGAAGGCGCTCTCAGTCGAACTGTGTATAAATCCATCTGTGCAGATCACATACACCCATACATGCTGATTGTCTCCCCTGGGTGGATGGGATCTTCCAACAACACAATACGACATGTCACATCGCTATAAATGTCCAGATGTGGTTGAAAGAGTGAGACTAAGACTTTCCAGTATTACCTTAGCCCCTAATTCTCCAGACCTGAACCCAACTGAGAACCTATAGGACCACCTTGATGGCGGTGTTGGCTCTATGGACCCTCCAACAGCTGTGGGATACAGTCAGCATGGCTCCGGATACCTGCGACACCTACCAAGACCTTACAGAGTAATTCCTGGCCTGTCTATCTGCTGTCCGTGCTGCACATGGTGGTTACTCGGGATATTGCCAGAACTTTTTGTATTAGTTTTTGGTTTTCATTAGCTTTTATTCCAATATTCCACAATACAGAACTTGAGACTAATGAAACAGGTTGCTCCCCCCCCCATCCCCCTCCTCCGCTCAGCGGGGTCTCCATTGTGCTACTTGTCAGAAACCTCCCGACAGTGATATTTATTAAAGTCGTCTAATTGTAGGTTATTCAAAGGTCACCTTTAATGTTCTCATCTGAGATGTAAAGGTAACGTCTCATTCATAGAGGATGACGGTGGCGTCACAGACGGGAAAGCCTCAAGGAGGCATCAAACGGCCCAGAACTTCGCAATTCAAAGCGCGCCCTTCGTCTGTCATTCGCTTTGCTGAGTTCACGTTTTCTGAACTACGGGACGATTTGCATAAGTAATTGGGAGATTGTTTCCTGTGATGTGTTTCGCTCCGTGTTTGCTCGCTGTATGATCTCCTGCCCCTCCCTCCATCTTGGAGATTTGACAGCAAATAGCGACTTGTTTGATTCTAGGATTAATTGTTTCCTTATTATAAATCGGCCATGGAAGGTCACTCAATGACTATCGTCACCAGCATCATTCATAGGCGTCATCATCCATCCCATCATGTGTTGCATAACTACGACTCCCAACATGCCCAGAGAGACAAAGACCAAAGGGTGTCAGGGCAGGATGGGAATTGGGGTTTTGCAATAGCTAAAGAGGTATAAGTTGGTACAATGTGGCAGCCAATCAGCACACAGATACGCTGACAACTCGTACACTGATTGGTTGCCGCATTCCCGCCATATGTGGCTGACAGCTCATGTATCTTTACCCTAAAGAGACTATTTTATTCTTTCTGGAGGGAGTCTAGTTTGGACACTTCTTCCAATATCTAAATTTCAGTCTATAACCTTCCATAAGATCATTACACTCTGCTCCTGAAATACTCTGTGCTGCTGGAGGACCCTCATTTTGCCCTACCCCACTCTTGCTCTTTCAACTCCTAGACTTTGGGAGGGGGTCCAGTTTGCACACTCCTTCCAAAAACTAAATTTCAGTCTATAACCTTCCTTGAGATCAGTACACTCCTCTCCTGAAATACTCTGTACTGCTGGGAGGCCCTGTTCCACTCAGTCTGTGACTTTCTATAAGATCAGTACACTCCTCTCCTAAAATACTCTGCACTGCTGGGAGGCCCTGTTCCACTCAGTCTGTGACTTTCCATACGATCATTACATTCCTCTCCTGAAATACTCTGTGCTGCTGGGGGACCCTCATCTTGCCATATCCTCCTCATTTTAACTATGTAACACCGTGTCTTCGGGAGGGGATCTAGATTGCAAACTCCTTTCAATATGTAACTCTCGGTCTATAAACTCCTATGAGATCAGTACACTTCTCTCCTGAAATACTCTGTGCTGCTGGGAGGCCCTATCCCTTCAAGTAGATAACTCTTAAGTCTGTGACTTATGACCAGATCAGTACACTCCTATCCTGAAATACTCTGTGCTGCTTTAGGACCCTCATTTTGCCCTTTTAAACTTTGAAGCTGTAATTTCCTCTTGCTCTTTTAACTATGTAGCTCCCAGTCTTCAGGATGATAAGATATAGACAATCCCTCTAAGAATTAGTCAGTTTTTTTTATATGTAGGGTTGTTCTCATAGAAAACTGTATTGGCCTCTGTACACCAGGACTTTAGCTGTTGAACATTTACAATATACACTTGTAATAATGCTGACTGGTCACTAGATGGCAATCACCTTTCCTTGGTCCTAACCGTGGCTCCCAGTACTCAGATACCCCTAGGACTTATAGTAGAGCCAAGCAGTATGACATGTAGACAGTCACAAAGCAAAACACACAGAGCATGTAACACTACTTAAAGGTAACAGAATCAAGAATAGCAACTCACTAATAGAGCAACATAATTGCGGATGTAAGGGGAGGGGTAACTGGTTATCAATGAGGAGATCCAGGGGGCAGTAAAGAGACAGATTTCTTACAGTTTTCTGGTTACGCCAGGTAGGTTGTTGAATAGTATTGTGCCCGCCATCCTGTGGCTTCCAGCTGTTGCAAAATACCAGCATCCCCTCTGAAGGTTGTCAGAGCATGATGGGAGTTGTAGTTTTGCACAGGACGGAAGACACTGCACTAGAAGACAGTTTTTTTCGTTCTGAAGGAGAGCTTATATGCACATTCCTTCCAGTAACCAGGATTCTTTCCTGACATACTCTGTGCTGCTGACTACTGTGCTGCTGACTACTACTTAAAGGGGCACTCCAGCAAAAAAAAAAAGGGAAAAAATTATATATATAACTATTTAAAAGTTGTTCCGGTACTTATCAGCTGCTGTATGTCCTGCAGGTATTCTCTCCAGTCTGACACAGTGCTCTCTGCTGCCACCTCTGTCCATGCCAGGAACTGTCCAGAGCAGAAGAGGTTTTCTATGGGAATTTGCTGCTGCTCTGGACAGTTCCTGACACGGACAGAGGTGGCAGCAGAAAGCACTGTGTTAGACTGGAAAGAATACACCACTTCCTGCAGGGCATATAGCAGCTGATATTTTTAGTTATTTATTTATTATTATTTTTTTTTTTAAATCAACTGGTACCAGAATGTCATACAGATTTATAACTTACTTCTCCAGTCCTCCGCTATGGAAAACCCCTTTAAATGAGTTTAAAACCTTTAAAAAAAGGGTTTTCATAGGTTTCATATTTCCTCTCACCTCAAACAGTTCTACAGGGAGCTCACAGATAACTAGATGACATTTCCTTCTTGATTTGACTTGTTCTACCTTATCTATCCTGTAGGGGGCGAACTAGGAAAAGTTTTCACAATCCAGAATACTTAGAACCTTCAGAAGTAATTGTGAATCCGGAGATCACGAAATGCAATCTATTATACATGATCAGGTAGATGGATGAAATCACTGGAGATGTGAGGTTCGGGGTGATGGCGAATCTCAGGAATCCTGACAAACGGAATACAGATGGGAGATCATTCACCGCAGCCAAAAGTCATTTCATTTGCAGCAATATGTAAAGTGTGAGGATCGTCAGAGGGAATACAAATGCAACTTTATTATAATAGTATTGTAACACTGCAGGTAGTCATCATATACAGACTACGAATAAGCGATGCGGAATCTGTTGGCGCTATACAAATAAATATTATTATTACAAATATATAGAGATGATGGTGCTCTGCTGCCCCCTACTGCTCAATTATGATTGCACACAACAGCACCAGTCATACTTCAAAATAGCATCATCTATGTGAGTGCAGAGGTAGCCCCGGGGTCTTGGGGTTCACATAATAAAACCTCAGGATTATAAATGGTACATGGGTACCTGCTGCTTGCAAGTTCAGATCCCACCTATAGTTCATGACCATGTGTGGTGGCCACACGTGCAGCAGGGAATAGTGTCCGCAATGTACTAAAAAGTTATGCACTCCTACTTAAAGGGGTATTCCACTCAAACATAACTTTTGATATGTTGCCGCCCATGGTGAGACTAACAATTCCTTTCATACTTGTTATTCTCTATTCAGTCTCCTTCCCCCAGTTCTAAGCTGCTGTTTTCTGCTGAAAACAGAAAAATTTGTGTGTGAACCTTTCTTTCTGTCTCCTCCTCCTCCTCCCCACTCCCTTCTGAGACAGATTATGAAAACAGATAGACATTGTAGGTTTTTTTTTGTAATGCCGGGAGGGTTATTCTGAGGTAACGCTGCTGATGAACTCACTGTTATTAATCCTCCCAGCATTACAAAGAAGCTACAATGTTGCAGATAAAGCCTGCCAGGGACTTGTTTATATCATCCGTCTCAGAATGGAGGGGGGAGATGGAGAGAAAGGATCACACACAGATTTTTGTGTTTTAAACAGCAAGCAGCTGCTGAGAAATGGGGGAAGGAGACCGAATAGAAGGAATTGTTTGTCTCACCATGGGCAGCAAGTAACAATTGCTACTGCCCTCCACTGGTTGTGCAGAGTGAACTGCACCCAGTCCAGCAAGAAAGGGCATTGAGGGACTTAACTCCTTCCTTGCTGGGCCAAGTATAGTGGTGCCCATCTGCTGTGCTGAGTCAACTATATTTGACCAAGCAAGGAAGAAATTAAGTCACTTAACCCCTTCCTCTCAGCACCAGGGGCAGTGCCACCCACCCACTGTGCTGAGTGTACTGCTCCTGACCCTGATCTGTCACTTAACCCCTTGGTTGCTGGGCTGGGCACACTGTGCTGGACATCCCCACTTAGCCCCTTTCTAGTAAACTGGACATGGGGTATACATTGTATACTGACATAGACAGGTCAGACTATTCCCACTGCAGACCATCCACGAGAAGGCAATGGATATTAGCTTGTCACAGAAAGGGAGTAATATGCCTTACCAGAGAGTCAGTGAAGACATGCTGACGCCCCTCTGCCCTTCTCTATCAGCAGATTTTAGCATAGCCCATAAACTTTTCCACCAAGTGACTATGATGACATGTGACAGGGTGCTGTGGGCATGAGCGCTCATGGCTCTATCAATGCAGCAAGGAAGCCCCATGCAAATCCAGTAGGTAACACTAAAGGTGGGAATATCCAGCACTGTACATAGGTATGAGCCCATGCAATAAGCTACATGACTGCCATGGAGAAATAGTGGTCCATCAGTCAATGGTCTTTATAACCACTTCACTATTTACCCAACCTCAAAGAGTTAAACAGACAAGACTGGAGTTATCTCCTATCCCGACCATTGTAGCGTGCATGAGTGCAGTGATCTGGGGTAACGCTTTAGTGCTATAGTTATATGTAAAAAAACAAAGAAAAAACAGCAGTGCATCATCCCAGTTTTAGTTCTACATTTGTACCACAAGAGGGCAGCATATCCTATAAGAAAAATCTGTTCTCTCTATAAGTCTATATACTGGAGGCTGGAGCAGGTGGATGGTGTGCTTGTGGGGATGTAGAGTGCAGATATTATTGTACTATGGTGGTAATGTTGTTATTCTATGTTTACATATATATCTGCCAGATTCTTTCTTTCTATCTATCTATCTATCTATCTATCTCCTATCTATCTATCTATCTCCTATCCATCTATCTCCTATCTATCCATCTATCTATCTATCTATCTATCTATCTCCTATCCATCTCCTATCTATGTTTCAGTAATACATCGGATTATGTGGGATAGCAGGATGTGAGAGAGTATTACTACAGCTCCTCCATGCCTTGTCACCCAGCTTTCCCAGACTCCTACAATGAATATACAATCCCTGGGCTGCTGTGTCATGCAGAGGTCTGGGAAAGCTGGGTGCCATCACTCATATCCTGTATATTTTCACCTGCTTTTTTGGGTTATTTTCAGCCTGGAAACAAGGTGAGATGTAAATGAGCTGAATCGTTGTCTCCAAGGAAACACAGCACAGATTTTACAGTACACAATTAGATATAGAAGATTAAACCGGATCCTTCACTTCCCGGTGATCCCCGGCAGGAGCGGTGGCCATGGGGGCAGCCGCCTAGGGGCATCTTCCCAGGCTCCCACGCACCATTATTTATTAAAGACGAGGTTGGCGAGTATTGATCCCGCAGCTTCATTGAAGTTTCTTCATCTGAAATCAACTTGTCAAATCTCATCCTAGAGGTAAAGAAACCTCTAAGAGGCCGAGAGCGGCCACAGCTGCTGACCCACATTCACCCATAACAGAGACTTGTATACTCCAAGCAGGAGAGAGAACTTACATGTCATCTGTAGTGTCAAATGGGGCTAAACTGCAATACCAGTCTCAGCCTATGAACAAAGGTGTATTATACTCCGGAGCTGCACTCACTATTCTGCTGGTGGGGTCACTATGTACATACATTACATTACTTATCCTGTAATGATCCTGAGTTACATCCTGTACTATACTCCGGAGCTGCACTCACTATTCTGCTGGTGGGGTCACTGTGTACATACATTACATTACTGATCCTGTACTGATCCTGAGTTACATCCCGTATTATACCCCAGAGCTGCACTCACTATTCTGCTGGTGAGGTCACTGTGTACATACATTACTGATCCTGTACTGATCCTGAGTTACATCCTGTATTATAGTCCAGAGCTGCGCTCGCTATTCTGCTGGTGGGGTCATTGTACATACATTACTTATCCTGTACTGATCCTGAGTTACATCCTGTATTTCTTTTATTAAAATTTTAAACATAACAATAAATAAATACAGAAATAACCATATCTAACCAGAACAAAATAATAAATAGAAAAATTAAACCATAACATAAACCACCGGTCCATCCCCAAACTCATTCCTCCACACAGACAACCCATATACCTATATACAATATATACACAATATAAACTATTTAGCTAAACATATTAATAAACTATATACACTACTATATACAAATCTATATATACTACTATATACTATACACCTATAAACACACCTATATGCACTACTATATACCCTACTATATACAATACAACACTATATACTATACACCTATATAAATAACTAAATGTGAATCTCCTGGCCCAGTTGCTCCAGAGCTGTACTCACTATTCTGCTGGTGGGGTCACTGTGTACATACATTACATTACTTATCCAGTACTGATCCTAAGTTACATCCTGTATTATACTCCAGAGCTGCACTCATTATTCTGCTGGTGGGGTCACCGTGTATATACATTACATTACTGATCCTGAGTTACATCCTGTATTATACCCCAGAGCTGCACTCACTATTCTGCTGGTGGGGTCACTGTGTACATACATTACATTACTGATCCTGAGTTACATCCTGTATTATAAAAATTATTCCTGCTGGCTATGGTAGAAAGGAGTCAGATCACACATGAGATGTATGGGGCCCTGCAGACCAGTCATATCCCAGTAGTCCCTGTCCACCCCAGTAGTGTCTGTGATGGAGAACTAAACATGGAGCAATAGAAGAAGGTCAGGTTCTCCATTATGTGGACAGCCGGGTGTGTGCTCATCACTTTCCTGGGGTACGAAGTTTTTTTTAGGACCAGGGAGCGACCTAATATCTCCTGGCAGAAGGTATGCTGAGCCTTGTAGTACCTCCTGATGAGCCGGTAGTTATATATCTCTAAATATATCTATAGGGATTCAGCACTTGGAGCTGTCCAGAGAGCTGGTGCTGAAATCAGTTCTTACTCCCCACTCAGGACTCTGCCGGATCGCTGTCTGTTCACATTTGTGCATATTATTACATTAAAATTTAATAAAAAAATTACCAAAAATGCAACATTTGGTCACAGTTACACCCTGTATTATACTCCAGAGCTGCACTCACTGTTGTCTCATATGACTGTATCTATGTGAATAGACCCCAACAGTGAGACTGCAGGTTTGTGAGCTCAATGTATACAAATGTATGATCACTATTAATCTCAGTCAGGATGTGTCTTCAGTTAGTGCCCCCTAGTGGTGGATGCAGATGAAAACATTTTTATTGTTGCAGAATATTTAGTGTTATAAGCCAAATAAAGGAAGACATAAGACGTTAGAGCCAGGACCCCTCTTTATATGAATAGTAGGAGACTGCTCTGATGTCTCATCTGTATAAACATTAAGAAATAAGTCAGAGGGGGATGATCCTGTTCCAGTGTAGAGGGCTGCAATGACATGAACCTGTCCTAGTAGGGACCACATTGTGTTCCCTTAGACACCCCCTTTAATATCAGAAGACTTGTCCTTGAATGTTGTTGCTCAGACAAGGTCACAGCATAGCTTTCTATGACACGTAATACTTGAAATGTTTCCCAAACTGTGTTATGTCTCCTGCTTTATGCTATGTGACTTAGTGATTCTGCAAGGCACGGAAGACATTGGCTGGTGGCCCACTGCCCCCCGGCGTGTGTTCCCCTTCCACAGACGAAAATGTGCCCTGATTGATTTTAATCCATTAACAACATTTCTGGGTCTGTTACATCCGAGGTTGCGTGGAAGCCGCTCATTATGTATACATGAGTACCGAAATGTCCCAGCATGGTCCTATGCTACAGTAGTAATACTCCAGATGTGGTATACAGCTATAAGGCTGCAGAGAACTGCTTTTATCCCTATTTACCATTGCACAGATTAAATATAGATAATATAGAGAAAATAATCCGAGAACCTGAGTTACATCCTGTATTATACTCCAGAGCTGCACTCACTATTCTGCTGGTGGGGTCACTGTGTACATACATTACATTACTGATGCTGAATTACATCCTGTATTATACTCCAGAGCTGCACTCACTATTCTGCTGGTGGAGTAACTGTGTATATACATTACATTACTGATCCTGTACTGATCCTGAGTTACATCCTATATTATACTCCAGAGCTGCACTCACTATTCTGCTGGTGGGGTCACTGTGTACATACATTACTGATCCTGTGTTACATCCTGTATTATACTCCAGAGCTGCACTCACTATTCTGCTGGTGAGGTCATTGTGTATATACATTACATTACTGATCCTGAGTTACATTCTGTATTATACTCCAGAGCTGCACTCACTATTCTGCTGGTGGGGTCACTGTGTACATAGACTATGCAGACACTGAACACGCAGAAGTTGCTTGTTCAGTTGTGAACATTTGGGAATCCAGTGATTATGAACATTACTGATGCTCTGGGCTCTTGAGCCGGTGACTATATTGGCCACTTAGAGCCCGGGCTACCAGACTGAAGCTTTGGCCCATTGTAAACTCAGAGACAGAACATACAGCAATGCAGAGGAGGATGAGGATGAGAGCGTCTCTCTGTAGGGTACAGCTGCTATAGACATGGGGGTTGTGGACCCTACGTATCATTGTCAGACATATAGGAATATTTTTTCCTCTGAGATCTTCTATGTGAGTTTTGCTGCTGGAGGAGTGTGACAACTGACTGCACCTTACACCTCCAGGATAATGAGGAGGAGACGGGTTCCTATGGTAACCTAGTTGCAGGGTGATCTACACGAGACTATCGCTTCACAAGCAACTTACATAACTGGTTTACCCCATACACAAGAAACACAACACATACTGTGTATATATATATATATATATATATATATATATATATATATATATATAGTGGTACCTTGGTTTAAGAGTAACTTGGTTTAAGAGCCTTTTGGTTTAAGAGCTCACAGATTTTCAAAATTGTGACTTGGTTTAAGAGCATTGCTTTGGTGTAAGATCTCTCTGTACTGGGTGGGAGGGCGAGTAGAGGAGGGGCATGGTCTGCATAGCGGGGTCTACAGCCCTGTACTCTGGCCCAGGAAGTCTCTCTCACCTTCCAAATCATAGCAGATCCACTTCAGGCTGGGGCTTACATCAGGGGACAGGACTGTGGGGGTAATCTCTTCATAGCTGTAACCCCTCTCTCCCCGGACAGAGAGCGCTGCATGTATGTACCCACATCTGTCCTGCTCATTCCTTCATGCTCCCTGCAGTCTCTGTCAGTCCTTGTGTTTCCCATCCTCTCCATTACTGTACAGTAACTTATAATATCACATATTCTGCTGTTTCTGAATGTTTGTTTCATCTGTTTTACATCTTATTCAGAATAATAAATCATTATTTTTGGGGTTTGGAACCAATTGTCTGCATTTCTATGATTTCTTATGGGAAAATTGCTTTGGTTTAAGAGTGTATTTGGATTACAGGCGCGGTCCCGGAACGAATTATGCTCATAATCCAAGGCACCACTATATATATATATATACTACTGTTCAAAAGTTTGGGGTCACCCAAACAATTTTGTGTTTTTCATGAAAAGTCACACTTCTTCACCACCAGACGTTTTGAAATGAATAGAAAATAGAGTCAAGACATTGACAAGGTTAGAAATAATGATTTGTATGTGAAATAACATTGTTCTTACATCACACTTCGCTTTCGTCAAAGAATCCTCCTTTGCAGCAATTCCAGCATTGCACACCTTTGGCATTCTAGCTATTAATCTGTTGAGGTAAGCTGGAGAAATTGCCCCCACGCTTCTAGAAGCAGCTCCCACAAGTTGGATTGGGTGGATGGGCACTTCTGGCGTACCATACGGTCAAGCTGCTCCCACAACAGCTCAATGGGGTTCAGACCTGGTGACTGCGCTGGCCACTCCATTACCTATGATAGAATACCAGCTGCTGCTTCTGCTGTAAATAGTTCTTGCACAATTTGGAGGTGTGTTTAGGGTCATTGTCCTGTTGTAGGATGAAATTGGCTCCAATCAAGCGCTGTCCACTGGGTATGGCATGGCGGAGCAGAGTGATAGCCTTCCTTATTCAGAATCCCTTTTACCCTGTACAAATCTCCCACCTTACCAGCACCAAAGCAACCCCAGACCATCACATGACCCCCACCATGCTTAACAGATGGCGTCAGGCATTCTTCCAGCATCTTTTCATTTCTTCTGCGTCTCACAAACGTTCTTCTTTGTGATCCAAACACCTCAAACTTGGATTCATCCGTCCACAACACTTTTTTCCAGTCTTCCTCTGTAACGAGCTAGACTGTTTTCAGATGTGTGAACATGATTGTACAAGGGTTTTCTAATCATCAATTAGCCTTCTGAGCCAATGAGCAAACACATTGTACCATTAGAACACTGGAGTGATAGTTGCTGGAAATGGGCCTCTATACACCTATGTAGATATTGCACCAAAAACCAGACATTTGCAGCTAGAATAGTCATTTACCACATTAGCAATGTATAGAGTGTATTTGTTTAAAGTTAGGACTAGTTTAAAGTTTAAAATTGAAAAGTACAGTGCTTTTCCTTCAAAAATAAGGACATTTCAATGTGACCCCAAACTTTTGAACGGTAGTGTATATATATATATATATATATATATATATATATATATAAAACTTTTTTTACATATTTTATTTGCCATGTCCAACTTCACTGTGTGATTATTATTATTATTATAGATATTAGTCAAGGTCTAAATCCCACCCATCTGCACCCTGGCCAATCAGCTTCCATACATAGTATCTAAAGCCCTGTGCTGTCTACTGTGTAGCTGTGGCGTGAGATACTGAATCTCAGCTCCCATTCAATTCAATAGGAACTGCAGTAACCCGGCCCCACCACTACAGAGTAGATGGCGCTGGGGTTCTGTTGTCCATCCCTGAGCAGTGGATGAGTTATATATTATACACCTGGAAAACCCCTTTAAATGGTCACATGTGATAGAACTACATGGGTGCACGTTAAAGGGTTTGTCTGAAAAATTGAAAAAAATAACATGGGCCTCTGGTTCTTGAAGAATGGAAGGTCCTATCCTATACCGTCTGTTACAACCCATCCCCCCTCCCTTTTTACAGCGCCCACTGGACTGAGCTCTGCTGCGTGTAAACGTTGCTGCGAGGCTTAAGTCCGTACATGATCTCCCCTGACAGATTGTGCAATGTACTGAACACCCAGACATTGCAAGGAGAGGGATTGTGATGAGTCCACTGGTCTCCATTACAGAGTACAAGCCGTGCAGGAGGTGGGACACTAGATCAGCCTTGGCGCTTACTTTACAATAGGGATTGACAAGCCCCCATATTCTTCAAGAACAAACGAATAAATTTAAAGGGCTAATTACTGGACAACCCCTTTAAGGACCATGATAAAATTGAATGAATACATCTTCATCTCTCCAAGGTAGAGCAGGTACGAGTAGAAGGAAATATTATACTGTCCATAGGGTTTTATCCAGCTTTCTAATAAAATGTCTCATCCATGGGTGTCACCTTGCCGTCCAATCCTGAACCAGGAAGCTCAGGACGCCTTAAAGGGGCAAAAAAACGGTCAATTGGTGTCAGAAAGTGATATAGATTTGTAAATTACTTCCATTTAAAAATCTCCAGTCTTCCAGTACTTATCAGTTGCTGTATGTGCTGCAGGAAGTGGTGTATTCTTTCCAGTCCGACACATTCCTCTCTGCTGCCACCTCTGTCCATGTCAGGAACTGTCTAGAGCAGTAAAAAATCTCCCCTGCTCTGGACAGTTCATGTCATGGACAGAGGTGGCGGCATGGAGCACTGTGTCAAACTGGAAAGAATACACCACTTCCTGCAAGACATACAGCAGCTGATAAGTACTGGAAGATTTGAGATTTTTAAATAGAGGTAAATTACAAATCTATATAGCTGATCTTAAAACCTTTCATTTTCTCCAGAGTTTCCCTTTAACATAAGGAAGTGCTGCAGCTCCTGGCATTGTCCATCCTATGGGAGTGTCTGACAATTCAATGTTTTCCATTCACTTTGCAGTATAGCTGTTTGGATAGATTTCCACCCACTCACGCCCGGCATTCAGTGCCATGTATACTACTTTTTAGCTGTTTTCCTCTCTTTAATGGCTTCTGCAAACTCCTCTAACAAGCGCTGGTGTCTCCATTCCCTTCTATTAAATGTAACAGGAGCAGCGGGAGAATAATTGCTCTAAATAAAGTTGCCTTTAAATGGTTTCCCTATTAAAACCACACTTCGCCCTTCTCCTGCCAGCGTCTTGCGGAGATGTATTATTTGCTTCAGTAAAGACTCAATGTAAAGTGCTGCAAGAATTAGAAAGAGTTCCAAAAAATTTCCATCTTTATTGGAAACCGGTTCTCCTCCCATCCTCCTCCAGTCCTTCTCCCATCCTCCTCCCATCCTCCGCACACAGAGGTGCCTGCTAATAACAAACGTGTGAAGCTAAGTAGAGCATCAATTATAAGAGGCAGGAAACACTCCGCAAGACTACAATGGAGGTGTGTGGGTATACAGCCTAGTCCTAAGGTTTCTGTAATAGTTTATTATAGAGGTGACTGCTGCTCCCCAATCTGTATGTCATAAAAGCTTCATAATGGTGTCATGGAAAGTTCAGCCAAATGCTAATATACTGTGTACAGATATGGTCACACAATATATTTTTTAATGACAAGAACGGCTGTGTTTTGCAATTAAACAATGGCCGTTCTTGTCATAAAAATAGGTGTTCCATTGAACTCAATGTAAACAGTGGCTGTTGCTCACACAGTTTATTGAACAATGGGCGTTCGCCATGGCTTTGGAAATAATTGAGTTGTCAATTATTTCCAGACTTTGTTCGTACAATGTGTGAACATAGACTGAAAGTGTTATAGGCCCTCTCCACCTGTATTATAGATCTGTACTTGATGTCCAGTTTACATGCAAAAGTTGAGAACTAATACTTCCCACAACTGTACATCACTATTATAATACTGCTCCTATATATACTGCTCCTATATACAAGAATATAACTACTATAATACTGCTTCTATATACAAGGATATAACTACTATAATACTGATCCTATATACAGGAATATAACTACTATAACACTGCTCCTATATACAAGAATATAACTACTATAATACTGCTCCTATATACAAGAATATAACTACTATAATACTGCTCCTATATACAAGAATATAACTACTATAATACTGCTCCTATATACAAGAATATAACTACTATAATACTCCTCCTATATACAGGAATAAAACTACTATAATACTGCTCCTATATACAGGAATATAACTACTATAATACTGCCCCTATATATAGGAATATAACCACTATAATACTGCCCCTATATACAGGAATATAACTACTATAATACTGCCCCTATATATAGGAATATAACCACTATAATACTGCCCCTATATACAAGAATATAACTACTATGATGTCACTTCTGGTGAATTATTTGGATCGGAACATCAGGCAGAGTCTTCTTCTGGATTCTTCCATCTTGCTAGTGATAAGATTAGGTGAGACGTCTCTATATGGACCCGGCAGATCGATGGTGACGTCCAGATCACATCATTAAAGAATTGATTTTTTTTTTGCTTTCTTTCTATTTCCAGGATTTGACACTTTTTATCTCTAGGTTTTTCCATTCGCTTTTCCTCGGAATCAATATGATTGTAATAATAGCCGGGTTTCCATGCAGACTTCTTACGCTTGACACATTGGGGCAGATTTATTACTCAACAGCATAAAACTAGAGCAGGCAGGGAGCAGCTGCGCCGCATACATCACCCTGGATAATATATAAGGCCCCGCTCTCTGCATGGTAAACACTTCACCTTGTCACATCCCGATTGGCTTCATTTACAGTAGAGTCTCCCAACTTGGTGACTCATCAGCTGTTGTAGAACTACTACTCCCAGTATGACCTAATGAATGACTGCTGTCAGGGTATATTGGGAGCGATAGCTGCGTAACATCTTGTAAGCTCTAACTTGTGGAAGCCTCAATTAGAGGAAGAATTCTATGTTAAAGGGGTTGGCCACTTTATAGTAAATTTGCTCTGTGTATAGTATTAGTAGGTGTACTCACTGTATATACTGACCCCTCATAGAGCTAAAATCAGATTCCCCTCCTCCAGGCTGTGCTGTCCTGCTCTGTGGTGATTCTGTCCATAAGATGGCCGACATGGAGGAGCATGTGACCATGCCCCGTCCCCCAAGTGTCCACCACTGAGCCTGTATATGCCTATGGAGGACACTGGGGCGGAGCACGGTCACATGTTCCTCCATGTCGGCCATCTTATGGACAGACCCGCCACAGAGCAGGACAGCACAGCCTAGAGGAGGGGAGCCTGAGTTCAGCTTTATGAGGTACACAGGGAGCTGCTGTCAGTATATACAGTGAGTACACTTACTGATACTGTACAATGAGAAATTTTTCTTCAAAGTGGCTAACCCCTTTAACTGAAAAAAAAAATAAAAAATATATATATATTTTTCTCCGGACGAGCCCCTAATATTTTTAGAGAGTCATTGGTACCGATCTCTAGAGCATTGCTTTCAAGCCTTTGGTTCCCCAGTATGCCCTGGGAGTTGTAGTTTAAGAATATAAAGTTACAACAACATTTTGCACTAAAATACGTTTATTTTCACTTAATTCAATCCTGCATTTTCTAAATAGAAATGTAGCTTAAAGGGGTACTCCGGCGATTATTTATTTTCAAATCAATTAGTGCCAGTTTTATAGATTTGTAATTTGGTTCTATTTAAAAAAAAAAAACCTCAAGTCTTCCAGTACTTATCAGCTGTTGTATGTTCTGCAGGAAGTGGTGTATTGTTTCAAGTCTGACACAGTGCTCTCTGCTGCCACCTCTGTCCATGTCAGGAACTGTTTAAAGTAGTAGCAAATACCCATAGCAAATCTCTCCTGCTCTCCAGACTGGGAACAATACACTACTTTCTACATAACATACCGCAGCTGATAAGTACTGGAAAATTTATATATTTTTTTTAATAGAATTAAATTGCAAATCTGGCAACCTTTGATTTGAAAGATTTTTTTTTTGGATCTGTGCAGAGAAATGTGCTGTGAGCTAACTGTTCTGGAAAGTTCCTGACAGGGACAGAGGTGTCAGCAGAGAGCGCTGTGTCAGACTGGAGAGAATACACCACTTCCTGCAGGACATACAGCAGCTGATAAGTACTGGAAGATTGGAGATTTTTAAATAGAAGTAAATAACAAATCTGTGTAACTTTCCAAAATTTTATTTTTGCTTCCTTTTAAAGCATTTGGTCCCCAATGTAAGCGCCCCCTATGTAATAGGTGCTATTTATAACAATGGGGGTCATGGCCCCCACCAGCTCTAGAATCCCAATATGACTGCTTCCTCTTCACCCTCTATAGGGTAGAGTACCTTGACTCTCCAGCTGTTGCAAAACTACAACTCCCATCATGCCTGGACAGCCAAAGCTAAAGCTTTGGCTGTCCAGGCATGATGGGAGTTGTAGTTTTGCAACAGCTAGAGAGCCATGGTTCCCTACCCCTGCTCTATAGCTATCCTCTTGTTTTTTAACCCTTCATCTCAGCCCAAAACTCTGACCGTCACCAACTTCCAGGCGCAGGCTGCATCTGCCGGAAACTTCCCTGTCAGTCGCTCCGCTCATTCGTTTGGTCCCTAAGGAGCTTTTGTTGCCATAGGAACCCCTTTAACCATCGCATCACTTTATAAATGAAACTGGCTGCATAATATTCCGCCACCGACACACACAAATCTGTGCCAAGGCGTTCACACTAGAATAGCTCGCCATGGATAATACATAAGCCCTGCATCTGTTTCCCCCCTTTTTCTCCTCGTTGGTATGTATGGGTGCTATAAGGGTGGGAGGTAAGGGGTTAACCTCGGCTGGCACTGCTGCCACTTAAGCGGGAGTCTTACCCCTATCGGATCACTGCGAGCACAAGACAGTGTGTGCACGCTCAGGGGTGGTCAGTGCTGGGGATGAGCCTGGCAGCAGCAGGTTGGGTGGTCCAGGTCTTAGTACCAGTCGATGCCCACCCCTCGTGTAACAACATAACGGAGCCTGGGAGGATGAGCTCAGCTGAGGTCGCTCTGGATCTGTAGAAGGGATCTACTTCGCAAGCCACCATGGACCTCTCCTTCATGGCAGCTCAGGTAAGGACTGGATGATGTCCAATCTTATCACTGATGTTATTATATATAATATATCTTATATTAGGATATATAATATATCTTAACATATAATATATCTTATATGTTAAGATATATTATATATCATAATATAATATATCATATAATTATATATAATATATCTTATCTTATTAAATATAATATATCTTAACATATAATACATCACATTATTATATATAATATATCTTAACATATATATTATGTTATTTTATATAATATATCTTATCTTATTATATATAATATATCTTAACATACAATATATCTTATCTTATTATATATAATATATCTTACAACCCATCGCTTCATTCTGTCCTATATGACTTGTAAAATGAGCAACGTGCAGGATCAGCGAAGATCAGGAAGATCTCAGGAGCATGTCTTATAGGATCTACTAGGATTATAACAAATACATAGTATTATGACATCACATGTGACCATTATACTATATAACTATTACCGGATGATGATGATGTGATTAGTTCAGGAAACTTGTATAATAGAAAGTAATACAGCCGCCTCCAGGCGTAACGTCACACTAAAGTAGTGGTAATTATTATTATAGCGTCGTAGTGAAGTGTATAATAGTATATATGTTATATCATAGTATCATAGGTTAAGATATATTATATCATGGTGGAGTCCAGATTGTTAGATGTTATAACATTGTGAACTGTATATAGAAATGCTGTCCAGGTTATAATAGCACAGTGCACTATATTACATTATAGTAGGGGTTATTATTATAGCATCATAGTCAAGTGTATAATAGCATAGAGCACTATGTTATATTATAGTACCGTATGTTAAGATATATTATATCATGATGGAGTGCAGATAGTTAGATGTTATATTATAACATTGTGAACTGTACATAGAAATGGTGTCCATAGCACAGTGCACTATATTACATTATAGTAGGGGTTATTATAGTATCATAGTCAAGTGTAAATTAGCATAGGGCACTATGTTATATTATAGTACCGTACGTTAAGATATATTATATCATGATGGAGTGCAGATAGTTAGATGTTATATTATAATATTATGATCTGTTTATAGAAATGGTGTCCTGATTATAATAGTACAGTGCACTATACTACATTATAGTATAGTGCTTTATAAAACACTGTATATAATAACATAGGGCAGTGGATTAGAGGATGCTCTAGCAGCATAGTGCATTATATTATATAGTGTCATATAGAGATGGGACAGGGTAGTATAGTTTACCTTAGCAGATGGTATATGCATATATATAATATGATAGTACAGAGCAGTATAGTGTATCCTATTATGTTACAGTACAGGCAGTGATAATAGGAGCACAGTGTGGTAGAATATCAGAGTATTACAATAGATTAGTATAGGACATACTATATGTTTTATAGGGGCAGTCAGTCATGGTATCATGCAGTATATTACCGTACAATGACGGGACACAGAGCTGGGGTCTCATTAACCCCTTATTTCTTTTGGTGATTTCATTAGGAAAAAAAAAAAATCAAAACAAGGGCACATGAAGCCTCCCTTCAGCACGTGGCCATAGTCAGGTGTCACAGCCCCGCCCCCTTATTTATCATTTGTCTGGATGAATTAATCCGCAGACTAATGACTCCCATGAGCAGCCGCACGCTTATTTATCGCCCGTTTCTTCCGCCGTATATGGAGGGAAATTACTTGGGTCTTTCTGCTATTTACAGCTGAAAAAACAAGTAAATGAAAACTGTGTGAACCTGGTCCTATAGATGACCTTATCCAGAGTCCATCAGTAATTACCTATATTATCAGTCATAGAGTCACAGAGAATCTATCTATTCCCTATCTATCTATCTATCTATCTATCTATCTATCTATCTATCTATCTTCTATCTATCTATCTCCTATCTATCTATCTATCTATCTATCTATCTATCTATCTATCTATCTCCTATCTATCTATCTCCTATCTATCTATCTCCTATCTATCTATCTATCTATCTATCTATCTATCTATCTCATATCTATCTATCCATCTATCTAATATCTATCTATCTATCTATCTATCTATCTCCTATCTATCTATCTATCTATCTATCTATCTATCTATCTATCTCCTATCTATCTATCTCCTATCTATCTATCTCCTATCTATCTATCTATCTATCTATCTATCTATCTATCTATCTATCTATCTCCTATCTATCTATCTATCTATCTATCTATCTATCTATCTATCTATCTCCTATCTATCTCCTATCTATCTATCTCCTATCTATCTATCTATCTATCTATCTATCTATCTATCTCCTATCTATCTCCTATCTATCTATCTATCTATCTATCTATCTCCTATCTATCTCCTATCTATCTATCTATCTATCTATCTCCTATCTATCTATCTATCTATCTATCTATCTATCTATCTATCTCCTATCTATCTATCTATCTATCTATCTATCTATCTATCTCCTATCTATCTATCTATCTATCTATCTATCTATCTATCTCCTATCTATCTATTTATCTATCTATCTATCTCCTATCTATCTATCTATCTATCTATCTCCTATCTATCTATCTATCTATCTCCTATCTATCTATCTATCTATCTATCTCCTATCTATCTATCTATCTATCTATCTATCTATCTATCTATCTCCTATCTATCTATCTATCTATCTATCTATCTACCTATCTCCTATCTATCTATCTATCTATCTATCTATCTATCTATCTACCTATCTCCTATCTATCTATCTATCTATCTATCTATCTATCTATCTATCTCCTATCTATCTATCTATCTACCTATCTCCTATCTATCTCCTATCTATCTATCTATCTATCTATCTATCTCCTATCTATCTATCTATCTATCTATCTATCTATCTATGTTCTATCTATCTATCTATCTATCTATCTCCTATCTATCTATCTATCTATCTATCTCCTATCTATCTATCTATCTATCTATCTATCTATCTATCTATCTATCTCCTATCTATCTATCTGCTATCTATCTTCTATCTATCTATCTATCTATCTATCTATCTATCTATCTATCTCCTATCTATCTATCTATCTATCTCCTATCTATCTATCTATCTACCTATCTATCTATCTATCTATCTATCTATCTATCTATCTATCTATCGTCTCCCATAGAGTTTAATGGAATTTCTTCTGTTCGTCTCAAAAACACCAGATAAGACTACCATAATAATGAGTATACAGACCCCAGTAGAACCTCAGTTTTCTCCTCTTACAGACCCCACCTTCTTACTGCTATAATTCAGGTTGCCCAACAAGTAGTCACCGGCAGGTTTATCGGAGTGTTTTCCGGGCTCCGTGTTTTAGGTAGAATCTAAAAATGTGTAACATATAGAGACAAAGTAATAGACAAGGGGCAGGAATATATCACGGAGGAAGACACCAGACTGTGAGACGTCAGAAGCAGAGGCCGCACCCCAGCGTGTAGGCGCCCAATCTGCCTGAGCAGTCACATGATCTTTACTGTCAATGTCCTGATACCAAACACAGGGCTTTCTATATTCTGCATCCTACATGGCCTCCAGCCGCGCACATCTGTTTGGGGGGGGGGGGGGTCACTTCTTGTCAACAGCCTGGATCCTATAAGAGGGAAGGAGGGGTCAATGACTGAACTGCAAGTCAAGGGGAGAGCTAATTGCTTAATGTAAAGGAAACACAAATGGACAGCCCCTTTAAGTGATGTAAAACACGGGTGACAAGTTCACTTTAACAAACAGTGATGCCAACTGACAGGCCATCAAATAATGATATTACGGAGAGCGTCGGCCCTCACTACCAGACTGAACGCTGTAAAGCCCCGGCCAGATGGAGCTGATGTTCAATGGACGTCATGAGCATCCAACATGCCGTGAATATTTTATGAGGGCTGCCATTCTTTTAGATGAAGCCAACATATGTCCCTTATACGCTATAAAAATAGATTCCCATGGGGCGGTGCTATATATCTATAAATCATTATATGTAAAACCTTACAAGATCTATTCATGGGAAGGGGCTACACATTTTGTAGATAACTTCTTACAAGACAATGATACAGTGAACCTTCTCTATGACTATATTTCTATATTCTGGGCTGATTTAAGGAGTTCCTGCTGGGAGAGCACAGCGACACCTTTTTAAAGGTTTATGAGTCACAGCGCCATTCTTTTGCTAGTGGCTGTGCTTGGTATTGCAGCTCAGTTGACTCAGACTAAGCTGCAGTACCAAGCCCTGCCACTATAAAAAGTGTGGCTGTGGGTGGTAAATGGTTAAAAACCATGGCCCCTTAGTCAGCCAGTGGTCATCAATGTAATATTCAAAAATATTCCTATTTGTTTAGTTGCCCACAGCTATAAAAGTAAAATTGTAAAAATATGTCTATATGCAGCCACCACTAGGGGGAGCTTATGAGCTCACTGCAGACAGATATAATATTGAGTTCAATGAGAGCTGTATAAACCTGAGCCATGTGACGTATTCACACAGGTTCATGGCAGATCCTTAGCCTTCATGCAAACAGGAATGTATGTGTTCATTGAGAGCTAGAAGAGATCTTGAAAATGTTAGTAGTCAGTAGATTGCAAGTCAGAATCTTGTATTGGTGACCCGGAAGGAAAGACCCTCAAAGAGTTTAAAGGGGTTGTTTACAAATAAAAGAAAAAAAATCAAATCAACTGGTGCCAGAGATTTGTAATTCACTTCTAAAATTTCCAGTCTTCCAGTACTTATCAGCTGCTGTATGTCCTGCGGAAAGTGGTGTATTCTTTTCAGTCTGACACAGCGCTCTCTGCTGCCACCTCTGTCCATGTCAGGAACTGTCAAGAGCAGCAGCAAATCCTCATATAAAATCTCACCTCCTCTCCAGACTGGAAAGAATACACCACTTCCTGCAGAACACACAGCAACTGATAAGTACTGAAAGTCTTGAGATTTTTTTAATTGAAGTACATTACAAATCTCTGGCACTTTCTGGCACCAATTGATTTGAAAGAGCTTCCCCTTTAATGGGATCTGTACAAAGAAGTGTGCATTGAGCTCCCTCTAGTGGCAATTGAAGGAAGACCATTTTTATCATTACCAAAAATGGCAGGGGGAGCACTATTAAGTCCTAAAAGCAAATAATTCTGTGTATTTTTACATAAAATCCCAGCGCATGACTTAACACCGTTCGTCCTTGATCACCACAATGGAGAACATCAGTGATCCCCAAAGTGCCATTTCTCGTAGACGCTGTAATCTATCATTCACCATTAACCCTGTGCAGGAAGAGGGAGGATAATAAAAATTCCACTCAGGAGAACGTCCTTTACATTCGGCTCCATATCCCTCCCTCTAATTTACAAGCTCTTTTCCTGAAGCTGAAGCCTTTGGTGTCTTTCTCTATATGCATCACATTGCGGGCCGGAGTGGGGGCTGCCGACAAGACGCGATTCACACTGTCAGCTCTTTATCACGCTACTAAATGAACAGTACACAGATTACAGGGAAGGAGAAGTGGAAGTCGTGAGGGGCTTCACAATGGGCTCGCTGTGTTATGTGATCAGCAATGCAACAGGTGTAAGATGAATGGAGCCGCTTACAATAGCTGAGCAAGGAGGAAAGTTACTATTCACTGTCAGCAAGCAGAGATCTCCACAATGTCTCCATTGTGCCAGGAATCCTCCAGCAGACACATCAGTAGCTTGTACTAGTTATCTATACATCTGATATTGTACACTGAGCATGCTATCACTTTTATTCTTTACTTTTTAAAAATCTCAAGTAAAATTATGTCTGTTAGCAGCCACCACTAGGGGGAGCTTATGAGCTCACTGCAGACAGATATAATATTGAGTTCAATGAGAGCTGTATAAACCTGAGCCATGTGAGCTATTTACACAGGTACATGGCTTGTTACATGACAGATCCTTAGACTTTGTGCAAACAGGAATGTATGTGTTCATTGAGAACTAGAAGAGATCTTGAAAATGTTGGTAGTCAGTATATTGCAAGTCAGAATCTTGTATTGGTGACCCAGAAGGAAAGACCCTCAAAGAGTTTAAAGGGGTTGTTCACAAAACAAAAAAATCTTTCAAATTGACTTGTGCCAGAGATTTGTAATTCACTTCTATTAAATAAGATCTTCAGTCTTCCAGTACTTATCAACTGCTGTATGTCCTGCAGGAAGTGATGTACACACAGTGCTCTCTTAACCGCACCGTATGCAACAACTACATGCGGACTTAACCGTACTATATTAATTTTAACCGCATTATATGTATTTTAACCTACAAATAATCAAGTCTATATCCTGTATTATACCATTTGCAACCGCATGAGATTTATATACAGAGATTTTTTTTGTAAGCTTGTAGTTACATGTTCATTTGTTTATATGTTTTTATGAATTTTAATTTTGATTTAGATAAAGTGTTATATATACATATTTACTTGTGATTTAATTATACTTCGAGATAATATTTTCGGGGTATTGCTAGAGAGCCTACTAATGATACATTTTTGATATGTCTGATGATATGTAGAAAGTTGCAGCAGTGCTTTGCTGAATAAAAAGTTAGAGATTTATCAAAAGTTGTTTATTGGAAAAGTGAAGCAGATAATGTATCTAAAGCAACCAATGAGATTGCAGCTCCCAGAAGACCCTTGGGATGATAAAGCCCGAGACCCCACAGCTCTGGGTGACTGCTCCATTTCTCTTTGCACCAGTTATCTCTTGCAGATTTTCTGCATGTAAAGTCACCTATACCCCTTCCATAGATGAACCTTACCCCCCTCCCCCCCTTCTCTCAGGGACACCATACACATTTACCATGATGGACGCTTATGGGGCAGAGTGCAGTAGGATAGAAGCAGTAGAGAGTGCAATACTGATGCGGCACAGGCAGAGGCGCCATACACAATGGCCCAGATTCCACTTCCACCTGGATTTTGTTGCAGTTTATATAAAACTTGACTCATGTGATTTGCGCCATATTTCTTACTCACCTTACACACTTGTCCGCCAGGTTCTCCCCCATCTGGTCCAGACCTCTGGGTTTTCGTTCGGTTTGTTTTCACCTCTACAAAGTTTGATTCCCAGAGATCACTGGCTCCTCGCTTCCACAGGAGATCCTCATCTTCAATATTATCTAATAGTGCCGCACACCATGCTCTCTACAGACAACAGCTTAATACACTGTGCCGCTGGATAGTGCTGCCACACATTTACCCCTTAATGTAATACTGCCATACACTGCACCCTCTGAATATAATACTGATACATACTAAACCCTAAAAATATAATACTGCCACACACTTACCACTTGTAATATGGCCATATTCTAAAGCCTCTGTATATACTGCCACACACTGCACCCTCTAATATACTGCCACACACTGCACTCTCTAATATACTGCCACACACTGCACCCTCTAATATACTGCCACACACTGCACTCTCTAATATACTGCCACACACTGCACCCTCTAATATACTGCCACACACTGCACTCTCTAATATACTGCCACACACTGCACCCTCTAATATACTGCCACACACTGCACACTCTGATATACTACCACACACTGCACCCTCTGATATTCTGCCACACACTGCACCCTCTAATATACTGCCACACACTGAACCCTCTGATATACTGCCACACACTGCACTCTCTAATATACTGCCACACACTGCACTCTCTAATATACTGCCACACACTGCACCCTCTGATATACTGCCACACACTGCACCCTCTAATATACTGCCACACACTGCACCCTCTAATATACTGCCACACACTGCACCCTCTGATATACTGCCACACACTGCACCCTCTAATATACTGCCACACACTGCACCCTCTGATATACTACCACACACTGCACTCTCTAATATACTACCACACACTGCACCCTCTAATATACTGCCACACACTGCATCCTCTGATATACTGCCACACACTGCACCCTCTGATATACTGCCACACACTGCACCCTCTGATATACTGCCACACACTGCACTCTCTAATATACTGCCACACACTGCACCCTCTGATATACTGCCACACACTGCACTCTCTAATATACTGCCACACACTGCACCCTCTAATATACTGCCACACACTGCACACTCTGATATACTACCACACACTGCACCCTCTGATATTCTGCCACACACTGCACCCTCTAATATACTGCCACACACTGAACCCTCTGATATACTGCCACACACTGCACTCTCTAATATACTGCCACACACTGCACCCTCTGATATACTGCCACACACTGAACTCTCTAATATACTGCCACACACTGCACCCTCTAATATACTGCCACACACTGCACCCTCTAATATACTGCCACACACTGCACCCTCTAATATACTGCCACACACTGAACCCTCTGATATACTGCCACACACTGCACCCTCTAATATACTGCCACACACTGAACCCTCTGATATACTGCCACACACTGCACCCTCTAATATACTGCCACACACTGCACCCTCTAATATACTGCCACACACTACACCCTCTGATATACTGCCACACACTGCACCCTCTAATATACTGCCACACACTGAACCCTCTGATATACTGCCACACACTGCACCCTCTAATATACTGCCACACACTGAACCCTCTGATATACTGCCACACACTGCACTCTCTAATATACTGCCACACACTGAACCCTCTGAATTAAATACTGCCGCTGTTAGGGGGTGAATAAATGTATTAGTTAGTCTGTGTCTCTCTGTTGTCTCCCCCCCCCCTTCCCCCCCACACACTTACAGGGGGGTGCTGGGTTTGATTCTGAGCTGGAGTATATAGAGTACAGGGGCTGGCTGGCAAATTTTAGCCCGGGGGGCAAGTACACAGCACTGGCCCATGAGTAGCAGGCTGACGGCCCATCCTTAAAGGACCACTCTGGCCTCTAACCTCTTACCTATAACATCTTCGGTCCTTCCAGTCATTGGTGACCAAATATCCTACTGTGCCCTGTGAAAGGGTCAGAACTCACTTTCCTGTATAAGTCTATGGGGCGGCTCAGTGATGACACAAAACGGTCCCATAGACAGATGCTAGGAAAGCTGGGTGACCTCTATCATACTGAGTATAAGATGCTGGAGAGCTGGGTGACCTCTATCATACTGAGTATAAGATGCTGGGAAAGCTGGGGTTACTGTATTTTTACAATAGTTTATATCACTCGATGTTCTTCTGTATATATGTCTCCTCTATGTACTCCTGTAAATATGTCTCCTCTATGTACTCTTGTATATATATGTATCCTCTATGTACTACTGTATATATGCCTCCCCCTGTATATATGTATCCTCTATGTACTGCTGTATATATGTATCCTCTATGTAGCAGGGACACATGCAGGCAGGGGCATTTCCGGGATAAGCGAGGGGGTGGGGGTGGGGATAGCGGGGCACATGCCTCCATCTAGGTAGAGTGTAGTAGTGGATGTATAGTGGATAAGGGGTGTAGTAGTACAGGTATAGATATGGGGTGTATTAGTAATACAGATGAGGGGGATTAGTAGTAGTACAGGTAAAGATGAGGGGTGTATTAGTAGTAAAGATGAGGGGAATTAGTAGTACAGGTATAGATGTGGGCTGTAGTAGTACAGGTATAGATGAGGGGTGTAGTAGAAGTAGTAGTAGTAGTAGAACAGGTAAAGATGAGGGGTGAAGTAGTAATAAAGGTATAAATGAGAGGTGACAGGGGCATACTGGGGGAAACTGGGGCAGCTGGGCGTGATTGGGGCAGGAGTGCACATATCCCTCCTCCTCTCACCCCGGCACACAGGTTCCCCTCCCGGCCACACGTGCAGGTCCCCGGTCTCTGGAGGAGGCCGCAGGCAGGGCTGTATTAACAGCTGCTGCTGCCCTAGGCACTAAACCTGAAGACACCCCATCTACACGCACCTATTGGCGATACCAGACCTGACCAATACCACCATACCCCCCACCCCCCTGGAAAAGACACCAGATTTACTGGCAAGTCTGAACGGGAGAAGGGAAACTAAAAAAATAAAAACAAAAGAATTAGTTTTTTCTGTCCCCCTGCTCCCTGGTGCTGCCCCCCTGCAAGGTGCTGCCCTAGGCACCGGACCACGGGTGCCTAGTGGTAAATACGGCCCTGGCCGCAGGGACTCTAGTGGTGATAGCGTCACTGCCATTACTGGAGCTGTACAGCGGGATCGGGGGATGCAGATCCCGCTGTTCAGCTCCAGGACCTGAAGCGACGCTATCACCACTACAGTTCCTGCAGCCTCCTCCAGAGACCAGGGACCTGCACGTGTGGCCGGGAGGGGAACTGGACGTGATATGTATAGCTGGGGCAGGTCAGTCGCGGCTCTGTTAGGCGGACTGCCCGACTGCCCTGCACCTCACCTCCGGCGCGACACTCCACGCACCGCCGCCCACCATGCACCTCACCTCCGCGCCGCCTGCTTGACCTGCAACTCCAGCCCAGCCGCCAACCCATCACTCTACGCTGCTCTGCCTGCAGTGATTTTTTGTGAAAATTTAATTTATGATTTTAATCTAAATCGATTATAACCTTCTGGGCAAATTTATTTGATTAATCGCCCAGCCCTAACTCCTCTGTATGTCTCCTCCTGTATATATGTATACTCTATGTACCCCTGTATATATGTCTCCTCCTGTATATATGTCTCCTCTATATACTCCTCTGTATGTCTCCTCCTGTATATATGTATACTCTATGTACCCCTGTATATATGTCTCCTCCTGTATATATGTCTCCTCTATATACTCCTCTGTATGTCTCCTCCTGTATATATGTATCCTCTATGTACTGCTGTGTATGTCTCCTCCTGTATATATGTATCCTCTATATACTCCTCTGTATGTATCCTCTATGTACTGCTGTGTATGTCTCCTCCTGTATATATGTATCCTCTATATACTCCTGTGTATGTCTCCTCCTGTACATATGTATCCTCTATATACTCCTGTGTATGTCTCCTCCTGTATATATGTATCCTCTATGTACTGCTGTGTATGTCTCCTCCTGTATATATGTATCCTCTATATACTCCTCTGTATGTATCCTCTATGTACTGCTGTGTATGTCTCCTCCTGTATATATGTATCCTCTATATACTCCTCTGTATGTATCCTCTATGTACTGCTGTGTATGTCTCCTCCTGTATATATGTATCCTCTATATACTCCTCTGTATGTCTCCTCCTGTATATATGTATCCTCCTGTGTAGGTCTCCTGTATATATGTATCCTCCTGTGTAGGTCTCCTGTATATATGTATCCTCCTGTATATATGTATCCTCTATGTCAGGAATAGGGAACCTTGGCTCTTCAGCTGTTGCAAAACTACAACTCCCATCATCTATGGTAAGCCTATGGCTGCCCAGGTATGATGGGAGTTGTAGTTTTGCAACATCTGGAGAGCCTTGGTTCCCTCCCCCTGCTCTATGGCCTGCTGTGTAGATCTCCTTCTGTGTAGGTACCTGGCTTCCTGCAGACACCATCTTCTCGGTCTTCAGGCTCTTCTAGCCCAGACACAGGAGAACCAGCTGGGAGGAGAGAGCGGCCTCTGGTGGCCGGAGGAAGATACTGCGTACAGCAGTTTGCTTTTTACCATAAGCCTCATAGGCTTATAGAAAGCATAATGGCCATAAAGGGGGCGGGGCTTACCGTCATGGGGGCGGGGCTTCAGCGGCCGCTTCCATCACAGTCCGGATCCACAGCCACAGGTAAATATGACTGAAGAGGGGCGGGGCTGTAAGCAGGGGAGGCACTGAGGACTCCAGCCAGCTGTCAGCAGCCATGCGGCCCTGACAACTGGGGGAAGACCGGCCTGGGGGGCATATGCCCCCCTGCCCCCCGGCCCAGCCCGCCCCTGATAGAGTATATAGTGTTTGTTTCTTTTGTGGTATTCTGCAGGATTTATTGTGACACTATGCATTATGACTGGTCACTGTCTTAGTGCCATGCGGCCCCCTGCTCCCCCGGCTCACAGACTCCCTGCACCTAAGGCTTCCAGGTGTTTATATATAAAATATTGCACTCAAAATGAAACGCTCTTAAAGGGATATACACACGGGTTTACATTTAATAGTTCTCAACATTAACATCGCAACAGGATCAATGTCAGTGATAGGTGAACAAAAATGGGGGCTAAATATTCAAAATTCTTGATTTATTTAAAGGGGTTATCCAGTGCTACAAAAACATGGCCACTTTTCCCCCCTCACTTGAATCCAGATTGGGTGGGGTTTCAAACTCATTTCCATTGAAGTAAATGGAGCTCAATGGCAAGAGAGGGGGAAAGTGGCCATGTTTTTGTAGCAATGACTTCCAGAGTCCATGGATGCTGCAGGTCATAGTAACACATATAGGACACACAGGCTGCTCGCAGGAGCACCTCATTTGTTGTGTCGAAAAATGACACTTGGGACCGGAAAACTGCTTTTTGCTTCTACACATGCATGCGCAGTTCTGCAAAGCGGACATGTATTCTTAAAGGGGTTGATCACCAACATTTTTTTTCTTTCAAGTCAACTAGTACCAGAAAGTGCCAGAGATTTGTAATTTACTTCTATAAAAAAAAAAATCTCAAGTATTCCAGTACTTATCAGCTGCTGTATGTCCTGCAGGAAGTGGTGTATTCTCTCCAGTCTGACACAATGCTCTCTGCTGCCACCTCTGTCTATGTCAGGAACTGTCCAGAGCAGCAGCAAATCCCTATAGCAGGGGTACTCAACAACTTTTAGTAGAGGTCCACTTAGCGGGGTCTATTGTCAAGTGAAGGTCCGAGCTGAACGTCAGTAGGAAATGTGTTTTGTTACTTTTCACAAACGTTGTTGAACTATTTACATACAGAATTGATGCTTGTTAGTGGGAAAACTGCAATTTTTTCTTTATCACCAGCCCCTATTTAGCCCCCCTGTGCGCTCCCCCAGTAGTTGATAGTCCCCCTATGTGCTCCCATAGTAGTATATAGCCCCACTGTGCACTCCCCCAGTAGTATATAGCCCCCCTGTGCGCTCCCCCAGTAGTATATAGCTCCCATGTGCGCCCCCAGTAGTATATAGCCACATGCTTTGTACTCCCCAGTAGTATAAAGACCCCTTGTGTGCTCCCCCTCCCATATAGCCCCCCCTGTGCACTCCCCCAGTAGTATATAGTCCCCCTGTGCACTTCCCCAGTAGTATATAGACTCACTGTGTGCTCCCCCCGTTTGTATTGCGACCCCTTGTGTGCTCATCCCGTTTGTATTGCGACCCCTTGTGTGCTCCCCCCGTTTGTATAGCAACCCCCTGTGGGCTCCCCCCATTTGTATAGCAGCCCCCTGTTTGTATAGCGACCCCCTGTGTGCTCCCCCCGTTTGTACAGAGACCCCGCTGTGTGCTCCCCAGTAGTATATAGCCCCCCCTGTGCTCCCCCTCTCATATAACATAAAAAACCAAACAATTATACTCACCCTGGTCTGGGCATCTCCTCTTCTTTTCACTCTTGTGGCCGCACTGCAGCGGTCACAAGAGGCCGCTCTCCCTTTATTCTGGCGCTTGCGCAGTGACGTCACTCGAGCGCTTACACCAAAGATGGAGAGCGGCCTCCGCTGACCCCTGCGGTCACAAGAGTGACTGACAGAGAGGGAGCCAATAGCTCCCTCTCTGTCTGTGCCGCTGCTGCACGATAACCAAGAGCGCTTGTTAGGAGCGCTCATAGTTACTGTGCAAAGGGGAGCAGCTCTGCAGCCAGGGTCCGAACAGCTGGCTTTCTCAGCCAGTTTAGGACCTCTGCCCTATAGAAAACCTCTCCTGCCCTCCAGACTGGAAAGAATACACCACTTCCTGCAGGACATACAGCAGCTGATAAGTACTGGAAGATTTGAGATTTTTTAATAAAAGTAATTTACAAATCTCTGGCACTTTCTGGCACCAGTTGATATGGAAGAATTTTTTTTTGTGAACAATCCTTTTAATAAGAAGAGGGAATATATCTCGATGGGGAGAGATGAAGCATCGGAAATCTGGAGGTCCTTATAAACAATAGAAAGTTGCTAATTCACACAGGATTGGACAACTTTTTTTTTTTTGAATAATTTGTAACCAGGAAGTGGAATTCTGGGTAATTGGGAAAAACAGTAGGCAAAACGAGACATGTATTAGCTATGTGACCTAACATACTGTATAGACTGAGGGAGTCCAGGAACTGTTTGGGTTTGTATCCCGTCCAACCAATGAGCTGCTCACATGGCTCCAGATAGAGAATCAACCATCTGTTTTATTAAATCAGATTCCACGTACTCCTCCTCATTAAAATACCAGAGACTCCGAACACTGATGTAATGGAATGTGAAAAGATCCTTTGAGCCTTTATACATAATTCACAATGTTTCCAACTCACACAACCTCTCGTCTCAAATCAGATTCTGCCATCAGATCTCCTGCAGATACACGGAATAGAGAGAGCCGGAACACGAGCAGAATACTCTACTAGTTATAGTCAGACACATAGGAGCAGGGCCGCCATCAGGAATTTCGGGGCCCCATACAACCAAAGTGTCTGGGCCCCCCACATTAATAAAAAAAAAATAGTGTGTTCGCCCCACGCCTTGCTGGGAGGTATAATTTGGTTCCGATCAATTCTAGAGAACTGGCTCATATACCCCATTTTCCTCAGTGGCTTAAAATGTAACCTCTGTTATACAGTTATAAAATTGTAGAAACTAAATGTGAACAAGGTGCAATTTAAATATCACCATACAGACACTTACTTGTATAGCTGCCTCTTGGGCTCTGTATGCAGTGCATTATATTCACCCCTGCAACGTACAATTTATAGCGTGTCTACAAGCCCAGCGGGGCTCATTATGATGGAGACTAAAACTTATACAAGAGTGGGGCAGGGGTTCCCCTGTATTCAGAATGCTGTTGAGTACTAGGCAATGCCCCGTTTGGGGTTATTGAATTTCGAGGGTCTGGGGGGCTGTTTGATTTGTATATGTTCACCAATATCCCCCCCCCCCCCCCCCCCCCGGTATGCTCACTAACAGAATATGTTGATAAGGCTAATATAATGAGGCTGTTCCATGTTAGTGAGCATATACAAATCACCCCCTCCCCCAGGCAGACTAGTTTAGCTCACCCAAGCCAGTGGTAGCGAATACATGGCGGTGAGAACGCTTTCTAGGAGATCCTGTTTGTGCAGCAGAGGTGTCTTTATCCTGCTCTGCATAGACCCTCGAAATTCAATAATCCCAGACGGGGCATTGCCTAGCACTCAACAGCATTCTGAATACAGGGGAACCCCTACCCCACTCTTGTATAAGTTTTAGTCTCCATCATAATGAGCCCCGCTGGGCTTGTAGACACGCTATAAATTGTACGTTGCAAGGGTGAATATAATGCACTGCGTACAGAGCACAAGAGACAGCTATACAAGTAAGTGTCTATTTGAATTGCACCTTGTTCACATTTAGGTTCTACAATTTTATAACTGTATAACAGAGGTTACATTTTAAGCCACTGGGGAAAATGGGATATATGAGCCAGTTGTCTAGAATTGATCTCACACACAGACACCAGCACACATGTATACAGACACCAGCACACATGTATACACACATACAGACACCAGCACACATGTATACAGACACTAGCACACATGAATACAGACACCAGCACACATGTATACACACATACAGACACCAGCACACATGTATATATAAACACACAGACACCAGCACACATGTATTTATAAACACACAGACACACACTTACTCTGACCAGGGAAGCTCCAGGTCCCAGGTGCTGCAGTCCCTCTCCTCACACAGCGGCTCCCCGCCCCTCCCCCTCCTTCTCCGACATCCCAGCACAAGTGAAAGCAGGAAGAGGAGATAGTGAGGGGTGGGGCCCTGTGTCTCTACTGCTTCTTGCCTGTGCGGTACAGCTGTCAGGAGCCTGTATGCAGGGAGGCTGGATGGCCGGGCCCCCCTGGATCCTTGTTTGAGCTCGGGCCCCTGACAGCTGTACCCAGGGGCGTAGCTAAAGGCTGATGGGCCCTGGTGCAAAATGTTAGCTTGGGGCCCCCCATCTCACCCGATCAGGCAAAGTCCTATCTAACGTTATATCCAATTACTCTAATGTGCCACCATGTTCTAATGCCCTGTAACTGCCTCCACCTCATGTACTGCACTACTGCCCCCTATAATTAATGGACTGTACTGTGTCATTGTCTAATCATTGTATTCCAATCTTTGACTCTCCAGCTGAAAAACTACAACTCTCATCATGAACTGCCAGTTGGAAACGATGGGGGTTGTAGTGCTGCAACCTGAAGAGCCACATGCTGCAAAACTACAACTCCCATAATAAACTGTCAGCAGGGCACGATGAAGTTTGAACTTCTGCAACCTGGAGAAATCACAGTGATATCACCTGCAGTCCTATGTAACACCACATAACACAGTGGTATCTCTGAGTACAGATAATGTAGTAGATTTCACCTGCAGTCCTATGTAACAGCACAGATAACACAGTGATATTTCTGAGTATAGATCATGTAGTAGATGTCACCTGCAGTCCTATGTAACAGCACAGATAACACAGTGATATCCCTCTGAGTACAGATAATTTAGTAGTCACCTGCAGTCCTATGTAACAGCACAGATAACACAGTGATATCTCTCAGTACAGATAATGTAGATGTCACCTGCAGTCCTATGTAACACCACAGATAACACAGCGATATCTCTGAGTACAGATAATGTAGTAGCTGTCACCTGCAGTCCTATGTAACACCACAGATAACACAGCGATATCTCTGAGTACAGATTATGTAGATGTCACCTGCAGTCCTATGTAACACCACAGATAACACAGTGATATCTCTGAGTACAGATAATGTAGTAGCTGTCACCTCGGGGCGCCCCTACTAAATGATGTTCTACAAAATAAGAAAACCGTCATACAGGGACTCACAGGTGACGTCTTCTTTGATCTGAGGCGTCACTTTCCCTTTTCCTCTCCATCCGGCCCAGACCTCCATGATGATTTCTTCCAGATACGTTTCATCCCCTTAGAACCTGCGAGACAAACAATTTAGGCTCCGCACATTTCTAGCAGCTTCCTTTCCTTTCTCCCCCCTGTAGGCTCCCATAGTAACTGCGCTGTGTGGGATGCCCCCTGTATGTAGGATTCCCTGCTGTGCCCCCATGAGCTAATAATGCCCCCAGAGGTGCCCCCATGAACTAATAATGCCCCCAGAAGTGCCCCCATGAACTAATAATGCCCTCAGAGGTACCCCGATACACTAATAATGCCCCCAGAGGTGCCCCCATATACTAATAATGCCCCCAGAGGTGCCCCCCATGAGCTAATAATGCCCCCAGAGGTACCCCCATACACTAATAATGCTAGAAATGTGGGATGCCCCGTGTATGTAGGATCTCCTGCTGTGCCCCCAGGAACTAATAATGCCCCCTGCTGTGCCCCCATGAGCTAATAATGCCCCCAGAGGTGCCCCCATGAACTAAAAATGCCCCCAGAGGTGCCCCCATTAGCTAATAATGCCCCCAGAGGTGCCCCCATACACTAATAATGCCCCCAGAGATGCCCCCATGAGTTAACAATGCCCCCAGAGGTGCCCCCATATACTAATAATGCCCCCAGAGGTGCCCCCATATACTAATAATGCCCCCAGAGGTGCCCCCATATACTAATAATGCCCCCAGAGGTGCCCCCATATACTAATAATGCCCCCAGAGGTGCCCCCATATACTAATAAGGCCCCCAGAGGTGCCCCCATGAACTAATAATGCCCTCAGAGGAGCCCCCATGAACTAATAATTCCCCCGGAGGTGCCCCCATATACTAATAATGCCCCCGGAGGTGCCCCCGTGAACTAATAAAGCCCCCAGAGGTGCCCCCATGAACTAATAATGCCCCCAGAGGTGCCCCCATGAGCTAATAATGCCCCCAGAGGTGCCCCCATATACTAATAATGCCCACAGAGGTGCCCCCATGAGCTAATAATGCCCCCAGAGGTGCCCCTATATACTAATAATGCCCCAAGAGGTGCCCCGATGAGCTAATAATGCCCCCAAAGGTGCCCCCATGAACTAATAATGCCCCCAGAGGTGCCCCCATGAGCTAATAATGCCCCCAGAGGTGCCCCCATGAGCTAATAATGCCCCCAGAGGTGCCCCCATGAGCTAATAATGCCCCCAGAGGTGCCCCCATATACTAATAATGCCCCCAGAGGTGCCCCCATATACTAATAATGCCCCCAGAGGTGCCCCCATGAGCTAATAATGCCCCCGGAGGTGCCCCCATGAACTAATAATGCCCCCGGAGGTGCCCCCATGAACTAATAATGCCCCCAGAGGTGCCCCCATGAGCTAATAATGCCCCCAGAGGTGCCCCCATATACTAATAATGCCCCCAGAGGTGCCCCCATATACTAATAATGCCCCCAGAGGTGCCCCCATGAACTAATAATGCCCCCAGAGGTGCCCCCATGAGCTAATAATGCCCCCAGAGGTGCCCCCATATACTAATAATGCCCCCAGAGGTGCCCCCATATACTAATAATGCCCCCCAGAGGTGCCCCCATGAGCTAATAATGCCCCCAGAGGTGCCCCCATATACTAATAATGCCCCCAGAGGTGCCCCCATATACTAATAATGCCCCCAGAGGTGCCCCTAAAATAATAAACATCCTACTCACCTAATCCGCGCTAATATATACAGCCCAGCATACCATTATATATAGAGCCCAGCATAAAATAATATATATATATAGCCTAGCATACAATTATATATATATACAGCCCAACCTACCATTATATATATACATACAGCCCAGCATACCATTATATATATATATATATATATATATATACAGCCCAGCACCAGCATATCATTATATTTATATATACACACAGCCCAGCATACCATTATATATATAGTGTACCCCCAGTGTGATGTTATATCAGAGGAGTGGCCGGTCACTTGCTAGGTGGTGAGGTGTGACTCCACACCGGAGGTGGTTGGCCGAGATACAGCCGGGCCTTGGAGTGTTACTTTGTGACCCCAGTGTCGGGAATGCACACAGGTGTGATGGCACGTCTGCTCTTAGTTAACACGGCCGTTGTACCTTCCCCTGTGGTCAGTGTCCTGCCGGGTTGCTACGGGATCCCTTAGGTTAGTGTGTTCACAGATGGCCAGAGTGGTGTAGTGACCTTCCCGGACTATCGGAACCACCACCCACAGAAAGGGGAAGTGTCCCAAGGTTGTGGTGTGTGCTGTGTCAGTGGAAAGCAAAAAATCACAGAGTCTCTTTAACTTAAATAAGCTTGGATTTTACTAGAAAGTGTTTGGTTGGAGTAGGTTGCAAGATTATAATGTCTCTTTTGATAAAGCACCAGGTAATACAGTAGTATTTCTGTAGTTTCAGACAAATCCGTGACAATAAAGAGTAGACAATGCAGTGTAGGATATAGTCGTGCCAACTCGGTAGTGTGCTGAGTGGTACGAAGAAGCAGAGTAGCAGAGAGGAGGATGCTATGAGAGTCACAACCCATGTAGTACTGTGCTCTGTGGATGTTGGAGGATGAGTTAGAATACTTTGAAGAAGAAGAAGAACACCTGTGCCCGTTTATTGACCTTGAATTAGTCTTCGCACCATCTTATGCCCACTAGACTTGGCTGAACCTTCCTAGAGGATGACACAGGCCCCATACCTTATTACCTGGGATGCAGGGGCATAACTAGAAATGGCTGGGCCCCATAGGAAACTTTTGATTGGGGCCCCTCCTCCTTCCCGGCTGACCACTAAGCCATCAAGTGTAGTCATAACTGCAAGCATTTGTAAGGAGTGCTTTGCAGAACCCGAGAGGCCCGTTTGGTCACCTGGTGCTGCAAATTATTACAGCTCAGGGGGCCTAGTGTATTGCAGGAGCAGGCCATGGGGCCCCCTAGTGTGGTGGGCCCCATATCAGCCGCTATGGCTGCTACAGTGGTAGTTACATCCCTGCTGGGATGAGCGGAATGCTGAGGGTTCCCTGCTGACACCTGCACTGCGAGATAAAGTTCATAGGCTTATCGCAACTTTGCTCTATGCGGATCAGTTACTAGCTCTTTGGCTTAGTTGTGGATACTGTCCTGCTCTGTTATTTCTCCTATTTCAAGATGGGTTTAACAGTGCATAGTGCCGTGTAGCGTTACTAGTCAGAAAGTTGTTAGAGCTGTACTGTCTTGCTTCCTTCCCATATGGGGTTCTGGCTAAGACTGACTTGAGAAGGGGGACCTGGCAGAGGGCCAGGGCTCAGATAAGACCACTGTGGAGAGCCATCTAGCTAGTGTCCTTCCTCCATAATGCCTAACACAAAAGACCTTTGCTCCTCCGCCACTCATGTGACTTACTTCCCTAGCGTAACTAATGTGCGCTGTGAGTGGAAGAAGAGTGCAACAGAAGAAATAAGGACAGAGTTGATAGCAAAGAAGAAAAACAGATTCCTACTGGTCTGCAGTTTTAGGTGACACATAGAAAAACAATAACCCGTTACATCCTTCAGCTGTGCAGCTTCCAAATACACATACACAATACAGCGACATCTAGTGGCAAACTTAAGTACCACTTTCATCACCACACAAGTACAATAAATACAGACTTTTGCAAAGGGTGTATATAACTGTAATACCCATGGTAGGACACCACATATATATTTATACAGCCCAACATACAATTTACTTTCCCCACCACCTGGTTGCACTGGTGACTCATTTTAAGGTTGTCAGAAATCGCTTCCCCTAAATCCTTCTCTCCTGAAGTCTTTGCCAACACAGAACTGCCGATATAATACTCAGATAGAGGATTCCTCCTCCCCAAGTGCATTATTTTACATTTGGAAACATTGAACTGCGGTTTCCATAGATTTGACGACTTATCCAGTAAAGCTAAATCATTTTCCATATTACTGACTTTCTATCCAGGAAAGGAGTCAACCATAAAAAGATGGACTCTTTAGCCTAACGGATTGCTACCTTTCTCTTTTTCTCATTCTATGTAACGTCTATGTGCAATCTGTATGGAGAAATACAATACATTTTGTCCTGTTCTTTTTAGAGGTTTGCAAATTAATAATAGGAAAATCTTGGCCACAGAAGGGAAGGGAACATCCTGTACTGCAAAAAAAAAAAAGAGAAAAAAAATTAAAAAATCTAAATGATACAATCAGAATCATTTCACTTGCCCACATAATACCAGCGCTGGCTTCAATCAGAATAATACAGAGCAGCACAAAGGATCAGGTACCAGGCGGCATCATTACGCTGGGTGATTGGGATGTGAGACTCCAGCTGGAGTGCTCCAGTTACATTAAAAATAAGCCCGGCTAATTACGGGGGAGGGGACACAATGTTCGGTTATTATAGTACTTTACTGATGGAAATGATTTATGAGCATTATCTCTATCTGAGAAAGGCAAAGCAAGAGGCGGAGGCTGTGGATTCCCCTGTGTAAATGCAGGGTTGAATACTGCATGAAATGATAAACTGGATGTGTATGTGTATACACCTGTGTATATACAAATACATGCAAAGAAATTGAGTGAAGACTTCAGTGATATTCTCATTCCTATTAGAGCATAGTGACTCTTGGTAAAAAGGCCAAGCTTAAAGGGGTAAAACGTTATACAGATTTGTGTAAAAAAAAACAACTTCAGTTTTCCAGTACTTATCAGCTGCTGTGTGTCATGCAGGAAGTAGTGTATTCTTTCTAGTCTGTCACAGTGCTCTCTGCTGCCACCTCTGTCCATGTCAGGAACTGTCCAGAGCAAGAGAGGTTTTCTATAGGGATTTGTTCCTGACATGGACAGAGGGGGCAGCAGAGAGCACTGTGTCAAACTGGAAGGAATACACCACTTCCTGCAGGACATATGGCAGCTGATAAGTACTGGAAGACTGGAGATTTTTTTAATAGAGGTGATTTACATTATTATTATTATTATTATTATTATTATTATTATTATTTATTATGTAATCGGCTGATCGTTTATTTAAGTTCAAACCTAAAATTATCGGGCACAGACTGTGCATCGCTGCGCAGAATAGCGATGTGCGGCGGGCTACTGACAATTCCACAGGCACCCTACTTTACCTAGCATGTTGCAGGTCTTCTCCTGCGCTCCTTCTTCCTCCCGGTCCCATGTGCAGCAGCAGCTTCGGTGCGGCCTGTCTTAGCTGATGGACCAATCAGCCAATCACTGGCCAGGACTGCCGCGACCAGTGATTGGCTGAGCAGTCTGTGAGCTCAGACAGGCCGCTCCGAAGCTGCTGCTGCACGCAGGACCGGGAGGAAGAAGGAGCGCGGGAGAAGCCCTGCAACATGCTTAGGTAAAGTGTGGTGGCAAGGGCTGCAAGGACATTGGTAACGATGTCCCTGCAGCCCTCGTTAAACAATTATAGGGCCTTGTAATAGGCCCAGTAAACGTGTGCCGATCTAGCTGATCGGCTCTCGTTTACATTATTGATCGGGCCCAATTGGCCCGTGGAATAGGACCCTTAGAGTCAGGGGCCACGCTGGTTCCATTCAATTTTCTTAAGAGGCTTTGTTGAAAACCCTACACCAGACCATCTGCTCTCATAGAAAATAAGGGGAGAGGGAATTGGTATAAGGGTCATAAAGGGTTAAGGCACATAAACCCTCTGTTCTGGGTGCCAAGCCTGGAGGCATAGTGGGGACTCATTTAAATGACCCTTTTATATCTACTGTTGCAATAGCACCCACTTCTAGTATTAGCCAATCTGGAGTGATGTCCGTGCATTGTGTAGACCTGTTAGGACCCCAAATGCTGGAGAGGAGCAGCGCTGTCTAGAGATGCACAATGGTGGTGCGCACCAAACTGAGCTGGATCTCCACCTTTCCCGGATGCCTATGTCAGCCACATGGCCTCTTCTATGGTCTGCTTACTTGCATGGTAACAAGTTGCCCTCGGTTCTCATTTTTTATTTTAAGGAGCAATTTATGGAAATTATTTTCCTTCAGCAAAAAAGAGAAAACACAGCTTTGGGGTCATGGATTTTGCTGTCATTTACATGATTTATTTTTTCTGTCAAAGGTTGGAAGCTGTTAGCAGAGAGATGAAATATTCATAGTATCTGGCGGTGAGGTGGATATTAGCACATCAGACAGGAGCAGTAAACATTTCATGGTGCGATAGAGAGAAACGCATTTTAATTTGGTTTTCAAAAACTCACTGTCTACCAAAACAGAAACTTCTATTGATTTCCTGGAATAACTGACAGACAGCCCGATCCCGAATGTACACAACAGGATCATTTCCATAATGGTGTCCGCTTAGTATTAAAGATCAACTGTAACAACTATGGATAGAAATGTAGTTATAATGCCCTCATGTTCAAGAATATCACCTCTATGTACAAGAATATAACTACTATAATGCTGCCCCTATATACAAGAATATAACTACTATAATACTGATCCAATATACAAGAATATAACTACTATAATACTGCACCTATATACAAGAATATAACTACTATAATACTGATCCAATATACAACAATATAACTACTATAATACTGCCCCTATATACAAGTATATAACTACTATAATACTGTCCCCTATATACAAATATATAACTACTATAATACTGTCCCCTATATACAAGTATATAACTACTATAATACTGCTCCTATATACAAGAATATAACTACTATAATACTGCTCCTATATACAAGAATATAACTACTATAATACTGCTCCTATATACAAGAATATAACTACTATAATACTGCTCCTATATACAAGAATATAACTACTATAATACTGCTCCTATGTACAAGAATATAACTACTATAACACTGCTCCTATATACAAGAATATAACTACTATAATACTGCTCCTATGTAAAAGAATATAACTACTATAATACTGCCCCCTATATACAAGAATATAACTACTATAATACTGCCCCCTATATACAAGAATATAACTACTATAATACTGCCCCTATATACAAGAATATAACTACTATAATACTGCCTCCTATATATAAGAATATAACTACTATACTACTGCTCCTATATACAGGAATATAACTACACTTATAGGACTATGGTCTCCACCCTTTGGCTCTCTAGTTGTCAGAACACTACACCTCTTAGGAATAGTTATGCAATATATATAGACCCACACGCTGGAGACCACTCAATGAGAATATAATTTATATTTTGTATATTTTTATATTTACGCGCAGTTTTCCAGTTTATATGCCATGCTGATCTCCTGTCTATTTCCCTCCACAGCTCCCTGTTATGGGAGGAGCTTTTATGGACTCTCCGAACGAAGAATTTGGAACAGAATATTCCCTATTCAATTCATCGGCCAACGTCCATGCTGCTTCATTCGTCCAGAGCCCCCCCGAGGAGCCGTCGCGGTCCTCCAATGACGCTATATTGTTATGGATTGCCATTATTGCCACCATTGGAAATATTGTGGTGGTCGGAGTGGTCTACGCCTTTACTTTTTGAGAAGGATGACACTGACTCTTCAAGCCGCAGACTATTTTTTATTGATGTTCTTTCTGTGTTCATAATTTACATCCTGTCAGACCGAAAAAGAAAAGATCATGAAACATTTAATAAAAAGAAACAATGTTTCTCTGTACAAAGGAAATAAGTTAAAGTGCTATGCGGGGACCGCACCGTCATCAGTGGAACCGACTGCCACCAATGACTGCATTATAGTTGTATTATTATAGACTAAGCAATATATGCCAATGAAATGACCCCTGTGGATCTTATGGGGGCCATGAAGAGGGAACAATGGGTCGGGGTGACCCTATTCTTTTGTACAAGTAAATCATCTTTTTAGGCACGGCCATGGGGGAAAGAAGGGGTGAACACAACCCAATGCTTGTGCTATTTTTCTGTACTACAAGCACTGTAAAGGGGTGAACTAGCACCAGGAGGGGTGAACCAACAAGCAGAGGGGTGAACTAATACAAGGTGCCGTTAACCAAAACTCAGAGGGATGAACTTATATGAGGAGGGGTGAACCAACACTTTGAGGGGTGAACCTACAGAAGGAGGAGTGAACTAATATGAGGTGGGGTAAACCAACACTCGGAGGGGTGAACTAATACGAAGAGGAGTCAACCAACAATCGGAGGGATGAACTAATAAGAAGAGGGGTGAACCAACATGAAAAAGCGTGAACCAACACGTGGAGGGGTGAACTAATACAAATAGGGGTGAACCAACATGGGGAGGGGTCAACCAACATGCGGAGGGGTCAACCAAAACTCGGAAAGGGTTAACCAATACGAGGAAGGGTCAACCAACACTCGGAGAGCTAAACTAATAAGAAGAGGGGTAAACCAACATGAGAAGGGTGAACCAACACACGGAGGGGTGAACTAATACAAAGAGGGGTGAACAACAGGAGGAGGGGTGAACCAACATGCGGAGGGGTCAACCAACACTCAGAAAGGGTGAACTAATACGAGGAAGGGTCAACCAACGCTCGGAGAGCTGAACCTACACAAGGAGGAGTGAACTAATATAAGGTGGGGTCAACCAACACTCGGAGGGGCGAAGTAATACGAAGAGGGGTGAATCGACATGAGGAGGGATGAACTAATATGAGGAGGGGGTTAACCACATGGCTTTAATCAGTCCGCAGAACAAATATTTTGAAACAAATTTATTTTTGGAAAATCTCAATGGAATTTTTATTAATGAAGAGAATTTCCATCTGTGGATGAAGGAAAACATGTGTGACGGTTTACTTATTTGGCTCCAAGAAAAACGACAAAACGGTCAGATAGAAGAATGTCATGTGAGATACTGTTCTTACACGGTACTAAGGTAGAATGTCAGGTGTGTAGAAAGCAGCCGTGCCTGAGGGTCCAGCATCTGTGGGGTCTCTATTCTGCCCCATGCCAATAGGGGGACCCCAGCAATGGGTCCCTGTCCGGTACAATCAGTGGAGTAGGAAGAATCTATCCACGTCACCTACAGATTTTGATACTATGGGGGAGATTTATCAAACTGGTGTAAGGTAGAATTTGTCTCAGTTGCCCCTAGCAACCAATCAGATTCCACCTTTCATTTTTCAACGAATCTGTGAGGAATAAAAGTTGGAATCTGATTGGTTGCTAGGGGCAACTGAGACAATTCAAATTTACACCAGTTTGATAAATCTCCCCCTGTGTCAATAAGTGATGTCACCGTTCCCGATGATGTCACTAGTCCTTCCCCTGATTGATGTCATTTTGCCGAGAAAAATAATTAATTTCTTCTAAAGCCAATTTGTAGAAGATGATCAAGGGCTTTTTTCTTTCTTGTCTGGGATATTTTCTATGCCAGGTAACTATAGAGGACGCAGAAGGCTTTACAGGGTCATTGTATTATATGCTTATGAGGTTTTTTTTGTAAATTGCTTAAAATAAAACTTGTTTTTAACGTTATAAAGAAATTGGACATTGGAAGAATAAATATGTTTTTCTAGGAATAATGATTAATGACAAAAACAATTATTATTATCCATATTCAAAAATTTTTCTAATTTTGAAGAGTTTTTGAGGAATGATGACGTTGAATATTGGAAGTATAGAATTTTATGAGATAATTTATTAACTATAGAAATTAAGGTGCATATATTATTATTATTATTATTACTAATCCCAACTCGATCATTAGAGACCAAAGCTACAGTTGTGTGTTCTGTTGTCATATTCTTATGATCTTAGTGAAATTGAGAAAATTGTAAAATAAAACATGAAAAAAAAAACCCAATTTATTATATAAATCAATCAATCAACCCTTGCAGTCATGCCCTGTGCATACTTGTTTCTTTGGGCAGCAGTGTAAGGGTCCTATTACAAGGGCCAACTACGGACCGATCATTTTAGTTTACTGGACCTATTAGACGCCCTGTTAATTGGGCAGTAAGGGCTGCATGAACATCGTTAGCGATGTCCATGCAGCCCTTGCCCAAACACCTGATACCTTACCTCTCTCGCTCCTGCCTTCTCTCCTGTGCTTCGCAGCTTCCTGCCACGGCCTGCGATAGGCTAAGCAGCTTGTCAGCTGACAGGCCACTCAGATAGGCGCTCGTTTACTGAACCTAGTGGACGGCCCCATAATCGGGCAGTAAGGGCTGCATGGACATTGTTAGCAATGTCCATGCAGCCCTTGCCCAAACACCTGAAACCTTACCTCCTCCCACTCCCGGTCTCCTCTCCTGTGCTCGGCTGCTTCCCAGTCCCGGCGGCAGTAGCTTCTGAGCAGCCTGTCAGCTGACAAGCCGGTCAGACACCGCTGCCGCCACGACCGGGAAGCTGCGGAGAACAGGAGAGAAGACCGGGAGCGGGGAGAGGAAAGGTATTAGGTATTTGGGCAAACGTCAGCCATTGGCCACACATTGCTATTACACAACGCCTGACTATTTTGGGTCCAAACCTAAACCAACGATCAACCGATGATCTTTTTCATCAGTTGATCGTTGTCTCTATTACACGGAGTGATATCGGCCGAATTATCGCTCCATGTAATGGGGCCCTAACTTTGAGCCCAATGTCTATACCATTATTATACCATAGCCTGACAAGCATATAGTATGGGCCTAGATCTTGATGGGTCCCTCAGCTCAATGGGTCGTTCCAGGCATCTTATTTTTGAAACACTGGGAACTTGTTAGTGTCTCCAAATCCATAGCTATTTGGGCATAACAGGCCTGGCATGTGCCATGTGTGCTTCTTTTAGGGGGTAGCCCACCTGCAAGTGTGCATTGTCTAGGGCATTTAGATACTGGGCTAGGGCAGGGAGAGGAGTGGAGGAAATCCTTGTTATGACTTTGCTCTTTCCAATAAGTAGGGTTGAGCAGAGATGCTGAACTGTACGTATTTAGCAACGCCCTCCGAACCGGAACACTCGGCATTTGGCTGCAGAAGTTGAATAAAGCCCTAGAGTGTCCTGGAAAACATGGATACAGCCATATCTCTGGCATTTGGGTTTGAAGAACATTGCCAAACCTGAACAGTTCGAAATCTCCACTCAACCCTACCAACGAGAGCTGTGCATAGTCCCAAAAACTCTTTGTGTGAGCATCATCAGGGGTGTAGCAATAGGGTTTCAATGGTAGCAATGGACCCTGGTGCCTTAGGGCCAGTCTTATAGATCGGCACTCATTTGTCAAGCCTATTACTAGGCTAGACTATTGTATAGGAAGGGCAGCACAGTCCATCGTTGGACCACCTCTACCACCCTTTGCTGCCGTCTTTGTGCAGTGCAGTAAATGAGCCATAGTAAAGGCCAAAATGAAGAGATCTACCGATCAGGGACCCCAATAGCTTCTCTAACACAGAAGAAGACGCCAGTACTGTGAATGACGCATGGTAGGTGGGGGCCACATTATAGACTTTGCATTAGGGCCCAGAAGTTTCAGTTCCACCATTGAATGTGGACATTGGGGCACTGCAGCTTATCTATGGAGGAGAAATGAAAGCTGAGCTGTGATTGGTTACTTTAATAGAGCTTGTCACTTATTTGACTGGTTGGGGTGTAATACCACATATCTCCAGCAGGGCTTCAATTTAAAAAGGGCACATAAATATCATAAAGGGGGTCTCCCATAGCCAGAGAGAAGAATCAGAAAAGGGTGGTTTCTAAAAATTGGTTGAGAACATGGATTGTTTTAGTTGTTACCTAAGGTCTTACAGAAAAATCGGTTATAAATATAAATATATAGTAGTAATAATAATAATAGTAGTAGTAGTACTAAAGTTAGGGGTTCACACTAAGTTTTTGCAATTAATTTTTTTCATCCTTTTTTTTTGCAAAAAAAAAAAAGATAAAAAACGGATAAAAAAACTGATACATTTGTATGCATCCGTTTTAATCCATTTTTCCATTGACTTCCATTATAAAAAAAAAAGGGATCAAAACGCATCCTTTTTCTCTTATAATGGAAATCAATGGAAAAACGAATCAAAACGCATGCACACAAATGTATCAGTTTTTTTCATCCGTTTTTTTATCCATTTTTGCAAAAAATGGATGAAAAAAAACTGATTGCAAAAACGTAGTGTGAACCAAGCCTTAGTATAAAAAAAAAAAAAGAATAAAAAAATAAATAAAATAATAATAATAATATAAGTGATTATGGGCTGGTACCACACGTACTCCTTAAAGGCGCCAAAACAGTGTTACAATTTCTTTGTGTTTTTACGTATTTTGTGATTTTTATTTTATGAATCAGCAATTTAGCCTAAATTCTTACCCCATTTCCTCATTCTTTAATAAAGGAAAACTATAATTCGAAGAAACCTCAACACAGCACCATGGTGTGCCAACACTGCCATTGGATTCCCCAAATCTCTACTTTGAAATATTCCTAGCAATTAAGGGGTTAATGTACTTTCAGGTCATGTAATTGATTTTTTTTTTTAAATGTGCTGTTAATTATGAAATTTTTACCGTATTTTCGTGTCTATGTATATAATCCAATAAAAAAACAATAAAGACTTTAATAACAATGTACACTCTGCGTAATAGAGTGCAATTTTTTTCCCCAGCAGAATTCCCTTTAATTTTAATTCAAAATGGAAGAAACCTCTAAGCAGTGTCAGAATGGATCAGAAGTTCTCCACTCTCTTTTATTCCGGCTCAGGGAATCCTCACCAAATATATCCTTATGACGTACACGGCGATAGGATTTTAAACTTTAAGTGGAGTTCCCCTTTAAATGTCATACGCAATAAGGATCCAAGTACATCATAAATACGTAATGAAGGAAATTCCTTTGTATCCAGCAAGACGAATCACGTTCCCATAATCGCACATACATCTGGCCATAAGGGCTTTCACGAAGCCGCCGGCCGCCTCTTCAGCCGTAATGTTTAATTGATTACTTGCATCTTTGATGTTCTCTCTGAGGACGATCAATATTTAACATGATGTCTTGGAGGAACGCAGATTTCCGTCTTCTAATGAAATGTTTCCAAATTGGTTCTAAAAAGGAAATCTAATTCAATGGAGGTAAAAGCGATTCTATCCAAATGGAAACATGTATTGTCTGGTGTATACAATCACAGCCCTGCCTTCTCTACTGCGAGGGTGTGATTTCACTGGTGGTTAAGCAATTCTGTATCCCTGTGCATTGCTTTAGGGGCACTTTGAGAATTTTGAGGAATTCCTTCTTCAAAAAATACCCGTCCTAGAGGGTTGTCACTTAAAGGGGTACTCCGGAGGGGGATTTGTAAATGGCTTCTATTTGAAAATCTTAAGGCTTCCAAAACTTATCAGCTGCTGTATGTCCTGCAGGAAGTGGTGTATTGTTTTCAGTCTGACACAGTGTTCTCTGCTGCCACCTCTGTCCATGTCAGGAACTGTCCAGAGAAGCAGCAAATCCCCATAGAAAATCTCCTCTGCTCTGGACAGTTCCTGACATGGACAGAGGTGGCAGCAGAGAGCACTACTTCATGCAGGACATACAGCATCTGATAAGTACTGGAAGACTGGAGATTTTTTCTTTTTTTTCTTTAGAGTACCTCTTTAATTTCAATGCATTAAAAATAAAGGCAATAACCGGTGTGTTCAAATTTATATTATTAGGAGGCTTGGTCAAATGCATAGCCCATTAGGCTAAGGGGTGGAGGCTAAGGGGGAGACTACTACTCCGTAACTACTTTTGTAGTAATTTTGTAATTTGTTACAAATTTTGAAGCTTTATGTTACACCTTTGGGTCTGGCATAGTGGCCCACAGTTTAAAATTTTCTAGCACTGGCCCTAAGGGCAATCCTGGCAACTATATGAGAGACAACACTTTAATTAATCGAATAAATAACATTTAATATAAATTTACTCATCTTAATAATAATTTTATTAATAATAATTTTTATTTATATAGCGCCAACAGATTCCGCAGCACTTTGTCTTGTTCCCTGGCTCCTGGTGGGCGGTCCTTTGAGAACTGCACGTGTAAGAAAAGCTCCTGATTGGATAAACTGTATACACTTAATCTCTACTGATGTGTGCACCTATAGTGAGAGGAGAGGAGCGACATGGCTGCACTGTGCATGTATTTGTATAAGGTTTGGGATGTGTCTGCCTCCTCATGGGCGGGTCTAAAGTCAGGATGGGGGGGTCCTTAGAGAACTGCAAGAAAAGTTCCTGACTGGATGAACTCTATGGGGGAGATTTATCAAACTGGAGTAAAGTAGAATTGTCTCAGTTGCCCCTAGCAACCAATCAGATTCCACCTTTTATTTTCCAAAGGACCTGTGATAAATGAAAGATGGAATCTGATTGGTTGCTAGGGGCAACTGAGACAATTCTACTTTACTCCAGTTTGATAAATCTCCCCCTATATGCTTTATCTCTACTGATATGTGTACATCCCCAGTGAGAGGAGCGATATGGCTGCACTGTGCATGTGTTTCTATTAGGCGTAGGATGTTTCTGCCTCCTCATGGGCGGGTCTAAAGACAAGTCAGGATGATTTTGAGTATCCTACATAAGTAAAACCTATAAATAAGAGAAAGACACATGAATACCAGAACATTCTGCAATACAGATGATGTTATGTGTACACAGTTACGACCTTGGAGATAGACTGGAAGCCTATGGTGAGAAAACTGAATTGCAAATCTCAATCATAGATCACAGTGATGAGATTATGGGGATGTTACAGCACTGCAGGCCTTGTGTGAGTGATATTCCAATTGTATAGATGACATTTCTGGTTATCATTTATAAAATTTGCTTTACTGCAGGAATTATAGCGATGATTCCCGGACCACCGAAGAGATGTTGGGGGATGTGTAAGTCACAATGTGTGTGTCTGGCTGGAATATTACATAAGGCGAGCAGTTCTGCCCTGTGATGCCCATTCAGAGCTCAGCTGCCAGTGTGACATTGAAATCAGTGCGTCAGTGTTATTCCAATGATAGAACATGGGTAAAGCAAATTAAATTGGCAGAAGGCAGGAGACGGCAGAGAAACATCTGCTGCAGATACAGGATTTTCCTTCTATGAGGGGAAATAGTGAAAAGGGAAAAATGTGCCAAGATTACTATACATATTAAAATCTTCAATTATATAAAGGCTGAACCAACAACAGCGACAGGATGTGAGACATAAAGGATCAAAACAGACATATAAGACCAGCAAATTTCCAAGAATATGGCTCCTACAGTATGTACAAGAGTATGATTACTAAATACAGCTCCTATATACAGGAATATAACCACTATAATACTGCTCCTATATACAAGAATATAACTATAATACTGCTCCTATATACAGGAATATAACCACTATAATACTGCTCCTATATACAGGAATATAACTACTATAATACTGCTCCTATATACGGGAATATAACCACTATAATACTGCTCGTATATATACAGGAATATAACTACTATAATACTGCTCCTATATAAAAGAATATACTACTATAATACTGCTCCTATATATAAGAATATAACTACTATAATACGCGGTACATGGGGCAGTGTGGCTTGATCAATTCACATACAGAATTCTGATGTTGTTAATGCAGCCGAGAGGTACAAGTATCAGCCATAGGTGTGAGGTGCAGCACTCTTTTTCTTCCCTGAACCGTATTTTGTTTCTCTCTTTTCTCCGTGTTTTGCACTCCTCCTGGTGAGACCCACATGACCGCAGTTAGCAGGAGACACCTGAGTGCTCATGGTTTTAATCCCTCCTGTCTGTCCCATTCTATCTTTGATAGCTATGGTGAGTGCAATACCTTATCCAGACTTGTGCTGTTTGGGGGCAGCTTCCTCCGCCGGTGGTGCTGGCTGGGTTTTGGTGTGGTATTTTTGGGTCTGGTCCTGTGGCATGGGGGTTGCAGGGCCGTTCCATGGCCTCCCTTCCCTGACTGTGCAGGCCTGCGGGGGTGGTGGTCGCTGACCGGCACAGTGTGGACTTAGTGTAGGGACCCATGTGTATCAGATACCTGCACGCGGTACATGGGGCAGTGTGGCTTGATCAATTCACATACAGAATTCTGATGTTGTTAATGCAGCCGAGAGGTACAAGTATCAGCCATAGGTGTGAGGTGCAGCACTCTTTTTCTTCCCTTAACCGTATTTTGTTTCTCTCTTTTCTCCGTGTTTTGCACTCCTCCTGGTGAGACCCACATGACCGCAATTAGCAGGAGACACCTGAGTGCAGGGGCGGTCTTGGCATTTCTGGGGCCCCAAGCAAAGTTATGTCTGGGCCCCCCCCCCCTCGACACGCGTTCCAAAACAATAGACCGCTGTTTGTGCGCTACCGCCAGTAATATATACTCCTTGTGTGCTGCCCCCAATAGTATATACCCCTTGTGTCCTGTCCCCAGTAGTATATACCCCTTGTTTGCTTCCCCCAGTAGTATATAGACCCCTGTGTGTTCCCCCAGTTATATATAGCCCCCCGTGTGTTCCCCCAAAAGTATATAGACCTCCTGTGTGCTGCCCCAGTTGTATATAGACCCCCTGTGTGCTGCCCCCAGTTGTATATACCCCCTGTGTGCTCCCCCACTAGTATATAGGCCCCCTGTGTGCTCCCTCAGGGGTATTTAGCCCCCCTGTGTGCTCCCCCACTTGGATATAGACCTCCTGTGTGCTCCCCCACTTGGATATAGACCCTGTGTGCTCCTCCAGTAGTATATAACCCCCTGTGTGGTTCCCCCAGTAGTATATAGACCCCCTGTGTGCCCCACCAGTATTATATAGACCCCTTGTGTGCTGCCCCAGTAGTATACAGACCCCTGTGTGCTCCCCCAGTTATATATAGACCACCTGTGTGCCTCACAAGTAGTATATAGACCCCCTATATGTTCCCCCAGTAGTATATAGACCCCTGTGTGTCCCCCCAGTAGTATATAGCCCCCATGTGTGCTCCCCCACTTGGATATAGACCTCCTGTATGCTCTCCAAGTTGTATATAGACCCCATTCTGCTGCCCCAAGTAGTATATAGACCCCCTGTGTGCTGCACCAGTAGTATAGAGACGCCTCTGTGAAGCCCCAGTAGTCTATAGCCCCCCTGTGTGATCCCCCCATTTATATAGACCCTCGATGTGCGCTCCCCCAGCTAAACAGACCCCTGTGTGCTCCCCCTCCCATATAGCATATAACACAATAAAAGAAACACTTATACTCACCTGGGTCCGGGCGTCTCCTCTTCTCTTCACTCTTGTGGCCGCAGGAAGGGTTTTCCCTGCGATCACAAGAGGCTGCACTCCCCTTGTCCTGGCGCCGATGCTCCAGTGATGTCACTCGAACACCGGCACCACAAGGACAAAGCTGCCACTTGTGACCGCAGGGAAAACCCTTCCTGCGGCCACAAGAGTGACTGACAGGAAGGGGGCCAATGTCTCCCGCCCTGTCAGTGCTGCTGCATGTAACTATGAGCGCTCATTACGAGTGCTCATAGTTACAGTTCAGATGGCAGCAGAGAGCGGGGCAGCGGCCCTGTCCAGCGGTCTTGAGCACAAGAGCGGGGCGTGGGGGCCCCCCTGGATGTTGGGGGCCCCAAGCGATCGCTTGGGATGCTTGGTGCCAAAGACCGCCACCACCTGAGTGATCATGGTTTTAATCCCTCCTGTCTGTCCCATTCTATCTTTGATAGCTATGGTGAGTGCAATACCTTATCCAGACTTGTGCTGTTTGGGGGCAGCTTCCTCCGCCGGTGGTGCTGGCTGGGTTTTGGTGTGGCATTTTTGGGTCTGGTCCTGTGGCATGGGGGTTGCAGGGCCGTTCCATGGCCTCCCTTCCCTGACTGTCCAGGCCTGCGGGGGTGGTGGTCGCTGACCAACACAGTGTGGACTTAGTGTAGGGACCCATGTGTATCAGATACCTGCACGCGGTACATGGGGCAGTGTGGCTTGATCAATTCACATACAGAATTCTGATGTTGTTAATGCAGCCGAGAGGTACAAGTATCAGCCATAGGTGTGAGGTGCAGCACTCTTTTTCTTCCCTGAACCGTATTTTGTTTCTCTCTTTTCTCCGTGTTTTGCACTCCTCCTGGTGAGACCCACATGACCGCAATTAGCAGGAGACACCTGAGTGCTCATGGTTTTAATCCCTCCTGTCTGTCCCATTCTATCTTTGATAGCTATGGTGAGTGCAATACCTTATCCAGACTTGTGCTGTTTGGGGGCAGCTTCCTCCGCCGGTGGTGCTGGCTGGGTTTTGGTGTGGCATTTTTGGGTCTGGTCCTGTGGCATGGGGGTTGCAGGGCCGTTCCATGGCCTCCCTTTCCTGACTGTCCAGGCCTGCGGGGGTGGTGGTCGCTGACCAACACAGTGTGGACTTAGTGTAGGGACCCATGTGTATCAGATACCTGCACGCGGTACATGGGGCAGTGTGGCTTGATCAATTCACATACAGAATTCTGATGTTGTTAATGCAGCCGAGAGGTACAAGTATCAGCCATAGGTGTGAGGTGCAGCACTCTTTTTCTTCCCTGAACCGTATTTTGTTTCTCTCTTTTCTCCGTGTTTTGCACTCCTCCTGGTGAGACCCACATGACCGCAATTAGCAGGAGACACCTGAGTGCTCATGGTTTTAATCCCTCCTGTCTGTCCCATTCTATCTTTGATAGCTATGGTGAGTGCAATACCTTATCCAGACTTGTGCTGTTTGGGGGCAGCTTTCTCCGCTGGTGGTGCTGGCTGGGTTTTGGTGTGGCATTTTTGGGTCTGGTCCTGTGGCATGGGGGTCGCAGGGCCGTCCCATGGCCCCCGTTCCCTGACTGTGCACGCCTGCGGGGTTGGTGGCCACTGACTGGCACGGTGTGGACTTAGTGTAGGGACCCATGTGCATCAGATACCGGCACGAGGTACATGGGGCAGTGTGGCTTGATCAATTCATACACAAAATTCTGATGTGTTTTTTATTTAGCCTAGCGGCACTAGTGTCAGCCATAGGTGTGAGGTGCAGCACTCTGTTTCTTCCCTGAACCGCATTTTGTTTCTCTCTTTTCTCCGTGTTTTGCACTCCTCCTGGTGAGACCCACATGACCGCAATTAGCAGGAGACACCTGAGTGCACATGGTTTTAATCCCTCCTGTTTTTTCCCATTCTGTTTGCTGCAGCTATGGTGAGTGTAATTCCTTATCCAGACTTGTGCTGCTTGGGGGCGACCTTCTCCGCCGGCAGTGCTGGCCGGGTTCTGGTGTGTTGTTTTTGGGTCTGGTCCTGTGGCATGGGGGTCGCAGGGCCGTCCCATGGCCCCCGTTCCCTGGCTGTGCACGCCTGCGGGGTTGGTGGCCACTGACTGGCACGGTGTGGACTTAGTGTAGGGACCCATGTGTATCAGATACCGGCACAAGGTACATGGGGCAGTATGGCTTGATCAATTCATACACAAAATTCTGATGTGTTTTTTATTTAGCCTAGGGGCACTAGTATCAGCCATAGGTGTGAGGTGCAGCACTCTGTTTATTCCCTGAACCGCATAACTACTATAATACTGCTCCTATATACAGGAATATAACTACTATAATACTGCTCCTATATACAGGAATATAACTAATATAATACGGACATGGAGAGAATGGAGCGCTGCACCTCACACCTATGGCTGACACTAATGCCTCTCGGCTACATTTAAAAACCAACGCCAGGATGTTGGTATATAATTTAATCAAACCATATTGCCCCGTGTACCGCGTGCAGGTCTCCTGGTTCACATAAGTCCCTACACTAAAATAACACTGTGTTGGTCAGTGAACGCCAACCCCGCAAAGCAAACGCAAGCAGGGAAGGGAGGGCACAGAATGGCCCTGCAACCCCAATGTCACAGGACCAAACCCCAATAGTAGTATAACTACTATAATACTACTATAATAATATAATACTTTCCTAATATATTAGGACATGATATGTAGCAGAATGTCTTTGTCTCTCTGGAGTTGTAGTTTTCAGTACTTCTCTGTTCAGTACATTGTCTCTTTGGACCAGGCACTTTCTGTACATTATTGATCAGCGTTTCGCCTCCTGTCAGATCACTTGATCATCCTCCATATTAGATACTTTCTGCTCCTTTGAACCTGTGACGTCAGCAGACAGAAAACTTATTTACAAGCTCCATTCACCCGTACATTTCCATTTAAAGCCGTCCGCACAGAGGGATGTGAGTCAGACAGAATGCATTACCACTGGGTACAACATCAATTATTTAATGTTCTGTCATTTTCTGCTTGAATGTGAGATAAAGATTTCTTCCCTCGAAGGTCCATACAAAGGTCCTTGAGCTGCGGCAGGTGTGAATACGAGAGACTGGGAGCATAATAAACACCTGTATGCAAAATAAGACCTATATATGGTAGAACCTCATAGCAACTACAGAGCCAGATAAATAGATAGATGAGAGATAGATAGATAGATAGAAATACTGTATAATACATAGATCTCAGAGCCAAGCTGTGCTAAACACCTGGGGTATGACTACTGCTGAGGTTTCACCAGTCCATGCTGGGAGGTTCATCGTTTGTCAAGTATCAAGTAATGGGTTGGAGAAGGTGCGAATTGCCGAAGTGACCACCTGCTGTGCTGTTTCCGGCTTCAGGCAAAGAACAGTACCAGCTACCTAGCTAGTATCCATGATGGTGACTGTGTTCCTGCACACACCCATTCGATGTCATTTGACAGCAAAATCAGAATTTCTCTTGTCTTATCCTATTGTCAAGCCAAGGCTGTAAAGGGCCTCGCTAGCAGAGTCTAATCCTTCCTGGACTTAGTGTTTCTTAGGTAGTTGCCCATATCTCAGCTCAATTCTTTCTACGAAGAAACTTATTTTAGAGACTGTCACCTAGTTAAGTACTAGGACGAGCTGCAGTGTGGATCTGGGCAGAACTGCATTGTGGGTCCAGATAGAGCTGCAATGTGGGTCTAGCTGTGCAGTGTAGGTTGGGGCAGAGCTGCAGTGTGGGTCTAGCTGTGCAGTGTAGGTCCGAGCAGAGCTGCAGTGTGGGTCTAGCTGTGCAGTGTAGGTTGGGGCAGAGCTGCAGTGTGGGTCTAGCTGTGCAGTGTAGGTTGGGGCAGAGCTGCAGTGTGGGTCTAGCTGTGCAGTGTAGGTCCGAGCAGAGCTGCAGTGTGGGTCTAGCTGTGCAGTGTAGGTTGGGGCAGAGCTGCAGTGTGGGTCTAGCTGTGCAGTGTAGGTCTGGGCACAGCTGCAGTATGGGTCTAGCTGTGCAATGTAGGTTGGGGCAAAGCTGCAGTAGGGGTCTAGCTGTGCAGTGTAGGTTTGGGCAGAGCTGCAGTAGGGGTCTAGCTGTGCAGTGTAGGTCCGGGAAGAGCTGCAGTGTGGGTCTAGCTGTGCAGTGTAGGCTGGGGCAGAGCTACAGTGTGGGTCTAGCTGTGCAGCGTGGGTCTAGTTGTGCAGTGTAGATCTGGGCAGAGCTGCAGTATGGGTCTAGCTGTGCAATGTAGGTTAGGGCAAAGCTGCAGTAAGGGTCTAGCTGTGCAGTGTAGGTTGGGGCAGAGCTGCAGTAGGGGTCTAGCTGTGCAGTGTAGGTTGAGGCAGAGCTGCATTATGGGTCTTGGTTTGCAGTGTAGGTCCGGGCTGAGCTGCAGTATGGGTCTAGGTGTGCACTGTGGGTCTAGCTGTGCAGTGTAGGTTCGGGCAGAGCTACAGTGTGGTTCTAGCTGTGCAGTGTAGGTCGGGCAGAGCTATAGTGTGGATCTAGCTGTGCAGTGTGGGTCTAGGTAGAGCTGCAGTGTGGGTCCAGGTAGAGCCTCAGTATGGGTCTAGCTGTGCAGTGTGGGTCCAGGTAGAGCTGCAGTATGAGTCTAGCTGTGCAGTGTAGGTCCAGGCAGAGCTGCAGTATGGGTTTAGCTGTGCAGTGTAGGTCCGGGCAGAGCTGCAGTGTAGGTTCAGGCAGAGCTGCGGTGTGGGTCTAGCTGTGCATTGTGGGTCCAGGTAGAGCTGCAGTAGGGGTCTAGCTGTGCAGTGTAGGTTCAGGCAGAGCTGCAGTATGGGTCTAGCTGTGCAGTGTAGGTCTGGGCAGAGCTGCAGTATGGGTCTAGCTGTGCAGTGTAGGTCTGGGCAGAGCTGCAGTATGGGTCTAGCTGTGCAGTGTAGGATGGGGCAGAGCTGCAGTATGGGTCTAGTTGTGCAGTGTAGGTCTGGGCAGAGCTGCAGTATGGGTCTAGCTGTGCAGTGTGGGTCCAGATAGAGCTGCAGTGGCCGCTGTACTGTGTGTTACTTCAGGAGCAGCAGATGTTCAGTGATGGGGGATGTCTTTGGTCGCAGACACATTTGGAGCAGATGCAGTCAGATGGTGCATGAACGACTCTAATTCGAGCACATAGCGGAGATCATGGATGCGGAATCCTACCAGGCCGATAAATACGTGGTGAATAAGTCTGCGGCCTGATCACTGACAGCGTGCACTTCACCTGGTTTTATAAATGGGTTTTGTCTGGTCGGCAATCACAGGAGGCGCAGGAGTGGGCCATGAAACCCACTGACCCATAAGGCTGTGGAGGTGCTGGAGGCGCTCTGTTCCCCGGCGTCTGCTGCTCCAGGATGCCACATAGTATTATAAGATCTCGCAGAGAATGAACTGTGCCAGGAAACATAACCCCACACCTACAGGATCTGCAAGAGAGCTGTTATATGTACTATACTATCGTTATTACATTTACTATATATACTACAGTACTGTAATTACATCTACTTTATATACTACAGTACTGTTATTACATCTACTATAATATTCTTACTATATCTACTATATATACTACAGTCATGTTGCTATATCTACTATATATACTGTTATCATGTCTACTATACATACTGCAGTTGCGTTAATATATCTGCTAGTATATCTAGTATAGTAAGTATAGTACTAATATTATAGTTACTCTGTACTCTCATTCTCTCTCCTTTCTTCTCTTTACTTTTTCTGTCTCCATTCCTTCTATTACTCTCTATTTCTCTCTCCTCACTACTACTATCTCTCTCTCTTGGCTCCTCGTCATTCAGCTCTCTTTTAGCTTCTTCTCTCTCTCTTTCTCTCACTCTTTCTCTCTCCATTCCATTATTCTCTTCTTCCTTTATGCTTATACCTTGCTCAGCCTCCTTTCCCCTACTCTCTCTCTGCCCCTTCTACATTACACTCTTTCTCCTGTTCTCCTCATCATATATCTTCACCTCACCTCTCTCAGCTTCCTTTCTACAATTCTCTGAGCTTCCTCTCTATAACTCTCTGAGCTTCCTCTCTATAACTCTCTCAGCTTCCTCTTTATAACTCTCAGCTTCCTCGCTATAACTCTCTCAGCTTCCTCGCTATAATTCTCCCAGCTTCCTCTTGAGCTTCCTCTCTATAACTCTCTCAGCTTCCTCTCTATAACTCTCTCAGCTTCCTCTCTATAACTCTCTCAGCTTCCTCTCTATAACTCTCCCAGCTTCCTCTTGAGCTTCCTCTCTATAACTCTTTCAGCTTCCTCTCTATAACTCTCTGAGCTTCCTTTCTACAATTCTCTGAGCTTCCTCTCTATAACTCTCTGAGCTTCCTCTCTATAACTCTCTCAGCTTCCTCTCTATAACTCTCTGAGCTTCCTCTCTATAACTCTCTCAGCTTCCTCTCTATAACTCTCTGAGCTTCCTCTCTATAACTCTCTCAGCTTCCTCTCTATAACTCTCTCAGCTTCCTCTCTATAACTCTCTCAGCTTCGTCTCTATAACTCTCTCTGTACTACACTTTTCTATATGACTCTCTTTGCCTTCTCATTACACCTTCTTTTCTCCCTTCAGTTATAACAGCGCCATCTCTCTCTCTCTCTCTCATCATTCTTCGTCTATTTTCTTACCTTTCTCTCTCTTTTTCCATTGCTGACATCCTGGACTGTATTTATAGTCAGTGCTGCCCTGGGCGCTCTCTTCACACACCCTATGTGTGAGTCACGCTAAGGCTTTCATAAGATCAGGGATGTAGCATACATGGTGCCTATATGTTACAATACTGATGAAAGGTAATGAGATGTATACCATGGCATGCATATATATATATATATATATATATATATACTGTGTATATATGTGTATATATATATTGTGTGTGATATATATATATATATATATATATATATATATATATATATATATATATATATATATATATGTATATATGTACCCATGACAAGATATGGACACACTCTAAATCAATTAGACACTCATTGACCAAATACTGTTACTTCTCCTTCTCCTCTCTTCCTCAATCTAGTACTCTCTTAGTTACCTTCTCTCTTCTTTCCTCTCTTTTAGTCATATGATTATAGGGGGGTGGAAAGACCTCCCGTGTGAACCCTGGCACCTGCGGAGTGCCTGACAGCCGTACTGTGCCATGGTTGGATGGTTTTTATTTCAGGTTCTGCATCCTGTCTGTGCTGTTCCCTCTGTTGCTTTCTTCCTGCTGTCTTTGTCTCTTCTTTCTATCACTCTTATCCCGGATCACTTTCTTTCTGCATCCTCCTCTATTTTACTCACTTTTTCTATTCTTCTTTCTGTCAGAATGAAATTTGTCACAAGATCCCCCAGTGGGCCTCTTGGTAATAGTAATTCCTGTTGCTGGTGGCCCTACTATCAGGAATGGAATGCATCACAGCTCTGATTGGCTGAGCAAGCTGAAAGCCATGTGATTCGATACAGCCAATAAAAAGACTGCCGGTGCGCACGCGCATCGGCAGCCTTTTCTCTCTCATTAACGCCTTGGGACCCCGGAAGTAAAGAAGAAGATGAAGACACGAACAGGGTTGGCAGGGACCGCAGCCAGCGGGATTTTCGAATGGTGATCGACTTAGGAGGGATAGTGAGTATAGGGTCTGTGTCTGTTAGTGGAGTTGTCCTTTAAGTCCTAGCCACTAGGTGTCTCCCTTTCCTGCAATGTACCGTTCACTGTCTGTTTTCAGGGAAGATCTGTCTCTAATAACAGAGGTAGCAAGACAGATCACAGGAAATGGGAGCTGGACTTAGCACACGCTATGTTCAGGTGAGGGGAAGAGAAAGCCTGGGCCATGTACCTGCAGGCTGAACCAGTTTGTCTACTGAAGATGTCCCTCACTCTTCCCTTGCGGAAAGGTAAATCAAGGCTTTCTTCTTTCATAAAGGTAGCAGTGTACCTACTGCTCCACAGTGATTCATTGTAATATTAGTCTCTGCAGTGTAATCTTCTCTGCTTAGTGCCTCAGTAACCCTTTCCTTGCTGTGATTCTGCTATGGCTCCTTTAATTTCTGTTCACACAGAGAATTAAAGGAAAGGAAGTCCTCTGAGTGTTGTACGGTCAAACAACCCAGTTCTGGCCCCATCCCCTACAGTGTAGACAACATTGTAGGAAGCCTGTGGTCAGCCCAGGAACGTTTCTAACATTTTGCATCTTCTCACTTGGGGAACTTGCTGTCAATTGTAATATAAGGGGACGATCATCATCCATGTATAATGTATAGAGAGGATCCTTTCTGGAGCAACCTGTTACATTGTGTCCTGCTTATAATTTTAGAGACTTTGCAAAGTAAAAGAAGGCGGCGGCCATGTATAATTTCCCTAGTGGTGTGCAGAGTGTGGTGGTGTCAGTGCCGTGTCTGTATGAGTCAGGGTTGTTGCGGTTGATGTGCACTCCGGTGACTTCAATGGATGGTAGAGAGAAAAAATACACGGACTGCTCACATCACGTTTTTTTTATACATGTTTTATTGGATTTAATCATTTAAAATAACACATTGTACAGATGCACGGGAAGATATCAGTAAAGTCGAGTTCCATTTTGAATGGTACATAGTAAATGGTGGCATACAATTTTAGATAGCATACTGTCAAAGTACAGTAGATACTTCTGATATTGGTTGCACAAATCAAATGGTGATGGGACTGGTTGGCTCTCAGTGGGTAGGCTTGCCTGGAGATGTAGTATGGTTGAGCTGTGATTTCCTATTGTAGAATGCAGGCGTGAATGGTGATGGGACTGGTTGGCTCCCAGTGGGTAGGCTTGCTTGGACATGTAGTGTGATTGAGCTGTGGTTTCCTATTGTAGGATGCAGGTGTGAATGGTGATGGGACTGGTGGGCTCCCAGTGGACAGGCTTGCTTGGAGATGTAGTGTGGTTGAGCTGTGGTTTCCTATTGTAGAATGCAGGTGTGAATGGTGATGGGACTGGTTGCCTCCCAGTGGCTAGGCTTGCTTGGAGATGGAGTGTAGTTGAGCTGTGGTTTCCTATTGTAGGATACAGGTGTGAATGGTGATGGGACTGGTTGGCTTCCAGTGGGTAGGCTTGCTTGGAGATGTTGTGTGGTTGAGCTGTGGTTTCCTATTGTAGGATGCAGGTGTAAATGGTGATGGGACTGGTTGGCTCCCAGTGGGCAGGCTTGTTTGGAGATGGAGTGTGGTTGAGCTGTGGTTTCCTATTGTAGGATGCAGGTCTGAATGGTGATGGGACTGTTTGGCTCCCAGTGGGTAGGCTTGCTTGGACATTTAGTGTGATTGTGCTGTGGTTTCCTATTGTAGGATGCAGGTGTGAATGGTGATGGGACTGGTTGGCTCCCAGTGGGCAGGCTTGCTTGGAGATGTAGTGTGGTTGAGCTGTGGTTTCCTATTGTAGAATGCAGGTGTGAATGGTGATAGGACTGGTTGGCTCCCAGTGGGTAGGCTTTCTTGGAGATGTAGTGTGGTTGAGCTGTGGTTTCCTATTGTAGAATGCAGGTGTGAATGGTGATAGGACTGGTTGGCTCCCAGTGGGTAGGCTTTCTTGGAGATGTAGTGTGGTTGAGCTGTGGTTTCCTATTGTAGAATGCAGGTGTGAATGGTGATAGGACTGGTTGGCTCCCAGTGGACAGGCTTGCTTGGAGATGTAGTGTGGTTGAGCTGTGGTTTCCTATTGTAGAATGCAGGTGTGAATGGTGATAGGACTGGTTGGCTCCCAGTGGGTAGGCTTTCTTGGAGATGTAGTGTGGTTGAGCTGTGGTTTCCTATTGTAGGATGCAGGTCTGAACTGTCATGTGACTTGTTGGCTTAGGGGTTACAGTGAAATTATAAGGACTATATTGCATTATGGCTATTGCTGTGTGGCAAGGACTATATGGGCTTATATTAAGCCTGGCACCAAGGGGACCACCAAGAGTCTCTATAAAGCCATTGGAATTAAATGGCGGATCTGCAGGATTAGATCCCTGGTTTCTTGGAGAAGGTTTCCTAGCAGGGAATATAAAGACACAATAACGCCAAGATTCCTCCTCCAGGTTGAGAACATTTCTTTCCAACTCCACTCAGGCGGCTGTAAAGTGTTTTTAGCCTGAGACAGCGCAACGTTTGTTCAGTTTGCGTTCATGATGATAGCGGACACACAGCTGACACCACAACCCTCCGCACAGCACATTGTCACCACCGCGAAGGGGAAGGTAAGTTATGTGGACAGCTCAGCGGAGATGTGTCACATGGAGGAACAGGAGGAGGAGGAGGATGATGTGCTCATGTTATATACCAGCTCCAGTGTACACATGGTCCAGTATACACATGTTATATACTAGGTCTAGTATACAAATGTTATATACCAGGTCCAGTATACATGTTATAGACCAGGTCCAGAATACACCTATTATATACCAGGTCCCTTTTATTAGTGTTATTTATTCATTTATAGAGCACCCTTAATTCCAGAGCGCTTTACAAGTAATAGGGGTTAAAAAACAGGAACATTATATGATCAAAACACATTGAAGGCAAATGGCCGACTGGTACATAGGGCTTACAATCTATAAGGTACAGGGAGAGAGACAGGAGGTAAAGTGCAGCCAGGCAAGTGTGATGCAGATTTGTTATAGGTTGTAGCCTAGATTGAAGAGATGGGTTTTCACGTTACTTTTGAAGGTCTTGATGGTGTATGAGAGCGGGATATCTTGAGTTAGTGAGTTCCAGAGTATGGGGGAGGCTCGGGCAAAGTCTTGGAGATGGTTGTGTCAGGTACAAACAAGGAGGGAGCACAAAAGAGGTCATTGGAGGATTGAAGGTTGCGTGAAGGATAGTAGCGGGATATCAAATCAGAGATGTACAGAGGGGACAGGTTGTGGATGTGCAGTGTCCCAGAACACGCTGTCTGTTTCTCACTGTCAGTTTATTTTTGCTATTACAGCCATGCCTGTTCTGGAAACTATTTGCACTGCAACTGTGACTATATAGTCCCTATTACTCTCAGGTTCATGCATAATGTATATGTGTTTAACTCTGTGCAGTGGTATGCAATGGCTGAGGATCACGTGACCATGCCCTGTAACCATGGTTCCTCCAATGGCCGTCGAGCTTTGGCCAGGAGTACCATGTGACTTCCCCTTGCTAGTGAGTTCCGGCCCCTGCTCCCAAGCAAGGAGATCGTGTGTTTGTGTCTCTCTTCACCTTCAGAAGAGTGGCTGGTGCTCTGCTGTACCAGAACCTGGCTGTCTGTCTGCTCAAGTGCCTGGAGTATCTTCTCATCTGGGTGTCGTTCCTGTTATCCATCTCCTCATCAAGTCAAGATTCATCTAAATCCACCCAGCTCCTCTATTCCTCTCTCACTACTACTCCCATCATCCGGCACGTTTCACCTCAGCCTATGTAGCACCACCTTAGCTCTGTCTTTACAAGTCTGCTATATACCCGGTTGCATCCGGAAGAGACTGTTGCTACCAGTTACCTCAGTTACAATAAAAGTGTAACCACCGCTGTTACTAAACCCTGGCATTGGTGTCCGTTTACTGGTGCCCTGACTAGGCACAGCGAAGAATCGCATGCCCAGTAGCAATTATAGCGCAGTACCTGCAGACCGATCCCTCAGCTGTGCCATCCTCAGGCCCTATACTGTGACAATCCTATACCCTGCAGCTGCCCCGGTTCCTGCCCGCTCACAACACCTGCACTGCGAAGTGACCCTCACGGGTCAGGGCATTGCAGATGGACTTGTACGTCATGGTCAACGATTTAAATTGAATATGTTAGGCAATGGGAGACAGTGAAGGGATTGGCAGAGGGAAGAGTGTAGACCAGAAAGGAGGATGTTACAGTAGTCCAAGCGGGAGATGAGAGCATGTACCAGCAGTTTGTGGAGTCAGGGGTGAGAAAAGAGCGGATCCTGGAAATGTTTTTGAGGTGGTCAGGGTCTGGATGTATGGTTTAAAAGACAGGGCAGAGTCAAAGGTGACCCCAAGGCAGCGAACTTGGGGGACAGGAGACAGAGTGCAGCCATTGATAGTGATTGACAGATAAGATGACGGGGAGGAGCAATATGGGGGAAAGATGTTGTCCTGGCTTCCATGTCAGATGGTTCACGCACTAACTACCTGTAACCAGAGTACGTTAGGCACCCCTAGGTGAAGTCCTGCCACCAGGGTTTTCTCTCTTCTTAGTTTCACTTTGCCACCTGTGCCTTGAGCGTGGGAAACACACACTTCAGCATTCACCATCATCATTCAGTCCTGTTGTCTAATTGTCCAGTCTATTCATGTTTGCTACCCCTCGAGATTCGCCGAGGTCGGCTCAAACTTGCTAGGGAGGTATGCAGTGTCCCAGAACACGCTGTCTGTTTCTCACTGTCAGTTCATTTTTGCTATTACAGCCATGCCTGTTCTGGAAACTATTTGCACTGCAACTGTGACTATATAGTCCCTATTACTCTCAGGTTCCTGTATATTGTATATGTGTTTAACTCTGTGCAATAGTATGCAATGGCTGAGGATCACGTGACCAAGCCCTGTAACCATGGTTCCTCCAATGGCCGTCAAAGGTGACTCCAAGGCAGCAGACTTGGGGGACGGGAGACAGAGTGCAGCCATTGATAGTGATTGACAGATAAGATGGCGGGGAGGAGAATTATGGGGGAAAGATTGTTATTTCTGTTTTATCCATGTTGAGTTTTATAAAGATATAGCTGGTAGACACTCTGGGATCCTGTATAGCAAAGAAGTGACATCCAGACCGGAGAGGTAGATCTGAATATCATCGGCGTAGAGATGGTACTTGAAGCTGTTGGATTCTATGATGTGTCCCAGGCCAGAGGTATAGATGGAGAAGAGAAGAAGCCCGAGTACAGAGCCTTGGGGGAAGCCAACAGTGATGGGATGAGGAGGTGGTGTGGGAGTGGGAAACTAAAAGTGCGATTGAAGAGGTAAGAGGAGATCCAGGAGAGGGCTGAGCAAGTGACGCCAAGGGATGAAAGAATTTGTAGGAAGAAAAAATGGTCAACTGTGTCGACGCCAGAAGATACGTCAAGGAGAAGGAGAACAGAGTATTGGCGTGAAGCTTTGGCAGTTAGCAGGCCATTGGCCACTTTGGTTAAGGCAGTTTCTGTGGAGTGGTGGAAGTCAAAAAGCGAGTTGGATGAAAAGTTGGAGGATAGTTCATGGTAGACATGTTGTTCCAGGAGTTTCGAGGCAAACGGCAGAAGTGAGATGGGTCAGTAGCTGGATAAGGAGATAGGGTCAAGGGATGGCTTTTTAACGATGGGTGTGATGGTTGCATGTTTATATGGAGATGGGAAGATGCCAGTAGTTAGTGATAGATTGAAAAATGAGTTAGTGCTGGGACAAATGCTGAGGTAAGGTTGGGGATATGGTGGGATGGGATTGGGTCAAGTGCGCAGATGGTGAGGTGTGATGTGGAGAGTAATTTGGAGAGGCAATCTTCAGTGATGGTGGAAAGGTGAGTTAGTGGGAAGGAGTACTGAACAGGTATGAGGGGGAGCTGAGGTGAAACTTATTTTGATGCCATCGATTTTCTGTTTGAAGAATGTAGCAAAGTCTTCAGCAAAGGTAAGAGATGTGGGGGGTGGCAGCAGTTGACGGAGAAGGGAGTTAAGAGTGTTAAACAGTTGCCTAGGGTTGTGAGATAAGGATGATATGAGGGAAGTAAAGTAGTCCTGTTTAGCAGAGGTAAGTGCAGATTTGAAGTCAAGGAGTGTTCACCTGTATGTCTAGAAGTCTTCTTCAGAGTGGTTCTTCCAGGGCCGCTCAGCAGCTCTGGACACGCGTGTTAGTTGTTTGGTTAGGTCAGTGTGCCAGGGCTATCTGTAGATGTGTTGTGTTCTGTTTTGTAGCGAGAGGGGTGACAAAGTCAAGAGCTGAGATAATTGTGGAGTTGTACAACCCTGTATGGGAAGGAAGCAAGACAGTAAACCTCTAACAACTTTCTTACTAATGACGCTACACAGCACTATGCACTGTTAAACCCCTCTTAGGAGAGGACAAGCCAGAGACAAACTCAACCCACGCCGTGGACTAGGAGAAGTAACAGAGCAGGACAGTATCCACAACTAAAGCCAAAGAGCTTGGAACTTATCCGGATAGAGCAAAGTTGCGCAAAGCCTAGGAACTCTAGCAGCGTGGGTGTCAGCAGGGAACCCCAAGTAAACCAAACTTCTTCGCGATAAAGAGACTCCGTGATTTCTGACTATCCAATGACACAGCATACACCGCAACCTTGGGACATTTCCCCTTTCTGTGGGAGGCGGTTCCGATAGTCCGGGAGGGTCACTACACCACTCTGGCCATACGTGATCACTCTAACCCAAGGGACCCAGCAGCAATCCGGCAGGACACTGACCACAGGGTTGTGACGATGGGGATGTTGAAGTCACCCATGATGATGGTGGGAATATCTGTTGAGAGGAATTACAATAGCCAAGTGTTGAATTGGTCAAGGAAGGTGGTTGCAGAGCCTGGTGGTCGGCAACTTGGAGGTTAGCGGGGACTTTTATACACTTCCGCTGTGCAAAATAATAGGGGAGAGTGAGACACCTAGTGGTGAAAGTGCCAACAGTAGCTTTTAGCCCAGAGTGTGACACCTGACATAAGTACCTTCAAAAGATAACATAGAAACAGTGGCACACCTGTTCTGGGACACTACATGTACCTGGTAGACACAATCGTCAGAAGTTCCATATGCTCCATTATAATTCCTGTCTTGTGGGAGCAAAGATTAAGGGTTGCAACGCGTGCTACAAAGCGCTTCTGCCCCTTCGTTCTAGCAATTGGCGGGGGTCTCAGCACCCAGACCCCCACCGAAACAAAGCTATGACATGTCAGAAGTATGTTTAAATGATAGGTATCCTTTAAGGCTATCACTGAGGGTCTGGTAGTTGACAGTGTTATGGGGTCACAGCTGATACCGCTGTTTGGTGAGTGCATCTTTATATTCAAGGAACTTTCCTAGAAAGATGATCCTGAGTCTTTCTATTTGCTGTGCAATGTACTGTACACGACTCCTGTATCCGCCATTTCCTCTTCTTTCCATTAGTTGTCACCCCTGAAATCTCTCAGGTCCTTGTTTATCCTCCATTTCTGGCTGTCGGTACCGCCGCCTCCTGCCAAATCCCACATCCTAGTGGAGCATGTGATGGACAGGACTGGACGCCATCCCAAACAGCGAGGCCACAACACAAGAAATTACTTCCTGCAGAATAGATTGTGACCACAGATGTGAGATGTAAGGGCTATTCCATAAAGGACATACAAGGACCATATTCATTTTCTAAAGTCCTGGGCAGGATACTTGATGAGACCGATAGACAGACAGATAGATAGACAGACAGATAGACAGGTAGATATGAGACCAATAAATAAATAGTGTGACACCTATGCAGGAATGCTTGTGGAAGGGAGGTATATTTCTCCTAGGTTCCTCTCCTATGTCAGCTAACAGCCCAGGCCTCTCACCTGGAGGGTAATTAATGATGCTACTCAGAGGGCGGGTATATAAGGGAAGCCAGGAGGGTAGATAGATCTCTCTGGCTGGAGACACAGAAAGCCTGTCTGTGTGAGAGATTGGTGTGAGTAGTAAAGGTTGCTTAAGTGTTTAGTAAGCTGGCAGGGAGCAGCTCTCCAGCTGATAGTCAGGATACCTGAATGTATAGTAAGTGCCGGACAGGCAAGGATTTTCTTTTGTTGTTGTTTTGTTTTATTTTCTGCTTGCAACCTTTTAAATAAACCTGACTATGTGTCAGATTGCACCTATTTATGCTGGTGGTCTGATTTGGATGAACCAGATACGTCTCCTTTGACCCAAGCAAAGGCGATCCCAGTGACTTATATCACAATAGATAAGATATATAAATAGACAGATAGGGGCCTATTCCATGGAGCGATAATCGGCTGAGTCGGTCTGATTATCGCTCCGTGGGATAGAGCCAATGATCAGCCGATGATGGTGTCATCGGCTGATCGTTTATTTAGGTGCAAACCTAAAATCATCGGGCACCGACCGTGCATCGCTGTGTGGAATAGTGGTGCGCGGCGGGCGACCGACGATTTAACCCCTTGCTGCATTTGGACGTACCGGCACGTCCAAATCTGCATGTAGTTCCTGCAGATGGACGTGACGGTACGTCTACGGGATGACAGGGGCGCAGGAGCTGCACTCCTGTCATCCCCGGCGGGGCCCGGCTGTCAGTGATAGCCGGGCACCCGCCGCAACTGCCGAGATCCGGGCCGAGCCCGGATCCCGGCAGTTAACCCCTTAGTGACTGCCGATACGGCGGTCACTAATGGGCCGGCGCTGCAGTGCTTTTCATCTTCCCCCACCGTGAATCCACGGTGGGGGGAGATGAAATATGTGAATCAGACCCCAGATCAGCCCCCCCCCCCTAGTAGCCAGTCACTAACCCCCCTCCCCTGGCGGCCATCGGATCCAAGATGGCAGCCCCCATCGCTGTGAACAGAGTATATCTGTTCACAGTGATGGAAATGTAAAAATGAATTAAAACCCCATGCTCTCCGCCACCGGAGAGCATGGGGCAGTGATCGGGGACCCCCCTGTGGGGTCCCGGAACAGGCGATCGGCGGTATATACTATATACCGCCGATCGCCTGTTCCCAGTGCAGGGATGCACTTTTTATCCCCTGTCACCATGAATGATTGGTGACAGGAAATAAAAAGTGTCAGTGTCTGTCCCCCAAGTCGCCCCCCACCCCCCAGTCACCCCCGTCCCCCAGTCACCCCCCCCCCTACCCCTTATACGTTACCTGATCCTGGAGCTCCTTCCTCTTCAGTGTCCAGGCTGGTTATGAAGTGCACATGCGCTACATAACCAGCCAACTCTAAAAATTTAAAGTGACAGAGACCAATTTGGTCTCTGTCAGTGAACTATGATTACTGTGATAGAAAATATCACAGTAATCATAGAAATACAGTGAACATGACTGTGTAAATGTACAAAAAGTGACAAACACACAAAAAAATAAAACACACACTTTTTATTATAGTAATAATTGCAGTTTACTCCCAAATTACCCCTAACCCCCCCAGATTACCCATAACCACCGCAGGTTGCCCGTAACCCCCCCAGGTTGTCCGTAATCATGTCAGATTGAACGTAACCCCCCAGATTACACGTAACCACTGCACATTGCCCGTAACCACCGCACGTTGCCCATAACCACCGCACGTTGCCCGTAACCACCGCACGTTGCCCGTAACCACCGCACGTTGCCCGTAACCACCGCACGGTGCACGTAACCACCGCACGTTGCCCGTGACCCCCTCCAGATTGTCCGTAATCACCCCAAATTACATGTACCCACCCCAGATTACCTATAAGCACTTCAGTTTATCCGTAACAATGCCAGATTGTCTGTAACCCCCCAGGTTGCCCGTAACCAACGCAGGTTGCCGTAATCATGCCAGATTACATGTAACCCCCCAGATTGCACGCAACCACCGCAGGTCGCCTCTGACCACCGCACATTGCCTCTGACCACCGCACCATGCCACTGACCACCCCAAATTGCCAATGACCCCCTCCAGATTGCCCGTAACCACGCCAGATTACAGGTACCCACCTCAGATTACCTATGAGCACTTCAGTTTATCCGTAACCACCCCAGATAGCCCGTAACCACCCCACGTTGCCTGTAACCACCTCATGTTTACCGTAACCACAGCAGGTTGCCTGTAACCACCCTAGATTGCCTGTAACCACCCCAGGTTGTCTGTAACCACAGCAGGTTGTCCGTATCCACCCCACGTTGCCCGAAACCACCCCAGGTTGCCTGTAACCACCCCAGGCTGCCTGTGACCACCCCATGTTGACCATATCCACCCCAGATTGTCTGTAACCACCCCAGATTGTCTGTAACCACAGCAGGTTGTCTGTAACCACAGCAGGTTGTCCGTATGCACCCCACGTTGCCCGTAACCACCCCAGGTTGCCTGTGACCACCCCATGTTCACCGTAACCACCCCAGTTTGTCCGTATTCACCCCAGATTACCCGTAACCACCCCATGTTCACCGTAACCACCCAAGGTTGTCCATATCCACCCCAGATAACCCGGAACCACCCCAGGCTGTCCGTAACCACCTCCAGATTACCCGTAACCACCCCAGACTGTCCGTAACCACCTTACGTTACCTGTAATCTCATTTTCTTTATTGTATTTTAGTAACTGCGCTATTCTAATAACTATTACTAGCTGCGGTTTTGCTCCAGCAAATTGGCGCTCCTTCCCTTCTGAGCCCTGCTGTGTACCCATACAGTGGTTTATGCCCACATATGGGGTACATTTTCTCTCCTGTTCCTCGTCAAATTTTGAAATTTCAAACTAAATGAACATATTATTGGAAAAATTTGAGTTTTTCATTTTTACTGGCCAATTTTGAATACTTTCCTCCAATACCTGTTGGGTCAAAATGGTCACCACACACCAAGATGAATTCTTTGAGGGGTGCACTTTCCAAAATGGGGTGTCTTATGGGGGGGGGGGAGGTTAATCCGCTGGCACTACAGGGGCTCTGCAAACGCACCTGGCGCTCAGAAACTTCTTCAGAAAAATCTGCACTGAAAATGCTAATTGGCGCTCCCTTCCTTCTGAGCCCGGCTGTGTGCCCATACAGGGGTTTATGCCCACATATGGGGTACTGTTCTACTCAGGAGAACCTGCGTTACAGATTTTGGGGTGAACTTTCTCTCCTGTTCCTCGTGAAATTGAGAAATTTCAAACTAAAGGAATATATTATTGGAAAAATTCGAGTTTTTTATTTTTACTGTCTACTTTTGAATACTTTCCTCTAATACCTGTGGGGTCAAAATGGTCACCACACCCTAAAATGAATTCTCTGAGGGGTGCACTTTCCAAAATGGGGTGATTTATGGTGAGATTTTACTCCGCTGGCACTACAGGGGCTCTGCAAACACACCTGGCGCTCAGAAACTTTTTCAGCAAAATCTGCACTGAAAATGCTAATTGGCGCTCCCTTCCTTCTGGGCCCTGCTGTGTGCCCATACAGTGGTTTATGCCCACATATGGGGTACTGTTGTACTCAGGAGAACCTGCGTTATAAATTGTGCTGTAATTTTTTTCTCTTGTTCCTCGTGAAATTGAGAAATTTCAAACTAAACGAACATATTATTGGAGAAATTCGAGTTTTTCATTTTTACTGTCTACTTTTGAATACTTTCCTCTAACACCTGTGGGGTCAAAATGGTCACCACACCCCAAGATAAATTCTCTGAGGGGTGCACTTTCCAAAATGGGGTGACTTATGGGGAGATTTTACTCCGCTGGCACTACAGGGGCTCTGCAAACGCATCTGGCGCTCAGAAACTTCTGCAGCAAAATCTGCATTGAAAAAGCTAATTGGCGCTCCTTCCCTTCTGAGCCCTGCTGTGTGCCCATACAGTGGTTTATGCCCACATATGAGGTACCGTTCTACTCAGGAGAACCTGCATTACAAATTTTGGGGTGCTTTTTCTCTCATGTTCCTTTTTAAAATGAGAAACTTTAATCTAAACATATATATTATTGGAAAATTTTAATTTTCAATTTTTTTACGGCCTAATGGTGAATACTTTGCTCCAGCCCCTGTAGGGTTAAAATGCTCATTATACCCCAAGATTAATTCTTTAAGGTGTGTAGTTTCCAAAATGGTGTCACTTATGGGGGTTTCCAGTATACAAGCCTCCTAAATCAACTTAAAAAAAGAACTGGTCCCTAAAAAAATCAGGTTTGGAAACTTTCACGAAAATGTGGTAATTTGCTGATAAATTTCTAAGCCCCGTAACACCCTAAAAAAGTAAAATATGTTTATGAAATGAAGCCAGAATAAAGAGGACATATCGGTAATGTGACTAAGTAACTAATTTATGTGCTACGACTTTCTTTTTTAGAAGCAGAGAATTTCAAAGTTCATAAAATGCAAATTTTTTTCAATTTTTCATGATATTTTGATGTTTTTCACAAAAAACACACAAAGTAGTGACCAAATTTTGCCACTAATATAAAGTGCCATATGTGACGAAAAAACAATCTCAGAATCGCTAGCATACGTTAAAGCATCACTGAGCTATAAGAGCATAAAGTGAGACAGGTCAGATTTTGAAAAATGGTCATTAAGGCCCAAATAGGCTTAGTCTTGAAGGGGTTAAAAACATCATACCTTCCTATCCAGGCTGCAGGGCTTCTTCTGCGCTCCTTCTCCTGGTCCTGCGAGCAGCAGCAGCTTTGGAGCCGGCTGTCTGAGCTGACACACCGCTAAGTCAATCACTGACTGGAACCGCCGCGGCAGTCTGTCAGCTCAGACAAGCCGCTCCGAAGCTGCTGCTGCGCGTGGGACCAGGAGAAGGAGCGCAGGACCTGCAGCCTGGATAGGTAAAGTATGATGATTAAACAAGGGCTGCAAGGACATCAGTAAAGATGTCCCTGCAGCCCTCACTAAACGATTATCAGGCCGTGGAATGGGCCCAGTAAACGAGCGCCGATCTAGCAGATTGGTGCTTGTTCACATTGTTGATCGGGCCCCAATCAGCCCGTGGAATAGGACCCATAGATTTGAGACCGATAGATAGATGATAGATATAGGACACAGACAGATAATAATTGGATAGATAGTCCAAAAAGCACTGAAAATGATAAGTAATATGAAACGAACAGGGGATTCACAGATTTACAGATGATTTGTGTTTTCCGTGTTTTTATTGTATCATTCAGTAAAGCTGAAGCTCTCTGCAATATCTGTATAAAATACGGTTCAGCCAGAAGACCTTTCATAGGGTCACTAATAGCATTTCCCCAGCGAGGACCCAATCCTCATGTAGATGAGGTTCTTCTTATTAACCTTTAGTGTCTACAAGTCCTCAATGACTAAAAAAAAATCAATCAACACTATGTAGTTTTATTCTGGGGAAAAAAAACTGAAGGAGAAATACCACAGAAAGGAAAAAAAACACATGAAGATGAGAAAAATAAAATCAGGAGTATATAGGGGCTGAGATAAATAATTGATAGGTAAGAGATAGATAGCTATGAGAGAGAGATAAAAGATAGATAGATGAGAGAGAGAGATAGCAGATAGATAGATAGATAGATAGATAGATAGATAGGAGAAAAATAGATAGATAGATAGATAGATAGATAGATAGATAGATAGATAAGAGATAGATAGGAGATAGATAGATAGATAGATAGATAGATAGATAGATAGGAGATAGATAGATAGATAGATAGATAGATAGATAGATAGATAGATAGGAGATAGATAGATAGGAGATAGATAGGAGATAGATAGATAGATAGATAGATAGGAGATAGGAGAGAGAGATAGCAGATAGATAGATAGGAGATAGATAGATAGATAGATAGGAGAGAGAGATAGCAGATAGATAGATAGATTCAGGGTTAATTCAGGCTCCCCTCCTCCAGGCTGTGCTGTCCTGCTCTGTGGTGAGTCTGTCCATAAGATGGCCGACATGGAGGAGCATGTGACCCCAGTGTCCACCGCTAAGCCTGTATATGCCTATGGAGGACACTGGGGGCACATGTTGGCCATCTTATGGACAGACTCAACACAGACATGTCAATTCTTTGGGTGGACGGCGGAATCTGTCTGAGCATAGAATGGAGTCTATGGCACCGATTGAGAGTCAAGCGGGAGCACGCAGTTGTGACGTCGAAATCCATTGGATGTTATGCGTGCTGATTCTGTAGTGTGAACGCACCCTTTACACAGCCTGCCATCTAGAAGTATCTGCGGGCCAAAAACGTTCAGGGCTAGCACTTTATTTATTTGGGGCTTGGGCCCCAGACATTTTAACCTAGCGACACCCCTGAGATAGATAGATGGATAGATAGATAGAGAGAGAGAGAGAGATAGATAGATAGATAGATAGATAGATAGATAGATAGATAGATAGATAGATAGATAGGAGATAGATAGATATTAGATAGATAGATAGGAGATAGATAGATAGATAGGAGATAGATAGATAGGAGATAGATAGATAGATAGATAGATAGATAGATAGATAGATAGATAGATAGGAGATAGATAGATAGATAGGAGATAGATAGATAGGAGATAGATAGATAGATAGATAGATAGATAGATAGATAGATAGATAGTAGATAGATAGATAGATAGATAGATAGGAGATAGATAGATAATAGATAGGAGATAGATAGATAGATAGATAGATAAAGACAGGCTGTCATTGGGTACATAGATGTTTAATATTACAGTGTGTGACATTGCAGTCAGTTTCTTGATGGGAGATAATGGATGTTGTCAGAATGTTGAGATTTTCGCAGGATTGGAGACTGAAGGTCATGGAGGACGCAGAGTATGAAGCATCAGGCGGAGACAATTACTTACAGAGATGGAAGATCAGAGAAAAGCATGGAGATATCCAGCACTACACCTCCATGTCACCCCTTTGCCCTCAGGACTACATGGTACATACGAGCACAGACATGGGACATACAGGATCCACATATCGGCAGGACTGGTGATATCCATGTATACACCAGGCAAAAACAGCCCGGCATTGTTCAGGTCACCAAAGTCACCAAAACTCTGGTGTAAAATGTGATAAAAAGGGCAATTAATGCAGATGCTCTCTATTGTATTTAGCAACCAATCACAGTGCAGCTTTTATTGTCCTGAACAACCAATCACCGTGCCATTTTCATTGTCCATAGCAACATATCACAGTTCAGCTTTCATTGTCCTGAGCAACCAATCACAGTGCCATTTTCATTGTCTATAGCAACCAATCACAGTGCAGCTTTCATTGTCCTTAGCAATCGATCACAGTGCGGCTTTCATTGTCCTTAGCAACCAATCACAATACAGCTTTCATTGTCCTTAGCAACCAATCACAGTGCCATTTTCATTGTCCATAGCAACATATCACAGTGCAGCTTTCATTGTCCATAGCAACATATCACAGTGCAGCTTTCATTGTCCTTAGCAACCAATCACAGTGCAACTTTCATTGTCCTTAGCAACCAATCACAATGCAGCTATTATTGTCCTTAGCAACCAATCACAGTGCCATTTTCATTGTCCATAGCAACATATCACAGTGCAGCTTTTATTGTCCGTAGCAACATATCACAGAGCAGCTTTCATTGTCCTTAGCAACCAAGCACTGTGCAGCTTTCATTGTCCTTAGCAACCAATCACAGTGCCATTTTCATTGTCCATAGCAACACATCACAGTGCAGCTTTCATTATCCATGTCATTGTCCTATTCATGGGGCACCCTGACACTATTCATGAGGAACTCTAACACTATTCATGGGGCACTCTGACAGTTTTCATGGAAACTCTGACACTATTCATGAGGAACTCTGACACTATTTAAGGGGCGTCCTGACACTACTCATGAGGAACTCTGACACTATTTAAGGGGCGCCCTGACACTACTCAAGAGGAACTCTGACACTATTTATAGGGCACCCTGACACTATTTATGGGGCACTCTGACAGTATTCAGGGGGAACTCTGACATCATTCATGGGGCACCCTGACACTATTCATAAGGAACTACTCTGATACTATTTAAGGGGCACTCTAACAATATTCATGAGGAATTCTGACACTATTCAGGGGGCACTCTGAGACTATTCATGGGTGCAGTGTGACCAGGAATATTATAATATAAACTAGTTATGTCACAGGAGTCATGTGACTCTTTTGTTGGCACTATTCATGGGGGCACTGTGGTTATTGGGCAGTTATCATTTATAGTATGGGGCGGTCTGGTGTTCACCTTGGGCACCAGGGTGTAAATTTAGTGATAGTGTCATCTCTTGTGTCACCCCATGTGCTGCCATAGGGTAGAGTACCTGCAGCAGTAACTGGATCAGGGAATGAGGGCACTGCACACAGGATCTGGCACGATGCAAGTAAATCAGGTGTTTGCCTGTTCACATGGAAGTAATGTGAGTGAATGTGAGTGAGTGAATGTGCTGACTCCTGCCATGCTACAGAGAATAATCCACAGCTCCGGCTGCAGGCTGGAAACCAGAAGAACGGCTCCGAGCTGCAAATTCATCTCGTGGCCCTTAATCCATCATTACAGGCGATGAAAAATAGAGACAAATGCTTCGCAGCTGGATACAACAAGGCAACGTAATGAACCAGTAGTCAGACCCAGATCTACTCAGTGTCCTCAGATTCTCCAGGGAGTGGGGGGGGGGGGGGGGGGGGGCAAGAAGATATAGGGAGATAATCAGGAAAAATTATTCATATGGGGTCCAAGGCAATAAGCAAGGAGACCAAAATGCCTTTTTTGGTGCTGATTGGCGTAAAAATATTCGCATAGGGTATTTAAATATTTTATTCGCATCTGCCCCACCTGCACCCAGGGGTGATTCTAGCCTCTCTGCTGCCCGAGGCGAACTATAGGATGACGCCCCCCCCCCCCCCCCCGACCCCCCCGTTGTCCACCCTACACATATAAATAGGCTTTCATGTCAAGACACAGTCATTTTATTTCTTGTGTTATGGCAAGGGTTATTAAATAAAGAAGTTTAAAGAATAATACTGACTGTACTCTCTCAGGAACAGAGATCTGCGGGGCAAAGACTCTGGGATAGTTCTAAATCCTTTCTTGACATCGACAGGCACAATCAAGGTTTCCGGACAAACTCTCACAACACTGAAAAAGACAAAGAAGACACATAAGTAGACTGAGTACACCATGCAGATTCTTTTAGGCACTAACTTCCAATTCCAAAGGGATTCTCTTGTCCTTTTTAGGAGGTTTTATCATTGTAAGCATATTACAAAGTGCCCTTCTTCTTGCATCCCCAACAATCAACTCCCACCCTGACCTCATAGCTGCAGCTACAACTCCTATCCTGACCTCATAGCGGCAGCTACAACTCCCACCCTGACCTCATAGCTGCAGCTACAACTCCTATCCTGACCTCATAGCGGCAGCTACAACTCCTATCCTGACCTCATAGCGGCAGCTACAACTCCCACCCTGACCTCATAGCTGCAGCTACAACTCCTATCCTGACCTCATAGCTGCAGCTACACCTCCTATCCTGACCTCATAGCGGCAGCTACAACTCCTATCCTGACCTCATAGCGGCAGCTACAACTCCCACCCTGACCTCATAGCTGCAGCTACAACTCCTATCCTGACCTCATAGCTGCAGCTACAACTCCTATCCTGACCTCATAGCTGCAGCTACAACTCCTATCCTGACCTCATAGCTGCAGCTACAACTCCTATCCTGACCTCATAGCGGCAGCTACAACTCCTATCCTGACCTCATAGCTGCAGCTACAACTCCTATCCTGACCTCATAGCTGCAGCTACAACTCCTATCCTGACAGCTGGAACTACAACTCCTATCCTGACCTCATAGCGGCAGCTACAACTCCTATCCTGACCTCATAGCGGCAGCTACAACTCCCATCCTGACCTCATAGCGGCAGCTACAACTCCTATCCTGACCTCATAGCTGCAGCTACAACTCCTATCCTGACCTCATAGCTGCAGCTACAACTCCTATCCTGACCTCATAGCGGCAGCTACAACTCCTATCCTGACCTCATAGCTGCAGCTACACCTCCTATCCTGACCTCATAGCGGCAGCTACAACTCCTATCCTGACCTCATAGCTGCAGCTACAACTCCTATCCTGACCTCATAGCTGCAGCTACAACTCCTATCCTGACCTCATAGCGGCAGCTACAACTCCTATCCTGACCTCATAGCTGCAGCTACAACTCCTATCCTGACCTCATAGCGGCAGCTACAACTCCTATCCTGACCTCATAGCGGCAGCTACAACTCCTATCCTGACCTCATAGCGGCAGCTACAACTCCTATCCTGACCTCATAGCTGCAGCTACAACTCCTATCCTGACCTCATAGCTGCAGCTACAACTCCTATCCTGACCTCATAGCGGCAGCTACAACTCCTATCCTGACCTCATAGCTGCAGCTACAACTCCTATCCTGACCTCATAGCTGCAGCTACAACTCCTATCCTGACAGCTGGAACTACAACTCCTATCCTGACCTCATAGCGGCAGCTACAACTCCTATCCTGACCTCATAGCGGCAGCTACAACTCCCATCCTGACCTCATAGCGGCAGCTACAACTCCTATCCTGACCTCATAGCTGCAGCTACAACTCCTATCCTGACCTCATAGCTGCAGCTACAACTCCTATCCTGACCTCATAGCGGCAGCTACAACTCCTATCCTGACCTCATAGCGGCAGCTACAACTCCTATCCTGACCTCATAGCGGCAGCTACAACTCCTATCCTGACAGCTGGAACTACAACTCCCATCTTTACCTCATGGCTGGAACTAGGGCTGGGCAATATGGGCAAAACATAAAATCTTGATTTCTTTTGATTTTTTTCTCGATACTAGATGTAAATCTTGATTTTTTTTTAAATGTATTCTTTGCTAATTATGATGGGTGTAGTAGTATAGGCATAGTGGCTAAGGGGTGTAGTAACAGTAGAAGCATAGAAGATGAGAGGTATAGTAGTAGATAAGGGGAGTAGCAGTTTTGGGAGTAGTAGTAGTATCAGAAGTGGAGGTAATAGTAGGAATGGTAATGGGAGTAGTATTGGGGTAGTAGTAGAGTAGTATTGGGGTAGTAGTAGAGTAGTATTGGGGTAGTAGTAGAGCAGTATTGGGGTAGTAATAGAGCAGTATTGGGGTAGTAATAGAGCAGTATTGGGGGTAGTAGTAGAGAAGTATAAGAGTAGTATTGGGGGCAGTAGGAAAGCAGTATTGTGGGTAGTATTGGGGGTAGTAGTAGAGCAGTATTGGGGGTAGTAGTAGAGCAGTATAAGAGTAGTATTGGGGGCAGTAGGAAAGCGGTATTGGGGGCAGTAGTGGGGTAGTATTGGGGGTAGTAGTAGAGCAGTATTGGGGGTAGTAGTGTGGTAGTATTGGGGGTAGTAGTACAGCAGTATTGGGGGTAGTAGTAGAGCAGTATAAGAGTAGTATTGGGGGCAGTAGGAGAGCAGTATTGGGGGTAGTAGTGTGGTAGTATTGGAGGTAGTAGTAGAGCAGTATTGGGGGTAGTAGTGTGGTAGTATTGGGGGTAGTAGTAGAGCAGTATTGGGGGTAGTAGTAGAGCAGTATAAGAGTAGTATTGGGGGCAGTAGGAGAGCAGTATTGGGGGTAGTAGTGTGGTAGTATTGGGGGTAGTAGTAGAGCAGTATTGGGGGTAGTAGTGTGGTAGTATTGGGGGTAGTAGGAGAGCAGTATTGGGGGTAGTAGTGTGGTAGTATTGGGGGTAGTAGTAGAGCAGTATTGGGGGTATTAGTGGGGTAGTATTGGGGACAGTAGGAGAGCACTATTAGGGGGAGTAGTAGAGCAGTATTGGGGGTATTAGTAGTAGTATTGGGGGTAGTAGTACATCATGGAGACAAGCCCCCCCCCCCCCCCATAAATGTTATCCCCTGTAAGGTCCCCACCATTAATAGATCCCCCAACCCCATTAATTCCAGAATTCTGATTGTAGTTACAAAACTAATTAAAATAAAAAAAAAAGGATCCCCTATATACTCACCTAGTGATCTGGCAGGCTTGTGTACAGCTCCTCTTCTCTCCGCTGCAGACGTGTGACGTCACCAGCGCGCGGGTGGCCGGAAACAGCGTGGCCGTGATTGACAAGGCAGACAGCCAATGGGCTGTCTGCTATTAGTGCGCCTGGGCTGTCGGCATCTCCCTCCTTCTCCTCCGGCCTGACGCTGCATGCTCTGGAAGGAGGCTGGGGGCGGGGACAGAGCAAGACATCCTCCTCCGGCCTGTTACTGGGTGAGTGGCTGGGGGGGACGGAGCAGGGGCGGAGCAGGGGCGGAGCAGAGGCGCACTTCATTCTCCTCCGGGCTCCGGACACAGGGTAGGCGGCCATTGCAGCCCTTAACCTGCGTCCGGATTACCGGCCGGGGGGGGGCCCGGGGGAGATGCGGCGATGCAGCGATGCGGCGGCCGCTACGCTGGAAGGAGGCTGGGGGCGGGGACAGAGCAAGACATCCTCCTCCGGCCTGTTACTGGGTGGGTGGCTGGGGGGACGGAGCAGGGGCGGAGCAGAGGCGGACTTCATTCACCTCCGGGCTCCGGACACAGGGTAGGCGGCCGCTGCAGCCCTTAACCTGCGTCCTGAATACCGGCCGTGGGGGGGGGGTTATGCGGCGGCGGATGCGGCGGCGGCACAACCAGGATCACTGCAGCGGCTGTGTGTGCCCTGCTGTGTCAGTGTCAGTGTGCCGCCCCCATGATTACAGCTGGTGGCGCCGCCTGAGGCAGACATCTCAAGTCGCCTCATCATTGCGGCGCCCCTGCCTGCACCACCTTTGCCAGTGGGGCGAAGAGGGCGGGGAGGGGGGTGCGGCAGCACACAGAGGGGGCGCGGCCTCTGTGTGCGCCGCATTTATCATTTTTCCGGTAGAAAAATTACACTGAAACCTATGCCAGCTCTGAGCTGGTGTAGGTTTCAAAATTTTCGCACAGAAAGGCTCCGTGCGATCGGGATTTATGTAGAGGCAATGCGCCTCTACATAAATCCCCTGAGCTTCGGAGCTGCGGGGACATTTGTAAGCCCTGCATAAAAAACAACGGACTTCATAAATGTCCTTAATAGTTTCTACATAGTACTACTATAGTGTTCCTGCAAATAATTCCTACATAGTACTATATGCTGCCACATAGTTTCTACGTAATATTGACATATATTTCCTACATAATACTGCCAAATTTTATCAACATAATACTGCCATAGAGTCACACATAATACTTCCATATCATTTCTACATAATATGGCCATATACCTGTAGCTCCTAAATTATTTCATAAAGCTCCTACATAATTCTGAGCTATATAGAGCTCCTACATTATTCTTCCAAATAGTTCACACATTAAATATAGCTGCATAATACTGCCATATGTTATATAGCCCCTACATAATTCTGCTGCATAACTATTCCATATATTTGTCAAATAATTCCTACATAGTGCTGCCATATAACTACCACATAAAATTGCCATATATGTCCCATATTATATTGCCATATAGTTCCCTCATAATACTTCCATATACCTTCACATAAAAAGCACCGTTTGAAGTGGATTGCATGTTTTGCTACCCAAAGGGGTGATAGGTGGAGTGGTCAGAGTAGATGAGGTTAGTAGTCCCATAGGTTAGGTTGGCTAGAAATGTTAAGTGTGGCTTTGTGGCTGGCTGATCATGTAGATTCTGTACAATCGCATAGCTTTTGTCTATGGGGGTCTGGGCATGTACCTATGAGGTTCTGTGTGTGATTTACCAGTCCAGACACAGATGCAAGTCTCAAACAGAGGTAAACAGGTACTCTGAAAGATGGTTGCAACATATAAGCCAGAAGGCAACTAAAAAAGTTTATTGTAGCAGGAGAGTCCTTGTACAGCTTTCCCTCTCCCTCTGTCTTGTCTATTCTCCCTCTCTGGATCAGAATCAGGTTCTCTAAAGTTGACTTGTCCTCTAAATTTGGACTAAGTAGGTAAAATCTTCTAGACTCCTGCCATGATCACCACGTTCCTGAGCCAGATCTATGTAGGTAGCAACCTGAATAGGATGTTAATCTCTTACATATATGAGTGTTTGGTTTCTGGCTTTTGGCACATGTTACAGGAAACAGGATGCAGACTAAGGAGGCGAAGGCTAGACTTAGGTTTGCCGTGATTGGCTTTAACCTGGAAACCTGGAGACTCCTTGGTGAGACCACACTTCAGAAAGAAGAAGGTCATGTGACCACACTCTTTACATCCTTCACAGGTGACCATTAGGAGTGGCCTGGGAAAAGGTCATGTGACCACACTACTTTCATCTTTCACAGGTGACCACTAGGAGTGCTCTGAGAGAAGGTCATGTGACCACACTTCTTACATCCTTCACAGGTGACCACGAGGAGTGCTCTGAGAGAAGGACATGTGACCACACTCCTTTCATCTTTCACAGGTGACCACTAGGAGTGGCCTGGGAGAAGGTCATGTAACCACACTCCTTTCAACACGTTCCTGAGCCAGATCTGTGTAGGTAGCAACCTGAATTGGATGTCGATCTCTTACATATATGAGTGTTTGGTTTCTGGCTTGTGGCACATGTTACAGGAAACTGGATGCAGACTTGGGGGGAGAAGGCTAGACTTAGTTTTGCCGTGATTGGCTCTAACCTGGAAACCTGGAAGACCACACTCTTTACATCTTTCACAGATGACCATTAGGAGTGGTCTGATAGAAGGTCATGTGACCACACTCCTTTCATCTTTCACAGGTGACCACTCTAGGAGTGGTCTGATAGAAGGTCATGTGACCACACTCCTTACATCCTTCACAGGTGACCACTAGGAGTGGCAATACAAAGCAATGTTAACCATCACTTGTAGCTGAGAGAAATGTTGCAAGAATTTTGTGTAACGCCTATTGACTTTACTTTGTGGCATATATAGCATATAGACACCACAGAGACATGACATATATACAGACACTTGATGTACAGTTTATACAGTATATAGCGTGTGGTGTTGAAGATACATGTCGGCTGTGGTTGATGATAATGAACAGCCCTCCTGGGTGTTCGTGGATGTATAGGAGCTGACAGCCATTTGCCTGCTAAGTGGAAATGTGACATGACAATCCGTCTCACAATGTGACAGATTCGCTGGCACCACTTTCTGTCACTCCGCGTTTCAGATCATCGCTGCATGGATTACATTCTCTACATTGCATCTTAGGTTAAATAATATCATAATTTGCACAGAAGTCACAAGGCTTCATAGTCACTGCATTGTGTCTAGAGCTTACTTAAAGTGACTCTGTACCCACAATCTGCCCCCTCAAACCACTTGTACTGTTGGATAGCAGTTTTTAATCCCTAATCTGTCCTGGGGTGCCTTCGGCAGGTGATGCAGTTATTGTCCTAAAAAACGACTTTTAAACTTGCAGCCCTGTGTCAAATTGGCATTCCTAATGATGAGGAGGGCATGGAGGGTCGGTGCAAGTCTAGGGCACAGACACTCTAGGCCATGCAAATTTGACACAGAGCTGCAAGTTACAGAGTTGTTTTTTTAGTGACAATAACTGCATCAGCTGCCGAACAGATCCCAGGACAGATATTGCATTAAAAGCAGCTATCCGAAGGTACAAGCAGTTTGGGGGGAAAGTTCAGACTGTGGATAAAGAGTCACTTTAAAGGGGAACCCTGAATATATAGCTAGACAGATAAATATGTGGTAACCCAGCATAGTCAGGTGGTATTGCCTAGGGCAGGTGGTAATGTACCTTTTCAGCACTTGTCACTTTGAGTCAGTAGCGATAAACTTGAAAAATACCTGCATCAACAGCTATAAAGTTCCACTTGAATCCCGGAACATGGGCCACACCTCGTGGGTAAAGCTAGCCATTGGGAATACCCTAAAGGATCCTAGCAGGTTTGCAGCACAGTTCTTGGCTTCAGTTGCTCTTACCTAACTGCTGTCTTTTTTGGCTCCTGTCTTAGTTATCATGGCACTTTAAGAAAAAGTCCCAAAGGGTGGATAAGTCCTTAGTCCCTGTTTACAATAATAATATTTATTTGTATAGCGCCAACAGATTCCGCAGTAGCCTCACCACAGGTGTAACTAGCCCAGCATAGCTTGCACAGAAAAGGAATTAGCTTGGAACCCCACAGATGGGTCCTGGCCACCAGGCCAGGCCCTGGAAAGTCTTTCAGTTGGGACACTCTATCTAGGTCTCTCTCCAGACTAAAACAGGATACTACTACTAGACTAGACTTTACCCCATCTGCTCTACCACACTGTATATAGGCCTCTGGAAGTTTTTTGATTGGGGAAAGAAGATCAGGTGGCAACACATCTAACCTCTGATAGGCTTGGGGAATAGAGGATGGACCAATGTGAGGTACCCTCCACAGGGATTGGCGTCAGTCAGCTTACGGTTAGTGGCATGACTGAAAACTGCATGACTTTGCTCACATGGACAGTGCAGAAGAAGACCTTCAGCCAAGAATACAGATACTTACTAGTACCAACCTACAGACATACAACACAACAGTGCATAGATAGATAGATAGATAGATAGATAGATAGATAAATGATAGATAGATACTCCATTAGATTTTTTTTCACTGATCTCCCTGAGTTCAGTGATTGTTATGTCTTGTTTGTTTGTTCTATTTTTCATTGCCCCTGGTAGCCAGAATCCTGCTCCAAACTGACGTGGGGCAAATATCCCGAAACAGCTGTCTGTGGATGGATACCTAACCTTGGTAACCCTTGTCTTATGTTATTACACTTGCAACAGAGTTAGACTTTGACTTGTAGGAGCCACCCTGGTGTTTCCCTATTTATGTCCCAATGCTCTTAACAGAGTGAGGACCTGAGGGACTACGTATCGGGGTGGTTTAGTGTTCTCCCCACTGGGAGGCACCCCTTGGTAACAGGCTTCCTTCTCTGGAGAGAGGGATATCTGGCTATTCCTGTATTTTGAGACTCGCAACTGAGGCTCCACGGACCCCTTTTTTGCATATTCAAATTTTGTAGGGGGAAATCAGTGGAGACTCTTAAATGATTACTCAATTGGATTTTTTTCACTGATCCCCCTGAGCTCAGTGACTGTTGTGTTTTGATAGATAGATAGATAGATAGATAGATAGATAGATAGATAGATAGATAGATAGGAGATAAATAGATAGATAGATAGGAGATAGATAGATAGATAGATAGATAGATAGATAGATAGATAGATAGGAGATAGATAGATAGATAGATAGGAGATAGATAGATAGATAGATAGATAGATAGGAGATAGATAGATAGATATTAGATGATAGATGACAATATAGCTATGAGATAGAATAATTTAGCCTGGTGGCATGAGTCTCTATTATTCTATACATTAAAAGTTCTTATTGTTTCCCATGTACTTTATATAATGAGTTTTTCCCGTTTTGTTGCCTCATTTAGTTGAGTTTAATCTTAAAATGAGCGGAAATTGTTCCTTAGTCTTCAGCATTTATGGCCGAGAACTGATTAAATGACTAAAGGGAACATTGCACCTTAATGGCTTTAGTAAAGTGTGTAGGACGCCCCGGCCACAGTTCTTTATACAACTATGTTTTACAAAGCAAAGACGAAGTTACTAATCACAGCAGCACATAGTATTTAAGTAGAGGAGTGTGACCTGTCCATATGTCATGTTGTTAGTGAGGACAGGGCTGCAGTGTCAGAACGGGGAGAATATTCCTGCATATGTCACTATGTTTCCTATTGAATATCATTGTAAAGAATCTTTGCGAAGAGCAGGGTCTTCAGCAGTACAGAGTATTTCAGGAGAGGAATCGGCTTATGGACTGAGAATTACAGTACATAGTGAGGAGTAGGGTCTTCAGCAGTAAAGAGTATTTAGTGCTTATGTTTTGGGAAAATGTAAAGTAGCCTCTTCCCAGCAGGAATGGTGCACAGAGTATTTCAGGAGATATGTATACAGCCCTCTTTGCTGTTTATTATTGTGTATTTGATGCTCTCTGTGACTGAGCGCTGTGATTTCTGCAGCCACCGTGACTCTCACCCTCCTGACGACCTCAGAACACAGAAAAAAATCTGAGAGCGGAATTTTTCATCCGTCCCACAGGATTGAAGGGCAGGAGCTGAGATGTGTGTGTGAAAGCCTGCAGCGGAGTGTGAAGCGACCGGCGCGGTCTGCAGGGAGCCCCATCCTTCACTCGCCTCAATTATTAGTCACCGAAGCTGAAAACAGGAGACAATTTGTCCACAAAACAGGAGATACAGTATTGATCATACGCAGAGCCATTGTGGAGTTCTCTATATGTTCCACAGTCAGCAACAGAAAGGCTTCTCAACTGTAAGAGCAGTAAAACTATGGAAATCATCTTCACTAACTGTAAACATTCTCTTCCCATCTCTTCTCTACTCAGATCCGACCTGTATGTTTAACCAGGCCAAATCCACAAACTAATTCAAGCATCAGAACAAATGCCCAAACATATTCAAACCCTATACTGGACCCCTGCATTAACTCAAAACCTACAAAATAAGTTTAGACCCCAAACCAGACCCCTAAATACATTCAGACTCTAGACCAGACTTTAATTTCAATTCAGATGCCAGGTAAAATTCCTAAATAGATATAAGGGGAGATTTATCAAACATGGTGTAAAGTGAAACTGGCTCAGTTGTCCCTAGCAACCAATCAGATTCCACCTTTCATTTTCCAAAGAGTCTGTGAAGAATGAAAGGTGGAATCTGATTGGTTGCTAGGGGCAACTGAGCCAGTCTCACTTTACACCATGTTTGATAAATCTCCCCCTTAGACCCTATGCCAGCCTCTCCTGGACTAGACCCTAAATAAATGCAGACTGGAGCCCTAAAATAATGCTGGCTCCGAACCAGAGTACAAGATTCTTGCAGACACCAGATCAGAGACCTAGATTAATTTAACATCCCCCCAAAAACTAAATATATTCAGACACTAAACCAGACTCCTACTTTAAGACCCTGGACTAGACCCCCAAACACCTAAAGACCCCAGTCCAGACTCCTAGGCCATGTTAGATGGCCCGATGAACAGGGTAAGCAAGAGCTGTTCTGCTAGTTTGGCATCCCTTTTTTATATAATGAAAAATAAAGTTATACTTACCTCTCCACACTTCCCAGTGTCTTCCAGCCTGATCCCTGCTCACCACAGCCGTCGTTGAAGCTTTTGAAGCCATCTTTGTACCAGTACCAGATTGTTCAGCCAATCACTGGCCGAGATGGGACAGTGCTGTGTCCAGTGAATGGCTGAGCGGCCTGTCAATTAAAGGGATTATCCAGCGCTACAAAAACATGGCCACTTTTCCCCCTACTGTTGTCTCCAGATTGGGTGGGGTTTCAAACTCAGTTCCATTAAAGTAAATGGAGCTTAATTGCAAACCACAACTGAACTGGAGACAAGAGAGGGGGAAAAGTGGCCATGTTTTTGTAGCGCTGGATAACCCCTTTAAGAGACGGCTTCAGAAGCTTCAGAGGCAGCTGTGGGCAGGAGGACACGCGCGGACTGGTAAGTATACATCTTTACTAGTCATCAGCCATCAACTGCGCATCACTATTGCTCAAAGCGATGCATGAACAGTAGACAATGATTTTTAAAAAGATCGGCTCCTCGGCTGATAATAGCATTTCACGGAGAGATAGCTGCCCGAATTGGGCCCCTTTGCCCTATACCCCTAAACAGCTAACACCCCGGACCCTGGAGCAGATCCAAGATAGAAACTGTAGAATATTGCAGACCCCAGACCCGACCCCACTGTACCACATCTTCATCAGGGTATATAATATTTCTATATCCTCTCAGCCCCTCCATTACATTCTACACCAGTTCCATTCCCCCCATGCTGGGACACACAAAGCCCCTTCATCATATTACCAATTATTATAACATATTAGCTTTACATGTGGGACCCTGCTTAGAATTCATATATATGATAATATACATTGTTGGCTCCAGCTGTAGCTCATATGTTTTTAATGTTCCTGTCCCCTCTGTGTGATCAATGGGAGAAGCCTCCCGGCACCCTCGCAGAATTTTAAGTGTTTGTCCCTGTTTGCCTCTGCTTTTGTTTTGCTGCTCAGTAATCACCGACATCAGACAATGTATCAGAGAGGAGAATCCGATTAATTATCAACCGGCGACTGAGAATCCATTATAAGTGTCCACGGCCCATCTGAATAATCCGGAGCGAAGGGAACGGCCGGCAGAGGAGGGAGAATCCAGCCAGAGGCCGGGTAAATAATGGAGGCATAAAAATTATCATCCCCCTGGGAGATCACATGATTCCCAAGCAACAGAGCTTCATAGAATTCTGATGGTGTGCTGGTTATAACGATAATGTATCCAGCATAATATTACATGTAACCACACACTGTACAGGAGAACACATGAGTTATAGGAGCTGTATTATAGTAGTTATTTTCTTATATATAGGAGCAGTATTATAGTAGTTATATTCCTGTATATAGGAGCAGTATTATAGTAGTTATATTCTTGTATATAGGGGCAGTATTATAGAAGTTATATTCTTGTATATAGGAGCAGTATTATAGTAGTTATATTCTTGTACATAGGGAGCAGTATTATAGCAGTTATTTTCTTATATATAGGAGGGGTATTATAGTAGTTATATTCCTGTATATAGGAGCAGTATTATAGTAGTTATATTCTTGTATATAGGGGCAGTATTATAGTAGTTATATTCTTGTATATAGGGGCAGTATTATAGTAGTTATTTTCTTATATATAGGAGGGGTATTATAGTAGTTATATTCCTGTATATAGGGGCAGTATTATAGTAGTTATATTCTTGTATATAGGGGCAGTATTATAGTAGTTATTTTCTTATATATAGGAGGGGTATTATAGTAGTTATATTCCTGTATATAGGAGCAGTATTATAGTAGTTATATTCTTGTATATAGGGGCAGTATTATAGTAGTCAGGGAACGGGGGCCATGGGACGGCCCTGCGACCCCCATGCCACAGGACCAGACCCCAAAACACCACACCAAAACCCGTCCAGCACCGCCGGCGGAGAAGGTCGCCCCCAAAAAGCACAAGCCTGGATGAGGTATTGCGCTCACCATAGCTGCTGCAGACAGAATGGGAAAAGACAGGAGGGATTAAAACTATGTGCACTCAGGTGTCTCCTGCTAATTGCGGTCATGTGGGTCTCACCAGGAGGAGTGCAAAACACAGAGAAAAGAGAGAAACAAAATGCGGTTCAGGGAAGAAAAAGAGCGCTGCACCTCACACCTATGGCTGATACTAGTGCCCCTAGGCTAAATAAATAACACATCAGAATTTTGTGTATGAATTGATCAAGCCATACTGCCCCATGTACCATTGTGCAGGTATCTGATACACATGGGGCCCTACACAAGTCCACACCGTGCCAGTCAGTGGCCACAAACCCCGCAGGCGCGCACAGTCAGGGAACGGGGGCCATGGGACGGCCCTGCGACCCCCATGCCACAGGACCAGACCCAAAAACACCACACCAGAACCCGGCCAGCACCGCCGGCGGAGAAGGTCGCCCCCAAACAGCACAAGTCTGGATGAGGTCTGAGTGCTCATGGTTTTAATCCCTCCTGTCTTTTCCCATTCTGTCTGCAGCAGCTATGCTGAGCGCAATACCTCATCCAGACTTGTGCTGTTTGGGGGCGACCTTCTCCACCAGCGGTGCTGGTCGGGTTCTGGTGTGGTGTTTTTGGGTCTGGTCCTGTGGCATGGGGGTCGCAGGGCCGTCCCATGGCCCCCGTTCCCTGACTGCACGCCTGCGGGGTTGGTAGCCACTGACTGGCACGGTGTGGACTTAGTGTAGGGACCCATGTGTATCAGATACCGGCACGAGGTACATGGGGCAGTATGGCTTGATCAATTCATACACAAAATTCTGATGTGTTTTTTATTTAACCTAGGGGCACTAGTATCAGCCATAGGTGTGAGGTGCAGCGCTTTTTCTTCCCTGAACCGCATTATAGTAGTTATATTCTTGTATATAGGAGCAGTATTATGGTAGTTATATTCTTGTATATAGGAGCAGTATTATAGTAGTTATATTCTTGTATATAGGGAGAAGTATTATAGTAGTTATATTCTTGTATATAGGAGCAGTATTATGGTAGTTATATTCTTGTATATAGGGGAAGTATTATAGTAGTTATATTCTTGTATATAGGAGCAGTAGTATAGTAGTTATATTCTTGTATATAGGAGCAGTATTATAGTAGTTATATTCTTGTATATTGGGGGCAGTGTTATAGTAGTTATATTCTTGTATATAGGGAGAAGTATTATAGTAGTTATATTCTTGTATATTGGGGGCAGTGTTATAGTAGTTATATTCTTGTATATAGGAGCAGTATTATAGTAGTTATATTCTTGTATATAGGAGCAGTATTATGGTAGTTATATTCTTGTATACAGGAGCAGTATTATAGTAGTTATATTCTTGTATATAGGGAGAAGTATTATAGTAGTTATATTCTTGTATATAGGAGCAGTATTATGGTAGTTATATTCTTGTATATAGGGGAAGTATTATAGTAGTTATATTCTTGTATATAGGAGCAGTATTATGGTAGTTATATTCTTGTATATAGGAGCAGTAGTATAGTAGTTATATTCTTGTATATAGGAGTAGTATTATAGTAGTTATATTCTTGTATATTGGGAGAAGTATTATAGTAGTTATATTCTTGTATATTGGGGGCAGTGTTGTAGTAGTTATATTCTTGTTCATATAGCACAATATTATAATACTGTGGGTATGCTCCTAACCCTTTTAGCCCCCGGTAGTGATCCAGGTCAATGCAAATAATGAGCTTTAGAAGATAACTTATATCCAGTCCTTAATATCACAGGAGGACATTAGAATGAATAATCACTTTAATATAAAGCTCGCTGTGCTTGTTGTATTGGGCAACCATTAAAGATGGCCAAACACCGAGCCTGTATTACAGTATATTGTTATTTCATGATTTGTAGTTTATACAAAGTGACATCCGACAGAAAAACTATAATATTAGAGACATTCATGGAGTGCTCAGAACCATAATGATGTTTGTTCTTTCTCATAGCTGTTGTACTGATCATGTCGGAGTGACCTTAACCTTTCAACTCATAAGATTTGTTTTCGTGTTACCATGCTGCATGTGACATATAATAATAATGGAAGGGGCAGAGTGGAGACAGATGGAGGTCACAGACTAAGCATTGCATTGTGCAAGGTGCAGGGTCTCCACTGCAGCACGGAGTATTTCAGAGGCAGAGCTTGGTCATCTTATGTGTCGTCACAGACTAGGAGATACATTATGTAATGGGAGAGGTCTCACATTTTTCATTCATCTTTTTTATAGAAATTGAAGGTAAATCACAGTATAAACATTAAAATTATAATTTACATAAATGTTACATAATATACAGTTGTATCTGCCCCTGTTTCTGCCCCTATGGAGCTGCATCTTTGCCCCTGTGTTTCTGCCCCTATGGAGCTGCATCTTTGGAGGAGAGGAGAGAGCACTGTGTCAGACTGGAGAGAATACATCACTTCTTACAGCAGCTGGTAAGTACTGGAAGACTTGAGATTTTTTATAGAAGTAAATTACAAATCTCTGGCACTATCTAGCACCAGATTTGAAAGCTTTTTTTTTTTTGTGTACTACCCCTTTGAGCTTCTCTTACATGAAACCACTTAGACATGCCTTGTAAGTTCTCTATCATAATACACTGAGGTTTTCTTCTTTTTTTTTATACATTGAAAAAGTTTTATAGGATGTGATCAGATTCCAGATAATCCTCCTGCACTCGTGGGTGTATTTGCACACTCAGTAAATAAAAAGTTCTGGATACTTTGTGAAGCAAATTTTTAATAACATTGCTAGTATTAGAATGAAAAATGTATGTGTCCTGGATTCATTGCTTTCCATGCACCAAGGAAGACATTACAGTACAATTACAGGTATCCTAACGGGTTTGGATTTTGCAGATTCCATCATCTTCAAGATCTCTGCTTGCTGTTAGTGAATAAGAACATTCTAGTTTACACCTAGAAGCTGAAAATCTGTGCTGGTCTAACATGTCTCATAGTGCGGAGTTTGCTCCAATTGTATCCGAGCCTAGAGGCCTATCACTTCAGCAAGTAGTAGGGAGCACTGCAGTGCTCTGGTCCCCTGCAGGGCCACTAGCAGCACCGGGCAAAGCCAGGTAAGTGTACGGGCCCCTGATCACTCTCTTCCTCTGAATTTATTGGAGGGGGGAACAGAAGAGGCCAACATGGGCCAATGGAAGGTGAGCATGGTGGGAAACTACTTATGTAGGGGCTACTGATATGCGGAGTGTCAGTACAGGATGATGAAGGGAGCTCTAAATTCTGTTCCATAGCACATCGTCCACGCCAACAGCGAGCGGGTAAGTACGGGGAGTGGGGCAGGGAGCTGCAGGAGGGGCTCCCCGGCAGTCTTCTGCCACCACTCCTATTACACAGAGCGACGGAAGAAGATCAGTGCTATCGTTGTCTTTCGTTTCTCAACATGTTGAAAGACGTGAAAAGACAACAATCTGTTGACAATTTGCATGTTATATTACTAGCAAATATACCATCAGTGCATTCGCTTTAAGTTTGGCACATGAACAGAACTGCGCCGGCGTGGGGAAGCCGATGCCATGATTGTTTTTTTGAACCACGGCCTGGTTCCCGCACACAGTGCCGGTCTATTACCACTCCAATTATGCACTTCCATTGATTATAGCAGAATCGCGTCATAGAGGGGCGAGGGGTTCCTCATATGGGGGCCGGCCCACCTCCAGTGCTTCAGCCTGAACCGGTGCTCAGTAATAGACTGGCGCTGTTCAAAAAAGGGACTGTGGCACCAGCTTCCCCACGCCAAGGCCATTCTATTCATGTCCTACACTTAGGGGGAGATTTATCAAACTGGTGTAAAGTAGAATTGTCTTAGTTGGCCCTAGCAACCAATCAGATTCCACTTTTCATTCCTCACAGACTCTTGGAAAAATGAAAGGTGGAATCTGATTGGTTGCTAGGGGCAACTAAGACAATTCTACTTTACACCAGTTTGATAAATCTCCCCCTTAAAGCGAATGTACTGATGGTATATTTACTTTAAATGTCTTCGTTATGTTATATAATGGTACGAGGTCAGGGTCAATGTCAACCTGGAAAATATGGGTGGCTGCCTTCCTTAAAACATGTTTGACTGGGTTTCCGGTAGATAATGAACGGATTATACTATATAAACATGTACACGAGAAACAAGTGCAGGAAAGAGTACAATAAGAGCAGCTCAAAGCATTGATACAAAGTCGCCTGGAGGTGCACGTTACATCCCTTGATATTTGGAGAATTTGTATCCCACGTAAGATGAGCTGCGTAGCAAATCTTTGTTCCTGTAACAGGGAAAGTAGGGCATGGCACATTCATCGGGACCTTGTCCGAGCTGATCATTTTCTGGGTAGTTGTCCGAGGTTGCTTTATGTCTGAGTAGCCATGCCTCAAATATCCTGCAAGATCACCATTATATGAGTTATTGTTACACCCCCCCCCCCCCACCGCTCTATGTTGGGTAACAATATGGCCGCCACTACAGTCTGCACCGTCATTTATAGTGTTTGCATTGGTAACATTACTACAATAACTTACTTGTCCACAAAGCAGTGATGGAGCAGGAACATGGGGTCATTGGCGGAGATGGGGACCTGAGACATTGTGCCCCCAATGTAGACGTGAACCAGGTTGTGCATGCTAAGCTGCAGGGTCACACCATCTGACGGCTTCAGGGATCCTAAAAAACAGAGACAATACATCCCATGTATGATAAGCCCTGCGTGGCACATTGTAGCCCAGTGCCTGTGGCTGTAGGGGGGCTGTCACCAGGGCCGATTCAAGGGTTTCTGCCGCCTGAGGCAAACCTCAGGCGGCCGCCCCGAGTGGTAGCCGGCATCCCCCCGGAAAAGCACCCCCCACGCGACCCGATCACCCCCCGCGCGACCCGATCACCCCAGCGCGTCCCCCACCGACCCCGGGCACTCACCACAGCCTGGAGGTCCGTGACAGCTGCAGGGTGACATCGCGGTACCTGATGGGAATTTGGAGAGCGCGGGCGACGGGACAGGTGAGCGGCCGCTGTCATTTTTGTTAAGTGATACTTAACAAAAATGACAGCGGGGGGACATAATGCCGCCCCCTGCCGGACCGCAAATTCTGCCGCCTGAGGCGGAAGGCTCATTCCGCCTCATGGCAGAAGCGGGCCTGGCTGTCACACATGGGCCTGGAAGTCAAAGGGGGACTCTGAATCAAGTTTAGTGTCCAGGATTTTATATTTAGAGTCCTATTACACCGGCCCGACCATTTTAGTAAACGAGCGCCGATCTAGCAGGTCCGTTTACTAGACCAATTAGACGGCCCGATAATTGGGCAGCAAGGGCTGCATGGACATCGTTAGCGATGTTCATGCAGCTCTTACCCAAATACCTGATACATTTCCTGTTAAACAGATCTAGACAGTATTGAAGAACAATCCTGACAATTTATACGGATAATTGGGGGTGGGACCAGGCGGCAACCTACCCTCTAAAGCATTGCGGAAGCTCCTCAAGGATGAATCATTGAATGGAGGGGTGTCGAAGCTGCTCCATTTGATGGTGTCCTCTACATCTTTAAAGGAGGGAAAACTTTTGACTGTAGGATCTGCCCCCGGCTTCCTGTGGAGTCTCTCCATCTGGCACTCATCCCCAGCGGTTTGGCAATAGGCATCAGCATAATTGTACCCGCTGCAAATAGACTGATGTAGAGAACAGAGTATTAACAAGGATTTTAAAAATATTCATTAGTAATTTATTATTCTGTGTAAGTTTTAGAAAGAGATAAGAGATGTCTCAGAGTGGCTGTTTCCTCTCCTGTCTGAGGGGGAAAGGTTGCAGAGTGTGGAGAGTAGGTAGGGCATACATGGAGGGCAGCTCACACAGGATGTAGATAGGGAGGGATGGAGGTACAAGGCAGTCTGCAGAAGAAAACCATATGTTCTTTGTACAGGTATTGGCTGGGTTCACACTACGTATATTTCAGTCAGTATTGTGGTCCTCATATTGCAACCAAAACCAGGAGTTGATTAAAAACACAGAAAGGATCTGTTCATACAATGTTGAAATTGAGTGGATGGCCGCCATTTAATGGGAAATATTTGCTGTTATTTTAAAACAACGGCTGTTGTATTGAAATAATGGCAGTTATTTACCATTATATGGCGGCCATCCACTCAATTTCAACATTGTGTGAACAGATCCTTTCTGTGTTTTCAATCCACTCCTGGTTTTGGTTGCAATATGAGGACCACAATACTGACTGAAATATACGTAGTGTGAACCCAGCTTTAGAGCGTAAGCAGCACAGGCATAAAGTGTAGACTACAAACATTTAACAGGAGTAAATATAGACATAAGAAGGATGGGAAATTAAGAATAGGCTTCATATTTCGGAATTTGATTATACAAAAAAAAAAGAACAAAGATTTAAAGCAACATTTTACCTCAAGGTACCAAGCTTGGGATGTGTCTGCAGTATAAGACACAAGGGAAGATCACTATGCTGACATCAGTCATGGATACTCACTTTCCAGAAGGCGAAGTGGGAATTATCATGCAGGAAGCCTTGTTCATTACTCTCTCCAAGCAATTCATTGGTGCAGATGGAGCAGTTCTTCTCTCCTCTCCAGTCATAATAAGGAATAGCGAAGTCTTCATCTCCCGTCAAGATCTGAATTTGCCTCTCAAGGAACATGAGCCCCACACGATGCCAACCAGGGAAGGCCGGACCCGAATGGGCATAGTTTCTGCTATCGTCAAACAGACCATTGATCAGTAGGGGCTTCATGGAGTAATAATGGATCCAAGCGAAAATATCATATACAGAGGCGTCCACGAATCGGTAGGTGTCCCGGTGGTGCCGGTCCCCGGTGGACAGGATGACAAAATCTGCACTTTTTGTAGTTTTGGCCAAAGCCAAATAGCTGAAGAATCTCTTCCTTTCCATGAAGGAGAGCTGGCGGATCTCTCTCCGGACCACAGTCTTTTTGCGATCACACTTCTTTCCATTGTAGCCATACTTACACTGGCCGCAGTTGTGACCGCTGAAGTGACCAAAACATTCACAGGTGCTGTTAAAATAAAAACGTGGCCAGTCCAAGCGATCGTCGGCAACCTGGCGGACCTGTCCGGCAGCAAAGGTTGTTGCGACTACATAGCTCCTACACTTGCCACGTCCAGATCGTGAGCCACAGGGGCTGCCATCTTCCCATAGCGGGCAACATTTTTTTGACCTAAGAGCTTCACTTGTGGTACATACCCTGGGGAACTGGCAGTGCACCACACCCAGGAAGAGCACAAAAACTGTACACAGTGTGAACATGGCCACTGGGACAGATAACCTCCCCCTGACAGAGAGAAACAGAATATTACAGCCACAGTCACTATGTATAAATATTTCAAATGATGTATTGTAGCATTCAAGTACATAGAAGCAGTATTATAGTAGTTATATTCTTGTACATAGGAGCAGTATTATAGTAGTTATATTCTTGTATATAAGAGCAGTATTATTGTAGTTATATTCTTGTACATAGAAGCAGTTTTATAGTAGTTATTTTCTTGTATATAGGAGCAGTATTATTGTAGTTATATTCTTTTATATAGGAGCAGTATTATAGTAGTTATATTCTTGTGTATAGGAGGCAGTATTATTGTAGTTATATTCTTGTATATAGTGGCAGTATTAAAGTAGTTATATTCTTTTATATAGGGGGAAGTATTATAGTAGTTATATTCTTGTATATAGGAGCAGTATTATAGTAGTTATATTCTTGTATATAGGAGCAGTATTATAGTAGTTATATTCTTGTATATAGGAGAAGTATTATATTAGTTATATTCTTGTATATAGGAGCAGTATTATAGTAGTTATATGCTTTTATATTGGAGCAGTATTATAGTAGTTATATTCCTGTGTATAGGGGTCAGTATTATAGTAGTTATATTCTTGCATATAGGAGCAGTATTATATTAGTTATATTCTTGTATATAGGAGCAGTATTATAGTAGTTATATTCCTGTATATAGGGGGCAGTATTATAGTAGTTATATTCTTGTATATAGGAGCAGTATTATAGTAGTTATATTCTGGTTTATAGGAGCAGTATTATAGTAGTTATATTCTTGTATATAGGAGCAGTATTATATTAGTTATATTCCTGTATATAGGGGGCAGTATTATAGTAGTTATTTTCTTGTATATAGGAGCAGTATTATATTAGTTATATTCTGGTTTATAGGAGCAGTATTATATTAGTTATATTCCTGTATATAGGGGGCAGTATTATAGTAGTTATATTCTTGTATATAGGAGCAGTATTATATTAGTTATATTCTGGTTTATAGGAGCAGTATTATATTAGTTATATTCTTGTATATAGGAGCAGTATTATAGTAGTTATCAGAGGTGCAGAAGGTATAGGTGTGCACCGTACTCCTAATTCTAGATGGGGCCAGAATTCCCTTTACCACAAAGTAGAACAGGTAATATAGATGCCATGTGGCTGTTTTGGGGCCCCTATAAAGACTTTGCCCTGGGACTTAGTAGCTTCAAACCTCATCTCTGCTTTCTGAATTGTCCTGAATAGAGATAGTCAGAGGTGAGATTGTTACCTCTCTGGTGAAGACGTCTTCTCTCGGTGAGATGTAATGGGGTTTGGTCTCAGGACTGGCACCTATTTATACAGACCCACGTTATGTCACAAGAGGAAGTATGGCTAATATTACAGACCAGGTGGCATATTCCTTCCTTATGAGCCAAGACAGTGAGTGATGTCCTAGTGGAGTAGAGTTGAGTATAGTTGAATAAACAGACAGATATTTGAAAGGTATCATGTGTGTCCTTGAGACATGAGTTGCAGCTGACAGATTAATTTTGAGGCTATATTCAGACACTGTACAATTATTACAACAATAAAATAAAAAGGGTCTCCTATGGTGTCAGGGGTTCTGGGCTCCATAGCTTCATGAATCGGTTTTTAATCCCGCGGGTGAGGCAGGGGGAGAGCCGTGACTAGTCATCTGGGCTGTGATTGACAGGCAAAGAGGCCCAATAGCCCTTATGGCCGTGGCCCTTATGTACTTTGGAGTTTTGTCTTCCAGTGTCTTCTAGAAAAAAAAAAATCTGTAATTTAGTGAAAAAACATCTTTCCAATTTAATAATGTGCTTTAATGAAGTGTATGGCCATTGGTGCTCACAAAGTATAGAATAATTCACGTACTGTCCTGTTACAGTGTTTCAATCTGGACACTAGAAGACTGTAGACTGTCTAGGATGGAGACATGTTTAGACTTATTCAAGATTAAAAGAAACACAGTTATTTTCTTGCATAAACAGTGCTGGGGGACTGCGCCAGGCCAGGTAAGTATGTGTATGTCGGGGGTCTCTCGCGACTGGCGGTGCAATGCTGCCTCTAACCACAAGAGACACTAGCTGGAGGCTTCTTGCTCTGTCACTCATCATGAACGCTCACAGTTAAAGTGCCACAAGCCTGCGAGCCCCTTTAGCGCTCAGACCCCCTAGCAGGGGTCGGCCTTTATGGTAGCTACGTCACTGGATATAAACACATTAACGCTTCGTCTATTCCATACTACCAGGGATGAGAGCATTATATCCTCCATTAATCCCCAGGGCCACTACCAGATCCAAAGTGTCACGGCCCTCTGTTCAGTCTCTTCCTCTTTATTCATTGTAGGGGAGAAAGAGAAGAGGCCAACATAAGCCAACAGAAGGCCAGCATTTTTTTTATTTTTTTTTACATATTTAGGAGGGGAAAAACAACCTGCAGGGGGAGGGTAGTCTTCTATTTTCAAGTATTCTTCAGTATTCTACTTCTTCTTCTAAAGTTCCGGCAGAGCACACCTCTACCCTGGGTTGGGACTCTCAGCAAAGACTCCTCTCTACTACTCTGAACTCTCAGTACAAACTCCTCTCTACTGCTCTAAACTCACTCTACTTTTCAGCACGCAACCAAGTCAGCACAGCTCTTCTGTTCCAAAAACTCTTAATGCAGATTGTGTCTAGTCAAGTCAGAAGTCTATTATCAGCTACTGTATTAAGTATTCCTGAAAAAAAGAAGATTTTATTTATGGTGACAGGACAGGAGTGATTATAGTTCCGGCACCTACACAGCAGTTACACCATCCTTGGGTCATCTCCCCTTTGTGTAGGTGGCGGTGCCGATGCGCCGGGCCACTCCGCTGAGGGTAGTAGTAGGTGGTAGTACTGGGTAGGAATCCGGGTAGCCACTTGCCTGATGTTATGTCATGGTTTTGGCACGAGGGATAGCAGCTAACCAGCGGGGACCTGACCATGCGGAGGCCGTGCAATTCTTCGTTGTCCTTAGTCAGGGCACCAATAAACACACCAATGCCAAGGTTCAGAAACAACGGTAGTTGTATATTTATTGAAACAGTGATAACTAGTAGCAACAGTCTCTCCGGATGTAACCGGGAATAAGGCAGACTTGGATAAGGCAGAGTAATGGGTGATGCTGCAATAGGCTGTGATGGTAGCGTAACTTGGAATAGGGAAACTGAATGATGAGAGTAGTAGTACTGGAGTTATGATACTGGGCGGAATGGAGTTGAGACGAATATTTGCTATTGATGATGAGAGAAATGATGAGAGTAGTGAATGAAGACGGCACCCAGATCTTTAGTGGAGATGAGGATCTTGAAGGACTTGAGGATAGGAAACAGCCAGGAACACTTCTTGTGGAACTGGAGCCACAGAGCACACGTATTTCTCTCCTGACAAGGGAGAGAGAGGTCACACACAACCTGTCCCCCTGAAGGTGGAAGACAGGACTGAGGCAGAGAGGAAGTCACATAGTATTCCCCAGCCAAAGCTCGATAGCCATTGGGCTTACCATGGAAGCAGGGGCAGTCACGGGACTCACCAAGCCATTGCATCATCACACTGAGAAATGAATATGCATGACAACCTACCATCTGGCTGAGCTATACTCCGACCAACCACTATAATAGTGGTGTCACACAATACCATCAGGCAAGTGACCGGTCGTCCATAGGGCTACACCACATACCTACAAGGCAGATTACCTTAGAGGGGAATCTACCTATAAAGGGCGCCTACCTACTAGAGATGAGACGACTTTTCGGATTTCTGGTTCGTGAGAACCAGAACGATCAGCGTCGGATTCCCGCTGTCTGCTTGCTCCGTGCAGCGGGTGGATACCTCCTAAGGAACGCCTGGAAAACTGGGATACAGCCAATGCCAGTTTTCCAGGTGTTCCTTAGGAGGTATCCACCAGCTGCACAGAGCGAGCAGACAGCGGGAAGCCGACGCCGATTGTTCTGGTTCTCACGAACCAGAAATCCGAAAAGTCCGCTTATCTCTACTACCTACCTGAGGAAATCTATGTAATGGGGCAAACTACCTACTGGGGAAACCTGTCTACCAACTGGAACAACTTCCCTACCTAATAAGAGGACTCCCCAGCTTTCTGCTATATCTGACTTCTTGCAGGAGATGACCTCCGTAGACTTACCATAAAACCTGTCTTCTGCAATGAGTCAAAAAAAGCAGTGGGCAGGGGAGGTAAGTGAAAACTCACTGCAACCTTAGATGTCTCCCGGTTTATTATGTAACAAGTCACTGCAGTCAATAAAAAACCGTTTATATCAATAATTTTATTGATTTGCTTTAAAAATGCCCATATCCGGGCTCATAAAGCGTCATAAAACCTAAGCACATGCTCCTTCAAACAATACAGCAGGTGGGTAAAAGGTGCATGAAGATATCCGTGAGGGAAATTAGATCATGGCTATTCGCACTTTGCAGAAATCTAAATGGGGAATAAGCCCCCCTTCCTCCCAAAAAAATACTGGTATCATCCTTTGATGACAGCAATGCCTTCTGATTGTGTATTTTAAAATGTGCCCGGTGCCTTGATAAGGGTAAAAAAATTATATTCTAATCTGCAGCAACCGAGTCAATGTGACATGGCCTAGAGCATCTGTGCCCTAGGCCATGTCACATTGACTCGGTTGCTGCAGATTAAAAGATAATTTTTTACCCTAACCAAGGCACCGGGCACATTTTAAACGACACAATCGGGAAGGACTTGTTGTCATCAAACGGACGGTACCAGGATGTTTTGTTGTTACTGTGTGGGCCGGAAGCAGTGTCGCCAACCAGATGTGACGTATAGGGCGTGCATCAGTGGGTCACCGTGGAACGCACATCAGGCGTTCCAGTGGCAGCATCAGGGAAATGTATCTGGTAAGTCCACTCAGTGGCAGATTATAATAGGTCCTTTTACGACAAGACAGACATATACTTTCTGTGCTCTACTGTCTCCCTGCTGTAAATCTGCCATAATTTGCACAAATCAAATTTGTGCAACCTTAATTTGGGTGGGGAGGGGCAGGGGGCTACAGGGTGACAGTTCTGGAGTAGTGGGTTACAGAGTGACCAGTAGGGAGGGGGGCAGGGTGGGTACAGGGTGAGTAGTTGTGGGGATTGCAGAGTTACCAGTTTGGGGTGAGTGGAGAGGAGAGCGGTGGTTACAGGGGGACTGGGGGGGGGGGGGCTTTGGCTTACAGAGTGACCCGTCTGGGGTGAGAGGAGGGGCTAGGGCCAGTACAGGGTAACCAGTCTGGGGTGAGGGGAGGGTGCTAGGGCCAGTACAGGGTTACCAGTCTGGGGTGGGGGAGGGACATGGGAGCACTCACAGAGGATGGTTATGGGAGCAGTGTCTGTGAGGAAAAGGGACTAAGTTTGTCTAATTTGGGGTCTGAATTAGGTGTGGGGTCCAGTGTCTGTATTTAGGAGTCTGGTTGAGGTCTGGAATAATATTGTGAATTCAGGGGCAAGCACACTCTGCATAGGGCCCCTGTGCAAAAAATTTTCTTGGGCCCCCCATAAGCAAACTATGCCACCACATTCCTGGCTGCCCCTCATCCCCACACACTACCCATGCCAGCTGCCCCCCCATCCCAACACACACTACCCATCCTAGCTGCCCCCCATCCCCACAAACAATACCCCATCTGTCTCCCCAGTGGTTCTCCAGGTCATCAGGATGCTCAATGCCGTGATCACGAACCACCAGGTTATGTCAGTGGTACGCACGTCCTAAAGCAGGAGCATGGCTCACGTATCCAATAGAGGAGTGTGGTATGTGGGATGGGCCATGGCTGTTGGCATCTTGGCGCTGGCAGGCTGAGAGTGGCAGGACAATACATATCACCTATGTGGCGGAGCCTGGGGCAGTGGAGGGGCCCGCTAGGCTGAGTTCGAGCCCTGTGGCCCCTCCGGTGGCTTGGGCCCCTGTGCAGCTGAACAGGCTGCACAAGTGATATGTCCGCCAGTGAATTGCAAGATTTTTCTAGTTAACCCCTTGACTGCCCTCTCCAAAAAAAAACACCCTTTCAAAGTAAAAACCTTACCTACTAAGAAAGGAAACATGATTGGTGTAGCTGAACATGCAAACTATCTATAGTGTACCTGTACGAACACTGACCTTCGGGCACTCGGGCGGCAGTAGTCATTTGTCTAAATTACTTCCATTTTTAATTTGATGCTGAAATACCCTAATGGAGTCGCTACTGTCTCCTGTCTCAGCTGTTCGTACCTGCGCTTCAGGTAATGGCACTTTCTGCTCCATCTCCGTAGCACCCGTCTCCAGCCTTGCACCATAGAATCACATTAGACTTGGGCTCATGCTGAAGATGGATCCAGGGTGGGCAGCCTCGGTATTCACAGTTATAAACAGCGCAGAGCAGAGACAATGGCGCCTCTGTTAAGCTATTTAGGTACCAAATTCAAAATGGAAGTACTTTAGAAAATGACGATTGACCAAGGTGCTGCCTGACAATCATTTACAGGTACACAGTAAATATGACACTATTCATCCCATTCTGTAAGCACCACTTTAGCACTTTAGTGCTGCCATAGTTAAAGTGTGTGTGTGTGTGTGGGGGGGGGGGGGGGGCAAATTTGGTCAACAGTCCGGGGCCTATGGTAAAGTTAATCCACCCCTGATCCACTCACATTTCTTACGCACATGCGTCTATCCACGTCCCCCATCTATTTGACTGCCTTACCACTTCTTTGACAAACATAGTGCATGTGTCTCCCGCCCATGTTTGATATCTCTAATATGTCTGATGAACCAGTTTAAACCAATAACTTTATTGATATACTTTATAAATACCCATAAAACACTTGTTCCTTCCAACAATACAGCTGGTGAGTGGATAAATGGTTGATTTATATATGGACACGCAATATGTGCAAAATGTAAAGGAGGGTTGGGGGGTAATGGCCTCACTACTATCCAGGTCAGTTTTCAAAACACCCCAATACCTTATAATCACATCCATAGTGCAGCCATAGTGGGGGGCAACCATAGTAGGGGTCGGTGGTCCGCTTCTGCAGTAGACCTGGCCCCCTGAGCATGCATCATTTGCAGCACTCAGCAGCCGAGCAGGCCTTTTGGGTGCTGAAAATGTCCCTTTAACTGCTAACAAGAGCTTGTATTAAAATGCAGTGCTGTGAGGATTGGCCTCCACCCTGCCAATCACTCTTGTGGCCGCAGGTGGTACCATGCCACTGACCACAGGAGGCCGCTCCCTCCCTCCCTGGAGAACTGCTGTAGTCTGCAGTGCAGGTGACTTTTTTATACATGGGGAAGAGTGGTGGATGGGAACTACTAACAGGGGAGATGTCTAACTTGAGGGACATTATCTAAGGGGAGGTGCCCTCCATGCAGGACACTACTAGGAGGCTACCAAGAGAGATGTCTACCATGGAGGACACTGGGGGGATACAAAGGGGGATGCCTGCCAGGGGGAATTCTAGGGGAGATACGTAACAGATGTTATCTAGTGGGTGGCTATCTACTGCTAACTATCACGGTGATGCTGCGAGAAGAAAAGAAAAAATGAATGACTCAGATCAGAGAAGATGTCTCCTGTCATTCATTCAGAAAAGACGTCCCTTGTAAGTCACTGGATGTAACTGCATTCTAATCACTTATATGATGCGCAAAGATTGTATAGCACTATATGGTAACTGTATAAGGTGAGATTAGTCTTTGTACTGTGGATTTTATTTAGTAGCAGAGTGGTGGCATTAGTCAGTAAGTGGTGGCATAAGTAATTATGTGGTGGTAATATTTGTCCCTGTTGGTATTGTTGGTATTAGTATACTGGATTTTGTCAGTAATAGTATGGTGGTAATTCTAGTGCTCATGGTGTGTATTTGGTCAGTAACAATATTTCGATAATACATATGGTGATAATAATGGGGGTAGGGGGGCAATCAAAAGTTTGCTATGGGGCTCAGCCATTTCTAGTTACTCTCCTGAGTCTCAGTGTTTTCAGATTTCTCTTTAAGTATTAACAACTTTTAACGGTCACTTATTCAAGGCCCAATCATATGCTTGACTCAAGATAAAGTGAGGATATCCCTTCTCATGGAAGCGGTCCTTCAAATCATACGCTCGTATCATGAATTCTGTAGTTCTGGAACAATTCCCCTTGCAATGCCCCTTCTCCAAGGAAGGGGGCGATGGCTCTTCCACCACAATAAGTTGTGTTGGTTTTTTGATAAGGACATCCAGAAAGGGCAACTCATTTGGGTGAATTATACTTGGGAATCTAAGACCAATCGGGTTGTAGTGATTTTGGATAACCATTGGATAAGATTCTGCATTCCATATCCGATTATTTGTCTGTGTCCCTGAGCATGTATGGGGCCTAGCTCACTCTCTCTACAAAAGAGGAGGCGGCAGAGAACATAGATCTTAGGCTTAATGTATTTTTCCAATGATTTTGTCTCCAACCAAGTTCTTAAAGGGAGTCTATCTGCAGGTTAGAAGTGTGTAACCTGCTGATATGTCCCTATAGCGCACCCAGTGCTGAGGATCAGGGTAACTTTCTTACCTTCATCCCTAGAGCCGTTTCTGTGCTATTAGGAGTTTAATCCAAATGCTAATTAGGCGTTTTTGGCCCAATGGGGGCGGGACCACCAAGCCTAGTACACCGATCCCGCTTTGATGTTATTCATTAGAAATGGATGGCCACCCCTAGTGGTCAAAACATCTCATTGGCATAGAACTAAACTACTGTGCAGAGTGCGGAAACTGAGCCCCAATGTGCTATTGGGACATATCAGAAACACATGGCCACTGTCTTTCAGAGACAACGCAATTCTTGTCTCCAGTTCAGGTGTGGTTAGAAATTAAGCTCCATTCACTTCAAAGGAACTAAGTTGCAAAACCTACAGTACACCCAAACTGGAGACAAGAGTGGTGCTGTCTCTGGAAGAAAGTGGCCATGTTTTTCTAAGGCTGGATAACCCCTTTAAATATAGTTTTAATGTTAGGTGTATTCTCTGCCCCTGTGAAATTACAGTAAAAAATAACACAGGAGGAGATGTATCAAACATGATGTAAAGTGAGACTGGCTCAGTTGCCCCTAGCAACCAATCAGAGTCCACTTTGCATTCCTCACAGACTCTTTGGAAGATGAAAGGTGGAATCTGATTGGTTGCTAGGGGCAACTGAGCCAGTTTCACTTTACACCATGTTTGATAAATCTCCCCCCACTGTGGTGTCTACTCCTGTGGGCCACGTATCTATATTAATAGGCCCCGTCAGAAAATTCACCATTACAGACCAAAGTAACAAAAAGTCACTGCAACATTAAAGGGGTTATCCAGCGCTACAAAAACATGGCCACTTCCCCCCTACTGTTGTCTCCAGATTGGGTGGGGTTTTGAACTCAGTTCCATTAAAGTAAATGGAGCTTAATTGCAAACCACACCTGAACTGGAGACAACAGTAGGGGGGGAAGTGGCCATGTTTTTGTAGCGCTGGATAACCCCTTTAAATGTCTCCAAAAGTATTATGTAACAAGTCACTGCAGTCAATAAAAAACGTTTATATCAATAACTTTATTGATATGCTTTAAAATACCCATATCCGTGCTCATAAAGCGTCATAAAACCTAAGCACTTGTTCCTTCCAACAATACAGCAGGTGAGTGGGTAAAAGGTGCTTGAAGGTAACAGTGAGGGGCATTAGATCACAGCTACTTGTACTTTGCAAAACTCTTGTTTCTTTTCTGATATCACCGGGAAATGCTTGACATCCCTGTGTGATTACCTTGAAACAGACCTTAACACCCTAACTAGTGTAGACCACCAAGGTAGGCGCCATTAACCCTTTTCTCTACCTAAATTAGGGTGAGATATTTTTCCATTGTATGTATACCCTAATTACATCCCCTGACATACCTTATATCTATATTCATCCCGAACAAGAGACAAATATACCTATAACTATACCAAGAAAGTCACATCCATGTCCCAACCTGTACGATGACTTCCCTGTGATGTCATCACAACCATCTTGAGAGCTTGAGAGGGAAACATAAAAGGAAGTATTTAACCTGCTGATTTTACATTGTGGGAACACAACCTTAAATTTATATGCATGTTAGCATTATACCAGACATTACACTAGGGGAGCTGTCTGTGTCACTGCAGCCTCCCCTGATGTCTATATAATATATGTTACATTAGAATACATATTACACTGGGGGAGCTGTCTGTGTCACTAGTACTGCAGCCTCCCCTGATGTCTATATAATATATGTTACATTAGAATACATATTACACTGGGGGAGCTGTCTGTGTCACTAGTGCTGCAACCTCCCCTGATATCTATATAATACATGTTACCATTAGAATAGACATTGCACTGGGGGAGCTGTCCATGTCACTAGTGCTGAAGCCTCCCCTGATGTCTATATAATACATGGTACCATTAGAATACACATTATACTGGGGGGAGCTGTCTGTGTCACTAATGCTACAGCCTCCCCTGATGCCTATATAATACATGTTACCATTAGAATACACATTACACTGGGGGAGCTGTCTGTGTCACTAGTGCTGCAGCCTCCCCGGATGTCTATATAATACATGGTTCCATTAGAATAGACATTACACTGGGGGAAGCTGTCTGTACCATTAGTGCTGTAGCCACTGCAGCCCTGATGTCTATATGTTAAATGTTACCATTAGAATAGACATTAAACTGGGGGGAGCTGTCTGTGTCACTAGTGCTGTCCAATCACAGAATGTTATTTGAACTGGCTGGAGATGTAACAAGCCTTGGGGCGTCCTGTGGTTTCTGAGGGGCAAATCTCTGACCATTTCCTTTTTCCCAGATGCCTGATGGACGGCACAGCTCCCTGCACATCATCCCGGTACAACATTTACTGGTAAGTATCACTGGTACACACCACACACAGGACATCGGAGGGGACGCTGATCATAGGGGGAGACTGGTTATGTTAGGGGACCATGTAACTAGCTGACATTTATATGACTGATCTGTACAGGACATAGATGACATTAGTGATGGCGGCCATAGATATTGTAATATTATACGTAGCGTACCGTAATATGGCCACCATTCAGATCATACCTAGCTCATGAATCTGGCCCATAGAGTAATATGGGGTGTGTGCAGCCTCTGCAATGACAGATTGTGCTGCTCAATACAGACTGGATATTAGAGACTCGAGTATAGGAGGAGATTTATCAAGCAGTTTTACAGCAGGGACGTCCTGTGTTGCCCATAGCAACCAATCACAGCTCAGCTTTCAAACATTCATGAGCTCTAGGGGAATGAAAGCTGAGCTGTGATAGGTTGTTATGGGCAACACAGGATGTCCCTACTGTAAAACTGCTTGATAAATTTCCTCCATTATCCCTATATATGCCCAGAATGTAAAGAAAAATGAAAGCCGTGTTCTGTTTGGTGAGGTCCGGCTTTCCCTTGGTCTGTCTGGTGAGGCCCGGCTTTCCCTTGGTCTGTCTGGTGAGGTCCGAATTTCCCTTGGTCTGTCTGGTGAGGTCCGGATTTCCCTTGGTCAGTCTGATGAGGCCCGGCGTTCCCTTGGTCTGTCTGGTGAGGCCCGGCTTTCCCTTGGTCTGTCTGGTGAGGCCCGGCATTCCCTTGGTCTGTCTGGTGAGGCCCGGCTTTCCCTTGGTCTGTCTGGTGAGGCCCAGCTTTCCCTTGGTCTGTCTGGTGAGGCCCAGGCTTTCCCTTGGTCTGTCTGGTGAGGCCCGGCTTTCCCTTGGTCTGTCTGGCGAGGCCCAGCTTCCCTTTGGTCTGTCTGGTGAGGCCCAGCTTTCCCTTGGTCTGTCTGGTGAGGCCCGGCTTTCCCTTGGTCTGTCTGGCGAATCCCAGCTTCCCTTTGGTCTGTCTGGTGAGGCCCGGCTTTCCCTTGGTCTGTCTGGTGAGGCCCGGCTTTCCCTTTGTCTGTCTGGTAAGGCTCGGCTTTCCCTTGGTCTGTCTTGTGAGGCCCAGGCTTTCCCTTGGTCTGTCTGGTGAGGCCCAGCTTCCCCTTGGTCTGTCTGGTAAGGCTCGGCTTTCCCTTGGTCTGTGTGGTGAGGCCCGGCTTTCCCTTGGTCTGTCTGGTGAGGCCCGGCTTTCCCTTGGTCTGTCTGGTGAGGCCCGGCTTTCCCTTGGTCTGTCTGGTGAGGCCCAGGCTTTCCCTTGGTCTGTCTGGTGAGACCCAGCTTTCCTTTGGTCTGTCTGGTGAGGCCCAGGCTTTCCCTTGGTCTGTCTGGTGAGGCCCGGCTTTCCCTAGGTCTGTCTGGTGAGACCCAGCTTTCCTTTGGTCTGTCTGGTGAGGCCCGGCTTTCCCTTGGTCTGTGTGGTGAGGCCCAGCTTTCCCTTGGTCTGTCTGGTGAGGCCCGGCTTCCCCTTGGTCTGTCTGGTGAGGTGCGGCTTTCCCTTGGTCTGTCTGGTGAGGTCCGGCTTTCCTTTGGTTTGTCTGGTGAGGTCCGGATTCCCCTTGGTCTGTCTGGTGAGGCCCAGCTTTCCCTTGGTCTGTCTGGTGAGGCCCGGCTTTCCCTTGGTCTGTCTGGTGAGGCCCGGCTTTCCTTTGGTCTGTCTGGTGAGGCCCAGGCTTTCCCTTGGTCTGTCTGGTGAGGCCCAGGCTTTCCCTTGGTCTGTCTGGTGAGGCCCGGCTTTCCTTTGGTCTGTCTGGTGAGGCCCAGGCTTTCCCTTGGTCTGTCTGGTGAGGCCCAACTTTCCTTTGGTCTGTCTGGTGAGGCCCGGGCTCTGCTTTGGTCTGTTGTGTGAGGCTCCAGTAGAAAAAGTTTCAGAAACGCTGGTATAAATGATAAATTTTTATTCTGCAAGTCACTACACACAGGGCAAAAGCATATTCATAGTTTACTAGAAATAGTTGCAAGGGATGAGTATCAGGGTATTGAGAAGGCCCCAGCCCATCTGGCATTGGCCAGTATTGCTAGATGGACAGTATGGCCCTGGGTTGTACTTGTTGTTATTCTAGGGAGTTGTGGTCACAGATACAGATCAGTTCTGGATGGGACCAGGTCAGCATGTCGATTCTCACAGCATCTTCATTGGTGATTCCCAGAATTAGATACACTGGTGGTTCCCAGGTACCCCAGTCCCATATTGGGACCTGCTCAAATTGCAGTACAGCACAGACCTTGGGGCCCACCAGAGAATCCTCCAGTGGGCCCTGATGTCTGTGCTGCACTGTAGGACCCTACTGGTATACCTTGACACGTGTCCCAAATACCCAGTGAACATCTATATATCTGTGTGTTTGCCTTTAAGGCAGGAGGCTGTCAGTACAATTAGGTTATGGGGGCCCGAGCAGACTTTTGTACACAGGGGCCCTCTACAGTCTGTGTCCGCCCTGGCTCCCACAGGGGTTACACCGCCCTCCTCTCAGGTGTTGTCCCAGCCACAGTCTTGCAGTAAATACAACAATCACAATAAATCTTTCCTTTTCTTTCATCTCCTCCAATTAATATAAAGAAAGTATAACAAAAACTATAAAGAAAAGGACACAAAGTTTATTAGCTATTATCCCATCACCAAGAGTGAATTAACAATCCAGCAGAGGGAATGGCTGGGATCCTGTCATGTCCTCCGGTTGCTTCTCATCTGTGCAGAATTCAATAGAGAAAATCACAGTAATAATAAATGGATTGGTTTCATAATTTTATTAGGAGACCACCATAGTGCATAATACAGCCTTTGGTTAGGCCCTATTACACAAAACAATTACGTCTGATTATGTCCGTTACGGCCGATAAGGACATTTGCTTTTTCTTGACACCTAATAGATATTATTCCTTTTGTATCTTATTTTCATAATGTAGAGAAAAAAGCAGCTTAGCCCGACACTAGTCAAAAAAAAAATTGAAAAAAATGTCAGAAAATTTTGTGTTAGTTACTAGCTACATTGTGCAACATTTGTTTACAGAGAACTGGAGAAGCTGAAGAAACTGATCTATAAGCTGTTCAATGGCTCCACCTAGTGGTCACTATGAGTAGGGTGTACATGTGTTACTGACTCCACCAGAGGATAAGTAATGTGGTGTATGTAATCTGTATAAGTACATTAGTCTGAAGTCCCGGCATCATGATAATGATGATTTTAAGAACTTTGAATTCTGTTCTGTAGCACATCATCGGTATTTACATATGTGCATGAAATGTTAGAATGCCCCCTTAGTGTCTTAGTTATGTTATAAGGTCAGTGTATGTCAACCTGGAAAATATAGGTGGGTACCTTACTTAAAACATAGTTGCCACCCATCTTTCCCAGCCTCCTGATTGGTAGATAATGAACAGAATATACTATATATACAACTGCATAAGGAAGCTACAGAAACAAGTGCAGGAAATCTTACAATAGGACCAGCACAAAGCATTGATACAAAGTCACCTGGAGGTGCATGTTACATCCCTTTATACACTGAGTATTCGTATCCCATGTGAGATGAGCTGCGTAGGAAATCTTTGTTTCTGTAACAGGGAAAGTAGGGGGTGGTACATTCATTGGGACCTTGTCCGAGCTGACCATTTTCTGGATAGTTGTCCGGGGTTCCATTATGTCTGAGCAGCCACTGCTCAAATATCCTGCAAGATCACCATTATAATATTATATTACATGTAAGCTTCATACAGTGTCTCCAGTGAAGACTATTCTAATATTTAAGAGCTTAAAATGTCACTGTTACATTTTTATTTATTTATTTATTTTGCAGCAATCAATAGTCCAGGCAATTTTAAGAAACTTTTTAATTAGGTTTATTAGCCGAAAAATGCATTTTTATCACGAAAAAGCAGTTTAAAGCTCTCCCCCCTGTCTTCATGGTTTTCTATGGAGAGGGAAGGATGGAGGGAGATGAGGCACCAAAACAGGACAACAAAGAGTTAATTTACATCTACATCACCGGGCTATCTCCTCTGACAGTCAGCACTGACCTCTGAATAAGGCTTTCATATAGGTCCCACTGTGTAATCCTTTGTTCTCTGCTCTCTGCTGCTGATTAATCTCCCTCCTCCCTCCTCCCCCCTCCATAGAATAGACAGGGCTCGACTGATGTAAAAGAGTCGAGATTTCCTGATAATGAGCAGTGAATGAGAGAGAGGAGAGGAGGGAGGGGGGGACTGGGGAAAGTCTTTTTGAATGCAGATAATGGCATATTTGCCTAATAAACCCAATTACAAAGTTTCTTAAAATCGCCTGGACTATTGATTTCTGGAAAAAAACAACAAAGTGACACTTTAATCATCATATAATGACCCCCTCCAATAGACCTTGTGTTGCAGAGCCTCAATACCTCTGCTTGCTGTCAGTGAATGTGAGTCAGTGTCACTGGGGTCCATGGAAAGAGAGATTCCTGCATTGGCTACACTGATACAATGTAACAAACTCCATCTAGATGATCAGGACTAAGTCATCAAGATTCATTCATCATTTCCAGTGTACAGATACCACCATTGTGTGACTGTTACACCCCCTCCCCTTTATGCTGGGTAGCAATATGGCCGCCACTACAATCTGCACCATCATTCTTCTTTCATTTATGGTATTTTCATTGTTAAAATTACTACAATAACTTACTTGTCCACAAAGCAGTGATGGAGCAGGAACATGGGGTCATTGGCGGAGATCTCCACCTGAGACATTGTGCCCCCAAAGTAGTTGTGAACCTGGCCGTGCATGTTACTCTCCCGGGTCACACCATCTGACGGTCTCATGAATCCTGAAAATTCAAACACCCAGAGATCAACCCTGTGGGTCATCTTCTGCATTTTGGCTCCAACTCCCTCCTCCCCCCGCCTCCAACCCCCTCTGTAAGCTCTTATGAGCAGGACCCTCACCCCTCATCTATAGCTTAATAATTACATATGTATTTCTGTAACTCTGATTTTTGTCTGTTTGTAGCTCCAGAATTGTAAAGTGTTGGGGAATCTGTTGGCGCTATATAAATTATTATTATTATTACTACATGTTATAGCCCAGTGATTGTGCCTTGCCTATAGAAGGTGCTGTCCCACAGGGGACAGGAGGTCAAGGGGCCCATACCTATATAAACAGAATTTAAAAATTGGGGCTCCGAGGCAAATTTAGTGTCCAGAATTAGAGATGAGGGAGGCGATTCCACGCAATTTGTTAACAAATTTGCTAAAGATGCGGCCTTGATGGCGGGTGCACATGTTAGCTTACAGTACTGTCACTAGGGAGCAAGGGATTATCCATAATCTCTTGCGGTTGTCCAATGACCTGCAAGCCCCTCTGTGATGTCAGCACCTCCCCCTCTCCCTCTATGTAAGGTGATTGGCTTCCTGGAGGCGGCCAGTCGGCTGTGTATAGTGGAGAGTAGGTTGCAGCAGGCAGTTAAAGCAGGGAGAGAAATACAGAGAGATGGGGACAGAGAAGAGAGTCCATTGTGGGTGGGTTTCTGTGGATCAGGTTATCCCAGTCTGTGGGGGAACTGTAAAGCCAGCAATGTGCATTCAAACCAGTCTGTGGAGTTCCTGTTTAGTCGGATTACTGGATAGTCGGTTTATGAAAATCTTTAGGCCCTGTTCACACTACACAATTGGCACTGAGATTCTGGTTTTAGTAGAAGAGTGCGCACCCCTTCGCTCTCCGCATTAACATTGACATGTCAATTCTTTGAGCGGAGAGGCGCTGAGAGCGGAGGTGCAGATGCTCTCCCATTGTAACTGATAGAAGGCAGGAGCCGAGTCCGTGCGGAGGAGTTCCACCCGGAATCTCAGCGCTGATTCCGTAGTATGAACTGGGCCTTACTGTACTATAAAACACACGTGACAAAAATATTACAAAACAGATTCAAAACTCTATCAAACACCTTCCAACCCCTGTCGAATAATGTATTCAACCCCTTCCATTCCCAGTGGACCCTCCCCCTTATTAGATTACATCAGGGCAGTTTCTAGGTCATTTTGGCAACCGGGGCGAATCTTGATAAAAGCCCCCCCCGACCTCACTCATTTAAGCCCTGGAGAAGGAAGGGGGGCTATTATCGAGATTTGGGTTACTATAAAGAAGCAGTGTGTGTATTGCGGTATAGAATGTTGTTGCACCCCTAACAAATAATGTTCTACTGTATACAAAAACATCATTCAGTGACTCACAGGTGACGTCTTCTTTGTTCTAAAGCGTCACTTTCCTTTTCCTCTCCATCTGGCCCGGACCACCAGGAAGATTTCTTCCATCTACAATTCATCTCTTCAGATCCTGCCAGACAAACATCTCAGGCTACGCACTTCCAGCAACTTCCTTCCCCTTTTCCCTCCTATAAGGTCCCAAACTGTAGGAATTCTGCCGCTTGGTGCAGTAACGTCAGCAGGAAGCTGTGTGACCTCCATTACACTGACATACAGGATGCTGGGAAAGCTGTGTGACCTCCATTACACTGACATACAGGATGCTGGGAAAGCTGGGTGACCTCCATTACACTGACATACAGGATGCTGGGAAAGCTATGTGACTTCCATTATACACTGACATACAGGATGCTGGGTGACCTCCATTACACTGACATACAGGATGCTGGGAAAGCTGTGTGACCTCCATTACACTGACATACAGGATACTGGGAGAGCTGTGTGACCTCCATTACACTGACATACAGGATGCTGGGAGAGCTGTGTGACCTCCAATATAATGGCATAAAGGATGCTGGGAAAGCTGTGTGACCTCCATTATACTGACATACAGGATGCTGGGAGAGCTGGGTGACCTCCATTACACACTAAAAGCTGAGCTGAAAGTTGTGTGACCTCCGCTACACTGACATAGAGGATGCTGGGAAAGATGTGTGGCCTCCATTACACTGACATACAGGATGCTGGGAGAGCTGGGTGACCTCCATTACACTGACATACAGGATTCTGGGAAAGCTGTGTGACCTGACCTCCATTACACTGACATACAGGATACTGGGAGAGCTGTGTGACCTCCACTACACTGACATACAGGATGCTGGAAAAGCTGTGTGACCTCCATTACACTGACATACAGGATGCTGGGAAAGCTGTGTGACCTCCATTACACTGACATACAGGATGCTGGGAAAGCTGTGTGACCTCCATTACATTGACATACAGGAGGCTGGGAGAGCTGTGTGACCTCCACTACACTGACATACAGGATGCTGGGAAAGCTGTGTGACCTCCATTACACTGACATACAGGAGGCTGGGAGAGCTGTGTGACCTCCACTACACTGACATACAGGATGCTGGGAAAGCTGTGTGACCTCCATTACACTGACATACAGGATGCTGGGAAAGCTGTGTGACCTCCATAACACTGACATATAGGATGCTGGGAAAGCTGTGTGACCTTCATTACACTGACATACATGAGGCTAGGAGATCTGTGTGACCTCTATTACACACTGACATACAGGATGCTGGAAAAACTGGGTGACCTGTGAACTTTTGCACTGGGGGTGGGGCTGATCGCGGGAGTGGGGCTTATCATCGGGGGGGGGGGGGGGCAGGGCTTATTGGGACAGACTCAGGGCTGTTGGCTCCCTCTGTGATGGATTCCCCCCTTTCATTAGCCTACTCACCTCTCACCCTTCTCTCCACAAGTCCTCTTCTGGTCCCTCCGTCCTCTTCTGGCTTCCGGTGCGGGCAGCCACCTGTCATACAGAGGCCGCCTGCACAGGAAGACCTTGTGTCTCTGCTCCTGCACGCTGTTCCCTTTAGCTGTGCGTGCGTCTTAAAGGCGTACGCACAGCTAAAGGGCGCTCTTGCCAGAGGATCTGGAACTTAGATTCCAGATCCCTGGGCAAGCCCTGAGGATGCAGGGGGTGCGGGCAGGGCACTGTCGGGCACCACGGGGCGCCCCCCAGCTGTGGGCACCCCTTGCGGTCACCCGGCTCGCCTGGCCCTAGAAACGGCCCTGGGTTGCATCCATGGTCTGGGTTTGCAAAGTGTTAGTGGCCCAAGTGGAACACAGGCTTGTGGGAGTGTTGATCCCAACCGGATTGGAGGAAGGTTGAAGCTCCCTGTGTGCATTCAGCCCAGATTGCTGCTGGTAGTAGCTTCAGAAGGTTGTTCTATCACAGTTAGAGGACATCATCCTCTTGGATATATACCCCATCACGAACCCTTCCTATACCGTGACCTTACACAACAAGTAGCCTTTGTTGAACCATTGTGTGAGACCTAGCTACCATCCTGATATTGTAAAAAACCCAAGAACATTTATCAGCCAGTCACCATGCGTGTCCGTAAGAATAGAATATGAATGCTACTATTCATGGTGACAAGTGCCAGTGACTAAAAACACTACGGCTATGGTAAAAAATTGATTATGTATATTTCCTAGTGGATTATTGTATTATTGGGGGTGTAAAGGGGAACTTTTTATTAAAGTATTGTACTGCCCCCCAAAAGTTATACAAATCACCAATATACACTTATTACGGGAAATGCTTATAAAGGGCTTTTTTTCCTGCACTTAGTACTGCATCACTTCCTGGATAACATGGTGATGTCACTTCCTGGTTAACATGGTGATGTCACTTCCTGGTTAACATGGTGATGTCACTTCCTGGATAACATGGTGATGTAACTTCCTGGATAACATGGTGATGTCACTTCCTGGATAACATGGTGATGTCACATGTCACTTCCTGGATAACATGGTGATGTCACTTCCTGGATAACATGGTGATGTCACTTCCTGGATAACATGGTGATGTCACGACCCGACTCCCAGAGCTGTGCGGGCTGTGGCTGCTGGAGAGGATGATGGCAGGGGGACACTGAGGGACACAGGGCACTGGAGGGACACTGAGCATCCCCCTGCCATCATCCTGCCCAGCAGCTACAGCTGTTTATAGATTTTAAACCGATAGTTTATAGATTTTACACCGCTGTTCCGCAAAGGTCCACTGCTGTCCAAATTTTTGACACTGTTACAACAACATTGCTCTCTAATAGTCCCACTATTGTAGCTATAATGGTTTGGCTATTTTATTAAGATGGGTTTGCATGTGATTCGCGAATATTCACGAATAAAACTAAATATTTGCGAACCTCTCAAACCGAATTTTTGACTGATTCGCTCATCTCTTTCCAGGACACTAAAGCCGAGTCTCCTACTTAACCATAAGTCATACTTGTAGAGGATTGGAAGCTCAGATATGTGCTGCTCTTTGCAGGGCTCTATTGCATACAAGACACATAGCAAACAGCACTGTACTGTAACTCTCAGCATCATGGAGAGAACAGATCATAACAGATCTATACAATACATCAAGATGAATTACACCTAATCTGGTACCAGGTGACGACCTACCTTCTAAAACATTGCGGAAGCTCCTCGTGGATCTATGGTCATATGGGAAAGTGTCAAAATTCTTCCATTTGAGGGTGTCATTCACAGCTTGGGATGAGGGAAGACTTGTAACGAAGGGATCTACCCCCGGCTTCCTGTGGAGTCTCTCCATCTGGCACTGATCCCCAGCAGTTTGGCAATAGGTCTCATCATAATTGTACCCGCTGCAAATAGACTGATGTAGAGGACAGAGTATTAACAGTGATTTTCTAAATATTCATTAAGAATTTTCTTTTCTGTGTATGTCTCAAGAGAATATCAGAAGTCCGTTAGAGTGGCTGTTAAACCTCCTGTCTGTCTGGGGGTAGGGCATACATGGAGGACAACTCACACAGGATGTAGATAGGGAGGGATGCAGGTACAAGGCAGTCTGAAGACGAAAAGCATATAGTCTTTGTACAGGTGTAGAGGTAAGCAGCACAGGTACAAAGTATAGAGTACAAACATCTAACAGGTAGCATAGGGAGCAAATATGTACATGAGAAGCATGGGAACTTAGGAGAAAGTCATGGTTACTCACTTTCCAGGAAGCGAAGTGGGAATTATCATCCAGGAAGCCTTGTTCATTACTCTCTCCAAGCAATTCATTGGTGCAGATGGAGCAGTTCTTCTCGTCTCTCCAGTCATAATAAGGAATGGCAAAGTCTTCATCTCCTGTCAAGAGCTGAATTTGCCTCTCAAAGAACATGAGCCCGATACGATGCCAACCAGGGAAGGCCGGACCCCGATGGGCATAGTTTCTGCTCTCATCAAACAGACCATTGATCAGTAGGGGCTTTATGGAGTAATAATGGATCCAAGCAAAAATGTCATAGACAGAGGCATCCACGAATCGGTAGGTGTCCCGGTGGTGCCGATCCCCGGTGGACAGGATGACAAAATCTGCACTATTTGTAGTTTTGGCCGAAGCCAAATAACTGAAGAATTTCTCCCTTTCTTCGGAGGAGAGCTGACGGATCTCTTTCCGGATCACAGTCTTTTTGCGGTCACAATTCTCTCCGTAGTAGCCATACTTACACTGGCCGCAGTTGTGACCGCTGAAGTTTTCAAAGCATTTACAAGTACTGTTATAATAAAAGAGTGGCCATTCCAAGCGATCGTCGTAAACCTGGCGGACCTGTCCGGCAGAAAATTTCACGGGGACTACTTTGTTCCTACACTGGCCACGTCCAGATTCTGAGCCACAGGGGCTGCCATCTTCCCAATGGGGGCAGCATGTTCTTGACTGAAGAGCTTCACTTGTGGTACATGCCCTGGGGAACTGACAGTGCACCACACCCAGGAAGAGCACAAAAACTGTACACAGTGTGAACATGGTCACTGGATACCTGGATACCTACCCCTGGCAGAGAGAAACAATATTACAGCCACTGTAACTATATATATATATATATATATATATATATATATAATCTCGACTCTTTTACATCAGTCGGGCCTTGTGTAACCTATATAGAGGGGAGAGGGGAGGAGGGAGATTAGTCACCAGCAGAGAGCAGAAAACAAAGGATTACACAGCCGGAACTGTGTGAAAGCTGCTATTCAGAGGTCAGAGAGGTCAGTGCTGACTGTCAGAGGAGATAGCCGGTGATGTAGCTGTAAATTAACTCTTTGTTGTCCTGTTTGTGGAATTTACTCTTTTTAGTTTGACCATTTGGCCATAAGGGATGGCGTTGCATACTGTATCCAGAAGGGAGCTGCGGTAGTATAGCAGCGAATTACAAGATGTCGGTTTTCTATAAGGTGCAATTTAAAGGACAACTCCAGCCAAAACATATATTTTTTTTATACGTTAATACAAAAGTAAGGCAAATTCCTAATGTACATTAATTATGGGAAATGCACATATACTGCTATTTTCCTTAATTTAGTAGATCAGGGAGGCTTCAAATTCTCAAAAAAAACTGTGACATCACAAATCAGGTGTAATTCACATGGAGTGTCCAGCAGGGGGCGCACTATACGTAAAAGTCTATGGCACTGTATTGTCTATGGAAATGTATGTAATGTAATGTAGTGTTAGTGTGGTTACAGTACACTATACACTTTATTGATGGAATAGGTTTATGGAATAATTTGGGGAGTAAGGATACTTGCTCCCCAAATGGAGGGCACTGAGCAGGGAGGGAGAAAGGTGCCGGTGCATCTATATACCTCCCCCTCCCTCCCTGCTCGGTGCAGTGGGATAGATGCACACTACTACTCCTCCCATCATCTGCTCATAATATAGTATGAGCAGATGATGGGGGAGTAGAACCAGGGTGAGCCCTATCACCAAACCCCCCCAGCCGACATGCATCCTGTCGACTCGGTCCCTGATGTCACCCCCCGGCAGCTCTTATCATCCAGACTGAGTCGGCAGGACGCAGTGGCCGTGGTGAGCTGGCAGTCAGGGACGTCAGTGAAGTGAATGGGCGAGCTGCGGTGGGGGGTTTGGGGGTTGGTGATGGGGAATGGACCTGTTACTATGTGGGGAAATTAACGGCAGAGCAGGGACAGCAGGGGTGCAGTGGGGGATGTCGGCTGGGGGGGGGCATGGTGGTGGGGTTCTCCCTAGTACTACTCCGCCACCTTCTGCTCATACTATGAGCGCTCCTGAGCACGGGTCAGGAGCACTCATAGTATGAGCAGATGATGGGAGTAGTAGTAGTGTGTATCTGTCCCACTACACCGAGCAGGGCAAGAGGGGGGAGGTAGTTAGATGCACCGGCACCTCTCTCCCTCCCTGCTCGGTGCCATCCATTTGGGGAGCAAGTGTCCTTGCTCCCCAAATTATTCCATATACGTATTCCATCAATAAAGGGTAGTTTACATTACACTACATTACATTACATACACTTCTATAGAAAATACAGTGCCATTCGACATATAGTGCGCCCCCTGCTGGACACTCCATATAAATCACACCTGATTCGTGACGTCACGGTTTTTTAGAGAATTTGAAGCCTCCCTGATCTACTAAATTAAAGGGATTATCCAGCACTACAAAAACATGGCCACTTTCTTCCAAAGACAGCCTGACCAAATCCCCGCCTTATTGAACATATACGCAGTGCACACAGCAGTGATACCAGCTGCATGAGGTTTATAGGCCTTGAAAGGGTTAAAGGTTTTGCTGCTTAGTTCCATTGAAGTTAATGGAGCTTAATTGCAAACTGCACCTGAACTGGAGACAAGAGTCGTGTTGTCTCTGAAAGAAAGTGGCCATGGTTTTGTAGCACTGGATAAACCCTTTAAGGGAAATAGCGCTATATGTGCATTTCTCATAAATAATGTACATTAGGAATTTGTCTAACTTTCCTTAAGTAATAACATATTAAAAAATATGTTTTGGCCGGAGTTGTCCTTTAAAGCTTCGACCTAAACATCCAAAAATTCTATTTGGTTACCTTCAAATTTGTATGTTAACGACATATTAGCTTGATTGAAGGTATTGAGATAATCTACAAAATTACAGAACAGATCATCTAACGATGAATAGATCATTGATGTACCTAAGAAGCATTTTAATATTGATGGGGAAAGGGTTATTAGCATACGTGCAGGAGACCGGTGTACCCATAGCGGTGCCGATCTCCTGCACGTACAGTACCACTGACCATTGAACATGAAGGTTTTGTTGGTGAAAATAATTAACAAGGCTTCTTTGACCAACCTGCGGATAGCTGTGGACTTGTCAGGGCGACCGAGGGTGTGGTCCACCACCTCCACACAGGCATCATGTGGGATGCGGGTATAAAGCCTCTCCATATCCCCGCCTTATTGAACATATACGCACTGCACACAGCAGTGATACCAGCTGCATGAGGTTTATAGGCCTTGAAAGGGTTAAAGCCCCTGCAGATGGCAGTGACTGGCTCAGAGTTTTATTAGTCAGAGAAGTGCACTGGATTTCTAAGTTGAATGCTATCGGCCCATTAGGACTCAATGGGCTTAAAGCAGGGACGTAGCTAATGTCTCTTGGGCCCTGGTGCAAGAGGTCAACTTGGGCCCCCCCCCCCCCCCTTACCACATACTGACTAACACAACCGCTGCTACTGAATAAAATCCTCTGTACATAGACCAATAGCCCCTCATCCAGTCATATAGAGGTGGCCCCAGCTCTACACAGGCTCTATACACCATATACATTACAGTGCAAATATATCAGGTGACTCACAGGAGACGTCTTTTCTGATCGGAGTTCTTTCCTTTTCATCTTCTCCATCTGTCCTGGGCCATTATGAGAACTTTTTGGAGCCACGAATCCACAGAATCTGCCAGACAAACATATTAGGCTCCTCACACTGACACCATCCTCATCTCTCTACAAACTGCACATCTGTATTGGCCCCTTTACACCCTCATTTAGTGGGTAGCCCTGACTCTATGTGACTCCCTTATAGTACATATCCCCCTATTGTATACACCCCCTGTGTAGTCCACCTTATAGATGGCCCCCCAATGTTTCCCCCTTATAGATGGCCCCCTGTGTTGTCCCTATTATAGATGCCCCCCATGTTATCCCCCATATAGATTGCCCCCATGTTTTCAACCATATAGATGCCCCCCATTTTATCCCCCTTACAGATGCCCCCCATGTTGTCCCCTCCTCCTGCCCCTTCATCATCATACTACTACCCCTTTCATCCTCCTGCCCCTCCATCATCATACTACAACCACCTCCACCATAATACTACTACCCCTTCATCCTCCTGCCCTTTCATCATCATACCATTTCACCCCTCATCATCCTCTTGTTCCATCATCATCATACCACTACATCCTCATCATCCTCTTGTTCCATTATCATCATACCACTACATCCTCATCATCCTCTTGTTCCTTCATCATCATACCACTACACCCCTCATCATCCTCTTGTTTCATCATCATACCACTACACCCCCCATCATCCTCTTGTTCCATCATCATCATCATACCACTACATCCTCATCATCTTCTTGTTCCATCATCATACCACTACACCCCCATCATCCTCTTGTTCCATCATCATCATACCACTACATCCTCATCATCCTCTTGTTCCTTCATCATCATACCACTACACCCCCATCATCCTCTTGTTCCATCATCATACCACTACACCCCTCATCCTCCTCTCGTTCCATCATCATCATACCACTACATTCCCATCATCCTCTTGTTCCATCATCATCATCATACCACTACACCCCTCATCATCCTCTTGTTCCATCATCATACGACTACATCCCCATCATCCTCGTTCCATCATCATCATACCACTACACCCCTCATCATCCTCTTGTTCCATCATCATACCACTACATCCCCATCATCCTCGTTCCATCATCATCATACCACTACACCCCTCATCGTCCTCTTGTTCCATCATCATCATACCACTACACCCCCATCATCCTCTTGTTCCATCATCATACCACTACATCCCCATCATCCTCGTTCCATCATCATCATACCACTACACCCCTCATCATCCTCTTGTTCCATCATCATACCACTACACCCCTCATCATCCTCTTGTTCCATCATCATCATCATACCACTACACCCCATCATCCTCTTGTTCCTTCATCATCATCATCATCATCATACCACTACACCCCCATCATCCTCTTGTTCCTTCATCATCATACCACTACACCCCATCATTCTCTTGTTCCATCATCATCATACCACTACACCCCTCATCCTCCTCTTGTTCCATCATCATCATACCACTACATTCCCATCATCCTCTTGTTCCATCATCATCATACCACTACACCCCTCATCATCCTCTTGTTCCATCATCATCATACCACTACACCCCCATCATCCTCTTGTTCCATCATCATACCACTACACCCCCATCATCCTCTTGTTCCATCATCATACCACTACACCCCCATCATCCTCTTGTTCCATCATCATACCACTACACCCCTCATCATCCTCTTGTTCCATCATCATCATACCACTACACCCCCCATCATCCTCTTGTTCCATCATCATCATCATCATCATCATCATACCACTACATCCTCATCATCTTCTTGATCCATCATCATACCACTACACCCCCATCATCCTCTTGTTCCATCATCATCATACCACTACATCCTCATCATCCTCTTGTTCCTTCATCATCATACCACTACACCCCTCATCATCCTCTTGTTCCATCATCATACCACTACACCCCCCATCATCCTCTTGTTCCATCATCATCATCATACCACTACATCCTCATCATCTTCTTGATCCATCATCATACCACTACACCCCTCATCATCTTCTTGTTCCATCATACCACTACACCCCCATCATCCTCTTGTTCCATCATCATCATACCACTACATTCCCATCATCCTCTTGTTCCATCATCATCATACCACTACACCCCTCATCATCCTCTTGTTCCATCATCATACCACTACATCCCCATCATCCTCGTTCCATCATTATCATACCACTACACCCCTCATCATCCTCTTGTTCCATCATCATACCACTACACCCCTCATCATCCTCTTGTTCCATCATCATACCACTACACCCCTCATCCTCCTCTTGTTCCATCATCATCATACCACTACATTCCCATCATCCTCTTGTTCCATCATCATCATACCACTACACCCCTCATCATCCTCTTGTTCCATCATCATACCACTACACCCCTCATCATCCTCTTGTTCCTTCATCATCATCATCATACCACTACACCCCTCATCTTCCTCTTGTTCCATCATCATCATCATCATCATCATCATCATACCACTACACCCCATCATCCTCTTGTTCCATCATCATCATACCACTACACCCCCATCATCCTCTTGTTCCATCATCATACCACTACACCCCTCATCATCCTCTTGTTCCATCATCATCATACCACTACATCCCCATCATCCTCGTTCCATCCTCATCATCCTCGTTCCATCATCATCATACCACTACACCCCTCATCATCCTCTTGTTCCATCATCATACCACTACACCCCCATCATCCTCTTGTTCCATCATCATCATACCACTACACCCCTAATCATCCTCTTGTTCCATCATCATCATCATCATACCACTACACCCCTCATCTTCCTCTTGTTTCATCATCCTCTTGTTCCATCATCATCATACCACTACACCCCATCATCCTCTTGTTCCTTCATCATCATCATCATCATCATCATCATCATACCACTACACCCCCCATCATCCTCTTGTTCCATCATCATCATACCACTACACCCCATCATCCTCTTGTTCCTTCATCATCATCATCATCATCATCATCATCATACCACTACACCCCCATCATCCTCTTGTTCCATCATCATACCACTACACCCCCATCATCCTCTTGTTCCATCATCATACCACTACACCCCCATCATCCCCTTAAAAACAAAAAAATCTATACTCACCTGCATGATTTCTGTAGCCCCCAGGTCACACGCGCTGGTGGGCTTCCCCCGGCGGGAGGCGGGGCTTAGCGCGGAGGGGGCGGAGCTTCGCGGGACCTGTTTTTTTCTTAACGCGATGCTCCCTGCGCTGGAAGTACTTCCCCCCCCCCGCCGCACACAGAGCTCCCTGGGGGCCGCAAGACAGCCGGGGGCTCCTGCCTCTTGAGATCGCAAGCAAAACAAGAGGGAGTGGGAGGCGGGCAGTGCAGTGGTAAGGGGGGGCCTCGCGGGCCCCCCTTGGTAGCGGCCCGGTCGCGGCGGCGACCCCTGCGACCGCGGTCGCTACGCCACTGGCTTAAAGATTATAATGTTCGCCTGTGATGATGTTTTTATTTTCACTTTGTGTTTGGTTACAATTTGTATCATTATTCACTTTGTAACACACACACACACACTCCAGTAGTCAGGTGACTCCTCGGCAGGAAGAAGCGCCAATCGGCGCGAAACGGTTGTCCCGAGGGATTACACACCCGCAAGTCCACCTGTCCTTCCTCTCTGATGTGCATGGCTAAATAAAAAAAAGACTAAAGTGTGCAGATTTAGTGAGGGCCTTGTGGTCTTTGTCTCACATCACTATTATAGCAGTTATATTCTTATATGTAGGGGCAATATTATAGTAGTTATATTCCTGTATATAGGAGCAGTATTATAGTAGTTATATTCTTGTATATAGGAGCAGTATTATAGTAGTTATATTCTTGTATATAGGAGCAGTATTATAGTAGTTATATTCCTGTATATAGGAGCAGTATTATAGTAGTTATATTCTTGTATATAGGGAGCAGTATTATAGTAGTTATATTCTTGTATATAGGAGCAGTATTATAGTAGTTATATTCTTGTATATAGGAGCAGTATTATAGTAGTTATATTCTTGTATATAGGAGGCAGTATTATAGTAGTTATATTCTTGTATATAGGAGCAGTATTATAGTAGTTATATTCTTGTATATAGGAGCAGTATTATAGTAGTTATGGTTCAGGGAAGAAAAAGAGTGCTGCAGCTCACACCTATGGCTGACACTAGTGCCTCTCGGCTGCATAAAAAACATCAGAATTTTGTGTATGAATTGATCAAGCCACACTGCCCCATGTACCTCGTGCCGGTATCTGATACACATGGGTCCCTACACTAAGTCCACACTGTGCCGGTCAGTGGCCATCACCCCCGCAGGCGTGCATGAGCAGGGAAGGGGGGCCATGGAACGGCCCTGCAACCCCCATGCCACAGGACCAGACCCAAAAATGCCCCCCCAAAAAAGAACTGTATTTTGTTTCTCTCTTTTCTCCGTGTTTTGCACTCCTCCTGGAAGACCCACATGACCGCAATTAGCAGGAGACACCTGAGTGCATGTGCTTTTATCCCTCCTGTTTGTCCCATTCTATCTGCAGTAGCAATGGTGAGCGCAATACCTTATCCAGACTTGTGCTGTTTGGGGGCGGCTTCTTCCGCCAGTGGTGCTGGCTGGGAGTTTTCTGGGGGGGCATTTTTGGGTCTGGTCCTGTGGCATGGGGGTTGCAGGGCCGTTCCATGGCCCCCCTTCCCTGCTCATGCACGCCTGCGGGGGTGGTGGTCACTGACCGGCACAGTGTGGACTTAGTGTAGGGACCCATGTGTATCAGATACCTTGATCAATTCACACACAAAATTCTGATGTTTTTTATGCAGCCGAGAGGCACTAGTGTCAGCCATGGGTGTGAGGTGCAGCGCTCTTTTTCTTCCCTGAACCGCATTATAGTAGTTATATTCTTGAATATCGGAGCAGTATTATAGTAGTTATATTCTTGTATATAGGAGAAGTATTATAGTAGTTATATTCTTGTATATAGGAGCAGTATTATAGTAGTTATATTCTTGTATATAGGAGCAGTATTATAGTAGTTACATTCTTGTATATAGACTAAGTATTATAGCAGTTATATTCTTGTATATAGGAGCAGTATTATAGTAGTTATATTCTTGTATATAGGAGCAGTATTATAGTAGTTACATTCTTGTATATAGACGCAGTATTATAGTAGTTATATTCTTGTATATAGGAGGCAGTATTATAGTAGTTATATTCTTGTATATAGGAGCAGTATTATAGTAGTTATATTCTTGTATATAGGGAGCAGTATTATAGTAGTTATATTCTTGTATATAGAAGCAGTATTATAGTAGTTATATTCTTGTATATAGGGAGCAGTATTATAGTAGTTATATTCTTGTATATATGAGCAGTAGTTATATTCTTGTATATAGGAGGCAGTATTATAGTAGTTATATTCTTGTATATAGGAGCAGTATTATAGTAGTTATATTCTTGTATATAGGGAGCAGTATTATAGTAGTTATATTCTTGTATATAGAAGCAGTATTATAGTAGTTATATTCTTGTATATAGGGAGCAGTATTATAGTAGTTATATTCTTGTATATAGGAGCAGTATTATAGTAGTTATATTCTTGTATATAGGGAGCAGTATTATAGTAGTTATATTCTTGTATATATGAGCAGTAGTTATATTCTTGTATATAGGGGGGAGTTTTTTATAAACCGCAATCCAGAAAATATCTGCAATATGTAAAGCAACAAGGGGGGGCAGCTTCAATGTACATAGTGTAGATATGAACACAGAAGAAGAAAGTGGTATGTACTCACCCAGAAATCACTGCATCAATGTGGAGTTTATTTTTCACATAATCAGACAAGGGAGAGAAGTGATTTATGCGTAAGTCCACGTTTTTTTTGGCCAGGTGGCAATATCATGTGATAGAGGTGTGGTTATATACACAATATGACACGTAACAAACAGAATATAATAGTGACATTTTATAATCATTTCACAAAAAGGAACCGTAATCATTTCACTTATTGAATCTTATAGGTCCGGTTGCATTTAATTTTGATATCCATCTTGTGTCTTTCCTCGGCAGTGGTTGGTAGTAATCTCTGTCTCTGACTGCAGGATTAACTGTTTCCAAACCTAAAAATCATAAAACTTTCGTGCATCTCCTTTATGTTGACACCTGACATATTCTATTAACCTTAGAACCTCTTTCCCAGTTTTGATGGAATAACAACGTCCCTTGAATCGCATGCACACAGCTCTTAATTTTCCTAATATAAATCATGTTACAAACAAAAACTATGGCATAAACGCATGTAACAAAGCTGGATCCAAGTTTTTTAGAACTCCCAGTGGCGCAGCTAGGATTTAAGTGGCCTCATAGCAAAAAACTGTAACCCCCCCCAAAAAAAAAAAAAACATGGAAAAAGCACAAGATCTATGCCACCACCGAACACTGTGACGTGTTTTATACAGCGTTATCTGTTATCTATACAGCGTTGCGTTGTTGTGTTTACCATGGTGTCTTCTGTGTATCATGGTGTTATGGTTTATATAGTGTATGACATTATGTATATATGACATCTATATAATAAAAATCAAAGTCTGTCTGTCTGTCTGTCTGTTCCAAATAGACTTCCAAACGCCTGAACCGTTTGACCCCAAATTTGGCACACAGATACATTGGGTGCCCGGGAAGGTTATTGCGAAGGTCCCGTCCCCGCCAGATGTACAGGAGGGGAGGGGGAGGAGAAAGAGCGGCGCCCCATAGAGATGAATGGGAAAATCTCCTCACTGCAAACACAGGTGATATAATTAGCTGCAGCAGACACGGCAGTTGGAGCCTTAGCAACCAATAGGATTACTGCTTTCATTTTCACAGGGAGCAATGGTTGCTAGGGAAGCTGCCTCACAACATCCACAGTAATAACTGGTAGACCCCCTACTCCATCTATACAGTACATGTATACAGGACCCCCTACTCCATCTATACAGTACATGTATATACAGGACCCCCTACTCCATCTATACAGTACATGTATATACAGGACCCCCTACTCCATCTATACAGTACATGTATATACAGGGCCCCCTACTCCATCTATACAGTACATGTATATACAGGACCCCCTACTCCATCTATACAGTACATGTATATACAGGACCCCCTACTCCATCTATACAGTACATGTATATACAGGACCCCCTACTCCATCTATACAGTACATGTATATACAGGACCCCCTACTCCATCTATACAGTACATGTATATACAGGGCCCCCTACTCCATCTATACAGTACATGTATATACAGGACCCCCTACTCCATCTATACAGTACATGTATATACAGGACCCCCTACTCCATCTATACAGTACATATATATACAGGGCCCCCTACTCCATCTATACAGTACATGTATATACAGGGCCCCCTACTCCATCTATACAGTACATGTATATACAGGGCCCCCTACTCCATCTATACAGTACATGTATATACAGGACCCCCTACTCCATCTATACAGTACATGTATATACAGGACCCCCTACTCCATCTATACAGTACATGTATATACAGGCCCCCTTACTCCATCTATACAGTACATGTATACAGGGCCCCCTACTCCATCTATACAGTACATGTATATACAGGGCCCCCTACTCCATCTATACAGGACATGTATATACAGGGCCCCCTACTCCATCTATACAGTACATGTATATACAGGACCCCCTACTCCATCTATACATTACATGTATATACAGGACCCCCTACTCCATCTATACAGTACATGTATATACAGGACCCCCTACTCCATCTATACAGTACATGTATATACAGGACCCCCTACTCCATCTATACAGTACATGTATACAGGACCCCCTACTCCATCTATACAGTACATGTATACAGGACCCCCTACTCCATCTATACAGTACATGTATACCGCCATACTGTGACTGGATAACAACATCATATCAGACCTGACCAATACCGCCATACTGTGACTGGATAACACCGCTATACCAGACCTGACCAATACCACCATACTGTGACGGGATAACACTGCCATACCAGTCCTGACCAATACCACCATAGTATGACTGGAAAAAACTGCTATACCAGACCTGACCAATACCGCCATACTGTAACTGGATAACACTGCCATACCACACCTGACCAATACCGCCATGGTGTGACTGGATAACACCACTATACCAGACCTGACCAATACCACCACACTGTGACTGGAGAACACAGCCACACCAGACCTGACCAATACCGCCATACTGTGACTGGATAACACTGCCATACCAGACATGACCAGTACCGACACACTGTGACTGAATAACACTGCCATACCAGACCTGACCAATACCGCCATACTGTGACTGGATAACACTGTTATACCAGTCCTGACCAATACCGCCATACTGTGACTGGATAACACCGCTATACAAGACCTGACCAAAGATTTTCTGGCAAGTCTGAACGGGAGGGTACTGCCCCTCTGCAAGGTGCTACCCTACGCACCAGACCATGTGTGCCTAATGGTAAATACGACCCTGCAGGTATACAGGACACTACAGGTATACAGGACCCCAAAACTATACACTACAGATATACAGGACCTCCACCAACTATATACTACAGGTATACAGGACCCCAAACTTTACACTACAGGTATACAGGACCCCAAAACTATACACTACAGGTATACAGGACCTCCACCAACTATATACTTCAGGTATACAGGACCTCCACCAACTATATACTACAGGTATACAGGACCCCAAACTATACACTACAGGTATACAGGACCCCAAAACTATACACTACAGGTATACAGGAACTCCACCAACTATATACTACAGGTATATAGGACCCTAAACTATACACTACAGGTATACAGGACCTCAAAACTATACACTACAGGTATACAGGACCTACACCAACTCTATACTACAGGTATACAGCATCTTCACCAACTCTTTACTACATGTATACAAGACCCCAAAGCTATATACTACAGGTATACAGGAACTCCACCAACTATATACTAAAGGTATACAGGACCCCAAACTATACACTACAGTTACACAGGACCCCAAAGCTATATACTACAGGTATACAGGAACTCCGTCAACTATATACTACAGGTATATAGGACCCCAAACTATACACTACAGGTATACAGGACCTCCACCAACTCTATACTACAGTTACACAGGACCCTCAAACTATGCACTACAGGTATACAGGACCCCCAAACTATATACTACAGGTATACAAGACCTCCACCAATTATACACTACAGGTATCCAGGACCCTTAAACTATAAACTACAGGTATACAAGACCTCCATCAACTATACATTACAGGTATACAGCACCAACTATATACTACAGGTATACAGGACCCCCGAACTATACAGTACAGGTATACAGGACCTTCACCAACTGTACACTTCAGGTATACAGGACCTGCCTCAACTATACACTACAGGTATACAGCCCCGCCAGCTACACACTACAGGTACACAGGACCCCCCCCAACTATACACTATAGGTATACAGCCCCCCCAACTATGCACTACAGATCAAGCTATACTGCCCCATGTACCTCGTGCCGGTATCTGATACACATGGGTCCCTTCACTAAGTCCACACCGTGCCAGTCAGTGGCCACCAACCCCGCAGGCACACACAGTCAGGGAATGGGGGCCATGGGACGGCCCTGCGACCCCCATGCCACAGGACCAGACCCAAAAACACCACACCAGAACCCGGCCAGCACCGCCGGCGGAGAAGGGCGCCCCCAAGCAGCACAAGTCTGGATGAGGTGTTGCACTCACCATAGCTGCTGCAGACAGAATGGGAAAAAAAAGGAGGGATTAAAACCATGTGCACTCAGGTGTCTCCTGCTAATTGCGGTCATGTGGGTCTCACCAGGAGGAGTGCAAAACACGGAGAAAAGAGAGAAACAAAATGCGGCTCAGGGAAGAAAAAGAGTGCTGCACCTCACACCTATGGCTGATACTAGTGCCAGCCATAGGGGCAGTATGGCTTGATCAATTCATACACAAAATTCTGATGTGTTTTTTATTTAGCCTAGGGGCACTAGTATCAGCCATAGGTGTGAGGTGCAGTACTCTTTTTCTTCCCTGAGCCGCATTATAGTAGTTATATTCTTGTATATAGGAGCAGTATTATGGTAGTTATATTCTTGTATATAGGCACAGTATTATAGTAGTTATATTCCTGTATATAGGAGCAGTGTTATATTAGTTATATTCTTGTATATAGGGACAGTATTATAGTAGTTGTATTCTTGTATATAGGGGGCAGTATTATAGTAGTTATATTCTTGTATATAGAAGCAGTATTATAGTAGGTATATTCCTGTATATAGGGGCAGTATTATAGTAGTTATATTCTTGTATATTGAAGCAGTATTATAGTAGGTATATTCTTGTATATAGGAGCAGTAATATAGTAGTTATATTCCTGTATATAGGAGCAGTATTATAGTAGTTATGGTTCAGGGAAAAAGTTTGGGGGCAGCTTCCTCCGCCGGTGGTGCTGGCTGGGTTTTGGTGTGGCATTTTTGGGTTTGGTCCTGTGGCATGGGGGTTGCAGGGCCGTTCCATGGCCTCCCTTCCCTGACTGTGCACGCCTGCGGGGGTGGTGGTCGCTGACTGGCACAGTGTGGACTTAGTGTAGGGACCCATGTGTATCAGATACCTGCACGAGGTACATGGGGCAGTGTGGCTTGATCAATTCACATACAGAATTCTGATGTTTTTTATGCAGCCGAGAGGTACTAGTATCAGCCATAGGTGTGAGGTGCAGCACTCTTTTTCTTACCTGAACCGTATTTTGTTTCTCTCTTTTCTCTGTGTTTTGCACTCCTCCTGGTGAGACCCACATGACCGCAATTAGCAGGAGACATCTGAGTGCTCATGGTTTTAATCCCTCCTGTCTGTCCCATTCTATCTTTGATAGCTATGGTGAGTGCAATACCTTATCCAGACTTGTGCTGTTTGGGGGCAGCTTCCTCCGCCGGTGGTGCTGGCTGGGTTTTGGTGTGGCATTTTTGGGTTTGGTCCTGTGGCATGGGGGTTGCAGGGCCGTTCCATGGCCTCCCTTCCCTGACTGTGCACGCCTGCGGGGGTGGTGGTCGCTGACTGGCACAGTGTGGACTTAGTGTAGGGACCCATGTGTAACAGATACCTGCACGAGGTACATGGGGCAGTGTGGCTTGATCAATTCACATACAGAATTCTGATGTTTTTTATGCAGCCGAGAGGTACTAGTATCAGCCATAGGTGTGAGGTGCAGCACTCTTTTTCTTCCCTGAACCGTATTTTGTTTCTCTCTTTTCTCTGTGTTTTGCACTCCTCCTGGTGAGACCCACATGACCGCAATTAGCAGGAGACATCTGAGTGCTCATGGTTTTAATCCCTCCTGTCTGTCCCATTCTATCTTTGATAGCTATGGTGAGTGCAATACCTTATCCAGACTTGTGCTGTTTGGGGGCAGCTTCCTCCGCCGGTGGTGCTGGCTGGGTTTTGGTGTGGCATTTTTGGGTTTGGTCCTGTGGCATGGGGGTTGCAGGGCCGTTCCATGGCCTCCCTTCCCTGACTGTGCACGCCTGCGGGGGTGGTGGTCGCTAACTGGCACAGTGTGGACTTAGTGTAGGGACCCATGTGTATCAGATACCTGCACGAGGTACATGGGGCAGTGTGGCTTGATCAATTCACATACAGAATTCTGATGTTTTTTATGCAGCCGAGAGGTACTAGTATCAGCCATAGGTGTGAGGTGCAGCACTCTTTTTCTTCCCTGAACCGTATTATAGTAGTTATATTCTTGTGTATAGGAGCAGTATTATAGTAGTTATATCCTTGTATATAGGGGCAGTATTATAGTAGTTATATTCTTGTACATAGGATCAGTATTATAGTAGTTATATTCTTGTATATAGGGAGCTGTATTACAGTAGTTATATTTTTGTATATAGGAGCAGTGTTATAGTAGTTATATTCTTGTATATAGGAGCAGTATTATAGTAGTTATATTCTTGTATATAGGAGCAGTATTATAGTAGTTATATTCTTGTACATAGGAGCAGTATTATAGTAGTTATATTCCTGTATATAGGAGCAGTATTATAGTAGGTATATTCTTGTATATAGAGGACAGTATTATAGTAGTTATATTCTTGTATATAGGAGCAGTATTATAGTAGTTATATTCCTGTATATAGGAGCAGTATTATAGTAATTATATTCTTGTATATAGGGGCAGTATTATAGTAGTTATATTCTTGTATATAGGAGCAGTATTATAGTAGTTATATTCTTGTATATAGGGACAGTATTACAGTAGTTATATTCCTGTATATAGGAGCAGTATTATAGTAGTTATATTCTAGTATATAAGAGCAGCATTATAGTAGTTATATTCTTGTACATAGGAGCAGTATTATAGTAGTTATATTCTTGTATATAGGGAGCAGTATTATAGTAGTTATATTCTTGTATATAGGGAGCAGTATTAGGCTGGGTTCACACTATGTATATTTCAGGCAGTATTTGGTCCTCATGTCAGGTCCTCATAGCAACCAAAACCAGGAGTGGATTGAAAACACAGAAAGGATCTGTTCACACAATGTTGAAATTGAGTGGATGGCCGCCATATAACAGTAAATAACGGCCATTATTTCAATACCACAGCCGTTGTTTTAAAATAACAGCAAATATTTGCCATTAAATGATGGCCATCCACTCAATTACAACATTATGTGAACAGATCCTTTCTGTGTTTTCAATCCACTCCTGGTTTTGGTTGCTATACAGCCTCACAAATACAGCCTCAAATATACATAGTGTGAACCCAGCCTCATAGTAGTTATATTCGTATAGCACAATATTATAGTACTGTAGGTTTGTTCCTAGCCCTTCTTGGCCCCTGGCAGTGATCCAGGTCAATGCAAATATTGAGCTTTAGAAGATAACTTATATCCAGTCCTCAACATCACAGGAGGACATTAGAATGAATAATCTCTTTAATATAATGCTCGCTCTGTTTGTTGTATTGTGCAACCATTAAAGATGGCCAAACACCGAGCCTGTACTACAGTATATTGGTAATTCATGATTTGTAGTTTATGTTTAGTGACATCTGTGTTTAAAAAATACAGTGGTCTTCATGTAGAGGTCAGAACAATAATAGCGATTTTAATTAGTGAAGGAATGAAAATATTGCCAGGGTAATAGGGTCTATAGTGCATCCAGCACAGAGTATTTAAGGAGAACAGTGGATTTATCATGTCATAAGATTTTAATGTAGGCCTGACTGCGTGGAGGTCTAAGATTATAAATTTCATTATATAAAGGTGCAAGGTCTTCGCAGCAGCACAGAGTATTTCAGATAGGAGCATACAGATTCATGTACAGACTTTTTACGTTTTTAATTAATCCTTTTATTGGGAGTTGTAGGTAAATCATAGATTATTCTTTACAATTTGCAGCATGCACAGGGCTATACAAACAAGTGCTACATATAAATGCATTGTATATAGGGGCTCATACAGATGAAGGTGGATACAGTAACAACCAACAGACACATCTCATTCTAGTTCTCGTTTCTACCGTACAATCGCTATCGGATAGGACCCCTAGCAACCAATCAGATTCCACCTTTCATTCTCTAAAGAGTCTGTGAGGAATGAAAGGTGGAATCTGATTGGTTGCTAGGGGCAACTGAGCCAGTCTCACTTTACACCATGTTTGATAAATCTCCCCCACTGCCCATTGGTTATTACAATAGTTTGTAGAGTATATGAACTGACAACTATTGATTCATGTATTACGGTCAATGGTTTCAATAGTTTATTGTTAATTGGAAAAAAAACTAATTGTCTATTAGAACCCTTACACAGAGAGATTTATCTGACAGATTTTTGAAGCCAAAGCCAGGAATGGATTTGAAAAGAGGAGAAAGATCTGTCAGATAAATCTCTCTGTGTAAACACACCATTAGGCCATGTTCACACAACACATTTTTTGCATAAATCATGGCTGTTGTTGCAATTTTCATTTAGGCAGAAGATGCGTTGTATGTGAATGAATGGAATCCCAACCGGAGCCTACACACATAGTATACACTCCGGCAGGGATTCCAACCGGTCGGACTAAAAACTGACATGGAAGTTTTGTGCGGCCACTATTCATTGAATAGCAGCCGCACAGACATGTCAGTTCACACAATGGAGAGTGCGCCTCCGGCCGCACACTCCATTGTGTGAAACGGTGAATTAGGATGTGGGCGCAGTTCCGGCCAAAATGATCTTAACTGACACTGGACGTTCTGTTACAAGGCCGAGTCCCAGAAAGTCTGTTGTCTTACATAATGGGAACATGGCCTTAGACTTATGGCCTGGGCGGATGCACAGCCGCTAGGTAACCAGACTCCATAATCCAAACAATAAGCAAGGTAGGCGGCACTCTGATGTAAATGTACAATAATTTTGCATTTTATTCACACGTCATGTGCAATGTTACAACATTTCAAGCCTTTTCACCAAAAAAAAAAAATCTTTCCAATCAACTGGTGTCCAAAAGTGCCAGAGATTTGTAATTTACATCTATTAAAAATCTCCAGTCTTCCAGTACTTACCAGCTTCTGTATGTCCTGCAGGAAGTGGGGTATTCTTTCCAGTCTGACTCAGTGCTCTCTGCTGCCACCCGTGTCCATGTCAGGAACTGTCCAGAGCAAGAGAGGTTTTTTATGGGGATTTGCTCCTGCTCTGGACAATTCCTAACATGGACAGTGGTGGCAGCAGAGAGCACTGTGTTAGACTGGAAAGAATACCCCACTTCCTGCAGGACATACAGCAGCTGATAAGTAATGGAAGACTTGAGATTTAATAGAAGTAAATTGCAAATTTGTGGCACCAGTTGATTTGAAAGAAAACATTGTTTGCTGGGTACCCCTTTAAATAACATTCAACTGTGGAATTGAAACCTTGCACCTTGATGAGTATAGAAGAAGAAAATTATTTTCCCTACCATAGAGCGCCACCTACTGTGTTCAATATTATGCTAATATGTTATCCAAACTAAAATTCTCATCCTATGACTATATCACCATTGCATGTGATATGATGCTAATATGTTCTTCAAACTAGGGCTCTCCAGCTGTTCCGTAAACTACAACTCCCATCATGTGACGGCTGTCATTTTATAATGGGAGTTGTGCTTTTGCGACACTTGAGAAGTCGCAGATTGGAGAACACTGTTAAAGCATTGAAAAGTGAGGAGTCTGGGAAAGCTGGGTGATGACCATGAAACAACATTTCTTAGTGTCTTAAACAAGTGCAATAGGACCAGCACAAAGCATTGATACAAAGTCGCCTGGAGGTGCATGTTACATCCCTTAATACTCTGAGTATTTGTATCCCATGCCAGATGAGCTGCGTAGGAAATCTTTGTTTCTGTAACAGGGAAAGTCATCAGTACATTCAGTTTTGTCCATGGAAAGAACGGCGCTGGCGCGGGTAAGCCAGTGCCGCAGTCCTTTTTTTTTTTTACCACGGCCCAGTTTCCGTGTACGCCCCTGTTCTTTTCCAGGGCACCGGCCAGGGGTGAAGCACTGGAGGGGGGCCGGCCCGCTCTCCGTGGGAAGAAACACTCAGTTCAGGCCTGGGGAAGGAAGGGGGGCTTTTATCAAGATTCGGGTTATTAGAAAGAAGCAGTGTGTGTATTGCGGCATAGATCGGTGTTGCACCCCTGCCAGATAATGTTCCACTGAATACAAAATCATTATACAGGGACTCACAGGTGACGTCTTCTTTGATCTGACGGGTCCCTTTTCCTCCCCATCTGGCCCCGGCCTCCATGACGGTTTCTTGCAGCTACAATTCATCTCTTTAGGACCTGCCAGAAAGACATCTTAGGCTCCGCACATTTCCAGCAACTTCCCCTTTTCCCACTTATAAGGTCCCAAACTGTATGCTGGGAAAGCTGGTGACCTCCATTATACACTGACATACAGGATGCTGGGAGAGCTGGGTGACCTCTATTATACACTGACATACAGGATACTGGGAAAGCTGTGTGACCTCCATTACACTGACATACAGGATGCTAGGAGAGCTGGGTGACCTCTATTATACACTGACATACAGGATACTGGGAGAGCTGGATGACATGTAAACTTTGGCGCGGGGGTCGGGGCTTATCGCGGGGGTCGGGGCTTATTGCGGGGGCGGCGGAATTATCGGGACATATCGGGGCTCCCTCTGTGCAGGATTCCCCCACCAGCTACTCACCTCTCACCCTGCAGCCTCCAGTCATTGGCGGAGATGGAGACCTGAGACATTGTGCCCCCAAAGTAAACGTGAACCAGGTTGTGCATGCTACGATTCCTGCTCACACCATCTGACGGACTCATGAATCCTGAAAGATCAAATACTCAGCAGTCAGAGATCTTGTGTATGCTAAGCCTCGTGTACCATGGTATAGTCCAGTGACTGCGGCTTGCCTATAGGGGACACGTGTTTGCATCCACGTGTTTGGGTCCACGGCGATCATGGACTTTGCCAAAAAAGTCTGTGATTGGGTCCATAGTTTGGACAAACAATAAAGTTTGTTGAATCAGCAAACTTTACTGCTTTTGTCATTGCCTAGCAATCACGACCATGTACATGTATGGGCCTGACTGTGACTGGACAGGCATGACATGTGACCCCGCTGCATAATAGCAGCAGTCACATGTTCCACCACTATTCTGCTGCCGATTAGAGTAGGGAGAGGTTGCTGCTGCAGGAAGGGACAGAAAAGCTGGAAAAACTGCCCTTTTCAGAACAAGTATGGAAGTCTTCTGTGCTCTGAAGTGGTGGGGGCCTGAACGTCCGTGAGATAGGAGGTGGGGGGGGCAGAATGTCCGTTAGATAGGAGGTGGGGGCCACAATAACAGTTAGATAGGAGGTGGGGTGCCTGAACATCCGTGAGATAGGAGGTGGGGGCCCAGAATGTCCGTGAGATAGGAGGTGGGGGGCCAGAATGTCAGTGACTTAGGAGGAGGTGCCCTGAACTTCTGTGAACTAGTAGCTGGGGGGGGGGGGGGGGGGGTAGTAGCCTGTAAGTTAGCCACTAACTGCTGTGTCTTAGTCTGTGGATTATTGATATAAGTTTTGGGCCACTTAGGCAACCATTGGGTGTCAGTGCGTGGCTAATATATTCAGTTCTTGGGCCACTTAGGCAACCATTGGGTGTTTAAATAAAAAATAAGGGGTTGCGACAGTAAGGCCATCAGTGCGTGGCTAATATATTCAGTTCTTGGGGCCGTTTAGCCCTCTGTGTATGGGGGTAATAATTTCAAAAATTGGATCAGTTATGCTTTCTTTGTGTGGCTCATCGAAAAATGTGTTGGGCCAGTTATGACATAATTGCGTGTTGAAGAAAAAAAAAAAAGGTTGCTGCAGTTGGGTACAAAGGTCCACATTATCACCGATATATGGACCAGTAAGCACGGTCAGAGGCGTTACATCTCCCTATTTGCCCACTGGGCTAAGGTTGCGGCAGCTGGGCCTGACGCGGGAACAGTCTTGGCGTATGTCCTATCACCACCCAGGATTCCCGGACAGCAATCCTTCTATGCCCCCTAATCTGTTTCCACCTCTGTCATCTCCTCATCTGGCCAGCGTAGCCCATGCACCACCGATTTCAGCACAACTAGGGGGATGCAAGAGCAATCTGTGCTATTACTTATCAGCCTGGGGGACAAACCCCACATCGCGCAGGAGCTGTGGGCACCGATAGAGCAGCACACAGTTTACTGGTTACTTCAGCTGAAGCCCGGCAAGATGATGTGCGACAACGGGCAAAATCTGGTTGCAGCTCTGGGACGAGGCGGTTTGATTTACATCCCTTGCCTTGCCCATGTGCACAAGTTGGTGGTGCAAAGCTTCTTGGCACATTCCCTGATATACCACAAGTGTGGTCCGTGTGTGCTGCTCGCCTGTCCGTGCTGCAGCAGAACTTTGGACTTTCCACCCCTTGCTTCATATGTGACGTATCCACAACTCCACCTTACATATGCTGGAAAGAGTCTGTGAGCAGCAAGAGCAGAACTTGGCCAAATTTCGGCTGCAGAAAGCAGGGGTGAGTCGCAGTGAGGAACAACAACATTTCACCACAAACAAGCCATGTGAAACTTGTGTGCCAAGTTGCGGTGCTTTGGATACACCACTAATACAGTCAGCACTGAAGACAACATCATCAGAGCTGCCATCTCCATCCTATGCCTGCTAAAAAAAAATCCAGTAGGCTCTGATGGATGATGTGATGGTGGCACAGGAGGAAGCGGAGGAGGAGAAAGAAGGCCCATTCTCCTAGTTGTCGGTCAAGTTGTCCACAACTCTGTCCAGTCAGGGGACACTTTTGGAGAAGGATAAGTAGGATTTGTCCTCAAGGCAAGGTGGCAAACCGAGCAGAGAAGACATCTTGGAACCTGGGTCCTCAAAGTTTTTTTTGTAAGTTCGGCCTAACCTGTCATGGATCCACTCATGACTATTCATTACAGATCTATACAATACCACCTGATGACTTTTACCTACTCTGGTACCAGGGGACAACCTACCTTCTAAAGCATTGCGGAAGCTCCTCTGGGATGAAGCATTGTATAGGGGGGTGTCGAATTTGCTTCATTTGAGGGTGTCCTCCACATCTTGGAATGAGGGGAGATGTCTAACCCTAGGATCTGCCCCCGGCTTCCTGTGGAGTCTCTCCATCTGGCACTCATCCCCAGCAGTTTGGCAATAGGCATCAGCATAATTGTACCCGCTGCAAATAGACTGATATAGAGGACAGAGTATTAACAGGGATTTTATAACTATTCATTAAGAATTTTGTAAGTCTCTGGCGATAAGAAATGTGTCAGAGCTGCTGTTTGATAAGGAGGTTGGAGGGTAGGTAGGGCATACATGGTCACACAGCATGTAGATAGGGAGGGATGCAGGTACAAGGCAGTCTGCAGCAGAATATCATATATTCTTTGGACGGGCCAGTTCACACTGATTAAACACGGCATAATTCTGCGGTGGACCTCTCCGTCGCGGAATCCCGACGTGCTCAGTGTGCTGCTGTATGTGAATGAGAGGGAGCGCGCTCATCTGCTGCCGCCACTCTCCATTCAAAGAAGTACCATGTTACTTCTTTGAGCGGAAAGGAGAGGGAGCGGACGAGTGCGCGCCCTCTAATTCACTTACAGCAGCACACTGAGCACGTCGGGGTTCCGCGGCGGAGAGGTCGGCCGCGGAATTATGCCGTGTTTACTCAGTGTGAACTGGCCCTACAGGTCTAAATAGTGAGAAGCACAAGCATAAAGTGTAGATTCCGAACATCAACCAGGTACCAAAGGAAGTAAATATGCACAGAAAAAAATGGGAAACTAGGAGGAGATGGCATATTAGGGGGTGGGATAATAAATAAATAACAGGACAAACATCTGTGCCCCTAACGTACACCAAATTACTGCGCAAATTACTTGGTTTGCACAAAAATATGCGCCTTTTCCTTGTAAGGCCCGATTGTCTGATACGATGCAAGAGCGCTACCCTGACATCAGTCATGGTTACTCACTTTCCAGTAGGCGAAGTGGGAATTATCATGCAGGAAGCCTTGTTCATTACTCTCTCCAAGCAATTCATTGGTGCAGATGGAGCAGTTCTTCTCTCCTCTCCAGTCATAATAAGGAATAGCGAAGTCTTCATCTCCCGTCAAGAGCTGAATTTGCCTCTCAAGGAACATGAGTCCCAGACGATGCCAACCGGAAAAGCCCGGACCCTGATGGGCATAGTTTCTGCTCTCATCAAACAGACCATTGATCAGTAGGGGCTTTATGGAGTAATAATGGATCCAAGCAAAAACATCGAAGACAGAGGCGTCCACGAATCGGTAGGTGTCCCGGTGGTGCCGGTCCCAGGTGGACAGGATGACAATCTGCACTTTTTGTAGTTCCATGAAGGAGAGCTGGCGGATCTCTTTCCGGATCACAGTCTTTTTGCGGTCACAATTCTCTTCGTAGTAGACATACTTACACTGGCCGCAGTTGTGACCACTGAAGTTTCCAAAGCATTCACAAGTTCTGCCAAAATAAAAGCGTGGCCAGTCCAAGCGATTGTCGTAAAACTGGCGGATCTGTCCAGCAGCAAGTGTCATAGGGACTACATAGTTCCTGCACTGACCACGTCCAGATTGTGAGCCACAGGGGCTGGCATCTTCCCAATGGGGGCTGCATGTTCTTGACTGTAGAGCTTCACTTGTGGTAAATGCCCTGGGGAACTGACAGTGCACCACACCCAGGAAGAGCACAAAAACTGTACACAGTGTGAACATGGCCACTGGGACAGATAACCTCCCCCTGACAGAGAGAAACAGAAACAGAATATTACAGCCACAGTATAGTAGTTATATTCTTTTATATAGGGGCAGTATTATAGTAGTTATATTCTTGTATATAGGAGCAGTATTATAGTGGTTATATTCTTGTATATAGGGGGCAGTATTATATTAGTTATATTCTTGCATATAGAAGCAGTATTATAGTAGTTATATTCTTGTATATAGGAGCAGTATTATAGTGGTTATATTCTTGTATATAGGGGGCAGTATTATATTAGTTATATTCTTGCATATAGAAGCAGTATTATAGTAGTTATAGTACGTAGAGAGCTAGAGACCTCAGCACAACCGTAAGGTAACAGACAAAACCAGCATATATGGAGCACAGGTGCGGGCAGTAGGAGCGTCCATTTAATAAAGATAGCCTATAGCAGCGGTGCACGGATGCCGATAGCAGTATGATACAGATGTAGAGGGAGAATAAATATATCCAGCACTCACCGATAGCTTAGTCGTAGGCTTGCTTCTTTATTTCACATAACAGTGCAGGCAGGGAGGGAGAGGGTGCGTGGCGTGTCTCTAATGGCGACGGCCGTTTCCTGCCTCTCGGGCCTGTCGTCTAGCCAGGAGCATGCGCCGTGTAACAAGGGGGAGTGTAAAATAGACACAGGTAACACACGTGATAGGTAATACTAAAAACATCTCAAAGCAATAAAAAAGTCACAAAAACACTGTAAGATCGTTTCTTTCATTAAGGCCAAGTGGGCCTGTGGCTTCCAGACCAGCAATCCATAAAGACTCTCTTCTCAATAGAGTTTGGTGCTGGTCTGTGCCGTTACCCTTGGGGTTAACCCTTTCCAGACCTAAAAACTTTAAACATTTGGTATCGCCCCCATGCTCTTTGCGAATGTGATCTATCAGGCGCGGCACCCCTTTCCCTGTGCGAACAGAATATACATGTTCTTTATATCTGTTCCAGAGAGGCCGTATCGTTTTGCCTATATAGAATTTTTTGCATGGGCATATCAGGGCATATACCGTGTATGTGGTTCTGCAGGTAATAAAATATTTAATGTAGCAGTCTTTTCCCCCCAGGTGAACATATGCCGTACTGAGCATTTGTGAGCAATAATTACATTGGCCGCATTTATGGTTGCCTTCCGGGAGGGATGAATTCATCCAATGCGTTTTTTTCTTTTTATCTAGGTCTGAATTCGTGCTGAGCATATCCCCTATCGTTCTGTTTTTTCTATGTGTAATACATGGTTTGCGGCTGGCTATCTCGCATAAGTCGGGGTCGCTCTCTAAAAGGAACCAATGACGATTAATGGCTTGTCTAATGATGTCGTTTAGCGGTGAATTCTGGAATACGAACATGAATCTTTTTTCTTTTTCAGCTTGTCTGTGGATGGGAGGATTTAGGAGCTTTACCCTATCCTGACTGGCAGCACGATTGTAGGCATTCTGTATTATACCTTTAGGGTACCCCCTGTGTGCAAGTCTCCTCTCCAGATCACCAGCCTGGGCCCTAAAACTATCGTCATGACTATTAACCCTCCGCAGGCGCAACATTTGCCCATACGGTATAGCTCTTTTAACAACGGTAGGGTGAGAGCTGGTGAAGTGGAGAAGGGAGTTACACGCAGTGGGTTTTCTGTATATAGAAGTTTTTATAGCATTATCTACTACCTCGACCAGCACGTCCAGAAATTCAAGTGTGGGGCCTCCATACTTAGATGTGAAGAACATATTCCTGTTATTATGGCAATTGAGGTATTTTACAAAGTCGCAGAAATTCTCATAAGTGCCCCCCCATGCAATAAAGATGTCATCGACAAAACGATGGTATCCCCTAATGCATGTGATGAAGGGGTTATGGGCTGTGTATACCAAGTCATGTTCGAGCTTAGCTAGGAACAGATTGGCATACGTGCAGGAGACCGGCGTGCCCATTGCAGTGCCGATCTCCTGCCGATGCCATCTGCCCTCAAACTGAAAAACGTTGTTCCTCAAAATAAATAACAAGGCCTCCTTGACAAAGTTTCGTAAGGCTATGGGGTTATCTCCTTTTTCTAGAAACCAATCTACTCTATATTTTTAATAGGCTTGGGGTGGGCACAGGGGGAGGGGGGCGCTATTTAAGGCGTCGCCTCAGGCAGCAAAAAACTTAGAATCAGCCCTGTATTCAAAAACATAGAAGATTGAAGACCACCAGGTCCAGCTAGCCTGTGCTTTTAGTATTTTCTTTCTTATTATCCTAGGATAGATGTATGTTTATCCCAGGCAGGTTTACATTCTGTTATTGTAGATTTTAGAGATAAGCAAAGCAGTCAGTAATTCCCAAATTTTCAGTCAAACTCATTAAGATTCCTGAATCGAATCCAAACTATAGTAGCTACAATAATTTGTTATTTGAATTTGATAAACCATATTGTTGTAAAAGTGTCAAAAATCGGAAAATCACAATTTAAAAAGAATCTCAATAAGCCAGTCACTCATCCAATTTTCGCCATTCCTCTTCTCTCTGTCCCTATATCGCTCTGTTAGTCTCTCCCTGCTCTGCTGTAACTGCCTGCTGCCATCCTGCTCTCTCCTCCACACTCAGCCGACTGGCCAGCTCCATTACCGAACCTCCTTATATAGAGGGGGAGGTGCTGACATCACAGAGGGGCCTGCAGCTGATTGGATGGGCGCTAGGGATTATGGTTATTCCCTTTCTCCCGCCCAGTCATGCTCCAGACAGCACATGTGGTGGACATTTTTTTTTGTGAATTTCCTTAACGAATCGTCGGGAGTTTGTTTTGCAGAACAAAGCAAATTAATAGCACCAGTTGCAGCGAATCGCCAGATTTGCTTCGCTTATCTCTGGTATATTTACCTACCACATCTGTTGGAAGGTTTTTTCCAAGCACTTCTCTTTCAGTAAAGTTATATTTTCTCAAGTTGCTTTTGAACTGTCCTCTAACTAATCTCAGATTGTGTCTCCTTGTTCTTGAATTCAGTTTTTACTAAAAACACTTCCCCCTGAACCTTATTTAGTCCTTTGAATATGCCAAAGAAGAGCCCGTGGAGCCTCATAACACAGGACTGGCCAGATATCCCTCCCAGATTAGAGGGCAGAAACGCGTTGCCATAAATAAATTACTTGTTGCGCCTTATGGAATATCACAGATGGCATTGCATTACATAGCACCGCGTTCACACTAGATGCGGTATAGCTATAGATAGTCACTGTTCACCTGCGCCTAATTGTGAGAGGACAGTTTGTCGACTGCCGGTTCCTGGCAGTGGAGCACCTTTTGGCTATTTCACGTTAACAGGAGTGTCTTCCATAGAAGAACCCCTTTAAGCTTCTTATATATGAACCACCGGGACACGCTGTGTATGTTTTTTTTTTTTTACAGTAATAAGTCCTATAGGATCTGACTAGATTTTTAAATGATGCTGTAAGAAACCTTCCATCTAGTCGTCAAGTCATCAACAGGAAAACCAGCATGAAGCAATCCATCAGGAAGAGTGGCGTCACCGGGAAGTAGGTCACTGATACCTGAGCTGTCATCCTCAATCCTCAATACCCTGCAAAATCTCAGAAGCACCGAACCCAGCATACATAGCTCTTACCTTTTATATAAGTTTCACTTATGTAATGTAGGGCCACTACCTGCAGGAGGTGCTAACAACAGGGGGCATACTATCTGTAGTGGAGGTACTACCGACAGGGTGGACCTACCTACTAGTGGGAAATACCTACTGGGAGGACCTACCTACAAGTGGGAAATACCTACTGGGAGGACCTACCTACAAGTGGGAAATACCTACTGGGAGGATCTACCTACAAAGGGAACCTACCTACAGGAAGATGTAACTACAGGGGACCTACCTACAGGGGGCATACATACAGGGAGATGTACCTACAGGGGGACCTACCTACAAGGGGGAAATACCTACAGGGAGGACCTACTTAGAGAGTGGATATACCTATGGGGTGGGGGGAACTTACCTACAGGGGGACCTGTCTAGATTAATAACTATGTACAGGAATAACTACCTACAGGGAGGATCAACCTATAAAGGGCCTCTACTTACCTGGGAGCAACCACCCAGGTAGGTGACATTAACCCTTTCACTGTCAAAAATAGTGTGAGATATCCTTCCTTTGTGTGTATACTCTAATTATACAATCTGACACATTTCATATCTATATTTATCCTGAAGAAGATACAAATAAACCTATAAATAGAACTAGAGAGTCATCCATGTCCCAACCTGTACGGCAGCCTCCCTGTGACATCATCACAACCATTGGGGCGGCATTACACTTGTGTCCTGTGATATAAGATGGAAATGACAAGGAAATGAGATTAAAGCTTTGATTACATGACAGATAATTAGTGTCAACTACTACCAGGATTATATGTGTTTTACATACATACGTATACAGATATATATATAATGTGTGTGTGGATTTCCCCTTAGGGCAGGAGTAGTAGTTACACATCCTCATCACTCATCATACCGTCACCAGCACAACCCAATCAGGTGAGGCTCTTCCTTTACCATTGATGAGGCTTTTTACCTGACATACTACACCAGGAGGCGCCCCTGTCCCTTTTCTTCTCTCCAATGATAGATGATAGATAGATAATAGTAGATAGATAGATAATAGTAGATAGATAGATAGAACGTCCGCTGTAGTGGCCATAGCGGCTGCTACGGGGCCCGGGGGCAGTGACCTGCTTAAGTCTGTAATGTCCCTGATTAACTGTTCAGAACCTTTGTCCTAGAGCTATCTAACCAGGGATGTGGTGTGTACCCACTACACTAGGGGCCAGGTACCTCAGACTCCCCTCCTCCGGGCTCCTGGAACACTTACTGCTACTGCTGGGCAGGCACCGCCAGGGAGAGAGAGGAGTATAGGGAAAACAGACTGTTTACAGAGACTGAAGATCTAGTCCAAAACATTTAAAACTGAATCCCATCATGCTTGGCTGTATGTAATATAGTTGTATTTATTGTGATCAGTTTTTTAACTATTAGTAACTGTTTTTATTTAATTCTTCTGTACATATGCATCTTAAAAATGTTTATGTATGCAAATAAAAAGATTGTTTTTATTGTTTGAACTATACTCCCATGTTTTCTCTTGTGTATACCTATTGTTGTAAATGGGTTGTTCATGTTAGGATCTGGTGACACCTAGTGGGGGATTTAATTATTACAACACCCCCTTATACATTGGTGTGTAACCCTTCCTTTGTGTATTCATTTATATTGTGTGTGTGGATATTGTATATAGGTATATGGGTTTTCTGTGTGGAAGAATGAGTGCGGGATGGACCGGTGGTTTATGTTAAGGTTTTATTTTGTTTTGGTTAGATATGGTGTTATTTTTGTATTTATTTATTTATTGTTATGTTTAAAATTTTAACAAAAGAAATACAGGGTGTAACTCAGGATCAGTACAGGATCAGTAATGTAATGTATGTACACAGTGACCCCACCAGCAGAATAGTGAGTGCAGCTCTGGAGTATAATACAGGATGTAACTCAGGATCAGTAATGTAATGTATGTACACAGTGACCCCACCAGCAAAATAGTGAGTGCAGCTCTGGGGTATAATACAGGATGTAACTCAGGATCAGTATAGGATAAGTAATGTAATGTATGTACACAGTGACCCCACCAGCAGAATAGTGAGTGCAGCTCTGGAGGGTGTGGTTACTGGGTGTGTCTGTGTTTGCTCCTGAGTTCCACACTTCCAGACTTCCAGGAGGAGAGAGGCTGATTTTCCACCTGCTTCCCCAGGAAGGTGGCAGCTTCCTGGGAGAGTCTTCAGCATGGATCCCCTGACCTCCACCTCCCGGTCAAGGCCGGCGGGGGGTGTAGAGTGTAAGCTACCGACCAGCGCTCCGGCTGGAGGGGTAAGAAGATCCAGTAGGGTTCGCAGCAATGTGGACCCAGCCCTTCCAGCGACGGGTGGGAGCTGCAAGGCTCCAAGTATGCAAGGAAAGCCTGCAAGCAAGGTGAGCGGAAGACGGGGTGCAGGTGCAGCTGCACGGAGGGGCTCCCAGGAGTCAGGTGGTGGAGCAGTGGGGTCTCAGGGGGCCCAGGGAGTCTGCAGCCACCTATGGCTCCAGGATAGCTGCAAAGCTCACTGAGTATGAGCAGCTGGGGAAAAAGCTCAAGGGGTTAAGAGAAGACCTGAGTTTTGCTAAGCACAGAGCCAGCTCAGCCCCAAAGAAGCAGAAACCTGGGTTTACAGCCAAGGTGAAGTCTCTGCAGCAGGAGATTAAAGACCTGGAGCTGCAGAGGATGGTTATCCTGGAGGGCAGCGATGTCTTCAGAGAGAAGCTCCTCAATGCAGACAGATTTGCCAGCATGAAATCCCCAAAGAAGGAGGAGGAGGATGGGGGTGATTGTTCTGCAGATGGTGAGAGCAGTAGTTAGGAAGAGGAAGGAGAAGATATAGAAGCTGGAGAGACCACTGTGACAGCAAGTCTGGAGGACTTGGCTACAAAATCTCCCAGCGCACAAGGGGTGGATGAGTCCCAGCTGAGTCTACCTGCAGGACAAGTGGCCTTACCAACATCTTCAGGAGAAGGCTCTACGGAGGATGGTGATGATGATGATGACGACGACTCTGGAGGAGCTCTGCTTGCACAAATAAAACAGATTGAATCCCCAGTGCACATGGAGAACTTCAGCTTTGGAGATGACCTGGGGAAGGAGAGGTTAATTAAAAAGAAGAAAGGAAGAAAAAAGAGGAAGAAGCCAGCAGAGCAGGTGAACCTTGTGTATGTTCCCTTTGTGCAGTCTGGGGCGGCTGGAAAGTCGTCTCAGGGTGCAGATACTGGTAATCTGAATGTCCCCACTGTAACGCCTGGAGTAGTGGATCCACTGGACCGTCACTAGCGATGGCACTAACCTCACCAGGGAGCGGAGTCTAAGGGGCCGCTGGTTTTCACCAGAGCCCGCCGCAAGGTGGGATGGACTTGCTGCGGCAGGCGACCCCCAGGTCGCTACCCCTGGCTTGGTTGCTAGTGACAGCAGGCGAGGCGTGGCAGGAGCAGTAGGCAGGAGATTGTGCAGGCAGAGGTCTGTAGGCGTGATCGCAGGTGGCGGACAGGACTCAGGAACAATGGGAAGGCAGCGGGCAAGGACTAGGGACAAGGACTGCGGACAGGAACAAGGACTAAGGTCAGGAACAACAGGAAGTTGGGCCAAACGCTATGGAAAGCATGTAGAGGCTCCAACACCTGGGAGGGGGAAGGGCTGGAACTTATAGGGGAATGATTGACACTAAAACCAATTAGGAGCGCACTGCCCCTTTAAATCTGAGACAGCTGGCACGCGCGCGCCGGCCGGCACAGCGGGTGACAGGAGTGGGGCGAGGTAAGGCGCCCCCCGGGGCTGAACTAGTAGCAGCGCAGGGTCCCTGCACATGGACCTCGGCGGCTGCATGGAGAGGTCGCGGCGGCGGCCCGGAGCACGGGACGCCGCCGTGACACCCACTTCTGCTACTGTGGAGCGGGGCCAGAAAGCCAGTAAGAGTACAACCAAGATGGCGGAGAGCGCCGGCCTCGCTGGTCATGGTAGTGAGGTTGGTAACGGTGTAGGAGCGGCCAGGGGGCCGGACAGTTTGGTGGCTGAGGTGATGTGTGCAGGGCGCTCCTCTGCAGGTAAAGGGAGGAGTGTCCCAGTGCCAGCGGCTGGCACATTGCCCAGACGGTCGGGCATTAAAATTGTGGGCGATCATTCGGCTGGATCTGGAGCTGCAGGACGCCCCTCTGCAGGCAAAGGGAGGAGTGTCCAGGCTTCAAGAGAAGGCACAAGTGCCAGTGATGATCTTACTGCTGGGGACAGAGCAAGCAGTAAAGAGACTGTCACTAAGTCAGGTGCCTGTCTGGTGCCGCAGGTACACAACAATGGACATGGACACATTTCTGACAGCCATAACATTAATGAAGCCATGCTTCAGGCGGTGCAGGAGATTGAGGCAGAGGTGCTGGCTGAGGCTGAGGGCCGGGCAGGTGGCAATGCTGCATCTCCCCAAGTTAAGGGGAAGACGGTTGCCCAGTCAAATGTGCCCAGGAATGCCAGGGATGCCACTGCTAATGCCAGAGCTACTACTTCCTGTAGTAATGTAATAAAGCCAGCTAGACTACAGGTAGGCCAGTCCAGCCTAGCTAGGCAGGGAATGATTAATCCTGGTGTTAATGTTTCTTCTGTGGTTGCTGGGGGGAGTGGGGATGGTCCGGCTGCCCCCCCAGTGGTGGCTGCTCCAGTAAGGAGCTATGCCAATGTCGCTGCTGGGGGAACTAGGGGATCCTCATCTCTTAATCCAGGAGAAGGTAACTTGCAACAACGCTTCCTGGATGCGTTGAGGAGAGGAGACAGAATGCTCCAAGTAGAGGGCCGGGAGGTCCACCTGTCCTTCTACGTAGAAAGACATAGGCTTGGGGCTTTCCGAGAGCATAACGGGACAGGGGTCTGGTCCCTTCCGACACCCGGGTAGGAGGTTGGCCGTAGGAACGTGGCTCGTCTGGTATGGAGAGGCAGTGATGCGTGCCCATCCAGAGCAAAGGTGGTGGAGCTTCTCTACCAGATGAGTTTCAGGGCAAATGACATCTTTGCCCTGATCCACCCCTACGGTACCTCTGAATTCGACATCAGCTTTGTGAAGCCAGAGGGACTTGAGCTCTTCTGGTCCAATCACAAGCTGGTGAAGGATGAGCCCGTGTGGCGGGATTTCGCTGTAAAGGCGGTATCCCATCAGAATTCTGTCAAGAAAGTGACCGTTCTGACGCGCAACGAGTCGCTTTCTTGCTATGACATCATGACCTGGCTAGGCAGGTTTGGGGAAGTGATGGATGTCCCCAAGAAAAATCTGGATGAACATGGTATTTGGTCCGGAGCCTGGACGTTTTCCATCCGCCTCAGTCGTTCAGGCAACACTGTCGCACACATTCCATCTGCTGCCTTCCTCGGACGCGATAGGATCCAAGTCTTTTATCAGGGGCAGCCGAAGCTGTGTCACAGGTGTGGGGATCCCACCCACTTTAGTGCAAACTGCACTAAGCTGATTTGTGCATTGTGCGGTGCGGAGGGTCATCTGGCTGCCACCTGTGGCCGGATTCGCTGTCACCTGTGTGGTGACCTTGGTCACCCATTTAGCAGGTGTCCACGCTCATTCTCCAATGCTGCAGCCGCCCAAGATGGGGAGAGCCTTGTAGTTGCCTCACCTGGGGAGGGGACCAGCAGAGGAGAAGGGGCACTAGTGCCAGTGAAGAAGGTAAAAAGCAAGACCCCCTCTAAGCTCAGGCGAGAGGAGAAGCGCAGAAGGAGCAGGGACCTGGGAAGTTCCCTGGTGGCAGGAGTAGTCAGTGGTCCTGCTCCAGATGCCAGCTTAGAGGGAACAGCTGAGGCTCTAGAGGATATCGAGTTAGATGAAGAGATAAGGAGACTTCGTAAAGAGGAGGCAAAGAGAGCCATTTCCTCCAGTTCCTCCCAATATGAAAGTTTGGATGAGGACGGTGGGAAAGGGCAAAATGAAAAACGTAAGTGCGACAGTAGGAGGCAAAGCCAGAAGGCGCCTTGTGCATCTTCTTCCTCCTCCGGTGTTTTGCGGGCCAAGTGCCAAAGGAAAGCCTGACTGACCCCCCTCTGATCGATCTGTCCAATAGGTATCAGGCCCTCGGCAAAGCCAAGGTTGAGGGACTGATTTTGGAGACTGTGAGGTCTCTAGGAGGGGCCGAGCCTGTTCCTTCTGAGGCAGTTTCCTTTGGAGGCCAGGTGGCCCCTGGGTCAGGAGATGAGGATCTGGGTATGGATATGTCTGCATCTTTAAAGTGGGTTAAAGAGAAGGCAAAAGGATCTTCTTCTGATGGGGAAGGTGGTAAAAAGAAGGGTAGGAAATAAAGAGACAAGGCTGTCCAACTCAATCACCCATGATGGCGGCACTCACCCCATTGACTCTGGCATTCATTAACTGTGCCAGCATTAAGTCTGATACGGCTAGATTTGCAGCCTTTGATTTTCTCGGTCGTATTAACGCTGACATTTTGTTTTTGCAGGAGACCAGGTTGACAGACCAAGCCTTGCTAGTAAAAGCCAAGCGAGAGTGGAGGCATGGGCCTTCACACTGGTCTCTTGCGGCTGAGCCGTATAGTGGGGTGGCGGTCCTTTTTACCGCTCCTGTAGAATGCAGACGGGTTATCGAGTTGGAAATGGAGAGGTGCCTGATCTTGGATGTCCTGATGAAGGGGCAAGAGCTCAGGCTCATTAACATCTATGCCCCACAGACTAAGTGGGACCGTAAAAGCCTTTTTATGAGGATTAAGCCTTTTCTTTTTACGAGTCAGCAGGTGATCTTTGGTGGAGACTTCAACACTATCACGAGGTCTCAGGACAGGAGAGGCGCCAAAGACAAGCTGGCTTGTGATAGCATGGCCCTGATTAGTATAGTTAGGGAAGCTTGCCTGGAGGATGCCCACATCCGGACCCCCTCGGGCCACGCGGGTTTCAGGTCTAGATTAGACAGGTTTTATTTAAAGGAGGAAGCCGTCTCTTCAGCAGTGTCCATGGTTGAGGTGGAGTTCTCCGATCACTGTTTAATTTTGTTTTCCCTGAATGTTTCAGAGACCCCCCGGATGGGTAGAGGCTACTGGAGGCTGAATTCATCCCTCCTGGAAGAAGCAGAGGTAAGACAGTCCTTTGAGGATTTTCTTCAGAGTCAGGTACCTCTACTGGGCCTATGTAGTAGTAAGTCAGAGTGGTGGGAGATATTCAAGAAGCGGGTTGCGAGGTTCTTCCGCCAGCTCTCGAGCCTCAGGTCCCTGAATAGGTATCGTGTGTATCAGGGCCTGAGGAGGAAACTCGAGCATCTTGTCTCGACTGGAGGTAGTAGAGAGGAAATCTCTAGAGTGAAAGCCTTGCTCATGAGGTGTCAGTATGATAGGCACGCCTCTTTAGTTTTTGAGAGGGATTTCGGGAGGTACCGCTCGCCCGACCCCTACAGAAACTGTAAGATGTCAGTGAATAGTAAGATCGTGACTGGACTGGTTGATAGTACGGGATCTCTGAACCGGTCCAGATCAGGGATCCTGGAGGTCGTTAGATCCTTTTACTCACACCTCTTGGGGAGGAAGGAACTAGATCGGGATGTGATGTCGGGTTTCCTGGCTGACGCCATTCCTGAGCCAGGGGTAGGCCCCTCTCTTGATGTTTTGGCAGAAGAGATCAGGGAAAAGGAAGTTAGACTGGCGATTGAAGGGCTTGCCCTGAAGAAGTCGCCAGGTCCAGATGGCTTAACATCTGAGTGGTACAAGACCTTCAGGGACCTTTTGGTTCCCCTCTTGACTGAGGTCTTCAATGAGTGTCTTTCCTCGGGCACTCTGCCGAGGTCAATGAGGAGGTCAGCCCTGATTCTTCTGTCAAAAGGTAAAGATTCGAGCCGTATTGAGAATTGGAGGCCCATAGCTCTTCTCAATGCGGACAGGAAGATTCTGGCCAAGATACTGTTTAATCGGCTGGTGAAGTTTGCACCCCGGCTCCTTTCGGAGGCTCAGCACTGCTCTGTTCCAGGCCGAAGCACCTTAAGTGCTGTCCTTAGTGTCAGGGAGGCAGTGGAGCGGAGTAGTGCGGGTCTTTGGAAGAGGTACTTGCTGTCCCTGGATCAGGCCAAAGCATTTGATCGGGTGAACCATGAGTACCTCTGGTCTGTCCTTCTGAGATATGGCCTACCAGATACTTTTGTCAATTGGCTTAAGATCTTGTATGCAGGGGCAGAGAGTTTCCCGCTGGTGAACGATTGGTCTGGCCTCTCTTTTGAGGTTGGGTCTGGTGTTCGCCAGGGCTGTCCCTTGAGCCCACTGTTGTATGTGTTCGCGATCGACCCTTTCCTTAGGAGGGTTGGTTGTGGACCATTGACAGGGGTCGGGATGAGCCTGGATGAGCCAGAAGCCACCCTGAGAGTGGTGGCGTACGCTGATGATGTCACTGTTTTTGTATCCTCGAGAGGGGAGGCAGATATGGTAATGTCAGAGGTGGACCGCTACTCAGAGGCATCTGGGTCCAGCATCAACCGGGGCAAGTGTGAGAGTCTCTGGCTGGGAGGGGGAGATCCCAGGTTTGATCTCCCGGGCACCTTTCCAGAGCCCCAAGAGTCAGCAAAAGTATTGGGCATCACATTTGGCCAGGGTGATTACCCCACTAAAAACTGAGATGGTAGGCTCCAGGATGTCACTCGAAAGGTGGACCAGTGGAAAGGTTGGTCCTTAACCTTAAGGGAAAGGGTACACCTGATCAAATCGTACCTGCTCCCTTTGTTTATCTACCTGGGCAGTCTATGTATCTTGCCAGAGGCTTCCTATACTAGGATCTACAGCCTGTTCTTCCAGCTGTTATGGGGGAATAGGCTGAACCTGGTCAAGAGAGAGGTTACGTACCGCACGAGGAGACTTGGGGGTTTGTCTATGTTGAACCCTGTGGTGTTCTTAGTGAACGCCTTCTCGAAAGCTAACATCGCAAACCTCTGGAAAGAGAGGGCTCCTCCGTGGGTACTCTCCTGCAGGGAATGGTTTCGGCCTTTCTTCCAGGAATGGGAGAAAGAAGGGCGAGTGAAGGACCTTCGTACGCCCCATGGATATCTTCCGGCTTACGCTACCCCGACTCTGAAGATGATACGTCGGTGGGGTCTGGGAATGTGGGAGATCAGGACTCAGTCGAGGAAATTCCTTGACCAAAGGGTTCTGTTGACCCATTTCCAGAAGCCCCTGACGCTCAGGGACTGCCCAGGTCGGGATCTGAGGGTTGGGTTAAATCTTTTGAACTCAAAGAGGATCCCCCAGAAGTTTTGGGACTTGGCCTGGCACTGCTTCCAGGGGAAGCTATATGTAAGGGACAACTTGAAGTGCAGGAGCTCCGATGATCGGGGGTGTCCCCGAGAGGAGTGTGGGAATACGCTAGAGAGTATGGATCATTTCCTGCTTCATTGTCCCTTCAATATAGGGGTTTACACCAGGGTGGGCGCCTCCATAGGTTGGAATTAGTTAGTCAGCCTCACCTATCCAGAGTGGGCTTATGGAGTATTCAGGAAGCTGGGTGGCCGAGATCGCTGCACGTTATTCTTAGTTAGCTTAGTGGTTAGGTACCACACGTGGAACGCATGGTGTCTAGTATCTACACAGCGTAGAGTCCTCTCCGAGGTGGAGGTCTGTAGGAACATCACTGGTGACCTCGGAAAGATCAGGTCTTTGGAGTATGGCAGGCTGGGCACAAGTAGGGCTTCTCTTCTCTGGAGGGGTTTTTCCTTTTCTGTGCCCTAGGTACTGAGCCCACTGGGTGAGGTGCCATAATTCTGGTTAGGGACAGAGTAGGTAGGGACAGAGGTAGGGAGAGTGTGAGGGTTAGATTAATATTTAGGGATAGTATTAGGGAGAGGGTAGGGTGAATAGTCAGGGATAGGTTATAAATTATTATGGTACCCGGTCTGCCATCCTCCGATCCCGGTGGGGGGCTGTGCATGACACGTTAGCTTTTTGTTTTAATTTTCTATTCAGTTGTAAACAGTAAAGGGCTTACAGGCTACCGAACTTGAGCCTTATTGTTATGTGTTGTGGTGTCTGTGTTTTAGGTAGCTTGGTAAGTTGAGGGCTGGATAAGCCCTATGGACGGTTATAGTTATTGTATATGGTATGGGGTATAGGATAGGTTGGGAGGGCTGATGGGGGGTTTAAATCGTATGCTTTTCCCTGGACGGGTACTTGGGGTTCTGGCATGGGTCACTGAGGGACAAGAACTGAACTTATGGACCCAGACTCATGTCCAGATTTTGGGTGTGGGTGAAGGGGTTTGTAGTTAGTGTATTAGATAGGTTTATGTAACATGGTTGCTATAATTTTAATATTATTTGCAATATTGTTTATTAGTATACTGTATTCACATTATTATTATTATTATTATTATTATTATTATTAATTTATTTATTTATTTTGTAAATAAGGCAGCCGGACCTGGTATTCTTAAGTTAGTATTTTTTTATACTATTTGTACTAACTTTGTTTTGTTAGGATAGTTTTAGTTGGGGATAGTTTCTTAACTGTTAAAGTTGTCTAGTGTGTGTGTGTGGTTAGGTGGGAGTTATGTATATGGGGATGGGAGGTTTGGTTGGTGAATTGTGTTGGGGTGTGTGTGTGTGAGTAAGGGGGTGCTGTGTGTGTTTAAATTATATATATAAAAAAAAACAGCTTTATGTGTAGTTTTGGTTTTTTTATTTTGTTCCGTTATGTCCAAGCAGGGACTGTATTAAGTTTGAGTCAAGAATGGCTCAAACCATGTTATAGCTTTTGACCCTTGGTCTAAAGTGGCTTTATTATATTATTTCTGTGTGCTGTGAGGTGTGAGTGTGGGTTAGGTAGTAGTAGCGGTGGTGGGGTAGTAATAGTTGTAAGTTTGGGGGGATTTTGGTAGTATTTTATAATGAAGCTGGACTGGCCGGTGAGGCAGGTGTGAGGGAGGATTTCCTTTCCGTAAAGATATTGTTTAAGAATTTATTAATTTTTTTTTTTTTGTTATAAGCAGAAAGCTTTGTATTTGTTTTTGTTATGGCTGATGGAGCCGCGTTTATGTTTATGTAGTTACACTTGTTAAGTTTTATATTTTCTAATAAAAAGAATTACAGGATGTAACTCAGGATCAGTACAGGATCAGTAATGTAATGTATGTACACAGTGACCCCACCAGCAGAATAGTGAGTGCAGCTCTGGGGTATAATACAGGATGTAACTCAGGATCAGTACAGGATAAGTAATGTAATGTATGTACACAGTGACCCCACCAGCAGAATAGTGTGTGCAGCTCTGGAAAATAAAATAGGATATAACTCAGGATCAGTAATGTAATGTATGTACATAGTGACTCCACCAGCAGAAGAGTGCAGCTCCTGGGTATAATACAGGATGTATTCTGCACTTCTATCAGTGTGGCATCCATGACTATGGAGATGTATAGGAGTCAGTGGGGATGACTGGTTCTTTGGCCTCCAGGGATAGGATTCTCTGAGGTTTAGTTAACTATTAACCAGCTGTAGCAGTTCAGGTCTGTGGGAAATCACCTGCAGTATAGCAGATCTAGACGTATCTCCTGCCACACAGATTTTTCCATGTGGATCCGTTATGGCAGGTCTGCGGATCTACAGGACACTATTTATTCTGGTGATACTATATACTGCACAGATTGATAGCCAGAAGATTTTGTCTGACAGGAAGAAATGTGGGGACCCCCAGTGTGAAAGTAAGTGCACCCCCTGACTTACTCTGATGTATAGTTGCCCGTAGACACAGGGGTCTGTATATGATCAGAGGGAAGCTCCACTATATCCTCATTAACCTTTATCCTGCACACATACACAGATATTGGGACGTTTGTAACCCCCCCCCCCCCCCCCTCGTCTCCTATATGTTCCAGCTACCTATACTGGTGCGCACTGTGGATCCTCTATGCCTATAGGACTTCTATTATATATAACGTTGCATGCTGCATGTATAAGTGCACCCAATAAGTTACAGATATGGTTTGTGGTTTTCTGTAGTTGGGATAGAAAGGAGGCAGCAAGTTACAACACCAAGGGGGCGAAGGTCATCAAGGGTATTTATGGCTGGTTACAGATAATGAAAGCAGGGAAAGAGTAAACTGAAGGCTTAAAGGGAATGTCCACTTGATCCAACTCACTTGTGCATGTAACATTAGGCCACAATGAAATAATTTATAGAAGATATAGTTAGTGTTGAATTACTTGTCACAGCTGGGAGTTTGCTACAATTGTTTCTGGTCGTATATAACCTGCTGCTATCTGTCAACCAAAAATACTCAAATGTGCTTCCATACAACAGTCAGTCCGAACTAGCAGAGCAGCAGTGTAAAGCATGGGGGACGGATAGAGCAGCACCTTATGGGAAAAGAGGAGGTGCATTTAAGTCTAGTCAAAATAGCAATCTGATATAATAATTCAGGGCTTTGAGATAACTTGGGGCTCTGAGATAATAAGTCAGAGCTCTGAGATCATTTAGGGCTCTGGGATGATAAGTCGGGGCCCTGAGATGATAAGTCGGGGCCCTGAGATGATAAGTCGGGGCCCTGAGATGATAAGTCGGGGCCCTGAGATGATAAGTCGGGGCCCTGAGATGATAAGTCGGGGCCCTGAGATCATTTGGGACTCTGAGATGATAACTTGGGGTCTGAGATGATAAGTCGGGGCTCTGAGATCATTTGGGACTCTGAGATGATATATCTATTACTTCAGAGCTCTAAGATAATATTCTCTCCTAATAAGCATTTGGCGATGGTAGGTCCAGTACCAATAGCACTGTGCATTGAGATACCACTTCAGAGCCCATAGGTGGTGCCAGGACTCTTCTACTACACTGCATCACCCGCTCATCCTTTTTTTTTTTTAGGTTTGATAATGAGAGTTTCAGCCAAACGGGATTACTCCGGCCCCGACTGCAGATTCTTAACCTTTAAAACTGGAGAAGAAATTAACGTTTATTATAAACTGAGCGGACGGAGAGAAGACTTGTGGCAAGGAAGTGTAAGTTACCTGCTGGGATCTCTACCACCCCCTAGTGGCCAGTCTTACTGACCATCACCTAATTGCTTTGACTATGATGAGAAGGCGCTTATTAAACTTACTTCCCTTCTTGTGCCCCTATGATAACACTCACTGGCAGCCCATATTGTCATAGGAAGAACTGCCATCATAGCAGCTAATCGGATTACAGGTTGTGATGATACAGTGTTCCTATGATAACGCTGAGCAGGAAGTGTTGTCATCAGGACATGGGTGAGAACGTATTTTATCCACTGAGTACCTTTAAGTAAATCAAAATTGAAGACTGATACATGAATATACAATGAATTATCCCCTGCTGATCCTCTCACCACTTGGAGGGACTACATATTCCAGCAGGCCATACATAACTAATTATATTGCCTTATTTTCCAGACTGGAAAAGCATATGGCTTCTTTCCCAAAGAGACGGTCACCATCGAGGAGGTTTATCTACGTGAGGAAATAGAAATCCCGGCCAAGGTATTTATACTTTTACCTATACACTGTGCTTTTTACTATATACATACAGGGGGAGATTTATCAAACATGGTGTAAAGTGAAACTGGCTCAGTTGCCCCTAGCAACCAATCAGATTCCACCTTTCATTCCTCACAGACTCTTTGTAAAATAAAAGGTGGAATCGGATTGGTTGCTAGGGGCAACTGGGCCAGTTTCACTTTACACCATGTTTGAGCTATCAGTGAAGTTATTTAGGTATGGCATTAGTACTGTCACCATCTTCATTTCTTTCCTTGCAAAGAAGACTATGGAAATTCTTAAAGGAAATGTGTCATCAGAAAATGATTTATTTATATAGTTTTTATGTTAAACATATTTTTTAAGTATTTTTGGTGACAATTTTCCATTTTTTTCTATATATCTTGCAGTTCTCTTTCTCACCACTGGGGCTAAAACTAAGCTGAGACTTCCTGTTGTGTCTGTGGTTATAAGAGGAGGCGGCTGTAAAGTGATCTGTACAGCATTGCAGCGTCATGTGACAACAGTAGATAGAGGAGACAGTAGTAGTTCCCTGTGAAATGACCTCCTTAAAGGTCACAGAGCGTGCTCAATTATGTTTCACAGTCATCTCAAGGGGATAGACTGTCTATTGTGGTCTATGTCCATGGGTCTTGCTGTAAAGCATGTCACTAAATGCTGTTAAGAACAGCCTAGGCAAGATGACAGGCCCGATAACAATGTACAAAAAGTGAATTAAAAAAAAATTACAGTCAGAAAATAGAAACAGATTAGAATAAAAGAACATGCAACAGTATCTGACTCACATTCACATTCCCTTTAAAGGGGTTGTCCAGGTTTAAAGAGGATGTACTACCAGGTACATCCTCTTGAATTTAACCCACCGATAGATCGGCGCTGTCATGGGAAAGCCGGTGCAGCAGTCCGTTTTTCAAACCGCGGCCCGATTCTCATGTACGGCGCTGTTCTATCCAGCGGTACCAGGCCGTGCTGAGGCACTGGAGGTCGGCCGGCCCGCCCCCAGTGGGAGGGAATTCCGTCCCCTCTATGATGCGGCTCTGTTAGAATCAATGGAACCGCGTCATAGAGAGGAAGGGAATTCCTTCCCACTGGGGGCGGGCCGGCCAACCTCCAGTGCTTCAGCACGGCCCGATACCGCTGGATAGAACGGGGCCGTACATGGGAACCGGGCCGCGGTTCGAAAAACAGACCGCGGCACCGGCTTTCCCATGATGGCGCCGATCTGTCGGTCTGTTAAATTCAAGAGGATGTACCTGGTGGTACATCCTCTTAAAAAAAATGGCTGCTTTCTTCCAAAAATATCACCACACCTGTCCTCTTGTTGTATGGGACTTAGCTGTAATTCCACATACAAACTAAGGACAAGAGTGGCGCTGCATCTGGAATAAAGCAGCTATGTTTTTTCTAATATTGGACAACTCTTTAATCCTCATGAATAAGCATAAAGAATAAAGTAAAAACAGTTCTGAAACACTTCTGACTTTCTCCTCAGGAAATTGATTTTGTGTGTCTGGATGGAGGTGAATACTTTTTTGAGAATGAAGACAGTGTTTTACATCATAGAGAAGAGGACAGAGAAGACCCCATGGGCCGTGCCCTACAGAAAGGTAAAAGTGCAGCAGGTGAAAGACATGTATCTTACCTATAGAAGTAAGAAAGGGATCTATTATTATAAATAGAAACAGCACCACTACTGCCCATGGGCTGTAACTGGTATTGTAGCTCACTTTAAATTTAATAAACTGCAATACCAGACACTGCCCATGGACAAGGGTGGCGCTGTTTCTGGGGGAAAATAAAGCAGACCTCTTTTGTTAATGGTCAAATACTACATTTATACAACATATAACTCTGCTACATTGTGTCATTGTAGGTGCACACCTTTCTGAAGACTCACCAGACATCATCATCCAAGAGACAACAGAGCCAGAAGCTCCAGTCAAAGAATCCTGGGCCCCCTCTGACATTACCGGCTGGTTTGGCATGGGCAAAACCACTGAAAACAAGGACACTGAAACTGATACTAAAAGCAAAAGCTTGGAAACAAAAAACGAAGAAATGGAACCTGAGAAACAACCGGAGGAAGCCCCAGCAGAAAAACCTGGCTGGATAGGGGGCCGACTCAAAAAGTTTCTGCCCTTTGGAGTACAAAAAGATGAATCACAAACCAAAGACGATGAAGAATTGAGAGAGAGAGCTGCCACCTCGACCCAACAGACTGCCCAAGAACGAAGAAATGTTCATGAGGACGATGAAGACCCAAAGTCAAAGTGGTTTAACTTCGGAATTAGGGATGCCATTTTTGGGGCAAAAAATGAGAAGAGAGAAGAACTGAGACAGAATGAGGAAGGAATAGAGAAGGAGATGACACCAGAGAGTCAAGACCATGCAATGGATAGTAATCTGACTCCTGACAAAGTAGACTTCTCAAGAATGGACCAAGATGGCCAGACAAGGGATCTCGAAATAAACTCTGACATTCAAGTAGAAGATTTAGCAGTAACTGGAACCCTAGATAAAGGTGGGTCTGATAATTCTTTAACGCAGGGATGGGGGACCTTTGACCCTCCAATAAAACTACAATTCCCATCATGCCAAGGCTTTGGCGTCAAGGCATGATGGGAATTGTAGTTTTGCAATGACCGAAGGACCAAAGGTTCCCATCCCTGCTGTAGTGTAGATGTGAAGTTGAATTGTATTGATTGAGATGATAAGTAGAATAAAGTGACTGTCAAAAGTATTAAAAGTTCCAAAGAACAAGATCCTTCCCCAAGTCTATTGTGTCAAATGTTCTAGATGGTGGTTAAAAAAAAAAAAAAAAGAAGAAAATAAAATGTGGGGGTCAAGACATTTCAAACAAACTTGATTTAGAAGTAGACAACAAGTAGCCACAACCAAAAATATATGATGCATTGTGATGGGGGAGTGAACTAAATGGACTTGGTTCTGTTGTAGATGGCCATGCTGAGGAGGAGTTAAAAAACCTAAAAGACGTACGTGAATCAAAAGATCATCTAGAAGATACATTGACCGAGATGGATGGCACTTCTCAAACTGAAGAAGGAAAGAAACTAAAGTATCAAGGAGAACATTTACCACAAGCATCAGGGTCTGGCCAAGTCGATGAATCCAGAAAAGTTGTAGCCAAGAACACGGACGTCAGTGAAGATTCTGAGACATTGTTGCAAGAAATTGATGTGAATGGACTCAAACATGAAGTCAGTTCTGTAGCCAATGACCATGCCAAAAATAAAGTCCATAACCTTATAGAAGAACATCAACCAAAGGGTCATCTTGAAGATGCATTGACAGAGATGGATGACGAAGGAGGTGAAGATCAGAAGAAACAGAGGCTTGAAGAGGAATTGTCAGGGTCTGGCCAAGTTCAGTCCAGAGAAGATGTAGGTAAGAACATTGATGTCAATAACTATTCTAATACATTGTCATGAGGAAATTATATGAATAGACTCATGCATGAAGCCAGTTTTGTTGTAGATGAGGGTGCTAAAGAGGAGGAGACCAAACGCTCACCCTGAAGATGCATTGACAGAGAAGGACCACATATATCAAGATGAGGAACTTAGACTTAAAGAAGAACATTCCACAAAAACATTGGGTTTGGACCAAGTAGATGATTCCATCCATGAAGAGAGAGATCAGCGAAACACTCCCCTAATTAAGGAAAGAAAGGAAGATGAAGAAAGATTCAAGAGACTCGAAGAAAACTTCAACTTATTGAAGACCCAAGAAGACCAGAAACTTGATGACCATATCTACACGACTTCTCATTATATTACAGGGGAATCAGGGTCTGATGTAGGAAAAGTGAGTCCAGGCACAAAGATAGTAGAAGATATGGTATGGATCTGGGGTGTATAAGAGATCTTACTATAGAGTCCGAATCAAGAAGAGGTGGACACCACGGCCATACAACCAGATCTGTCTACGTGGCTGAAGGCAAGACCACCATGCCTAGGATGGAAATAGATGAGCCTAACACTAGGATTGGTACAGACTCACAACGCGATACTTCAGGTTCTGCAAAGAAAGGGGATGAAGCTGCAAGTCACCTGATCAGGAGCCAAAAATACAGAAAGGATCCAGAGAATGGACCTGATATCCCTGAGCCAAGAGAAGGTGAAAGTGACCAGAGGAAGTCCTCCTGAAACACAGCTGATCAATATGGCTGCCCACAGGTGATGTCACCCAGCTTTCCTAGACTTCAGAAGAGCAAGTCTGCCAAGACTGAGATGTACTGATTCATATCTAGGAGAAGCTGCTATTTAGGAGTCTAGGAAAGCAGGTGACGTCCCCCTGTGAGACTGATGAAGGGGACAGTAACCAAAAGCACCAGAGAAGGCAATAAAGTTTGTAATCTATCTTATCAGGGACAAAATATGCATCTTTGTCCACTTATAGGGATCTTTTTCTTCTCCCCTTATCTAAACTTATCATTAATAAATGGCGGATCAGGTTACAGCTGCCCATAGAAGTCTATGGAGAGGGGAGAAAGAAATCAAGAAATTGTAATAACTGCTCTATAATGTCCTCCATGCTGCTGCTTCTGAGGGGTAATATGGGGCGGCAGGACCCCTTCTTCTGTTCTTGCTGACATCCTGCCCCCCCCTCCTTCTCCTAGCCCCACCCCACTGTAATAAGGTTATAGTAGTTGTATTTGCAGATATACTGGTCGCCATATCTAACCATGTATTTTACCCTATAGAGGATGGATCTTTCCAATGTGATGTTGAAGAGGCGTCAGCGACTGGGGGGCACTGCACATCCACAAAACCTCTGGACCATTCCTGGAAGCGATCCCAGGGGGCAAAGGATTCAAAAGAATCAGATCCTGGGGCGCTGGCGCTCACAGGTAAGGTGTATTATAACACCCAGCTTTCCTAGAATATAGATTGTCAGGAAAGACGGGATGGGGGTGGAGGTCTGTATAGCGGCTTGGTGCAGAAGCTATATGGTCAGCCATATTGTCACCCAGCTTTTTTAGAAAATGAGATAGGGGGGTGTTCTGTAACTTTTTCATGTAGCAGAATAGTATATACAGTAACCCCAGTATATATGTATGTACAGTGTGTGTGTGTATATATATATATAGTGTAGCCCCAGTATATATGTATATTATATATGTATATACAATGTGTATATATATACAGTGTAACCCCAGTATACATATATATATATATACGATGTATATATATAGTGTAACCCCAGTATACATGTATGTACAGTATATATACAGTGTAACCCCAGTGTATATATATATATAATATATATATATATATATATATATATACAGTGTAACCCCAGAGCTGAATGTGTTCTGTTATATTCTACAGTGATGCTACAGACCATCATGTCCGGATACAGTGAGGTCCGCTCCCGCTATCTCGTCCCTGTCAGGTCCTTGGTTACCAGCACAGTCAGCGAGGTACAGTGCGTCTATGGCAGAGTGTATACATGGAAGCGAAGTCTGCAATCTGTCTCATCTCTATTCGCTTTGCACTAGAATGCAGTCTATTTCTTCCTGTTATCAGCTGCTTGACAGGTTGATTGTGATGTAGTAATACTAGTTTAATTATTTATGTGTTATTTACATAGCACCAACATATTCTGCAGTGCTGTACAATGAAGAGGATGAATGCACAAATAAAATGACACAGGGGGAGGTATATGTGTAGTGACTGGCACACAGGGAGGTATATGTGTAGTGACTGGCACAGGAGAGGTATATGTGTAGTGACTGGCACACAGGGAGGTATATGTGTAGTGACTGGCACAGGAGAGGTATATGTGTAGTGACTGGCACAGGAGAGGTATATGTGTAGTGACTGGCACAGGAGGAGGTATATGTGTAGTGACTGGCACAGAGAGGAGGTATATGTGTAGTGACTGGCACACAGGGAGGTATATGTGTAGTGACTGGCATAGGGGGAGGTATATGTGTAGTGATTGGCACAGGGGGAGGTATATGTGTAGTGACTGGCACAGGGGGAGGTATATGTGTAGTGACTGGCACAGGGGGAGGTATATGTGTAGTGACTGGCATAGGGGGAGGTATATGTGTAGTGACTGGCATAGGGGGAGGTATATGTGTAGTGACTGGCACAGGGGGAGGTATGTGTGTAGTGACTGGCATAGGGGGAGGTATGTGTGTAGTGACTGGCATAGGGGGAGGTATATGTCTAGTGACTGGCACAGGAGGAGGTATATGTAGTGACTGGCACAGGGGGAGGTATATGCGTAGTGACTGGCACAGTGGAGGTATATGTCTAGTGACTGGCACAGGGGGAGGTATATGCGTAGTGACTGGCACAGGGGGAGGTATATGCGTAGTGACTGGCACAGGGGGAGGTATATGTGTAGTGACTGGCATAGAGGGAGGTATATATATAGTGACTAGCACAGGGGGAGGTATATGTGTAGTGACTGGCACAGGGGAGACATCAGTGTAGTGGCTGGTACAGGGGAGACAGCAGTGTAGTGACTAGTACAGAGGGAAGACATCAGTGTAGTGACTGGCACAGGAGGAGGTATCTGTGTAGTGACTGGTACAGAGGGAGGCATCGGTGTAGTGACTGGCACAGGAGGAGGCATCAGGGTAGTGACTGGCACAGTAGGAGACATCGGTGTAGTGACTGTTACCGCGGAGGCATCGGTGTAGTGACTGGCACAGGATGAGGCATTGGTGTAGTGACTGGCACAGGGGGAGGTATATGTGTAGTGACTGGCACAGGAAGAGGCATCCGTGTGGTGACTGGCACAGAGGGGGGGCATCAGCGTAGTGACTAGTACAGGAGGAGGAGATATCAGTGTAGTGACCGTTATCGTGGAGGCATCAGTATAGTGACTGGCACAGAGAGGAGGTATATGTGTAGTGACTGGCACAGAGGCGGTATATGTGTAGTGACTGTCACAGGGAGGAGGTATCGGTGTAGTGACTGTCACAGGGAGGAGGTATCGGTGTAGTGACTGGCACAGAAGGTGGTATATGTGTAGTGACTGGCACAGAGGGAGGTATGTGTGTAGTGACTGGCACAGGGGGAAGTCTATGTGTAGTGACTGGCACAGAGAGGAGGTATATGTGTAGTGACTGGCACAGAGAGGAGGTATATGTGTAGTGACTGGCACAGGGGGAGGTATATGTGTAGTGACTGGCACAGGGGGAGGTATATGTGTAGTGACTGGCACAGGGGGAGGTATATGAGTAGTGGCTGGCACAGGGGGAAGTATATGTGTAGTAAGTATCAGATGTCACAATAATGTAGCGAAACCACATGATACACTCAATTCTGCTACTTCAGCGCTGTAATCCTAATACTGAGTAACAAGTCCCTGTGGGAACAGTGTTGGTTGTCACTAAACCACCTGTGTCCCCCCGCACAGTGTCAGGGCAGTGTCACCTTACAGCAGTATATAGAGGCAGAGTGACCGCCGCTCTCTGTGCAGGCGACATGTCCTTCATCTACCAGCTGTGACCCCTCAAACCTCTGATTCTATATAATTCCGATGGAGCCTGGGGCAGCAGCGGGGGAGGAAGTAGGTGACATGTTACTCTATAATAACCATATGGAGGCCGCGTACAATCAATTTCTATGGATGTTTTTAGACTGGAGGAGCATGGCAACAGGTGTTGCGGGGGCCAGAAGTTCACACACAGCTCTGCTACATGCAGGTCACTTGTTGTCACAGCTCTGCTACATGCAGGTCACTTGTTGTCACAGCTCTGCTACATGCAGGTCACTTGTCGTCACAGCTCTGCTACATGCAGGTCACTTGTCGTCACAGCTCTGCTACACGCGGGTCACATGTCCTATGGTTTTACCTTACGGTGGAGACTTTTTACCTTTGTCGTAAATAGTTTACTCTGCCCCTTTCATGTGTGCTTTTAGCATATTACATCCAGAATAATGTAGGTGACTATTACTTACTCTATGGTACAATGTTCTACACCTTTTTAATATTCTTTGGTCTCCAGCATGGATTTATATCTGAATTTTGGTCATCAGAATAACTTCCCATCTCAGTCTTAAGGCCCTATTATACATATTTGGCCAATAATAATAATAATAATATGTCGGCTGATCGTTGTCTTTTAACAAGCTGAAACACAAACTATCAGCCTGGGAACGATCTGCTGCCGTAGCTCCGAGCAACAGACCGCCGCGATTTAGCAATCGCCCGGGCAGACCCCCTCCCCCGCAGCTCCTCGTGGCACCCCCTGCTCTTACTCACTCACTGTCAGCGCATGTAATAACAGTGGCAGAGAGCAGGGAACGAGGAGCAAGCGAGCGCTGACCTAACAGATTGGCGCTCGCTTGCTCCTCTAAATCACCTCGTGTAATAGGGTCTCCAGCATGGCTCCTCATTTTAGTCTTGGTCCCAGACATGGCTCCACATCTCAGTTTTGGTCTTCAGGATGGCTTCATATTTCAATCTTGGTCTCCAGCATGGCTTCCCATTTCAGTATTGGTCTTCAGGATGGCTCCATATCTCAGTCTTGGTCTCCAGCATGGCTCCCCATTTCAGTCTTGGTCTCCAGCATGGCTCCCCATTTCAGTCTTGGTCTCCAGCATGGCTTCCCATCTCAGTCTTGGTTCCCAGTATTGCTCCTCATCTCAGTCTTGGTTCCCAGTGTTGCTCCTCATCTCAGTCTTGGTTCCCAGTGTTGCTCCTCATCTCAGTCTTGGTCTCCAGCATGGCTCCATAGCTTAGGATCCTATTACACAGCCCAATGCCTCCTGTAAGTGAGTGCCGATCTGCTAGATCGGCGCTCACTTGCCAAGCCTACTAAGCGGCTCAATAATAGTTTAGCAAGGCCTGCACAGACCTTATTAGCGATGTCCGTATAGCCCTTGCCCTTTACCATTACCTTCTACAATCCACTGTGTTCTGCCATCTGCTAGCTTCCTGAAGCCACCGCTGTAGCTTCAGAGCTGGTCTCTAAACTGACAGGCTGCTCAGCCAATCACTGGATGGGACCGCAGATGATTTTAGGTCTGGACCAAAAACACGATAAACCGTTGATTGTTGTCATCGGCTGCTCATTCTCTTTATTACACGGAGCAATATACGGCTGAATCTTGCTCATTGTTCTAGGGCCCTATAACACCAACAGATTTATCTGACAGATTTTTGCAGCCAAAACCAGGAAGAGACTATAAACAGAGAACAAGTCATAAAAAACTTTGAGTTGTCTCCTCTTTTCAAACCCATTCCTGGCTTTGGCTGCAGAAATCTGTCAGATAAATTAGTTGGTGTAATAGGGTCCTTAGTCTTGTTCTCAAGCACGGCTCCCTGTCTCAGTCTTAGTCTCCAGCATGGCTCCCCATCTCATTCTTGGTCTTTAGCATGGCTCTACGTCTCAGTCTTGTTCTCCAGCATGGCTCTACGTCTCAGTCTTGTTCTTCAGCATGGCTCCCCATCTCATTCTTGGTCTTTAGCATGGCTCAACGTCTCAGTCTTGTTCTTCAGCATGGCTCCCCATCTCAGTCTTGTTCTTCAGCATGGCTCTACATCTCAGTCTTTGTCTCCAGCATGGCTCCCCTTCTCAGTCTTGGTCTCCAGCATGACCCCCCATTTCAGTACTTGTCTCCAACATGGCTTCCTCATGGCTAAATGACTTCTATTTAAAAATCTTCAGTCTTCCAATACTTATCAGCTGCTGTATGTCCCGCAGGAAGTGGTGTATTCTTTGCAGTCTGACACAGTGCTCTCTGCTGCCACCTCTGTCCATGTCAAAAACTGTCCACATCAGTAGCAAATCCCCATAGGAAACCTCTCCTACTCTGGACAGTTCCTGACATGGACAGAGGTGGCAGCAGAGAGTGTCAGACTGGAAAGAATATACCACTTCCTGCAGGACATACAGCAGCTGATAAGTACTGTAATAATGAAGATTTTTAAATAGAATGTATTTACAATTATATATAACTTTCTGGTACCAGTTGATTTAAAGAAAATTTCTGCTGGAGTTCCCCTTTAAAGGGGTTATCCCAAGATATACACTTATCACCTATCTATAACATAGGGAATAACTAGCTGATTATGCAGTAAGGAGCCTTAATGGGATTAATGATTAATAAGTCACTGGCTGCAGGCAGAGACGTTCGTCTGGCGGTGGCAGCGATGGCCGGAATAAGAGAAGGATGTGGGGAGATAAGAGAACAGGGGGGTACTGGCTGATGAATAGAACTCATTAATATGCTGTGGTGTAGCACGTCGTTCGGTCATTCGCAATAGATACGAACGCAATAGCGAATAAATAGCGAAGAAAAAACGATCGCAATTACGATCATAAGTAACGATTATCGTTCCATGGAAATGAGTGAACGTTTTCAGGTCTTTTGCAATAGCGGTCGTTTGAGATCGTTAATCGTTAACGATTATGCGAACGATAATCGTCCGGTGGAATGGGGCCCTAAGGGCCCTATTACACGGGACGATTATCGTGCGGAAAATCGTTAAATCGTTTGAATTTAAACGATAATCGTTCTGTGTAATTGCAGGCAACGATCGAAAAATCGTTTGTATGCCGTTGATCGTTGATTTAGATCTGAACCTATAATTATCGTTAATTGTTCGCTGTAATTCCATGTTCGTTCTCTCAAGTTCCGCGTTTTTTCACTAATCGTTCAGTGTAATTGCGCATTGTTCATTGTTTTGCTGGGATCAGATGGAATAAACGATCATAGTAACGATCGCAATAACGATTATCATTCTGTGTAATATGGTGAACAATTTCAGGTTAATGATAAACAATCTCGTTTGCGATCGTTTTATTGTTAGTCGTTAATCGTTAAAAATCGCTTCATGTAATAGGACTCTAAGGCTGTGGTCACACATATGGGATGCTGATGTATTGGCGCATGGACAGAGCCGGGCTCCAATGGTCTGTATGTAGAGAGTGGCGGCTGGAAGGATTAATGGGATGGCAGTCCGTGCATGATGGGAGTTGTAGTTTGGCAACGGCTGGAGAATCACTGGATGGCATGATGGGAGTTGTAGTTGCATCAGCTAGTTGGGGAATGGCTGCTATTCCATGATAGGAGTTAAAACTTTGCAGTAACATCTGGAGAGCCACATTAAAGGGGGTTATCCAGTGCTACAAAAACATGGCCACTTTACTCCCTCTCTTGTCTCCAGGTCAGGTGTGGTTTGCAATTAAGCTCCATTTACTTCAATGGAACTGAGTTTGAAACCCCACCCAATCTGGAGACAAGAGAGGGGGAAAAGTGGCCATGTTTTTGTAGCACTGGATAACCCCTTTAACGTATCACCATCATGTTATAGAGCAGGAAGAGCTGAGTAGATTGATATACTAATCAGTATAACTTTTAAAATATTGATTGAAATCCCTGCTCATTCTGGGTTAAGGAGTCCAGTGGGCGGGGTCAATCAATGGACTGGACTCTTTAGCAGAGAAACATCAGAGATTTTACTCAATAAATTACAAGTTATACAGAATCTTTTCCCATAAAGATATATATATCACTCCGCACAGCTTCTTCTGCTCTATAACATGATGTGGATACCTTAGGTAGCATTTTCACGATGACAGGATCCCTTTAACCCCTAGACGACCCTGGGCGTACCCGTACATCCAGCGGTCGCTAGGGGAGTTCAGAGCGGGGCCGCACAGCGGTCATGCTGAAGAGCACCATAGTCCCGAGTGCCACTTGTAGCCCGGGACCGCAGCTATTATCGGGCATGGTCCGATCGCCGTGCCCGCTAATTAAGTATTCAGATGCAGCTGTCAAAGTTGACAGCTGCATCTGAATACTATATTTCCCCACTCCCTGGTGTCTAGTGGGGGGGTCATGCCCGGGCCCCCCCCCCCTGCACCGTAATGCTGCTGATCCCGGGTTGGCACTCTAATGCTTTCGGCTGCAGCAGCTGAAAGCAATTGAATGCCTATTAAATCGATCTATGCAGCATTACTATACTGCATAGATCTCTATGAGAGATCAGGCAGGGTGCTTATACTTGAAGTCCCCCAGGGGGAATAACCCTAACCCCAGGGGGATTAACCCTTTTCCAAGGTTATAAATAAAAATAAACAAACATATTTGGTATCGCCGCGTGTGTAATCGCCCGAACTATTAATTAATCACATTCCTGATCTCGCACAGTAAATGGCGTCAGCGCTAAAAAATCCCAAAGTGCAAAATTGCTCATTTTTTGTAGCATCAAATCCAGAAAAATTGTAATAAAAAGCGATCAAAAAGTCGCATATGCACAATCAAAGTACCGATAGAAAGAATGCATCATGGCGCAAAAAATGACACCTCACACAGCCCCATAGACCAAAGGATAAAAGCGCTGTAAGCCTGGGAATGGATTTTAAGGAACATGTATTTAACAATACATGATTTTTTACAAGCCATCAGATAAATAAATAAATAAAAGTTATACAAGTTACATATCGTTGTAATCGTAACGACCTGAGGAACATATATGACAAGTCAATTTTTCCCCAGGGCGAATGGCGTAAAAACAAACATCCCCCAAATAAAAATAAATGCTTTTTTTTTTTTTTTTTCAATTTCACCATTTAATTTTTTCCTGGTTTCGCAGTGTCCTTTATGAACAAATTCAGCCTGTCATTGCAAAGTACAATTAGTGGCACAAAAAATAAGGGCTCATGTGGGTCCGTAGGTGAAAAAATGCGAATGCTATGGACTTTTAAGCAGGGAAAAAACGAAAACGCAAACATTGAAATTGGCAGGGTCCTCTAAGGGTTAAACAACAGAGTACTGTATACATTATATATTGGTATACAGTATATCTGCTCTGGAAATGTAGAACCCTTATTGTATCTTACCATTCTACACCCCCAGTGTAGAGATTTTGGCAGAAGCCTCGCCCTCACTGGTAGCCTGACTCTTTGGTGTAATGCATCTCGTTAGTAGATTTTTTTCAGACTATAAAATGATTATTTAACGCTAATATTGTTGCCTTTGCCATCATTTCTGCCCTTCTACGTGTCTTCAGATTTAGGTGGACTGGCCCTTTAACTGTAGTTTTGCCAGTCAGCATGGCCGCCGCGGCCTCACACGCCCCGCCCCCTCCTGGGACACGTACAGCTCCGCTCTTTCCTTTCCCCCCTGACGCTTGACTGGATTAAACCAAATCAAAAACGAGGGGTGTACAGACGGTTAAACTGTGCCCAAACTCTCATAAGACGAAGTGTACAGGACAGCGGCGGGCTGATATTTCTATAAGAATATAAGTACAGTGATGGAAGGCCGTCGGGGATTCTGGAGAGTGAATGTTATGACCCCCTGACTTCCTGTACAGATGGTAGCGTCCAGCCGGTGACTGAGGGCTGCGGGATGCGTCTTGTGTAGTTACATGACCGGGGATGGCGGAGTCCGGGGGATACATGGCGGACACGGTGAGGCAGGTGAGTCGGTGTCAGGCTGGGGGAGGACCCCATAATACTGGACTGTGACCAGTCAGGGGTGACAAGTGCTAGCCTGGATACCTATGGGGAGTTTGCATAAATCTACACACCCTGTGTGAACAAGGCACTGGCAAGCATTGAGATTTAGCATATACCTATGACCCTCCTACATGTGCGCCATTTTAGGAGAGCTGTAACCTAGCAACCGTTCTCATGGAAACCAGTGTATGGTGGCCGCCCTATAGCTGACGCCTATGGGTAAGGCGCAGTTCACACTGGTGTCATGGCCGCCGAGCCGACACTGGATGCTGGTGCCTTATTGTAAGTCACCAACTCTCCGTAGAGGTTGCGTCGCCGAATATCCTTCTTGGCTGGAAATCTGGCGTCCTGATGGGATGTGGTCGCACATGCTCAGTAGCTGCGGTGCCCCGGCCTCTCTTGTATTTATAGTTACAATGTATCAGTCTACAGCAGGGGGAGGGAACCTTGGCCCTCCAGCTGTTGCAAAACTACAACTCCCATCATGCCCGGACAGCCAAAGCTTTAGCTTTGGCTGTCCGGGCATGATGGGAGTTGTAGTTTTGCAACAGCTGGAGGGCCAAGGTTCCTTAACCGTGGTCTAGAGTCCCGGATGAATCAGCAAGTAATGGGTGATGGGGTTCAATTGCGTATTCTGTCTTTAACATGGCCGCCATCTGAACTGTCTCCGGAATCGGTTACCGTCATCAGATCAAGATCAAGCGCCTTCAGCTCTGTGTTCAGCGTAATTGAACGTGTCTAATAGCTGTGCCAGAAGGTTATGGATGGGGGGGGGGGCTGTCATTTCCCCTCTTGACCTGCACAACGATTATTGACTGATGATCCAGAATATCTGATGATCCGGCACCTGTCAGGTCTCATGGTGCTGAAGGCATATGACCATATAGCGCTGGCTACTTGCATAGCGGGTTTCCTCTAGATTTCTTATGTTGCAGTGGTGTTATGTGATATGCTTGCTGATATGAGGGGGAACCCCCCAGCCCTGACACCCCTCCCCCCCGCTTGTAGCTTGGTGTAACTTCCTCCTCCATCATAGAGCAGAGCTGTAGCAGTGTCTTATGTTACTTTTAGACGGAGCGATAATTCGCCCTATCGCGCGATTAACGATTTTGAATGCACAATTTTTTTTTTATAACTATCAGCGTTTAGACGGAACGGTATATCGTATGGAAAAATCGTTACGCGATCGTTTAAGCCTATCTCACACATAGGTGAAATCGTTAAAAGACTGTTTACACTGAACGACCTGTGAATTTTTTGCGAACGACCAACGATAATTTGAGAACATGTTAAAAGATCAAAATGGAAGATTTCTCGCTCGCCGTTTGATCGTTTGCAGCGTTTACACGTACGATTATCGTTTGAATTCGATTGTTATCGTGCAAATTCGAACGATAAATCGTTCCGTGTAAAAGGACCATTATCCTGCGCTGATTCGGCTCAGCAGCTCAACCACAAGAAGATGATTCTTAGATTAAGGAAATTCTGCAATATCTAATCCACTTTGTTTCGGGGTCTTTCGGTTATAAGATCCCTGATTGCTGTCAGTGAATGGGAACATGTCTTGTTTACCTCCAGAGAATAAAAAACCCTGTTCACCTATCCAGTTTAATATATCTTACAGCTGAGGGTTTGTTACAGTTGCAGGTTTTCTCACATCTTGTCTTTTTTTCTCGCAGGTCGCGTCCCTGTTACCGGACAACCTTCAGCCCGGCGCGGATTTTTACGGCTGCTCCTGGGATGTGGTGATCTTCACCGCCCTCTTTGGATTTCTCACCGTCTTGATGTTTACTTGTAGAACTTTGAGATGTGTAAGTGGCGCCGCGTACCGGCTTATACATTCCTTAGCGGTATTGAGTTTAATCCGTCTCTTGGAAATTCAAGTCTGTATAAACGTACTATTCCCTAATGGATAGTAAAGGTCTGGTAGTCCGGAAATCCGAGAACTGAGAGGGTGGGAGATGATGGGATATTCTGATCTGTCTGATGTACTGGCAACCTTGGTGGTGGGTCCTCATCATTGTGGGCTCCTTGAAATTTGATGCCGCAGAGGAGGATGATTCCTATGGTGCCTGCTTCTGAGAAAATAGTTTTTGTTTTTGACATTAGGAGAACAACGCCACTTCTGTCTACTGGTTATTAGTGGTATTGCAGCTCAGCACTATAAATCAGTGGTATGGAAACTGCAGCTGTCATTATTCTCATCATGCTCAGGCAGAACAGAACCATCTTACCTGTCTAGATCTGCAGTACTAGGCACAACTTGTGGCAGCTGTGGTGCTGTTTCTGGAAGAAAGCTGCCATGTTATTTTAATAACTCCACTATCATGTATCTTTAATATCTTTTTATTTCTGTTTTGCAGATTAAAAGCAGATTTTATGCTGGTAAGTGTCTTCAGCCCGCTATTCTGTGGTTTGTAAGCCCAAGTACTTAGGAGCGCTTTCATGCTGAACCCCACCCCATGCGTTCCTCAATAAATGCAAAATGTTGCCCCAATTGATGGGGCGCGGGGGAATGCACTGGGGCATGGTTTTTGCTACATGCATTCACTGCAATGTGAGATTGCAGCGTTACTGCCAAGGGTATCAGCTGATCTCTATGGGTTTGGCTTTAACAATAGAGCAAACAGATTTTATCTAGCTGCCATAGTCAAGAAAGCTTAATAGAGCGTGAGTGTGCTCAGCCCTCCAAACTGGGCTCTACTCAGAAAAGTATCCACTCCATGTTACCCTACTAGAGCCTAAAGAGGTACTCCAGGCTGGGGTCATTTTTATTGTATGGCTGGGGAGGGGGTGGACATAGAAAAGCGCCGGTCACTTGCCTCCCTGGTTCCAGCGCCGGGTCCTGCATCGCGCTGCCACTTCCTGGTCTCAGCTGCTGCCTTGAGACCAGAATGGCTTCTTGGTCTTCATGTCTGGTAAAATGCGTTTTAATCCCGCACGTGAGGCAGGGGGAGAGCCATGAACTAGTCATCTAACAGGCCTCCTTGCCTGTCAATCACCCCGCAGAGGGCGCTGACAGGACGGAGAGCTGTGACTAGTCACAGCCCAGATGACTAGTTCAGGGCTCTCTCCCTGCCTCGTGCGCGGGATTAAAATGCATTCTATCGGACGTGAAGCCTACGCAGCCCAGAACCCCCGACACCATTGGAGACCCAGCTGCAAAGTTTGCAGATGTTCCCCGGAGCCCAATCCATGTCAGCCTGACCAGTATATCTCAGTGTCTATACATATGAAATTTCAGCTGAATGATATTTCTTCAGACCTCCCCCCCCAGTTTGGTGCATCATTCATGATATTGCAATGGTACAGGGGCTAAGTGGCCGGCAATAACCTCTAGTTCTGCTTATCTGTGAGAAAACAAGGATCTGGTGGATGCTGAATCAAACTTCCTCATTTACATTACACACTTCTCTCTCCCTAATTTCCCTCCATAACCATCTCTCACTTGTCACGTCTCATCTTCAGGTCGTGAATGTAAACTCGGGGATCAGGTGGCCGAAGCATTAAGTAGTAAGAGAGAAGTCCTGCAAAAACTCAGCATCATACAGAAACAGGTACAGCAGGGGATTACAGAGCATCCGCATAGGTGAGGGGCCGTACATTAAATTTTTTTTTTCTCTCTCTCTCTCCCTCCCAAACCCAGTATGAGGATGTACAGCAGACCTTACAGGAATCAGGTCACCAAAAGTTACTGAGCGAGATCTCTGAGCAAAAGGTATGTGACTCCTCCATCAACTGCAATGCATAGAATTTTTCAGCCCAGGTTCTCTTATGTCCACCAATCCTGCGTAGTTGCCCTTTAGTGTGTCAGATTACAAAACCGTGCAGCTCTTTTTTTTTTTTGCAAATACTTTATATCAGTTTTTTTGTAGATCCAGCACCATGATGCATTTCAACCTTTAAAGGGGAACTCCAGCAAATGTTTTATTGCCTTTCAAATTAGTTGATGTCAGAAAGTGATGTGGAATAGTCATTTACTTCTATGTAAAATCTCCAGTCTTCCAGTACTTATCAGCTGCTATGCGTCCTGTATTCTTTTCAGTCTGGCACAGTGCTTTTTGCTGCCACCTCTGTCTTTGTCAGGAACTGTCCATTAGAAAATCCCCATAGAAAACCTCTCCTGCTCTTGACAGTTTCTGACAGAGGTGGCAGCAGAGAGCACTTTGTCGGACTGGAAAGAACACACCACTTCCTGCAGGACATACAGCAGCTGACAAGTACTGGAAGACTGGAGGTGTTTTACATTGAAATAAATTACAAATCTATATAACTTTCTGACACTAGTTTATTTGAAAGAAAACAAAAATTGAAAAAAAAAAGGTTTTCTCTTCTACCTCCTTGTACTGCATTTCCACCCTAGGTATATCTCAAAAGTATATATACCGAGACAAGAGGGGGCAGGTACCAAGTTGCTGTTATGTGTAGGCAAAACCATGACTGCACGCAATGTCCAGTATGTGTACGGAACTGAGTGGGACATGGTACTAGAAGGTCCATGACCAAAAGGGTAATGCAAGGCTTCTCTCTCTTTAGTGACCACCTATAAAGTTTTGAACCAAGGTCTCTACAAGGTCTCTACACTTTCTGTCAGTCTTCCTATCCGCTGATATCAAAGTATAGTAGGTTACGAACAACAATTTGTGCCTATCACAGACCAGGAGAAATGTCCATCATAGACTTTAGTTTCCTTAGGCTAAGCTCAGTAGCTCGTGTTGTCTTGCACCTCTGGGCCATTGTCCACATATCATGTTAAAAAGGTCACCTGTGCCCCAGAGGACAGAATATACAGACCCCTGAGACTCCCTGATATCCTGGCATTTTGCATGTTATATTTACTTTTCTTTTGTATTGTAGGCTCTACAGGACTCTCTGCAGGCGTCAAACAAAGAACTGGAAGAAAACGTTGCCAAACTGGAGCAAGACCTGGAGGAGGAGAAGCAGCGGGGATCTGAGCTGGACAGTACGGTAATACACATGTAATATATAGGATTCATACTTTACTATGAAAGTTAATACATTACTGTGTTAATATGTGTTTTCTTACTTTAGCTTGCAGAGTTAAATGAGAAAATCAAAGCTCTGGAGGAGAGTTTCAGGAAGGAGACCTCCCAAAAGGAAGAGGTAAGTGTCATCAATAAGATAATATTTAGATTGTCAACCCCCTGAGCGCACCCAAATGCAATGTTACTAAACTATGTATTAAAAGATTGTTCATATTGGACCAGATGATGTCCCCTAATAACCAGATGATGATATGGGGAGGGAGGTGTAAGTCGCTGTGTATTCTGGTTCATTCTGTAGTCATACGGTCTCATCTTATTTTACAGACTCGCACGACACAGAAGGTGTATGAAATTAACAAAGGTCGTCTGGAGTCATCGCTTCAGGATGCAGCGGAGGAGAAATCTCACCTAGAGGAGAGCATTAAACAGGTGAGTTACATCCTTTATTATACTCCAGAGCTGCACTCACTATTCTGCTGGTGGGGTCACTGTGTACATACATTACATTACTGATCCTGTACTGATCCTGAGTTAGATCCTGTATTATACTCCAGAGCTGCGCTCGCTATTCTGCTGGTGGGGTCACTGTGTACATACATTACATTATTTATCCTGTACTGATCCTGAGTTACATCCTGTATTATACTCTAGAGCTGCACTCACTGTTCTGCTGGTGTAATCACAATGTATATAAATGGATGTTTGATTTGCAGCTTTCTAAGGAAGCAGAGGGCTGGGAAGAAAGGTTCAGTGAACTGTCTGAGAACTCCAGAATCCTCAGCTCCTCTGTGGGAGTTATGCAAGAAGATCTAGACAGCAAGCAGAGCCAGATCAAGGTGAGTGGTGACCACCGGGCGATATGGAGTTACCCTGCTCTTAAAGTAATTTCACACAACTTCTATTCTTTCTTTTTTCCCCCAGTCACTGATTGACAACCTGCTGTCCCTCAAAGACTGGAGCTCAGAGCTGGATGAAATCAATAATGAAGAGGACAGTGACATTCTGTCCAACATTAAATGGGATTTTGAAAATGGTGAACCATTGGGTAAGTGGCAGATTAATTGCCGCCTTCTCTTCCTTTTCAATGGGAAGTCTGTTTTTGATAAGTTTGTTTCCTATTCATTTTAGGAGATCCTCAGAAACAGAGGATTAAGAAGCTGATCTATGCTGCCATGGTAGGTGTCCTGCACGGCCATACTGGTTTCACAAAGGATTGCTAAACATATACTATGAGTGCTGCCAAGGCATGCTGGGAGTTGTAGTTTTGCAACAGCTGGACCGTCACAGCATGGGAAACACTGACATAAAGTAATCTGTTATGGAGTTTAATCAAAGAAAAAAATACTTGTAACCCAGCACCTGCTAAGACCCTACATGTCTGTAGCGTTTTAAATATTGTTACCCAACAATTATAGGTTTCCTGCATCTGAGGCCCTATTACACGGAACGATTATCGGCCGTATTCGTCCTGCATAACAGAAGGCAACCATCAGCCGACATGAACGATGTCAGCTGAACGTTGCTGTCGTTTGTCTTTCAACACGTTGAAAGACAAAAAACTGTGATAGCAGCGAACTGCTGCCGTCGTTCTGTGGAATAGGAGCCACTAAAATAAGGGAGCTATCTGTATAATGCAGAGGTGATGGAATCTCTAGAGAGTCTATTTAAGAGTCTATATGGCTTCTTCTGCCAATCTGTGGTTCTCTTGCTTTTGGAAGGCATGCTGGGAGTTGTCAGTGTGCAAACATCTGTACAACCACAGGATAGGAAACCCTGACCTGGATGGATCTGCAGTCTATGTGCAGCTCTGCCCCAACCTGTTCCTTACTAGCCAGAAGAGAAAAGGGGAAGGGCGCCTCCTAGTGCAATATCGTAGTTAATGAATAGCAGCTGTGCAGAGAATGTCTGTCTCTCAATGCACTCACCTTAATGTGTTGTGCAACGACCATAGGCACAACACTATATCACACATAATTCCAATACCGCAGCTCAGCACAGGATCATCCACACAGCGTATGGAGTAGATACAGGAACACAACAGGGTCCTTTAGAAGACTTTAGGAGCCAAACAAGATCCTCCACATTGCATAGCGCAGGTATATGTACTAGGAAGGGATAGTCAATGGTCCATGACCGTTGACTATCCCTTCCTAGTACATACTGTATACCTGCAATGTGGAGGATCTTGTTTGGCTCCTAAAGTCTTCTAAGGACCCTGTAGTGTTCGTGTTACTAGCCATTATAAGACATGTATGATATCACATTCATGGTGTTTTTTCTCTTAGGCTGCAGATTCTGTATACTGTTATGTATATATCAGGTTTTTTTCTTTGTCTTGTAGCTAAATGCATCTCTGAAAAGCGTGGAATCGGAGAAGAAGCATCTGTGTGATAATCTGTCAGATGAGATGAAGGCAAAAGAACAGCTGGCAGGTATTTAAGAAGCTTTATTAATGCAAATGTATAATCAGGTAGATCACTTTATAATTTTTACATCAATAGACCAGTGCGATGCGACCACGATTCTAAAAAAAGGACCGCGACACACACATCCTGGCGCCAGTCTGTTGATGTAAAAATCTCAAAGCGATGTACCTGATGGTACCATATAAACAAAAAGGAGATTACTGCTCAACCATAATAATGCTTCACAATCGCCACATGTGAATGCCTGTCCTGGCAGTGTCCCCGGAGGTGCAGCGAACACCCAGGAGCTTGCTGGGTTCAGACAGTCCAATTCAACTTGAGAAGAGATTCCGCAGCACTTAGTCCCATAAAATCAATGTCCTTTATTGGTTCACAAGTATAACATAGTACACATAAAAAATATTTGTTTACGTGATGGTACATTCGCTTTAACATCCGATCCTCATAAATAGACACCCTCTGTACTGCGACGGCTGTGAAGAGGGATAAAACAAATGTCATACACTATACACCAGTGCTTCTAAATTCCAGTCCTCAGGCCTCACCAACAGGTCATGTTTTGAGGATTTCCTTTGAGTATTTCACAGGTGATATAATGATAGTCAGTGCATCAGGTATTATCACAGCTGTTCTGTGAATGGGCTATCCTCAAAACATGACCTGTTGGTGAGGCCTGAGGACTGGAATTGAGAAGCACTGCTATAAACCCTATACAAACCCTATACATCTAACCACATGCTACATGAACACTCCTGGTGAGTAGAGTGCTATAGGCAGTTCTTGATATTACCCTCTATTTTCTTCCTGTGCAGAGTGTATCACAAATCTCCAGAACACCAGCCAGTCCCTTTCCCATGAGAAGAGCCAACTGGAGGAAGAGGTGGAGAAATTAAAGCAGAAAATGAGCGTCATGATGGAGGTGTATCAGGAGAACGAGAGGAAGCTACACAGGTAACAGAGACAATGGGCTCCTTGGTTTACAATGTTTTTCTTGAACTATTTCTAGCATTACTCTAACAGGAAATAATAATAATAATAATAATAATAATAATAATAATAAAAAAAAGACATTGTAATTTAACCTTTTATGGTGGTTAAAGGATGTAAAGGTATTAAAGAGGTGTTTCTGTCTGAAGTTATCCTAGATCTACAGGACAACAAGGTGGGGGTCTAACAAGTTTCTTATACCCCTTTAAAATGAAATTATTGGGGGGTCTCCAGTGGCCTCAGTATAGATATAATATGATAGATCTTTCTCTATATCCAAAAAATAAATCTATTGAACAAGATCATTGAGTTGGTAAGAAACCACTGGGGATTGCCCCAGTATCTTGTGGTTCAGACAGCATGAAAGTTCCTTTTAATGTTGCTGACTAGTCTAGGGTAGTCCCTCCCTTATTTATGGTTTCAGGGTAGAAGTGGAGATTAATATTATGTATACCTCCTTTTGCTCTACTCAGTCCATGTATTGCAATGTACCCATCTAATGACAGGTGACCCTGTCACATTATATTTGGGCAGTATGTACGGCAGTGATAGGCAACCTTTGGCCCTCCAGCTTTTTCCAAACTACAATTCTCCTCATGGTCGGACAGGCGAAGCTTTAGCTTTGGCTGTCCAGGCATGATGGTAATTGTAGTTTTGTCATATACTTTAGTGTACTCACAGTGGGCCCATTATTTTTAATGGACTGGGCATAGTGACTACTAGTGATTACATTTGGTCCATTTCCCAGATATGGTATAGAGTTTATTTTCTTCTTGTTTGTTTTCTTACACTTTTGGATCCCTTACAAAAAAACGACCAAAAGTAGGCCCTGTGAGTATGCCGCTCTACAGGTTGGCTTACTTGGTTGGACAATATGCTGATGTATATTTTATATGTGCAGCCTGTGAGTTATGTGAATGAGTTTGGAACAGTAATTCAGGTGGCGGGCAAGTAATAAAGAGGCAATCGGAGTGGTGATAGGGCATGGCAACCAGCCCCGACATCCAGTGACAGGTGCTGGGAGAGGCCTTTATACTGCCTGGCTGTGCACATTTAGCTGGAAATGCAGAAATAACTCTGAGGCCGCAGGGTGCGTGGAGAAGGCGAGCAGGGAGAGCGGGGTCTTGTCTGTTCTCTCATTGCTCAGGGTCTAGGCTGTGTTATCAGTAATAATGGCACCATCAAAGCAACACAAGCACCAAACAGGCACAGTGCAGAGCAGACAAAACCTAGCTCTCCCCCCTTTCTTCCTCAGCACTAGCAAGCTCAGCTGCCTGCCTCTAGGCTGGAGAACGGCGACCTTGACTGCTATGTGCTGTGACAGCTCAGTATCCGTCCGCTTCAATAGTACGAGCAAATCTCTTGTTGTTCACACTGCTGACCTGAACAGAAAAAGTAATCGGCTGCAGAATTCAGCGATCAGACATAGAGCTTTTACAAGTGCTGTGGCCAAACATTAAGGAATTGGGAGCGAGGGACTTTTTTTTTTTTCTTAACTGCTAAAAGTCTGTCTTAGGGCCCCATTACACGGATTGATAATCTGCCCAGTCGCTCTGTGTATTATAAACAACGTTCATTGGCTGATTGTGTCAAATGGTCTGACGCCAAAATCATCATCCGTCGCCCTCGCATCTCTACGTATAATAGCTTTGTGCGGCCGACGACTAACGGTTGTATAAACTATTATACATTACCTCTCCCCGCTCCCGCTCTTCTCCTGCCCTCTGATTGCTTCCCGTCGCCGCGCCTACAAATTCAGAGTAATGTCTCTTAGCTGACAGGCCGCTCAACCAATCACTGGCTGTGGAGGTCCTGGTGAGTGATTGGTTAAGCGTGCTGTCAGCTAAGTCGTGGCGCCTGGAAGCAAGCAGAGGGCGGGAGAAGACCGAGGGCGAGAGGAGATAATGTATTAAAAGTTTAGGGCAAGGGCTGCATCCACATTAATATATATATATATAATATAGCCCTTGCTAAACGATCATCAAGCCGTGTAATACGCTGAGTAAACGAGCGCCAATGTAGGTGGAGGGTGTCAGGCATGAGACATATCAGGAAAGACTTAAGCATCTAAATCTGTATAGTCTGGAGGAAAGAAGGGCAAAGGAGGGACATGATGGAAACCTTTTATATTTGTTACAGGACTAAATGAGTTTCTGGAGGTAAGAAACTCAACACAAGAACAAGGGGGCACAATCTGAGGTTATTGGGGGAAAGATCAGAAGCAACATGAGAAATGATTACTAAAAGCGTAGTAGATAATTGGAACAAAGACCAAACTCGCAGCAGATGTGGTTGGTAAATGAATAGTTAGAGAGCGTAAACCTTTCTGGGATAAACCTCTATCTATCCTAACCTAATAAGAAAGGAATTATAGGGGTGGACTAGATGGACTGCGAGGACCTTTTTGCTGACTATCACTCTATCATCATTTTTATTTCTCCAGGAAACTTACTGTGCAAGAAAAGGAGCGGATTCAGAAAGAGGCGAAACTGTCCAAAGCCGATGAGAAGATGAACATGGCGGCTAGTGAACTCGTCAATGTCAAGTAAGATCATGCCTACAGACTTTTCTCTCCCGCTCTCTGCTGCTTCTAGTGGCTCATGAGTCTTGTCTTCTAGGACAAGAGTGTCTGAACTGGAAGAAGAAATGGACAGGACTGTTTCCTCCTATCAGAACCAGGTTAGTGTTCTCATGTACTCGTCGGGATGTCCATATTCTGTGATCATGTGACTAGTGAAAGTCTTATTGTTTCATGTCATTGAAGCTTATGTTACCCATTAACCAAGTTACATATAAATATAAAAGATAGTAGTCCAGCTCTGGCCTTTGGATAGATTTTCGAGGAGAAATGTGGACAGATTGTAATTGTTCCCTGTTCTTTCCAGGTTACTTCATATGAAAAGAAATCTCATGATAACTGGGTGAGTGTGTGGCAGCCACATGTCTGTCACCGACTGCTGTATAAACTGCTGTGTATGATCTCCTCTCTACAGACTCATTGATTTCTCACCCACAGCTCACCTCAAGGGCAGCAGAAAGATACCTGAGTGATGTCAAGAAAGAAACTGCACACCTGAGGCAGAAGTGAGTGCAGTGCTGGTGCTGTCAGTGGTCATGCACCATAGATGATAAATTCTGGATTCTAAAGGGGAACTCCAGAGGAAAAAAGTCAAATCAACTGGTGCTAGGAAGTTATACAGATTTGTAAATTGCTTCCATTTCAGTTTTCTAGTACTTATCAGCTGCTGTATATGTCAGGAAGTGGGGTATTCTTTCCAGTCTGACACAGTGCTCTCTGCTGCCACCTCTGTTCCACACAGGTGGCAGCAGCACTGTCTTAAAAAATAAAAAAATTGGGGGAAAGTTTTGATTGGTCAGGGTCTGGGTGCTCAGGCTTTCAGCATCTCTAGAACGAGCAGGAAGAAGTGCTTAGCTTAGCACTTCTCTTTCTGTCTCACTACAGGATATGGATTCTTTGGCAAGTCTTTAGAGTCCACTTCCTGCGATCAGTGGATGTTTCAGCACCCAGACCCTGACCAATCAGCGTCTTTTTTTTTTTTTTTTTTTTTTTTTATTTATTTATTTATTTATTTTTTTTAAATGGCAGTAATAATCCTTCCCCACACCAGTTCCAGAAATTATAAATGGCTCCATAGCACCCCCTGCAGTCACACATTATGTTCTGACATGTTAATATTTTTCCTCTTTGACCACACAACTTTCTCCAGTCCCTGAGCCTTCTTTGTGACCCTTTTCTGTTCACATTGATAGGTTAACAGAGGCCGAATATAAACTGGAACTTCTGGAAAAAGATCCCTTTGCTCTGGATGTGATACAAGCCATCGGTAGAGGTAGTATGGCTGCTTATCCTGTATTGTGTGGACACTATATGGTGGTATTATTTAGACATTGTATGGCTGTACTGATTTATATATTTGTATGAAATGTGGTGTTAAGTGATTAGCGGAGGGCTGCACTTTACTTGTCCTTGACTGCCAGTGACAGTGCATGACCCCCACAGTTCTTACCACTGCATTCATTTATCTCTGTGAAATTTAGTCTGGGTTTTAATTTACACTAGGGTTGGGGAACCTTCTGCCCTCCAGCTTTTGCAAAACTACAATTCCCATCATGCTTGGGGCTGTCCAGGCATGATGGGAATTGTAGTTTTGAAACAGCTGGAGGGCAGAAGGTTCCCCATCCCTGCTTTACACTATGACATCAGGTGACTTTTTCTCATAGATTCTTGAGGTCGGAACCAATGTTTTGTTTTTTTCTATAAATCATCTTGTTTCTATTTCTCTCCTGGTAGCTTATGCAGATGCTTTTATTAACCATCAAGGTATTTTTAACCCATTGTGTCTCCGCTCTCTTTGCATGCTGTGACGTCATGTGATTTGTGAACACACAGGTCAGATCTGCTGGTAACATTTCCATAGCAAACAGTCTTCAGAGATTCATAGGGTCAGTACACGTCGTTGCCGATTTCTATTTAGCAAAAAATTTCCAACAAGAAATCTCACCTCGGCACTACTAATCACAATCGCATGCTGTGAACTGCGGCTAGTCCACGCTTCGGTTATGGTGGTGCTCAATCAAAACTGGAACGTCTGGAGGTAAAGATGAAGAACTCACCCATCCATAACGCTTATTCACTTTATTGAATCAACATCACAGGAACACAGGACGCGGTCGAGTGAGTGAAACGGTGACAGCCTGTTTCGCATGCTGACGTGCATGCTTCCTCTCGACCCTGGCGCCAAGAGGAAGTGTGCACATCAGCACGCGAAACAGGCTGTTGCCCTTTCACTCACTCAACCACATCCTGTGTTCCCGGGATGTTGATTTAATAAAGTAAATAAGGGTTATGGATGGATGAGTACCTCCTATATGAAGATGATGCAGATTTCTATTTTCCTATTGCAGTTAATGTTGAAAATCTGTGCTCTGTGCAACAGGAATTCCACTTTATTGTGGATACGATTTGCTGATCTCATCCATATCCTACTGCTGTATTCCATTATGAATATTTCAAGAGCAGATCCACCATAAAAACGTCCAGCAGTTCTGTCCTGTGTAAAGTATAGCGCTGTCCTGCTTAGTAAGGTTATGTGTCTACATAGTTATAGTTCTTGTCTTATAGTGTTCTCTTACAGATACGTTACATAGGCTAAAGTATGTGCACCCCTCCTGCCGTATCACCACCCCTCTATATGGGCTTGTTAAATATTTTATTTCGGCTATGGCCAATAATCTGGAGTTGATCTGTCTTGTTCAGCTCTCGGGCTGGAATCACACATGACTATTTTCCTGTAGGTTCCTAATAGGCATCAATCTCTCCCGTATCCTATGACAGCGGCCCATTCTGTGGCTGATATGGACATTGCTCTTGATTCTTGCCCCTATGAGCAATGACTGCAGAACTGGCCACCTTTACTAAATTAGAAGGGGGGCACATACTTTTGCCTGTGTACTGCATATCGCTCTCCTCATCTGTCTTATCCTTTTGCTATTTATAGAGAACTCGCCTTTTGGATTGTCTCCAATCAATCGTCATCCTGAAAGTCGGCCTTTCCTCTCACCTCCCACCCTCATGGAGGGCCCGCTGAGATTGTCCCCGATGCTTCCCGCAGCAGACAGAGGTAAATTTCTCAGAACAGGACTTTAGGTGTTATTAGGGCAAATGACCTTCATAAGGGGAGACCCCCTCTAAGACTCAGCATAGTGAGTATACTTGTATGTGACCACTTGGCTCTGCTCAATCTTAGGCTATGTTCACACAACCACAAGCACATTGCAACAACCGCCGTAATTATTACAAATATATACGTTACACTTGCCGTCTATGGGATCCCAGCCGGAGCGTATACACATAGTATACGCTCCGGCCAGGATCCCTAGCAGTGCTGCAAACAACTGACATGTCTGTTTTCTGCGGACGCTATTTATTAAATGGCGGCAGAAAGCTCGTCAGTGCACACTATGGACTCTGGCCGCACGCTCCATAGTGTACAGTGGGGAGTTTTGATGTGGGCACGCACGGATGGGCCTGCATCAGAACCCTGCGGCGATAAAGATCAGCCGGGTGGCTAGGATGATTTTTTCAGAGACCGGCCATTCCGTGACCTGGCTGGGTCACGGAACGGCTGGTCTCATACGTTGTGCAAATATAGCCCTAAAGGAGTAGTCCGGCGAAAATTGTTTTGTATTGCCCCCCAAAAGTTATACAAATCCCCAATATACACTTATTACGGGAAATGCACATAAAGTGCTTTTTATCCCTGCACTTACTACTGGATCAAGGCTTCACTTCCTGTATAAAATGGTGATGTCACTTCCTGGATAACATGGTGATGTCAAGACCCGACTCCCAGAGCTGTGCGGGCTGTGGCGGCTGGAGAGGATGATGGCAGAGGGACACTGAGGGACACAGGGCACTGGAGGGACACTGAGCATCCCTCTGCCATCATCCTCTCTAGCAGCCACAGCCCGCACAGCTCTGGGAGTCAGGTCTTGACATCACCATGTTATTTTCGCCGGACTTCTCCTTTAAAGCAGGGGTGGGGAACCTTTTCCATGTCGAGGGCCAGTCGGGCATTTATAAAATCATTCGAGGGCCGCATACCGTGCGCGGCAGTTAGTAGCGGGGGTTTGCAGCACCCAGGGCAAGGCAAGGTATTGTTCGCCTAGTGCCCCTGCTATTGTAGTTAACCCCCAGCCATGTCCCTGGTAGCCTAGTTAACCCCCCCAGCCATGTCCCTGGTAGCCTAGTTAACCCCCATCAGGCATGTCCCTGGTAGCCTAGTTAACCCCCATCAGGCATGTCCCTGGTAGCCTAGTTAACCCCCATCAGTCATGCCCCTGGTAGCCTAGTTAACCCCCATCAGTCATGTCCCTGGTGGACTAGTTAACCCCCATCAGTCATGTCCCTGGTAGCCTAGTTAACCCGCATCAGTCTTGTCCCTGGTAGCCTAGTTAACCCCCATCAGGCATGTCCCTGGTAGCCTAGTTAACCCCCATCAGTCATGCCCCTGGTAGCCTAGTTAACCCCCATCAGTCATGTCCCTGGTGGACTAGTTAACCCCCATCAGTCATGTCCCTGGTAGCCTAGTTAACCCGCATCAGTCTTGTCCCTGGTAGCCTAGTTAACCCCCATCAGGCATGTCCCTGGTAGCCTAGTTAACCCCCATCAGTCATGTCCCTGGTAGCCTAGTTAACCCCCATCAGTCTTGTCCCTGGTAGCCTAGTTACCCCCCATCAGGCATGTCCCTGGTAGCCTAGTTAACCCCCATCAGGCATGTCCCTGGTGGCCTAGTTAACCCCCATCAGGCATGTCCCTGGTAGCCTAATTAACCCACATCAGTCATGTCCCTGGTAGCCTAGTTAACCCCCCATCAGGCCTGTCCCTGGTAGCCTAGTTAACCCCCATTAGTCATGTCCCTGGTGGCCTAGTTAACCCCCAACAGTCATGTCCCTGGTGGCCTAGCTAACCCCCATCAGGCCTGTCCCTGGTGGACCAGTTAACCCCCATCAGGCATGTCCCTGGTAGCCTAGTTAACCCACATCAGTCATGTCCCTGGTAGCCTAGTTAACCCTCATCAGGCATGTCCCTGGTGGCCTATTTAACCCCCATCAGGCATATCCCTGATAGCCTAGTTAACCCACATCAGTCATGTCCCTGGTAGCCTAGTTAATCCCTCAGTCATGTCCCTGGTAGCCTAGTTAACCCCCCATCAGGCATGTCCCTGGTAGCCTAGTTAACCCCCCATCAGGCCTGTCCCTGGTGGCCTAGTTAACCCCCATTAGTCATGTCCCTGGTGGCCTAGTTAACCCCCAACAGTCATGTCCCTGGTGGCCTAGCTAACCCCCATCAGGCCTGTCCCTGGTGGACCAGTTAACCCCCATCAGGCCTGTCCCTGGTAGCCTAGTTAACCCACATCAGTCATGTCCCTGGTAGCCTAGTTAATCCCTCAGTCATGTCCCTGGTAGCCTAGTTAACCCCCCATCAGGCATGTCCCTGGTAGCCTAGTTAACCCCCCATCAGGCCTGTCCCTGGTGGCCTAGTTAACCCCCATTAGTCATGTCCCTGGTGGCCTAGTTAACCCCCAACAGTCATGTCCCTGGTGGCCTAGCTAACCCCCATCAGGCCTGTCCCTGGTGGACCAGTTAACCCCCATCAGGCATGTCCCTGGTAGCCTAGTTAACCCACATCAGTCATGTCCCTGGTAGCCTAGTTAACCCTCATCAGGCATGTCCCTGGTGGCCTATTTAACCCCCATCAGGCATATCCCTGATAGCCTAGTTAACCCACATCAGTCATGTCCCTGGTAGCCTAGTTAATCCCTCAGTCATGTCCCTGGTAGCCTAGTTAACCCCCCATCAGGCCTGTCCCTGGTGGCCTAGTTAAACCCCATTAGTCATGTCCCTGGTGGCCTAGTTAACCCCCAACAGTCATGTCCCTGGTGGCCTAGTTAACCCCCAACAGTCATGTCCCTGGTAGCCTAGTTAACCCCCAACAGTCATGTCCCTGGTAGCCTAGTTAACCCCCAACAGTCATGTCCCTGGTGGACCAGTTAACCCCCAACAGTCATATGCCTGGTGGACCAGTTAACCCCCAACAGTCATGTCCCTGGTGGACCAGTTAACCCCCAACAGTCTTGTCCCTGGTGGCCCAGTTATCCCCCCCCCCAACAGTAATGTCCCTGGTGGACCAGTTAACCCCCAACAGTCATATGCCTGGTGGACCAGTAAACACCCAACAGTCATGTCCCTGGTGGACCAGTTATCCCCCCCCCATCAGTCATGTCCCTGGTAGCCTAGTTATCCCCCCCCATCAGTCATGTCCCTGGTTGCCTAGTTATCCCCCCCCCCCCCCCATCAGTCATGTCCCTGGTAGCCTAGTTATCCCCCCCCATCAGTCATGTCCCTGGTAGCCTAGTTATCCCCCCCCCCACATCAGTCATGTCCCTGGTAGCCTAGTTATCCCCCCCCATCAGTCATGTCCCTGGTAGCCTAGTTATCCCCCCCCCCCCATCAGTCATGTCCCTGGTAGCCTAGTTATCCCCCCCCCCACATCAGTCATGTCCCTGGTAGCCTAGTTATCCCCCCCCATCAGGCATGTCCCTGGTAGCCTAGTTATCCCCCCCCCCCCATCAGTCATGTCCCTGGTAGCCTAGTTATCCCCCCCCATCAGTCATGTCCCTGGTGGCCTATTTAACCCCCAAATAAAAAAAAATAAACATCCCTCTCACCTTTCCTCCGTTCCCACGCTGTCCAGGTCCTCTTCTCTCCCAGGTCCTCTGTGCTGGTCTTCTGCAGGCGGCGCGCAATGAAATGACGTCATCGCGCACGGCCCGCAGGAGACTGAAGACACGCGCTGCTTTGGAGGAGGAAGGAGCCGACACAGACAGCACGGCAGCTGTCACAGAGGATGCTGTGTGCGCCGGCTCCTTCCTCCTCCAAAGCAGCGCGTGTCACAGGGGAGCCGCGGGCCGCATCGGGAGGTCTCAGGGGCCGGATGCGGCCCGCGGGCCGGAGGTTCCCCACCCCTGCTTTAAAGGAACAGTGTCACATTTTTGATAATTTTTTTAATGAAAAGTAATAAGTATAAATAAGTCTGTTGGATGTTTTTTTTTTTCTTAATGTAGTGTTTCATTATTTTTTTCTAAAATGTATTGCTGCACAGGGGGCTGCCATTTTTATAGTGTCTGTGTGTGACGTCATTTCATGACACACACACAGACACTATACGGCACCTCCACATCATTGAAGTGAACCGACGGAGTCCATCTGGTTCACTTCACTGGAGGCTCCGTCACTGTGTACTGCGCATGTGCATAGACATGCGCAGTACATGGGGCGGGTGGCGGCACCATTTTCTTGAGGTCCCAGCACGAGAACTTGGGAGGAGAGAGAGACCGCACAGTGATTGTACAGGAGAACTGTGTGCAGCTCTCTCTCTCCCCCCCACCCCCCGCCCCCCTCCGGAGGGAAAGAAATTAAATAAACTTTTGCTTTGGGTACTGGGACATTGCTATCACCCAGCAATGTCCCGGCACCAGTCACCGCAGCTCTCTCCTTCTTTCCCCCAGCAGCAGCTCAGCACCGTTCTGTGGGGGAACGGGCTTGGAGATGCTGCGGGGGGAAGATGGAGAGAGTAAGGCTGATCGCAGGGGGAGCAGGGCACAGCAGCATCTGCTGCATGCTGTCCCCCCTGCGGCTGCCGGACCCGGGAGCGGCGGCATCACAATGATGATGGGGGCAGAGAGGAGGTGAGGGGATGATGGGGCATCGGGGGGTCTAATCGGGGCAGAATAATCCTTTGCAGACCTGAGAGGGATCCGGGCAGCTGTCAGTGAACCGGGCCGGCGAGGACTGGTGGTGCGCGGGGCTCCCCCGCTCCGGGCTGTGACAGGAGTGGAATGCGGCCTGGGAGATGGGGCAGCCCCGGCGTCCACCGGCCGCCGCTGTTTCCACCTGGTGGCCGGTGGACGCCGGGGCTGCCCCATCTCCCAGGCCGCATTCCACTGCTGTCACAGCTCGGAGCGGGGGAGCCCCGCGCACCACTAGTCCTCGCCGGCCCAGTTCACTGACAGCTACCCGGATCCCTCTCAGGTCTGCAAAGGATTATTCTGCCCCGAATAGACCCCCCGATGCCCCATCATCCCCTCACCTCCTCTGCCCCCATCATCCCCTCACCTCCTCTGCCCCCATCATCCCCTCACCTCCTCTATCACCCCCATCATCTCCTCTATCACCCCCATCATCCCCTCCTCTGTCACCCCATCATCCCCTCACCTTCTCTATCATCCCCATCATCCCCTCACCTCCTCTGTCACCCCCATCATCTTCTCCTATCCCCCCCATCTCCTTCTATCACCCCCCTCCTCCTCTCTTCCCTTCACCTCCTCTCACCCCCACCACCTCCTGTAACTGTTGTGGGGGGGGGGGACCAGCCTGCCTCTACCGTGCCTTCTCCCTGTGCCCCCCGCTGTTCCCCGCCCAACCCCCCAGTTGCTCTGCCCCCTGTCACCCCAGCCTCTCCCCCCCAGTCACCCCAGCCTCCCTCCTCCCTGCCACATCAGCCTCTCCCCCGTCACCCCAGCCTCCTCCAGCTTCTTCCTCCTAACACCCCAGCCTCCTCCAACTTCTTCCTCCTAACACCCCAGCCTCTCCCCCCTGTCACCCCAGCCTCCTCCAGCTTCTCCCCCCTGTCACCCCAGCCTCCTCCAGCTTCTTCCCCCTGTCACCCCAGCCTCTCCCCCGTCACCCCAGCCTCCTCCAGCCTCTCCCTCCTGTCACCCCAGCCTCTCCCTCCTGTCACCCCAGCCTCTCCCCCCTGTCACCCCAGCCTCCTCCAGCCTCTCCCTCCTGTCACCCCAGCCTTCCCCCCGCTGTCACCCTAGCCTCTTCCCCTTTACCTCAGCTTCTTCCCTCCTGTCACCCCAGCCTCTTCCCTCCTGTCACCCCAGCTTCTCCCTTTTGCCCAGCTTCCTGTATGAGAGTGCATGTACGAGCTGCCTATATGAGTGCATGTACGTGCTGCCTGTATGAGAGTGTATGTACGAGCTTCCTATATGAGAGTGCATGTACGTGCTGCCTGTATGAGAGTGCATGTACGAGCTTCCTATATGAGAGTGCATGTACGTGCTGCCTGTATGAGAGTGCAGGTACGAGCTGCCTGTATGAGAGTGCAGGTACGAGCTGCCTGTATGAGAGTGCATGTACGAGCTGCCTGTATGAGAGTGCATGAATGAGATGCCTGTATGAGAGTGCATGAATGAGATGCCTGTATGAGAGTGCATGAATGAGATGCCTGTATGAGAGTGCAGGTACGAGCTGCCTGTATGAAAGTGCATGTACGTTCTGCCTGTATGAGAGTGCATGTACGAGCTGCCTGTATGAGAGTGCAGGTACGAGCTGCCTGTATGAGAGTGCAGGTACGAGCTGCCTGTATGAGAGTGCAGGTACGAGCTGCCTGTATGAGAGTGCAGGTACGAGCTGCCTGTATGAGAGTGCAGGTACGAGCTGCCTGTATGAGAGTGCATGAATGAGATGCCTGTATGAGAGTGCATGAATGAGATGCCTGTATGAGAGTGCATGAATGAGATGCCTGTATGAGAGTGCATGAATGAGATGCCTGTATGAGAGTGCATGAATGAGATGCCTGTATGAGAGTGCATGTACGTGCTGCCTGTATGAGAGTGCATGTACGTGCTGCCTGTATGAGAGTGCATGTATGAGCTGCCTGTATGAGAGTGCATGTACGTGCTGCCTGTATGAGAGTGCATGTACGTGCTGCCTGTATGAGAGTGCATGTACGTGCTGCCTGTATGAGAGTGCATGTACGAGCTGCCTGTATGAGAGTGCATGAATGAGATGCCTGTATGAGAGTGCATGTACGAGCTGCCTGTATGAGAGTGCATTTACGTGCTGCCTGTATGAGAGTACATGAATGAGATGCCTGTATGAGAGTGCATGAATGAGATGCCTGTATGAGAGTGCATGTACGTGCTGCCTGTATGAGAGTGCATGTACGTGCTGCCTGTATGAGAGTGCATGTACGTGCTGCCTGTATGAGAGTGCATGTACGTGCTGCCTGTATGAGAGTACATGAATGAGATGCCTGTATGAGAGTGCATGTACGTGCTGCCTGTATGAGAGTGCATGTACGTGCTGCCTGTATGAGAGTGCATGTACGTGCTGCCTGTATGAGAGTGCATGTACGAGCTGCCTGTATGAGTGTACATTAAGGATCAGCAAATGTGCAGCAGTAGCGAAACCCTTTTCTATGCTCGGCCGTCAGCCAGTTGCATTAGAGCTCCGCTCCAGGTGTTTGGAAAAGCTGGATACAGTCCTGGGAGAAGCTCCCCAGAGCTGTAACCAGATTTGCTAGACACCTGGAGCGGAGCTCTAATGCAACTGGCTGACGGCCGAGCATAGCGAAGGGTTTCGCTACTGCTGCACATTTGCTGATCCCAAGTGTACAGGAATGAGCTGTGAGTGTAATAACAATACTATGTGCATGTGGGGGATGGGCGATGAGTGCGGGAGGTGAGTGTGGGCAGGCGAGCTGTATGTGGTTCTGCAGCAGGTTGAGGTGTATTAGAAGGTTCTGCAGCAGCTGAGGTTTATTTAGAAAGGCTAGGGACACGCTTGTATCTGTACTGCTGTGCAGACAACAACAAAATGGCGCTGCCCAGCAGTACAGATAATAGCACCTTTCCCCTCTTGGTTTCCCTGTGAAAAGAGGAGGGAGGTGCTGATGTCACAGCAGTTGAGCAGGGACTGCCTCTTTTTTTCAGCATCCGTCTTTCAGGCTGCTTTTACCAGCAGTTTTCTAGTGGAGCTCCCCCTGGTGGCCATCACTGGGAAATATGGAAAATTAGATTGTTAATTTTTCATATTTCCTTACATGGAAAAAAAAATGAAAAACACATATAAATTAACAAAAAAAAAAATAACAAATTCAGTTTTAACACTTTCAATTTTTTTTTCTTTGCGACACATTCCCTTTAAAGTGTAATTGTCACTTGTCATGTGGGAAAAGTTGATTAGTTGGAATCTCAGATCCTGACCAATTGCTACAACAAGTTGACAGTGAAGCGTGAGGCCAAGTGATTCTCTGTCAATGCAAACAAGATGGTCCCTCGGTCATGTGGCTGGAGGAGAAAGTGCTTACTGCACAGTCCTCCCGTCACTTTCTAGCAGATGGTGCCAGCACTGGTTAATAAAGGGTGGAGCAAAACTTGCAGTGAAGTTACACATGAGTGAATTCAATTTTAATAAGGATTATGCTCTGATGACAGGTGTGAGACCACCGGGATATTACCCAGGATACCCCGGACCTAAAGAACGAGGAGATGTAAACTCGGACAGAAGAGCGGACCACCAGCGGACCTTATCAGATGCCGGCTCCTTGTCACCACCCTGGGACAGGGAACAGAGAAACAACGTCCCTCCACCAGGTATCTGGTCCGATACTTCTGTATCCCACAGAGTGAATACGGAATAGTACAGAGTGACACAGTATAATGCTGCCTATTTTAACCCCCCGCTCTCCTCCCTATTTTACAAATATTGAGCAACTACCGATACTGTAGTTTACTATAGTTTAGTGGTCCTGAATCACGTATTCTCTAGTCACATCCAGAGCTGCATTGAGAATTCTAGTCCTTTGCTCTGAGGATTGTCTCAGGACAAGACATGGCGCATCATAACTTCAGTACTTGAACCACTTTTTCCTCTGCACCTGATTCTGATCAGGTATAATCCTGTATAATCAGAATGGGGTTTAAAAAAAAAAAAAAACTGCACCGTATCCTTGGAGGAGTTAAAGTGACGCATCCTTTAAAGAATAGTGTGATGAATCTGTGTATTGTCATGATAGATAGGATTTGTTACATTGTATCTCTACACCTCTCCTCAGGATTGCCATACCCTGAGCCTCCTTTTCCACCCAGGCGGGCAGATAGATTTTACCATTACCCGCCCCCATCCGGAAGGTTTTCAGGGCCGGCAGAACTCACCAGGAATCAGGGAAGACCCTTCATGGACCCACAAGGTAAAGATTGTCCGGCACAGAGGGGGATAGTTCATGCCTCAATCATCATTCTGGGTGACAACTACCATGGCCTCTAAGTGTGTCACCCAGCAGTGATGGGGTATACACACCACACTAGACAGATGTACTCATTTCACTTTAGTAAAGTGGTGAAAAACCCTGTAACAGCTAAAGTTATGGTGGTGGTGGTGGGGATATCCCTGAGTCATTGGTCTGGGAAAGCTGGGAGACAGACATGGCGGATCTTAAGCTTTCCCAAGTACAGCTGATTGAGACAAGATGTTTGTTATATTCACAGATGGACGATCTTCTCCAGAATATAAGGCAAGGATCAGTACAAGCCGCAATGGAGAGGAAGAAGCCAATGTAAGTATTAGTGTATGTACTCCTGCTCCCTGATATCATCCGCTCTTCTATAACGCTCTAGTACTGCTATAGTCTCCAGTGATATTACATCATATCAGACTAAAATCAGCCACTCCACCTACAATGCTCCAGTAATGATATAGTCTGCACAGCCACTCGTTCTATAACGCTCCAGCACTCTTCTAACCTCCAGACTTGACTTATTTTCTGCAGAACGTATCTACTGCATCCAGTCAGGATAATGAAGTAATGGACGGTCCACCTGGAGAGTTTCCCATGCACCCACCTCCACCCATGAGGGTTCCCCTGTTACCTAGAGACCCCAGAGCACCATATTTTCGAAGACCCCTTATGCCGCCTCCTCCAATGGATATGTATGGTCCACCAGGCTATCCAGGCATGCCACCGCCCCACATCCCCAGTAAGTGATGTCTACTGTTCTGTTACTGTGGCCCTAAACTTTTTGAGTTACCATTCACTGACAACAAGCAGAGATCTTGCACTAACTGAACGTCCTTTGTGTGTCTTGTTTCTACAGTGAGAAACCCTGTGCTGCCACCCCCACAGCAACATCACTACCCACCTTACCCGATGCATGGTGAGGCCTACTTCCCTCCACAACCTATAAGACCCCCAGCCAGGAGCGATCCCACCTTGGACTCTGCCCCTCCCCCTGCCAGCAGCCTCCCACCCCAGGACAAGTTACCAGAACCAACAACTTGATCCAGGAATCAAAGGAACAAGGACTCTGCAGCTGTAAATGGAGGAATCTGAAATATTTATAGTTTTGGTTCGAATTGAAGATATTTTATGACATTTATTTCTGCGGAAAAACACAAAAGCTAAATGTTTGCTGCGGTGACTGATCGCTGTGCGCATTATGGCCCGGGCTGCCACGTTTGCTGCGGTAACTGATCGCTGTGCGCATTACGGCCTGGGCTGCCACGTTTGCTGCGGTGACTGATCGCTGTGCTCGCCGCAGCCTGAGCCGCCATGTTTGCTGCAGTGACTGATCGCTACGCTCGCCGCAGCTTGAGCCGCCATGTTTGCTGCAGTGACTGATCGCTGCGCTCGCCGCAGCCTGAGCCGCCATGTTTGCTGCAGTGACTGATCGCTGTGCTCGCCACAGCCTGAGCCGCCATGTTTGCTGCAGTGACTGATTGCTGTGCTCGCTGCAGCCTGAGCCGCCATGTTTGCTGTAGCATTTTACTTGATTGTTTTAGAAATGGGAGATTTTATTTTTCCTTTATTGAAAGAGCGGACTTTAGGCTTAACATAAGAGATGTATGTAAGAGATCGCTATAATAAAGTCCAGTCTTATGTGTATAAGAGGAAGCTATAGAAACAGACCAGGTCTCTGGCTTCAGATTTGTGCGTGAGTGTATATGTAATGTCCACGCTGAACGTCGGTGTGGCTCAGGATCTCTGTATTTCATTGAACGCATTACAGATTTGCACACAAGGCCTGGGATTGTAGGTGACCTGCGGATGTACCACCGAGAATCAGACTGCACCCTGCACAAAGTCTGTGGACCCCCGACCACTTACACACTGGTCCTACGTGTTTGCAGAATGGATCGGCAGCCACATACGGATCTGTTTTTCAAAAGCCTATCTAGGCTTTATAAGGTCTTACAATGAGGAATCTGTCAGCTGCCATTGAGACTGTTATATAGAGACAAAGGTCATAGAGATGTTCCCAAGCTCCTGAATTGATCAGGTCTGTATTGCCGCCTCGCTCCCCCTCCTATCCCTATCCCTGCTTAGGACTTGTCTTCAATCAAGTGGACCGGAGCATTAGAGAATAGAAGCATTTTTCTATGTTCTGGAAGCACAGCTGGATATAGGAAGGGTACTGTGTGTCTACTTGCCCTAACAGGGCAAATCACATGATATATAGAGAAGTTTCACAGTGCAGAATTCTGCAGTCTCTTGTAAGCTACATGTAAAAGAAGACCCAAACTTTCCCAACCCTCAAGGTTTATGTAGTATGGCTGACCTTTGCCAGAGCTTACAGAGAACCCACCTTGATCCTGGCTCTGCTTAGCGGTTGTAAAAGGCAGCCTCCCCCTGAGTACTTTATATAGTTTAATAATATAGTATAATAGTATATCAGTAGCCCTGCAGTTCCTGACATGAACCATAGTGGCAGCAGAGAGGCCTGAGCCCCCCTTACTGGTGCCATACAATGGATTTTAGGAGATAATAAAAAAAAAATATATATCAGATATTTTAATGAAGGTCTATTATAGAGTGATATCACTAAATTAGAAGGCGTTATCCAGGATTAGAAAAAGCACAGCTACGTTCTTGCAAAAACAGCACCACTCCTGTCTGCAGGTTGTGTGTGGTATTACAGCTCCATTAAATTCTATAAAACTGAGCTGCAAAACCCACATCCAACCTGAGGACAGGAGGGGCGCTGTTTCTGAAGGGAAAGGGGTCATGTTTTTCAAAGCCTGAACAAACCTTTTTAAGGGCAGCTTCACACAGGACGGATCGCAGCAGAAACCTGGGTGCAAGTTTTGCAGCGAGATCCGTTACGATCCAAGGTCCTGTCAGTTCCTATGTGAATACATACTTGCAGCAGATCTTCAGACCACTGTATGTAAATCACCTTATCCCACACGCTACCGGCTCATACATCACCTGGCTGAGTCAGGGTCCTGGCTTCCTTCTCTCCTGCCCAGCCGCAGCCACTGAGTGTCTGGGCGGGAGAGCAGGAAGCCAGATTGAGGACGGGTAAGGTATGTGCCGGCAGCATGTGGGTTAGGGGGGACGGTGATTTACATATTCTCATCGGTCTGAAAGATCCGCTGCAAGTATGTATTCACATGGGAACTTACAGGACCTTGCATCTCGCTGCAAAACTCGCTGTGATCCTTTCTGTCTGTAGCTGCCCTAAAGCAATTAAAAAAAAAGTTGTTACTGGAGTATTTTTCTGCTATCTATGCTGCCCCCTATAGACCAATGTATGGAATGCTGAATATTTACAGTTTACTTATTCCAATATGAATGGTATTAATAATAATAATACTGCTATTATATGGAATAGATTTAAAGGTTTACATTTTGTATTTTGAACTACAGAATTCTGAAAATTCTGTTATACAGTCTAATACTATTAGGGAGGGGGGGGGGGGAATCCCAAAATAGAAGAAACCCCCCAAAATAGAAGAAAACCATCAGTCTACACATTGGTTCTCCGATGGATTATAGGTTTACCCAAATAGTATAGCTCTTCCATGCCTTCATATAGTATTACAGAAATGTGTAGAAGACGGCATTTCCGTGGCGGTGGTCGAGGTGAGAAAAATGTTCACACCCCTAAGCTGATGAAGGACGTGCTTGGCCGAAACGCGTCCTTGTACCATTTGTTTGCTACACTACAATAAAGAAGCATAATTTACTTGGTGAGTGCCGGGCTCTTCATATAGTATTAAGCCTCTCTCTGCCTCCACATATACAGACCACATATATACAGTTCATCTCCTATATAGTGTAGGTTCTCTTTCTGATTCCCTATAAAGTAATGGATCTTTCTGTATAGGTCCTCATGGTAAGGGGGTAGGGGGGACTTGCATTGCTCCCTACACTATGCATGTAGTTCTCAGTATTCACCTCTAGATGTCAGGATTATACATTCTGTGTCAGTACAGCTTCCCACAGGTTTCTTCATCCTGAATATTTTGATGTTACTGACACGGAGGGGACACATCTACAAGACTGGAGAAACTGTGCTGAGATGGTCAGGGTTACTGGAAACCAGTAAGAAGACCTGATAAACGTTTACACCGTGGATGGTACAACCTGTGGCCCCCGCAGCTGCTGCAAAACTGTAATACCCATCATATCTGGACAGCCAAAGCTTTGATACAGCCCCTCATCAGAAAGTAATGTTCTTTTAACACATACAGATTAATTGCTTAACGGAACGACAAGTGATGGATTTTTTTTTTTGGTAAACGATAGGTGTAGTTGAGGAGATATGCTATGAAAAGTCGTAAAGATGATAAGCAGAAAATCAGTAAATTTTGATTGCTATCGCTAAATTTTGAACGATAATCGCTGTGTAAAAAGACCATTAGATTTGTAATTCTAGTTAAAAATCTCCAGTCTTCCAGTACTTATCAGCTGCTGTATGTCCTGCAGGAAGTAGTGTATTCTTTCTCTCTGCTGCCACCTCTGTTCATGTCAGGAACTGTCCAGAGCAGGAAAGTATTTTTATGGGGATTTGCTGCTGCTGTGGACAGTTCCTGACATGGACAGAGGTGGCAGCAGAGAGCTGAAAAGGAACACACCACTTCCTGCAGGACATACAGCAGCTGTATGTCCTGCAGTATGTCCAGCAAGTATGAGAAGACTGTAGATTTTTAAATACAAGTTAGTTATAAATCTGTATAACTTTTAGACACTAGTTTGAAAAAAAATTATTTGCCAGTCTGATATGGACAGCTTTACATATAAAAAGCAGTCACCAAGAATAGCTTTTCAGTGGGTTCGATCATGGCTACACCCAAGAATCACAGCTATGGATATCCCCCTAGTGGCCATATCAGAGATAGTCATGGTACAGAGGTTTTTTTTTTTTTATAGTTGGAAAGTGGGTCCTCCCTCTATGAAATATATATGGGGCATAAATATATATATATATATATATATATATATATATACACACAGGTGGGATAAGTCCATCAGCCGCCATTGTTGGGTACATTTCCCCCATACAACTAGGAACACATTTTCTGCTAGAAGAATCAACAGGAATGGGAAGTATAACATTATATCTCCTCTTCCTTCTATTTGGCCTTCTGGCTGTGACTCTGCAGCATCTATCGTTTCTAATGGAGCTGCTAATATTCTCTGTCCCAATAGAAAAACAACTGTGGCACTCACCTGATACGGCTTCAAAGTGGTGGAATTTATTTCATTAAAAGCATGGTGGCTTATGGCTGAATCCCTTTTTTCCAGGACTCCCTATGGCTGCATCCAAGTTAGGTCTCCAGTTTTGGCTGTGGTGTGGTGTGGTGGAATGAGCACACTACTGTAGGAGACCAGAGTTCAAATCCTGTGCTTTGCTACATTTATATAGACTCTCACCACCTCCTCCATAATGACAACTGACAAATCCTCGTCCAACTCTAGTGTTCAAAGTTCTTATAGTTTTGGTGCTCTAAGTACGAGATGTGACTATAATACAGTGCCCCCTGGTGGTGGGGGCAGTGTTACGTTTCTATACTAGTGAACATTGTTGGATTTTCTTTACATCTTAGATTCCAGTAACAAAATGATCTTCAGAATGTTAGATCAGACCCAGAATCCAGTGATGCCTATACTGGGCAGCTCTTTGCTGAAAAAGTTTATTTTTTTTTAAAATAATAATAGAAAATTAGAATCTAGGAGATTTGAACCCAGGTCTCCAGTATGATAGGCAGATCACATACCCACCCTTACACATTGTGAAATCCTTATAGAGGAAGATATGTCAGATGTGGCTGTGGCCTGGAGGGTTAGGTGTCAGGCCTGACTAAGTACAAGGTCCTTGGGTTCTAATCCTGGTCTAGTCCTTTTTTTAGAAATGTGATTCTTTTATTCTGACCATGACCCTGACTTATTTCCCTGAGGTCTCAGAGCAGGAGCTGGCTCAGGGGGTTGTGAACCTGGTAGTCCCAGATGTGGTGTTGCAGTCACAGGTTCAATACCCAGTGCTGGTGAGGTGTTGGCCTCTCTGGGTTCAATACTGGCTTGGTGTGAGCGACCTGGGTTAATACCCAATGCTGGCTGGGATGTTGGGGGAGCTGTGTCTCCCTGATGTATCTGGGAGTTGCGGCTCCCAGATACAGTCCCTGCTGGCTTGGCTTAGAGACCTGGGTCCAGGACCCAATGCATCATGTATTGGACTCTCTGGTTGATGCCCAATGCTGGGGACTGGTGTTAGAAACCCAGGCTCAGTACCCAATGCTAGGCTGGTGTACTCACCTGTGCTGGCTCCTTGCTAATAGCAGTGCAAAGTCCCTGTTTGTTAGGGACTAACATGTACTCTATATAAGAGAGCTGCCCTGGTGGGGCAGCTCATACCTCATTGTATAGAAATCCCACCGTGGTCATGCTTCTTGTACTACATAAATACAGACTCTCCAATCACCACCACCTCCTCTTGGACTTGGTGATAATAAACAAAAGACTGACTGATCGTTGATATATTCTAGGGAATATCTAGAACATATGAGCTGGTATATTCTAGGTAATTAGAACATGTGAGCTGGTTCACTAGAGACCAACAAAGGTACAGAGAGTCCCTAGTACGCATTGCCTTATACAACGGAGGGAAGGGAATCGAATCTGCTACTCATACATGGGCCATCCAGAGCCCCCTTGATCATTAATATCGAGGCAGCTGAGCGGTTTCTGTTGTATGATGAATATCAGCCACTGACTACTAACAGACAGACCTTCTACTACTGCATATCTAGAGGAAATACATCCTTGTATAAAATCACCACTGTGATACTAGTACAGTATTCTACTAATACAGCAATCCTCATGGACGAGACTCTCCAACTTCCCATCAGGCAAAGGTTCATCCTCATTAAATCCATGTTCTATTGGCTGGATGATAAAAGTAGAGTTCACATTTCTTTTGCCAGAAACATCAAAGAGCCTTATACTAACTGAGGGATCTGGAACAAGGCTGTAAGGTAGTGGTTTACTGTAACCTGCAGAGAACATACCAAGCCCCATCTGATCACTTTAATATAGATCTATTATTCCCAAGCAGCATCTGTGCTAGTGCCCCGCCCCCCCCATTACATGTGAGTGACATGGTTGAAAGACAACAAGAGTCCATCAGAATCAAGCTACTGTGTTGATCCATGGGAAGGCAAAAACCCCTATGAGGCAGAGGACAACTGCCCGATCACAAGGAGAAAACTCCCTCCCGACTCCAACGGCCATCAGAATAATCCCTGGATCAACGTATCAGCGGAAGTAATGCCCATTACTTACACTTATTTAATGAATCGGCCATGACATTATGTGGCAGAGTTCCACAGTCTTACCGCACTCGTACAGTAGAAAATCCGCATCAATGCTGATGGTGAAGTCATGATTATAGACCTAGGAGTAAAAAGACCACTACAAAGATCTCTGTACTGTCCATTCATATATTCAGATGATGGCCGAGGGACACAGGGCACTGCAGGGACACTGAGCATCCTTCTGCCATCATCCTCTCCAGCAGCCACAGCCCACACAGCTCTGGGAGTCGGGTCGTGACATCACCATGTTATCCAGGAAGTGACATCACCATGTTATCCAGGAAGTGAAGCTTTGATGCAGTGGTAAGTGCAGGGAAAAAAAAAATCACTTTATATTGGGGATTTGTATAACTTTTTTTTTTTTTGTATAAAAATTTTCGCCGGACTTCTCCTTTTAAAAAACAAACAAAAAAAAAAAAAACAATCTCTATTCACTTACTTGACACTTAAATTGGCTATTTGTGGATAATAACCACATGGTCACTTATTGTCCTTCGGTTTCCTTCAGTTCTGCTCATATAGCAGCTTGCAGCAAATACAGAGCATCAGTCACCTCCTTACTGGCCACATCTACAATCATGCACAATAAATCATCCCCCAGCAGTCTGTTCAGTCCAGTGTACGTTCACAAGAATTACGCCATGTTGCTGTGCCATAGCATATGTGGGCATGACCTATTGTTTGGTCAATTTTACCATCTAGATAAATCCTATTGCAGTTTTCATTCTCACTACTAAGCGGAAACCTCCTGTTCTGTCAGATATAAGGAAGACGCTGGTGGAGAATGATCTGTACGTCACCATTACAGTGAAAAGCAAAACCAGTAAATCGAGAGAAGAACAAATGAAGCTCACAGCTAAGCCTCCTCCTCCCAGGTCAATAATGTTACCCATTGATGTGAATGAGGCCGGTCCTGCCCATCATGGTCTATGCTGTAAAGGGATGGGGAACATGCAGCCCTTCCTGCTACTGCAAGACTACAATTCCCATCATGCCAAGGGAAATTTGCTTCCAGGCATGATGGCAACAGTTGGAGGGCCACAGGTTCCCTGCCCCTGCTGTAAAGCATATCACTATGTGCTGTTAAAGAAACGCATTGGCCAAGATGGCTGCCCCATAATAACCAGAATTTTTCTTTCACATTTCTCTTATAACAAATATGTTAAAGGGCCACTACAGTGAAACAGTTTCCGCTTTCAAATAAACTGGTGTCAGAAAGTTATACAGATTTGTAATTTACTTCAATTTAAAAATCTCCAGTCTTCCATTACTTTCCAGCTGCTGTAAGTGATGTATGGTGATAAAGTGGTGTATTCCTTCCAGTCTGCTGCCACCTCTGTCCAGAGCAGGAGAGGTTTTCTATGGGGGATTTGCTACTGCTCTGGACAGTTCCTGACATGGACAGAGGTGGCAGCAGAGAGCACTGTGTCAGACTGGAAGGAATACACCACTCCCTGCAGCTGGTAAGTACTGGAAGACTGGAGATTCTGTTTTTTACATACGATAATTACAAATCTATAAAACTTTCTGACACCAGTTGATGTGAAGGAAAAACTATTAAAGTGATACTGTTACCCCCCCCCCCCCCCTTGCAGTCTGACTCTACCAGCTGAGAAGAGAGCCTAACTTTAAATTAGTAACGGACAATAACAATTCCCCCCCTCATCCACATTATAGGGGTCATGCCCCATAGCAATTGAATTTAAAACACAAAATTATTAAGGCTGGGTTCACACTGCATTTTTGCAATTGGATTGGATGAAAATTGGATTGCAAAAAACTGATGCATTTGTGTGCATCCGTTTTTCCATTGACTTCCATTATAAAAAAAAAGGATCAAAACGGATCGGTTTTTTTTTGGACCGACACAAAAACGTTGCTGACACTATTTTTATTTTATATAAACGTATGCTGAAATGCAGTGTGAACCCAGCCTAATCCTAAAAAGAAGAAAGTAAAACCCATCCCCACCAATGTAACCAGTCAGACGGCTGCGGTATTTTAATGCTTTATTCATTGATTAAAAGAACATACATTGAACATAAACCAAACAACATCAGTCGTCGTAACATTCGGCTGTTTCCTCTCGTATTCTTCCCCTGTCAGGAGTTCCCGACTTGTTCACCCCGGTTATATAGTAACCTTGCTGATAAAACACCACCACTCCTCCTCTGCCGCCGCCATCCTTCCCACCACATCTGGCCTGTATGTTATCTCCCACCCCCCACACAGCGTGCCAGCGGCTCCTCTACACTGATGTACATCATATAAAATTATCCGCATGGTATGTGCTTCGCTGGAGACAAAAAAATAATTAACCACAGCGCACACCACCACCTGTCCAAGAGCAGCGTCCTTAAATATAAGATGGTAAAACCATTTTTGTAAAACACATAGAAACTTTTTTTTTTCTTTTTTTATGTTAAATATATTTCCATAAATAGAATTCGCATCATCCGGACATCTGTGAACATAGATCATCGGATTTCCGAAAGTCGCGGCCCCCGGGTGCGGTCAGCTCTGCTGGACACCCCTCCCCAACACGCGTCGTCGTCGTCATAGTCGTCGGCTTTTTGTTTCATTATTGCAGACTGTCCATATATATATATATTTTTCTATTTTTTTTTTTTCTTAAATTCGTCAAATGCACAACATTCGTACCACTTAAAACTGGGGTCAGATGGAAGTCTCACAGAGACCACGTCCGTACCGCGGTTGCCCTGAAACGAGATAAAGGCGGCTTTTTTTTTCGTCTGAGCCTCTCGGATAGAACGAGATATTAAAACAAACGTTATGGAATGTTTCTTCATCGTAACGCGTGATAGCAGCGTACACCAGCGATATCTCTTCACGGTTTAGGTTTTTTTTTTGTTTTTTTACATTCGCTAGTCACAGTGAAAACAGGTGTGTGTTTCTAGAAGAATTCTGAGGCGTTGTTCACACTGAACCACAGCACAGCTGCGTACCGCAGGTCGAAACCCGACCTTTTTTTTATATTACAATCTAGCAGTGTCTCGGGCCTGGCGTCACCCCTGAAGGCGGCACAGGCCTCTCCCCCTCCCCACCCCTCCTGCCAGCATGTGGGCACTTCTTTAAAAGTTATATATTCATCTATTCTTTGGCAGCTGAAACAGGCGCTGACAGAGAAAAATCCAGTGACTCTGTTGTCAGGTATCTCACGACTAAAAGCTTGCAAGCGTCTAACTGTGTACATAGAATTAGAGAGAAATAACAGAAAAGCAGAAAACACACAAAAAAAACAAAAATTAAAAAAAAAACAAAAAAAAAAAAAAACACACAAATAAAGTTAATGACATCTGCACATATATATAAAAAAAGGAAAATTAAAAAAAAAGTATATATATAATTGCCTCTTGCAAGTACAACCATGGAGATTCCCTCTAGCAGGGGGGCAGTGCTGCACAACTGCAATTCAGATCACAGTGATTGACCTGATTTGATTTATTTAGAATTAAAGCGCCACTCCCAGTGGCCAAGAGGAGTACTGCAAGGAATGAAAAACAAAACAAAACAAAAAAAGCAATAAGTAGCCGGAGTAGCGTGCCCTAAAGTCGCCACCTACCCCCCCAAGACCTGAATTTAGGCATGCGGAGATTCCCCTTTACCAAGCACAATCTATATTCTAAGTACTCTACAATAAGACTACCGCACAATGTATAGAGTCGCTGGTGTAGGAAAAATGGGTACATAATAACTAAACTAAAAGGGCACTCCCCCCTAAAATCGAACAGATCCATGCTGTGTATATACACATACACTTGTCCTCAAGCTACAGCAGCGATACCTAACCTAAGGTCTCTTCAGCTGCCGCAACACTACAACTCCCAGCATGACATCTGTCATGGCACCAGGTGCCAGGCCATGATGGGAGTAGCAGATTTGGGCTAAACTGATCTATAGCAGGGGTGTTAAACTCGCAGCTCTCCAGCTGTTGCAAAACTACAACTCCCATCATGCCTGGGCAGCCAAAGCTAAAGCTTTGTTGGGTATTGATGTTTTGCGACAGCTGAAGGCCTACGAGTTAGATACTTGTGATCTATAGCGACCCTAAGACCTCTTGACCTCATGGGTAAGGGCTCTTCAGTTAGTCATCCACAGGCCCCACAAGAGTCCATCCAAAGGCAAACTCCATCTAATAAGAAAGGGGGAGTGGACAACAAAGAATCCAAAAAAAGTAAAAAAAAATAAAATCGCCGGTCTGCTCAAAAAGTTTCTGCTGTAAGTAAGTGCTCTTGTTCGTCGTAAATCGCGCCCCAAAGACGCCGACGCAGGAAGGGAAAAAAATTCTCTACTGTCTGCCCATGACCTGCCGAGCTTCAGTGTCCTAGAGAAAAATCGCTTTTAACCGTGAAAACGACCCGGAACGGCATCACTTTCAGCTTCTGAACCAAGACCTGACGTTCCATAGTCTGATAAGTAGATACACACGAACAATTGTATTTTTTTTTTCTATAGCGCTAATACTGATTAAACACAGCACAAAGGGTTAACTCACTCTACCGAGGAAACATTATAAGACCCTATTTGCATATTGTAACCACAAAGGGGGGAGAAGGGGAAAGGAAGGGAAAAAAAAAATAAGAATAAAAAAAATAAGTTTTAAATGCCTTCACTGAAGTTTTGCATCTCTCGGTAAAAGTGACGAGTCGGCTCGGTGAATACGCTGAGCAGTTCGATATCCATGACGGCGCGCCAGGGCCGGGCCAGCCCAATGGACACCTGCTCTATGAGGTTGTGCACTGGGTCCACGTCTTGGTCTTCCAGCTCGCTTTGGTCAAAGTCTATGCTTTCTTCCGTCACCTCCAGGACTTTCAGGTCAGGACCTCGGAGACGGGCGATGGCGATCAGGTTGTGGGCCCAGACGGTGTAACCTGCAGGAGAAAGAAGAGGAAGAGGTCACTGCATATCAATGACATAATATATGAACTGGAGTCATTGTCTGGTATTACCAAACACAGTCCAGCTGTTGCAAAATTACAATTCCCATCATGCACGGACAGCCAAAGCTAAGGCATGATGGGAACTGTAGTTTTGCAACACCTGGAGGGACACCAGTTTGACCCCCGGATGTGACATCTCCTACACTGGTGCATTGTAGCGTCAGGATGAAAAGCTTTAATTTCCAGCAAAGACTGCATAGAAAACCTATAGTGAGAATTCCCCTACATCATCCCATTCATGGAGCCGGGTCCAGAAACTCTCCATGACCCCGAATGTCACAGACAGACAAAGCCATTTATCCTCTGACCCCATTCACAATGTGTTGCCAGACACCATGGACACAATGACCCCAGAGATGCCGCTACCGCTGTGGGTACAGTGTGTCCCCTCCGGAGAGGTGATACATAGTGACAACACTGTGAATGCTCATATTAACCTCTTCTTTTCTGGAAAGGAACCAGCTCTTCTGGGGCAGCTGGAAACGTATAATAAAAACAGCAACTTCCTGATCAGTTCCTGACTGTGGCGGAGATGTGACGGCCGTCTGTGATAATAATGTGAGAACGTTTGTGTCCCAGATATGCTGACTTGTCAGTGCACAGACCCCAAGGATTAAATTGGCCACATCTCCACCTCTTTCTCTAGACTCCTCTGCCCCCCCAATCCTCTTCCAGACACCTTAGCCCCCCCCCCCCCCCTCCACCGCCCCTTTCAGACTCCTCTATCTTCCATCCATTTCCCCTTCCAGACTCCTCTTCCCCCATTAACCTCCTCTTTCAGCCTCCTCTGCTCCCCCATCCACCTCCTCTATCCCCCTCCTCCTGAAAGGCAGCTGGCATACAAGCAGACTGCTGAGCTAATGTAGCGCTTCACTTTGTTTAGGGTATGTTCCCACTGAGCAAAATTGGCGTGATCCCGCCTGCCGCAGTGTGTCTATGGGAGGGCTTGCACGCCTCCGCTCTCCACTCAAAGAATTGACATGAATTCTGCCGATTTTGCTCTACCTATAACTGAATGAATTTTATAAATGTTCCTCATCAGAATAAATTTACAGTCTATCAATCTAGGGCACTTAATAAAACCAGAAAAACCCTTTCTCCCATACATTTAGTTTCCTCCATATATCAGTAATAAAGCGCTGGCCCTATTAGATAAGGGTGGTCGGGAGTGGTTGGTGGTCACTATTTGGCAGTTTGTTTCATATGTATAGACACTGAGATATACTGGTTAGGCTGACGTTCTCCTATGCGTACAGGGCCTTAAAGGGAACCAATGGATTGGGCTCCCAGAACATCTGCGGACTTTGCAGCTGAGTCTCCAATGTTGTCGGAGGTTCTGGGCTGCGTAGGCTTCACGTCCGGTAAAATGCATTTTATTCCCGCGCACGAGGCACGGAGAGAACTAGTCATCTGGGCTGTAACTAGTCACGGCTCTCCATCCTGTCAGCACCCTCTGCGGGGTGATTGACAGGCAAGGAGGCCAGTTAGCAGGGCTGTGGAGTCTGAGTCGGAGCTAGTTTAGGCTGGAGTCGGAGTCTAAAAAAACCTACCGACTCCGAATCCAGCTTTAAACAAAAAATCTTTAAAAAATGTAGAATTGAATTTTGATATGAATTTTACAAGTTTTGCTCATGAATATACAAATTATGAGCAACATTCTGATAGGACACTGGCCCTATTACATAAGGGTGGTCGGGGAATACAGTATATCAGTAATAGGACACTGGCCCTATTACATAAGGGTGGTCGGGGAATACAGTATATCAGTAATAGGACACTGGCCCTATTACATAAGGGTGGTCGGGGAATATATCAGTAATAGGACACTGGCCCTATTACATAAGGGTGGTCGGGGAATATATCAGTAATAGGACACTGGCCCTATTACATAAGGGGGGGGGGGGGGGGGTCAGGGAAAAGTTGTCAGTCGATGTTTGGCAGTTTGTTTCTGAGCAGGAAGAGTGGGGGGGGGGGGGGGGGGGGGAGAGATCTGTGCTGTTCTCTTCCTGGATGCCTGTATATGAGCAGCAGTGTAATATGGAGATATCCTGTGTAATACAGAGGAGGAAAATACATAAGTAGTGCAGCAGTAACCTCTGTCCTCATTGTGCAGTTCTCTGCGTTTTTCTTCAGTGTGCTATGGCTGCAGCAGGCTGTGTGTGTTTGCGCGTGTGTGCGCGCGTGTGTGTGTGCGAGGTTGCGTTACGACTGCAGCAGGTTTTGTGTGTTTTATGTATGTGCGAGCATGCGCTATGGCTGCAGCAGGCTGTATTTTTGAAAGAAGCGAAACAAAAAGGGTTATTCTAAGCAACAGTGAAAAGTCCAAAGGGGATGGGATAATAATAAAGTCGTCCTATTTATCTACCCCCATGCCCCCGCAGTGCACCACCACCACTACTCATTGTCCCCCGCTGCCGATCCTGTAACGTCACGGCCCCAAACAGAAATGCACACTCAGCCAATCAGTGAGTGTTGCAGTCACTGAATGGCTGAGCGGGTAGTTCCTCTGGGCCTATGTCTGACCTCTATATCCCAGGTATCTGTGACTCCACAGCCCTGTTTGTGCTGCCAACAGTTTTGGCCTTGCAGACACAGCACTATAACCTTGCACATATAAGGTATTAAAAAAACCTTTTTTGTGACGGACCCAATGATACCAGCTAAGGTTGTGTTTTTTGTTTTTGGATGGACCTCTTGCTGCCAGGATTAAGGGCCCTTTTACACAGAAAGATTATCTGACAGTGTATCTGCCAAAGATTTAAAGCCAAAGCCAGGAATGGATTTGAAAAAAGGAGAAATCTCAGTCTTTCCTTTATGACCTGATCTCTGTTTATAGTCCATTCCTGGCTTTGGCTTCAAATCTTTAGCAGATAATCTTTCTGTGTAAAAGGGCCCTATGCCCCTTCTCAGAGTGTAAATACGATTATTGACCAGACCTTCCCTCCCTTATCCTGGCCAATGCAGCAAAGTATAATGCACAGGTATCAAACTGCTGTTGCAAAACTACAATTCCCATCATGCCTGGACAGCCAAAGCTAGAACCTTGGCTGTCCAGACATGATGGGAATTTTAGTCAAGCAACAGCTGGAGGGCTAGAAGTTTCCCACCCCTGGTATAATACATTGACAGGCCGAGCTTCCCGGATGTTGCAAAACTACAACTTCCAGCATGCCTATCGTAAGGATGTTGTGGGACACTGCCATAAAGCAACATATTAGCAAGCAAAGGCACGGTGGGATTTGTAATTTTTTTCAAGAGATGGAGGGCCAAAGGACATTGTTCTAGAGACCAACAAATCTGCTATGAGGCATGCTGGGAGTTGTAGTTTTACAACAGTTAGACAGATTGAATGGGCGCCCCCACCCTTACCGTGGATAGCCAGCAGGGACAGCCTCATGCACCTCCAGGCCAAGAGAACCAGAGGGTCTTCGTTCCTATTGTCGCTGAGATCGGGGAAGCCGGACATGTCGTTGACGTCGTTCATGAGGATGAAATGTGTGAGGAATGTGTCGTACTGCCGGGAGATGAGGTCCACCACCGCCCCGGACACGCACGTGATGTAGCTGTCAAAGTGAATCCTCTCGAGCGGTATGCTGGGCTTGAGTATTCGTAACATGTCGTCGCTCTTCACGTCAAACGCCATCATGTAGACCCGGAGGTTGGCGCTGTTCCGGGTCAGGGCGCTCCAGTCCTCGTCCTCCGGCATCTTGTCCAGGGTTCTGCTCTTCAGGGAAGTGTTATGGACAAGGAGAGAGAGTCGATGCAAAGGCACGTGGGTATTGTTCGCCAACACTCGCGTCATTTCCGCCGTGAAGTCGCAGAAGTCCAGAGCCAGAGAGCGCAGGTTGATGAAGCGCTCGAGCTCGATGGCCGTCACCAGCGTGGTGTTGGCCGAGGTGTGGTTGTCCAGTATGCTCAGGTGCTCTATGGAACTGGCCACCGGATTGGACAAGGAGGCCAGGGAGGTCGGCGTCACGATCTCCAGCATGAACCCGCAGGAAAGCCACTTCAGCTGCCGACTATTCGCCAAGATCTCCTCAAACAACTGCTGGATTCTGCAGAGAGAAAGCCGTGTGAGTGCACGGATTCTGCAAAACTGAGCATGCTGGGAGTTGTAGTTCTGTAACTGTAGAGGATTTGGGGGGGGGGGGCATGATCTGACAGCTAAACCCCCATTGCAGGGGTAGGGAACCTAAGCTCTCCGGCTGTTGCAAAACTACAACTCCAATCATGCCTGGACAGCCAAAGCTTAAGCTACTACTGTCCAGGCATGATGGGGGTTGTAGTTTTGCAACAGCTAGAGAACCATGGTTCCCTCCCCCTACTCCAAAAACTTACTGCCGCATCTTCTTGCCGCCCGGATCCACCTTATTCAGGTAAGTGCTTGTCAAGGAGCCGTTCTGCTGCAAGATACTGATGTCCCCAAAGAGACTCAACTTCTGAAGATTCCTGCAAAAAAAAAAAAAAAAAAGTAATAGACGTGAGTGTCCAAGACTATAAGGAGGCCGTTCAAACCTACAAGTCTACAAGTCCCCCCTCCACCCCATGAGTGCTCCACCCCCGCTGCAGCCATCACTATGAGCGCCCCTTATGGCAGAACATCCTGCAGGGAAGATGGCAGGGCGCTAGTGACGTCACCCGCCTCCTCATCGCCCGCCGCTGCCAGGTTCCTCACCGGTGTCTGATCACTGGGGATGAGATGATGACACGCGGCAGCACTGCCGGCCTGCTTGTTGTTACAGAGGGGGAATGTATCACCACCCAACAACCAGCATCATGGGAAGAGCAGTACAAGTCACAGCTGCCTCTATAGCGCCCCCTACTGGCCCCAACATTTATATCGCTAACAGAGGGACCCTGGGGCTGGGGGGTAACTGTACTACAGAGGTATCCAAAAGTGTTATGGGGGGCAGCTGTAGTATAGGGGTCTCCCCTGTATAGTATTATGGGGGTGTCTGCTGTAGCATAGGGGTCTCCATAGTACAGTATTATGGGGGTGTCTGCTGTAGCATAGGGGTCTCCATAGTACAGTATTATGGGGGTGTCTGCTGTAGTATAGGGGTCTCCCCTGTACAGTATTATGGGGGTGTCTGCTGTAGTATAGGGGTCTCCCAGTACAGTATTATGGGGGTGTCTGCTGTAGTATAGGGGTCTCCCCTGTATAGTATTATGGGGGTGTCTGCTGTAGTATAGGGGTCTCCCCGTACAGTATTATGGGGGTGTCTGCTGTAGTATAGGGGGTCTCCATAGTACAGTATTATGGGGGTGTCTGCTGTAGCATAGGGGGTCTCCCTGTACAGTATTATGGGGGTGTCTGCTGTAGCATAGGGGTCTCCCCTGTACAGTATTATGGGGGTGTCTGCTGTAGTATAGGGGTCTCCCTGTACAGTATTATGGGGGTGTCTGCTGTAGTATAGGGGTCTCCCCTGTACAGTATTATGGGGGTGTCTGCTGTAGTATAGGGGTCTCCCCTGTACAGTATTATGGGGGTGTCTGCTGTAGTATAGGGGTCTCCCCTGTACAGTATTATGGGGTGTCTGCTGTAGTATAGGGGTCTCCCCTGTACAGTATTATGGGGGTGTCTGCTGTAGTATAGGGGTCTCCCCTGTACAGTATTATGGGGGTGTCTGCTGTAGTATAGGGGTCTCCCCTGTACAGTATTATGGGGGTGTCTGCTGTAGTATAGGGGTCTCCCCTGTACAGTATTATGGGGGTGTCTGCTGTAGTATAGGGGTCTCCCCTGTACAGTATTATGGGGGTGTCTGCTGTAGTATAGGGGTCTCCCCTGTACAGTATTATGGGGGTGTCTGCTGTAGTATAGGGGTCTCCCCAGTACAGTATTATGGGGGTGTCTGCTGTAGTATAGGGGTCTCCCCAGTACAGTATTATGGGGTGTCTGCTGTAGTATAGGGGTCTCCCCAGTACAGTATTATGGGGGTGTCTGCTGTAGTATAGGGGTCTCCCCAGTACAGTATTATGGGGGTGTCTGCTGTAGTATAGGGGTCTCCCCAGTACAGTATTATGGGGGTGTCTGCTGTAGTATAGGGGTCTCCCCAGTACAGTATTATGGGGGTGTCTGCTGTAGTATAGGGGTCTCCCCAGTACAGTATTATGGGGGTGTCTGCTGTAGTATAGGGGTCTCCACAGTACAGTATTATGGGGGTGTCTGCTGTAGTATAGGGGTCTCCCCAGTACAGTATTATGGGGGTGTCTGCTGTAGTATAGGGGTCTCCCCAGTACAGTATTATGGGGGTGTCTGCTGTAGTATAGGGGTCTCCCCAGTACAGTATTATGGGGGTGTCTGCTGTAGTATAGGGGTCTCCCCAGTACAGTATTATGGGGGTGTCTGCTGTAGTATAGGGGTCTCCCCAGTACAGTATTATGGGGGTGTCTGCTGTAGTATAGGGGTCTCCCCAGTACAGTATTATGGGGGTGTCTGCTGTAGTATAGGGGTCTCCCCAGTACAGTATTATGGGGGTGTCTGCTGTAGTATAGGGGTCTCCATAGTACAGTATTATGGGGGTGTCTGCTGTAGTATAGGGGTCTCCATAGTACAGTATTATGGGGGTGTCTGCTGTAGTATAGGGGTCTCCATAGTACAGTATTATGGGGGTGTCTGCTGTAGTATAGGGGGTCTCCATAGTACAGTATTATGGGGGTGTCTGCTGTAGTACGGGGTCTCCCTGTACAGTATTATGGGGGTGTCTGCTGTAGTATAGGGGTCTCCCTGTACAGTATTATGGGGGTGTCTGCTGTAGTATAGGGGTCTCCCTGTACAGTATTATGGGGGTGTCTGCTGTAGTATAGGGGTCTCCCTGTACAGTATTATGGGGGTGTCTGCTGTAGTATAGGGGTCTCCCCGTATAGTATTATGGGGGGTGTCTGCTGTAGTATAGGGGTCTCCCCAGTACAGTATTATGGTGGTGTCTGCTGTAGTACGGGGTCTCCCTGTACAGTATTATGGGGGTGTCTGCTGTAGTATAGGGGTCTCCCTGTACAGTATTATGGGGGTGTCTGCTGTAGTATAGGGGTCTCCCTGTACAGTATTATGGGGGTGTCTGCTGTAGTATAGGGGTCTCCCCGTATAGTATTATGGGGGGTGTCTGCTGAAGTATAGGGGTCTCCATAGTACAGTATTATGGGGGTGTCTGCTGTAGTATAGGGGTCTCCATAGTACAGTATTATGGGGGTGTCTGCTGTAGTATAGGGGTCTCCATAGTACAGTATTATGGGGGTGTCTGCTGTAGTATAGGGGTCTCCATAGTACAGTATTATGGGGGTGTCTGCTGTAGTATAGGGGTCTCCATAGTACAGTATTATGGGGGTGTCTGCTGTAGTATAGGGGTCTCCCTGTACAGTATTATGGGGGTGTCTGCTGTAGTACGGGGTCTCCCCTGCCAGTATTCGGGGGTTCCCGCTCCGCGGGGGCGTGGCTCGGCGCTGTCACTCACCGGTTGCCGCGGATACTGCTCAGCACACACAGCACCAGCTCCAGGTAGGTCCTCAGCACCTCCAGCCACCGTCCCGAGGGCTGCCCGTCTCCGTCCCCGGGGTCCTGCACCGAGCAGGAGGGGGGAGAGGCGCCGCCGGCCTCCGTAGAGCCGGACAGGTAGTTCTCGGCCGCGAATTCCACCCGCAGCTCCCGGACGAAGCAGCCGCACTTCCGCATCAGGAACTCGAGGCGCGGCCGCTCGGCCAGGGACACCCGCAGGCTCAGCCGCAGCTCCGGCCACAGCGCCGGGTAGAAGAGACACTCCCGCCAGTGAGAGCAGGCGGCCGAGGCCCGCAGCCGGTCCGGCGCCGGGAGGAACGAGAAGATGTGCACGACCAGCTCGCTGGGGAGGGACGAGGCTCCCACATCCCCGCACAGAGCCATGGAAGAGACCGGGAAGCGAGCGACGCCTGTGGCCCAGTGTCCGCTCCAGACCCCGGGGAACAACAAGCTAAGGTGACGGGAAAGGCGGGCCCGGCTCACACTGCGCTGCGGAGTCTACCACCTGTACCGAGCCCGGGGGGGTGCGCTACCTCCGCTCCTGCCCTCTCTACTGCTTACTACTGTGAGGCGGAGACTGGCTGATAACAGCGGCAGAGAGCGAATCTACCAACAGGGCGGCGACGTGATTATGTCCGCTCTCCGACGTCATTCCTCACTAACCAACCTCCCCTTTTCATTATGATGGTATAATCCACCCTCAGCCACTTCCTATGTAGATCGTACCACTCTCCGTAAATAATAGGGGTCATATAAAATTCTCCTTTCTTTCATCCTTACGTTATGTTAAGGCGGCGAAAGAGTTCGTTAACAATATTATAGACCCGCTTGTGTGAAAAAAATGGCTTCTTAAACTTGCGATATCTGGCTTTTTATTATTTATTAGTATTACCACCACCCCTTGCAAAGAGATGGTAGCTTCCAGTCTAAGCGGCGGTACTGCGTTTTCAGATTGTACCATCCTGCAACTGTGAGAGGGGAGGGCAGTTAGTGTTTACAGATCCTGTCAGGCAGAAGGCTGTAATATAACGGAGGGAGACGGATGGAAAGTAATGAAGCAGCAGAAGGGGGTGTGACGGCAGGACTCCCCTATGTTTATATGGTATGGCCCTGGAGAGGTTGCGGTTATTTTGATGCGTTACGTGTGTGTGATGTAACGGCCGGTAACCTGGACCGAAGAATTCAAAATTAGAGAAAATAACGAATTCTCCAGTTTAAATGTAAAAAATTCAGCAATAATTATAATAATGGTTGAAAAAAACCTTTGGGAAGAGTGACATTTTAGCTGTTACCCATAGCAACCAATCAAATTGCTTGTTTAATTTTGAAATAAGGGCTCTGGAGAATGAAAGCTGGAATCTGATTGGTTGCTATGGGCAACTGCACCACTTATCAAGAAAATAATAAACCGCAGGAGATCCACCAGATTGTGCTGCTTTTTTGTTTGATCTTCTCTCTCTTGATTCCTGTACCTCTGGTCTCAGTGCTGACGTTCCACCGTGTGACTGTGGCAGCCTGTGATTGGCTGAGCTGACATTTCCTATGTACTGGGAAAGAGCAGGAAATGCCGAGCGGCAGGGGATCGGTGACAGGTGAGTACATGTGTTTTTTGTTTTTTTTTATATTCCACCCAGAGCTTTTGTAGACATAAAATTAATTCTCTGGATAATCCCTTTAACTATCAGTGCTATGATTTGCAGTGGATTTAAAGTGTAACTGTTATTCACGCTGTTATTACGCTATCAATAAATATCCATAGTGCAAGCGATTATAAGAAACTGTAATAGGTTTTATTGAGCAAAAACGTTTCCTCCTGTGCTGAAAAAGCTGTTTTGCTACCTCCCCCTCTCACAGGATTTCTGTGTCCATTATGCTCTATGGAGAGGGGAGGGGTCAAGGGAGATGAGTGAGCACAGAGAGGGGAAAAGGCAGTCCTGCAAAACACAACACCCTGCAATCTTCTCTCACCAAGTTCCTAGACAAGCACTGACCTTTCTGACCTCTGTGCCCAGACAGTCTGCAAACTGTACAGCTGCTTGTCTCCTCTTCCTGCTCACTCATCCCCCTCAACCCCTCCCCCTTCCATAGGTTATAATAAGACTCAGCATATCAGTCTTTACTTTGCTCCTCTGTAATGAAGACGATTTTGCCTGATAATGCATAAGTAAAAAGTGTGGGGGGGGGGGGGGGGGGGGGAAACTGCTTTTTGAATACAGAAAAATACTTTTTTCTGCCTAATAAAACCTATTATAGAGTTTCTTAAAATGGCTTCTACTAAAAAATGTAAATGACTGTAAATTTCACATATGGATTATGTGGTGGCAATGCTCCCCAACCTAAAGTGCCCTTAGAGGCAGGGACAGGGGCACCTAAGGCTCATTGATATGGGGGTGAATGCTAGCCTATCTGGTAGCATCCTACAGAAGAGCTGCTGTAAAGCAAAGTGCTGAAAAATTCCTGCTAGCTGTGATAGACAGAGTCAGGTCGCACAGGACATCACAGCTTGCTGGTGTCTACAATGGCAGGATGCACTATGGGTAGAAGACAAGATGGCGGGGGAAGTGCAATGGTCCACATTCTGCTGGAGATCTTGTGTCCTGCCATCATGTGGATGTTACTGTGACACGTACCTTACACACACATCACAGGGCTATGGAATCCGGGCTTCAAGGAGCTGAACGAGGCCAACAAAATATTTGTAATCTTCCGGCTGATCCACAATAACCAGACTTCTCTGGGCACTAGAGTTCTCTTCCTCACTGTATCAAAGGAGTTACTGGTAGATTTTGACAGGATAGGCCTATGCATCAACACTGTAATGCAGCTATAGATTGGACGTGTGTGTGTGTGTGGGGGGGGAGGCTGTGGACGTTGTGTATCTGGACTCTTCAAAGACATTTGATACTGTTCCGCATGACAGGTTGTCAATAAAATGAGGATGCTGGGACTAGGGGAAAAACATACTCACTACTACAGGGGTCAGTGTTGGCTCCACTTCTTTTATATTTTTATTGATGACCTTGTAGAGGGACTACAGTGCAGTAGAATTTTCTTATTTGCAGATGATACTAAACTAAGTAAACTAATATTACAGAGGGATTTGGAGAAGCTGGAGGCTTGGGCAGAGAAATGGCAAATTAAGTTTAATGTGGATAAATGTAAGGTTATGCATTTGGGCTGTAGACATAATAAGTACAGGTATGTGCTGAATAATAAAACACTAGGTAAAACTGCTTCCGAAAAGGACCTGGGGGTATTGGTGGACAGTAAACTCAACTTTAGTGATCAGTGCCAGGTAGCAGCTGCCAAGGCTAATAAAATAATGGGATGCATCAAAAGAGGCTGAGATGCTAAAGATGAGAACATGCCTCTTTATAAATCACTGGTCAGACCACACATGGAATACTGTGTACATAAGTATATAAGAAGGACACAGCTGAACTGGAGCGGGTGCAGAGGAGGGCGACAAAGGTCATTAAAGTGTCACTGTCTCTCTCTCTCTCTCTCTCTCTCTCTCTCTATATATATATATATATATATATACACATATACTGTGTATATATATATATATACTGTATATATATATATTTATTTTTTATTTTTTTTTCTTGCAGAAATGAACAGCCCAGGCGATTTTAAGAAACCTTGTAATTGGGTTTATTACGCAAATATGCCATTATCTGCATTCAAAAAGACTTTCCCCAGGTCTCCCCCCCCCCTCCTCTCTCTCATCCACTTCTCATTATCAGGAAATTTTGACTCTTTTACATCAGTCGGGCTCTGTGCAACCTATGGAGAGGGGAGGAGGGAGCTTAGTCGCCAGTAGAGAGCAGAGAACAAAGGATTACACAGTCAGAGCTGTGTGAAAGATGGTATTCAGAGGTCAAAGAGGTCAATGCTGACTTCAAAGGAGATAGCCCAGTGATGTAGCTGTAAATTAATTCTTTGTTGTCCTGTTTTGGTGCCTCATTTTCCTCCACCCCTTCCCTCTCCATGGACAACCATGAAGACAGGGGGGAGAGCTTCAAACTGTTTTTTTATTATAAAAAAAACATTCTTCGGCTAATAAACCCAATTACAAAGTTTCTTAAAATCGCCTGTACTATTGATTTCTGCAAAAAAAAAAATAAATAAATAAATAAACAAACGACAGTGACACTTTAAGGGAATAGGTGGGTTACAGTACCAAGACAGGTTATCAAGCTTGGGAATATTTACGCTAGAAAAAACGACGCCTTAGGCTGGGTTCACACTGCGTTTTTGCAGTCTGCTTAACGTATAAGTTCTTTACCATTTGGGTCCAGAGATGGAGGGCAGAGACTGCAATAATTCTAGGGTTTCTTCTGCTATTTATTCCCTAGCAGCTTGCTGTGTATTCTGCACTTTGTCCAGCAGATGGTGCTTTTGTATCACAATTGCCAATTTTCCCCACTAATCCCTTTCCAGCAGCATCCACAATGTCTGCTCGGCTTCTGCTTCCACTTTCCCAGTTACTCTCGATTTGTGTCAATGCTTCTGACAAACGTTCTCTACGCCATTGATTTATATGTCCTTAGAACAGCACATAAGATGGAGCATTAGGACATTGTGTACAGCAGAGGAGATGGCAGCCGTCACTATGATGACGGCGCAAAGAGTTGGTGTGAGCAATGAAGACGCGAAGGGCCACAAGGAGAAGAGAAGTCGGACATTGACGATTGTGAATGTGGTGTCTCTAGAGCTTCGCTAGGGGAACTACAAACCCCAGCGTACTGCCAGACCACAAGGCATGCTTCATAATATAGTCTGAAATTTTACCTACGTTGATACATTGTAACAAACTCGCAGAATCTCAGGAGCCATTTGTCCTGTCAATGTGTTTATATGCAGTTATATTCATATCAACATAGAATATCTAGTTTTATATCTGTAGAGGCTTAATATTTCTCACAGCTGAGGGTTTGTCACCACTGTATTCTGCTTAGATACTCCTCTGTGAGATGGACATGTGTTACACTGTAGCAAACTGTTATAACAATAGATTGGTGCTGCTGCTCACAGAGGATTGTCTAGGCTAGAAACCATCCATTTACTGACAGCCAGAAAAGACTGTATTATACTCCAGAGCTGCACTCACTATTCTGCTGGTGGGGTCACTGTGTACATACATTACATTACTTATCCTGTACTGATCCTGAGTTACATCCTGTATTATACTCCAGAGCTGCACTCACTATTCTGCTGGTGGGGTCACTGTGTACATACATTACATTACTTATCCTGTACTGATCCTGAGTTACATCCTGTATTATACCCCAGAGCTGTACTCACTGTTCTGCTGGTGGGGTCACTGTGTATATACATTACATTACTGATCCTGAGTTACATCCTGTATTATACCCCAGAGCTGCACTCACTATTCTGCTGGTGAGGTCACTGTGTACATACATAACATTACTGATCCTGAGTTACCTACTGTATTATACTCCAGAGCTGCACTCACTATTCTGCTGGTGAGGTCACTGTGTACATACATTGAAGTACTGATCCTGAGTTACATCCTGTATTATACTCCAGAGCTGCGCTCACTATTCTGCTGGTGGGGTCACTGTGTACATACATTACTGATCCTGTACTGATCCTGAGTTACATCCTGTATTATACCCCAGAGCTGCACTCACTATTCTGCTGGTGGGGTCACTGTGTATATACATAACATTACTGATCCTGAGTTACCTACTGTATTATACCCCAGAGCTGCACTCACTATTCTGCTGGTGAGGTCACTGTGTACATACATTGAAGTACTGATCCTGAGTTACCTCCTGTCTATAGTCACTCTCCCCCCCCCCCCCCCCCCCACCCTGATGACGGTTTCCCTTTAATCCCAGCAGTGGCGGCAGATACATTGATATTCCGCACTCTCCATCTTCCCTGCCCTCTTATGATGGATGGCTCTACTGAACACTTGGAATTATTCCCCAGATGGCAGGAGCGCATTCTTATTCTGTCAACATTTTTCGCTTTTGCTTTTGAGATAAACCTGGCGGAGGAGCGTGGCGGCGGCGGTGGCGGTGGTGGTGGTGATGGCGATGAGCTCTTTACAGGTGGAGGAGCAGCGGCAGATAATTCGCTTCCATTCAAAGCAGCCAATTATTTCCTCGACTACTTCGGAAAAGCTGACAAAACAAATTATGTTCTATGGGCAGACACTTGTCTCAGGGAAACGAGGCAGCGGGGGCAACCTATAAGGCCGGGGGTGGGGGAGGGGAGGGACGCCGTAAAGGGGGGGGGGGGGGGAGGAGGGGAGATTATCGATGCAACCAGATAAAGGAATCACTAGATGAAATATTCTCTCATCAGAGATCCAACCTTCCCTGACAGTGATGGATGGGGCTCACAATGCAAACGGAGGTCTCCGAAACCTAACGTCTGTCTACATAGAGAGGAAGGAATGGTGATCGTCACCAGATGGGAGGGGGTTAACTGTTTAGTGGCCATATATATATATATATATATATATATACACATATATATACATACACTAGTATTATAAATGGATAACAAGCCCAAGGTGACCGCTCTGTTATACAAAGAGGATTACCAAGGGTAAAGGACGCCATGATGGCAATCCTTGTGCGGAGACCTTCGTAGGCCACTGAGATGTAACGCTACAGTAGTGCCCCCATAACAGTGCTCCTGTTCTATGATTACAGTACCTAGCAAAATGCCCGCCATAAGAGGGTGAACCGCAATGACTAAAGGGCCTGAGAACAGACATTTAGGGAGATTTATCAAACATGCTGTAAAGTGAAACTGGCCCAGTTGCCCCTAGCAACCAATCAGATTCCACCTCTCATTTTCCAAAGAGTCTGTGAGGAATGAAAGGTGGAATCTGATTGGTTGCTAGGGGCAACTGGGCCTGTTTCACTTTACACAACATTTGATAAATGTCCCCCAGTGTCTCCATAACAGTGCCAGCTATAGAGACGGCCGTGTATCAATGTGTGATGCAGATGGAGAAGTTGTCAGTGCCCTCATAACAGAACCACCTGCAAAACATTTGTGACAGTGCCAATAACGCTGCCACCATGTGTCCTGTGCATGATACTCCCATATCAGTGGTAAACACAGTGCTTTAATATCACTGGTAGAAGCCAAAGTGCCTCCGTAACAGTACCAAGTGTGGTATCCGAGCCATGACACCTCATCCACAATGCTTTCATATCAATGGTAGAAGCCAAAGTGGCCCCATAACAGTACCAAGTGTGGTATCCGAGCCATGATGTCTCATCCACAGTGCTTTAATATCACTGGTAGAAGCCAAAGTGCCTCCATAACAGTACCAAGTGTGGTATCCGAGCCATGATACCTCATCCACAGTGCTTTAATATCACTGGTAGAAGCCAAAGTGCCTCCATAACAGTACCAAGTGTGGTATCCGAGCCATGATACCTTATCCACAGTGCTTTCATATCAATGTTAGAAGCCAAAGTGGCCCCATAACAGTGCCAAGTGTGGTATCCAAGCCATGATGTCTCATCCACAGTGCCTTAATATCAATGGTAGAAGCCAAAGTGCCTCCATAACAGTGCCAAGTGTGGTATCCGAGCCATTATGTCTCATCCACAGTGCCTTAATATCACTGGTAGAAGCCAAAGTGCCTCCATAACAGTACCAAGTGTGGTATCTGAGCCATGATGTCTCATCCACAGTGCTTTAATATCACTGGTAGAAGCCAAAGTGCCTCCATAACAGTTCCAAGTGTGGTATCCGAGCCATGATGTCTCATCCACAGTGCTTTCATATCAATGGTAGAAGCCAAAGTGCCTCGATAACAGTACCAAGTGTGGTATCCGAGCCATGATGTCTCATCCACAGTGCTTTCATATCAATGGTAGAAGCCAAAGTGCCTCCATAACAGTTCCAATTGTGGTATCCGAGCCATGATACCTCATCCACAGTGCTTTAATATCACTGGTAGAAGCCAAAGTGCCTCCATAACAGTGCCAAGTGTGGTATCCGAGCCATGATGTCTCATCCACAGTGCTTTCATATCAATGGTAGAAGCCAAAGTGCCTCGATAACAGTACCAAGCATGGTATCCGAGCCATGATGCTTTCATAACAATGGTAGAAGCCAAAGTGCCTCTACACCAGTGCCAAGTGTGGTGTCCGAGTCATGATGCCTCATCCACAGTGCTTTCATATCAATGGAATAGGACACAGTGCCTCAGTAACAGCACCAATCTCAGTAGCCGTGCCACGATGCATCTTAGGAGTCATCCGCTTTATATCAGTGCCATCATGTCTCATAACAGTATTTTCTATTGTGCTTCTCTATTAGTGGAGACTAGAGTGCCTCCATACCAATACCGGCCATAGGACCGAGACCTAGTGGAAACTAAACTTTTTGGCCTGTCTGGAGGACATATAGGACAGTACCGCTATAAAATAGTTTAATTACACTGTAATACTCAAGAGAGGTGTACTGGGAGTACGGAGATTGCAAACCTAGGGGCCATATACTATAGCCCCGGCCGCCATCTTAACAGCTTGGCAGCATGTGATTGTGATGTAGGGGGCAATCAGGTGACAGAAGGGCTATTGACAGTGGTATCTAGGGAGTTAAAAGGGCAAGAGGGTTCAGCTTTATACTCCCCAACCTACAAATAGGTTTGCCAAATTTTGGAAAGGGGTTAATAAGTTTGGTGTGTGTGTGTGTGTGTGTGTGTGTAGGATTTTAAGCTGTCCTATCTATTACTAGCTATAGGTGCCACTAAAAATACCAGCCATTAGTGCCTTCATAGTAGTGCCAGCCAAGGTGGCTACATAGCATTGCCAACTGTAGTGCCTCCATAGCAGTGCCAACCAAGGTGGATACATAGCAGTGCCAACCTTGGTGCCTCCATAGCAGTGCCAATAAAGGTGGCTCCATAGCAGTGCCAACCAAGGTGGCTTTATAGCAGTGCCAACCATGGTGCCTCCATAGCACTGCCAATCATTGTGCCTCCATAGCAGTGCCAACTGTGATACCCCACATTCAGACCCAGCTCTACTTCCTATAATAATAATAATAATAATAATAAAAAAAAATTACCTGCTCTATTCTGTGTTGTAGCAGCCATGAACAGCTATAGCCCGCTGGCAGGATGTGACACGATGGCATCTTTGGCATCACTTGATGGGACATTCATAGTGACAGTAATCGGGTAAAGCTGCTGAACATGGCTGCTATCTATGGGTGGGGGGCTATGGCTCCTACATGGGAATCTCATCTCCATGAATGATTTTGTTTTGCCCTTGACCAAACATTCACCTTGTGTAACCACGACCGCTCTATCGAGTCATCAAAGCCGCAGCGAGTACAAACACAAGATCCATCTAAGGACGGAGACGCTTTCAAGTTACCAAAGTTCTTCCCGGGCACAAAGATCCGTAGTGTCGGGCACAATTATGCAGAGGCTGAAAGAAACAAGATCACAGAGCAGCAGAGAAGATGAGAAGACGCATCAGTCAGGTCATAGGTGCCGGGGACAAACCGAGAATGATGGGCACCGGAGCTGGCATTAGAGATGTCATTACATCTGGCAGGGAATGGAAAATCAACAGCTATGAAGAGGGGCCACAGTGGAGCCCCAAACTCTGGATACACAGCGCTTAGGCATGGTGCCAACCTGGGGGCCCAAGGTGATCTGGGTAAACATGCTCTATGCTGCTCAATCTGAGGGCAAGGTAAACAGAAGCCCCATCCTAACCCATGGACCAAAAAAGTGGTGTATTCTTCCCAGTCTGACACAGCGCTCTCTGCTGCCACCTCTGTCCATGTCAGGAACTCTCCAGAGCAGGAAAGGTTTTCTATGGGGATTTGCTACTGCGTGAGGAAGGGAACCTCGCTCCTAAAATGTCCATCAAGCTGCGTGATTGCACACTTTACCAGCCTCCGGTGATGCAGATGGAGGATCGAGAACTCCGGGAGGAGTAGAGTGGATCCATTAGCCAGAGATGTCTGCCGCATGAGCACTATGGGTGATATACATGTTTTGTAACATTGTGGAATTGTGTTTTGTGAAGAAAAAACTATTTAGTAAAGCATTTCTAAGAAGTTTTGTATTGTTTGGAGCGTGATGTCTTGCTATATGGACGGGCTTTTAGCAAACACCAGATCACTCCTCTACTTCTCCATCTGGCAACTGCACAGTTCTTCAAGGAGTCAAGTTTACCCTAAATGGGTTGCACTAAACTTAGATGCACAATAGATTTTTTTTATTTTTGGAGGGGGGGGGGGGGGGGGTTAGTTTCTCCTGAAACGCTTTGATATATCTAAATTATATTTACATTTTATTTTATATATATTTTCCATTGCTCCCATTTTCCGTCCCCCCCAAAAGTTATACAAATCCCCAATATACCCTTATTACGGGAAATGCTTATAAATTGCTTTTTTCCCTGCACTTACTACTGCATCAAGGCTTCACCTCCTGGATAACATGGTGATGTCACTTCCTGGATAAAATGATGATGTCACAACCCAACTCCCAGAGCTGTGCGGGCTGTGGCTGCTGGAGGGGATGATGGGAGTGGAGGGACACTGAGCATCCCTCTGCCATCATCCTCTCCAGCAGCCACAGCCTGAGAGTCAGGTCGTGACGTCACCATGTTATCCAGGAAGTGACATCACCATTTTATCCAGGAAGTGACATCACCATGTTTTCCAGGAAGTGACATCACCGTTTTATCCAGGAAGTGACATCACCATGTTATCCAGAAAGTGACATCACCATTTTATCCAGGAAGTGAAGCCTTGATGCAGTAGTAGGTGCATGGAAAAAGCACTTAATACGCAATAAGTGTATATTGGGGATTTGTATAACTATTGGAGGGCAATACAATACTTTAATAACAATTTCGCAGGACTTCTCCGTTAAGGCTGAACCAACCAGGGGGCAGGTTAGGTTAACCCAAAATGCATGAAAATTCTGATAAATGAGATTCAAGATAGAAGTGATTATCACTGATTATTCTGTATAGCTTCCATCTTTTAGTAAATACTCCGCTTTTCCCATTGCGTTTCATTCCTCGTACAGTTTTCACACAATATTTAGTGCCATATGTTTGTACGATACTTCTGCCGAAGATCATGTGACCCACTCCACTTCTATTCTCATACAGCGCCATTCAGTTTCACGCGGCTGAACGCGTCTTCGTAAACATTTGCCGAGATATTGTTTTCTTAAACGCGCCTTCTGTCTTGAAACGCGCTTTGAACTCGCCTGTGATGTGGGATCTCTTTGTATTAGCCCGCGCTTCTGGCATTGACGATACATGAGGTATGTTTAGTCTAGATAAGCAGAACTTTCTTTTCTCAGACGCTGACGTGTTACAACTTTCTCTCTTGTTTTGTATCCCAGGCTTTGAAAACGCTTCTATATATTATAAAATACAAACAACTGCTGAGTCGGCAAATGTGCGTATTGTACGCGGCCTCTGAGCGCGCTCATATAGACATCACCAAGAAGAACAGACGGAATCAGGAATCTTACTTCTTACTTATGCAAATACTGTGGGATGATGGCTCCTTATTATATCAGTATCCCTACACGTATATCCTCCTCATTATATCAGTATCCCTACACGTATATCCTCCTCATTATATCAGCATACCTACAGGTATATCCTCCTCATTATATCAGTATACCTACACGTATATCCTCCTCATTATATCAGTATACCTACACGTATATCCTCCTCATTATATCAGTATACCTACAGGTATATCCTCCTCATTATATCAGTATACCTACAGGTATATCCTCCTCATTATATCAGTATACCTACACGTATATCCTCCTCATTATATCAGTATACCTACACGTATATCCTCCTCATATCAGTATACCTACATGTATATCCTCCTCATTATATCAGTATACCTATACGTATATTCTCATTATATCAGTATACCTACATGTATATCCTCCTCATTATATCAGTATACCTACAGGTATATCCTCCTCATTATATCAGTATACCTACACGTATATCCTCCTCATTATATCAGTATACCTACACGTATATCCTCCCCATTATATCAGTATACCTACACGTATATCCTCCTCATTATATCAGTATACCTATACGTATATCCTCCTCATATCAGTATACCTACACATATATCCTCCTCATATCAGTATACCTATACGTATATCCTTCTCATTATATCAATATACCTACACGTATATCCTCCTCATTATATCAGTATACCTACACGTATATCCTCCTCATTATATCAGTATACCTACACGTATATCCTCCTTATTAGATCCCTATAAAAATCCCTATTGAAATCTTTGCATATAGCGCTAGAGACCTAACCAAGAACAAGACAGTGAGTGCAGCTCTGGAGTATAATACAGGACATGCAGGATTCACCTATCATAGGGGGAGTTGTAGGTCCAGGATAGACAGGTTTTATTTAACCCCTTTGAGTCAGCAATATGTAAATATACACTCACCGGCCACTTTATTAGGTACACCATGCTAGTAACGGGTTGGACCCCCTTTTGCCTTCAGAACTGCCTCAATTCTTGGTGGCATAGATACAACAAGGTGCTGGAAGCTTCCTCAGAGATTTTGGTCCATATTGACATGATGGCATCACACAGTTGCCGCAGATTTGTCGGCTGCACATCCATGATGCCAATCTCCCGTTCCACCACATCCCAAAGATGCTCTATTGGATTGAGATCTGGTGACTGTGGAGGCCATTGGAGTACAGTGAACTCATTGTCATGTTCAAGAAACCAGTCTGAGATGATTCTAGCTTTATGTTATGGCGCATTATCCTGCTGAAAGTAGCCATCAGATGTTGGGTACATTGTGGTCATAAAGGGATGGACATGGTCAGCAACAATACTCAGGTAGGCTGTGGCGTTGCAACGATGCTCAATTGGAACCAAGGGGCCCAAAGAGTGCCAAGAAAATATCCCCCACACCATGACACCACCACCACCAGCCTGAACCGTTGATACAAGGCAGGATGGATCCATGCTTTCATGTTGTTGACGCCAAATTCTGACCCTACCATCCGAATGTCGCAGCAGAAATCGAGACTCATCAGACCAGGCAACGTTTTTCCAATCTTCTACTGTCCAATTTCGATGAGCTTGTGCAAATTGTAGCCTCAGTTTCCTGTTCTTAGCTGAAAGGAGTGGCACCTGGTGTGGTCTTCTGCTGCTGTAGCCCATCTGCCTCAAAGTTGGCCGTACTGTGCGTTCAGAGATGCTCTTCTGCCCACCTTGGTTGTAACGGTTGGCTATTTGAGTCACTGTTGCCTTTCTATCAGCTCGAACCAGTCTGCCCATTCTCCTCTGACCTCTGGCATCAACAAGGCATTTCCGCCCACAGAACTGCCGCTCACTGGATGTTTTTTCTTTTTCGGACCATTCTCTGTAAACCCTAGAGATGGTTGTGCGTGAAAATCCCAGTAGATCAGCAGTTTCTGAAATACTCAGACCAGCCCTTCTGGCACCAACAACCATGCCACGTTCAAAGGCCCTCAAATCACCTTTCTTCCCCATACTGATGCTCGGTTTGAACCGCAGGAGATTGTCTTGACCATGTCTACATGCCTAAATGCACTGAGTTGCCGCCATGTGATTGGCTGATTAGAAATTAAGTGGTAACGTGCAGTTGGACAGGTGTACCTAATAAAGTGGCCGGTGAGTGTATGTTACTGACTGTCAGGGTTTTGATGTGTGCGGGACCAGCTCCTGCAGCTACCTGTCATTAACCCCTTGATTGTTGCGATGCATATCGATCGCAGCGTTTGAAGGACAACTCCCTAGAAATTTTTTTAGCCTATTTAACACACATTACAAAGTTATACCACTTTGTAATGTGTGTAAATAAGCGGTCTGGCCCCCTTCCCCTACTTTCCGTCTCCCCCGGGAGTTAAATAAAGTATACATACCCAATTACTGTCGACCCCCGTCCTTTCCTCCTGGGCGCCATCTTGTGACAATGTCGTCAGAGCCGGGGGGGAGGGGCGTTCTTGGTCTTCTTCCTCAAGCCTTTTCTCTCCCATGAACCCGGAAATGAGAGAGATCGCAGGACGGCGGCCGGAGGTGACGGAGACATGGACGGCGGGCGATTTGAGTGGCGATCGTCACCGGAGGGATGGTGAGTATGAAGTGTGCGTGTGTCTTATGTATTTTTTTTTTTGCAGGTCCAGCCGGATTTGTCCTTTAAAGAATTCATTGACAGGTTAAGCACCTGTCAGTGACTGATTGGGACAAGCTACTTACCACCGTCCTGTCGGATCAGCGATCTGTGCATACTCTCAGGTAGACTCTATGTAGATCACTGTTAGTGCTCATCTATGCTATACTATATACAGCATATATCAGTATATGCAAACTAATGATTGCATGTTTTACAGTAAAATAAAAGTCTAAAAAAAGTGTCATTAAAAAAAAGTATTAAAAAAACCTTAAAACCCCCATAAAAGTTTAAAATACCTCCTTGCCCTTTAAAAATAAACATATTATATATTGTAGCGTGTAGAATTGTCCGATCTATTGACATATAACATTATTGTTCCCGCACGGTGAACCGCGTAAATGAAAAAAAAAAAACAACAACCAGGATTGCTGATTTTTTAAAATTATATATAAGAAAAAAATTAATAGAAAAGCAATCGATTATTTTTACACCAATATGATACTAATAAAAAACTAGAGATCATAGCGCAAAAAATGATTTCTTCAGAGCCAGGTACCATTGCTGGGCCTTTATAGCAGTAAGTCAGAGTGGTGGGAGGTGGGAAAAAAGGGTTGTGAGATTCTTCCACCAGTTCTCGAGTCTCAGGAGTCTGGACAGATATCGTACTGTTTAATCGGCTGGTGAAATACGAGAAGACAAGGGGGGTTGTGTATGGTCAACCCCGTGGTGTTCCTGGTGAATACCTTTCTTAAGACCAACATTACAAACCTCTGGAAAGAGAGGGCTCCTCCGTGGGTATTCTCCTGTAGGGGATGGTTTCGGCCTTTCTTCCAGGAATGGGAGACAGGAGGGCAAGTGAAGGATCTCCGCACACCACATGGGCATCTTCCGGCTTATGCTACCCTGGTTCTGAAGGTCATTCGTCGGTGGGGTTTGGGGATGTGGGAGATTAGGACTCTGTCGAGGAAATTCCTTGACAATGGGGTCCTGTCATCCCATTTCCAAAGACCGCTGGCGCTCAAGGATTGCGCAAGTCGGGATCTGGAGGTTGGTTTGGGCCAATTGAATTCCATCAGGATCCCCTTGAAGTTTTGGGACTTGACTTGGCGCTGCTTCCATGGGAAACTGTATGTGAGGGACAATCTGAAGTGCAGGAGCTCTGAGGATCGGGGATGTCCTCGGGAGGAGTGTGGAGGCATGCTGGAAAGCATGGAGCATTTTCTGCTTCATTGTCCCTTTAATACAGAGGTTTACAACAGGGTGGGCGCTTCCATCGGGTGGCCCAGGTTGGCCCATCTCTCCTATGCGGAATGGGCCTATGGAGCATTCAGAAACCTTGGTGGCTGGGACCGGAGCACTTTATTCCTAGTCAGCATAGTGGTCAGGTACCACACGTGGAGTGCACGGTGTTTAGTGTCAACGCAGCGTAAAATCCTCCCTGTGGATGAGGTGGTTAGGGGCACAGCGCCCCCTGTGGATGATGTGGTTAGGGGCACAGCGCCCCCCTGTGGATGATGTGGTTAGGGGCAAAGCGCCCCTGTGGATGAGGTGGTTAGGGACACAGCGCCCCCTGTGGATGAGGTGGTTAGGGGCACAGTGCCCCCTGTGGATGAGGTGGTTAGGGGCACAGCGCCCCCTGTGGATGAGGTGGTTAGGGGCACAGTGCCCCCTGTGGATGAGGTGGTTAGGGGCACACTAGGTGACCTGGTGAAGGTGCATTCTTTGGAGTACGAGAGGCTGGGGGCTGATAGGGCCTTTTGTCTTTGGAGGGGCTCTGCCTTTAAGGTTCCTTAGCCTGCGTCTCCTCTCCTGGTGGTGGGCTGATGCTGGCACCTTAGTCTTTTGTTTTGTGCTGTAGCTGTATAGGAATATAGGGCTTTCAGGCACTGAACTTGGGCTTGTGTATATTGTTTGTATATATTATTAGTGTGTATTTATTTGTATTTGTACATAAAGTGGTACCTTGATTTAAGAGTAACTTGGTTTAAAAGCATTTGGTTTAAGAGCTCGCAGTTTTTCAGAATTGTGACTTGGCGTAAGAGCATTGCTTTGGTGTAAGAGCTCCCTGTACTGGGTGGGAGGGGGAGTGGGGGAGGGGCGTGGTCTGCATAGCGGGGTCTACAGCTCTGTACTCTGACCCAGGAAGTCTCCCTCACCTTCCAAATCATAGCAGATCCACTTCAGGCTGGGGCTCACATCAGGGGACAGGACTGTGGAGGTAATCTCTCCATAGCTGTAACCCCTCTCTCCCCGGACAGAGAGCGCTGCATGTATGTGCCCACATCTGTCCTGCTCATTCCTTCATGCTCTCTGCAGTCTCTGTCTGTCCTTGTGTTTCCCATCCTCTTCATTCCTGCTATAATGTGTCTGCACTTACACTCAGCTATACACACTGCTGCTATAATATGCCTGCACTCACACTCAGCTATACACACTGCTGCTATAATGTGACATATTAACTTATAATATAACATATTCTTCTGTTTCTGAATGTTTGTTTCATTTGTTTTACAGAATAAATAAGCATTATTTTTAAGGGTGGAGCCAATTGTCTGCATTTCTATGATTTCTTATGGGAAAATTTGCTTTGGTCTAAGAGAGGATTTGGATTACAAGCGCGGTCCCGGAACGAATTATGCTCGTAATCCAAGGCACCACTGTATATAGTGTTAATATTTGGTTTGCATAGTATTAGTGCTATTTTTCTGTTGATTCTCCATCTGGGGGCATGGGATGCGGGACCAGCTCAGCGCCAAAAAATTAAAAAATGCAGGATGTAACTCAGGATCAGTACAGGTTAAGTAATGTAATGTATGTACACAGTGACCCCTCCAGCAGAATAATGAGTGCAGCTCTGGAGTATAATACAGGATGTAACTCAGGATCAGTACAGGATCAGTAATGTAATTTACGTACACAGTGACCCCACCAGCAGAATAGTGAGTGCAGCTCTGGAGTATAATACAGGATATAACTCAGGATCAGTACAGGATAAGTAATGTAATGTATGTACACAGTGACCCCATCAGCAGAATAGTGAGTGCAGCTCTGGGGTATAATACAGGATGCAACTCAGGATCAGTACAGGATAAGTAATGTAATGTATATACACAGTGACCCCACCAGCAGAATAGTGAGTGCAGCTCTCGAGGATAATACAGGATGTAACTCAGGATCAGTACAGGATAAGTAATGTATGTACACAGTGGCCCCACCAGCAGAATAGTGAGTGCAGCTCTCGAGGATAATACAGGATGTAACTCAGGATCAGTATAGGATAAGAAATGTAATGTATGTACACAGTGACCCCACAAGCAGAATAGTGAGTGCAGCTCTGGAGCATACGTACATAAGTTGTAAAATTCCACTTTAAGTTTGGTGATTTGTTTTATAGCAGTGAGAGATTGGTTTACATCTATGTAATCTGACAATCCAAGTATTCATGGCTATAAAGCGTCACCTCTGTTTATTCTCAAAAACTAAATGTCATTACTTTGAGATATATTCTCCCTCCAATAAACCTCTCTTCTGCATTCTGTGTGGTGAATAGCTGCATCTTTGGGTAAAGTCTATTAGCATCTTCAATCTCTGAGCTGCCATTGTTTTATGTGGCAATCACGACATGAGCCAAGGATGCAAGAACGTCACTGCCATTGCATTTTTTTCCCGCTGACTGAATACCAGCTGTTATCACAAAAATGATTAAGGAGAACAGAAAGCAGGTTGTAGAGGGAATTGAAAATCTAATTTAATATTGCTAAGTGTATGACAGCAAGGCCACTCCATAATTCATGCCCTGATTTATATGAGTGGAACTTCAGAGATCGCAATGTGTTTGGCCTGTTCAGAAAAGTCACAGGGGGAGGGGAAGCCGCGTCATGCTGCCATTTATAGCTTTTAAGAGGATCCAGTCCTCCCCTTCCTCAACCCTAAAGGGATACGGTATAATATTCTTATACACAGAGGCAGTATTAGAGTAGTTATATTCTTGTATTTAGGGGAGAGTATTATAGTAGTTGTATTCTTGTACATAGGAGCAGTATTATAGTAGTGATATTCTTGTATATAGGGGCAGTATTATAGTAGTTGTATTCTTGTACATAGGAGCAGTATTATAGTAGTGATATTCTTGTATATAGGGGCAGTATTATAGTAGTTATATTCTTGTATATAGGAGCAGTATTATAGTAGTTATATTCCTGTATATAGGAGCAGTATTATAGTAGTTATATTCTTGTATATAGCAGCAGTATTATAGTAGTTATATTCTTGTATATAGAGGGCAGTATTATAGTAGTTATAGCAAATATATAGAGGGCAGTATTATAGTAGTTATATTCTTGTATATAGAAGCAGTATTATAGTAGTTATATTCCTGTATATAGGAGCAGTATTAGGCTGGGTTCACACTATGTATATTTGAGGCTGTATTTGTGAGGCTGTATAGCAACCAAAACCAGGAGTGGATTGAAAACACAGAAAGGCTCTGTTCACATAATGTTGTAATTGAGTGGATGGCCATCATTTAATGGCAAATATGTGCTGTTATTTTAAAACAACGGCTGTGGTATTGAAATAATGGCCATTATTTACTGTTATATGGCGGCCATCCACTCAATTTCAACATTGTGTGAACAGATCCTTTCTGTGTTTTCAATCCACTCCTGGTTTTGGTTGCTATGAGGACCTGACATGAGGACCAAATACAGCCTCAAATATACATAGTGTGAACCCAGCCTTATAGTAGAAATACTCTTGTATATAGGAGCAGTATTATAGCAGTTATCCGCCAGCGGTGCTGGCCGGTTTCTGATGTGGTGTTTTTGGGTCTGGTCCTGTGTCATGGGGGTCGCAGGGCCATCCCATGGCCCCTGTTCCCTGACTGTGCACGCCTGCGGGGTTGGTAGCCACTGACCGGCACGGTGTGGACTTAGTGTAGGGACCCATGTGTATCAGATACCTGCACGATGGTACATGGGGCAGTATGGCTTGATCAATTCATACACAAAATTCTGATGTGTTTTTTATTTAGCCTAGGGGCATTAGTATCAGCCATAGGTGTGAGGTGCAGCATTTTTTCTTCCCTGAACCGTATTATAGTAGTTATATTCCTGTATATAGGAGTAGAATTATAGTAGTTATATTCTTGTATATAGGAGCAGTATTATAGTAGTTATATTCTAGTATATAGGAGCAGTATTATAGTAGTTATATTCTTGTATAAAGGAGGCAGTATTATAGTAGTTATATTCTTGTATATATGAGCAGTATTATAGTAATTATATTCTTGTATATAGGAGCAGTATTATAGTAGTTATATTCTTGTATATAGGGGGCAGTATTATAGTAGTTATATTCTTGTATATAGGGAGCAGTATTATAGTAGTTATATTCTTGTATATAGGAGCAGTATTATAGTAGTTATATTCTTGTATATAGGAGCAGTATTATAGTAGTTATATTCTTGTATAAAGGAGGCAGTATTATAGTAGTTATATTCTTGTATATAGGAGCAGTATTATAGTAGTTATATTCCTGTGTATAGGGAGCAGTATTATAGTAGTTATATTCCTGTATATAGGAGCAGTATTACAGTAGTTATATTCCTGTATATAGGAGCAGTATTATAGTAGTTATATTCCTGTATATAGGAGCAGTATTATAGTAGTTATATTCTTGTACATAGGAGCAGTATTATAGTAGTTATAAGCAGGGAGAAAATAATCCAATGCACTCACCGGTCAGATGCACTCTTCAGTAGTTTATTGATATCGTATCATACCAAGGAGGGGGAAGGGTGGAATAGGTGCGAGAACGTCTCTGCAGTAACAACAGTTTCACGCCGCAGCGCTTTGTCAAGTTCAGAGTACGTCACTACCGGAATAGGAGTGTCTTATATACAATTAGTACACACATGTGTCAAAAACAGAAAAACAAAAGTGCAAGTAATAAACAAATAAAAGATACATCTAATGAAGGAAAAAATCTTACAGGAAAACACTCCAATCATTTCTTTCATTTAGCCCGTTTGGGCCTATAGCGTCTAATTCCGCTATCCAGATCGCTTCTCTTCTGAGAAGTCTCTGATGTTTATCCCCTCCTTTGTCTTTCGGATCGATCTTTTCGAGACCTAGGAAGCGCAAGCACTTTGCGTCTCCTGCATGGACCGTGTTCACATGGTCTATCAGGCGGGGGACGCCTTTCCCCGTTCTGATAGAGTACATGTGTTCTTTGAATCGGGTCCATATGGGTCGTTTAGTCTTCCCTATATAGAAACGGTTGCACGGACATATGATGCCATATACTATGAATGCTGATCTACATGTGATTAAATTGCGGATGTAACAATCTACGCCGTTGGAGATGTTCTGAATATGAACATAGCCTCTAAAAAAACGGGTAGTGAATGGTTGACCCATACTCATCTGAAAGGTAATAAGCGGTGTGGGACCTGTAATTACTGCTCCCAACTTATCACCACCGACTACATAAAACTTAACGGCGTAGATTGTTACATCCGCAATTTAATCACATGTAGATCAGCATTCATAGTATATGGCATCATATGTCCGTGCAACCGTTTCTATATAGGGAAGACTAAACGACCCATATGGACCCGATTCAAAGAACACATGTACTCTATCAGAACGGGGAAAGGCGTCCCCCGCCTGATAGACCATGTGAACACGGTCCATGCAGGAGACGCAAAGTGCTTGCTCTTCCTAGGTCTCGAAAAGATCGATCCGAAAGACAAAGGAGGGGATAAACATCAGAGACTTCTCAGAAGAGAAGCGATCTGGATAGCGGAATTAGACGCTATCGTCCCAAACGGGCTAAATGAAAGAAATGATTGGAGTGTTTTCCTGTAAGATTTTTTCCTTCATTAGATGTATCTTTTATTTGTTTATTACTTGCACTTTTGTTTTTCTGTTTTTGACACATGTGTGTACTAATTGTATATAAGACACTCCTATTCTGGTAGTGACGTACTCTGAACTTGACAAAGCGCTGCGGCGTGAAACTGTTGTTACTGCAGAGACGTTCTCGCACCTATTCCACCCTTCCCCCTCCTTGGTATGATACGATATCAATAAACTACTGAAGAGTGCATCTGACCGGTGAGTGCATTGGATTATTTTCTCCCTGCTTATGCCAATTTTGTCCTCCGCTCCTCTGCTGCACCCCGACTGTCACCTCAGTTGATTTACATATGTCTTTCCACTACCCGAATATCCAAACGTGAGCCACGCTCACCTGTAGTGCGGGCGCTATCCTCTATCTTGACTCTTGATTATAGTAGTTATATTCTTGTTCATGGGGACAGTATTATCTTTTACTCATTATGCTTGTGCACCTAATACAAATGACAGTTAATGAACGTTTGACTTTTTTCAACAATTATAATGTTTCTGATGAAAATATTGATGACATCATTCAGATACTTGTGTAGTTTTTGTCCGTCTTACCCCATCGTCTATGGTGAATTGTTGCTGCATCAGGTCATTCCGCTTTCACCTCTGATGCTAGAAGAATATTGACGCGCTGCTCCCAGGGTCCCAGAAAACACTGAGGCAGCGTCCTGAATCCTCCTGTGCAAGCTGTAAGGTCAGAGGTCATCTGCGGGAGATTGTCCTGTGATATCAGTCGGGCAGGTAAATGTCAGGATGAAATGTTATAAGACGAAGGCTGAGCACAGGGAATAGCTGAGGGAGGATGATGAGGGTTCTACCTGGAGAAATAGACAGAACATTATAAAATCTACTTACACATAATCATTTCAAAGTAATATCACATCACCTTTCAGGATCCCGGGAAAGCCGGATCACATTAGTTTGTGACTTTATTTCTCGCCATTGGCACCAACCTTTAAGATGTCACAGGGTTACAAAGTGCCTGGAGCTTTTTGTGGTTTTCTTTGTGATTTTCGGTCTCAAGTGACTTTAAAGAAAAGTGAAATTTCAGTTTTTTCCTAAGAATCGGGTCAGAGAGGTGTCTGAGCTTTGTCAATAAGAAGTCAGGGGGTTGGACGCCTCTGATCCCTTTGTTTGGAGCTCCACATCGGAGAACTTAAAAAATAATTAAACAGGTACATGAAATCGATCCTAATGAGTCACTGACCATCAGGAGCCTTAGCGCTCACTGTATCAGCAGAATTACATTCATTACAACGTGTCAGCAACAAAGATTCAGAAATCTACATCCTCTTAAAGGGGAAGGACACCATTGTTTATTATTAGTGATGTATTATTGTTTTGGTCATTTATAAGAATTACAATTCCTCATTGTTTGTAAAATCCCTGCTCGCTGTTAGGGTACTGTTACACGAACGATAATCGGCCGAATCGGCCCGATTCCGCCGATTATTGCTCCATGTAATAAACACAACGATCAGCCGATGACAACGATTATCGGCTGATCGTTGATATAGGTTTGGACCTATTTTCATCGGAGGGCGACCGCGCACCGATACGTGTAATAGCGGTGCGCGGCCGGCGACTGACGATATACATTACCTATCCACGTTCCAGAGCTGGTGCTGCGGTCTTCTTCTCCCCAGGTCCTGAGCGCTCTAGCTTCAGAGTGGCCTGTCAGCTGACAGGCCGCCCGGCCAATCACAGGCTGCGGCGGTCCCGGCCACTCTGACAGGCCACTCTGAAATTAGAGCGCGCAGGACCCGGGGAGAAGAAGACCGCAGCAGCAGCCCTGGAATGTGGATAGGTATTGTATATAGTTAAGCAAGGGCTGCAAGGACATCGGTAACAATGTCCCTGCAGCCCTTGTTTAACAATTATCGGGCAGTGTAATAGGTCCAGTAAACGAGCGACGATCTAGCAGATCACTGCTCGTTTACAGGTATTATCGGGTCCCCATTGGCCCGTGGAATACAGGAGCAATCATTTGATCCAGTCTAGACAATCCTCTGATCTTCAGGCTGATACATTTTACTTGAATTGATACATTGTTGCAAAAGAGAGAGATTTGTGCTACTGGATACAGATGTAACAAACCCTCAGTGGTCAGTATAAAGTAAGTATAAGGGCTGGAGGGGTTTTAGGATCTACATGTTCCCATTTACTGACAGGAAGCAGAGATATTGAAAATGGGGAGGGACTAGACTAGATTAACACTATGGGGGAGATTTATCAAGCATGGTGTAGAGTAGAACTGGCTCAGTTGTCCCTAGCAACCAATCAGATTCCACCTTTCATTTACTAAAGAGTCTGTGAGGAATGAAAGGTGGAATCTGATTGGTTGCTAGAGGCGACTGAGCCAGTTTCACTGTTAAAGGGATTTCTAACTTAGTATTTAGATTTTTAATTCCAGTATTTATCAGCCGCTGTATGTCCTGCAGGAAGTGGTGTATTCTTTCCAGTCTGTTCTCTGCTGCCACCTCTATCCATGTCAGGAACTGTCCAAAGCAGGAGGGGTTTTCTATGGGGATTTGATACTGCTGTGGACAGTTCCTGACATGGACAGAGGTGGCAGCAGAGGGCACTGTGTCAGACTGGAAAGAATACACCACTTCCTGCAGGACATACAGCTGCTGAGAAGTACTGGAAAGACTGGAGATCTTTTAATAGAAGTAAATTAGAAATCTCTGGCACTTTTAAGCACCAATGGATTTGAAAGATTTTTTTTTTTTTGCTGAACTAACCCTTTAAAGATGTTTCCCATGTCATAATGATGGCTTCTCCATCCCCTCTGGCCTTTTCGCGGCCGTCGGATGGGTCAGTGTTGAAAACAGCCAAAGTGAGGAAAACAATTTGCATAACCCCCATGGACTTTAATGGGAGCTGCTCAAATAGTGCAGCCCTATGAGCCTTGTTTATTTATTCTCCCCCCGACACTTGATGTCAGAAGTGAGATAGAGGTGGCATTTTGGATTTTACCTGCCTGACCCTGTTGTTCTTGGGGAGATAAACTGCTGTTAGAGAAACCTTGCAGCGGCTTACCCGTGAGCTTTGAAAACACACACTCGGGTTGGGCTGGTTAGGTGTTTATACTCTGTTCACGCATATGGCGGTATATGACACAATCAGACTGTACATAGGAGCCGATGGGACGGCCACTCTGAGCCGTTACATTGTTACACAATTCCTCGGTGGCTCTTCGGCTGCGGTTTTACATTCACAACATAACGGTATTTCTGGTGGATGGAAGAAAATGAGTTTAGTAAATCAACCCCTAAAGAGAACATGGCAGCGAGCACAAAACCCGTAAATCCCCACGAGTTCACTCTGAGCTTTACTGCTGAACGCACATCATAAATAGGAGATATTCAGCCTGAAACTAATAAAATACACGAGTGCCTCATATAGTCTACAGGAGCCGCCTCATCAGGGGAAGATTCTCACCAAACCCGCACTTTATCGCTGCCCGACCTGCCGTAAATTCATATCAATTTTCTTTTTTTTGTCCTTTTTGTTTTCTTTACTCCTCTAATATTCTAATATTATTGTCTTATAAAAAATGACAGGTTGCTTTTAAGGCATTTGAAAAACATAGCTTCTTTCTTACAAAAACAGCGCCACCCTTGTCTGCAGGTTGTATGTGGTAATGCAACTCAGCTCCTTTCACTACAAAGGAAGTGAGACACAATACCGTAATTTATTTTATAAGTACAGTGGTGCCTCAGTTTAAGAGCTCACAGTTTTATAAAAAATTTACCTTGGTTTTAGAGCATCTCTTTGGTCCTGTACTGAGTGGAAGGGGGAGTGGAGCGGCATGGTCTGCATAACGGGGTCTACAACCCTGTATTCTGACCCAGAAAGTCTTCTTCACCTTTCAAATCATAGCAGATCCACTTCAGGCTGGGGCTTGCATCAGGGGACAGGACTGTGGCTGTAATTTCTTCATAGCTGTAACCCCTCAGAGAGTGCTGCTATACTGTTCCCACATCTGGCCTGCTCCCTCCTTCATGCTTCCTGCAGTCTCTATCAGTCCTTCTGTTTCCCACCCTCTCCATTCCTGCTATAATGTGCCTGCACTCACACTCAGCTATACACACTGCTGCTATAATGTGCCTGCACTTACACTCAGCCATTCACACTACTGTATAGAGAAGTTTCTGTCACTGTCCTCCTGTACAGCTCTGCGATTCTTACTTCCTGATTGGTCCATGTTGAACCCCCCCCCCACCTTCCCCATTGCTGTCATGTGACCACACAGACCTCGGACAGCAGCCCTGCTTCTCTATTCTAGCCTGTTGTACTACACTACTGCATTGTGGGGATGTGCAGCTCCATCCTGTATCTACAAACTGCTGCTGTGTTATCAGGGTTATGCAGTTACTATACATTATACTCCACATGCTGATACTATAATGTACAGCAACTTATAATATGACATATTCACCTGTTTCTAAATATTTGATTAATTTGTTTTACCTGTTATTCAGAATAAAATAATCATTATTTTTGGGGTGTGGAACCAATTTTTTGCATTTCAATTATTTCTTATGGGAAAATTTGCTTTGGTTTAAGAGTGGATTTGGACTACAAGCGCGGTCCTGGAACAAATTATTCTCGTAATCCAAGGCACCACTGTATTTGTTTTCTTTGTTATTTCTTTTATGGTTTTTTTGGCTTATTGCAGTTTATTCTATTCAGTATAATTTTTACATCTAACACGAACGTCCCAATGTTCGGTTCGAATCCTCAACACAAACAAACAAAAAATGTTCGCCGAACATTCACAAACAAATTACGAACGTAAAGTAGAAGCGTTTGTTTCGGTCTAGCGGTATGCACTTGCGTATGTTATCAGGTGCAGTGTAAAATACGCAATAACGACATTTAACAATAACTACAAATCAGTGGTAGCAAGGTTACAGGTACTATCCCACACTCACAGTATACAGCCATATACCGGATATATAATTGTTTTTTACAATAGTAAAATTAAAGAGCTGTTCAACTCCTTTACAGGACGCAGACTGCGCAAATCAGTAGTAGCAAGATAACAGGTATTTTCCCGCAATCAGAGTATACAGCTGTAAACACTATCAGTAGATGTCTGAACACACTGCCTGTCTCACAGCTTCTAAATATATGGTTTTTATACTTTTAGCCCTAACAAGGGCTTTTGGGGGTCCCTTCCTACCTAACTTCACCTAAAAGCTTTCTCTTCCTGGTATACAGTCTGTCCCTCTCTCGCTCCAGCCACCAAGTGACACGAATCGGAAATCACCTATTCGTATACTCAGGAGGTGATATTGTTTAGCCAGCCAATCACAGTTAGAGGTTTTTTAGTCCTGCCTACTGCTAGTGCCTGTCCCTCCCCCCCTGCATGTTTATTGGCTGGAAAAAAGCGCCAGGGGGGGTGGGAGGGCAAATCGGATTTTTACTGCGTTATCGTTTGGATATTCGAATGGAATAGAATAGCGTACTATTCTAACAAATCACTTGTGCATGTGTTTTTTTTAGGATTGAGGCATCAAAATACCTTGTTCTGGGCTTTTGTCAGTCCTTGTATGGCCATTACCAGGTGCGCTTAGTGAGTTTAGGGCCCGTCACTGTACGTGAAGGAAACACTTTAAGGTTACAAACCCACTTGGCGGGTCTGCAGCGAGTCTCCATGCTGCGTTTTTGCAGCGAGACTCGCTGCAGATCCCGGCCCTATGCTTTTAATGGCAGACAAACACGCAGCAGGGATGTACATCCCTGCTGCGAGTTTGTCTGCAGCCCACCCCATTAACCCCCCGGCCGCCGGAGCTGATACTTCACCTGATCCCGGCTCCGGCGGTTCCCGATGTCTTCAGCAAGCCGGAGCGGAGACCAGGTGAAGTATATGCTCCAGCCAGCCTCCCGCAGCCCCGGCCGCCCGATCGCCCCCCCGCAGCCCCGGCCGCCCGATCGCCCCCCCCCCCGCAGCACCGATCGCATGCCCCCCCGCAGCCCCGGCCGCCCGATCGCCCCCCCCGCAGCCCCGGCCGCCCGATCGCCCCCCCGCAGCACCGATCGCACGCCCCCCCGCAGCACCGATCGCTTACACGCCCCCCTGCAGCCCCGGGGCTGCGGGGCGGATCGGGCAGCCGGGGCTGCGGGGGGGATCGGGCAGCCGGGGCTGCGGGGGGGCATGCGATCGGGCGGCCGGGGCTGCGGGCGGCTGGCTGAAGCATATACTTCACCTGGTCCCCGCTCCGGCTTGCTGAAGACATCAGGAACCGCCGGAGCTGATACTTCACCTGATCCCGGCTCCGGCGGTTCCCGATGTCTTCAGCAAGCCGGAGCGGGGACCAAGTGAAGTATATGCTTCAGCCAGCCGCCCGCAGCCCCGGCCGCCCGATCGCCCCCCCGCAGCCCCGGCCGCCCGATCGCCCCCCCCCCGCAGCACCGATCGCACGCCCCCCCGCATCCCCGGGGCTGCGGGGGGGATCGGGCAGCCGGGGCTGCGGGGGGGGATCGGGCAGCCGGGGCTGCGGGGGGGCGTGCGATCGGGCGGCCGGGGCTGCGGGCGGCTGGCTGAAGCATATACTTCACCTGGTCCCCGCTCCGGCTTGCTGAAGACATCGGGAACCGCCGGAGCCGGGATCAGGTGAAGTATCAGCTCCGGCGGCCGGGGGGTTAATGGGGTGGGCTGCAGACAAACTCGCAGCAGGGATGTACATCCCTGCTGCGTGTTTGTCTGCCATTAAAAGCATAGGGCCGGGATCTGCAGCGAGTCTCGCTGCAAAAACGCAGCATGGAGACTCGCTGCAGACCCGCCAAGTGGGTTTGTAACCTAAAGGATGGAACAGACCCAAACAATAAGGGAAAAGGAAAATTTAAAGCAAAGATCTGTCCTGGGGTCTGTTCGGCAGGTGATGTACTTAATGTCCTAAAAAACGACTTTTAAACTTGCAGCCCTGTGTCAAGTTGGCGAGGCCTAGAGTATCTGTGCCCTAGGCATGCACCGTCCCTCCTCTCTGCCCTCTTCATCATTAGAAATACCCCCGGGCAGGATTTCTCCTGAACACTGCACATGTGTTGAATCATTAAGGCACCTGTGCAGTGTTCAGACAAGGGATGAATAGGAGAAATCCAGCCTTGGGGCATTCCTAATGATAAAGAGGGTGGGGAGGAGGGACGGAGAGGCAGTGCAGGCCTAGGGCACAGACCCTGTAGGCCACTCCAAATTGACACAGGGCTGCAAGTTTAAAAGTAGTTTTTTAGGACAATAACTGCATCACCTGCCGAACGGACCCCAGGACAGATCTTGGATTAAAAGCAGCTATCCAGGTACAAGTGGTTTGGGGGGGGGGGGGGCAGATTGTGGGTACAGAGTCACTTTAAAGGGCCAGTACAAACCCCCCTGGATAAAGGAGCCCAAGTCTCTATTGCCCATGAGCCCCCACAGATCGGCAGCATCAATAGGGCCAAGTATCTTACTCAAGTAGATAACTTTTTAGCTTTACAGCTTGGACTTTATTATTATTATTATTTTTTTTTACATTTCCCCCTTTTTTGTCATATTTTTCCCTGCAGCTGCTTAGACACTCCTGCTGTTTATATGGAATCTCAGTGATGAATAGGAAGCCATTGTGATTGACAGTAGCCCTGAGCTATCATCTCCATACAGGTTGTGAGAGGAGCCAAAAACAGACTGACTGCTGGGAGCAGGCGGGAGATAGTTCTGTGCGCCACACTGCAACTTTTCCTCCAATATTAACTCTATTGTACTAATGCGGCAGTAGCCGTCACCTGCCCTTTCATCAGGCGGAGGCTCTGCGCCCTCGGTGTAATGTAGCTCCTTAACGCTGCGTTTACACGGAGCGATAATTCGCCCAATCGATTGTTTAACGATTTTGAAGCAACAATTTGGTTTTTATAACGATCTTCGTTTAGACGAATAAATTGTTAAAAAAATCGTTAGAAAATTCATAAGAAAAATCGTTATTGCGATCGTTTTTATGATCGCTTAAGCCCATCTTTTACATAGGGTGAATCTTTGAAAGACATGTTTACATGAAGCGATCTGCGAATTTTTAGCGAACGATGAACGACGATTAGTGAACATGTTGAAAGATCAAAATGAACGATTTGTCGCTCGTCGCTTGATCGTTTGCTGTGTTTACACGGAGCGATTATTGCTCAAATCCGATCGTTATAGCGAAAATTCGAACAATAATCGTTCCGTGTAAACGCAGCATTACTCTCTGTAAGTGATAATTCACAAGGTCAGCGACTCGCTGCCATTGCTTTCCTTTTGTTGTTATATCAATTAAGCTGCATGTTAGGAAATATCAATTGTCATCTTATAGAAATCAATATCTCATAGCCTTTGGTTTAGGCAGAAGAGACAAAGGGGAAATTAGATTCTATAGATCACAAGCATCTGCAAATTGCTCTTAAAAAGAAGACTTTTAAAGGCCCAGAACCAATAGTTTATTATTAAAAGAGGATGTATAAGAATCAAGGAAACAGCGCCTCCTCTCCTTCACAGGTAGTGACTGGTACTGACTGGAAACATTGATGCTCTTTTTAGGCACTTGGTTTCTTTGGGTCAATTTACTTGTCAATAATACCCAATAATAATTGGGTGTCACTGTTCTTGATATTTATGAGGAGCTTGTCTGCCGGACCCCAAACAACAATTTGTTTACAGCATATACAGCTAATATGTTATAAAATATCCTGTATCATATTCCAGAGCTGCACTCACTATTCTGCTGGTGGGGTCACTGTGTACATACATTACATTACTTATCCTGAGTGACATCCTGTACAGTGGCGGTCTTTGGCACCAAGCACCCCAAGCGATCGCTTGGGGCCCCCAACATCCAGGGGGGCCCCCACGCCCCCTGCTCTTGTGCTCAAGACCGCTGGACAGGGACGCTGCCCCGCTTACTGCTGCCATCTGAACTGTATATATGAGCACTCGTAATGAGCGCTCATAGTTACATGCAGCAGCACGGACAGGGAGGGAGACATTGGCTCCCTTCCTGTCAGTCACTCTTATGGCCGCAGGAAGTGCTTTCCCTGCGGTCACAAGTGGACGCTCTGTCCTTGTGGTGTCGGTGCTCCAGTGACATCACTGGAGCATCGGCGCCAGGACAAGGGGAGTGCGGCCTCTTGTGATCGCAGGGAAAACCCTTCCTGCGGCTACAAGAGTGAAGAGAAGAGGAGACGCCCGGACCCAGGTGAGTATAAGTGTTTGTTTTATTGTGTTATATACTATATGGGAGGGGGAGTACACAGGGGTCTGTTTAACTGGGGGAGCGCACATCGGGGGTCTATATAAATGGGGGGGAGCACACAGGGGGGTTATATAACAGGGGGAACACACAGGGGGGCTATAGACTACTGGGGCTTCACAGAGGGGTCTATATACTACTGGGGGCAGCACACAGGGGGTCTATATACTACTTTGGGCAGCAGAATGGGGTCTATATACAACTTGGAGAGCACACAGGAGGTCTATATCCAAGTGGGGGAGCACACAGGGGTCTATATGCTACTGGTGGGGCACACAGGGGGTCTATATACTACTGAAGGGGCACGCAGGGGGTCTATATACTACTTGTGAGGCACACATGTGGTCTATATATAACTGGGGGAGCACACAGGGGTCTGTATACTACTGGGGCAGCACACAAGGGGTCTATATACTACTGGTGGGGCACACAGGGGGTCTATATACTACTGGGGGAAACACACAGGGGGGTTATAAACTACTGGAGGAGCACACAGGGGTCTATATCCAAGTGGGGGAGCACACAGGAGGTCTATATCCAAGTGGGGGAGCACACAGGGGGCTAAAAACCCCTGAGGGAGCACACAGGGCAGCTATATACAAGTGGGGGAGCACACAGGGGGTATATACAACTGGGGGCAGCACACAGGGGGTCTATATACAACTGGGGCAGCACACAGGAGGTCTATATACTTCTGGGGGAGCACACGGGGGGGGGGGGGGCTATATAACAGGGGGAACACACAGGGGGGCTATAGACTACTGGGGCTTCACAGAGGGGCCTATATACTACTGGGGACAGCACACAGGGGGTCTATATACTACTTTGGGCAGCAGAATGGGGTCTATATACAACTTGGAGAGCACACAGGAGGTCTATATCCAAGTGGAGGAGCACACAGGGGTCTATATACTACTGGTGGGGCACACAGGGGGTCTATATACTACTTGTGAGGCACACAGGTGGTCTATATATAACTGGGGGAGCACACAGGGGTCTGTATACTACTGGGGCAGCACACAAGGGGTCTATATAATACTGGTGGGGCACACAGGGGGTCTATATACTACTGGTGGGGCACACAGGGGATCTATATACTACTGGGGGAACCACACAGGGGGTTTATAAACTACTGAAGGAGCACACAGGGGTCTATATCCAAGTGGGGGAGCACACAGGGGGGCTAAATACCCCTGAGGGAGCACACAGGGCAGCTATATACAAGTGGGGGAGCACACAGGGGGTATATACAACTGGGGGCAGCACACAGGGGGTCTATATACAACTGAGGCAGCACACAGGAGGTCTATATACTTCTGGGGGAGCACACGGGGGGCTATATATAACTGAGGGAACACACAGGGGTCTATATACTACTGGGGGAAGCAAACAAGGGGTATATACTACTGGGGGCAGGACACAAGGGGTATATACTATTGGGGGCAGCACACAAGGAGTATATATTACTGGCGGTAGCGCACAAGGGGTATATACTACTGGGGGCAACACACAGCGGTCTATTGTTTTGGAACGCGTGTCGAGGGGGGGCCCCAGACATAACTTCGCTTGGGGCCCCAGAAATGCCAAGACCGCCCCTGATCCTGTATTATACCCCAGAGCTGCACTCACTATTCTGCTCATGGGGTCACTGTGTACATACATTACATTACTGATCCTGTATTAATCTTAGTTACATCCTGAGTGACCCCACCAGCAGAAAAGTGAGTGCAGCTCTGGAGTATAATACAGGATGTAACTCAAGATCAGTACAGGATAAGTAATGTAATGTGTGTACACAGTGACCCCACCAGCAGAATAGTGAGTGCAGTTCTGGAGTATAATCCAGGATATAAATCAGGATCAGTATAGGTGTGGTGGCTCACCCCTGGGGTAGTGTGGAGGTGGTACGGCCGGTCACTTGCTAGGTAGTGGAGTGTGACACCAGCTCTATGGTGGTTGGCCGAGATGTAGCCGGATCCTAGGGTGTTGTGTCGTAATGTCAGTGCAGGTTGGGCACACAGGTATGGTGGCACACCTGTTTTTATTTTAGAGGGCCGGTTAAACCTCGTTCCCCTGTGGTTAGTGACCTGCCGGGCTACCGCTGGGTCCCTGGGTTGTTATCACGGTGGGCCGAAGTGGAGCAGTGACCCATCCGGACTATTGGCACTGTCACCCACAGAATGACGAAATGTCCCAAGAATTGGGTGTATACTGTGTTGGTGCGGGACGAAGGATCACAGAGTCTCTTTACTGTAAATAAAATGTTGTTTACTCTAAAGATACTTGTGTGCAGCAGAACATACAGATTTACATTGACAGAATGCTTTACACTTTATAAGACACTTAATAGTTCAGGATCCAGAGCTGTGATGAGAGTATAGGAGGTAGTACAGTCATGCTGACTGGTTTGTTTGCTGAGAAGTATAAAGAAGAATCCGAGGAACAGAGAGAAGGATGTCGTGAGAGTCTCAACTCAAGTAGTACTGTGCTTTGCCGGGATGTTGGAGGTAGAAAATAGGAGACTTGAGAGAGAATACTTGTGTCCGTGCATCGTCTCTTGTCGAAATTAACCATCTATTGGCCTACCTGTATCGGGGGACGCATCCTAGTGGGTGACAAGCCCCAGACCTTGCTACCAGGGATGAGCGAAATGCTGAAGGTTCCCTGCTGGCTGCAAGATAGAGTTCATAGGCTTCTAGCAACTTTGCTCTATCCGGATCAGTTCCTAGCTTTCTGCTGTAGTGGATACTGTCCTGCACTGTGACTCTCCTAGTCCATGGCATGGGTTGAGATGATATCTGACTTGTCCTCTACTGTAAAGGGTTTAGTAAAGGAGAAATTGTTAGTTGAGTCTTGTCTCTACAGAGTCTAGTGACAAAAGACCTCATACTAAAACTGGGGACCTGGCAGAGGGCCAGGGTCCAAATGAACCACTGTAGGGAGCGCTCTAGCCCGCGTCCTTCCTCTACAAAGTCCAACATCAAAAGACCACACACTTCTTCTACCTACATGACTTCCTATCTACAGGTGTGAATGGGTGAAGAGTACATACAGAAGAAGTAAAGAAAGAGATAATAGGACAAAAGAAGAAACTTTCATTGGTCCACAGATCCATGTGACACATAAGCAAACAATAACCCTTTCCATACTTCAGCTGTGCAGCAACTAAGTACATATACTTACAATAGCGACATCTTGTGGCAAAACTTAATCTCTACTACATCACCACTTACTTACAATAAGTACAGGCTTTTGCGAAGTGTGTAACCAACACCCGTGGTGGGACACCCATGGGGTCAGTAATGTAATGTACACAGTGACCCCACCAGCAGAATAGTGAGTGCAGCTCTAAAGTATAATACAGGATGTAACTCAGGATAAGTAATGTAATGTATGTACACTGTTACTTTGATGTTTGTGTCATTATATCAGCGATGTGTTGTGCTATAAAGCCTATACAATGTCTTGAGATATTACTGTAAGATGTAGTCAGCATTTCCAAATACCTGCCCCATGTTCTGTCTCCCAGCTCCTCTCTTCAAGGTCGCCTATTACAAGTGTGTATCAGGTAATTGGGATACAGATAGAGACAAGCATAACAGGTTGACATCAGGCTCCGGGTCCCGTGGGTAAAATTACATATCCGACCGAGATGCTACAGGACCTGCAGATTAAAAGCTTCTTCAAACCCACAGAAAGGGCAGAGACGCGGTGATAAGAGTTTCTAGTGGCTTCTCCCTCCATCAAATACTGCGTGTAATCATTACACAAATGTTACAAAGTGGAACGGCAAGGTGAAGAGGCAAAAAGGACATAAAAAAGTGACAAAACATGAAACTAATGAACAGTCAGTGAGATAAGAGCCTGGAGTTTATAGTCTGATTATAGCTATTTGAGGTGAAAAAAAGACAAAATTGGGGAAAATTACTTTTTAATACTGACATATAGGCTAGAAAAATACAGTACAGGGGACTGCTCCAGCAGCAGCACAGGGACAGTCTGTACTATTTATTTGGCTGTGCCGCGTGAGATAGAGGTGGTGGAAATATGTCATGTAGTTTATTTTGTTTTATTTACTAACAGGAATTAGAGAAGAAGGTACAATCTTTAATCTGATTTTATGTACGGGCAGGGCCGATTCTGGCTTCCCCGCCGCCTGAGGCAAACCTCAGGTGGCCGCCCCCTCACTGGCACCCCCCCCCCCGCACGCCCGTAACAAACGAATACCGCCGCCAACACCGCTATCCGTCCCGATCGCCGTCCTGAACGCCTGATCGCGACCTCTGCCGACCCCTGGCACTCAACACAGCCTGGAGGATGAGAGCTGCTGGGTGACGTCACTGGAGCCCGGCGGGACATGGGGGACATCTGTGAGTGTGGGCGGCTGGACGGCTGCTGCGGGACATGTAAGCGGCTGCGGGGCTGCTGTCATTTTAGTTAAGATGCGTGGTTAGCCACGGGAAACAGTCTGTAGCCTTCAGGACGCCCCTGCTTTCACTCCCCCTCCCCACACATGTCTGTCAAGACTGAATAAATGGATTGATTTGCAGCGATCTTCTCTTTGTTTGGATAACTACTATAATACAGCTCCTATATACAAGAATATAAATACTATAATACTGCTCCTATATATAAGAATATAACTACTATAATACTGCTCCTACATACAGGAATATAACTACTATAATACTGCTCCTACATACAAGAAAATAACTACTATAATACTGCTCCTACATACAAGAATATAACTACTATAATACTGCCCCCTATATACAAGAATATAACTACTATAATACTGCGTCTATATACAAGAATATAACTACTATAATACTGCTCCTACATACAAGAATATAACTACTATAATACTGCTCCTATATACAAGAATATAACTACTATAATACTGCCCCCTATATACAAGAATATAACTACTATAATACAGCTCCTATATACAAGAATATAAACACTATAATACTGCTTCTATATATAAGAATATAACTACTATAATACTGCTCCTACATACAAGAATATATCGACTATAATACTGCTCCTATATACAAGAATATAACAGCTATAATACTACTCCTATATACAAGAATATAACTACTATAATACTACTCCTATATACAAGAATATAACTACTATTATACTGCTCCTATATACAGGAATATAACTACTATAATACTGCTCCTATATACAAGAATATAACTACTATAATGGACAGTCCAAAAAGAAATAGGAGCGAGCACCAATGCGCATATAGGGTATATGTGGAGTACTCTGGGTCAGGACTAAGAGTAGAGGATGTATAGGCAGTGGATATTCAGCTGGGTGGTGCATAAAGCTGATAAAAAGATAAATCCAATCCAGTCCAAAAAAGAAGAAAGAGCTAGCACTCACCGTTTGCTGAAGCACATTATCCAGTTTATTCGGGGTTCAATACAGCATGGATCACGGGGAGGGAGGTGGAAGCAGGTGCGTCAAGGCGACAGACTGTTTCACTTGCGTTTGCAAGTTTCGTCAGGCCCACGGACGTCACTGCCGGGGGAGGGTCATGTATAAATAGGTAACAGCAATGAGTGCAAAAAGTTAAAACACCATTTAAAAACAATTGTTACAGAAAAGATCCAAAGTCGTTACGTTCATTAAGACCTAGGGGTCCTGTAGCATGTAATCTGCTTATCCATATAGACTCCCTCTGGAGTAAGCATTGATGGCGATCTCCGCCTTCTCTATTACAAAAAACTTGTTCTAAACCTAAGAACTGCAGTATTCCCGCCATGCACCTCTCTGACATGAGAAATTAACCTAGGTACGCCCTTACCTGTCCTGATGGAATAGCAGTGCTCCTTATATCTTATACTAAGGGCTCTTTTTGTGTTGCCGACATAGAAGCGTCCGCACGGACAGAAAATAGAGTACACCACAAAGGTGCTTTTACATGTAATAAACTCATTGATAAAACACTCTTTGCCATTCAGGCAAACAAAAGACACGGGGTGCATCTGACAACAGTAAGCGCACTGCCCGCATCTCCTGTTTCCTACAATATTACTCTTGTTAAGCCAGTTCTCTTGAAGGGTTACATTGGTGTTAGGTAGAACTTTCTTTTTTAGAACATCTCCTAAAGTGTTGTTCTTACGGTACGTGATGATGGCTACGTGAGGCTACACCATTGAGGTCAGGATCATCCTCAATGTAATGCCAATGCCTTCTTATACTGTCGTTGATACATTTATTCATGTTCGTGTTTTGAAAAGAAAATGCAAATCTTTTAGGTCTCGTGCGAGGGTTCTTTTTACTTTTTAATAGCTGTAGCTGATCTCTACAGGATACTTTCTCTAGAGCCTTGGTGACCAAATCTCAGGGGTATTGTCTCTCTTCGAATCTATTGGCTAGTTCGGATGCTTGTTTTTTAAATAAATGTTCGGTGTTGTTGATTCTTCTAAGTCTAAGAAATTGGCTGTATGGGATACTATTTTTCACCTGTTGTGGATGGGAACTGTGGTAATGTAAAATGGAGTTGGTGGCCTGTGGTTTCCTGTACACGGAGGTAACGAGTTCATTACCAGATATGTCAACTAACATATCTAGGAACTCGATAACTAAACCCCCGAATTTGCTGGTAAAACTCATATTAACATTATTAGTGTCGTTCAAGTATTTCACAAAGTCATTAAAGTGGTCCTCAGACCCCTCCCAAATTATAAACACGTCATCGACGTATCTCAAATAATTTCTAATGTGCGAAATGAAAGGGTTACAGGTATGGAACACAATGTTCATCTCCATAAACGCAAGAAAAAGATTGGCGTAGGTGCATGATACGGGCGTACCCATCGCGGTACCGGTATTCTGCCCGTACCATGCATCCTCGAAAGTGAAAAAATTATTATTCAAAATAAATAACAAAGCTTCTTTAACAAAATCTCTTAAAGGCAAAGAATGACCAGTGAGCTCAAGGATGCGATCGATTGCCTCCACACCCGCATCATGGGGGATGCGGGTGTAGAGGCTCTCGACGTCCACTGATGCCAAAAAACAACCGGGACCAACATAACTATCTTTAAGGGCTAACAAAAAATCATTGGAATCTTTTAAATACGAAGGGAAACCATCCAGGAGGGGTCTGAGCAGGGGCTGGCTGGCAGATTTTAGCCTGGGGGGCAAGCACACGGCACTGGCCCTTGACTGGCAGGCTAGCGGCCCATCCTTCAAGAACCACTCTGGCCCTTACCTGGTATTACCCTCCCCAAATAAGTGCGGGAAAGGAAGATACCACATGCGCCACAGAATTATAGTATTGTGGCCAGTGTTCCCAGCCACGAAAAGCCCTTGTAATTGTCTTACCTCCGGATGAAATGTCTCAAGCCCCTGAGTGCTTCTTTAAACCTAGTGGTCTCTCACATGCTATATAGTATGTAATGAGAGCTATCCCAGGATATATATCTATTGGATTAAAGGGAACCTAGCTCAGGTGCACAGCATAGTACCTTAGGGTGCCTTTACACAGAGAGATTTATCTGACAGATGTTTGAAGCCAAAGCCAGGAACAGACTATAAGCAGAGAACAGGTAATAAAGGAAGAACTGAGATTTCTCCTCTTTTCAACTCCATTCCTGGCTTTGGCTTCAAAAATCTGTCAGCTAAATCTGTCTGTGTGAATGCACCAGGGTTAAGGTACCATGCTGTGTACCCGGTGACCCTGTTATCAGTGCTGTAATCATTTACAATGCCCTTCTGGTTCTCTTATCATGTTACAACCATCAGCCCTGAATCTCTACAGCACCAGCTGTTATCAGAGGAGGTACTACAACTCCCAGCATATCCTGAGGGCTGCAGACTGTCAGTAAATGCTAGAAGTTGTAGTGTTTGCAGCTGTTGTACTTGGAGGATTCTTGGTGTATTGTGTACTGGAGGCTTTGTGGGAGATCAGAATACATAGTTCTGTGGGGGCTCAGTATGTGGATGTGACCCCAGAACAGAACTGATACCGTTATATACCGTTACTGACCAAATCAAATACACCAGTATATAAGAAACATATATTATCACTGTGACCACAACCATTACCACCGTATACTAACTAATACCACCATACCATAACTGAGATCCAGTATAGCCAGACCAATAATACCAGTATAAAAGAAACAAATATCACAACCCCTTCACCACCGCCGCCATTACTAACTAACATCCACTGTACAAATACCAGGATCATCCACATAGAACATGGGTCTCAAACTCGCGGCCCTCCAGCTGTTGCAAAACTACAATTCCCATCATGCCTGGGACAGCCAAAGCTTTGCTTTGGCTGTCCCAGGCATGATGAGAATTGTAGTTTTGCAACAGCTGGAGGGCCGCGAGTTTGAGACCCCTGCCATAGAAGGTTCTCATTATTAAAATGTGTCTGCTGGTCGAGATATCATGTGTAATCGAAACATAATGAGCATAATGAGCTGCTAGATAGCCACTTCCTACTATCTATCTATCTCCTATCTATCTCCTATCTATCTATCTCCTATCTATCTCCTATCTATCTATCTATCTATCTATCTATCTATCTCCTATCTATCTATCTATCTCCCATCTATCTATCTATCTCCCATCTATCTATCTATCTCCTATCTATCTATCTATCTATCTATCTATCTATCTATCTATCTATCTATCTATCTATCTCCTATCTCCTATCTATCTATCTATCTATCTATCTATCTCCCATCTATCTATCTATCTCCTATCTATCTATCTATCTATCTATCTATCTATCTATCATCTATCTATCTATCTATCTATCTATCTCCTATCTATCTCCTATCTATCTATCTATCTATCTATCTATCTATCTCCTATCTATCTATCTATCTATCTATCTATCTATCTATCTCCTATCTATCTATCTATCTATCTATCTATCCATCTATCTCCTATCTATCTATCTATCTATCTATCTATCTATCTATCTATCTATCTCCTATCTATCTCTCTATCTCTCTATCTATCTATCTATCTATCTATCTATCTCCTATCTATCTATCTCCTATCTATCTCCTATCTATCTATCTATCTATCTATCTATCTCCTATCTATCTATCTATCTATCTATCTATCTATCTCCTATCTATCTATCTATCTATCTATCTATCTATCTATCTATCTATCTATCTCCTATCTATCTCAGGTATAAGAACACTGACAATAGAACACAGTTGTCAAACTCCGTCCCTCCAGTTGTTACAAAACTACAAATCCCATCATGACTGGACAGATAAAGCATGACGGGAATTGTAGTTTTGCAACACTTGGAGGGACGGAGTTTGACACCCCTGATAAGTTATAAGACCTTATAAATGATTATAGTGCAGTTACATTCAGTGACTCACAGTAGGCGTCTTCTCTGCATGAAGAGACGTCCACTTTTCTTTTTCTTCTCCATCTGGCTCCGGCCATCATGAAGGCTTCTCTGGCCATGACTCCTCTCCACGGGATCTGCCAGACAGACATTTTAGGCTTCTTGCTCCAGCAACATCCTCATTTGTACATCCCTCCATATAGAATGCCCCCCCCCCCCCCGCTGCACATCTCTCCATATAGAAAAGCCCCCCTGCTGTACATTCCCCATATAGAATAGCCCCCCTGCTGTACATCCCTCCATATAGAATAGCCCCCCCCCAGTGCACATCTCTCCATATAGAAAAGCCCCTCTGTGCATCCCCCATATAGAATAGCCCCCCCCCCCCCTGTTCATTCTCCCTTATAGAATAGCCCCCGGGTTCATTCTCCCTTATAAAATAGCCCCCCTGTGCATCCCCCTTATAGAATAGCCCCCCTGTGCATCACCCTTATAGAATATCCCCCGTGCATCCCCCCTTATAGAATAGCCCCCCCTGTGCATTCTCCCTTATAGAATAGCCCCCCCCCCTGTGCACCCCCCCTTATAGAATAGTCCCCCCTGTGCATTCTCCCTTATAGAATAGCCCCCCCTGTGCATCCCCCTTAAATAATAGCCCCCCTGTGCATCCCCCCTCATAGAATAGCCCCCCTAAGCATCCCCCCTAATAGAATAGCCCCCCTGTGCATCCCCCCTCATAGAATAGCTCCCCTAAGCATCCCCCCTAATAGAATAGCCCCCCTGTGCATCCCCCATATAGAATAGCCCCCTGTGTATTCCCCTATGTAGAATAGCTCCCCTAAGCATCCCCCCTAATAGAATAGCCCCCCTGTGCATCCCCCCTCATAGAACAGCCCCCCTAAGCATCCCCCATGTCCATCCCCCCTAATAGAATAGCCCCCTGTGCATCTTCCCTCATAGAATAGCCCCCCTGTGCATCCCCCCTAATAGAATAGCCCCCCTGTGCATCCCCCCTAATAGAATAGCCCCCCTGTGCATCCCCCCTAATAGAATAGCCCCCCTGTGCATCCCCACTCATAGAACAGCCCCCCTAAGCATTCCCCCTCATAGAATAGCCCCCCTAAGCATCCCCCCTAATAGAATAGCCCCCCTGTCCATCCCCCCTAATAGAATAGCCCCCCTGTGCATCCCCCCTAATAGAATAGCCCCCCTGTGCATCCACCCTAATAGAATAGCCCCCCTGTGCATCCACCCTAATAGAATAGCCCCCCTGTGCATCCACCCTAATAGAATAGCCCCCCTGTGCATCCACCCTAATAGAATAGCCCCCTGTGCATCCACCCTAATAGAATAGCCCCCTGTGCATCCCCCTAATAGAATAGCCCCCCTGTGCATCCCCCCCTAATAGAATAGCCCCCCTGTGCATCCCCCCTCATAGAATAGCCCCCCTGTGCATCCCCCCTCATAGAATAGCCCCCCTGTGCATCCCCCCTCATAGAATAGCCCCCCTGTGCATCCCCCTAATAGAATAGCCCCCTGTGCATCCACCCTAATAGAATAGCCCCCCCTGTGCATCCACCCTCATAGAATAGCCCCCCCTGTGCATCCACCCTCATAGAATAGCCCCCCTGTGCATCCTCCCTGAAGGGGTTTAAAAAAAAAATAAGAAAAACAACTCACCTCTCCTCGGGCCGGATCTTCAATCTGCAGCAGCTTCTCCCTGCTGCTGCAGCACGGCGGCTCCTCTCTCCGCTCTCAGGTCCTCAGCGGCGCGTCAGGGAAGTGACGTCACCGCTGGGGACCTGATGTAGGTGCCTGCAGACGTGCCTGCGCGCGGCACGTCTGCAGCTACTGAAGGGGAACAGGCGGCCTGAAAGAGACTGAGGGAATAGCGCGGCGGCCGGCCGCGCTATTCTTTCAGTCTCAATTATAGCAGAGGGTCGGCCACGGGTCGCGGCCCACTCATTGGTGGGGAAGACCAGCCCGGGGGGCACATGCCCCCTTGCCCCCCGGCCCAGCCCGCCCCTGGGTCTGAGTAACCAGTCCAGGTATTGAGAGATCCCCTCGGTAGCCGATCCAATGGCGGATACAATAGGGCGACCGGGGGGTCTCTCAAGATATTTATGTACCTTTGGAAGAAAGTACCATTTAGGTACTCTAGGTGACTCAATAAGCAATTTTTCAGCAACTTTTTCAGTTATGGCTCCTTTACGTACATGTATATTGAGTAATGATCTCAGTTTCTCTACAGTTCTTTTAGTAGGATCATGTGTGACTAGGGTATAGACCCGTCTATCGTTGAGCCGACGGTGGGCCTCCTTGCTGTAATATGCAGCGGACAGGACCACCGTAGCTCCGCCCTTATCGGCCTTAGTGATGGTGAGGTCAGGCCGATTTCTTAACCACTCAATGGCTTTGCTTTCTCTGTCAGTAAAATTGCTTTTGTTAGCAGGATAGATTAGGGACCGAACATCCTGTAATACAGCCTTAGTGAAACATTCCATTGCCCCGCCAGGGGCTATAGTGGGGCTGAAAGTAGAGGCATTACCACCTGTAAAAGGATTAGACATATGAACAAGATCACTCTCACCATTAAATTCCGTTTCACAATCCGCCAACAATCTAATACATTGAATATCTTGTGTAGAAAAACTATCAGGGACTATAAACCCTAGAGGGCCCACCGAAAACCTTCTTATTAGACCAGGGTGTTCTTTGCTCTTAAATTTATTGTTAGAGAAATATTTATGCAAATTAACCCTTCTCAGGGCTTTGTAAAAATCTATCTCAAAGGAAGTAAACAAAAAATTTTCTGAAATGCCAAAATTGTATCCTTTCGAGAGCATATCTGTACACTCAGATGGTAAATCTACTCCCGAGATATTAAACACATTTGTTGGTCTAGTTAGTCCCTCCACGAGACTTGCTTGAAGGGCCTTTTTCCTTTCCATCCGGGCTTTCCTCTTTGTGCCCCCATGCCTGGTGCATTTCCTAAAGGGACAACGGTTCCTGGTGTACGTCCAGTGGCGGCTGATGCAGAGCGGCCTGCCCCATTATCGTCTGAGAGACTCGTATCCGAGTCCGTAGTCCAAAATTCAGATGGGGGTCTGCGTCTCCCTTTGGTGCGTTTTTGCCGGCGTGGGTTCCACTCAAAAACCCGATTATTCTCATAATCTGATTTATCGCGGAGAAATTTGTCTCTTTTGCGTTCCTTCGTTTCAACCTGCAAAAGGAGCAACTTTTTATCCAACTTTTTATTGAATAAGGCAATATGACTTTCAGATGAACGGGTGCGTTGTTCAATACGCGCTTTGCATAGCTCGGCTGTGATGTCCTCATATTCCTTGCGGTTTCTGTCCAATATGAGTCCGAGGAGATTCATGGAATGGATCCCGTGAGCTGCTTGCCACTCACGCATGAACTCCTCATCCTCTTGGTATTGCACCGGACTTTTATAGGATCTCAGTCCTCTTGGTGCGCGGCTGCTATCAATGTATGACTGCAGTGAGTTAATTGTCCACCAATGTAACCCTTCAAGAGAACTGGCTTAACAAGACTAATATTGTAGGAAACAGGAGATGCGGGCAGTGCGCTTACTGTTGCCAGATGCACCCCGTGTCTTTTGTTTGCCTTAATGGCAAAGAGTGCTTTATCAATGAGTTTATTACATGTAAAAGCACCTTTGTGGTGTACTCTATTTTCTGTCCGTGCGGACGCTTCTATGTCGGCAAGACAAAAAGAGCCCTTAGTACAAGATATAAGGAGCACTGCTATTCCATCAAGACAGGCAAGGGCGTACCTAGGTTAATTTCTCATGTCAGAGAGGTGCATGGCGGGAATACTAAGATACTGCAGTTCTTAGGTTTAGAACGAGTTTTTTGTAATAGAGAAGGCGGAGATCGCCATCAACGCTTACTCCAGAGGGAGTCCATATGGATAAGCAGATTACATGCTACAGGACCCCTAGGTCTTAATGAACGTAACAACTTTGGATCTTTTCTGTAACAATTGTTTTTAAATGGTGTTTTAACTTTTTGCACTCATTGTTGTTACCTATTTATACATGACCCTCCCCCGGCAGTGACGTCCGTGGGCCTGACGAAACTTGCAAACGCAAGTGAAACAGTCTGTCGCCTTGACGCACCTGCTTCCACCTCCCTCCCCGTGATCCATGCTGTATTGAACCCCGAATAAACTGGATAATGTGCTTCAGCAAATGGTGAGTGCTAGCTCTTTCTTCTTTTTTGGACTGGATAACTACTATAATACTGCTTCTATATACAAGAATATAACTACTATAATACTGCCCCTATATACAAAAATATAACTAATATAATACTGCTCCTATATACAAGAATATAACTAATATAATACTGCTCCTATATACAAGTCTGCCTGAGTTACCCCCGCACCTGATCCATCTACCCCTCCCTGTGATGTCGAGCTGAATTAAAGCCGTTGATATACAAGAACCTTTTATCGGTGAGTGCTTTGACATTTATCTCCTTTCATTCATTTGATCCTCTCCTCTACCGGAGCACCACCGGCAAGGCAATATATATGTATCCGAAGTTCCGCTATTGTTCCATGTAGCTGTGTTTAGTGGTTACTACATAGTGTCAGTTAGTGCCGGCTACTATATCTCTGTCTCTGGCATAACTACTATAATACTGCTCCTATATACAAGAATATAACTACTATAATACTGCTCCTATGTACAAGAATATAACTACTATAATGCTGCTCCTATATACAAGAATATAACTACTATAATACTGCTCCTATATACAAGAATATAACTACTATAATACTGCCTCCTATATACAAGAATATATCTACTATAATACTGCCCCTATATACAGGAATATAGCTACTATAATACTGCTCCTATATACAGGAATATAACTACTATAATACTGCTCCTATGTACAAGAATATAACTACTATAATACTGCCTCCTATATACAAGAATATAACTACTATAATACTGCTCCTATGTACAAGAATATAACTACTATAATACTACTCCTATATACAAGAATACAACTACTATAATACTGCTCCTATATACAAGAATATAACTACTATAATACTGCTCCTATATACAAGAATATACCTACTATAATACTGCTCCTATATACAAGAATATAACTTCTATAATACTGCTCCTATACACAAGAATATAACTACTATAATACTGCTCCTATATACAAGAATATAACTTCTATAATACTGCTCCTATACACAAGAATAGAACTACTATAATACTGCTCCTATATACAAGAATATAACTTCTATAATACTGCTCCTATACACAAGAATACAACTACTATAATACTGCTCCTATATACAAGTATATAACTACTATAATACTGCTCCTATATACAAGAATACAACTACTATAATACTGCTCCTATATACAAGAATATAACTACTATAATACTGCTCCTATATACAAGAATATAACTTCTATAATACTGCTCCTATACACAAGAATATAACTACTATAATACTGCTCCTATATACAAGAATATAACTTCTATAATACTGCTCCTATACACAAGAATAGAACTACTATAATACTGCTCCTATATACAAGAATATAACTTCTATAATACTGCTCCTATACACAAGAATACAACTACTATAATACTGCCTCCAATGTACAAGAATATAACTGCTATATCCCTGTTTTTTTTTATCAGTGTGCCGTGATATATTTGGAGTTAGTGGTATATTTTGTGGGTGCCTTCTGCAGGTTTATAATACACATTGTGAGGATGGTTTATCATACTGCTGGTTTGTATAAGAGCAGTTGGTTTCTGGGTGTGCACTTATTTTTAGCAGCGCAGTTTCTCAGCGTTTTCTTGAGCATTCTGTGCACAGTTCAAGTAGAATTTGTTCAATAGGAACTTGACCCGAGTCTGGCGGCTTCGACCTCGTCTCGCTTTAATCAGAGTCTCGCGGCTCGGCTTGTTTTCCAGCACTTGAGAGCCAAACAGTCTGAATAATGAAGACAACTCAGACCAGATTCAAGTGTTGAGCTATAATCATATTTGTGCAGACTTTTTTATGGAATGTATTTCTGTTTATTTGCCTCGGTTAACTCTTACGTTATATCACTCTTACATCATGGCACACACCATTAACTTTTATAGGAATCTGTCAGCTGTATACGATGCTCCGAGCTGCAGACATGGGCAGATAACCTATATGACAATATAACAAATGATACATGTCTTTTAGCTGATGTTTGTATATAAAGTTATAAAATTATGGTTTCCTTCCAAGCTCAGAAGTTCTTAAGGCTGGACTGAGCTTCGGCATGCATGCCTACTCCCTCCCCCACCCTTCCCTACCATGGCATGATTGATGTACAACACTCAGTGCTGGAAGTCAATCAGGGAAAGGTGGGGGAGGGAGCATACATGCATGTTGACGCTCAGCCCTCTACAGCTATTGAGCTTATAATGAAAACATAATTTTATATCTCTGCAAAGAGCCATCAGCTAAGCAGTAGGTATAGTGGAAAAAAATGAAAGTTATAGCAGTCAGACAATCTTTTTTATAAATATATTTTTACATACTAAAAAAGTGCACAAATTGGGTATTGGTGTAATTGTACTTAACATTTTTTATATTTCAGGGGGTGGGACCAGAGCTTGGCTGTTTGTCAGTAGTAAACATAGAAGACTTCCCACCTTACCTAACATTTTACAGTACATCACATACTCTCTGCTAGGCCATGACATATTGCTAGTGAAACTGCACCAAACAAGCAGGCACTCTACTGAGGGATAATTTACACACTATATAAGCCATTGTGGGAGGATGAGTTACTGATGCACTTGCTATGCAAGGTGCCATGAGCAGAAAGGAACTAAAGATTATTGGCAAAACCAGGAAATTGTTGCATTACGGCTGAGATGAAGGAGAAGCCTTGATTTACCTTGCATGAACAGTCATGCATGCATTACGGCTGAGATGAGAGAGAAGCCTTGATTTAACTTGCATGAACCGGCTCTCCAGACACCTACACTCTCTCCTACAAATACCACATGTAAGCCTCACCCCTACTTCCTGTGTTCTGTCCCTGTCTCTTTGTTACTAGAGACAGATCTCATTTACCTTTATCTCCTCACCAACTGAAGAGTAAGACACCTAGTGGTCATTGTATGACTTTGGAGCTGTTTTCTTTTCATTGTAAGGATTCATTTATTATTAAATCATCTGATTTACCAATATATCACAGATCACATGGAGGAAAGTTGTCTGAAATGACAGTCACTATTTAAGATAGAAGCTAATCAAATTGCCTGTAACACATTGGTTGTAAAGCCTATGATAATGGCAAAGCTTCTGTTTTAAAGGGGTTATCCAGGAAAAAACATGGACACTTTCTTCCAGAGACAGCACCACTCTTGTCTCCAGTTTGGGTGCAGGTTTTGCAACTCAGTTCCATTGAAGTGGATGGAGCCTAATTGCACACCACACCTGAACTAGAGACTAGAGTGGTGCTGTCTCTGGAAAAAAGTGGCCATGTTTTTCTTACTCTGGATAACCCCTTTAAGGGATCCACCATAGGGTGGGGTATAGACTGCAACTTCTGCAGTCCCTATGGTGAGAATATGACTCATGGTGCACACTTGTCTATGGGTAGGTATTGGGTGTACACCATATAAATTATCTTCCCACCTGTTCCCGCATCCCGATCACCTGTGAATAAAACTCTGAAAAGATTAGCCCGGCCTGAAATAAATCTGCCAAACTTATATCCAAAGTTATGATGAGAAAATAAGTGAGCAAACATAAAGGCGTCTATAGATGACGCCGACGACAGATGTAAATCATTGCAGATGGTTGTCACAGTCTCCGGAGAGATCCCCGGCCAAATTCATCAAGGAACCTTCATTTTTTTTGTCAAAATCTAAAAAGAAGCAGATGTGTAGAGTAAGTGTAATAAATCAAAAATGTGGCCAAATCAATAGACAAGATGGTAGAAGTGACAGTCAAATTACAGCGTCGCCGCAGCTTTAAGATTAGCTCAGTATCAAGTGTGTCATTACACAATGGTGTCTACTATAGTCAAGGTGATCCTTGCATTGGAATGAATAGAATTATAAAGGGAAATTGCACCATTTTTATACTTCCTGATGACATTGAGTTTTATTGTGTATTAGCCTCATGTCACACCCAGACTTATGACATACAGGGCCGGCCTTAGGGTTGATGGCGCCCCTGTGTGAAATTTGCTTTTGGCGCCCCCACCCCCACACCCCTGTGCTCCCCCATAGTAATCCCCCTGTGCTCCCCATAGTAATCCCCCCCTGTGCTCCCCATAGAATTGCCCCCTGTGCTCCCCTATAGTAATCCCCCTGTGCACCCCATAGTAATTCCCCCGTGCTCCTCCATAGTAATCCCCCCTGTGCTCCTTATAGTAATTCCCCCCTGTGCTCCCCCATAGTAATCCCCCCGTGCTCCCCATAGTAATTCTCCTGTTCTCATCCATAGTAATCCCCCCCTGTGCTCCCCATAGTAATCCCCCCTGTGCTCCCCCATAATAATCCCCCCCCTGTGCTCCCCATAGTTATTCCCTCCTGTGCTCCCCCATAGTAATCCCCCTATGCTCCCCCATAGTAATCCCCCCCTGTGCTCCCCATAGTTATTCCCTCCTGTGCTCCCCCATATTAATCCCCCTATGCTCCCCCGTAGTAATCCCCCCCTGTGCTCTCTTCTCCTCTCCTCCGGTACAGACATCGCATCAGAGACGCTGCCTGTATCGGAGTGCAGCGCTCACCCGGGACAGTTGTCCTGGATTCCTGGGATGCCCCTGCAGCTGTCGCGCCCACTGAAGGCTCTTCTGAACCTCTAGTGGGCCTGTCCGACATTAAGTTAACCCGGCGACGCCCCCTTTGATTGATGGGTTGATGCGCCCTGTGCGGTTGCACAGGTCGCACCTCCCTAAGGCCGGCCCTGATGACATACAGCACATAAGGGTCAATGTATGACCCATGTAAGAGCTATAAGACATGACTAGGAGTAGTAGCCAAATTAAAATGAGGACTAGCCCTACATCAGTAGAGAACTGTACAAGATGCCGCAGATCTGGGGGGTATTGATTATCATTGGGGAGATCCAGATCTGTGTATTCCATTAACATGGGAAAAAATTATGCAAATTATATCTACTCTGGTAGGAAGAAAATGGTCTTTAGCACCACCTATAGGTAGCTACCCTGTAAGGCAATGTCTGACTCATGTCACAGCTATGAGTTTAACCCTTAGAGGACCCGGACAATTTCAATTTTTGCATTTTCGTTTTTTCCTCCTTGTGCTTAAAAGTCCATAGCATTCGCATTTTTCCACCTAGAAACCCACATGAGCCCTTATTTTTTGGGTCACTAATTGTACTTTGCATTGACAGGCTGAATTTTTTTATAAAGTACACTGCAAAACCAGAAAAAAATTCAAAGTGTGGTGAAATGGAAAAAAAAAGCATTTCTTTTATTTGTGGGGTGTTCGTTTTTACACTGTTCGCCCTGGGGTAAAACTGACTTGTTATGCATGTTCCTCAAGTCGTTACGATTACAACGATATGAAACATGTATAACTTTCATTGGAGATAGATAGATAGATAGGAGATAGATAGATAGATAGGAGATAGATAGATAGATAGATAGATAGGAGATAGATAGATAGATAGATAGATAGATAGATAGATAGATAGATAGATAGGAGATAGATAGATAGATAGATAGATAGATAGGAGATAGATAGATAGATAGATAGATAGGAGATAGATAGATAGATAGATAGATAGATAGATAGATAGGCGATAGATAATAGATAGATAGGAGATAGATAGATAGATAGATAGATAGATAGATAGATAGATAGATAGATAGATAGGAGATAGATAGATAGATAGATAGATAGATAGATAGGAGATAGATAGATAGATAGATAGATAGATAGGAGATAGATAGATAGATAGATAGGCGATAGATAATAGATAGATAGGAGATAGATAGATAGATAGATAGATAGATAGATAGATAGATAGGAGATAGATAGATAGATAGATAATAGATAGGAGATAGATAGGAGATAGATAGATAGATAGATAGATAGATAGATAGATAGATAGATAGGAGATAGATAGATAGATAGATAGATAGATAATAGATAGGAGATAGATAGGAGATAGATAGATAGATAGGAGATAGATAGATAGATAGGAGATAGATAGATATAGATAGATAGATAGATAGATAGGAGATAGATAGATAGGCGATAGATAATAGATAGATAGATAGGAGATAGATAGATAGATAGATAGATAGGAGATAGATAGATAGATAGATAGATAGATAATAGATAGGAGATAGATAGGAGATAGATAGATAGATAGGAGATAGATAGATAGATAGATAGATAGATAGATAGATAGATAGATAGATAGATAGATAGATAGGAGATAGATAGATAGATAGATAGATAGATAGATAGATAGATAGATAGATAGATAGGAGATAGATAGATAGGAGATAGATAGATAGATAGATAAATAGGAGATAGATAGATAATAGATAGATGATATATAAATAGATTGATGCATAGATAGATATGATTATTTTATATATTCCTCCTGTATTACCTGTGGCAGGAAGTGCAGCTGTGAGGCTTTTAGCAGCTTTCAGTCTCGGTGCGGCCGCTGTGCGTGTAGCAGACGTGGCGCTTGGATATAAACTGTATTTATTGAACCTGTAACCTGCTCCCTTTACATTGATTTACTGCAGATATAAAGTGTGTATATAAGAGCTGGGCTGACGCCACCGCCGGATCTTTAATTAAAGCCGTATCTGAAGTGTTCACTGCTCAGAACATCTTCACATCCAAATGTCACATGTGGGAGCGAGACCTGACGACGCAGTCACGTTGACTTTCCATCGTTGCAGATGGGGAAACAGATTAGATTTTTTTCTTCTTTAGTTTAGTGAGTGACTTAAAGCCTTATTTTTTATACAACTAATGCTCCTCTTAAGCAGAAGTGTCCATAGAACACTAGATAATTGTTCTTTTTAAAATATTTAGCTTTTTTTTTACCCCCTAAAAATTCCAGCAAAACTAGTTTTCAGCTTACTTCCTGTTGTTAGGCTTAGTCTGTCTCAATATACAAAGACATTAAGAGAGGAGGTGGGGCTTAGCTTGTGCTATGTGTAGGAGAGAGCATGGACTATGTGACATCAAGCTAAGTCTGTGTGCATATTCCAGAGAGTCCACACTGTGCCTGAAAGGCAAATCTAGTCGTTCCTATTATAATTCTAGCTGATCCTTGTCTATCTTTTCATTATAATCAGATGGATACTGCTTATGACCAGGGCTGCTTTTATGATGTAAACTTTCTTGGCTGTAATCAGTTCACTAGGAGATGCTGAGCTCCAAACACCCCCAAAAAGCAAATTTTTTAGTGTGTCCCCACTTCTTTAAACCAAGTTATCTAGCACCTTAGTGCTGTCAGTCAACTGAAGTGTATAGGGGAGATATAGGGGAATATTTTTGAAAGGGTGAATTATACACCTGGTGTAAACTGCCCACAGCAACCAATCACAGCTCAGCTTTCAGCTCTGGTAAAATATAAGAGGTGCTGTGATTGGTTGCTGTGGGAAGTTTACACCAGGTGTATATTTACACCCTTTCATAAATCTCCCCCTATATGTACAAATACGTATATATGCACGTAAACGTACATTACAGTAAGTATTAGGAATTTATTAAAGGGGTATTCCGCCCAAAGTAAACATTTAATATGTTGCTGCCCTGGTGCAGAACATAACAAACATTTTTTTCTTACCTCTCGGGTTTCTCCCGCTGTTCTCCTATACCATCTTCGGGTCCTGGCTAAATGATCCTATCTCCCATTTCAAGATGGTCTCCTCTGATGGTGACAGCCTGCTCAGCCAATCACTCGCTGAGATGGGACAGCACCATGGCCAGTGATTGGCTGAGTGGGCTGTCACCTCCAGATGTGTCCATCCTGGAAGTGGAGATGGGCTCGTTCAGCCAAGGACTGAGGATGACAATGAAGATGAAGATAGGCTGTTTGTTATGTTCTGTACCAGGACAGCAACATATTAAAAGTTTACTTTGGGTGGAATACCCCTTTAAATCAATGTATAAGCATAGAAAGTCTCAGTTTCCTTAGTACCCCTTTCAAGTGTCAAGAAGCTGAAATGCAAAATACACTGAATAGGCTGCTTTTATACACTGCTGAAAAAAATAAAGGGAAGACATGCTGCGTTTACACGGAGCGATAATTCGCCCAATCGATCGTTTAAAGATTTTGAAGCAACAATTTGTTTTTTTATAACGACCAATAAATCGTTAGAAAATTCGTAAGAAAAATCCTTATTGCGATCGTTTTTAAGATGGCTTTAAGCCCATCTTTCCCAGAGTGAATCTTTGAAAGACTGTTTACACGAAGCGATCAGCAAATTTTTAGCGAACGACAAACGACAATTTGAGAACATGTTAGAAGATCAAAATGAACGATTTCTGACTCTTTGCTTGGTTGTTTGCTGTGTTTACACGGAACGATTATCGCTCAAATACGATCGTTATTGCGAAAATTTGAACGATAATCGTTCCGTGTAAATGCAGCATTAAACAACACAATATAACTCCAAGTAGATCAAACTTCTGTGAAATCAAACTGTCCACTTATGGTACTTTTACACGGAGCGATAATTCGCACGATTAACGATTTTGAATGAACGATTTTTTTTTTATGACGATCAGCGTTTAGACGGAACGATACATTGTACGGAAAAATCGTTATGCGATCGTTTAAGCCCATCTCACACATAGGTGAAATCGTTGAAAGAATGTTTACACGGAACGATCTGCGATTTTTTTGCGAACGACCAACGGTAATTTGAGAACATGTTGAAAGATCAAAATGAACGATTTCTCGCTCGTCGTTTGATCGTTCGCTGCGTTTACACGTACGATTATCGTTCGAATTCGATCGTTATCGTGCAAATTCGAATGATAAATCGTTCCGTGTGAAAGGACCATTAGGACTCAACACTGATTGACAATCAATTTCACCTGCAATTAGCAAAACACACTCAGGTTTAGACCACAGACCACTTCTTAGTACCTATGCTTTCTGGCTGATGTTTTGGTCTTTTTTAAATGTTGGTGGTGCTTTCACACTCGTGGTAGCATGAGACGACCTCTACAACCCACACAGGTGGCTCAGGTAGTGCAGCTTATCCAGGATGGCACATCAATGTAACTGTGACAAGAAGGTTTGCTGTGTCTGTCAGTGTGAAGGCGCTACAAGGAGACAGGCCAGTACACCAGGAGACGTGGAGGAGGCCATAGGAGGGCAATAAGTCAGCAACAGGACCACTACCCCTGCTTTGTGCCTGTGCTTGTTCCTGTTATGTGTTAGACCTATCATATTATATGGTCCACTATAAGTTTCCGCCATATTGAAAAGAAATAAACAATTACAAGTTGAAAGAATATCCCAGGGGAGACATAGCTGCTTTAGTCATCTCAGTTCACGTATTATGCATAGCCGGGTGACGCCTGATCCCTTCCACTTTCCAGCTTGTATTGGTGTCAGTCTTCACTGCAGTTCTTGCATTCTATTTGTGAACCAGGAGGTTGGGGTAGAACAAAGCTACAGAGTCTGGAATTTTCTACAGTGAACATTCCCTTGCTGTTTCCCAGGCGATGGCTATTATATAGGAAAGGTCAATGTATATATTGTGAGAGCCTTGACTGAGGCCGTCCATCCACCTGACCCTTAAGATTCACATTCCCCGACATCCATTAAGTAGAACATCTGAAATGTCTAAGAAAAAAACAAAACAAAAAACTTCTGGGTCATTTAATAGAAGAAATCTGTTGTTTTTCAGAGGAGCCGCATCTTTTCAATTAGAAAGCGCTGGCCATTGTTAAGATGATCAATGAGAAGGTGCGAGAAGAGTCGCGTCCTTGGATTTCCGCAGCCTCTTCAATCAGCGCAGCGGCCACCGGAGACGATGAGACTAATTCTCTAATAAAAACCCAGCACTAATATTTCTTCAGCCGCAGACAAATCGTAATAAATCCCAAGTAAATACAAGTCCCTCCGTCGTCCTCTTCTGTCAAGGCATGTTAAAAATCCTCCTCCTCTGCTCCTAGTTATATCTGCATCTGCAAAAGCTGGGGAACATCCAATATGGCTGATGGTTCTTAAAGGGGTTGTCATCTAACTTTCCTGGAGCTCTGAATGCCTACTTATAGTCATACATCCTATACAAGTCCAGTATTGAAGGGTAACATCCTTGTGCTATTAGGAAGAAACATTCACAGAGAGAGACTAATTCATTATGATGCTCTGCTGATTTCTCTAAATGAACTGTTTGGTCTTTGCCATGTGATCAGCATTACCAGGCTTCATCATGTGATCAGCATTACCAGGCTTCATCATGTGATCAGCATTACCAAGCTTCATCATGTGATCAGCATTACCAGGCTTCATCGTGTGATCAGCATTACCAGGCTTCATCGTGTGATCAGCATTACCAGGCTTCATCGTGTGATCAGCATTACCAGGCTTCATCGTGTGATCAGCATTACCAGGCTTCATCGTGTGATCAGCATTACCAGGCTTCATCATGTGATCAGAATTACTATGCTTCCTCATGTGATCAGCATTCCTAGGCTTCCTCATGGGATCAGCATTACCAGGCTTTCTCATGTGATCAGCATTACCAGGCTTCATCATGCAGTCAGCATTACTGACTGCATTACTGGGTTTCATCATGTGATCAGCATTACCAGGCTTCATCATGTGATCAGCATTACCAGGCTTCATCATGTGATCAGCATTACCAGGCTTCATCATGTGATCAGCATTACCAGGCTTCATCATGTGATCAGCATTACCGGGCTTTATTGTGTGATCAGCATTACCAGGCTTCATCTAAGGTATTTTTCTTATTCATAAATGATCCGATGAAGCCTGATCATGCTGATCACATGATGAAGCCCGGTAATGCTGATCACATGATGAAGCCCGGTAAGGCTGATCACATGATAAAGCCAGGTAATGCTGATCACATGATGAAGCCTGGTAATGCCAATCACATGATGAAGCCCGGTAATGCTGATCACATGATGAAGCCCGGTAATGCTGATCACATGATGAAGCCCGGTAATGCTGATCACATGATGAAGCCCGGTAATGCTGGTCACATGATGAAGACCAGTAATGCTGCTCACATGAGGAAGCCTGGTAATGCTGATCACATGATGAAGCCTGGTAATGCTGGTCACATATTGAAGCCTGGTAAAGTTGATCACATGATGAAGCCTGGTAATGCTGGTCACATGATTAAACCTAGTAATGCTGATCACATGATAAAGCCTGGTAATGCTGGTCACACGATGAAGCCTGGTAATGCTGGTCACATGATGAAGCCTGGTAATGCTGATCACATTATAAAGTCTGGTAATGCTGAGATTCATTTTGGGTCCAATTTGGCCAATCTTACAGTTGTTTTTTGTTTCTGGTCTTAAAGAGTCTTTCCTCTAAATGCCCTCTACACGAGCATGGACTCCTATCAATAGCAGGTGTCCCCACTCCCGTATCATACACAGAGCTGCCATGTATACAGAACTGCCTCTTACCTCCAGGAGTCCAGGCTGCTCAGTACACAGGAGCAGGGATGAAACGCAATGATAAGCAAAGACAGCGCTCAGATGGCATGTGACTCCATGCTTTACATGGAGAAATCCTTTAAGCCAATGAAGAACCCTTGAGCGGAGATGGATTTGTCTTGCCGACTCTTGTTCGGAGTCATTAATGTAGCAGATGGGATGTCTGAAGTATCACACTCTTCTACACAAGACATCAAGAGCCGCCGAGACATCACTTCAAAGCATGAACCTTCCATTGTAACACCCAGAATCTAAACCCCTCCCCCCCCCCCCAACCAGGGACTCCGTACCACTAATATCTCTGCACTAAGACTCAATATCGCTCTTCACAAGTATGCAAATGAGAGGGCAGCGAGAGGTAAAAATTTACAAACGCTCCTCTAATAACTTATCCCGTCTTAGTCTTATATATAAGTTACCGCACAGAGGAGAGAAATCTCATCCGTCACTCGGCACCTTAGAGGATGAATGGGCGTAGTGAGGCCGCCCCAGCTGCCGCCATACGGGAAGCCTTCTGTGTGATCTACGTCTCGGCGCGGCGATTTATATACCTGACGGCGAAGCTAAAAGCAGAAATTGGGACGACATGAAAGTAAAATAAGATGAGAAAATTTACCATTTGTATTAGGCAGGATTCAAAAACACATCTATTTCCTGCTAAGACGACTCCGGGAACCGCGAACGGCGACGATTATGTGGAAATATGTCACACTGCGACGCCCCCGGCACCAAGTACCGTAATCCAATCTACTGGCGGCTACATACTGCAAGGAGCAAGGATTAAAGTAAGGGAAGGGGGGAGGAGGACAAAAAGTATGGGGCAAGTGAGAATATTATACCTGCTGCTGCCTGGAGATGGTGATAAATCGGTGATAATATATTATAGGTATGTGTGTGTGTGCGTATAAGGGGCAGTATAAGAGCAGTATAGCAGTTATACTTCTATACATAGGAGGCAGTATTATAGTAGATATATTATTGTAGGGAGCAGTATTATAGTAGTTATAATCCTGTATATATAGGAGCAGTGTTATAGTAGTTATATTCTTGTATATAGGGAGTAGTGTTATACTAGTTATATTCTTATATATAGGAGCAGTATTATAGTAGATATATTATTGTAGGGAGCAGTATTAAAGTAGTTATATTCTTGTATATAGGAGCAGTATTATAGTAGTTATATTCTTGTATATAGGAGCAGTATTATAGTAGTTATATTCTTGTATATAGGAGCAGTATTATAGTAGTTATATTCCTGTATATAGGAGCAGTATTATAGTAGTTATATTCTTGTATATAGGAGCAGTATTATAGTAGTTATATTCCTGTATTTAGGAGCAGTATTATAGTAGTTATATTCTTGTATATAGGGGCAGTATTATAGTAGTTATGGTTCAGGGAAGAAAAAGAGTGCTGCACCTCACACCTATGGCTGATACTTGTACCTCTCGGCTGCATTAACAACATCAGAATTCTGTATGTGAATTGATCAAGCCACACTGCCCCATGTACCGCGTGCAGGTATCTGATACACATGGGTCCCTACACTAAGTCCACACTGTGCCGGTCAGCGACCACCACCCCCGCAGGCGTGCACAGTCAGGGAAGGGAGGCCATGGAACGGCCCTGCAACCCCCATGCCACAGGACCAGACCCAAAAATGCCACACCAAAACCCAGCCAGCACCACCGGCGGAGGAAGCTGCCCCCAAACAGCACAAGTCTGGATAAGGTATTGCACTCACCATAGCTATCAAAGATAGAATGGGAAAGACAGGAGGGATTAAAACCATGAGCACTCAGGTGTCTCCTGCTAATTGCGGTCATGTGGGTCTCACCAGGAGGAGTGCAAAACACGGAGAAAAGAGAGAAACAAAATACGGTTCAGGGAAGAAAAAGAGTGCTGCACCTCACACCTATGGCTGATACTTGTACCTCTCGGCTGCATTAACAACATCAGAATTCTGTATGTGAATTGATCAAGCCACACTGCCCCATGTACCGCGTGCAGGTATCTGATACACATGGGTCCCTACACTAAGTCCACACTGTGCCGGTCAGCGACCACCACCCCCGCAGGCGTGCACAGTCAGGGAAGGGAGGCCATGGAACGGCCCTGCAACCCCCATGCCACAGGACCAGACCCAAAAATGCCACACCAAAACCCAGCCAGCACCACCGGCGGAGGAAGCTGCCCCCAAACAGCACAAGTCTGGATAAGGTATTGCACTCACCATAGCTATCAAAGATAGAATGGGACAGACAGGAGGGATTAAAACCATGAGCACTCAGGTGTCTCCTGCTAATTGCGGTCATGTGGGTCTCACCAGGAGGAGTGCAAAACACGGAGAAAAGAGAGAAACAAAATACGGTTCAGGGAAGAAAAAGAGTGCTGCACCTCACACCTATGGCTGATACTTGTACCTCTCGGCTGCATTAACAACATCAGAATTCTGTATGTGAATTGATCAAGCCACACTGCCCCATGTAACGCGTGCAGGTATCTGATACACATGGGTCCCTACACTAAGTCCACACTGTGCCGGTCAGCGACCACCACCCCCGCAGGCGTGCACAGTCAGGGAAGGGAGGCCATGGAACGGCCCTGCAACCCCCATGCCACAGGACCAGACCCAAAAATGCCACACCAAAACCCAGCCAGCACCACCGGCGGAGGAAGCTGCCCCCAAACAGCACAAGTCTGGATAAGGTATTGCACTCACCATAGCTATCAAAGATAGAATGGGACAGACAGGAGGGATTAAAACCATGAGCACTCAGGTGTCTCCTGCTAATTGCGGTCATGTGGGTCTCACCAGGAGGAGTGCAAAACACGGAGAAAAGAGAGAAACAAAATACGGTTCAGGGAAGAAAAAGAGTGCTGCACCTCACACCTATGGCTGATACTTGTACCTCTCGGCTGCATTAACAACATCAGAATTCTGTATGTGAATTGATCAAGCCACACTGCCCCATGTAACGCGTGCAGGTATCTGATACACATGGGTCCCTACACTAAGTCCACACTGTGCCGGTCAGCGACCACCACCCCCGCAGGCGTGCACAGTCAGGGAAGGGAGGCCATGAAACGGCCCTGCAACCCCCATGCCACAGGACCAGACCCAAAAATGCCACACCAAAACCCAGCCAGCACCACCGGCGGAGGAAGCTGCCCCCAAACAGCACAAGTCTGGATAAGGTATTGCACTCACCATAGCTATCAAAGATAGAATGGGACAGACAGGAGGGATTAAAACCATGAGCACTCAGGTGTCTCCTGCTAATTGCGGTCATGTGGGTCTCACCAGGAGGAGTGCAAAACACGGAGAAAAGAGAGAAACAAAATACGGTTCAGGGAAGAAAAAGAGTGCTGCACCTCACACCTATGGCTGATACTTGTACCTCTCGGCTGCATTAACAACATCAGAATTCTGTATGTGAATTGATCAAGCCACACTGCCCCATGTACCGCGTGCAGGTATCTGATACACATGGGTCCCTACACTAAGTCCACACTGTGCCGGTCAGCGACCACCACCCCCGCAGGCGTGCACAGTCAGGGAAGGGAGGCCATGGAACGGCCCTGCAACCCCCATGCCACAGGACCAGACCCAAAAATGCCACACCAAAACCCAGCCAGCACCACCGGCGGAGGAAGCTGCCCCCAAACAGCACAATTCTGGATAAGGTATTGCACTCACCATAGCTATCAAAGATAGAATGGGACAGACAGGAGGGATTAAAACCATGAGCACTCAGGCACGGTGACTGGCACGGTGTGGACTTAGTGTAGGGACCCATGTGTATCAGATACCGGCACGAGGTACATGGGGCAGTATGGCTTGATCAATTCATACACAAAATTCTGATGTGTTTTTTATTTAGCCTAGCGGCACTAGTATCATCCATAGGTGTGAGGTGCAGCACTCTGTTTCTTCCCTGAACCGCATTTTGTTTCTCTCTTTTCTCCGTGTTTTGCACTCCTCCTGGTGAGACCCACATGACCGCAATTAGCAGGAGACACCTGAGTGCACATGGTTTTAATCCCTCCTGTTTTTTTCCCATTCTGTTTGCTGCAGCTATGGTGAGTGTAATTCCTTATCCAGACTTGTGCTGCTTGGGGGCGACCTTCTCCGCCTGCGGTGCTGGCCGGGTTCTGGTGTGGTGTTTTTGGGTCTGGTCCTGTGGCATGGGGGTCGCAGGGCCGTCCCATGGCCCCCGTTCCCTGACTGTGCACGCCTGCGGGGTTGGTGGCCACTGACTGGCACGGTGTGGACTTAGTGTAGGGACCCATGTGTATCAGATACCTGCACGATGGTACATGGGGCAGTATGGCTTGATCAATTCATACACAAAATTCTGATGTGTTTTTTATTTAGCCTAGCGGCACTAGTATCATCCATAGGTGTGAGGTGCAGCACTCTGTTTCTTCCCTGAACCGCATTTTGTTTCTCTCTTTTCTTCGTGTTTTGCACTCCTCCTGGTGAGACCCACATGACCGCAATTAGCAGGAGACACCTGAGTGCACATGGTTTTAATCCCTCCTGTTTTTTTTCCCATTCTGTTTGCTGCAGCTATGGTGAGTGTAATTCCTTATCCAGACTTGTGCTGCTTGGGGGCGACCTTCTCCGCCTGCGGTGCTGGCCGGGTTCTGGTGTGGTGTTTTTGGGTCTGGTCCTGTGGCATGGGGGTCGCAGGGCCGTCCCATGGCCCCCGTTCCCTGACTGTGCACGCCTGCGGGGTTGGTGGCCACTGACTGGCACGGTGTGGACTTAGTGTAGGGACCCATGTGTATCAGATACCGGCACGAGGTACATGGGGCAGTATGGCTTGATCAATTCATACACAAAATTCTGATGTGTTTTTTATTTAGCCTAGCGGCACTAGTATCAGCCATAGGTGTGAGGTGCAGCACTCTGTTTCTTCCCTGAACCGCATTATAGTAGTTATATTCTTGTATATAGGAGCAGTATTATAGTAGTTATATTCTTGTATATAGGAGCAGTATTATAGTAGTTATACGAACTGGAGAGAATGGAACTGCTGCACATCCCATCTATGGCTGATACTAATGCCGCTAGGCCTATATTAAAAATCAACACCAAAGTGTCTGTATATGAATTGATCAAGCCATATTGCCCCGTGTACCACCGCGCAGGTCCTCTGGTCCACACGGGTCCCTACGCTAACTCCACACCGTGTCTGTCAGCGACCGCCAACCCCACAAAGCGTGCACGTGCAGGGAAGGGAGGCCATGGAACGGCCCTGCAACCCCAATGTCACAGGACCAGACCCAAAAAGCCCCACCAAAACCCAGCCAGCACCACCGGCGGGGAAGGCTGCCCCCAAACGACACAAGTATGGATATGGTATTACACTTACCCTTGCTGCTCTCACAGAATGGGGAAGACATAAGGTCCAGACATGTGAGCACAGACATATCCTGCTAATTTATAAGACCCACATGACCAAAATTAGCAGGATATGCCTGTGCTCACATGTCCGGACCTTATGTCTTCCCCATTCTGTGAGAGCAGCAATGGTAAGTGTAATACCATATCCATACTGGTGTCGTTTGGGGGCAGCCTTCCCCGCCGGTGGTGCTGGCTGGGTTTTGGTGGGGCTTTTTGGGTCTGGTCCTGTGACATTGGGGTTGCAGGGCCGTTCCATGGCCTCCCTTCCCTGCGTGTGCACGCTTTGCGGGGTTGGCGGTCGCTGACCGACACCGTGTGGAGTTAGCGTAGGGACCTGTGTGGACCAGAGGACCTGCGCGGTGGTACACGGGGCAATATGGCTTGATCAATTCATATACAGACCCTCTGGTGTTGATTTTTAATATAGACCTAGTGGCATTAGTATCAGCCATAGATGGGATGTGCAGCCATTCCATTCTCTCCAGTTCGTATTATAGTAGTTATATTCCTGTATATAGGAGCAGTATTATAGTAGTTATATTCTTGTATATAGGAGCAGTATTATAGTAGTTATATTCTTATATATAGGAGCAGTGTTATAGTAGTTATATTCTTGTATATAGGAGCAGAATTATAGTAGTTATATTCTTATATATAGGAGCAGTGTTATAGTAGTTATATTATTGTATATAGGAGAAGTATGATAGTAGTTATATTCTTGTATATAGGGGGCAGTGTTATAGTAGGTATATTCTTGTATATAGGAAGCAATATTATAGTAGGTATATTCTTGTATATAGGGGCAGTATTGTATATAGTAGTTATATTCTTGTATATAGGAGCAGTATTATAGTAGTTATATTCTTGTATATAGGGAGCAGCATTATAGCAGTTATATTCTTGTATATAGGAGCAGTATTATAGTAGTTATGCGGTTCAGGGAAGAAAAAGAGCCCTGCACCTCACACCTATGGCTGATACTAATGCCCCTAGGCTAAATAAAAAACACATCAGAATTTTGTGTATGAATTGATCAAGCCATACTGTCCCTTGTACCTCGTGCCGGTATCTGATACACATGGGTCCCTACACTAAGTCCACACCGTGCCAGTCAGTGGCCACCAACCCCGCAGGCGTGCACAGCCAGGGAACGGGGGCCATGGGACGTCCCTGTGACCCCCATGCCACAGGACCAGACCCAAAAACACCACACCAGAACCCGGCCAGCACCGCCGGCGGAGAAGGTCGCCCCCAAACAGCACAAGTCTGGATGAGGTATTGCACTCACCATAGCTGCTGCAGACAGAATGGGAAAAGACAGGAGGGATTAAAACCATGAGCACTCAGGTGTCTCCTGCTAATTGCGGTCATGTGGGTCTCACCAGGAGGAGTGCAATACACGGAGAAAAGAGAGAAACAAAATGCGGTTCAGGGAAGAAAAAGAGCGCTGCACCTCACACCTATGGCTGATACTAGTGCCCCTAGGCTAAATAAAAAACACATCAGAATTTTGTGTATGAATTGATCAAGCCATACTGCCCCATGTACCATCGTGCAGGTATCTAGGGGCACTAGTATCAGCCATAGGTGTGAGGTGCAGAGCTCTTTTTCTTCCCTGAACCGCATTTTGTTTCTCTCTTTTCTCCGTGTTTTGCACTCCTCCTGGTGAGACCCACATGACCGCAATTAGCAGGAGACACCTGAGTGCACATGGTTTTAATCCCTCCTGTCTTTTCCCATTCTGTCTGCAGCAGCTATGGTGAGCGCAATACCTCATCCAGACTTGTGCTGTTTGAGGGTGACCTTCTCCGCCGGCGGCGCTGGCCGGGTTCTGGTGTGGTGTTTTTGGGTCTGGTCCTGTGGCATGGGGGTCGCAGGGCCGTCCCATGGCCCCCCTTTCCTGACTGTGCACGCCTGCGGGGTTGGTGGCCACTGACTGGCACGGTGTGGACTTAGTGTAGGGACCCATGTGTATCAGATACCTGCACGATGGTACATGTGTTTTTTATTTAGCCTAGGGGCACTAGTATCAGCCATAAGTGTGAGGTGCAGCACTCTTTTTCTTCCGTGAACCGCATTATAGTATTTATATTCTTGTATATAGGGGCAGTATTATAGTAGTTATATTCTTGTGTATAGGAGGCAGTATTATAGTAGTTATATTCTTGTATATATGAGCAGTATTAAAGTAGTTAAATTTTTGTATATAGGAGCATTATTATAGTAGTTTTATTCTTGTATATAGGAGCAGTATTATAGCAGCTTTATTCTTGTATATAGGAGCAGTTTTATAGTAGTTATATTCTTGTATATAGGAGCAGTATTATAGTAGTTATGTGTAAGGTAGATGAAGACAGCACTCACCCGGTCTGTATCAGCTCAGTTTATTTCATGCACCGCTGGTGGCAGGGAGGGAGAGGTGAGGACGCGCACTGGGACGGCCGTTTCGGGGACACGCCCCCTTTGTCGACCAGGTATTGACGTCATGTGGTGGGAGGTGTGCTATATACACAGGTAACGTGCACGTGATCAATTAAGGAGAAAGATATGTGTTAAACAAATAACAAAGACATTTACACAAAAACACTGAAATCGTTACGCTCGTTAAGGCCGAGCGGACCCGTAGCGTTAAGTCGGGAGATCCAGAGGGACTCTTTTCTCAGAAGTGTCTGATGTTTGTCAGCTCCCTCCGGTACAGCATTAACTCTTTCTAGTCCGAGAAACTTTAGGTTCCTGGTATCGCCGTGATGGACAGTTCGTACATGTTCTATAAGGCGTGGAACGCCTTTACCCGTCTTTACAGAGTAAGCATGTTCTTTAAACCTTACCCATAAGGGTCTCTTGGTTTTTCCTATGTAGTATGACCCACAACTGCAAATAATCGCATATACTACAAAGGGAGATTTACAGGTAATGAAATCTTTTATCATACATTCACGGCCTCCCAAGCGAATGAACGATACATTTAGCAATTGGGTGCAGTACTTGCACTGGCCACATTTTCTGTTGCCTTGAGGCAGTGTCTTAGATAGCCAGTCAGTATTTTTTACTTTAAAATTGGAATTGTTTAAATGGTCAGCTATTGTTTTATTCTTTCTATAGGAGACACAAGGCTTCCTCTCTGCAATTTCCCTAAGGTCAGGGTCTGACTCTAAAAGGTGCCAGTGTTTTTTAATGGCCTCCTGTATTGCCACATTATTAGGGGAATTCTGAAAGATGAAATTAAATCTCCTGTCTGAGGAATTATGTTTAGCTGTATATGACAGAAGATTGGTCCTACTCTGTATACTGGCTCTGTGACGTGCTTCTTTTACAAGAGTGTCAGGATATCCTCTTTCGGCAAATCTCTTCTCCATCTCCGCAGCCTGTTTATTAAATGAATCATCTGTAGAGTTCACCCTGCGCAGGCGCAGCATCTGACCATAAGGGATTGCTTTCTTAACGTGCGCAGGGTGTGAGCTGCCGAAATGGAGAAGAGAATTGCAAGAGGTAGGTTTCCTGTACACCGAGGTGTGGATCTCATTATTGCGGATATTAACTTGAACATCCAAGAATTCAAGAGAATCGCCACCGAATTTGGAAGTAAAAAGCATATTAACGTGATTGTGTGTATTAAGGAACTGAATGAAATCAGAAAATTGTGTCTCTGTACCCTGCCAAACAATAAAGATGTCATCGACAAAACGGTGATAAGACTTAATGAACTTAATATAAGGGTTGGTAGTGGAGAAAACAACATCGTGTTCCAGCTTAGCGAGAAACAAGTTGGCATACGTACAGGAGACCGGCGTGCCCATGGCAGTGCCGATCTCCTGTCGATACCAATTGTCCTCGTAGCGGAACACGTTGTTGGTGAGAATAAAACGTAAAGCTTCACCAATAAAATTGACCATGGCAGTGGGATTATTACCCTGAGTAACATACCACTTGACAGCCTCTACACCCGCATCGTGAGGGATGCGGGTGTAGAGGCTCTCCACGTCAACTGAGGCCAGAGCACACTCATCCGTCCATGTAATGTCACCAAGGACTTTAAGAAAGTCACTGGAATCTTTTAGAAAAGTTGGGGTATTTTTAAGGATCGGGTTTAGGAGCCAGTCTAGGAACTGAGATAGGCTTTCAGTCACGGAGTTGATGGCTGACACTATAGGACGCCCAGGCGGCGCTTCCAAGGACTTGTGGACCTTGGGTAGGAAGTACCACCTGGGCGGCCTGGGGGCATCTGGGAGGAGTTTCTCTGCTAGATTCTTATCCACAGCACCCTCTCTTGTGTGCTTACTGAGCAACTTCCTGAGCCCGTCTTGTATGCCTAACATAGGGTCCTTGTTTAGAACAATGTATGTGTTTCTGTCCCCTAATTGGCGTTGGGCTTCAGTGTTGTAATATACTTTGGACATTATAACTGCCGCCCCTCCCTTATCGGCTCTGCGTACTACCAGGTCTTGACGTGACTTCAACCAACGGATGGCTCTATTTTCCTTTTCCGTGACATTCATGGGTGCGGGTGGGTATTTTAGTGCTCTGACATCCCTGAGTACGGACTTGTGGAATAGGTCAAGTGGCCCTCCAGGTGTCACCTGTGGGGTAAAGGTGGATTGTTTCCCCCCCGTGAAACTGGAGACTGTGGTGATGGAAGAAGTATCAGGGGGAGCAGGAATGTCCGCTAAAAAACTAATCCACCTTTACCCCACAGGTGACACCTGGAGGGCCACTTGACCTATTCCACAAGTCCGTACTCAGGGATGTCAGAGCACTAAAATACCCACCCGCACCCATGAATGTCACGGAAAAGGAAAATAGAGCCATCCGTTGGTTGAAGTCACGTCAAGACCTGGTAGTACGCAGAGCCGATAAGGGAGGGGCGGCAGTTATAATGTCCAAAGTATATTACAACACTGAAGCCCAACGCCAATTAGGGGACAGAAACACATACATTGTTCTAAACAAGGACCCTATGTTAGGCATACAAGACGGGCTCAGGAAGTTGCTCAGTAAGCACACAAGAGAGGGTGCTGTGGATAAGAATCTAGCAGAGAAACTCCTCCCAGATGCCCCCAGGCCGCCCAGGTGGTACTTCCTACCCAAGGTCCACAAGTCCTTGGAAGCGCCGCCTGGGCGTCCTATAGTGTCAGCCATCAACTCCGTGACTGAAAGCCTATCTCAGTTCCTAGACTGGCTCCTAAACCCGATCCTTAAAAATACCCCAACTTTTCTAAAAGATTCCAGTGACTTTCTTAAAGTCCTTGGTGACATTACATGGACGGATGAGTGTGCTCTGGCCTCAGTTGACGTGGAGAGCCTCTACACCCGCATCCCTCACGATGCGGGTGTAAAGGCTGTCAAGTGGTATGTTACTCAGGGTAATAATCCCACTGCCATGGTCAATTTTATTGGTGAAGCTTTACGTTTTATTCTCACCAACAACGTGTTCCGCTACGAGGACAATTGGTATCGACAGGAGATCGGCACTGCCATGGGCACGCCGGTCTCCTGTACGTATGCCAACTTGTTTCTCGCTAAGCTGGAACACGATGTTGTTTTCTCCACTACCAACCCTTATATTAAGTTCATTAAGTCTTATCACCGTTTTGTCGATGACATCTTTATTGTTTGGCAGGGTACAGAGACACAATTTTCTGATTTCATTCAGTTCCTTAATACACACAATCACGTTAATATGCTTTTTACTTCCAAATTCGGTGGCGATTCTCTTGAATTCTTGGATGTTCAAGTTAATATCCGCAATAATGAGATCCACACCTCGGTGTACAGGAAACCTACCTCTTGCAATTCTCTTCTCCATTTCGGCAGCTCACACCCTGCGCACGTTAAGAAAGCAATCCCTTATGGTCAGATGCTGCGCCTGCGCAGGGTGAACTCTACAGATGATTCATTTAATAAACAGGCTGCGGAGATGGAGAAGAGATTTGCCGAAAGAGGATATCCTGACACTCTTGTAAAAGAAGCACGTCACAGAGCCAGTATACAGAGTAGGACCAATCTTCTGTCATATACAGCTAAACATAATTCCTCAGACAGGAGATTTAATTTCATCTTTCAGAATTCCCCTAATAATGTGGCAATACAGGAGGCCATTAAAAAACACTGGCACCTTTTAGAGTCAGACCCTGACCTTAGGGAAATTGCAGAGAGGAAGCCTTGTGTCTCCTATAGAAAGAATAAAACAATAGCTGACCATTTAAACAATTCCAATTTTAAAGTAAAAAATACTGACTGGCTATCTAAGACACTGCCTCAAGGCAACAGAAAATGTGGCCAGTGCAAGTACTGCACCCAATTGCTAAATGTATCGTTCATTCGCTTGGGAGGCCGTGAATGTATGATAAAAGATTTCATTACCTGTAAATCTCCCTTTGTAGTATATGCGATTATTTGCAGTTGTGGGTCATACTACATAGGAAAAACCAAGAGACCCTTATGGGTAAGGTTTAAAGAACATGCTTACTCTGTAAAGACGGGTAAAGGCGTTCCACGCCTTATAGAACATGTACGAACTGTCCATCACGGCGATACCAGGAACCTAAAGTTTCTCGGACTAGAAAGAGTTAATGCTGTACCGGAGGGAGCTGACAAACATCAGACACTTCTGAGAAAAGAGTCCCTCTGGATCTCCCGACTTAACGCTACGGGTCCGCTCGGCCTTAACGAGCGTAACGATTTCAGTGTTTTTGTGTAAATGTCTTTGTTATTTGTTTAACACATATCTTTCTCCTTAATTGATCACGTGCACGTTACCTGTGTATATAGCACACCTCCCACCACATGACGTCAATACCTGGTCGACAAAGGGGGCGTGTCCCCGAAACGGCCGTCCCAGTGCGCGTCCTCACCTCTCCCTCCCTGCCACCAGCGGTGCATGAAATAAACTGAGCTGATACAGACCGGGTGAGTGCTGTCTTCATCTACCTTACACACAGCGTATTACTCCCTCATCATCTTGCACCCCCGGCACCCAGCCGTTTTGCATCACGGTGTATCCTGCTAATTCAGGTCCGTAGATCCATAGGCATTGGACTGTTGTGTGGTGGTGCGGGTCAGCTGTTTCTCCTCCTCGCAATTATAGTAGTTATATTCTTGCATATAGGAGGCAGTATTATAGTAGTTATATTCTTGTATATAGGAGCAGTATTATAGCAGTTTTATTCTTGTAAATGGGAGGCAGTATTATAGTAGTTATATTCTTGTATATAGGAGCAGTATTATAGTAGTTGTATTCTTGTATATAGGAGCAGTATTATAGAAGTTATAGTCTTATTTATAGAGAGCAATATTATAGTAGTTATATTCTTGTATATAGAGAGCAGTATTATAGTAGTTATATCCTTGTATATAGGAACAGTATTATTGTAGCTATATTCTTGTATATAGGAGCAGTATTATAGTAGTTATATTCCTGTATATAGGAGCAGTATTATAGAAGTTATAGTCTTGTATATAGAGAGCAGTATTATTGTAGCTATATTCTTGTATATAGGAGCAGTATTATAGTAACTATATTCTTGTATATAGGAGCAGTATTATAGAAGTTATATTCTTGTATATAGCAGTATTATAGTAGTTATATTCTTGTATATAGGAGCAGTATTATAGTAGTTATATTCTTGTATATAGGAGCAGTATTATAGTAGTTATATTCTTGTATATAGGAGCAGTATTATAGCAGTTATAGTCTAGTATATAAGGGGCAGTATTATTTTAGTTATATTCCTGTATATAGGGAGCAGTATTATAGTAGTTTTATTCTTGTATATAAGAGTAGTATTATAGTAGTTATATTCCTGTATATAGGGGCAGTATTATAGTAGCTATATTCTTGTATATAGGAGCAGTATTATAGTAGTTTTATGCACAAGCCAAAAAGACAGAAATTGCTGCACATCGCACCCATGGCTGACACGAAATCTTATTCAGCTACATTTAAAACCAACATCAGAAGTTAGTATATAATTTGGCCAAACCATATTGTCTCATGTACCACGTGCAGGTCTTCTGATACACGAGTCCCTAACCAAAAAACATCACTGTGCCGGTCACCGACCACAATCCCCGCAAAGCGTGCGCAAACAGAGAAGGGGGGCCACGGAATGGCCCTGCAACCCCATCGTCACAGGACCAGACCCTAAAGGGCCCCCCCAGATCCCACAGGCGCCACCGGCGGGAAAAAGTGAACGCCAAGCAACACAAGTGTGAAAAAGCTCTTACCTCTCTCCATTCCTCTGCAGGTAGAATGGGAGAATACTAGGAGATCCTCCCCTTATGTACACAGGTGCTTCCTGCTAATTTGGATCACATGGGTCTTACAAAGCACGAGTGCTAGCCACAATGAAAAAAGGGACAGAATACATAAAATATGCACAAGCCAAAAAGACAGAAATGGCTGCACATCGCACCCATGTCTGACACGAAAGCTTATTCAGCTACATTTAAAACCAACATCAGAAGTTAGTATATAATTTGGCCAAACCATATTGCCTCATGTACCACGTGCAGTTCTTCTGATACACATGAGTCCCTAACCAAAAAACATCACTGTGCCGGTCACCGACCACAATCCCCGCAAAGCGTGCGCATACAGAGAAGGGGGGCCACGGAATGGCCCTGCTACCTCATCGTCACACCGGCACAGTGATGTTTTTTTGTTAGGGACTCATGTGTATCAGAAGACCTGCGCGTGGTACATGAGGCAATATGGTTTGGCCAAATTATATACTAACTTCTGATGTTGGTTTTAAATGTAGCTGAATAAGCTTTCGTGTCAGCCATGGGTGCGATGTGCAGCCATTTCTGTCTTTTTGGCTTGTGCATACTATAGTAGTTATATTCTTGTATATAGGAGCAGTATTATAGAAGTTATAGTCTTGTATATAGAGACCAGTATTATTGTAGCTATATTCTTGTATATAGGAGCAGTATTATAGTAGTTATATTCCTGTATATAGGAGCAGTATTATAGTAGTTATATTCTTGTATATAGGAGCAGTATTATAGTAGTTATATTCCTGTATATAGGAGGCAGTATTATAGTAGTTATATTCTTGTATATAGGAGCAGTATTATAGTAGTTATATTCTTGTATATAGGAGCAGTATTATAGTAGTTATATTCTTGTATATAGGGGCAGTATTATTGTAGCTATATTCTTGGATATAGGGGCAGTATTATTGTAGCTATTTTCTTGGATATAGCGGCAGTATTATAGTAGTTGTATTTTTTAACACAGAGGGCAGTTTTAGTTTGCCCCCTCCATATTCAGTGTATTGTTTTGAAATACAATATTGGGTATCTTTCTTTTGATTGTCTTTACCTTGTGTGGCGTTAAGTTAATTTCTTTGAGGCAATATTATCAGTAAATTAGATGTAATGTAACGAGGATCCAGGAAGTTCAGCGTCTTCTCTATTAGTTTGGGAAACTACCAAAGAGCTTTAATGAGAATTCTTGATAATTTAATCAATGTTTAAGCAGAGATGTAATTATGTGCTGGGTTTCCCATTGCTTCGCTCGTTAGCAGTGATTTGCATAATTCCACGTTCTTCTTGCTTTGGAAAATATTGTAACATTAGTATAATGGATAGATCCCATATGGGGCTACAGTTATAAGGCAAAGACCCTTCTAGGAATTCAGATAAACAATAAAGCCTGTAACGTGACCGCTCAATTCTCGCTCATGAAATACAAAGCGTGGGTCCTTGGATTGTTACCTTTAATAGGATTATTGGAGGAGATTCTGTCATTTCTCAGTGTATTGATATGAAGCCCTGGATTACTGATAAATTGGATTATAGTTAATATAGATAGGATATCCCCCGGAATGAAAATAAAATCCGGAAATCTCATTGTTTTGTATACATTGTCTTCAGTATAATGTTATTTATGTTTTACAATGGCAATCGCATAGTTTTAGAAGACCCTAAAGACCCTACAAGACCATTTCTTTGAGTGTCAGTCTATACTGCAGTTATTGCATTCTGTTCATGAATATCTATCTATTACCTATCTATTTATTTATCTATCTATCTATCTATCTATCTATCTATCTATCTATCTCCTATCTATCTATTATCTATCTATCTATCTCATATCATCCATATATCTCCTATCATCCATCCATCCATCTATCTATCTTTCATCTATCTCCTATCTATCTATCTATCTATCTATCTATCTATCTATCTATTATCTCTCTATCTATCTATCTATCTATGTCCTATCTATCTATTATCTATCTATCTATCGCTGCGTTTACACGTAACGATTATCGTGCGAATTTGCGCGATAACGATCGAATTCGAACAATAATCGTACATGTAAACGCAGCGAACGATGAAACGATGAGCGAGAAATCGTTCATTTTGATCTTTGAACATGTTCTCAAATCGTCGTTGATCGTTCGCAAAAAATTTGCAGATCGTTCCGTGTGAACAGTCGTTCACCGATTTAACCAATGTGTGAGATAGGCTTAAGCGATCGCAAAACAAATTTTCCATACGATATACCGTACGTCTAAATGCTGATCGTTATGAAAAAAAAATCGTTACTCTGACATCGTTAATCGTACGTAATCGGGCCAATTTTTCGTGTAAACGCAGCATATGTCCTATCTATCTATCTATCTATCTATCTATCTATCTCCTATCTATCTATCATCTATCTATCTCCTATCCATCTATCTCCTATCTATCTATCTATCTATCTATCTATCTATCTATCTATCTATCGCTAGTCTTTATCTCAGCCGAGAAGTATATAAAATTTTATCCTTTTTAGCTCACAGAGCATTGTCTACACTGGATACAATTGTATCACTTCTCAGCTGAGAGCAGGACTAACCACGGACAATGTATCAGTCTGGAGACCAGTCAGTTAGCTCACAGAGCATTGTCTACACTTAATATAATTGTATCACTTGTCAGCTTAGGGCAGGACTAGCTACATACAATTTATCAGTCTGGAGTACAGTCTGTTTAGCTTACAGAGCATTATCTACACTGGATATAACTGTACCACTTCTCAGCTGTATACAGCACTGGATATAGTTGCCTCCTCTGAATATAATGTCGTGTTTTCTCATTTACTGACAGCGAACACATATCCCGACATCTGATGAGGAATTTAAGGGGTTGTCTAGCAAAAATCTTTTTCTTTCAGATCAACTGGTGTCAGAAAGTTATATAGATTTGTAATTTACTTCTATTAAAAAATCTCAAGTCTTTCAGTACGTATTAGCTGCTGTATGTCATGCAGGAAATGTTTTATTTTCAGTCTCACACAGTGCTCTCTGCTGACATCTCTGGCCGAGACAGGAACTGTGCCAGAGCAGAAGAGGTTTTCTATGGGGATTCAGAGAAAACCAAGGCAGAGTTCCTGTCTCCGCCAGAGATGGCAGCAGAGAGCACTGTGTCAGACTGAAAATAAAACATTTCCTGCAGGACATTTAGTAGCTAATAAGTACGGGAAGACTTGAGATTGTATAATAGAAGTAAATTACAAATCTATATAACTTTCTGATATCAGTTGATTTGAAAGAAAAAGATTTTTGCTGGACAACCCCTTTAAAACAAAGTCTATTCGAAACTTTCAGAACTTTTCTTACTGTGATAAGGCTTTGTTGACACAGGGCTGAATGACACATTTAATGGAGGTGTTCAAGTCTCTCCTTTGTCCTATGTGATTTTAGCTGAAGCGGCCTTTAGGTGCAGAGTCCTGCAATAGAAGAGAGAAGCCGCCATGATTTAATTTGAAGATTGCACCTTTATCTTAATGAATCCAATCCATCTCCTTATAGAACACTCCTCCTCCCTGGCGCACAGTCCAGCCATGTGCGCAGTGCTCTAAGATCTGGATTAATAACAATGAGAAAAGGAAGACGTCATTTTGGAGAACAAAGAGTCGGAGCGGCTTTTCCCAGTGACTGAGAGCTATATCGGTGGGTGTTGGTGGGAGTGGGTCTGATGCTATATCTAGTGCTCGTAACTATCAAGGTCAATCATTAAATTCCCACAGGCAATGTAGACATGTAGTGAACGACTTCCATACTGGCTATAAGTAGGTCATTTAGAGGGGTCCTTAGTTTCCATCGGGGTCCAGAAGCTTTAAGCACTGATTATATTGCCTAATGCTGGATAATCAGAATTTCTGGACTATTGGGTGCTAGATGAAAGGAATTTATCTTTTAAGTGAAATTATTAGCTGTAGATGAACTTATGTCTCCCTTAAAATTCACATATACATTAGGATGTTAGGAAGGGGTGGATGGAGCCACATATAACCACTTAGATGCCACAGGAACTAGTGATCGCAACATCTAAGTAGTCCTTATGACATGAACGGCAGTGCTAAGTGATTACCATGGCAGCTGGGTGCTATTGAGGCCTGTGATTCTGCCCTGTTACTACTTTGTCAAAGATTACAGTCACGGTTGTAACAACTGGATCCGTGTATCCTCTGTACCACCGCTAGCGATGGTGTAAGCCGCAATAGGGAGCGAAGTCCAAGGGGCTGCTGGTCTTCACCAGTGCCCACCGCAACGTGGGATGTACTTGTTGCGGCAGGTGACCCCCGGGTCACAACCCCTGGTTAGGAACCAGAAACATCAGAAATCACGGGCATGAATCACGGAGAGCTGGGACCACTCACTATGGAAGCATGCAGAGGCTCCAATAGAGGGGTCAGGGCAAGTCTGGAATTTAAAGGGAGGGGTTAGGTGCATAAATCAATCAGGGACGCACTATCCCTTTGAATCTGAGACAACCGACGCATGCCCTAGGAAGCCAGGCCGAGACACGGAGCTGGGGGAGACAGGAGCTGGTTGCTGGTGAGGCGCCCGAGAGTGCTGAAGAGATGGCGGCGCCAGGCCCCTGCATGTGGGCTTCGGTATTCGCCAGGCAAAGCCGGCGGTGAGAGAGCAGCAACAGCCTGGGACAACAGCACAATTAAGTGCAATATAATAACCGACTACCGGAATGTAAGTTGAAAGAAAAAAAAGTTTAATAAAAGTTTTAAAAAGTTTGACTTAAAATAAAAATTCATGTACAATATAAAAAAAAATGAAATTGGTAACAGCATTATTTTCATTTCAATATAATTATTTCCCTAAAAACTAACTGCTACTTAAAGGGGGTTATCCAGGATTAGAAAATACATAGTTACTTTCTTGGAAAAACAGCGCCACCCCTGTCCTCAGGTTGTATGTGTGGTATTACAATTCAGCTCCATTCACTTTAGTAGAATTGATCTGCAATACCCCACACCCAAACTGGGGACAGGAGAGGGGTGGAAGAAGGCGGCCATATTTTAAAAGCCTGGGAAACTCCTTATTTTGGGTTAAAAAAAAAGTATCTTTTATCCACAAGATCTTCAGAGTCGAGATGCCCCCTCCCCCCCCTTGTTCAAAGAAATCATGACCCCTTTATCAAAACCATGGGAAGTGGATTCCCAGTAGTTAGAACCCCCACAATCTGACACTTAGTATGGACTAAAAAAAAACTAAAAAAAAAACTAAAAAAAAACACCAATAAAAATGCCAATGTTTGGGCATTCCGGAATACCCCCTTAATCTAGGCCAGGAAGTCATCCTTTTATTTATAATAATAATAAAAAAAAATGACATCGCCGGCACGAATGTGGTTTCTATTTTGCCGATTCCTTCTCCAGCCACCACATCTTAGGTCTTTCTCCTCCAGCATCATTTGAAACAATAGGAAACAAACAAGAAACCAGCTTCATTCCGATAAATATTTAACAGCCCTCATTGGTATTTCAGGGGAAAGGATAGGTAACATCCACTTAGCTGCCCCCTTTACTGCGCTCACAATAGAGCCGCAGCCATTCTCCATCACTATGGAGTGTTATTATTAAGTTCACAGCTCGAAGGTTATAAAATATTTAAAAAATGTCAAAAACACTAATGTGGTCACAGGAGGGAGAAACCTGCACATGGTGACTCCGCGGCTCGCAAGAAACAGCTTGTAGAGAAAATATCATCACTTATCTAATAAATAAGATAAATGCGCTTTATAATTGAACGTTATAGCTGTTTATTAAAAAATAATGCAAAGTTTAAAGGGTGAAGCCAGTGACTGGTGGTAATAATATCCCTGGTGCAGAAGCCAAGCGTAACTACATGAGAATGAGAAAAATGAGATATAGATAAATGCCCTACACGTCTTCCTATTATTATACAATACAGGACAAAAATACAGTGTTAATATTATATTACTGCTCCTATATACAAGAATATAACTACTATGTCTTCTAGGTATAAAATACAGCTAATATTATACTGTACCTATGTACAAGAAAATAACTCCTATAATACTGCTCTCTATGTACAGGAATATAACTACTATAATACTGCTCATATATACAAGAATATAACTACTATAATACTGCTCCCTATATACAAGAATATGACTACTATAATACTGTCCCTATATGCAAGAATATAACTACTATAATACTGCTTCTATGTACAAGAATATAACTACTATAATGCGGTTCAGGGAAGAAACAGAGTGCTGCACCTCACACCTATGGCTGATACTAGTGCCGCTTGGCTAAATAAAAAACACATCAGAATTTTGTGTATGAATTGATCAAGCCATACTGCCCACGCTGTGCACGCCTGCGGGGTTGGTGGCCACTGACTGGCACGGTGTGGACTTAGTGTAGGGACCCATGTGTATCAGATACCGGCACGAGGTACATGGGGCAGTATGGCTTGATCAATTCATACACAAAATTCTGATGTGTTTTATATTTAGCCAAGCGGCACTAGTATCAGCCATAGGTGTGAGGTGCAGCACTCTGTTTCTTCCCTGAACCGCATTTTGTTTCTCTCTTTTCTCCGTGTTTTGCACTCCTCCTGGTGAGACCCACATGACCGCAATTAGCAGGAGACACCTGAGTGCACATGGTTTTAATCCCTCCTGTTTTTTCCCATTCTGTTTGCTGCAGCTATGGTGAGCGCAATACCTTATCCAGACTTGTGCTGCTTGGGGGCGACCTTCTCCGCCGGCGGTGCTGGCCGGGTTCTGGTGTGGTGTTTTTGGGTCTGGTCCTGTGGCATGGGGGTCGCAGGGCCGTCCCATGGCCCCTGTTCCCTGGCTGTGCACGCCTGCGGGGTTGGTGGCCACTGACTGGCACGGTGTGGACTTAGTGTAGGGACCCATGTGTATCAGATACCGGCACGAGGTACATGGGGCAGTATGGCTTGATCAATTCATACACAAAATTCTGATGTGTTTTATATTTAGCCAAGCGGCACTAGTATCAGCCATAGGTGTGAGGTGCAGCACTCTGTTTCTTCCCTGAACCGCATTTTGTTTCTCTCTTTTCTCCGTGTTTTGCACTCCTCCTGGTGAGACCCACATGACCGCAATTAGCAGGAGACACCTGAGTGCACATGGTTTTAATCCCTCCTGTTTTTTCCCATTCTGTTTGCTGCAGCTATGGTGAGCGCAATACCTTATCCAGAGTTGTGCTGCTTGGGGGCGACCTTCTCCGCCGGCGGTGCTGGCCGGGTTCTGGTGTGGTGTTTTTGGGTCTGGTCCTGTGGCATGGGGGTCGCAGGGCCGTCCCATGGCCCCTGTTCCCTGGCTGTGCACGCCTGCGGGGTTGGTGGCCACTGACTGGCACGGTGTGGACTTAGTGTAGGGACCCATGTGTATCAGATACCGGCACGAGGTACATGGGGCAGTATGGCTTGATCAATTCATACACAAAATTCTGATGTGTTTTATATTTAGCCAAGCGGCACTAGTATCAGCCATAGGTGTGAGGTGCAGCACTCTGTTTCTTCCCTGAACCGCATAACTACTATAATACTGCTCCTATATACAAGAATATAACTACTATAATACTGCCCCCTACATATAAGAATATAACTACTATAATACTGCTCCTATATACAGGAATATAACTACTATAATACTGCTCCTATATACAAGAATATAACTACTATAATACTGCTCCTATATACAAGAATATAACTACTATAATACTGCTCCTATATACAAGAATATAACTACTATAATACAAACTGGAGAAAATGGAACGGCTGCACATCCCATCTATGGCTGATACTAATGCCTCTAGGCCTATATTAAAAATCAACACCAGAGTGTCTGTATATGAATTGATCAAGCCATATTGCCCCGTGTACCACCGCGCAGGTCCTCTGGTCCACATGGGTCCCTACGCTAACTCCACACCGTGTCGGTCAGCGACCGCCAACCCCGCAAAGCGTGCACGTGCAGGGAAGGGAGGCCATGGAACGGCCCTGCAACCCCAATGTCACAGGACCAGACCCAAAAAGCCCCACCAAAACCCAGCCAGCACCACCGGCGGGGAAGGCTGCCCCCACACGACACAAGTATGGATATGGTATTACACTTACCATTGCTGCTCTCACAAAATGGGGAAGACATAGGGTCCAGACATGTGAGCACAGGCATATCCTGCTAATTTTGGTCATGTGGGTCTTATAAAGGAGTGCTAGCTGTTCAGAGAGGGAGAACTGTAAAACACGAACTGGAGAGAATGGAACGGCTACACATCCCATCTATGAGAACACCTATAAATCTAGGACCCAAACAATTGTGTAAAGGACCATAGCTATTATCCCCACATGTCACCCAGACCAGAATACACCAATTATACACATGGGGAACCCAAAATAAAGATTAATAAAATCCAAAAACTTTAATTAACAAATACAAGTTTATTAAATCAATCACAGAAAACAACACTAAAAACAAGACCTGGGGAGGTGGGAGACCAAGTTGCCGGGACAGGTTATTTTAAAGTGCTAGTACATCCAGAAAATGTTGTAAAATTTATAATTCATCCAGCATAACGTGCATAATAAAGTGACAGTGCCAGTTGCTACAGTACGCTGATAAGAATCACATGTAAACAGACAAGTCCATGTGGATGACAAGAAATTACCAGTCTATAACTCAGGTCCCAGTCCACTAGTCCTCCACCTCACACTCCAACGCCGTTTCGCTCTCCAAGCTTCGTCAGGGAGTAGTGAGGTGGAGGTCCAGGGGTCTTAAATATGCATCCAATAACAGGGATAGGCCGTCAAAAATATTAAACACCTGGGCCGCATATTACCTGGCGATCCACTAGCGCTATGCGCGCCACGCCGCGGGCCCGCCGGGCGGAGGCGGAAGTGACGTCAGGCGTGATGACGCCGTCCGGCAACACCGCTCCCTACCCGGCGTCCCGAGGCGCACCTCGCATGCGCACGGGATCGCACACGACCCGGCGGCCATCTTGGATGTGGGAACCAGTGTGGGCAATGAGTAGCACATATAGATACATAAGTACAATACACACTACATAGGTGTGGAATGCTCTAAGTACAAAAAATAGATAGGTAAGTGCTGTAATGAACCAAAACAACATATAAACAGTTGGCCATGAGTGAAATTAAGTGATAAGTGCATCTATGGCTGATACTAATGCCGCTGGGCCTATATTAAAAATCAACACCAGAGTGTCTGTATATGAATTGATCAAGCCATATTGCCCCGTGTACCATCGCGCAGGTCCTCTGGTCCACACGGGTCCCTACGCTAACTCCACACCGTGGCGGTCAGCGACCGCTAACCCCGCAAGGCGCAAATTCTGCTCTCTATATACAAGACTATAACTTCTATAATACTGCTCCTATATACAAGAATATAACTACTATAATACTGCTCCTATATACAAGAATATAGCTACAATAATACTGCTCCTATATACAAGGATATAACTACTATAATACTGCTCTCTATATACAAGACTATAACTTCTATAATACTGCTCCTATATACAAGAATACTACTATAATACTGCCTCCCATTTACAAGAATAAAACTACTATAATACTGCTCCTATATACAAGAATATAACTACTATAATACTGCTCCTATATACAAGAATATAACTACTATAATACTGCTCCTATATACAAGAATATAACTACTATAATACTGCTCCTATATACAAGAATATAACTACTAAAATGCCGGAGGAAGATACAGCTGGCCCGCACCACTAATTAGAGCACCAGTATCTGGGAGTCTGCGGCGGTAGACGTGCAGGACAGGTGGCAGGTATTCGGCTGAAGACCGGGGGTGCAAGACGATATAGTAGTAATGCAAATTGTGAAATGTAGATAAATCAGCACTCACCCGGTAACTTGCATCAGCTCACTTTATTTAATCTGCCATCGGTGGCGGGGAGGGGAAGGTGCGGACGCGCACTGGGACGGCCGTTTCGGGGATACGCCCCCTTTGTCGACCAGGTGATTGCGTCATGAGGGGAAAGGTGTGCCTTATATACAGGTAACGTGCATGTGACCAAAGAAAGAAAACAACACAAAGATACAAAAACAAATCATCATACAAATACACTGAGATCGTTACGCTCGTTTAGGCCGAGCGGACCAGTAGCGCTGAGCCGAGAGATCCAGAGTGACTCCTTCTTAAGGAGTACTTGGTGCCTGTCGGCTCCCTCTGGGACTTGAGTAACTCTTTCTAGTCCGAGGAATTTCAGAGTCCTTACATTGCCTTGGTGGACAGTCCGCATATGCTCTATTCACCGTGGGACACCTTTACCTGTCTTCACGGAGTATGCATGTTCTTTGAACCTTACCCATAACGGTCTTTTCGTTTTCCCCACATAATGTGACCCACAATTGCAGATTATGGCATATACAACGAACGAGGATTTACATGTAATGAAATCCCTGATTATGCATTCACTATCATTCATCATTAATATCATTCAATATCATTCATTATCGCGGACATTGACTAAGACGTCTAAAAACTCCAATGAGTGACCCCCAAACTTAGATGTGAAAAACATATTAACGTGATTTTGTGTGTTCAAAAAATTAATAAACTCAGAAAACTGTGCCTCTGTGCCTGACCAAACAACAAAAACGTCGTCCACAAAACGATGGTACAATCTAATGAACTTAATGTAAGGGTTGTCTGTGGAAAAACAACATCGTGTTCCAGCTTAGTGAGGAACAGGTTGGCATACGTACAGGAGACCGGCGTGCCCATGGCTGTACCGATCTCCTGACGATACCACCCGTCCTCGTAGCGGAACACGTTGTTGGTAAGAATAAAGGATAAGGCCTCACCAACAAAATCTCGCATGGCTGCAGAATTTCCGCCCTGTGTAACATACCACTTAACTGCCTCTACACCCGCATCATGTGGGATGCGGGTGTAGAGGCTTTCCACGTCAATGGAGGCTAAAGCACAATCCTCGGTCCAGACAGTGTCATTGAGGACTTTTAGAAAATCACTTGAATCCTTTATATATGTTGGAGTGCTTTTTAGAATGGGATTGAGGAGCCAATCTAGAAATTGTGACAGGCTTTCTGTGACAGAATTTATGGCGGAGACTATGGGTCTCCCAGGTGGCATGTCCAGGGACTTATGTACCTTAGGTAGGAAATACCACCTGGGAGGTCTCGGAGCATCCGGGAGGAGTTTTTCTGCTAGTTTTTTATCCAAAGCGCCGGTAGTTGTGTGTTTATTTAGCAATTTTCTGAGCCCTTCTTGTATGCCTGTCATGGGGTCCTTCTTCAGGATAGTGTATGTACTATTGTCCCCTAATTGGCGTTGGGCTTCGGTTTGATAGTACGCTTTGGACATAATTACAGCTGCCCCCCCTTTGTCAGCTCGGCGCACTACCAAGTCTTGCCGTGATTTCAGCCATTTGATGGCTCTATTCTCCCTGTCAGAGATATTCATGGAAGCTGGTGGATATCTAAGTGCCTTTACATCTCTAATTACAGACTTGTGAAAGAGATCCAGTGGTCCTCCAGGCGTGACCTGGGGGGGTAATGGAGGATTTTTTTCCTCCTGTGAAGCCGATTTGGTCAATATCGGGGACGATATTGGTAGAAGCTGGAAAATCTGCCAGCAGTCTTAGGCATTCTACCTCCTCGGCATTAAAGCCGCTAGGCACCTGGAACCCTAAGGGTCCTATAGAACACCTAGACCCTGGGTTATGTTGCTGTGATGTGAATTTATTATTTGCGAAGAATTTCACCAAATTTATCTTCCTGATCGCTTTGAATAAATCTATTTCAAAGGTAGGTAAATCAAAATTTTCGCACAGGCCAAAGTTCAGTCCCTTAGAGAGTGTTTGAAGGCAATCCGGAGGAATATCAGCTCCTGAGATGTTGATTACATTGCTGGGTATTACTGACGTCTCCAGGACACAGTCTTTCTTTTTCTGTTCCCTTTGCCTCGCGCGTTTCCACTTCTTGCCCCCCCCTTCTTGTCTTTCTTCTAAAGGGGCTGGCCGATGCGGGGCAAGGGATGATGTAGGGTTGACGTCCATACTGCTAGTGTAGTCTTCAGAACCGCTGGATTCAGACTCAGTAGTGTATATGTCGCTAGGGTATTTGCGTCTAGGTGCACCTTTTCTATTTTTTTGACTCCAGTCAAACACACGTTGGGTGTCATAGTCAAGTTTATCCCTCATAAATTTATCTTTCTTTTTTTCTTTTGTCTCGTTCTGCAGTGCAACGAGCTTAGTCTCCAATCTGGCAAGGAAGGTGTTTGCATGTTCTTCTGACACTCTATTACGTAGTTCGTGCTTTGCCTTGCATAGATCTGTAGTAACAAGTTCATACTCTTTGCAGTGTCGCTGAAGTATGATGGACATAAGGCTCATAGCATGTCTTTGATGCGCCACCTGCCAGGCTTGGACAAAACCATATAAACCTTCAGAGATGAAGCGGGAAAGTTAGCCCGCGAAACGGCTGTAGCCACGGTGCACAGCACCCTTGGACCTGTCTCTTCCTGCCCTGAAGTTGCCTGCATGATGACATCTTTTAAATAAACCACGATTACTGCATTAACCCGGTGAGTGCCGCTGGTTTCTACGGTCTATCTCAATGGCTTGTGCTTATATAACTACTATAATACTGCTTCTATGTACAAGAATATAACTTCCGCTTTTCGCCCTCTATCTGTACTATGTATATCAGTGATGCAGCTCGGTAAGTGATAACCTTTTTTCCCCTATGGTGGCTGCATTGTTGTTTTCACGTATTTATATAAAATGTTGCGGCTTCTTTCTCTTAGACCCGTCCTTGCGTTCTCACCCTCATTCGTCGTCCCTCGTCATCATCTGCATATATTTGAGAGGAGTTATCAGCCACGTTTAACCTTTAGCCAGCGACATTACATCTCTGACAATCGCCCATCTGCTGCCTCGTGTCTGCCGCTCGCGTTCATCTCTCTGGAAATCATCAGACATTTATCACGGAGATATCAGCCGGTGTACATCACCGCGCACATCCCCGCTCATTTATCCCGTCATGGCAGAGCAGGATTTCCCCTTCACCTCACATCATTGGACAGGCTTTCCTCAAAGCTCGGCCCATTGATCTCTTGACATCTTAGAAGACGATCCCATAACTCGTATTGATAGCCGTTTCAGGACTTTGTATGGAAACTGTTCGTGGGAGAATTTCCCAGCGGTGTACACAAAGGAGCCATCGACTGGCAAAATCTCGACGGCCGTGGGAGCCATTGGTCGGGAATGATCCAGAATAAATACCCATAACGTGTCCACCCTACAATTTGGAGGCACCAGCTATTGACCCCCCAAGTTGTAATATTTGGCTTTGGGTTGGTCTAGCACTGGGCCCCCATATCCTCCAGATAAGTAGCATTGGCTTACACTGGGGGTTGTCACTTAGCAGTTGTCACTGGTGTCAGCTTCGGTTGCGTTCTACAACAGGCCTGTTTACAGTGATTCAGCTCCATGAGACCGGATACGTTTTCACCTGTCACATCCATTGTTCAGGAGTCCAGTTTGTTTGTCTTATCCATCAAGGCATCTCGGCTCCCTGACAGGCGCGCGGTGATGGACGGCACTTTTGGCAGCCTACAATGTACGTCTGATTTTCAGCTGAGGGATGATTAAAAAAACAGAAAGTATCATCTCTCATCCCCGAAGCCTGAGAGACAGCAGACTGGTTAGGAGCGCAGCCGGTGCAATGAGGCAGAACTACCAAACACATTAAAAATGTCATCCTACAACATCTGCTGAATAATCTCCCCTTGAAGGATGATACATAACCTTAGCGAGCCAAGCTTAAAGTGGACATGCTGCTGGTGAGGAGGCAACGTCAAAGTACTGGGAAAGTCACCCACTAACCTGGCCCAGTAGCACCCTGTACTGGGAGAGTATTACAATAGTATTACATAGGTAAGGAGATGGGTGCTCATCTAAGTAGTCTGTTACATGACTCGCCTCTCGTGTATTGGCTGCACTAATGATCACTGGATAGTTCATGTGGCCCTTTCCTTCCTTCATTATAGACCATACATCTCCTATTACATGGGAAGACGTGAGGCTGACAGCTGATACTTTTTAAACGAGTTTAAAACGTTATCACAACTACATGTCTTCAGCTACATGTGCACCTTAAAGACGCACATCTAACAGCAAGGTAATGCAGGAGAAGACCGGGAACATGGACAGGTAAAGTATTCACTGTTTGTGCAAATGTCAGCAATTGGTTACACATCGCTATTACACATAGCGATGTGCGGTCAGCGCCCCATAATTTTAGGTCTGGGCCTAAAGAAACGATCAGCTGATGATCGTTTCATGGCCAATTCGGTCGCTTATTGCTCCGTGTAATAGGGCCCTAACAGATCCGGTTCTAGCATTTCTGCTGCTTGAGGCGAACACTGAATGAGGTGTGTGCAGAATATCTGCGACAAAAAACAATAGGTGCAAAGTGCTATCCTAATCATAGAGACACAACATTCTAATCACCATAGAGACAAGCCACCCTAATCACCACGGATACATGCCAACCTAATCACCATAGATACATGCCACCCTAATCACCATAGAGACATACCAACCTAATCACCACAGAGACAAGCCACCCTAATCACCATAGATACATGCCACCCTAATCACCATAGATACATGACACCCTAATCACCATAGAGACATACCAACCTAATCACCACAGAGACATGCCACCCTAATCACCATAGATACATGCCACCCTAATCACCATAGATACATGACACCCTAATCACCATAGAGACATACCAACCTAATCACCATAGATACATGACACCCTAATCACCACAGATACATGCCAACCTAATCACCATAGATACATGCCACCCTAATCACCATAGATACATGCCACCCTAATCACCATAGATACATGCCACCCTAATCACCATAGATACATGCCACCCTAATCACCATAGATACATGCCACCCTAATCACCATAGATACATGCCAACCAGGGGCGTAGCTAATGTCTCCTGGGCCCTGGTGCGAGAGGCCAACTTGGGCCCCCCCCCCTCCTTTCACGACCAAGTGATGCTATTGTTGTGTGTGTTTGTGTATATATATATATATATATATATATATATATATATATATATATATATACACACACACAGTGGTGCCTTGGATTATGAGCATAATTCGTTCCAGGACCGTGCTTGTAATCCAAATCCACTCTTAAACCAAAGCAAATTTTCCTATAAGAAATCATGTAAATGCAGACAATTGGTTCCGCACCCCAAATATATTTATTATTCTGTACTGTACAGTAATGGAGAGGATGGGAAACACAAGGGCTGACAGACTGCAGGGAGCAGGAAGGAATGAGCAGGACAGATGTGGGTACATACATGCAGCGCTCTCTGTCCGGGGAGAGAGGGGTTACAGCTATGGAGAGATTACCCCCCCCCCCCCACAGTCCTGTCCCCTGATGTAAGCCCCAGCCTGAAGGGGATCTGCTATGATTTGGAAGGTGTTTAGAGTACAGTGCTGTAGACCCCGCTATGCAGGCCATGCCCCTTCTCCACTCGCGCTCCCACCCGATACAGGAAGTTCTTAAACCAAAGCAATGTTCTTAAACCAAGTCACAATTTTGAAAAACTGTGAGCTCTTAAACCAAAACGCTCTTAAACGAAGTTACTCTTAAACCAAGGTACCACTGTATGTATATATATATATATATATATATATATATATATATATATATATATATACACACACACACACCAAGACAGATATTACCTATTACCGCCATACTGTTACCGACCAAATCCTGTATACTGAGACCAATATTACCAGTAATACCAGTATATAGGGAGGAAACATTACCGCCACACCACAACCACTACCATCACCACCATATTGTTACTGACCAAATCCAGTATACTAAATCACCTCATCCAGTCATATAGAGGTGGCCCCAGCTCTACACAGGCTCTATACACCATATACATTACAGTGCAGTTATATCAGGTGACTCACAGGAGACGTCTTTTCTGATCGGAGTTCTTTCCTTTTCATCATCTTCTCCATCCGTCCTGGGCCGTTATGAGAACTTCTCCGAGCCACGAATCCACAGAATCTGCCAGACAGACATATTAGGCTCCACACTCTGACACCATCTCCATCTCTCTACACACTGCACATCTGTACTGTCCCCTTTACACCCTCATTTAGTGGGTAGCCCTGACTCTATGTGACCTCCTAATAATATATGCCCCCCTCTGTGTATTCCCTCTCCCCCTATGTTGCCCCCCTCCCTTATAGATGGCCCCCTCTACCCCCTCCCTTATAGATGGCCCCCTCTACCCCCTCCCTTATAGATGGCCCCCTATACCCCCTCCCTTATAGATGGCCCCCTCTCTCCTCACCCTCCCTTATGGATGGTCCCCTCTCCCCCCACCCTCCCTTATAGATGGCCCCCTCTCCCCCCACCCTCCCTTATAGATGGTCCCCTTCCCCCCCCCCCCCTCCCTTATAGATGGTCCCCTTCCCCCCCCCCCCTCCCTTATAGATGGTCCCCTTCCCCCCCCTCCCTTATAGATGGTCCCCTTCCCCCCCCTCCCTTATAGATGGTCCCCTTCCCCCCCCCTCCCTTATAGATGGCCCCCCTCTCCCCCCCTCCCTTATAGATGGTCCCCTTCCCCCCCTCCCTTATAGATGGTCCCCTTCCCCCCCTCCCTTATAGATGGTCCCCTTCCCCCCCTCCCTTATAGATGGTCCCCTTCCCCCCCCTCCCTTATAGATGGTCCCCTTCCCCCCCCCTCCCTTATAGATGGTCCCCTTCCCCCCTCCCTTATAGATGGTCCCCTTCCCCCCCTCCCTTATAGATGGTCCCCTTCCCCCCCTCCCTTATAGATGGTCCCCTTTCCCCCCCTTTATAGATGGTCCCCTTCCTCCCTCCCTTATAGATGGTCCCCTTCCCCCCCCCACCCTCATAGATGCCCCCCTCTTTCCCCCCACCCTCATAGATGGCCCCTCTTTCCCCCCACCCTCATAGATGGCCCCTCCTTCCCCCCACCCTCATAGATGGCCCCCTCCTTCCCCCCACCCTCATAGATGGCCCCCTCCTTCCCCCCACCCTCATAGATGCCCCCCTCCTTCTCCCCCACCCTCATAGATGCCCCCCTCCTTCCCCCCACCCTCATAAATGGCCCCCTCTTCCCCCCACCCTCATAGATGCCCCCCTCCTTCTCCCCCACCCTCATAGATGCCCCCCTCCTTCCCCCCCACCCTCATAGATGGCCCCTCCTTCCCCCCACCCTCATAGATGGCCCCCTTCTTCCCCCCACCCTCATAGATGGCCCCCCTCTTTCCCCCCACCCTCATAGATGCCCCCCTCCTTTCCCCCCACCCTCATAGATGCCCCCCTCCTTTCCCCCCACCCTCATAGATGCCCCCCTCCTTCCCCCCACCCTCATAGATGCCCCCCTCCTTTCCCCCCACCCTCATAGATGCCCCCCTCCTTTCCCCCCACCCTCATAGATGCCCCCTCCTTTCCCCCCACCCGTACAGGCTGATAAAAAAAACAAAACTTAACTCACCTGACAACGCGCTCCCACGTTGATTCTCACTCCTCCTGGTCTGTCCCCGACTGCTGCGCGGCTGCCGGGGGTGTCGCGTCTTATCCCCGGCAGCGCGCGCATCCCAGAACTCCCTGCGCGCCGGAACCGGAAGTCAGGGCCCAAGGCGCGCAGGGAGTTCTGGGATGCGCGCGCTGCCGGGGGTAAGACGCGACACCCCCGGCAGCCGCGCAGCAGCCGGGGGAAGACGGAGCCCGACTCTTGTGACCGCAAGCAAAACAATGCTTGCGGTCACAAGAGTGATTGATCGGGGGGCCCCGCGGGCCCCCCTTGTGGCGGGCCCGGTCGCGGCGGCGACCCCCGCGACCACGGTGGCTACGCCACTGATGCCAACCTAATCACCATAGATACATGCCACCCTAATCACCATAGAGACATACCAACCTAATCACCATAGATACATGCCACCCTAATCACCATAGATACATGCCACCCTAATCACCATAGATACATGCCACCCTAATCACCATAGATACATGCCACCCTAATCACCATAGATACATGCGACCCTAATCACCATAGAGACATGCCACCCTAATCACCATAGATACATGCCACCCTAATCACCATAGATACATGCCAACCTAATCACCATAGATACATGCCACCCTAATCACCATAGAGACATACCAACCTAATCACCACAGAGACATGCCACCCTAATCACCATAGATACATGCCACCCTAATCACCATAGATACATGCCACCCTAATCACCATAGAGACATACCAACCTAATCACCACAGAGACATGCCACCCTAATCACCATAGAGACATACCAACCTAATCACCACAGAGACATGCCACCCTAATCACCAGAGATACATGCCACCCTAATCACCATAGAGACATACCATTCTAATCACCATAGAGACAAGCCACCATATTCACCATAGAGACATACCAACCTTATCACCACAGAGACATGCCACCCTAATCACCATAGATACATGCCAACCTAATCACCATAGATACATGCCACCCTAATCACCATAGAGACCAGCCATCCTAATCAGCCATCCTGACACCCTAATCACCATAGATACATATTAACCTAATCACCACAGAGACATGCCACCCTAATCACCTAATCACCATAGATACATGCCACCCTAATCACCACAGATACATGCCACCCTAATCATCATAGATACATGCCACCCTAATCACCATAGATACATGCCACCCTAATCATCATAGAGACATACCATCCTAATCACCATAGAGACCAGCCATCCTAATCACTATAGAGACATGACACCCTAATCACCATAGAGACATACCAACCTTATCACCACAGATACATGCCATCCTAATCACCATAGAGACATGACACCCTAATCACCATAGATACATGCCACCCTAATCACCATAGATACATGCCATCCTAATCACCATAGAGACATACCAACCTAATCACCACAGAGACATGCCACCCTAATCACCAGAGATACATGCCACCCTAATCACCATAGATACATGCCACCCTAATCACCATAGATACATGCCACCCTAATCACCATAGAGACATATTAACCTAATCACCACAGAGACATGCCACCCTAATCACCATAGATACATGCCACCCTAATCACCCTAGATATATGCCACCCTAATCACCATAGATACATGCCACCCTAATCACCACAGATACATGCCACCCTAATCATCATAGATACATGCCACCCTAATCACCATAGATACATGCCACCCTAATCATCATAGATATATGCCACCCTAATCACCATAGATACATGCCACCCTAATCACCACAGATACATGCCACCCTAATCATCATAGAGACATACCATCCTAATCACCATAGAGACCAGCCATCCTAATCACTATAGAGACATGACACCCTAATCACCATAGAGACATAACACCCTAATCACCATGGAGACATGACACCCTAATCATAATGGAGACATGACACCCTTATCACCATAGAGACATAACACCCTAATCACCATGGAGACATGACACCCTAATCACCATGGAGACATGACACCCTTATCACCATAGAGACATAACACCCTAATCACCATGGAGACATAACACCCTAATCACCATGGAGACATGCCATACTAAACACCATAGAAACACACCACCGTAATCACCAGAGACATTGCATCCTAATCAGCATAGTGAAATGCGACCCTAACCCGACAAGCCCTGTCCTCTGGTCGACCCCTATGCTTTTAACTATAAGCCTATGAGGAGGGCTCCAGTGGCCCAATTGGTCAGCACGCGGTAATTATAAAGCAGTAACTATAAGCCTATGAGGAGGGCTCCAGTGGCCCAATTGGTCAGCACGCGGTAATTATAAAGCAGTAACTATAAGCCTATGAGGAGGGCTCCAGTGGCCCAATTGGTCAGCACGCGGTAATTATAAAGCAATAACTATAAGCCTATGAGTCTTTTAGGATAGAGAATTATCCAGTGTTAGCAAAACATGGCCACTTACAGTAGTTCCAGAGACAACACAACTGTCTCCAGTTTGGGTGCAGGTTCTGCAACTCTTTTTTTTATGAAGTGAATGGATTTAATTGCAAATCCCACCCAAACTAGAGAAAAGAGTGGTGCTGTCTCTGGAAGTAAGTGGACACTTTTTTTTTTTTTTTACACAGGATAACCAGCAAACTGCTCTGCCAGTCACTGTTTTGGCTGCAGGCAGTATTCTTCCTCTGGCCACTAGAGGCCGCTCTCTCTTCCCAGCTGTCACTCCTGCGCTTTGGCTCGCCTTAAAAAAGAGAAGATGGTATTCTGCAGGGAGCTGCGTAATAAGGATGTGTGTCTGTTTTTTTTTTATTATTATATTTGCTAATTGGGGGGGGGGGGGGTTGACCACATGAGTGAACTATGGGTGGGAGGGGGGTTTGACATCAACAGTGGTAATAACTATGATGAAAGCTCCTACCATCTTATACTCAGTATGATGATAGAGGTCACCCAGCTTTCCTACCATCTTATACTCAGTATGATGGAGGTCACCCAGCTTTCCTACCATCTTATACTCAGTATGATGGAGGTCACCCAGCTTTCCCACCATCTTATACTCAATATGATGGAGGTCACCCAGCTTTCCTACCATCTTATACTCAGTATGATGGAGGTCACCCAGCTTTCCTACCATCTTATACTCAGTATGATGGAGGTCACCCAGCTTTCCTACTATCTTATACTCAGTGTGATGGAGGTCACCCAGCTTTCCTACCATCTTATACTCAGTATGATGGAGGTCACCCAGCTTTCCTACCATCTTATACTCAGTGTGATGGAGGTCACCCAGCTTTCCTACCATCTTATACTCAAAGTGTGATGGAGGTCACCCAGCTTTCCCACCATCTTATACTCAGTATGATGGAGGTCACTCAACTTTTTCCAGCATCTTGTAGTTAGTATGATGGAGGTCACCCAGCTTTCCCACCATCTTATACGCAGTATGATGGAGGTCACCCAGCTTTCCCAGCATCTTATAATCAGTATGATGGAGGTCACTCAACTTTTCCGCCATCTTGTAGTTTGTATGATGGAGGTCACCCAGCTTTCCCAGCATCTTATACTCAGTATGATGGAGGTCACCCAGCTTTCCCAGCATCTTATACTCAGTATGATGGAGGTCACCCAGCTTTCCCAGTATCTTATACTCAGTATTATGGAGGTCACCAAGTTTTCCAGTATCTTGTAGTCAGTATGATGGAGGTCACCCAGCTTTCCAGCATCTTATACTCAGTATGATGAGGGTCACCCAGCTTTCCACCATCTTATACTCAGTGTGATGGAGGTCAGCCAGCTTACCAGCATCTTATACTCAGTATGATGGAGGTCACCCAGCTTTCCAGCATCTTATACTCAGTATGATGGAGATCACCAAGCTTTCCGACCATCTTATACTAAGTATGTTGGAGGTCACTCAACTTTTTCCAGCATCTTGCAGTCAGTATGATGGAGGTCACCCAGATTTCCAGCACCTTGTACTCAGTATGATGAAGGTCACCCAGCTTTCCCAGCATCTTATACTTCCTATGATGGTCACCCAGCTTTCCAGCATCTTGTATTGTAGTCAGTATGATAGAGGTCACCCATCACCTTATAGTCAGTATGATAGAGGTCCCCCAGCATCTTGTAGTCCCTAAAATGGAATTCACATACACATAGCAGCATGAGTACAGTGCTGCACATCACTGGCAGCCATCATCAACTCCAGACGTGTAGTCACAGGTCCTGCACAAGCGCAGTGTCCATACTGTGCAACACATCCTCCTGCTCTTCCTCCTCTTCCTCATGCACAGACTTTGTAAGGGGATGCCTTACAGTATCGAAGCTCAAGCCCCCCCCCTTGTACTGTAATAATACCCACATAGCACTGGTCTTTGAGCAGAGGGGCAGCAATGATGTCACCAGAAGGGCGATGACAGGTAACGTGTGGCCGATGTGTGCTGAGCCTATACGGGTTATCATCATGATAGTAGTGGGCACTTTCCACCATTGCCCCCTGTCTCCTACATCATCATTTCATTATATAACAATGTATCTATTAATGGATCATAAATATTGATTTTTGAGGAGGAGGAGGAGGATGCTATTCTCACTCTGGCCTTTAGAGGGCAGTACAGTATAAGGTTAGACCTGACGATGCACCATGCAGCATATGGAGGAGCTACGTGTCCAAACGCAAATATTTTGGAATCTGTTTTTATGATTTTATCCAATTAAAAAAAAAGAAAAGAAAAGAAGACATTTTGCACGATTTATGTTCATACAATTAAAAACATTCAAAGTAAACTAAGCTGCTGGGATTATATCAGCGACGGGAACGTCTAATTATCTGAGCATTTATAATTATTTCCTGAACATTTGTTAAATGTTTTCATTAACATAAATAGATTTGTCCTACTTTTTGGGGGGTTCATTTTGGGAATAACAAAGAAATGTAAACTTTTTTTTTCTGGAAATTTCTCATCCCTTCTGAGAATTTTTAAGATGTTATGTAATATTTTGATGTAGCTCTAATAGGCAACATTAGCTACCAATGAGCCACCCTGCTGCCCACAGTGCTGTCAAAGCATGTCCTGCTGCTGTGATCCAGTGATCAGTGGACGAATGCATGGAGTGTTTAATTTCCCTGCAGTGCCCCTACAGGTGAGATGAAGCATTGCACACTTTTTTTTTTTTTTAACGTGTCACTGTCGTTTAAATTTTAATTTTTTTTTTTCATAAATCAATAGTACAGGCGATTTTAAGAAACTTTGTAATTGACTTTATTAGCTGAAAAAAAGCATTTTTATTATAAAAAAGCAGTTTGAAGCTCTCCCTTCTGTCTTCATTGTTCTGTTATGGAGAAGGGAGGGGTGGAGGGAGATGAGGCACCAAAACAGGACAACAGAGTTAATTTACAGCTACATCACCGGGCTCTCTCCTCTGAGGTCAGCACTGACCTCTCTGACCTCTGAATACTGGCTTTCACACAGGTCCCACTGTGTAATTCTTTGTTCTCTGCTGGTGATTAATCTCCCTCCTCCCTCTCCCCTCTCCATAGGTTACACAGGGCCCTAATGATAATGAGCAGTGAATGAGAGAGAGAGGGGGGGGGACCTGGGGAAAGTCTTTTTGAATGCAGATAATGGCATATTTGCCTGATAAACCCAATTACAAAGTTTCTTAAAATTGCCAGTACTATGGATTTCTGCAAAAAACAAACAAACAAAAAAACAAACGACAGTAACACTTTAAGTAAATGGACTATCCTGTCTCATGTTCTCCAGAAAGAGACAATCTTTGTAGCTGCTCTCTGCATCAGAAAATATATAAAGATCCATTTAGGGCCCTATTCCACCGGACGATTATCGTTCAGATTATCGTTAAATCTTTTGAATCTAAATGATAATCGTTCGGTTGAAATGCAGTTAACGATTAACGACCGAACGAGAAATCGTTGATCGCTTTATAAGACCTGGACCTATTTTTATCGTTGCTCGTTCGCAAAATGTTCGCAAATCGTTCGCATTGAATAAGACGTCGTTCGGTCGTTCGCAGTAGATATGAACGCAATAGCGTAGAAATAGCGAAAAAAACGATCGCAAATACGATCATAAGTAACGATTATCGTTCCATGGAAATGAGTGAACGTTTTCAGGTCTTTCGCAATATCGGTCGTTTAAGATCGTTAAACGTTACCGATTATGCGAACGATAATCGTCCGTTGGAATAGGGCCCTTATTCATTTTGGAAACCAGACAATTCCTTTCATTCAATTCCTTTCCTTTCAGCTGTAGACATGGGCAGACAGCTTATAGGGAGAGAAAATACATCATATATTTCCTCCTTCCTTGTTGGCAAAGATGTAAAATCATGTTTTACTTCTGTGCAGAAAGCACAAATCCCTCACCCACCCTGCTTGGTTTCCAGCACTGAGCCCTGGACATAGTGCTGAGCCCGGCCTCTATGACACTTCAGCTTAGAATAAAAACATTATTTTATAACTTTGCAAGCAGCCATTAACCAGAAGAAATGTATCATTAGTCTCCTTATCAGGCCCATGCCTGCACATCAGATTCCCTGTAACATTTGTATTTGTAACTTGTAGTACCACCTATCACCACTGTAGAGGACACACATTTTTTTCCATAGACACCAATACAACAGCGCCCCCACTATTGAAAATTCTTATTATTTTCAAATTCTGTTTCCTGTTGGAGGATAGAAATCTTATGAACATTTGGAGGATAAAAAAATTGTCATGATCTACAATGATCTGTAATAATTTAGAAAACAAAGGGGCATCACAGACAGATAATAAACCCCGCAATGTTTTGCGTTATAAGGGGTCACTGATGGGACAAGCCCACAGCTTTTTCTAACTTCTTATATTCTAGGATTCTCATGGTTTCTATACATCCAGTGTGTAGGTTGTAATTTGTAGCACATATGCATGGACGATGCCTCTCGGGCAGATTAAAGCTATAAAGTTGTGATCTCAATTGGCAATGAAAAATGGCAGCCACTTCTAGCATATCTGGCCCAGGGCTATCTGTTATATCTCACGGAGAACAAAGATGCTACAAGGTGGTGCATGCTCCAGTGGACACAGCGTCCTCCAGCCTCATTCCTTTTCTACTCATTTATTTGTTGTACTGTATAAGCGTAGTCACGTGATGCTGTGATGTCCACCGCAATGTGTCTACGGCTCCATCAATGCAGATCATATGTAGATTACCGTTCATGTATGGAGATCACAGAGTCACAGAGTCTCCAAAATGTTAACCATCCTGATTTTGTATTTGTTGCACTGATTCCGCTCCCTTTTCATAGGTAATCTCACTATCATGGTCCTGTGTGTATCAGAGGAGAGGAGATTGGATATGTGTCCTATGATTAAAAGGGTTCTGACTTAAAGGAGAAGTTATTTGTTAAAAAATTATTTATTAAAGTATTGTATAGCTTATAAAGTGCTTTTTCCCCTGCACTTACTACTGCATCAAGACTTCACTTTCTGGATAAAATGGTGATGTCACTTCCTTGATAACATGGTGATGTCACTTCCTGGATAAAATGGTGATGTCACAACCCGACTTCCAGAGCTGTGTGGGCTGTGGCCGCTGGAGAGGATGATGGCAGAGGGACACAAAGGGACACAGGGCACTGGAGGGACACTGAGCATCCCTCTGCCATCATCCTCTCCAGCAGCCACAGCCCGCACAGCTCTGGGTGTCGGGTAGTGACATCACCATGTTATCCAGGAAGTGACATCACCATTTTATCCAGGAAGTGACATCACCATGTTATCCAGGAAGTGAAGCCTTGATGCAGTAGTAAGTGCAGGGGAAAAAAGCACTTTATAAGCATTTCCCCTAATAAGTGTACATTGGGGATTTGTATAGCTTTTGGGGGGCAATACAATACTTTTATAACAAATTTCGCCTGACTTCTCCTTTAACCCCTTAATGACAAAGGGCGTATAGGTACGCCCTATTGCCGGTAAGGGCGTTCAGAGCGGGGCCGCACAGCGACCCCGCTCTGAACCGCGGCGGTCCCGGGTGCCGCTTGTAGCCCGGGACCGTAGGTATTAGCGGGCACGGTCCGATCGCCGTGCCCGCTAATACAGTAATCAGATGCAGCTGTCAAACATGACAGCTGCATCCGATTACCGGATCCAGCGTCTCCCTGGTGTCTAGTGGCGGAGATCGCTCCTCCGGGATGTTATCCCGGAGGAGCGATCTCCGTTTCTGAAGCCGGCCGGGGACTGCTCCAAGATGGCGCCGTCCCCGGCTCGGCACTCGTTTACTTCCGGCTGCAGCAGCCGGAAGTAAATGAGTGCCTATCTCATGGATCTCTGCAGCATATCTATGTGCAGCAAATCTTTATGAAAAACCCCAAATAACGTGAAAAATTTTTAAAAAATGCATTTTTCCAACTTTGAAACTTTTTTGCTTATACAGAAAATGGTTATACCACATAAATTATATATTAAATAGCATTAGCAACATGTCTACTTTATGTTGGCGGCATTTATTAAACGATCTTTCATTTTTTTTAGACAATAGGAAGCTTAAAACATAAGCAGCAAATTTCCAAATTTTCAGTAAAATTTCAAAATCAGATATTTTTAGGGACCTGTTCAGGTTTAAAGTGTATTTGAAGGGCTTGTATGTTAGAAAGCCCCACAAAGCACCCCATTTCAGAAACTGCACCCCCACACTCTGCAAAAGCACATCCAGAAAGTTTTTTAACCATTTAGGAGAGTCACAGAAATAAAATCTAAGTGTGTAAGAAATTTTAAAATTTTAATTTTCTGTGCAGAGATTTTATTGTAATCCAATATTTTTCATATTTATAAACTTATTACCAAAGAAATTCACCCCAATATTGATTGCCCCGTATCTGCAGTTTATAGAAATACCCCATATGTGGCCCTATTGCGCTATTTGACACAACCACAAGCCTCAGATACAAAGGAGCGCCTAGTGAATTTCAACGCCTCCGTTATATTTGGTCTTTCCTGACTGTACCACTTCAGGTTGGCAGAGGCTCTGGGGTGCCTAAATGTAAAAAACACCCCTAAAGGGACACCATTTAGAAAACTACACCCCTCAAGGAATGTAACAAGGGGTGCGGTGAGCATCTGGACCCCACAGGTGCTTCACAGATTTTCCCAACAATATGGCATGAAAAAAGAAAAATTTATTTTTTACACTAAAACGTTGTTCTAGCCTTCAATTTTTCATTTTCACAAAGGGATTAAAGGAAAAAAAAAAACACAAAACGTGTAGCGCAGTTTCTCCCGAGTACGGAAATACCCCACATGTGAACATAAAGTGCCAAGCGGGCGCAGCACGAGCCTCCAAAGGGAAGGAGCGCCAATTGGCTTTTGGAAGCTGGATTTCACTGGAATGGATTTCAAGGGCCACGTCGCATTTACAGAGCCTTTGTGCTGCCAAAACACTGGAAACCGCCCACAATTGACCCCATTCTGGAAACTACACCCCTCAAGGAATCTAACAAGGGGTGCAGTGAGCATGTGGACCCCACTGGTGACGGGCACAAATGTAGAAAAATGTGACGTGAAAGTGAAAATTTTCATTTTTTCACTTTCATGGCACATATGTGCCCGTCATCCAGGGGTCCATATCCTCATTGCACCCCTTGTTAGATTCCTTGAGGGGTGTAGTTTTCAGAATGGGGTCACTTGTGGGGGGTTTCCAATGTTTTGGCAGCACGAGGGCTCTGTAAATGCAAATTCATCATCAATTCTGACCAAATCCAACCTCCAAAATCCAAATGGCGCCCCTTCCTTTCGGAGGCTTGCTCTGCACCCACATGGCGCTTTATGTCTACATGTGGGGTATTTACGGACTCAGGGGGAGTTGATCTACACATTTTGTGGCTTTTTTTCTCTTTTAACCCCTTGTGAAAATGAAAAATTCAAGGCTAGACCAACATTATAGTGTAAAAAATGTAATATTTCATTTTCACGCCACATTGTTCCACATTTGTACCCGTCACCAGTGGGGTCCATATGCTCACTACACCCCTTGTTACATTCCTTGAGGGATGTAGTTTCCATAATGGGGTCACTTGTGGGGGGGTTCAACTGTCTTGGCAACACAGGGGCCTTTTAAATGCAACAAGGCCCTCGAATTCCATTCCAGCCAAATCCAGCCTCCTAAAGCCAAATGGCGCTCCTTCCCTTTGGAGGCTTACCCTGCACCCGAATGGCGCTTTATGTCCACATGTGGGGTATTTTTGTACACAGGGGAAATTGCTCTACACATTTTGTGTTTTTTTTTTTTTTTTATCTCTTAACCCCTTGTGAAAATGAAAAAATCAAGACAAGATCAATGATTTAGTGTAAAAATTAAACATTTTTTTTACACTAAATGTTGGTCTAGCCTTAATTTTTTCCATTTCCACAAGGGGTTAAAAAAGAAAATGAACGCAAAACGTGTAGGGTAATTTCCCCTGAGTACGAAAATACCCCACATGTGGGCATAATGTGCCATATGGGCACAGGGCAAGCCACCAAAGGGACAGAGCGCCATTTAGAGGCTGGAGGCCATGTCGCAATGGAGGATGGAGGCCATGTCGCAATTACAAAGCTCCTGTGCTGCCGGGACAGTAGAAACCCCCCACAAGTGACCCCATTCTGGAAACTACACCCCATAAGGGGCATCTGGGGGCATCTGGGGGCTGGATTTGGGTGTCCCTTCCTTCATACACTCTAAGGGTACGTGCACACTGCGGAATGGCGAAGGATAACCCTTTGTGCATTCCGCAGCTGGCACCCACCGGCAGACTGATGCAGGCGCATGTCTCCACCCGTGTCACACTCCATTCTATGTACAGGCGGATTCCGCTCTCCGTCCAATGTGTTCATTCTTTGGACGGACAACGGAATCCGCCCGTGCATAGAATGGAATCTATGACACGGGTAGAGACATGCGCCCGCATCAGTCCGCCGGCGGGTGCCAGCTGCGGAATGCACAAAGGGTTATCCTTCGCCATTCTGCAGTGTGCACGTACTCTAAATCTGTAAGTGTACCCTGAGGTACTCTCACAGAGTTTGGAGAATTTCACGCCATACCGTCATCTCTTATTGGGACGGTACTGGCGGAAAAGACGTGTCTGGGGGGCATCGTACGCTACGCTACTCCCAGACACGTCACTGGATGATGAGGATGAATGGAGGAAAGAAGGATCCCCCCATTCATCCACACTGGCTGTTTCGGTGTCGGAGGCAATAATAACGTATGCGCCCAACGCCGAAAACACCCTGGGGGCCATCTTTATACGGGAACTAGTATATGGGGATTGGTATATGGGGTATGTAAATGTGTACTGGTGTAGTGTAAAACTTTATTCCATGTAGTGTGGTGTAGTGTAGTGTTTTTTACATTTTTTGACAGTAAGAAAAAAATATCCATACGCCAAGAAAGTAGTTGCTGATAAATGCCGCACTTATGTGCGGCACTTATCAGCAGACAGTGGCGGTAGGATATTGGGGGGAAAAACGCCCCTACGCCAAAAAGGAGTTGCTGATCAGCGGCGCACTTACGTGCGATGCTGATCAGGACTCAGCAGCGTTAGGGAGCATAAAAAGTAAAAAAACAAAATAAAAACAAACAAACACTTTTTCTTTAACCTAAAGCAACTGATCAGTGGGCAGTACAGAGAAGCTGACGAAGACTGCCGAAGATAGGGGCCACGGAAAAGCCCGAAGAGCCGGAAATTGCCGACGGGACCCGACTGAACCCGGAAGTGAAGAGAAGAGGACGCGCGGGACCCGATCGCTGCTCCGGACGCCCAGATCTGATATAGCCTACACTATATCGCTGCACCTACACTATACACACCTGTTCTGCACCCCTCAGCTAGGTAGCACCCGGGGACATTGTTTTTTAATGCTTTGATCGCCGTGATGGGCCGGCCGGTACTGGCCGGCCTATCACGGCGATCGTGGGGGTGGCATCGGCGCCATCTTTTCCCCGGACACTAATGGCGATTGGTGCTGTCTCGGACAGCACCAATCGCCAGTGCTTTCCGGGTCACCGATGACCCGGAAAGCTGTTTTCAGCTGCTATCGGCTGATCTGTATTGATCAGCCTATAGCAGCGATCGTCAGCACGGGAGGGGTTAATCACCTCCCGTGCCGACGAGCAGAGATGGCCTGCTATACATTATAGCAGGCCATCTTCCACGACCGCTGTGGGTGAACACACAGCGATCGGGGAAACATCGGGCGTAAATTTACGTCCATTTGTGCTAAGTACCAGGGCGCGGGGGCGTAAATTTACGCCTGATGTCGTTAAGGGGTTAAAGCTGTTGTCCGACACATGTTGTAAAAACTTTATAGAGACTTTGTCAGTAGGTTTATGCCTTCCTATCTAAGGGTAGCATAAAGTAGTGACAGAGATTATATATCCTCCTGAATAATATGAACAATAAGTAGTCCTCTCCATTATGTGCATGAGCCCAATAGTCCTGGATATTCATGAAAAGCAAAAAACTCCACCCACCTGCTGCTGATTGGCAGTTATGTATCCATGCTGTGTATAGGCAATCAACTGTCAATCAGCACCTGGAGGGTGGGGAGGGGTGCATGGTGGTCCCGGCCTTTGATTGGCTTGAGCTGCCTGTCAGCTAAGACAGGCCGCACTGAAGCTGCAGCACGTGTGACCAGGGCCGGATTAAAGGGAGGGCACCAGGAGCATGTACCCCGGGGCCTCCACCACTTAGGGGCCCCCACCAGCTCGAACCCTAGCAGAATGGTGTTGCTTACCCAGGATATCAGGCCATGTAATAGGGCCCTAACACAGTGGGCAACAGCACGCAGAAAGTGCTGTGTTCTCACATTGTGTTATTAACACAAACACAATGTGGGAATACACTCTGATACTTAGTCCACCCCCCGCTCCTGTCTCTAGGGCCTGGCATCTTCCCCGTACTGCAGCCTCTAGTGACCACGTGCATAACAGAAGATAATGCTGACCCATACAGCCAGGAGCGAGGAGGGGCCTGTGCTAATTCACCTACAGTAAGCAGCCATCTGTATAAATCGCGGTATAGTTTATTTATTTTTTTTATTTTTTTTGGGGGGGGGGTTGTCGCCTGGGGCCTCCGCCAACCTTAATCCGGCCCTGCGTGTGCCCTGGGGAGAAGCACAGCGCAGGAGGTGCCCTGGACCATGGATAGGTAATGTATTTACTTTTCTAATCATCAGCTGCCGGCCACGCACCGTTATTACACATACGGTGCGCGGTCGATGGCCAACAATTATAGGTCCAAACCTATATCAATGATCAGCCAATGACAACGATCATCGGCTGATCGTTGTGTTTATTACATGGAATGATAAATCGGCCGGTTATCGTTCCGTGTAATAGTACCCTAAGTAAGTACCGATCCGTTTAGCATTTCTGACAATAGTTTACGCTGCCCTCATTTAAGGCGGCATAAACCTAGTGACAGATTCCCTTTAACTTCTATCATGCCAATGGCAGTGCATTATGGGAGTATTAATTTTGCACCAGCCACAGGTTGGGGAACACTGTCTTACAATGTCAGAGCCCCTTTAAGTTATCAATAGCAGATGAGCGTGTGCGGAGGACGCAGCTGGAGTCACTTTCCTTGCAGTTCGGATGCTAAATCATTCATGTTTGACAGTTGACACTATCAGTTTGGATTCTGCAATAATATCTCAGGAGAGTCGGCTTGATTCAATTAGATATTGTTTGGCGCAGCGTCTCTCTTCTTTGTCTCCTGTCACCAGAGGAAAAAGTGGAGGGAACTGAATGTCATTTGTGCAATAATTCAAACCCTTGTAGGGCAGATCTGCTCTTCACACAAAGCCGCGCTGTGCCGAGAGCCGGGATCACAGAGCTCTGCATTAACAGACTAATAAAACAGGAGCTCCATAGACACAGATTCATCACTGTATCATCCGCCGCAGCCTCGGAACTCGGTAAGTGGATCCCGCTCGCAGACAGGATGACACAGCACACATGATTGACAGCCACCCGCAGCCACCATAACATGGCAGTATAGGAAATAATGAACAGGTAAGTTGGGGAAAGGGCTGCATCTGTGCGTCAAATCTCTTGGTAAATGGAATGACAAAGAGAAGAAAAAAGTTTTAGGTTTGAATGTTGAAAGTATTTCCTATAATGCCAACTATAGAAATGTAAGGAAAACTATACAATAGTCCAGGGTTAGGAAACCTTGGCCCTCTGGCTGTTGCAAAACTACAACTCCCATCATGCATGGACAGCCTAAGATAAAGCTCTTTAGCCTCCAGTGAGTAGTAGTCACTACATATTTTATAATCACTATAATACTGTGTACTAGTAGGAAACTAGTTAGGTACCGGCTCCAGGTTTTTGTGGGCCCTATCCACCCCAGTATAAGGTCTCCCATATATTACATACCTCAGTATCAGGTCCCCAGTATATTACAAACCCCAGTTTCAGGTCCCCAGTATATTACACACCGCAGTTTCAGGTCCCCAGTATATTACACACCCCACTCAGAGCAGGCTGAGACTCACAGATAGCATTCTACTGACTGACTGTACATACTGGTAGTTTGTACCAATATGATGCAGCTGCACCCCATATCATCATATTACTACCCATTCATCATCCTCCTGCCTCTCCATCATCATAGTACTAACCCTCTCATCCTCCTGCCCCTCCATTCTCATACTACTTCCCCCTCCATTCTCCTCCTGTCCTCATACTACCTTCCTCTTCATCCTCCTGTCCCATCATACCAGTACATGATTTTCCCGGGGCTGTCTCCTCAGAATCTGGACAGTCCCGGTTTTGACACAGACACTGACTGACCCTGACACCTGGACCTTCGTGTCATGTGATCGGGTCCTTCACCCTTTTCTCTCTCTATGCAGGTCCTGTCCCTTTCTCCTGTGCACTACAGTGAGCAGGTTGAACATTAGAACACTGGGCCCCTCACCCTTTCTGGGCCCCGGCACTAGTAGAATTCTTGATGCTTCTTTGGCTGTGACTGGAGCACAAGTATCAGGCTCATACAAGACGTGTAAAGGAAAGTATTTGTATCATTATCTGCCGTTTCGCTCAGAAGTGGCAGACGCTTCATACAAATAGCTTGGTTTATTTCATAAGAATTTTCATTTTTATCAAAGAATTTCAGCCAGATAAGATTGTGGCTCATAGGAAGCAGGTGCAGGAGTGGAGCATGATAACCGCGCTCATTGTATCACGCTTTAATATTTTCTCCTTGTCCTCTGGTTGCATAGGAGAGAATTCTTCAGTGATACTGGATGTCAGTACACTCCGCTCCAGCTCCGAGCGCTGCCCTACTGCTACATAACATATGCCATGCCGCTGCCAAGCGTACAAACCCCCGCTGGTGGCTGTTTGTTTCTGCGCTTTCTGCAGCTGGATTTATACACTGGTAAAAAAAATAAAAAATGAGCTGCATATAGGGGAATGAGTCATATAGAAGCAGAAAAATACAAGGATGTTTATCAGGCAAAGTTAGCGGATTCTGTCAACATTTCATGTGGAGCTAAGTGGTAAGTTATGGACTGTCATGGTCTGACCTAACATGGTGGCCCAGTGGTTACATCTTCTACCATACAGTAATTTTACTATTGGTTGAACCCCACCCATAGTCAGACACTCACATGGCGGCCCAGAGGTTAGCATTACCATCCTGTAGCTCTGAACCCAGTGGTTTACATATCCTAAGGGCCCTTTCACACTATGGAAAACTGAGCGGAAAACTGGGATGCCTCGTGCCCCTCTGCTCTCCCCACCTCTCCGCTCAAAGAGGTGACATTGACAGGTGTGGACATTGGAGGGGTGCGAGACACCCTGTTAAAACATGTAGCAGACGGGATTCTGAGTGGAGTCTGAGTTTGCTCAGATTTTCTGCCTGTTTCCCATAGTGTGAACAAGCCCTAAGAGTTTTCTTAGCCTTTCCTAGTGACTTAGCTGCCATAAAGGTAGACCATGCCACTGCTATGGGGCCCATGAACTATGAGCGCCTGCAGGCCTAGACTGGCAGCTGGCCATATATATGCTGCGGCGCTCTGAACGACATTGGCTTTCCACCCTGCCAGTATCTCTTGTGGCCAGAGGCAGCAGTAGACCTTTAGCCACAAGAGGCGGCTATCACTCCCAGTTCTCCGGTACATGGGTGACGTGCACTTCAGAGCTGGGAGAAAGAAGGAACGCCAGGGGTCTGTGCTGGGTAAGGTGACTATGTGAATGGGTGGGGGGGATTTATGAATTCCAGCTACGCCCCTGGTCCTTCCCTACATGGTGGCTCAGTGGCTAGAACTTGTACCGTGAGACACAATCCCACAAAGGTCATATCAACATGAACTCTAACCCAAGACCACATTCGTCCGAGTGTCTCAGTCACCACTATTCTATTGCAACTTTAAGGCCTTTTCACACTGAGCAAAACAGGTGGAAATTCCAAGCGGAACTCTTGTCGCGGACTCCACTCGGAATCCCGTCTGCCTCACTGTATCGCGTCTTCACTCAAAGAATTGACACTCGCGGTGTGAAATTTCTGCCTGTTTTGCTCAGTGTGAACGGGCCCCTTAAGTATTCATGTTGTATTAAAAGAAATGGAAAGACCCGCCTTACTTGGCTACATTACCCCTTGAGCGGAGATGCTGAATTGTTTGAGTTTGCCAACATTCTCCGAACCCATAGCCTGTATCCATATTTTCCAGGACTCTCTGGGTCCGCATGCAACTGCATCTACTGAGAGGCAAATGTCCAGCGTTCGTGTACATAGAACGTTCACAACAGTAAGGTATCTCCGCTCAACACTAGTGACATGTCTCTATGTTTCTAGGTTTAGTGGCCAGCACTGCCATCTTGTAGCAATGAGCACATTGCCTCAAGGCTACACTAGTACATAAAGGACAAAGACTTAAAGAGGTTATCCAGACCTACAAAAAACATGGCCACTTTCCTCCAGAGACTCTTGTCTCCAGTTGGGTGGAGTTTTGTAATTCAATTCCATTGAAGTGAATGGAGCTTAATTGCAAATTACACCTGAACTGGAGACAAAAGAGGTGCTGTCTCTGGAAGAAAGCGGCCATCTTTTTGTAGCGCTGATGGTGGGATTCTCATGGTGGCTTAGTGGTTATCCCCATTAACTTGTAGCCCAACAGTTTGACACCCACTATGGTCACATGATGCATTTTCGGTACATAGCCGGCTTGCTGCACTGGGACTATAGGTGTGACCCCTATAGCCAGATCAATATGGAGTCATAGATAATTAGAGCATAGACATGGTTGTTATTAAGATTCACATATTGTAGTGTTAGTATCCTAGTGCAGATATGATCTGTATTTGCAGCAAGAACAGAGGTTGTCAAAAATAGTCGGAGCTCTGAACAACTCTCTTGGGTTCCCTGTAAGGCATTGTGAACATGCTCTGTTTCCTTGGAGAAGCTATAAGGACTGAGACGCAGTTGGGGAACCGCAGATCTCCGGTGTATACAAACAGTGCTACTAATACACAGGAACAATAATGTATCATGGATACCAAACAATGGGAAACCATCACATAGGGCAATGTAAAGTCAACACTGAGTAAGTGAGAAATCCGCAAGCTACAAGCCAAGATCTCTGTTTTATGTTTATTTTTTGCAAATAAGTATCATTTATAAGATGCTTTATGATCCCAGTAACGATACTTGTATTACAAATAACTCATCCTGCCAAGATGCTATCCCGGCAACGTACATCGCCGTCCAAGAATTCATCATAAAATCTCCACCAGGACAGAAAACTTATTATCTTATTAAGCATTATCTCATATAATTGATAACATATGCCGTGTGTATGATGACTAATACATAGGGAAAAACATCTAGAAAAGAGGGCACATGATATCAACCCCCTGTACAGCGAGTAAATGAAGCATTAGGTTGAGTTATTGTGTCTGCGGTTTAAGCGGGGACAGGATGAATATTTAGCTCCTTAAATACTAACAAAAGAACAACATGGAAGGGGTTACACTAAGCACTAAAGGAAGGGAAAGGGGGAAATTACCCCCCAGAACAGAGGATACAGCCCCGTCCTTTATGGGTGGTCAGAGAATATAATTACCGTATTTTCCGGCATATAAGGTGACTGGACGTATAAGACGACCCCTGACTTTTAACCTCTTCCCGCACGAGGACATAACTGTACGTCCTCGCGTGGGTGTGGGAGTTCAGATCGGGGCCGCGCTGCGACCCCGCTCTGAACCGCCGCAGTCCCAGGTGCGGCATGTAGCCCGGGACTGCGGCTATTAGCAGGCACGGTCCGATCACCGTGCCCGCTAATCAAGTCTTCAGATGGAACTGTCAAAGTTGACAGTCAGGTTCAGGGAAGGAAAATAGCGCTGCACCTCACACCTATGGCTGATACTAGTGCCCCTAGGCTAAATAAAAAACACATCAGAATTTTGTGTATGAATTGATCAAGCCATACTGCCCCATGTACCTCGTGCCGGTATCTGATACACATGGGTCCCTACACTAAGTCCACACCGTGCCAGTCAGTGGCCACCAACCCCGCAGGCGTGCACAGTCAGGGAACGGGGGCCATGGGACGGCCCTGCGACCCCCATGCCACAGGACCAGACCCAAAAACACCACACCAGAACCCGGCCAGCACCGCCGGCGGAGAAGGTCGCCCCCAAACAGCACAAGTCTGGATGAGGTTTTGCGCTCACCATAGCTGCTGCAGACAGAATGGGAAAAGACAGGAGACAAGAATATAAGTACTATAATACTGCTCCTATATACAAGAATATAACTACTATAATACTGCTCCTATATACAAGAATATAACTACTATAATACTGCTCCTATATACAAGAATATAACTACTATAATACTGCTCCTATATACAAGAATATAACTACTATAATACTGCTCCTATATACCAGAATATAACTACTATAATACTGCTCCTATATACAATAATATAACTACTATAATACTGCTCCAATATAGAGGAATATAACTACTATAATACTGCTCCTATATACAAGAATATAACTACTATAATACTGCTCCTATATACAAGAATATAACTACTATAATACTGCTCCTATATACATGAACATAACTACTATAATACTGCCCCCTATATACAAGAATATAACTACTATAATACTGACCCCTATATACAAGAATATAACTACTATAATACAACGGGTGGAGGAACAGCAAGCCCGCACAGCATACAAACACGATCCCAGTGCTGGATGATCGGTGGCACAGAGGAGATCTACAGTATAGACACCTGGGGTGCTGTGACAGAATGCTGTTTACATTATAACTACTATAATACTGCCCCCTATATACAGGAATATAACTACTATAATACTGCTCCTAAATACAAGAATATAACTACTATAATACTGCCTCCTATATACAAGAATATAACTACTATAATACTGCTCCTATATACAAAAATATATCTACTATAATACTGCTCCTTTATACAAGAATATAGCTACTATAATACTGCTCCTTTATACAAGAATATAACTACTATAATACGAACTGGAGAGAATGGAACGGCTGCACATCCCATCTATGGCTGATACTAATGCCGCCAGGCCTATATTAAAAATCAACACCAGAGTGTCTGTATATGAATTGATCAAACCATATTGCCCCGTGTACCACCGCGCAGGTCCTCTGGTCCACACGGGTCCCTACGCTAACTCCACACCGTGTCGGTCAGCGACCGCCAACCCCGCAAAGCGTGCACGTGCAGGGAAGGGAGGCCATGGAACGGCCCTGCAACCCCAATGTCACAGGACCAGACCCAAAAAGCCCCACCAAAACCCAGCCAGCACCACCGGCGGGAAAGGCTGCCCCCAAACGACACAAGTATGGATATGGTATTACACTTACCATTGCTGCTCTCACAGAATGGGGAAGACATAGAGTCCAGACATGTGAGCACAGACATATCCTGCTAATTTTGGTCATGTGGGTCTTATAAAGGAGTGCTAGCTGTTCAGAGAGGGAGAATTGCAAAACACGAACTGGAGAGAATGGAACGGCTGCACATCCCATCTATGGCTGATACTAATGCCGCCAGGCCTATATTAAAAATCAACACCAGAGTGTCTGTATATGAATTGATCAAACTACTATCAGCCATAGGTGTGAGGTGCAGCACTCTGTTTCTTCCCTGAACCGCATTTTGCTTCTCTCTTTTCTCCGTGTTTTTGCACTCCTCCTGGTGAGACCCACATGACCGCAATTAGCAGGAGACACCTGAGTGCACATGGTTTTAATCCCTCCTGTTTTTTCCCATTCTGTTTGCTGCAGCTATGGTGAGCGCAATACCTCATCCAGACTTGTGCTGTTTGGGGGCGACCTTCTCCGCCGGCGGTGCTGGCCGGGTTCTGGTGTGGTGTTTTTGGGTCTGGTCCTGTGACATGGGGGTCGCAGGGCCGTCCCATGGCCCCCGTTCCCTGACTGTGCACGCCTGCGGGGTTGGTGGCCATTGACTGGCACGGTGTGGACTTAGTGTAGGGACCCATGTGTATCAGATACCGGCACGAGGTACATGGGGCAGTATGGCTTGATCAATTCATACACAAAATTCTGATGTGTTTTTTAATTTTGCCTAGGGGCACTAGTATCAGCCATAGGTGTGAGGTGCAGCACTCTGTTTCTTCCCTGAACCGCATTTTGCTTCTCTCTTTTCTCCGTGTTTTTGCACTCCTCCTGGTGAGACCCACATGACCGCAATTAGCAGGAGACACCTGAGTGCACATGGTTTTAATCCCTCCTGTTTTTTCCCATTCTGTTTGCTGCAGCTATGGTGAGCGCAATACCTCATCCAGACTTGTGCTGTTTGGGGGCGACCTTCTCCGCCGGCGGTGCTGGCCGGGTTCTGGTGTGGTGTTTTTGGGTCTGGTCCTGTGACATGGGGGTCGCAGGGCCGTCCCATGGCCCCCGTTCCCTGACTGTGCACGCCTGCGGGGTTGGTGGCCATTGACTGGCACGGTGTGGACTTAGTGTAGGGACCCATGTGTATCAGATACCGGCACGAGGTACATGGGGCAGTATGGCTTGATCAATTCATACACAAAATTCTGATGTGTTTTTTAATTTTGCCTAGGGGCACTAGTATCAGCCATAGGTGTGAGGTGCAGCACTCTGTTTCTTCCCTGAACCGCATTTTGCTTCTCTCTTTTCTCCGTGTTTTTGCACTCCTCCTGGTGAGACCCACATGACCGCAATTAGCAGGAGACACCTGAGTGCACATGGTTTTAATCCCTCCTGTTTTTTCCCATTCTGTTTGCTGCAGCTATGGTGAGCGCAATACCTCATCCAGACTTGTGCTGTTTGGGGGCGACCTTCTCCGCCGGCGGTGCTGGCCGGGTTCTGGTGTGGTGTTTTTGGGTCTGGTCCTGTGACATGGGGGTCGCAGGGCCGTCCCATGGCCCCCGTTCCCTGACTGTGCACGCCTGCGGGGTTGGTGGCCATTGACTGGCACGGTGTGGACTTAGTGTAGGGACCCATGTGTATCAGATACCGGCACGAGGTACATGGGGCAGTATGGCTTGATCAATTCATACACAAAATTCTGATGTGTTTTTTAATTTTGCCTAGGGGCACTAGTATCAGCCATAGGTGTGAGGTGCAGCACTCTGTTTCTTCCCTGAACCGCATTTTGCTTCTCTCTTTTCTCCGTGTTTTTGCACTCCTCCTGGTGAGACCCACATGACCGCAATTAGCAGGAGACACCTGAGTGCACATGGTTTTAATCCCTCCTGTTTTTTCCCATTCTGTTTGCTGCAGCTATGGTGAGCGCAATACCTCATCCAGACTTGTGCTGTTTGGGGGCGACCTTCTCCGCCGGCGGTGCTGGCCGGGTTCTGGTGTGGTGTTTTTGGGTCTGGTCCTGTGACATGGGGGTCGCAGGGCCGTCCCATGGCCCCCGTTCCCTGACTGTGCACGCCTGCGGGGTTGGTGGCCATTGACTGGCACGGTGTGGACTTAGTGTAGGGACCCATGTGTATCAGATACCGGCACGAGGTACATGGGGCAGTATGGCTTGATCAATTCATACACAAAATTCTGATGTGTTTTTTAATTTTGCCTAGGGGCACTAGTATCAGCCATAGGTGTGAGGTGCAGCACTCTGTTTCTTCCCTGAACCGCATTTTGCTTCTCTCTTTTCTCCGTGTTTTTGCACTCCTCCTGGTGAGACCCACATGACCGCAATTAGCAGGAGACACCTGAGTGCACATGGTTTTAATCCCTCCTGTTTTTCCCATTCTGTTTGCTGCAGCTATGGTGAGCGCAATACCTCATCCAGACTTGTGCTGTTTGGGGGCGACCTTCTCCGCCGGCGGTGCTGGCCGGGTTCTGGTGTGGTGTTTTTGGGTCTGGTCCTGTGACATGGGGGTCGCAGGGCCGTCCCATGGCCCCCGTTCCCTGACTGTGCACGCCTGCGGGGTTGGTGGCCATTGACTGGCACGGTGTGGACTTAGTGTAGGGACCCATGTGTATCAGATACCGGCACGAGGTACATGGGGCAGTATGGCTTGATCAATTCATACACAAAATTCTGATGTGTTTTTTAATTTTGCCTAGGGGCACTAGTATCAGCCATAGGTGTGAGGTGCAGCACTCTGTTTCTTCCCTGAACCGCATAACTACTATAATACTGCCCCTATATACAAGAATATAACTACTATAATACGAACTGGAGAGAGTGGAACGGCTGCACATCCCATCTATGGCCGATACTAATGCCGCTAGGCCTGTATTAAAAATCAACACCAGAGTGTCTGTATATGAATTGATCAAGCCATATTGCCCCGTGTACCACCGCGCAGGTCCTTTGGTCCACACTGGTCCCTACGCTAACTCCACACCGTGTCGGTCAGCGAACGCCAACCCCGCAAAGCGTGCACATGCAGGGAAGGGAGGCCATGGAACGGCCCTGCAACCCCAATGTCACAGGACCAGACCCAAAAAGCCCCACCAAATCCCAGCCAGCACCACCGGCAGGGAAGGCTGCCCCCAAACGACACAAGTATGGATATGGTATTACACTTACCATTGCTGCTCTCACAGAATGGGGAAGACATAGGGTCCAGACATGTGAGCACAGGCATATCCTGCTAATTTCGTGTTTCACAGTTCTCCCTCTCTGAACAGCTCGCACTCCTTTATAAGACCCACATGACCAAAATTAGCAGGATATGTCTGTGCTCACATGTCTGGACCCTATGTCTTCCCCATTCTGTGAGAGCAGCAATGGTAAGTGTAATACCATATCCATACTGGTGTCGTTTGGGGGCAGCCTTCCTCGCCGGTGGTGCTGGCTGGGTTTTGGTGGGGCTTTTTGGGTCTGGTCCTGTGACATTGGGGTTGCAGGGCCGTTCCATGGCCACCCTTCCCTGCGTGTGCACGCTTTGCGGGGCTGGCAGTCGCTGACCGACACGGTGTGGAGTTAGCGTAGGGACCCGTGTGGACCAGAGGACCTGCGCGGTGGTACACGGGGCAATATGGCTTGATCAATTCATATACAGACACTCTGGTGTTGATTTTTAAAATAGGCCTAGCGGCATTAGTATCAGCCATAGATGGGATGTGCAGCGGTTCCATTCTCTCCAGTTCGTATAACTACTATAATACTGCTCCTATATACAAGAATATAACTACTATAATACTGCTCCTATATACAAGAATATAACTGCTATAATACTGCTCCTATATACAGGAATATAACTATTATAATACTGCTCCTATATACAAGAATATAACTACTATAATACTGCTCCTATATACAAGAATATAACTACTATAATACGGCTCTTATGCCCCTTTTAGTCTCAGCCACTTCTATGTGATGATAAGCCACACCCCTTTGTAAACCAATGTAGAAAAACATCTGAGAGGTTTTTAAGTCATTCTTGTGACACAAACTGCCTTAGAAAATCTGCCCCATTGAATTAGCATGAGTGACCCCTTAATGTCTGGGGTATGTAGCCATTTCTTGGGGCTTTACTATATGTTAGGCAGCTATAGACGGTCCGTATTGGAGGATGTAGGTTAGTGAACCGTCCATCTTAATAAATATAATATAATACGCAATCCTCCCTTCTTGCCCGCAGCAACCCTGCCCGATCGCAATGAGGCTTTTTAGCCTAGATAGTAAAAATAGAAGTTGGGACAAAAGGCAACAAGCACTGACTGTGCGCTCTTAATAATGGCAGTGGAAGAAGCCGCCATAGAGTCCCCCATGTATTGTAGTGTGATGGAGCTGCTTATGACCCCCCCCCCCCCTCCCTCCCCTCCGCTCTTCTTTGCATCTCAGATATTAATATTGTTAGCACATCAGCCCAGAAGATAACAAGGCTTGGGGTATTACTCAGTACAATTGTATCAGGGCGCCCGGGGCAAGTTATATTACATCAAGTCAAGGCAGAAAAGCACATAAAGCATCTCAGCAGGGCGAACATGAGTTGTGCGGTCGCAATTTTGGAGCCATTTTACATAACTCATTTTTCTACTTCTATAGAAACAGCATTTGTTTGCATAATAATAGCAAATATGTTATTTTGAAGGCGGAAAGATAGGATTTTTTTCCTCCCTTTTTTTCTCACTTCTTTGTGTGTTTCTGCGATTTCCCGCTTTATGTTACTCGGTTGATAAGAAGTCTCTCTTTTAATGATATTGCTGCCGCTCGTGTTGTAGAAAAGATTTTACTACTGGTCCAAAAATGTGTTGGTTTTATGATTTATATTTTGTTTGCTATTTGTATGAGCGATGGTCTGCAGGGAAGTGGAGCAAAACATGGGGAGCAATGCATTACAGACTCTATACTTAGGACACTGCAGAATACGGCTCCTTATAAACAAGTGTATAGCTATTATAACACTGCTATAATACAGCTTCTTACATACAAGAATTTACTATAAGTACTAAAAACCGACCATATGCACATAATGTGGGTCTCACCAGGAGGAGTGCAAAACACGGAGAAAAGAGAGAAACAAAATGCGGTTCAGGGAAGAAAAAGCGCGCTGCACCTCACACCTATGGCTTATACTAGTGCCCCTAGGCTAAATAAAAAACACATCAGAATTTTGTGTATGAATTGATCAAGCCATACTGCCCCATATACCATCGTGCAGGTATCTGATACACATGGGTCCCTACACTAAGTCCACACCTTGCCAGTCAGTGGCCACCAACCCCGCAGGCGTGCACAGTCACTAGTATCAGCCATAGGTGTGAGGTGCAGCGCTATTTTTCTTCCCTGAACCGCAATTTATTTCTCTCTTTTTTCCGTGTTTTGCACTCCTCCTGGTGAGACCCACATGACCGCAATCAGCAGGAGACACCTGAGTGCACATGGTTTTAATCCCTCCTGTCTTTTCCCATTCTGTCTGCAGCAGCTATGGTGAGCGCAATACCTCATCCAGACTTGTGCTGTTTGGGGGCGACCTTCTCCGCCGGCGGTGCTGGCCGGGTTCTGGTGTGGTGTTTTTGGGTCTGGTCCTGTGGCATGGGGGTCGCAGGGCCGTCCCATGGCCCCCGTTCCCTGACTGTGCACGCCTGCGGGGTTGGTGGCCACTGACTGGCACGGTGTGGACTTAGTGTAGGGACCCATGTGTATCAGATACTGGCACGAGGTACATGGGGCAGTATGGCTTGATCAATTCATACACAAAATTATGATGTTTTTTTTATATAGCCTAGGGGCACCAGTATCAGCCATAGGTGTGAGGTGCAGCGCGCTTTTTCTTCCCTGAACCGCATTTTGTTTCTCTCTTTTCTCCGTGTTTTGCACTCCTCCTGGTGAGACCCACATGACCACAATTAGCAGGAGACACCTGAGTGCACATGGTTTTAATCCCTCCTGTCTTTTCCCATTCTGTCTGCAGCAGCTATGGTGAGTGCAACACCTCATCCAGACTTGTGCTGTTTGGGGGCGACCTTCTCCGCCGGCGGTGCTGGCCGGGTTCTGGTGTGGTGTTTTTGGGTCTGGTCCTGCGATATGGGGGTTGCAGGGCCGTCCCACGGCCCCCGTTCCCTGACTGTGCGCGCCTGCGGGGTTGGTGGCCACTGACTGGCACGGTGTGGACTTAGTGTAGGGACCCATGTGTATCAGATACCTGCACGATGGTACATGGGGCAGTATGGCTTGATCAATTCATACACAAAATTCTGATGTGTTTTTTATTTAGCCTAGGGGCACTAGTATCAGCCATAGGTGTGAGGTGCAGCACTCTTTTTCTTCCCTGAACCGCATAACTACTATAATACTGCCCCTATATACAAGAATATAACTACTATAAAACTGCTCCTATATACAAGAATATACCTACTATAATACAACACACAAAAAGCAAAGAGCTGGGCCACTGCACTGACAGGGCGGGAGGCCGCAGGAAGTGTTTTCCCTGCAGTCACAGGAGGCCGCTCTGTGCCTCTGGTACCTGCGCTCTAGAGGAGTCACTGGAGTGCCGGTGCCATGACAACGGGAGAGCGGCCTCACTTCCCACGGCCACAAGAGGGAAGAGAAGAGAAGAGGAGACGCCCGGACCCAGGTGAGTAAAAGTGTTTTTTTTTTGTGTTATATACTATATGGGAGGAAGAGCAAACAGCAAACAGTGGGGGTCTATATAAACGGGGGGGGGGGGGGGGCTGCGCACAGGGGGGTTATATAAATGGGGGAGTGCACAGGGGGGCTATATAAACGGGGTGGAGCGCACAGGGGGGCTATATTAATGGGGGGAGCTCACAAGGGGGCTATGTAAGGGGAGGAGCACACAGGGAAGCTATATACAAGTGGAGGAGCACACAGGGAAGCTATATACAAGTGGGGGAGCTCACAGGGAGGCTATATAAAAGTGGGGGAGCACACAGGGGGTATATACAACTGGGGGCAGCACACAGAGGGGCTATATTCTAGTGGGGGAGCATACAGTGGGTATATACAACTGGGGGGAGCACACAGGGGGTATATACAACTGGGGGGAGCACACAGGGGGTATATACAATTGGGGCAGCACACAGGGGGTATATGCGACTTGGGGCAGCACACAGGGGGTGAATATAGTATACTGGGGGAGCACACAGGGGTTTATACATAACTGGGGGAGCACACAGGGGGGTCTATATACTACTGGGGGCAGCACACAAGGGGTATGTACTACTGTCGGCAGCGCACAAGGGGGCTATATAACTGGGGACAGCACACAGCGGTCTTTATTACATTGGGACTGCACAGAAGTGTCTATATGCCTTACTACTATACTGGGGCACAGAACATACCTAATTATTAAGTGGGGGCACTAGGACACCTTAAATCTGTGGGGGCACTGAGAGGTGTAACTACTATATAGGGGTACAGGGGACCTAACTACTGTAAGTGTTGGAGCCTAAAATATTTCTCTGACAGATTCTGGAGGAAAGATTCCCAGCCGGGAGAAGGCTTCAAGGTGGCTCACGCTGGATGGAGAGAGAGAAAGAAAAAGAAGTAAAAGATGCTGATCAGAGAAGATGGCACCTGTGAGTGACTGGATGTAACTGCACTCTGTTATAGGCTTGTAGTGATAGGGGTCATAGTGTGGCAGTATTATGTTATGGCATCATTGGTGGTATCTTCCTGTTTTGTTCAAAGCGGTTTTGAGGCAATATGTAATCTCTGTATAGTGGTAGGAGGGTTATAAGAGGACTACTGGGGGGGGGGGGGGGCAGCGCATGTCGACGGGGGAAGGGGGTTAGGGTTCGCTTGGGGCCCCAGAAATGCCAAGACCGGCCCTGCTCCCATATTTCCGTATAGCAGAAATGTTATATGAGTAATTCCCCTGTGTACTATTAGCGGTATATGCCCTGCACTTGTACATCTATTGTTTCTCCTTTAAATATTCTGTTTCTTTCTTTAGAAACTACATTTAAATCTACAGAAAAAAGACCATATTTATGTAGCTATTTGTTCAGTAACATGATGAAATATCCTTTATCCCTACATATACAGATGATTACATCTGGAGGAAGCCCGGGGGATCAGCTCTTGTAATGGAACCATCCAATTGTGCATCCTAATGATGGGAGGCAGTGAGCGGCCGTTCCCCGGTATCTGTCCGTGACAATGAGCTGCCGGTCCCCAGAGCTCCATTCGGTGTTCAGCCGATGCCACGATTTGTGGCCAGGCTTGTAATAAGAGAATGAGACAGAATGCTCAATAGACCAGGAACTTTACAGTCAGTAAATCTGATAGGATGGATAGGGGGGGGGGGGGGGGGGGTGTTGGTTAAAATTGTCAGCATTTTTCTGGAATTTTCCTTTTTTGTAACTCCTTAGTAACCAGAAATTGTTTTTTGTTTTTGAATGAAAAAGAGTGTTCACAATATATTTATGTTATATGCCGCCCTGTGCTCTTGAAATAAAAAACTCACATACTCACCTCTACCATTTCCCCACTGTTGCTCTTGTCCACTCCTCTAGTGTGGTCCTCCTCTTCCTACTCATTATAACTGTTCATGTAAGCAATAACTACTCAATCTGCATAGTGGATTGGCTAAAAGGGCACAACCCTTTATCAAAGCAGGAGGAGGACATGAGGACATGACAGCAACAGTGGGAGGGGAGTATGCATGATTTTTTTTTTAAAATTATTATTTTGAGTGCACAGAGTGGCATATAACATACATTTATTTTTCCTTGAAAATCCCTTTAAGGAAATCCTCTTTGCTGCTAAGAGGGCACAGAAACAGAAAGTGATATACACAAGACAAGATAAAGCTTCATCAGAAAGAGGAAGAAGAGGCAACCAGATGACATGACAGTAGCAGTGGGAGGGGAGCTGGGGGAGTATGCTTTTTTTTTTTTTTTTTAAAGGAGAAGTCCGATGAAAATTTTTATTATAATATTGTATTGCCCCCCCCGCCAAAAAAAGTTATACAAATCCCCAATATACAATTTTACGGGAAATGCTTAGAAAGTGCTTTTTCCCCTGCACATACTACTGCATCAAGGCTTCACTTCCTGGATAAAATGGTGATATCACTTCCTGGATAAAATGGTGATGTCACTTCTTGGTTGGGTCACGACCCGACTCCCAGAGCTGTGTGGGCTGTGGCTGCTGGAGAGGATGATGGCAGAGGGATGCTCAGTGTCCCTCCAGTGCCCTGTGTCCTTCAGTGTCCCTCTGCCATCATCCTCTCCAGCAGCCACAGCTTGCACAGCTCTGGGAGTCGGGTCGTGACATCACCATGTTATCCAGGAAGTGACATCACCATGTTATCCAGGAAGTGACATCACCATGTTATCCAGGAAGTGACATCACCTTGTTATCCAGGAAGTGACATCGCAATGTTATCCAGGAAGTGAAGCCTTGATGCAGTAGTTATTGCAGGGAAAAAAATCACTTGATGTGCATATCCTGTAATAAGTGTATATTGGTGATTTGTATAAGTTTTGGGGGGCAATACAATACTTTAATAAAAAATTTTTTGCCGGATTTCTCCTTAATTTTGAGTGTATATGAAAGAAAAATCCCTCTGCCAACAGTACACACAAACAGGAAGTGACAGACACAAGACAGGAAGTATTTTATATAGTGTTACTATTTATTTCTTACATTGCTTATTAAAATATAGAAGAAAAAACATGTGTGTCCCTTTAAGAAATTTCCACTGTAATTTCAGCTGTTCACTTTAAGAGTCTGACCCTGAACAGTCTATGGAAAATGATGTGTTTATTAGCAACTAATAGAACCTTTCCAATAAAAGCTGCGCGGTGTGAGTTTAGTCGGGTAATAAGCGCACATCCTGTTCTGCAGAATCCCGGCAACCCAGTAGCAGATGTATAATTAATTCATTAGCTGACATAGACCCAGCGAAGCCTGAAACTTGTGTAATGATTACATGTGACTCATTCACAGAAGATAAAGCACCGTGTGAACCACAAGCCACGTTCTAGCTGGATTTCCGCAGATAATATTTTTCCTTTGTTGCAATCCTCGGCCCATAATTACCTGATGAGGAGGCGGTGCCGAGCGGATGAGGCGCTCACAGAAACTTTATAAGTTTATCAAAGCGGCCCTCCTCCCATATAATGATACGGGAACACTCCTCTCCTATTAGGAATTGCAAGTTTGTACTTCGGAGCTGCTTTTCTTCACATAAAAATTGACAGGAAGTGGCAGCCACTGTCCGCTTTTATGTAGCCATCTGGTCACCCACTTACATAAAGCTGGACATAGACTTCTCCATGCTCTCTCCATGTCCATAAAGGGAATCGGTCACTAGGTATATTCCGCCTTAAATGAGGGAAGCATAAACTAGTGAAAGAAATGCTGAACAGATCAGTGAATATTACTTACATCGTTCTGCTCAGCCGTTCTCCTAATATGCAGGAGAATAGGATTCTTGCCACACCCCTCCCCCTGCCCTCCAGATGCTGATTGACAGTTCACTGCCTATACACTGGATGGATAGATAACTGTCAACCAGCAGCTAGTGGGCAAAGTTTTGTGCTTCTCATGAATATCCAGGACTGCTGGGTTCATGCACATAATGGAGAGGACTACTTATTGTCCATGTTATTCTGGAGGATATCTCTGGATCAGCTGAATAGAACAATGTAAGTGATACATCATTCTGTTCAGCTTCTCTGTCACTAGTTTATGCTACCCTATGATAGGACACCATAATCCTACTGACAGGGTCTCTAAGTCTTGTTTAAATACCATAATCACATAGTTTTCAAGCATACCAATGCCGAGAATTCAAAAACCTCATGCGCCATGTTTCCTGGCAATACATATTCTGGTATGTTCAAACATGTTAGTGGAGAATAAAGTAAAATTCCCCCGTTTTCTAATAAGGTTAGAGGCCCATGCCGGTATATCAGGATTTTACCTTATATTTCTGCAAATAAGCTCCTCAGGGGCGGAGCTAGAAGCACAGAGTGGTTACGAAAAGTTACAAACGGAAAGAAACAAGTATTTTAGTGTAGGAGTAAGCTGATCTTGTGCAAGGTAGTAGTCGGTCCACTTATGTGTGGGTTGAACTAGACCCCCTCTAATTTAAAAGGTGGAGTGCCCCCTAAAGTGATCATATACAGTTCACCAGAATTGTTAAATACATAGTGCATGACTATGTTACTGATGCCTATGGTATAGCCATGGAGGCATCATCCTCTATTAATTGAAACTGAGAACAGAAGCCCATTCCCCCCTACCTCCCCCTTTCCATAACCATCAAGTCAGCCTTATACAAAGAGAAGCATCACAGTAGACTATTTGTTTCATATCACGTCATCGTTCAGACCTGCAGCGGAAAACTGCAGCTTAACCACAAGGCGGATTATAACTTTAGGCAAGTCCCATCAGAAGCCAACCGGTATGATTATTCTCTATAGTGGAGTGGGAGATCACAGGGTAGCACCATACTCAACATGATGCTCACCCACTGCACAGGTTTACTTGCAGATAATCACCTGTAACTGTCTTAAAGATGATGAAGCCACTTTGATCAGTAAAACTACCAATTTGTGTGGTGTCCTACCACGGTGTTACAGTTATATACACCCTACGCAAAAGTCTGTACTTATTGTACTTGTATAGTGATGAAAGTAGTACTAAAGTTCGCCACTAGATGTCGCTGTATTGTATATATGTATTTGGAAGCTGCAGAGCTGAAGGGTTATTGTTTCTTTATGTGTCACCTGAATCTGCAGACCAGTAGGAATCAGTTTTTTCGTCTCTCCTATCAACTCTCTCCTTATTTCTTGTGTTGCAGTCTTCACCCACTCACAGCGCACATAAGTTACGCTAGGGAAGTAAGTCACATGGGTGGAGGAGGTGCAAAAGGTCTTTTAAGTTAGTCATTGTGGAGGAAGGACACAAGCTAGATAGCTCTCCACAGTGGTCCTATCTGGGCCCTGACCCTCTGCCAGGTCCCCTACTCAAGTGAGTCTTAAGGCCCTATTCCACGGAACGATTATCGTTCGTTTTCGGACGATATCAACCGCTACGGACGATAATCGTTCCGTGGAATAGAGTGCAACGATCAGCCGACATCGTTCATGTCGGCTGATCGTTGCAGTCGCTTGTTTTTCAACATGTTGAAAAACAAGCGACTGATATAGCAGCGATCTGCTGCCGTCGCTCCGTTGAATAGGAGCGTCGGCAGCAGATGCTGCTATATCCTATGGGCTGCCCGGACGATCAGCGATCCCCCGGGCAGCCCCCCCGCAGCTCCCCGCCGCCCCTCCCGCACTCACCCGCTCGCTGCAGCCGCGTTGAATAGCGGCGGCAGCGAGCGGCGAACGAGGAGCAAACGAGCGCTAATAGCGCTCGTTTGCTCCTCTAAAACGACCCGTGGAATAGGGGCATTAGCTAGAATCCCGTATGGGAAGGACACAAGACAGTACACCTCTAACAACTTTCTTACTATTAACGCTACACAGCACTATGCACTGTTAAGCCCCTCCTAGGAGAGAACAAGCCAGAGACAACCTCAACCCACGCCGTGGACTAGGAGAAGTAACAGAGCAGGACAGTATCCACAATTAAGCCAAAGAGCTAGGAACTTTTCCGTATAGAGCAAAGTTGCGATAAGCCTAGGAACTCTATCTTGCAGCACAGGTGTCAGCAGGGAACCCTCAGCATTCTGCTTATCCCAGGTAACAAGGTGTGGGGCCTGTGTCACCCTCTAGGAAGGTTCAGCCGAGTCTAGTGGGCATAAGGTGGTGTGAAGAGTAATTCAAGGTCAATATACGGGCACAGGTGGTGTTCTTCTTTTCCTTCTAAGTATTCTACCTCATTCTCCAACATCCCGGCAGAGCACAGTACTACCTGGGTTGAGACTCTCACGGCATCCTTCTCTCTGCTACTCTGCTTTTTCGTATCACTCAGCACACACTATACTCAGACTATATCCTACACTGCATTTTCTACTCTTTATTGTCATGGATTTGTCTAAAATTATTGTCAAGTATTATCACGTATTTGTCTAGAACTATTGTCAAGTGTATTATCTGGTGCTTTATTAAGAGAGACATTATAGTCTTGCAACCTACTGCAACCAAGCACTTTCTAGTAAAATCCAAGCTTATTTAGGGTAAAGAGAATCAGATTTTTCGCTTTCCACCGACACAGCACACACTGCAGGGTCACTACACCACTCTGGCCATCCGTGATCACTGTAGCCCAAGAGACCCCGTAGCAACCCGGCAGGACACTAACCACAAGGGAAAAAGGTACTGACAAGGTGATGAGTCTATTTTCAGTCAATAACCTGACAGTACAACCGGCCTTGTAAACTAAAAGCAGGCGTGCCATCACACCTGCGTGCTCAACCGGCATTCCAACAGCTCACAGTCTTCATTGGGTGATGGTAAACACTCAGCTTTGACTCCCTGCAGCTGCAGATATTGAATGTAGCCCTACATAGACCTGGAAAACATGGATATAGCCATAGGCTGTAAGGCTGCATTCAACTTCTCCAGACACTGGGAGTCGAATGCTGAGCATTCAGGTTCGGAAAGCATTGCTGAACCCAAACAGTTCGGCATCTTTGCTGAGCACTATCCACAAGTCTCTTCTGGACATTGTCCATCTTAGGCCTGGTGGCAAGATTGCCCATCTCAATCATAAAACTGCCCCTGCTTCACCCCCAGTCAACCAGAGGCACCGTTTGAGTTTGATAGCCATCCTATCTTTAGCAGCCAATGAACTAGATGGAGAGTAGAGATGATCGAACATCGGGAATTTTCAGGTTCGTTCGAACTCGAACCTTCGTCATTTGATTGCCTTCCGGTTCGATGGGGATGGTGGAGAAAGCCCGAGTACTGCCTGGAAAACAGGGATACAGCCTATTACCTGGGCTGTATCCCTGTTTTCCAGGCAGTACTCGGGCTGTCTCCACCATCCTCACAGAACGGGAAGGCATTGGGAATCAAATGATAAAAGTTCGAGTTCGAACAAACCTGAAAATTCCCGATGTTTGATCATCTCTACTGGAGAGTAGACAGTCAAAAGGAGGTTAAGATGAAATGAAACAGAGAAATGGTGGCTAGGCTCATTCCCCCCCCCCAAGCCCAGTTCTGATTGGTCGTTATACTTTGACCTCTCTTCTCAATTACAGCGCTCAACATTGTTTAAGAAACTAAATGAATAAGACGAGCCATTAAAGTCGCTTCAATTCTCCGTCTATTGTTTTTGCAATCCATTGTTCCAGCCATAAAACCATCGCTCAGGCATTGCCCGGGAAGGTGACAGCTCGTATGTGCTCATCTCTCCACACAACTGATTCAATCTTCTAAATGAAAGACATTTAATAAATTCTCTCCTCATAATTCTATTATTTTACTTTCCTACACTCGCCGTCTGACATTGTGGAGGTCACCGGCAAAAGTTTCAAAAAAGGTGGAAAGAATGAGAGAAGTGGGAGTAATGTATGTTGTGGAATTTAACGTGTCCCTACCTTAGCCATCGATCAGTAAGATTGGCGTTCGTTTGTAGAGCCTTAAGGCCCCTTCACAGGTCTGTCTGGATTCTTATCAGGAAATCTGTACGGATTTCCGGACCCATAGGTTTACATTAGTGACGGACACCCTTCACGATTTCCCCGGCGACACCCTCCCATAGACCGCAGCGATGATCCGGCCCCCGGCACCCCTATATCCTCCCACCCCGGGGTGTGGTGATGATCGGGTGCCTGGCACCACCGAACCCCCCAGCCTTTGTCCCATGTTTACATGGGACAATGTGCGGGCAGATAGCGATGATTTAATTGCTAAAGAAAAGATTCGATCCGCAGACGATCAAGTGGTTTTTCATTCTGCATCTGATATCTGGCCAATTATCATCATTGACTGTTCCTTCCAGCCCCCTAACTGGCCCGTATAAAAGGCCCTTGGGTAGAGCCACACTCATACTTTAGTGATCTGAAAAGAAAGCATATGCATAATAGCTCTCACACCACTTAGGCAAAGTGGTTACTAGCCAGCCAACACCCTGATCTGCACTGATGACGGAGCAATGACCTTCGAAACAGATGTCTGCAGATGGGCAACCTTTCCTTTTGGAGAGATGCTTGGCTTGGCACATATACCTAGTCAATGTTCTTAGACTCCTAGATGGAGTGAGACACTGACTTGAAGGGGCATCACTTTGCCTAAGTGGTGTGAGAGCTATTTTTCATATGCTTTCTTCCCTGAGCAGAAATGTCATCAAGTCTCCACACGTCTTTATGACAGACTCTTCTTAACCCTTTCCCGCACGAGGACGTAACTGTACGTCCTCGCTCGGGTGCGGGCGTTCAGAGCGGGGCTGCCCGGCGACCCCGCTCTGAACCGCCGCGGTCCCGGGTGCCTCATGTAGCCCGGGGCCGCAGCTACCTAATAAGGTAATCAGATGCAGCTGTCAAAGATGACAGCTGCATCCGATTACCGGATGCAGCACTTCCCTGGTGTCTAGTGGCGGAGATCGCTCCTCCGGGACGTTGTCCCGGAGGAGCGATCTCCGTTGCTGCTGCTGGCCGGGGACCGCTCCAAGATGGCACCGACCCCGGCTCGGCACTCGTTTGTTTTCGGCTGCAGCAGCCGAAAGCAAATGAGTGCCGATCTCATTGATCTTTGCTGTATAAGTATACAGCAAAGATCTCAATGAGAGCTCAAAGTGTATATACTAGAAGTCCCCCAGGGCAAATAATCCTAACCCCAGGGGGAGTAACCCTAACCGCAGGGAGGATTCTAGTATATGTGTAAAAAAAAAAAAAAAAAGTATTGTTATTAGTAAAAAGCCCCCTCCCCTAATAAAAGTCAGAATCACCCCCCTTTTCCCAGGTTTTAAAAAAAAGTAAATAAATAAATAAACATGTTTGCTATCGCCGCGTGCGTAATCGCCTGAACTATTAATTAATCACATTCCTGATCTCGTACGGTAAACGGCATAAGCGCAAAAAAATCCCAAAGTGCAAAATTGCGCATCTTTGGTCGCATCAAATCCAGAAAAATTATAATAAAAAGCGATAAAAAGTCGTATATGCGCAATCAAAATACCGATAGAAAGTAAACATCATGGCGCAAAAAATGACACCTGACACAGCCCCATAGACCAAAGGATAAAAGCGTTATTAGCCTGGGAATGGAGCGATTTTAAGGAACATATATTTCTTAACAATGGTTTGAATTTTTTACAGGCCATGAGATAATATAAAAGTTATACATGTTACATATTGTTGTAATCGTAACGACTTGAGGAAAATATATAACAGTCAGTTTTTCCATAGGAGACACGGCGTAAAAACTAAACCCCCCCAATGAAAAAGAATTGTGTTTTTTTTTTTTCAATTTCACTGCGCATATAATTTTTTTCTGGTTTCGCAGCATATTTTTTGCAAAAGTTCAGCCTGTCATTGCAAAGTACAATTAGTGACGCAAAAAATAAGGGCTCATGCGGGTCTGTAGGTGTAAAAATGCAAGTGCCATGGCCTTTTAAGCACAAGGAGGAAAAAATGAAAACTAAAATTAGTCTGGTCCTGAAGGGGTTAAGGATAACTAGTATCCCTTTGACCCTTGGGGATCTGAACAAACAGCAGTTCTATTACAGTTGCCAAAAAAGTAAGTGGAATTACATGGATTTTTGCAGTGATTACTAATATAAGGGTAGCTTCACACACACCTTATCGCAGCGGATTTTCTACTGCGGATCTACAGCTAATTTTGTACATGTCTTTTATTGAGCATGCTGATTTAACATTCAAAGTGTAGGGAGAAAAAGCTACTCACTTTAGGTATTAACCTGTAGATCTCCCTAAGGGCCCTATTCCACCAGACGATTATCGTTCGCATAATCGTTAACGATTAACTATCTCAAACAACCGCTATTGCGAAAGACCTGAAAACGTTCACTCATTTCCATGGAACGATAATCGTTACTTATGATCGTATTTGCGATCTTTTTTTCTTCGCTCTTGCGTTCGTATCTACTGCGAACGACCGACTGAGGTCTTATTCAATGCGAACGATTTGCGAACGTTTTGCAAACCAGCAATGATAACAATAGGTCCAGGTCTTATAAAACGATCAACGATTTCTCGTTCGGTCGTTAATCTCTAACTGCATTTCAACCGAACGATTATCGTTTAGTTTCAAATGATTTAACGATAATCTGAATGATAATCGTCTGGTGGAATAGGGCCCTTAGGCCCTATTCACATGTTTGCGGTTCTGTCCGCAGTTGCAGACCTGCAATTGTGGGCAGAATATAGAAGCAATGGATTTTAATGGCCTTGTTTACACTTCAGTATATGTATATGGGGCCATGATAGCCGCCCCCCCCCCCCCCCAAAAAAAAAAAAAAAAACACAGGTCCTGACGCGGACCCAAATTTGTGGCTGACTTGTAGTGCAGTCTGTGGCTGCGGGCTGCACTACAGACATGTAAATGAGGCCTTAAGCAGCAACTTATATTTTCTCCCTGCGCTGTGGATGTTTACTCAATGTGCTTAACTAAGGGTACTATTACATGGAATGATAATCGGCCGAATTGGCCTGATTCGGCCGATTATCGCTCTGTGTAATAAATGCAACGATCAGCCGATGACAACGATCATCGGCTGATCGTTGATATAGGTTACACCCTATTTTCGTCGGGCGCCGACCGCGCACCGCTGCGTGTAATAGCGGTGCGTGGCCGGCGACTAACGATATACATTACCCATCCACGCTCCAAGGCTGCTCCTGCCGTCCGCTTCTCCCGGGGTCCCGTGCGCGCTCTAGCTTAACATAGGCCTGTCAGCTGATAGGCCGCCCAGCCAATCACAGGCCGCGGCGGTCCCGGCCTGTGATTGGCTGAGCGGCCTACCAGCTGACAGGCTGGTGTGAAGCTAGAGCGTGCGCGGGACCCCGGGAGAAGCGGACGGCAGGAGCAGCCCTGGAACGTGGATGGGTAATGTATGCCAGTTTAGCAAGGGCTGCAAGGACATCGGTAACGATGTCCTTGCAGCTCTTGTCAAACGATTATCGAGCCGTGTAATAGGCCCAGTAAACGAGCAACGATCTAGCAGATCGCTGCTCGTTTACAGGTATTATCGGGCCCTGCTCGGCCCGTGTAATACCACCCTTAAAGACATGAAAAGTAAAACAATGTCTGTTTTAACTTGGTTACATTGTGTTTATCTATCAATGCGACTTAGAAATTAGTTAACATTTTAAGTGATAAAATGCAGAAATACTAGAAATGACAGAAGTCTAGTTTACTTTTTCTTGCAGCTGTATATATACTAAGTACTTTATTTACAGACAGGAGACACTGGTCCTCTACGTATCTGTTCATATCTCTAGTATCCTGCCTATTGAGCACAAGGTTTTAGTTTCACCCCTGATTGCTTCCTATACGTACATGTTATGGCATTACTATCCATACTAGTATAGGTCTATGGCAGCTTTCAGCCTGTGTTTCTATGCAGGGCCACAATGAATTCCCCTAGGGATGTTTATTTAATTAACCCTGAGAGTTGCCTAGTAGAAGGAGTAGGTTGCTCCAGCATTAGGGTACTATTACATGGAACGATAATTATCGTTCTGTGTAATAAAGACAACGTTCAGCCGATGATCGTTGTCATGGGCTGATCGTTGATATAGGTTCTGACTAAGGATGGTCCGAAACTGCCGAGGTTCGGGTTCGTATGAAGTCGAACGCTCGGCATTAGATTCCCGCTGTCTGCCCGCTCCGTGCAGCGGGTGGATACAGCGGGAGGACCGCCTGGAAAACTGGGATACAGCCTATGGCTGTATCGGTAACGATGTCCCTGAAGCCCTTGTTAAACGATTATCGGGCCGTGTAATAGGCCCAGTTTACATTTATTATCGGGCCCCCATCGACCCGTCTTATAGTACCCTTAGGATGGGTTCACACTACGGAATCCACGTTCGTTTCCATTCGCAGTCGGCTCCATAAACACCATTAAATGCATGGGCGGATTCTGCATTCTGCGGAAAGAATTGACATTGACACCGGATTTTTGCACCACCTCTGTCCTCAGGTTGTGTGTGGTATTACATCTCAGCACTATTCATTTCAATAGAACTGAGATTCAAAACTTCACACCCAAACTGTTTGTAGAAGAAAGTAGCTGAAGAGAGATACAGCGTCACATGACAAGAATACAGACTTCGTATTTCATTGTGGAAGAAGCACAGAGTATTTCAGGAGAAAAGAGTTACAGAGCTCTGATAATGCATTTTGACCCCATCTGAGGTATTACAGGATCTCTACTACAGATGGTGAGCACAATACGTTGGGGGGGGATCCCCTTTCATTAAAGGTGAGCCTTCCGTTGAAAGGGGTTATCCAGCGAAAATCTTTTTCTTTCAAATTAACTAGTTTTAAAAAGTTATATGGATTTATAATTTATTTTAAAAATTTCCAGTCTTCCAGTACTTATCAGTTGCTGTATGTCCTTCAGGAAGTGGTGTATTCCCTCCAGTCTGACACAGTGCTCTCTGCTGCCACCTCTGTCCATGTCAGGTACTGTCCAGAGCAGGAGAAGTTTTCTATGGGGATTTGCTACTGATCTGGACAGTTCCTGACATGGACAGAGGTGGCAGCAGAGAGCACTGTGGCAGACTGGAAAGAATTCACCACTTCCTGCAGCACATGCAGCAGCTGATAAGTACTGGAAGACTGGAGATTTTTAAATAGAAGTAAAATACTAATCTATATAACTTTCTGAAACCAGTTGATTTGATAGAAAATGTTTTTCGCTGGATAACTCCTTTAAGGACTGTCTAACATAGGGTACCCTTGGTCTTAGGATCACCTTTGTGTTATCAGCATTGTTACATGAGCCATTTGGCAACATTAAGTCAACTGAATTGACACATAGAATAATTTCCGGATTTTTTTTTTTATAGCCGACATGAATGTAAGCGACACGCTCCCTCCTGACGTGGATATAATTCTGAGACTGGCGCTGACCTAAAAGTGTCACATTTGTGCCGGCAGCATTTTTCATTCCTCAGTGCGCATTGCAGTTTCTTTTATTACCTTCTGTAACGCTGCTGCTTTATTACGTGACCTCTCTATGATTAAAGGTCTTTAGGCTGGATAAAAATCCATACTACCTGATACTTCTAGTCACCGGGGCTGCCATGCTAATATCCACCAGAGGGACCTGCTTTGCTACTCTCTCAGCAATTTCATCCTATAAGCGACTATTACACCAGGAGAAATTAAAAAAGTAGACGAGAAGCAGCAAATATCCCGGCGTGTTACAGACGATTAAAGGGGCACTCCTATTCTATACCGTATTCAACAGAATAGGTGGGGGCTACATCTTAGGGAACCTTACTATTGGTGGAATGGCGGTCAGGTGATCCATCATACATGTCTAGTATAAGAATCAGACTCTGGTGACTCCCAGTTGTAGCATCATACGGCTTAGATCTCTAATAGGTGGGAGTCCCACTTTTGGGACTCTGATATATTGGATGAATGGTGGTCTGGTGATTCCCAGACATAGTATGTGAACAAAATACTTCATAGATGTAATATAGGGGGTCATACTGTGGTGTCCCACCACGGGTGTTGCTAGTCTATGCACCCCTCGCAAAAATCTGTACTTCAAGTAAAAGTGGTTATGAAGTAGTACCTAAGTTTTACCACTAGATGTCGCTATTATTTGTATATGTACTTGTATATTGCACAGCTGTAGTGAACAAAGGGTTATTGGTTGTTTGTCACCTGGGCACCAATAAGAGTCTTTTCTTTTCTCCACCTATCTCTGTTCTCCTATCTTACTCTACACTTTTTTCTCCAACACTCACAGGACACATCCTGTAGGAAGTAGTCACATGGGGAGTATAACCCAAGTCTTGGTGGAGAGAAGAGGCACGACAGGACGGTCCCTGCTGTAGTTCAGCTTGGCCCTGGCTCTGCCAGGTCCCCACCAGTCCAGTGTAGTCTAGTGTAGTGTGTGGTAGTGGACAAACACATGGGAGACACAGAGACTCTTTTCTTCAAAGCTACACCTATTACTTGCATGCAGTGCTAAGCCACTAAAGAGAGGACAAGTCAGAGATCACCCCAACCCACGCTGTGAACATTTCTAACAGTGCAGGACAGTATCCTGAACCAAGAGGAACTGATCAAGATAGAGCAAAGTTGCTACAAGCCTACGTACTCTATCTCACAGCACGGGTGTAACCAGGTAATTTGGCCACCCTGCTCAACTCAGGTAACAAGATCTGGGACTTGTGTCATCCTAGGAGGATGGGTCATCTGACACTGTAGGGCAACAGGTGATACAGCAACAACAAAGGCCGAAACAGGGGCACGAGTAGTCTTCTATTTCAAGTATTCTTCAGTATTCTACTTCTTCTTCTAAAGATCCGGCAGAGCACACCTCTACCCTGGGTTGGGACTCTCAGCACTAACTCCTCTCTACTACTCTGAACTTTCAACACAAACTCCCCTCCACTGTTCTAAACTCACTTTATTTTTCAGTGCAAAAGCAAGTCAGCACAGCTCTTCTGCTCCTAAAGCTCTTAACGCAGATAGACTTCTGGCTTGACTAGATACAATTACCTGCTGTTGTACAAAGTATTCCTCAAGTAAAGAAGATTTTATTTATGATATCAGGACTCAGTGATTATTGTTACGGCACCTACACAGTTGTTACACCATCCTTATGGTGTCTATGTCTATGGCTGTATCCCAGTTTTCCAGGCGGTCCTCAGGCTGTATCTACCCTCTCCACGTAGCGGGCAGACAGCGAGAATCAGAAGCCAAGAGTTCAGGTTTATACGAACCCGAACCTCGGCTGGTTCGCTCATCTCTAGTCATCTCCTCTTTCTGTGGGTGGTGGTACCGATAGTCCGAGTGGGTCGCAAGTCCACTCTGGACCACCGTGATCAGTACCCAAGGGACCTCCTCACAGCCCAGCAGGTCACCGACCACAGGGGAAAGGATATAGCTCGCCACCCTAAAATAAAAGCAGGTGTGCAACGATACTTGTGTGCCCAACTGGCACTGGTGTCACAACAATATACCATCTGGCTGAGCTATATTTCGACCAACCACCACAATAGTGGTGTTAGACAGCACCATCTGACAAGTGACCGGTGGGCCGTAGTCCACTACAATACCTTTAGGACCCTTATCCAGGCCCGCTTCTGCCATGAGGAGGAATGAGCCTTCCGCCTCAGGCGGCAGAATTTGCGGTCCGGCAGGGGGCGGCATTATGTCCCCCCTGCTGTCATTTTTGTTAAGTATCACTTAACAAAAATGACAGCGGCCGCTCACCTGTCCCGTCGCCCGCGCTCTCCACATCCCGTCAGGTCCTGCGATGTCACCCTGCAGCTGTCACGGACCTCCAGGCTGTGGTGAGTGCCCGGGGTCGGTGGGGGACGCGCTGGGCCCCACTCACTCACCACAGCCTGGAGGTCCGTGACAGCTGCAGGGTGACATCGCGGGACCTGACGGGATGTGGAGACAGCAGAGAGCGCGGGCTGGCTGCGGTGTGGGACAGGTGAGTAGATGGCTGCGGCGGCGGGGGGGTGGTCCGGGGGGATGCCGGCTATCACTCGGGGCGGCCGCCTGAGGTTTGCCTCAGGCGGCAGAAACCCTTGAATCGGCCCTGCCCTTATCCATTAAAAGAAAGGGGTCTGGTAATTCCCAGTTGCAGCATAGGGATCTGGAGATCCTAGCCGCAGCATGTTCCCATCATGATATCCAGTAAACGTCTAATCGGTTGAGATTAGTGTTGAGCAAATTGGCCACAACTGTTCGGGTTCGGATTGTAAAGGTGGGGGCCTACCTCTTCCAAATCTATGTCATATCTTATGTACACGCTGCAACTGGCAACTACCAGACTCCCTGCATCCAATAGATGAGGGTGCCCAACCTAAAAGATATATATAGTGTATCTTATGGATGTGCTGCAACTGGAAATTACCAGACTCGCATTGCACCAATACATGGAGGTGGGACAACTACCTCTTACATAACTGGTAGTTATCTCTGGCATATCTAGGATATGCAGCAAGTAGTTGTCCCTGGACCCCCATTCCACTAAGAGATGAAAGTCTCAAAAGTGGGATCCTAACTAGTGTTGAGGAGACTTGCCGAGACGTTTGTGTTCTGCAATGTTCTCCCAACCTGAACACTCGGCATTGGCCTCCATGCATCTGGAGAAGTTGAAAGCAGTCCTATGGTTGTATCTATGTTTTATAGGACTCTTTAGGGCTACATCCAATTTCTCCAGATACCAGGAGTCAAATGCCGAGCATTTGGGTATAGAAAACATTGCTGAATCCAAACAGTTCAGCAAGTCCCCTCAACACTAGTCAGGATTCAATTTTTTAGACTTTCATCTATTAGTGGGATGAGAGTCTAGTGACTTCTTCTTGCATATCCTAGATATGCCAGAGATATCTAACAGGTGGGCGAAGGTCCCACATTTAGTTATGTAAGAGGTAGGTGTCCCACCTTTAGAACCCCCATTGGTGCAATGGGGGTCTGGTTATTCCGAGTTGCATCACATCATCAATGTCTCATAGGTAGGGATTCCATGTTTAGAGGCCCTCTTCTATTAAAGGCTGGAACATCTGGTGATTCCCATTTGCAGCATACTCCCATAACATGCCATTGGATGAACAGGGGTCTGGTGATTCCCAGTTGCAGCATATCCACAAAATGCATCATGTCTAACAGGTGGAGGTCACCATGATTGTCCGAACCCCTTCGCTTTCAAATATGTAAGGAAGAAATGGCCGAATCTGATGGATGGAGCCCTTTTCTTACTTCATGTAGAAATTACCTATTACTTTATATCGTTCTGTATTACTATTATATATTGTTATTTTCTTATATATTATATATTGTCATCATATTGTTTATTACCTTTTTTTTTTATTGTTGTTGTTTATTATTGTGAATTATTATTTTTTATCTGAATGTTATCTGCACAGATGTCAAAATAATGATCGTGTCAATTCTTTTCGGACGTCTTTTTTCAAACAGTGGACGCTATTTTTTCGTTGTTCACACAGTTTTTCTTTTTTCACCGTCCTTTCTCTGTTTTTACTACTAAATTCAAGGGACTTTTCAATTAAAGGCACATCCAAAGGCCAATTAGTCCACCTACACTAGAATAATATACCAGCAGCCGTCATTGCACTGATGGACGGCCAATCCTCAAAATGACTGACGACATTTTGAACTCAAAATGACAGACGTAATTTTTAAAAATTATAAACGGACAATAAAAAAACCTGTGAACATAGCCTAATAATTGTTGTTTTTCTTATGTTTAGAATTGTGTAGTGTTGTTCTGATTGTTATGATTCTTCTTATTCTTCTATGTGTACTTGTATTGCATTGTTATGACGATTGTTATTATGTTTTGAATTGCTTAGTATTGTTCTGATTGTTGTTGTTATTATTGTTTATTATTCTTCTATGTGTACTTGTATTGCATTGTTCTGATTGTTGTTATTATGAGTAGTCTTCTATGTGTACTTGTATTGCATCGTTATGATGGTTGTTGTTATTATGTTTAGAATGGTGTAGTGTTGTTCTGATTGTTATTATGAGTAGTCTTCTATGTGTACTTGTACTGCATTGTTATGATGGTTGTTGTTGTTGTGTTTAGAATTGTGTAGTGTTGTTCTGATTGTTGTTGTTATTATTGTTTATTTTGATTAGTCTTCTATGTGTACTTATATTACATTGTTCTGATTGTTGTTGTTATTATTGTTTATTATTCTTCTATGTGTACTTGTATTGCATTGTTCTGATTGTTGTTATTATGAGTAGTCTTCTATGTGTACTTGTATTGCATCGTTATGATGGTTGTTGTTATTATGTTTAGAATGGTGTAGTGTTGTTCTGATTGTTATTATGAGTAGTCTTCTATGTGTACTTGTACTGCATTGTTATGATGGTTGTTGTTGTTGTGTTTAGAATTGTGTAGTGTTGTTCTGATTGTTGTTGTTATTATTGTTTATTTTGATTAGTCTTCTATGTGTACTTATATTACATTGTTATGATTGTTGTTGTTGTTATGTTTAGAATGGTGTAGTGTTGTTCTGATTGTTATTATGTTTATTATGATTCTTCTTCTTCTATGTGTACTTGTATTGCATTGTTATGATTGTTGTTGTTATGTTTAGAATAGTGTAGTGTTGTTCTGATTGTTATTATGTTTATTATGATTCTTCTTCTTCTATGTGTACTTGTATTGCATTGTTATGATGATTGTTGTTGTTATTATGTTTAGAATTGTGTAGTGTTGTTCTGATTGTTGTTATTATTATGAGGCCCGTCTCCCAGTACACAGATGAGCTTCAGGCAGGATTCCTTCCCTCGCAGCGCCCGTTGCGTCGTAATAAAGTCTCGTTCGGGTTTCTATCCATGTTGACATATTTGTCACTTTCATTAGCCGAGCTGCAAATCTGTCTTTCACTCTGTATTTCTGTGTTACTGAATCAAATCTCTGCTCGCGAGCACATCCACTTTTCTGGTTATATAACCTTTCACAGAGAGCTAAACAGAGTGACAGCGAGAAGTGCCTCGCTCGCCGCGCTAATGTGTCAGGTGAAATATACATAAAGGTTTCAGTCAAGACAAACCGAGCTTTCTACTCAATGAGCGTCAGCCTCGCCCGCGCGCCAGATCCGTCTTCTTTACTGGCGGTAATGCGGCTGGGTTACAGTATATGGGTACACTTTCTTACAGCGTTGGTTTTACACACGACAATTTTACAATGTACTTCTAATTTAAAGGGTTTTTTTAAAGGGATTTTTCAGCCCCTAAGGAAGAGGTATAACAGATTTACGTGAAGTATTTCTTTTATAAAACACATAATAACTAGAGATGGGCGAACCGGGTTCGAGTTCGAGTCCATCCGAACCTGAACGTTCGGCATTTGATTAGCCGGGGCTGCTGAACTTGGATAAAGCTCTAAGGTTGTCTGGAAAACATGGATACAGCCAATGACTATATCCATGATTTCCACATAGCCTTAGGGCTTTATCCAACTTCAGCAGCCACCACTAATCAAATGCCGAAAGTTCGGGTTCGGATGGACTCGAGCATGCTCCAGGTTCGCTCATCTCTAATAATAACAACATATATGATCAGAATGTAGATTAGGCTTAAAGGGTTACTCCCATGTGGCAAGAACATGGATTCTCGGGCCCCTCTAGAAATTACATAAGAAGCATAGTTTATGAGGCTTCATTGTTTCCACAATTCCCATCAATGTCAATGGAAGTTAAACAAATAGCCACCTCCGTTCTTTTTGGCTTCCTGGCCACCAGAAACAGACTGGACGGGGATTGTAACCCAAGCATTTGTGACATTTAAATAAGTCTTTAAGAAAGTGACAAGCACTCAGGGTATGTGCACACTACGCAGCTTGCACCCACTCGCATCTCCGCTGCTCCCATAGACTCCATTCTATGGTTTGCCATATTCCACCGTTTGTCTGAAAAATTAACCCGCTCATTCTTCAGGCGGAATCTGCCAACCAGTTGAATGAAGTCTATGGGAGCAGCGAAGATGCGTGCATACAGCAGGTGAGAGCGGCGTAATCCGCGGCGGGTGTTGCGTTGGGCTTCCGTAGTGTGCACATACCCTTACGATTCCTTCTCCATTTCCGCCCCATGCAACAAAGAATCAAGATACTTAAAGGAGTTGTCCAGGGAACTGTCCATTAAGTATGTTGATTTCATGTATCAGAAATAAGCCTTTCCGAGACGGGGGGTGGGGGTAAGTCCCAATCGCCGCAAGCAGGCAAACCTACGGTCAAATGTGCTATGAAATAGCTGTACAGCACCTCTGATATTTTGGGTGTTCACAATGATCGCAACATTTCAGACCGGGGGGCGGGGGATTATCTCTACATCTTCTTCTACTCTCTGGACAAGCCTCTATTCCAGCCCCTATACAGCTGGACCAACCAAACCTGAGTGCATTGGTGAATCCCCCAGGTAACTGGCCAACATGGCTACTGGAGCCAGAACCTTTCTATTAAAATAAAAAAAAATACATAGCTACTTTCTTGCTAAAACAGCGCCATTCCTGTCTTCAGGTTGTATGCTGTATTACAATCCAGCTCCATTCACTTCAATAGAACCAAGATACAAAACCCCAACCCAATATGGAGACGAGTCATTCTATTTCTGAAAGAAAGCGGCCATGTTTTTCTAAGCCTGGACGACCTCTTTAAACTGAATAATGGGGCATATTTTTCATGCATAATGTTACTGCTCATAGGTTGTTGCATTGACCCACAGTCTACCAAGTAACGTCTTAGAACAGAAAAGTTACACAGTAACAAGTGAACTTGAAGATCCTTCTCCTAAGGGTCCGCACACTTCCTGCTGCCAAAAAGCTCGGGGTGTTCGGACACCGTCCTAGCATCAGATTAAACCTCCTGTCACATATTTAACTGTAACATAGTGTGAATGTTTACAGAAAGAGCTGGAAGGAAGAGGCGCTCGCTGGAAAGAAGCATCTCTTACAGCGAACACTCTCAGAGCGCTCTCGATTTTCTCTGACATTACCGACCCGTAGGCGATGGAAAAATACAATTAAATCACTTAATATGTGCGTCAACTTTTACTAGAGGTCAAATACAACTCTCATAATTAGACTGTCAACGGCGGCCGTCTATCCCATCGTCTGCGGGTGACTGATGTGTCGATGAAGGTGGAAAGTGGCAAAAAGAAAAAAGAAAGAATTACAGTGTCTGTAACTTTGTGTTCTTCTTATCAATGACACCAGTCTCTTAATATACTGGGTGGAAAATCACATATTAAAGTGGTTAGAGGGTTAGTGATGGTTGTGGTGGAAGTTGCCAGTTTAGAATTTAGATATCAATGAGCATCATGTAATGTTTTTCAATGAGGGTTCAGGCCATGAGAACCGTATTGATCAGCGTAACCTTGTATGTTTTTTGTTGTGACTGGTTGTCATAGCGTTTTAATCTACTGCAAGTCTTGGGGGCATCTGAGCTATCAAAAGAAAGAAACTGCTATAGGTAAAGCTCTGTTCTGCCATCTAGTGGTCTGCAGGGATCCTTACAGCTAGGCTTTGGAGAAAACAAACACTTATATAGACACTTTCCAATCTACATATACTTAACGTTTTGGGGTATCTGAGTACTAAATGCTACAGTTAGGACCCAGCAAAGGATTTTTCTATAGGTAAAGACAAAGTTTTCCTACAGCTAGGGATTTGTCCAAAACAGTTGCATACATAGATTCTTCCCAATCTTACCTACAAATGTTGTAAGTCCTAGGGGTATCTGAGCACTAGTAGCTACAGTTAGAACCCAGGAAAGGCAACTGCTATAGGTAAAGCTCAATTCTGCCATCTAGTGGCCATCAGGCATTCTTACTGCTAAGCTTGGGCCAGGAAGACACTTATATAGATATTCCACAATCCCACCTACAGATGCTGTAAGTCTTGGGAGTATCTGAGTACTAAGATCTACAGTTAGGACCCAGGAAAGATGACTGCTGTAGGTAAAGCCCAATTCTGCCATCTAGTGGCCATCAGGCATTCTTACTGCTAAGCTTTGGCCAGAAAGACACTTATATAGATATTCCACAATCCCACCTACAGATGCTGTAAGTCTTGGGAGTATCTGAGTACTAAGATCTACAGTTAGGACCCAGGAAAGATGACTGCTGTAGGTAAAGCCCAATTCTGCCATCTAGTGGCCATCAGGCATTCTTACGAGTAGGCTATGACCAAGACAGACACTTATATAGATGAAATGCTCACCTAGAGGTGATGTAAGTCCTGGTTGTAACTGAATATTAGAAGCTACAGTTAGGACACAGGAAATGCAACTTCTACTAGCAAAGCCCAGTTCTGCCATCTAGAGACTACCAGTCATTATTACAGATAGACTTTGGCCAAAACAGACCCCAATCCCATCCTACAGATGCTACAGCACTATGTCTTTAGTATCCCAATGTCCTCTGCTAGTTTTACAACACCTCCTTATGCAGCTCTCACTGCGATTGAGCAGCCCTGCAGTTCCTGACACAGACACTAGAGGCAGCAGAGGGGTAGTGTTAATCCTCACTGCTGCGGCTCAGTGCTAAATTGTCTTTTGAAATTACTTTAAAAAAAAAAAAAAAACATTACAAAGTTATACAACTCCTTTAAAGAATTTTAAAAAATATATATATTTGCCAGAATACCCCTTTAAGCTGTTTCTAATTTGTATGCGTCCGCTGTATTTTCCCTTCTATTATGGGTAACCCCATATATATTATATTAATGTGAATGTGATGTTAAGGTTGAATATTACATACACATCTCTCTAATAACATGTAAAGCGAGTCTCCTTCCTTCAATAACCGCCATCTCTACTCTCTCTGAAGCTTTGTGGATTTAAGTGGAGGGTTGACCACCCGGCTCTCTGAACTGTCAAACCCAACGCTCTAACAAGGAAGGACTCCGATGATTAATACAGAGCGTCCCGGCTTCCAGGTCACCTTCATAGAACGTCATCTCTTCAAAATGTCCTTATGTTGGCTCTTTAGTTTTCCAATAAAGTAGAATTTTCCGGCAGTCATTGATGTATACAGTGTATGCAGTGTGACATCGCGACTGAAGTGCCGGCTATCAATTATACTAAGAATACACCAGACTCTCTATGTATATTCTATATGGATTAAAGTGAACCCGGCAGGCAGTAAGAAAAAAATTAAAGGGGTTTTTCAATCAGCATATCCTCTGCCCATATACTCCCACTAAAGCATATGGATGTCTTATTGGCCTAAGCAATACTGAAGAGGCTCAAGGGATGATGGGAAGTGTAGGTAAGTACTGACATCACTGACTTAGCTAAGTTTACTTCTTTTGTTACCTATTGTTGTGTTTGGATAGTTATCCTTTATCATATGGAGGTTGAGGCTCCTGAGTCCCCTAATAGGTTTTACTAAGCGAAAGCTCAAAGAGCTGTTTTCCTACCTCCTCCCTCACTTCAGAAGAAGCAGGATTTCTGTGTCCATTATACCCTATGGAAAGGGGAGGGGTCGAGGGGGATGAGTGAGCACAGAGAGGAGAAAAGGCCACCCTGCAAAACACTACATACTCCAAACTTATCTCACCAAGCTCCCAGAAAGGCACTGACCTTTCTGACCTTTAAATCCAGCGCTTTACGTGCCCAGTCTCCAAAAAGCAAGGCTGCTCTCTGCTTTCCCTGCTCCCTCACCCCCTGCCCCCTCCATAGGTTATAATGGACAGAAGTGTGTGTGTGTGAGAGGTAGGAAAACATCTTTTTGAGTATAGAATATGCCTTTTTGCCTAATAAAACAGTTGCAGAGTTTCTTAAAATAGCTTGAACAACTACTATCACCAAGTACTACACTTGATATAGAGACTAAACCCCCATTGGTGGAGGAACCACCATGTTCCATTGGGGGGGGGGGGTCCTGGAATAGGCCTCTGATAGATAAGGGCAGTGGGGCATAACTGGCAATCATATTCTTACAATACAATAATCCCCATTTACTTTCAATGTGCTGGTTTTCAGCATAAAAAATATTCTCTGGCGACATCATGTGGCAAAATGTGGATACTACAGGTCTAAAACATATAATGCAGGGAAGATAGGAACCTTCCAGAAAATACCTCCGTGCCAGCTGGAAGATACTTGAGCACAGTAATGGCATGTTGGTTGTGGACCATTATTGGAGCTGCCTAATACAATGATCACCTGTCTTCGAGACTCCCAAAAAGAATAAAAAAAGTGGTGCTGCTTTATTCTAATAGAAGAGTGGGGTCACTGCTTTTGAAATTGTGTGGGGTCCCAGTAGATAAAACCCTGTGATCACATGGTTATCCCTTAGCCTGCATAGAGGATATTCTGAGCAAACCACCTTTCAGGAAAACTTTAAAAAAAAAAAAAAAGTACATAGAGTACGTAAATTATTTCTATTTAAAAATCTCCAGTCTTCCAGTACTTATCAGCTTCTGTATGTCCTGCAGGAAGTGGTGTATTCCAATGCTCTCTGCTGCCACCTTTGTCCATGTCAGGGACTGTCCAAAGCAGGAGAAGTTGTCTATGCGAAATTGCTACTGCTCTGGACAGTTCCTGACACGGACAGAGGTGGCAGCAGAGAACACTGTGTCAGACTGGAAAGAATAGACCACTTCCTGCAGGACATATAGCAGCTGATAAGTACTGGAAGACTTATTTTTATTTTTTTTTTAAATAGAAGTAATTCACAAATCTGCATAACTTCATAACTTTCTGACACCGTTGTATTGAGACATAATTTTTCTGGAGTGCCCCTTTAAGAAAATTATGAAGCAGTGTTTCTCAAGCTGTATCTCTCCAACTTTTGCATAATTGCAGCTCTCACCATGGCCCCAACCTTCACAGATACACTGGCATATCCTAACCTGCTGTGATGTCGGACCGTATAGCCAACATGTTCACTCCGTCCCTAATCCAGGAAGCCGCAGAACGACAGTCCTACAAGTTCCGATAAGCTAGTGGGGTGGCAGACTGTGAAAATCCATTAAAAGCTGTCTGTAACGGCAAAAGTCCCAATCTCCCCTCCACTCGGCTTTCACGAGATGCCTTTGATCGATAATTTGGTTTCCTTGAATGACTGTAGCACATTAGGTGAGAACAGAATGTTGTTACTTATCTCCGAGGGGACGGCACCCGGTGACTTCTATAAATGTTCCTTTGGGCTTTTTAGAATAAAATTCCAAAGAATAAATGTGCAAAAAGCTTTAAGTATCGAGGTTTTTTTGCCCTTTTTTACACATGATTTAATATGACACAGCATGCAGTCACCGGCTGAGACATCAAACACACAATACGACTTTCATATATCGCCTCCGTCCTCCAGCAGCTTGTTCTTTTAATGGCCGTCGGTCTCAATGACCGATACAAAGACCTGGATGGAAAATAAAAGGTAAATTAGAAAGAGGGAACTTTGACTTTGGAAAGTTCTCCGGAGACTTGAATAAAAAAGTTCAGCCGTGTGAAGTCCTTCCTTTACTCGAGACAGTTAGGGGAGGACAGGGGTTGTGTTACCTATGGCAATCGGCGTTGCGGGGGAATGAAGCTGGCTTCTGATTGGCTCATAAGTCTTCCTATATGACTAAAGCTATCTGCACCCTATGCCCCACCTCCTCTTTACAATTTGCAATAGAAGGCAACGGCCCCCTAGGCATTTCCCCCTATTAGGCATATGTTCCCTTTAATTTTTGTTGTTGGCATCTCACTTGTCATCAGGCTGCTGTTGTTGGATCTTTGATTCTGGTGTGGAATAATGATTAAAGGGGTATTCCACTCAAACATAACTTTTCATATGTTGCTGCCTATGGTGAGACTAACAATTCCTTCCATACTTGTTATCTATTCAGTCTCCTTCCCCCAGTTCTAAGCTGCTGCTTTCTGCTGAAGACACAAAAATCTGTGTGTGAGTTTTTCTCTTCCCCTCCCCCTCCTCCCTTCAGAGACAGCTAATGTAAACAAATACCTGGCAAGCTTTATCTGCAACATTGTAGCTTCTTTGTAATGCTGGGAGGGTTAATCTGAGGTCCAGTTGCTGATGATCTCACTGTTATTAAAGGGGTACTCCAGCGGGGGGGGGGGGGGGCACTTTTTTGCTGGGACCGAGGGAAAAGACATCCACTCACCTCCCCGGTTCTAGTGGTGGGTCCCGCATCATGACGCTCCGCTCCCCGGCCGCTTCCGGGTGTCTGACGTGGGCCCGAGATGTGACGTCTCAGGTCCGCTCAGTGACTCAGTGACAGAGGCGGGATCTGGGCGGACTTGAAACGGATCCCGCCTCCTTCACTGAGTGGCTGAGGGGACCTGAGACGTCACGTGCGGCCGGGAACCGGGCAGCGGAGCGCCGCGATGCAGGACCCGCTGCTGGAACCGGGGAGGTGAGTGGACGACTTTTCCCTCGGCCACCTCCTCCCCGGTCCCAGCAAAAAAGTGTCCCCCCCCCCGCTGGAGTACCCCTTTAACCTTCCCAGCATTACAAAGAAGCTACACTGTTGCAGATAAAGAGAGTCAGGGACTTGTTTACAGTAGCCATGTCAGAAGGGAGGGGGAGGAGGAGACAGAGAGAAAGGATTACATACAGATTTTAATGTCTTCAGCAGAAAGCAGCAGCTGAGAACTGAGGAAGGAGACTGAATAGATAACAACAAGTATGGAATGAATTGTTAGTCTCACCATGGGCAGCAATGTATCAAAAGATGTATTTGAGTGGAATACCCCTTTAATTAGTCAGTGACATTTATTTATTAAAACCCATACACCCCATATGATTTGTGGGGTAAAATTTAGTTTTCTTTCAAATCAGTTGGTGTCAGAGAGTTACATAGATTTGTAAATAACTGGAGATTAAACATTTCAAATCTTCAAGTGCTTATCAGCTGCTGTATGTCCTGCAGGAAGTGATGTATTCTTTCCAGTCTGACACAGTGCTCTCTGCTGCCACCTCTGTCCTTGTCAGGAACTGTCCAGAGCAGTATCGAATCCCCATAGAAAACCTCTGCTTCTCTTGACAGAGGTGGCAGCAGAGAGCACTGTGTCAGACTGGAAAGAATACACCACTTCCTGCAAGGCATACAGCAGCTGATAAGTACTGGAAGACTGGAGATTTTTAAATAGAAGTAATTTACAAATCTGTATAAGTTTCTGACACCAGCTGATTTAAAAGAAAAAATGGATGCATAGCTTTTCAAGGTAGAGTATTATGTGCAATGAATTCTGCAGCTGATGGCAAGCAGGGATTCATGTAGACTTCTTTTCCTCTATGTACTGGATTACAGTACCCAGCATGTCTTGCTTCTTTATACCACGGTCTGGAGCAAGAATATACCCCATAGAAAACCTCTCCTACTCTGGACAGTTCCTGACATGGACAGAGGTGGCAGCAGAGAGCACTGGGTCAGACTGGAAAGAATACACCACTTCCTGCAGGACATACAGCAGCTGATAACAACTAGAAGACTGGAGATTTTTAAATAGAAGTAAATTAGAAATCTATATAACTTTCTTAAACAAGTTGATTTAAAAGAAAAAGATTTGTGCTGGAGTACCCCTTTAACACTTCACATATACCTGAGTTCTGCTTCCCTAAGCTGTATCCCAAAAAAACACATGAGTTGCCCCAGAAAGCCTGAGATGTAGACATTATGGCATTGTGGAGTGGAAGAATTACTGTACAAGAATTACTGCTCACGGTGGTTGGCACAAAGACCTGTAAATAAGTTGGTTGTCCAAAATTCAATTGCTCTAACCTGCTTGCTGACAGTTTCCACGTAAAAAGGATTTTCTACCCTTAGTGGGTGAAAAATGTTAGTGAGACACAGCCTGTCTTCAAAAATTCATCTTGGAGAACCCTCATCTGCTGCACTTAGTACTCTTTTTTTATGTACTACTAGAAAATGTACCCGGCGCTGCCCGGGTATAAAGTGTCAGTGTGTTAATTAGATTTGTTCTAAGGTGCCCAGGAGGCCAAGCTTAAGGTATTGTTTCATCTGAGTTAATCAGTGGAATTAGTGTATACCTGTAGTGCATAGTTGGAGGGGTTCTGTATACCCACAATGTATAGTTTTTAGGGGTCTCGCATATCTGTAGTGCATAGTTGGGGGGGGCTGTATACCTATAGTGTATAGTTGGGGGGTCCTGTATACCTGTAGTGTGTAGTTGGGGGGGGGGCTGTATACCTGTAGTGTATAGTTGAGGGAGGTCCTGTATACCTGCAGGGTACAGTTGGTGAAGGTCCTATATACCTGTACTGTATAGTTCGGGGGTCCTGTATACCTGTAGTATATAGTTGGTGCTGTATACCTGTAAAGTATAGTTGGTGGAGGTCTTGTATACCTGTAGTTTATAGTTTGAGGGTCCTGGATACCTGTAGTGTATAATTGGTGGAGGTCTTGTATACCTGTAGTATATAGTTCAGGGGTCCTGTATACCTGTAGTAAATAGTTTGAGGGTCCTGTATAACTATAGTATAGAGTTGGTGGAGGTCCTGTATACCTGTAGTGTATAGTTTGGGGTCCTATATACCTGTAGTATATATAGCTGATGGAGTTCCTGTATACCTGTAGTATATTTGGGGTCCTGTATACTTGTAGTATAGAGTTGGTGAAGGTGCTGTATACCTGTATTATAGAGTTGGTGTAGGTGCTGTATACCTGTATTATAGAGTTGGTGTAGGTCCTGTATACCTGTAGTGTATAGTTTTGAGGTCCTGTATACCTGTAGTGTATAGTTTGGGGTCCTGTATACCTGTAGTATATAGTTGGTGGAGGTCCTGTATACCTGTAGTGTATAGTTTTGGGGTCCTGTATACCTGTAGTATATAGTTGGTGGAGGTCCTGTATACCTGTAGTGTAAAGTTTGGGGTCCTGTATACCTGTAGTATATAGTTTTGTGGAGGTCCCGTGCACCTGTAGTGTATAGTTTTGGGGTCCTGTATATCTGCAGGGTTGTATTTACCCATATGGCAGTGTTATTTAGTCACAGTGTGTCGGTATTGGTCATGTCTGGTATGGCGGTGTTATCCAGTCACAGTATAGCGGTATTGGTCAGGTCTGGTGTGGCGGTGTTATCCAGTCACGGTATGGTGGTATTGGTCAGGTCTGGTATAGCGGTGTTAACCAGTCCCAGTATGGCAGTATTGGTCAGGTCTGATATGATGGTGTTATCCAGTCACAGTATGGCGGTATTGGTCAGGTCTGGTGTGGCGGTGTTACCCAGTCACAGTTTGCCAGTATTGGTCAGGTCTGGTGTTGCAGTGTTATCCAGTCACAGTATGGCGGTATTGGTCAGGTCTGGTATGACAGTGTTATCCAGCACAGTATGGCGGCATTGGTCAGGTCTGGTATGGCAGTGTTATCCAGTCACAGTATGGCGGTATTGGTCAGGTCTGGTATAACAGTGTTATCCAGCACAGTATAGCAGTATTGGTCAGGTCTGGTATAGCGGTGTTATCCAGTCACAGTATGGCGGTATTGGTCAGGTCTGATATGAGAGTGTTATCCAGTCACAGTATGGCGGTATTGGTCAGGTCTGGTATGACAGTGTTATCCAGTCACAGTATGGCGGTATTGGTCAGGTCTGGTGTGGCGGTGTTACCCAGTCACAGTATGGCGGTATTGGTCAGGTCTGGTATGGAGGTGTTATCCAGTCACAGTATGGCGGTATTGGTCAGGTCTGGCAGTGTTACCCAGTCACAGTTTGGTATACCTGTAGTGCCCTGTATATACATGTACTGTATAGATGGAGTAGTGGGTCCTGTATACATGTACTGTATAGTTGGAGTAGGGGGTCCTGTATACATGTACTGTATAGTTGGAGTAGGGGGTCCTGTATATACATGTACTGTATAGATGAAGTAGGGGGTCCTGTATATACATGTACTGTATAGATGGAGTAGGGGCTCCTATATACATGTACTGTATAGATGGAGTAGGGGGCCCTGTATATACATGTACTGTATAGATGGAGTAGGGGCTCCTGTATACATGTACTGTATAGATGGAGTAGGGGGTCCTGTATATACATATACTGTATAGATGGAGTAGGGGGTCCTGTATATACATGTACTGTATAGATGGAGTAGGGGGCCCTGTATATACATGTACTGTATAGATGGAGTAGGGGGTCCTGTATACATGTACTGTATAGATGGAGTAGGGGGTCCTGTATATACATATACTGTATAGATGGAGTAGGGGGTCCTGTATATACATGTACTGTATAGATGGAGTAGGGGGCCCTGTATATACATGTACTGTATAGATGGAGTAGGGGGTCCTGTATACATGTACTCAGGGCCGGCGTTAGGGGGGGGCAAAGTAGGCACTTGCCCAGGGCCCCCATCCCCCAGAGGCCCCCTAGCTCCTTCCTTCATTAGTGGAGCAGGAAGCAGAGCAGCACAAGCAGCTCCCCTGCTCCACTAATGAACGAAGGAGCTGAGCTGTGAGGACGGAGCGCCCCTCCTGCAGAGCTGCCTGTGCCCTACAGAAGAGGAGGAACGGCAAGCCCAGGTAAAGAAATAGAGGGGGGGGGGGGGGGGTTCGGGTTAGAGGGTCACAGAGACTGGGGGCGGGACTTTCGGCCAGGGGGCGGTGCTTACGGCCGCGGGTGGGCGGAGCCTCGGGTGTCTTTATAAAACAGTAACCCCCTCCCCATATACTAGCCTAGCGAACAGTATACAGGAAGGGGGCAGGGGATCTTGTATGATGCAGTCCCCCCTTCCACCATATACTGTTCAGGGCCCTCCTCCCTCTGTATCTATGGCCACCAGGCCCTGAGCAGTACATGATGGAGGTGGGTGCTGAATCACACAGTATCCTGTATGATAAAGTACCCCCATATCTCTCCTCTGCTCTACTACTACCCCCAATACTACTCCTAATACTACTCTACTATTACCCCCAATACTACTCCTAATACTGCCCTACTATTACCCCCAATAGTGCCCTACTACTACCCCAATACTACTCCTAATACTGCCCTACTACTACCCCCAATACTACTCCTAATATTGCTCTACTACTACCCCCAATAGTGCCCTACTACTACCACCATCAATACTACTCCTAATACTGCCCTACTATTACCCCCAATAGTGCCCTACTACTACCCCAATACTACTCCTAATACTGCCCTACTATTACCCCCAATACTACTCCTAATACTGCCCTACTACTACCCCCAATAGTGCCCTACTATTACCCCCAATACTACTCCTAATACTGCTCTACTACTCCGAATACTACTCCTAATACTGCTCTACTATTACCCCCAATAGTGCCCTACTACTACCCCCAATACTACTCCTAATACTGCCCTACTACTACCCCCAATAGTGCCCTACTACTACCACCATCAATACTACTCCTAATACTGCTCTACTACCCCCAATAGTGCCCTACTACTACCACCATCAATACTACTCCTAATACTGCTCTACTACCCCCAATAGTGCCCTACTACTACCACCATCAATACTACTCCTAATACTGCTCTACTACTACCCCCAATAGTGCCCTACTACTACCACCATCAATACTACTCCTAATACTGCTCTACTACCCCCAATAGTGCCCTACTACTACCACCATAAATACTACTCCTAATACTGCTCTACTACCCCCAATAGTGCCCTACTACTACCACCATCAATACTACTCCTAATACTGCTCTACTACCCCCAATAGTGCCCTACTACTACCACCATCAATACTACTCCTAATACTGCTCTACTACCCCCAATAGTGCCCTACTACTACCACCATCAATACTACTCCTAATACTGCTCTACTACTACCCCCAATAGTGCCTTACTACTACCCCAATACTACTCCTAATACTGCCCTACTACTACCCCCAGTAGTGCCCTACTACTACCCCCAATACTACTCCTAATATTGCTCTACTACTACCCCTAATACTACTCTACTACTACCCCCAGTAGTGCCCTACTATTACCCCCAATACTACTCCTAATACTGCCCTACTACTACCCCCAATAGTGCCCTACTATTACCCCCAATACTACTCCAAATACTGCTCTACTACCCCCAATACTGCCCTACTACTACCCCCAATACTACTCCCAATACTGCTCTACTACTACCACAAATACTGCCCTACTACTACCCCAATACTACTCCTAATACTGCTCTACTTCTACTCCCAATGCTGCCCTACTACTACTACTCCTAATACTGCTCTACTACTACCCCCAATACTGCTCTACTACTACCCCCATACTGCCCTAATACTACCCCCAATACTACTTCTAATACTGCTCTACTACTACCCCCAATACTGCTCTACTACTACCCCCAATACTGCTATACTACTACCCCCATACTGCCCTACTACTACCCCCAATACTACTCCTAATACTGCTCTACTACTACCCCAATACTGCTCTACTACTACCCCAATACTGCTCTACTACTACTACTCCCAATACTACTCTACTACTACCCCTAATACTGCTCTACTACTACCCCCAATACTGCTCTACTACTACCCCCAATACTGCTCTACTACTACCCCCAATACTGCTCTACTACTACCCCCAATACTGCTCTACTACCATTGCTATTATTACCTCCACTCCTGATACTACTACTACTCCCAAAACTGCTACTCCCCTTATCTACTACTACACCCCTCATCTTATATGCTTCTACTATTGCTACACCCCTTATCCACTATGCCTATACTACTACACCCATCAAAAAATAAATAAAAAAAATCGAGAAAAGAAAAAACGAGATTTTATTTTTTGCCCACATCACCCCAGCCCTAGGAGATGCTATGTGCTGAGGGCGGGGGGGCATTTAACTATCAGTGGAGATGCTATCTGCTGAGGGGGCAACTATCAGTGGAGATGCTATGTGCTGGGGGGGGGGGGGGGGGGGGGGGGGAACAGGGGAGATGCTATGTGCTGGGGGGGGGGTAACTATCAGGGGAGCTGCTATCTGCTGAGGGGGCAACTATCAGGGGGCTAGCTAACAGGTGTAAAACCTACAGTGAGATGTCTCCTATATTGGTGGATACTACATACTGGGTGGTGGAGGTAACTACCAGAATAATTACCTACAGAGGGATACCGACTATATGTACTATGGAGGCACAGAGGGACCTATCTACTATATAGGGCACAGAGGGGTCTTATTTAAGGTCACAGAAGATCACCCCACCTCGAGCAGCGCGCCAGTATCGGGACCTTAAATTGCTGCTACAATGTTTTAGCATTTGGGGCCCCACCTTCAACTTTGCCCAGGGCCACATTTTGTCTAAAACCGGCCCTGCATGTACTGTATAGATGGAGTAGGGGGTCCTGTATATACATGTACTGTATAGATGGAGTAGGGGGCCCTGTATATACATGTACTGTATAGATGGAGTAGGAGGTCCTGTATACATATACTGTACAGATGGAGTAGGGGGTCCTGTATATACATGTACTGTATAGATGGAGTAGGGGGTCCTGTATATATATGTACTGTATAGATGGAGTAGGGGGTCCTGTATATACATGTACTGTATAGATGGAGTAGGGGGCCCTGTATATACATGTACTGTATAGATGGAGTAGGGGGTCCTGTATATACATGTACTGTATAGATGGAGTAGGGGGCCCTGTATATACATGTACTGTATAGATGGAGTAGGGGGTCCTGTATATACATGTACTGTATAGATGGAGTAGGGGGTCTACCAGTTATTACTGTGGATGTTGTGAGGCAGCTTCCCTAGCAACCATTGCTCCCTGTGAAAATGAAAGCAGTAATCCTATTGGTTGCTAAGGCTCCAACTGCCGTGTCTGCTGCAGCTAATTATATCACCTGTGTTTGCAGTGAGGAGATTTTCCCATTCATCTCTATGGGGCGCCGCTCTTTCTCCTCCCCCTCCCCTCCTGTACATCTGGCGGGGACGGGACCTTCGCAATAACCTTCCCGGGCACCCAATGTATCTGTGTGCCAAATTTGGGGTCAAACGGTTCAGGCGTTTGTGAAGTCTATAGAGGACAGACAGACAGACAGACAGAAGGACAGACAGACAGACAGAAGGACAGACAGACAGACAGACTTTGATTTTTATGATATAGATAGCTTTTAAAGCGCCCTCTGTCATTAAAATTATAGACAAAGACGTCAAAAGTTTCAGTGGTGAAAATGCAATGGTGAGAGAAGTGCAGACAAAGGAGAACTCCAGGGGGAAAAAATCAAATGAACTGGTGTCAGAAAGCTATACAGATTTATGAATTACTTCCATTTAAAAATCTCCAGTCTTCCAGTACTTATCAGCTGCTGTATGTCCTGCAGGAAGTGGTGTATGCTTTCCAGTCTGACACAGTGCTCTCTGCTGCCATCTCTGTCCATGACAGGAACTGTGAATTTCCTCTGGACAGTGATCTCCTTGAGTGCTGTGATCAACCCTGCTGCTGTCTCCCCCTCCCTCCCCTGTATCAGTGATTGCCAGCTCTGAAGACGGGATGGGGATTAGATAAAGGTCCCTGGGGCCGTCTCTTGTAATTGCCTGTTTGGACATACCAGTTCTGGAATAGATTGTTCACTCTTATATTGCGGCGTTTGTTCTTCGTTCCTAATTTATCTCCGCTGCAAAATCTCAGCAGAAGTGAAGTAGTAAGAATTATCTGGCAGTTTTGATGCCAGGTAAAGTGGCGTCCGGGGTTGGCCGTTTTTTGTTTGGCTCTGTAATGGTCCGTGAAAGGTCTCCAGGGCTCTCGTCTGACAAGTTCAGCCAAGTTTTATTGAAGAACTTTGTCATTTTCAGTACCGAGAAAAACAGATAAAATCAAAGACGGAGCTTTACTGGGTATTTGCGGCAGGACACAGTCACAAATCCTGAAGCTTCATCATTCCAAGGATCCGATTTGTAGAGGAAAAGAGCCTCACAATGTGATGCATAAAACAGCCTAATAGCCCCAGAAGAAGGATCTGTACATTGATCTGATCCTATACAACTCCAGCAAAAAAATCCCTCCCATGTACCTGATTGGTATTAAAGAGGGACTTCGGTGAAGTGTTTTTTTTTTCTCTTTGAAATAAACTGGTTTCAGAAAGTTATATAGATTTGTAATTTACTTCTATTTAAAAATCTCCAGTCTTCCAGTACTTATCAGCTGCTGTATGTCCTGCAGGAAGGGGTGTATTCTTTTCAGTCTGACACAGTGCTCTCTGCTGCCACCTCTGTCCATGTCAGGAACTGTCCAGAGCAGGAGAGGTTTTCTAAGTGGATTTGCTACAGTTCCTGACATGGACAGAGGTGGCAGCAGAGAGCACTGTGCCAGGCTGGAAAGAATACACCACTTCCTGCAGGGCATAAAATAAGTACTGGAAGGCTGGAGATTTTTAAATAGAAGTAAATTACAAATCTGTAAAACTTTCTGATGCCAGTTGATTTGAAAGAAAAAACAAACAAAAACATTTAACTGTAGTACCCCTTTAAGTATCGGCCAAATAGTCCCCTGAATAACACAGTACATACAGTATGGACAATCACCAGACAAGCAGATGCAAGAACAGACACACTAGTTACTAGGTACTCACTTCTTATACCGTATAAACACTAACATACTCATTACACATATATTCCTATAGTCCACAGAAGTGTCCCCTATGTTAGGTGTCTCCATTGGCAGTAATTTCCCACACACTCATCCAAGCAGCTCTCAAGGGCCTCCTCTCCCTGCTCTGTGAGTGCACCAGCGACGTCACTTGGGTGCGGCGCACCGAGAGAGAGTGGGAGTAATTCTTGTAGACAGAGGCACAGTCACAATAATGATTTGCAGGGCAGGGAGCCAATGGCTCCTCGCTCTGTCATCACAATGCCTTATTTAACTCCAAGTGTTCGTCAGGAGTGCATGCAGTCAAGGGTGGGGAGGCCCGCTCGCCTGCAAATTATGATGGTGGGTTGATGGCTCAGGTGGCCCAGTGTATTGTGTCAGATGCCCTGATGTGGCATTTACGCCCCTGCTTGCTTATATAAACAGGGCGGTCCAAAATTAGGTGGACAGTATGTGTAATAGGGTTATGAACGGCGGGGGAAACTTAAAAAACATGGTGTAAAGTGAAACTGGCTCAGTTGCCCCTAGCAACCAATCAGATTCCACCTTTCATTCCTCACAGACTTTAGAAAATGAAAGGTGGAATCTGATTGGTTGCTAGGGGCAACAGAGCCAGTTTTACTTTACACCATGTTTGGTAAATCTCCCCCTATATACTTAGCTGTATACACAAACCTACAACCTATATTTACACTCACTATTTAAATCTACTACTTACATACAATAAATATCATCACTATGTACCTGCCTATATACACACCCTCACTAATTACCTACAAGTAGTACATGCACTAGTATTATACACAGACTTACTAGGTATGTACCGTATACAGTGTGCAATGACAAATCTCCACCAATAAACGTTTTCCCAGCATCACGTTTTTGCTCGTTTTTTCCTAGCTTGTTTTTATGGCATATAATGGGTTTTCTCTTCGAGGGACTTTCATCCACTTCATTTCCATTTTCCTGCCCACCCCGTTACCTCCACAATCTCCATTACAAAGTCATGTCGGCATATTAGATTACCGCCCTCGGATTCCTTCTATATTGCGGCACTTTTTCAGGCCTCTTAATAAAAAGCCATCAACATGAAAATGATCTCATAAATATTATGATCACAAAACGCCCGGCTTTAATCATTTAATACGTTTACTAGAAGAGGCTTTAATATTTTAGTGAGGGCGCCGGCGAGTCAGACGTATTTATCGGCCTGTGTCCTTTTCTTGTTCCGTCGCTGACACAGCGCTCTGCCTGCCCGGTCTTCACATGCCATAAACATCGTATGCGCCGTAAACGCTGCAAAATTGGAGGAAATTATCTATGTACGGAAATATCCTAAGATCCAGCACTTTATGGTCTGCAAATCCTAGTAATCTGCAATGCACGAGAAATTATCTGATACATTGGCAGTTGTGGGCTTTATGGTAAGGGTATCTGCCCCCAATGAGCACAAGAATGGCGCTAAAATGATCCTAAAGAGCCCCTTTAAGGCAAAGATTTCCTAAATGCTCTCAGTTTGAAGGACTATTGGCAGGTATGACTTTACATGACTGCTTAAAGGGTCTTTTTTTACTATGATAGACCCCTTTAAATAAAGCCACCAGTGTGATACCCTAATAATATTACACTACAGAATTTAAGTGCACCCTCCACAGCCCCCAAAAGTGTCAAAAAGAGAGCACTTCCTGCTACCGTGCACAGGACACATCACATGATCTCCTTCCATCCAATCCACAGCTCTAAGAAGGCTCATGTGACATACACTCCGGAAATTCTCAAAAACAGACTGCGTCACATGATCCTAGAACTGCTCACTGGCTAAGAGGGATCATGTGATACGTCATGTGACATAGAACCAGGAAGGATGTTCTTTTCAGCCTCAATTAGGAGCGCTTTCAGGGGCAATTTACTGGGTGTAATTGTGCCCCCAGGTGGCCAGTCAGTCCAGACTTGTAAGGTTATGGCATTAACCGTACATTAACTGGGTGTTTAAAAATATAAAAAAAGGGACTGTCTTGAATTAGATAGACGTGTCTACTTTCCTTAAAGAATTGCACCATATTGCAGCCTTATCCTATTCATTTCAATGGATAACTGGAAAAACTGTAAACAGGCGCAGAGCTAGTTATGAAAAAAAATAAATAACAAAAAAAAAAAAAAATAATAATAATCATCCATGTTTTCTAGTCCTAAATAACAGGTTGTGTACTGAACCTGTTCCATAGTGTTAAAGTGAATCTATACATGTCCCCAGTCCCGCCCAAACCACTGGTACGGTTTGTAAGCAATTATGAAGTCCTTTTCTGTTGCTGGGTTCAAATCGCTCCTGGTGCCGTTTTTTTTTTGCCTAAAAACATAATTTTATTCTGGAGGAGCGGTGTCAAAGAGGCGGGGCATAAAGCATGCCATGCCCTAGGCCAGTGATGCCTCTTAAGCTCTTCCTCCTCGCCCTCCTTCTCTTTAGTGCCGCCCCTGGGCAAGATTCTCCTCTTTAGCGCCAACAGAAATTTGGACATGCATTGTTGTGGCCTGAATTGGCGCAGGTGCACTGGCGGGCCAAGCTTATTGCTCTAGGCTGAAGAGAAGAACTGTCCAGGGGTGTCACTAAAGAGAAGGAGAGCAGGGAGGAAGAACTTAGAGGCGTTGAATGAGCACTCTAGGCCCCGCCTCTTTGACACATCTCCTCCAGAATAAAACAGTGTTCTAACTTCAGTCCTGGCTATTCAACCACCTAGATGGCATGGTCGATAGTGACTGTGGCATCTAGGTGGTTAGACAGATAGGAAGTTGTCCCCTCTTTACCTGATCCTCCATAGTGGGGAGCCAAGGGGTATATTGCTTGTAACTAAGGGCCATCTTAGTTCTCCTACACCCTGCTCTACAGTCTAGAGAGTGTCATTCATATGTTATTCTATAATGTTACCACATCAGTGTCTGATTCTCCTCCGTGAACGTCCAGGATTCCCATCTTATGTAAGGACAGCCGCGGCGAGCCTCATCCAGGTCACGTGGCGTCGTCTCTCTATAAAGCTGGAATACGAGCGTGCTCACGCTGAACGTTTCCAGTCCCTATCGCTTTATGTTGCAGAATAGTCTGTCTGGATGAATCATTACGGCAGTATTTCAAAACCGTAATATCAGATGACACCATTACCGCGCGCCTTTGATTCCCAGGCCTATCATCCCACTGTGAATTTAGTGTTCTTCAATAGCGTCTGCCGCGAATAAGACGAGAGACTTCAGCTGGATGGCTCCGTAATTCACTTCTCTTTTTATTGCATTTCTTCCCATCCAGAAATTGCACCTTTATTTATAGGATGATAAACTATTGCGGGTGGCGGGTGGCTCCCGAGGAGAGGAAGGGAAGGAGGAATATCACGTAATTAAGCTGTTTTCTACACAAACTCCGATATGATGTGTTAGACGGGTCTAAAATATAAACATATTCCTCCTGCTTGTTATAGGGGAGGCTGCGAGCAAGCGCTCTGTACATTGCTGAAATCTTTACTTTAAAATTTATGTTGGGTGACAAACAATATGGCTGCCGTGAGAGCGCGCACATGGGTGGGCATCCGAGATTCATGTTTTTCTGAATGGCAGTGATATGGGTTAGGGGCATTATCAGGAACCTGAGTGACAGGTACTATAGGCTGGCAACGGTGTAGTTTTAGGCATAAAAGTCCATATTACGTCTGTGTATTTTTTTACATTGATTTTTAAGCTGAAGAAAGAAAAAGAAATAAAATAGTGCTGCAAAATAAATAAAATGAGAAACAAATTATATACAAAATAAATATAAAATAAGAAATATTAAAAATAAATAGAAAAATATTATATATTTAAACCAAATAATTAAATAAATAATATAATATGATATATATATATATATATATATATATATATATATATATATATATATATATATATATACACACCGGCCACTTTATTAGGTACACCATGCTAGTAACGGGTTGGACCCCCTTTTGCCTTCAGAACTGCCTCAATTCTTGGTGGCATAGATACAACAAGGTGCTGGAAGCTTCCTCAGAGATTTTGGTCCATATTGACATGATGGCATCACACAGTTGCCGCAGATTTGTCGGCTGCACATCCATGATGGGAATCTCCCATTCCACCACATCCCAAAGATGCTCTATTGGATTGAGATCTGGTGACTGCGGAGGCCATTGGAGTACAGTGAACTCATTGTCATGTTCAAGAAACCAGTCTGAGATGATTCTAGCTTTATGACATGGCGCATTATCCTGCTGAAAGTAGCCATCAGATGTTGGGTCCATTGTGGTCATAAAGGGATGGACATGGTCAGCAACAATACTCAGGTAGGCTGTGGTGTTGCAACGATGCTCAATTGGGCAGGATGGTTCCATGCTTTCATGTTGTTGACGCCAAATTCTGACCCTACCATCCGAATATTGCAGCAGAAATCGAGACTCATCAGACCAGGCAACGTTTTTCCAATCTTCTACTGTCCAATTTCGATGAGCTTGTGCAAATTGTAGCCTCAGTTTCCTGTTCTTAGCTGAAAGGAGTGGCACCCGGTGTGGTCTTCTGCTGCTGTAGCCCATCTGCCTCAAAGTTGGAGGTACTGTGCGTTCAGAGATGCTCTTCTGCCTACCTTGGTTGTAACGGTTGGCTATTTGAGTCACTGTTGCCTTTCTATCAGCTCGAACCAGTCTGCCCATTCTCCTCTGACCTCTGGCATCAACAAGGCATTTCCGCCCACAGAACTGCCGCTCACTGGATGTTTTTTCTTTTTCGGACCATTCTCTGTAAACCCTAAAGATGGTTGTGCGTTAAAATCCCAGTAGATCAGCAGTTTCTGAAATACTCAGACCAGCCCTTCTGGCACCAACAACCATGCCACGTTCAAAGGCACTCAAATCACCTTTCTTCCCCATACTGATGCTCGGTTTGAACTGCAGGAGATTGTTTTGACCATGTCTACATGCCTAAATGCACTGAGTTGCCGCCATGTGATTGGCTGATTAGAAATTAAGTGGTAACGTGCAGTTGGACAGGTGTACCTAAGAAAAAGTGGCCAGTGAGTGTGTGTGTATATATATATATATATATATATATATATATATATATATATATATATATATATATATACACATATATATATATAGTAAAGTAATATTCCAAACAAATATAAAAATATTATAATATTATACAAAATAAACAAAGATTAAAGAAATAAATATAATATACAAAAATATAAAAATAACTAAATATACAAAATAAAAATAAATAAATATTAAAATAATTAACTAAAAATCAATATACAAAATAATAAATAAATACAAATTTCTGTTTCAATCTGAATGTTTTTGAGCCTTATAATAGGCCATGTCAACACAACTATCCACAGGGGACGTCTCAGATGTATGTATTAGACTTCAGGAAATGCAGGAAGCTGGTTAGCCCCGCTAATTGGGGTTGATCTATGTCCAAATTAGCCACAAAATACTTAAAAAGTGATAATATGAGGTATGAGGCTACATTTAGAATTCTTATTTTTTATGGCATGTTTTTTCCAGGAGGGGCAATAAACTATGTGTGTTTACCTTAAGGGGAGGAAAATCTGTTGCCAAAGGGTGCCTCCCAGTGGGGAGATCACCAAACCACCCTGATACGTAGCCCCTTAAGTCCCACTTGATTGTGAGAATTGGAACATAAATAGGGAAATACCAGGGTCGCCCCTTTTGCGTCAAAGTCTAACTCTGCTGTGAGTATTGCAACATGACAAGAGACAACCAAAGCCAGGCATACATCCACAGGCAGCTGTTTCGGGGTATTTGCCCCTCATCAATGTGGAGCAGAATTCTGGCTAACGGGTGCAATGAGAAGTAGACCAACAAAACACAGCAATCACTGAGCTTAGGGAGATCAGCGACAAAAAATCCAATGAAGTGCTCACTCCAGAGTCTCCACTGATACATTGTCCCCTGTGTTTTGTTGGTTTACCTTTTATTGCCTCAGTTAGCCAGAATCCTGCTCCACTCTGATGAGGGGCAAATACCCCTAAACAGCTGTCTGTGGATGGATGCCTGGCTTTGATTGTCCCTTGTTATGCCGCAATACTCGCCACAGAGTTAGACTTTGATGCAAAAGAGGCCACCCTAGTATTTCCCTATTTATCTACCAATACTCACAGCCGAGTGGGACTTAATGGGCTACATATCAGGGTGGTTTGGTGATCTCCAAACTGGCAGGTTTTCCTTCCCTGGGGGTTATCTGGCTATTCCTGTGTTTTGAAACTCGCAGTTTCAGGCTCCACAGACCCCTTTTTTGCATATTTAAATCTATAGGGGGCAGTGAGTGAGCAGTTCATTGGATTTTTTTCACTGATCTCCCTGAGCTCAGTGATTGCTGTGTTTTGTGTATACCTTTAAATGACAAATCTAGCTCTGCTTCATACTATGTACACTAGCTGTACTAAATAGTATTGCAGTATAATAAAAATTTCAGTAGCAATCCAGCTGAGCACAAGTCACTGGTTCTGTAACTCCCATAGAAGTGACTAGAGAACGCAGCACATATACGCTTCACATATCGATCACATTACACTTCCATAGTGGTGCCTAAAAAATACCACCATATACTGCTTAGTAATATACTGTACAGTGCTGCACAGTCTGCCATACTGTGCAGAAATATCTTCAATGACATACTCAGCTCTGCTACATCCATGTGCAAAGACCTATCAGCTGTATGTAGGTGGATTGGCCGGGCGCTCAGCACTTTGTAAGTAATACAGAGTAGATATTCTTAAACTCCATATTTGTAGTGCAGTGCCCGCTGAAATATTTATGGCGCGTTCTCCGCAGTCTTCACAGCTTCTCTTTCCGTGAGACTTTCCTGGTCCCGGTTGACCTTATTCTCTTTATTTCCTGTTAGACATGCATTATACATAGAGACGGGGCTCTTAATGGCTCCGCTGGAGATGGTCGGGGTCATCGGGGAAATATCCACAGATATTCAGCTCTTGAAGAGTCAAAATCTTCCATGTGTAGTGTAACCAAAGAGCCGTTGGCTAGCAGAGCTGTGTAAGTGCCCCGGTTCTGGTCTATGGGAATGCCAATGGGGGCTGATGTGGTCAGCTCAGGGGGCATCAAAATATATAGAAGATAGATAGACAGATTGGGGATATAAGGATAGATGATAGATAGATAGATAGATAGATAGATAGATAGATAGATAGATAGATAGATAGATAGATAGATAGATAGACCTTCCCATGAATTGTAATGATCTATGGGACATAGGGATCTCCGGAGAGGTGTAGACATGCCGGTTCTGTGCGTCCTGTATACTGTGTATGAACAGATGTCTGGCGGTTCCCGGGATGTATTATATTACAGCGGTGGATGATTGGTACAGGTGCGGTGCGGGCACAGAGCGGCCGGGGCTGATTGCATCGCTGGCAGTCAGAGCCGTACCGTGATATTGCTTTGGGAAATGCATTGGAACAGACGATGCATGTTCTGTATAAAGATGGCAGAGCCACAAGGATGTATATAGAGCAGGAAGGAGACTATAGAGGCAGCACGAGCTCTCACCTGTGTATACAGGAACGATTCTAGCCTTCCTGCTGCCTGAGGCAAATTATGAGTAAACGTATGTGTAAAGAAAATCTGCAGTGCAAAACAGCACTAGACTCTCTATATAAGAATCATACAGGCACAAAATAGTCCCACCATACGAGGGACACATATCACCAACAAAACCAGTATAAAGAATGGTCAAATAACGCTACCACACCATCAGCACATTTTACCATACTAGACTTAAAACCCAGTATACCAAGGCTAATAACAACACTATAGCAGGGACAAATAATACCGCCACCACAATCTGACCACAAAATATAAAATAAAAACAAAAAAACTAAAATTCTATATGGCACTTACAGTTTGCTGCAGCAAATTTTTGCTTTTGTCATGATGATCATGACTTATACTCCATTGGATGTGTTGGACAAACATTTTAGGTTCTGTACTTTTCCAACACCACAGTCACTTTTTCCTCAGCAATAGTGTCCTAAATAGTCGTAAAGCCACAGTACATAGATGTCCCCAGTAAGTACTTAAGCGCCCCTTAGTGAATAAAGAGTTGTACCAAGTATAGTACTGCCCCAAGTAGGCAGAGCTATTGATCATTAGGTATATTTGCCGCCTAGTAGCTAGAGCAGTCCACAGTAGGTATAGGTGCCCCCAATATAGTTGCTTTTAACAGATATAGTTTTCCCCCAGTAGGTATAGCCCCCCCCCTCAAGTAAAGCTACCCCCATAAGGTCTAGTTTCCCCCAGTATTGTTGTCCCCAGTTAGTATAGTTGCCCTCTTGTTGCAAGGACTGCCTCAAATAGGTTTATTTCCCCCAGTAACTAAAGCTGACCCCTTATTAAAAAAAAAAAAATACATATATTTAGCACCTCACAGTCCTGGGGTCTGGAGCATGGTCCTGCCCGCCAAAGAATACAGTATGCTTGAGGAGGAGACAAGAAATCATGAGTGGACAGCTACCGACTGAAACGGTGCGTGCCTACAGGAGAGTTGATGCCTCCCCACATACCCTCCTCTCTCCCTGTCATGTCTGTCTCTACCATGCTGTGTAGTCTCCCTATAGTAGATGGTCACCTGTATAGTCCACCCATAGTAAATATCCCCCTTTGTATTTCCCTTATAGTAAATGGCCCCTTGCATAGTCCACCTATAGTAGATGGTCCCGGTGTAGTCTATCTATAGTAGGTGTTCCACTGTGTAGCTCCCATATAGATGTCCCCCCTGTGTAGGCCCCCCTATAGTAGATGGCCCCCTGTGAAAAGTCCCCTTTAGTAGATGGCCCCCTGTGAAGGTCCCCTATAGTAGATGGCCCCCTGTGAAGGTCCCCTATAGTAGATGGCCCCCTGTGAAGGTCCTCTTTAGTAGATGGCCCCCTGGGTAAGTCCTCTTTAGTAGAAGTCCCCATATAGGGGCCTACATATGGGGACTTCTACTAAAGAGGACTTACCCCCTGTATAGCTCGTCCCTCTTCAGTAGATGGCGCCCTGTATAGTTCCTCTATAGTAGATGGCCCCCTGTGTAGAGCCCCCTATAGTAGATGGCCCATTGTGTAGTTCCCCTATAGCAGATTGCCCCGTGTAGAGAACCCTATAGTAGATGACCCCCTGTGTAGAGCCCCTTTAGTAGATGGCTCCCTGTGTAGGTTGTTCCCCTTTTCAGCAGCTTCTCTAAATTAGATGGTCCCCATGATATCAATAAATCAGCTCTTCACCTCACAGGCTCTTCCGTTGCTGCAGCTCTGTCCTCTTCTGTGTTACGGCAGCGTGCGTTACAGATGATGCCTGCACCAGAAGTCCCACCCACCTCTCAGCGCTCCGTCAAGTTTTTTTTTTTCTTTTTCCATTATTTGATGTTGGGGGTTTGGACGGCCGTTCATGGGCCCAGTAGAAATGAGACGGTCTACCTTCATGGTAGCTACGCCACTGCGGTTTGGTACGGTCGGTCAGTACAGCAGCGTAAATATTTAAACAGTTTCAGAACGCCCATCATTACCATTCATTATGATGGTGGGAGCTCCGAAACTGTTTAAATACTAATTCTAATTTTTGTATATATTGTGTACACATTACTTCAAGGGACAAAAAAAATACAAAAATAACAATGTAAAAAAGTAATATGTTACTGTAAGACACACTGGAGGTGATCCAGGCACCCACCGCTCTGCAGATCAGGGGGCACCTGGTTAAATGCTCGAGTCAACCCATTGATTTCTATGGGGTTCTTTACTCGAGCGGCATGGAAAAATGCTTGACACCAGTAACAACCAATCAAGCATTTCAGTGTTCGCTCAACACCAACAAGAACCATGTTTTTTTTTACCACCTGAAACCCAGAGAGGCAGCACACATATAAGATTCAACTTTTCAAATGGATCCATGTACTCCCATCGTCTTGCTAGATGATGCTACATAGGTGGATTTTCCCTCTAATCTTACACTAGTTCTCCGCATCTAGTTTCTTGATCGGCTCTATAATGTCTGATGTAGAATCCTGTCTCCCTTGGAGCCCGGGCCGGGAGTCCTCCGTGCTCCTCTCCATCCTCCCCAGGATTATTATTGATCAGTAGATACATCACATCTGCCTTTTCCTTGTGTGACGTTCCCTTGACTGATAAATGGAAATCATACTTAGGGGGCTGCGTATAATGTGTCCCATTTATCACCGAGACCAAAGGGAATATTCAATAATGTGTCATGCTTCATATGACAAGTCAAATGGGGAGCTCCTAATGAGCAATAATGTCTGCCGCACTTCATTGACTATGTTATATTTATACGTACTTTGCATTTAAAGCAGATATATCAGGACGGTGGAGTATGGGCTCCATAGGGAAGAACGGCGGGAACCAAATTAATTGGATACTCTTTAGGGATTATTACTTTTTAGAAAGTGCAGACTGTAAACTAAAAATGTTACGCCGGCATATGGTCGTCGCTGTATTTAATAGGAAATGCTCAGAGGTGCTAGATCAAAAAGTCTGATCCTTATGAACATTGGGGACACCAGGGACAATGTGGAACTGGATAAGAGAATCAGATGCATTGAGGACATAGGAAAAAGTTTCCGTGGATTAGATTCTATACAATCATGGATCCTGTGCTGTAATAAAGAGTCAAAGAGGAGTGGTGGATTAGCATTTGTGCAAGCCTTACTATTACTTCCACCTCCTTCTTAGCTATGAATATTTTCAGCTTCCTCTCCTTAATATTTCTGTGTGATGCGGACAAGGGCTGTGTGTTGTCTTTACAGCTTGCGCATGCGGCGGTGAAGTTGTGTTTAGGCTCTGTAGACTAGAGGAGCGGCACACGCACATCATGGGACTAAAGTCAATGCCCTTAATTGGAACACTTAACGTATGTGCGCCACTGCTCTGCATGAATGACGACTAAAGAAAGTGCAGGGCTAGACTAGACCGCACTACAGAAACTAACTAAGACTGTGGACTACTTCTGGACTAGGGACCAGGAAAAGCCAGGGCCCAGCTGGACCACAGCAGGGACCAAATTTTTTTTGCGTCTTCTATGCTCAACAACCAGACTAAGACTGACTAAGAGTGGGTGTATACTTCTTCTCCCCCTGTGACAACTTCCTACAGGAGGTCTAATATCCCCTGTGGTGGAGAAGAAAGCGCAGAAAGAAAAGAGCATAGAGATAGGCAGAGAAGAAGATTGATTACAACAAACAATAACCCTTTAGTTACCTGCAGCTATGCAAAATACAAGTACAGTTACATACTTGGGTACTACTTCATTACCACAGTTACTTGAAGTACAGGCTTTTGCAAGGGGTGTAACATACTAGTAACACCCGTGGTGGGAGACCACAGGCTGACATATTTACTGAAAGAGGTCAATTATCTCAGAAAAGTCAAACGTTGCTACAGCTTCATGTGTTACTTGACTACTTATAGAAAATCGTCTGTGTACAGACAATTCATAAGTATTACATGACTGTCTGGTGGGGAAGAGGTTAACCACTAAGAGTTGTGCACCTATATTTATCTTTTGGTAAAGACATTTGAAAAGAGTACCCCTTTAACAGGTTATATATGTGGTGCAGGACATGTCCTCCAGATACGCTCTATATAGCAGCTCTCCCCTCCAATGCAATGAGGACCCCCACTATAGCTCAGAATTCTCTAATAGGATGTAGAAAAATGCTTTATTCGAACTTTTAGAGAACATTTCATGTACAATCAGTCAAGTTCAAAATTTTGTTCTATATAGTAAAACTTTTTTTTACATCATAGGATATCCATCAATAAAAGCTTCCTGGGATCCCAGCGACGACCTTTTCCATGACAGCTCTAGCGCCGGGACGCATTGTGAATGGTAATAATAAATTCCTGGTTTGAGCTATAGATTTCTCTTTTTGATGTGCGCTAACAGGGGGCCTCCAAATGCATAAAATAATGTTATGTTTCACCTGCGACGAGAACACATTGATTTCATTTTGTATTCATTGTTCAGAATGTAATATTCTGCTAAGAGCTGGAGGCCATAAATGTCAATCACCTGCCACCGCCCGGCCACACAATTCAATCCATACAAATTAAGAATCGTCCTAGGAGAGCTATCCTTGAAGAGAAGCTTCTTCAGCAAGTATTTCATCCTCCTGGAGATCGTCCTTCATGGAAGATAACAGCAAGACACTTCCCGAAGTCTTTCAATGGAAAGTGCAAAAGGCTCGGAATGTATGTGGAAGAATAACATTAGTGACAAAGAAAGACTTTTTTTTTCTTTTTTTTTTTTTTTTTACAAACCAATGAATGGTTTAAGGAGGTGAAAAATGTTACTTCTCTTTATATCTCTACAGAAAGAACTAATGGGGAGGTCCTATGGGTATCTGAGCCTCACCAGACTAAGGACTGAGCTGTAATGGTAAGAATATGGTGGATATAGCCTCTGGTTTCTACTTTTCACTGTCCCTCACTAATTAAACATTAGTTACTAGAAATGAGCGAACTTCTAGTACATTCATGGTTCTTCTGAACCAGAACTCTCAGCATTTGGTTACCGGTGGTTGGCCCTATTATCGCCAGGGAATGTTGCTAGGAACGTTCCTTTGGCAGGTAACCGGCCAGTCTAAAAGGGAGAGCGATCAACTGAGAAGCGGGAAATCACTTGATCCTCAGCTGATTGTTTAGTACTGTAACAAAATATATCAATATCGGGGATGTGTGAACAGGGAATGTGCGGCCGATAGCATTACATTTAAATGGCCGCATGAATGATACAGTGATTGTTTGGGTGGTCCGGATACTATTTATGATGCCTTTTAAAGGCATTGCAAACAATCAGTGCTTATTTAAGGGCACAGATAGCTGAAGATTATGGTCTAAAAGGACCTTAAGGCTGCCTTGAAAACAACGATGCAACCATAGGCCATAAGCTGTATCTATGTTTTCCCGGACTCCCTAGGGCTTTATCCAACTTTTTCAGCTACTGGTAAATCAAATGCTGAGAGTTTAGGTTCAAAAGAACCAGAGCGTACTTGAAGTTCGTTCATCTCTATTAGCTACCTATCTGAAAATGGTCAAGAGTCTACATACTGTATGAAAAAAGCAACCCCTACTCTGACTTGTGGGTGCCAAATGCACAGAAAAATGCTTCCATTGGCTGACAGCATTTAGAGATCTTGAAAATTGTAGTCCTATATGTATGTGGTGGACTTTGGCTCTTCTGTCGGTCAAAGATTTTGTGTACCTGGGGGTCAAGTTACACCTATGTCTTTATTGAAACTACTTGTGTTACCAGTATCGGACTGGGGTATCTGGGGCCCAACAAAGGAAATGAAGAACCAGTGAGAAACGATATGTCAGTCAGTGTTAGTGCAGGTTCTAAAGCTGGGGGCCCACCGGAGGATTCTCCAGTCCTTTGGTGGGCCAGTCCGACACTGTGTTGTACCCACGAGGATAAAACGTTTTACTCCAGGCTAGTAGAGTGAGTGTTGTGTCACATGGCAGGGTGATGTGACTAATCTGGTGGTCCTTTGTGAGCCCAACAGGTTCTTAAAACCTCTTAGACTCCACATGATCCCTGTGTTACAAGTAGCAACTTGAAAACGATTTTTGCATTATACAAGTCTTAAGTTTCTTGCTTGTAGAGGGTTTAACTGGGAGGTGAAAACTAACTAGGTCGAAGTCTTGGTGTAGGGTACAGCAAACAGAAGGAGACAGAGGTAGATGTTCTCTCTCCCCAGGACAACCTTAAAAGCCCCCTAGGGAGAGAGGGTTGGACATATACATTTGCAGGGATTGCTTATTATAACCTGTAAAGTTGAACCTGGGAGTTTCCTCCTTCAGACCACACTTCAAAAGGAAGCTGTCTATGGGAAGGTCATGTGACCAAAATCCTTATGTGTGTGTGCAGTACGAGCGGTATTTAGCAGTGCAAAATAGTGATGCAAATAAGCTTATTGTATACAGACACTCTAGGGTACAGGTATCAGGACACTACATACTTACCAGGGGGATACTGACTGTTTTTTCTCCTCTCTATAAATATATATATACAGCGGTCAGTCAACTGCTTCTTGTCCCAGAAACTGAAGGCTAGACAAGCTAAGTAGAGAACGAGCGAGAACCTAAGAAGAGTGGAGGAGACTTTAGAGGACAGAGCTGCTTCTGCCCATTTTTGTATTCCGCAATCAAATCCCTGTTTTAATTAATTTTCACATCGCCAATCACTTAAATATTCATCATTTATCTCATTTCCATCTTTCCGAGCAAAGAGAAAATAAAAACAAGTGATTTATCGGAGCAGCAGCCCAGGCAGGAGCGTATGTACGACGCGGTCACACAGGAGAAAGGGGGAGACAGGATGATGCATTCCCTGCTGGGGAAGGAGGACGCGAACTGCCAGGGAACAACACGAATGATGCACAGGCATTTCTTTTGTTGGTAATGAAGTTTTAACTAATGATTTCTCATTATTCGGATGCATATTTGTACATAAGTGAAGAACATGTAATGGATTATATCTTATTGCACAGCCGGGAAAAAAAATAACAATAAAGCAAATTTATGGCTCATTGTCCTTGCTAACAATAGTATAGTAATTCACATCTCCGTTTCACCCTTTCGTGCCTGACTTTTACTAACAACGACAAATGCAACCTGGTGGCTGAGTGTTAGAACAGAGGGAGTACAGTTGGTTTCTGAAAAAATCAGCCACACACATAAGGTAAGTGTCCACCGAAGTTGCCCAGACTTCTGACTGTCCAACAATGGAGAGAAAGATTAGTCATGTTGGATTTCAACTGTCCCATTCTTTGGTTATAGGAAGGGGTTGTCTGGCAGTAGCTTTCCTAAGCTCCTCCCCATTAAGAGCATATGCATGCTTACTTAAGTTGGTGTCCATGTGTATGGGTGGGCCCCAGTAGGTAGATTAGTTCTCCCAGTAGGAAGGTGCACCCAAGTAGGTAGATAGGTATCCCCAGTAGGTACTGGAGCTGCATCCAAGTAGGTAGATAGGTATCCCCAGTTGGTAGCTAGGTTTTACCTAGTAGGTAGATAAGTTCCCTCAGTAAGTAACTACATGGAAGTAAGTAGATAGGTACCCTCAGTAGGAAGCTAGGTGTTACCCAGTGGATAACTGCACCCAAGTAGGTAGATATGTTCCCCTAGTAGGTAGCTGCACCCAAGTAGGTAGATAGGTATCCCCGGTAGGTACAGTAGCTAGGTGTTACGTAGTAGGTAGATAAGTGCCCCCAAGAAGGTAGATAAGTTCCATCAGTGGGTAACTACAGCCAAGTAGGTAGGTAAGTTCCCCCAGTAGGTAAGCTAGGTGTTAATCAGTAGGTAACTGCACCCAAAAAGGTAGATATGTTCTACCAGTAGGTACAGTAGCTGCACCCAAGTAGGTAGATAGGTATCCCCAGTAGGTAGCTAGTTGTTACCTAGTAGGTAGATAAGTGCCCCCAAGAAGGTAGATACAGTAAGTTCCATCAGTAGGTAACTACAGACAAGTAGGTAGGTTCCCCCAGTAGGTAGCCTACCCAAGTAGGTAGATAAGTATCCTCCAATGGATAGCTAGGTGTGGCCCAGTCGGTAGATAAGTTCTCACAGTATGTAGGGAGGTTCTTCCCGGATCAGATGTCCCCTAGAAGGAACATAGTTTCCTCAGTTTAGATAGGTGCTCTATCCTCCCCGGAGGTAGGTAAGTGCCCCCTCAGTAAACCTGTCTTCAACTACCTTTGCAGACTGGAGGCAAATGCATGACAATTATGTGACCTTCAAGCATTCACCAAGTCAGGGGCAGAACACAGAGGTCCTCTGCTCTCAACACCCTGTAAACCTCAAGCTCATGGCAGCCTACAGAGGAAGATTTCAGCTGCAAAGACCTTACAGTTGAAGGTGCCGTCCCAATAAATGGTTGTACTAAATGCAACTTAAGGACAGGGACAGGACAGGTTTTTTTTTGTAAGAAACCAATATAGTCCCGGCCCTGGTTATACAGCCCACTCCATTCAAGCAGGGAGAAAAGTATATTGCATGGTTGGCAAACTCCCCAGAAATTGAACACTGGGGAGAGAGGGTATGTGATAACTTCTCATCTGCTGGGATGACCCTTCAAAGAGATCATCCAGACTAAGAAAAAAAAAAACACTGCTACTTCCTTGCAAAAACAGCACCACCCCTCTCCTCAGGTTTAATGTAGTAGTACAACTGAAGGGATTAACCGGAGAGCAGCAAAGGTCTTACCTCTTCTGCTCTCCAGCACTTGACCCCGGTCTCTGCTGAGAATGTCTACAGACAAGAGGGGGTGGAAGCATGTTGTGGACACTGTGGGCATTGTCCCACATGCAATGTCCATACTCCCAGCCACCTTTAGTCTGCAGATAGCCCCTTTAAGCTCCATTCACTTCAATGGAACTGAGCTGCTAAACCTTCGTCCAAACTGAGGGCAGGAGTGGTGCTATTTCTAGAAGTGCCATGTTTTTGCGAGCGTGGATAACCCCTTTAAAGGGGCTATCTCAGGAAAGACATTGATGGAATATCACTATATTATTAGCGATGTGTCTTCTGCTCACTGCTAAAAGGAACTGGCAGCAGCAATAGGAAAGACTCATCCTGTCAAATCTGCTTGACTTTATCCATAGTGTCACACGGTTGGCTACTGACTGTAGTCGGCCAACCATGAAGCCTCCAAAGAGGTCATAAGTAGTTGACTGGTGACAAAGTGGCACAATACTTATTTAGTATTGGGTCACTTAATTCTAGCTATTAGCAGGGGTCACAGTGGCCGGACCCCACTGATCGGATATTGATCCTTGTCGTATGGCATCAGTGTCTATCCTGAGCCACCCCCCTAAGCTCTAGCCCTTGAATTGAAGTTTGCTCATCTTTATTTATCACTGCAGACTGTACGCCGGCGAGTCCGACGCGGCAGGAGCCGAGAGACAACCAGATGATCACAATTAACTTGCTGCAGGAGAAGGACGCAGACCTCATTCCTCTTATCTCCCTCTAAAACGCCGCTGAAGTGAAATGAATAAAGCCTTGAAATCCAGATACGCGAGTAATCCCTCTAATGAGTTATGACATGTTCCTCAATCAAAGAACAATTAAAGCCTCCTTCCATGAGTGACACTTTGTCTCCTTCCTTGTAAGACTGAAAAGATCAAGACATTAAGGAAGGATAAAGCGTCCATATAGATGGCGGCTCCTATAATGGCATTAAGCTCACTGCGGGGAAACTCATTATAATAGATATAAAAATGACGTTTTAATTAAGTTCATTAAATAATATTCGTATTAAAAGGACAATCTCCATTTACTATACAATGTCTCCCCCAAGACTCCGTCCCAGACAGCACATAACTAATAATCTTCATTCTATTACTGGTCTTAATTCTTACAATGGATCATCTGACATCAGTCTCGTGAATTGCCTTAGATGTATATATGTAGGCTACGTATATATATATATATATATATATATATATATAGATAGAGAGAGAGAGAGAGAGAGAGAGAGATAGATAGAGAGAGAGAGAGAGAGAGAGAGAGAGATAGATAGAGAGAGAGAGAGAGAGAGAGAGAGAGGCTTGTCGGCCATTAGTGTTGTCTGTAATATTCAAGGTGTCCTGGGACGGCCTCAGGGCACATCAACCAGCCCTGATGAAGGAAGGGATGACTAGATCACTTCATATACGGAGCTGGTGATTCTATTTCAGGGCCATAAGTGAAGTTCTAGAAGCCATTGTGGCAGCAAATCCATGGGGCTCAGTAGCTTCCCTGTTTATACCTTAATGAGTGGGCTGAGTACTAAAATTCTCTGCTTGATCACAGAGAGAACTGTGAAGCCATACAGTTACAGGTGCACAGCCCTCCCTATACCCATACTACACTCATCTCTGTGATCATAGAGAGTAATATGTTCTTATACACTTACAGCTGCACAGTCCCCTCCACCCCTTCCATGTACTCATCTCTACAACCATACAGGGAACTTTGTGGCCATACAGTTACAGCTGCACAGTCCTCTCTATCCCCTCCCTGCACTCGTTTCTATGATCACAGAGAGAAATTTGTTACTTTATAGTTACAGCTGCACAGTTCCCTCTATCCCCTCCCCGCACTCATCCCTATGACAACAGAAATATGTTACTATAGAGTTACAGCTGCACAGTCCTCTCTATCCCCTCCCTGCACTAATTTCTATGACCACAGAGAGAAATACTGTACTATAGAGTTACAGCTGCACAGTTCCCTCTATCCCCTTCCTGCACTCATCTCTATGACAACAGAAATATGTTACTGTAGAGTTACAGCTGCACAGTCCTCTCTATCCCCTCCCTGCACCTATCTCAATGACCCCAGAGAGATATATGTTACTATAGAGTTACAGCTGCACAGTCTACTGTATCTCTGTATCCCTCGGCGCGGCTGCACTTTATACCATTGTTACATAGGCATATTAAAATGTTATTTGGCTACTGTGGGGCATTGTTATTTGGGCCTCATACTGTAAGATGTGGTTATTAGTACACTGCATGGAATATACCCATACGGCTACCACTTAGTAGTGTATGTAGTGGAATAATCATATTCCATTTCTACCTAATGTATTCAGTCGGAGTTCATACAAGGACGGTGAAGGCCAGAACTCCCCTGTATAGCAGTGAGGCGTGCACTTTGCTTCCAGCACTCTTGCCATGTGAAAAGCTCTCTGCTATATTTAGTTAGCTCCGTGACTTCCAGCCATTGACGGTGTGTTCTTTGAAGACTTGCACATTACCAGCCTGGCATCGATTCTGGGCTGATGCTGCCCTTTGAACCACCTTACTCTGCCATCTCTGGGGCTTCACCCCACCGGCTAAAAACCTCATAAACCTCTAATGAAATGACTCGTCCAACTAAACATCTTATTGTCTCTTTTTTTTTGTAAGATGATAATTTGTTTTAGCTGATTTTCGTTTTTCTCTACCTGCTAAATGCCAGCAGGATTAGAGCAGAACGGGATTTACATTTCATTACGGGATTTTCTGGCAGCTTAGAGGACATCAATATCTTACCGATGGAGAATGAGTTCTTAAAGGGCAAGTCCATTTTTGGTTAATAGACTGAGGCAGAGGCTCCTGTACAGAAACACAAAAGTTTCCCCAGCCCTTACAATGAAAACATAGCATTTGTAGTGTTACATGCTCATTTAAAGGGGTACTCTGAAAAAAAAAGATTTTATATGAACTGGTGTCAGAAAGTTATATAAATTTATAAATTACTTCTATTTGAAAATCTCCAGTTTCAGTACTTATCAGCTGCTGTATATCCTGCAGGAAGTGTTGTTTTCTTTCCAGTCTGACACAGTGCTCTCTGCTGCCACCTCTGTCCATGTCAGGAACTGTCCAGAGCAGGAGAGTTTTTCTATGAGGATTTGCTGCTGCCTTGGACAGTTCCTGACATGGACAGAGGTGGCAGCAGAGAGCACTGTGTCAGACTGGAAAGAAAACAACACTTCCTGCAGGACATTTGACAGCTGATAAGTATGGGGACTCTCACTTTTTCCTCACTACAATTATTAAATGGAGAGACACATATGATAAGAATGGCAGGTCCAGTAACAGCAGTGTGTTGGTGCTTTCCCAGTAACAAGAAGAAAAGTTGAGGATCTGACTCTTCAGCCCTTATAGGTGTTTTTCACCATTAGGTATTCAACATTTTACTCATGGTCATAGATAAGAATAAAAGATCCAGCAACAGCAGTTTGTTGGTAATTTTTTAAACAGCAAAAACCCAAAATAAATAAAAAATAAGTGGACTCTACAAAACATGTAAGAGAAATAAGTTACAAAATGACTAGAACTGTCAATGGTCCTAAAGGCGGAGCTTCACTTAAAAGGGACTTGTTAAGTATTGTACAGCAGTCATTCCAGATGTCTATTTGCTATATCCAGGATGTAGACTTTATATATTTTTTTGTTGTGAATGTTGTAGATCTAACAACTTCACTAAATCTGCATAATGACCTCGTGTCTCAGGAAGTATAGAAGAAAAGCTATAAAAAAACAAAAATAAAAAAAAGTCTCTTTGTGAATAAAACAGAAGGTCAACGATAGAAGTGGGACCAAAAATCTATAGCGAGCAGGAGAAGGGCAAACTAATTGGGTGTTGTGGAATATAATCCACTGATGCCAAGCTCATTTGCTGAAATTATTAAGCAAAATGCCTAATAGGCCAAAATAAATTACAAAATTAAAGTAACAGACTGGAAGCCAAACCAGAACATACGTCTGAGTGCAGACAGAAGGTCGTCCATCAAAAACGTCCTTATTTGTAGATGTCCGTGAATAGATTATTATAAGGACTCGCTGCTTTTGGACACATTTGCTGTTTCGGTAACCAGATGTTATCAGCGAGGCGTGAGAGGGGGAGGATAACAAAAGTTTACAGAAACTCAAAAGTTTGGATAAAGTTTAAGGACGGAACAAAGCGTAGGTAACTCGACTTCTACTGAGTCCTAGAGAATTTTTTTTTCAAAGTAAATTTGTTTTTAGTTTGTAGATTTTGGTGCCTGTGCTATATGTAAATGGAGTCACTGGGGAATTACACAGCAGTTTTAAAGGGGTATTCCTCCCAAAACATTATTGCACTTTTTAACATTATTTACCAATACAATTGGCTATAATAAAGTGTTCAGTGTGCAGCGTTCCGATGCTTCGGTAGCTCACTCATCCCATCTAGATGCTAAAATTTTTATCCTGCGGCCCACTGCAGAGATGGAGGACAGCTGATCCATGTCTCAATATGCAATATGCAATATGCTAAGAGATGTAGTTTCCTGGTGGCATCTTCAATATGGTCCCAGTTGGAAAAAAAAAATTCTATTGAACAGAGGCATCGAGGACCGGGGCACTGTAATTAAAACCAGGGAGTTTAAAAAAAAAATAAATAATAATTTTATTCCATGGGTTGAATATCCCTTTGAGTCAGTAAATCAGGAAATCCTCATGCTGCAGTCATCTCCCTCCCTGCTGCAAGCACGCCTTCAATCTGAAAATTGAGGGCTGGCAATCACCAGGAAGGAGGCTTGTTTGCAGCAGAGGGAAATGATGACTGCAGAGAAATGACTGAAAGGGAGAAATGGAGAAGAGGATGCCGTATAACAGCAGCAGCACACTAGGTAAGTATACTCTGCTTGTTATCACTGCTTTTTTTTTTTTTTTTGCATGAAAAGACAGTGGTCGGCATTGGCACTGTCCTTTTTTGAACTGCTGCCCAGTTCCCACGCATGGCGCCATTCTATTCCTGGCTCAGCATGAAGCACTGGGGGTGGGGCCATCAGCCCTTAGGGTGACAATCTCTTCTCCCCTCTGTGATGCAGCTCTATTGATTCTAGCCCCTAGTGCATCATACCAGGCTCAAGAATAGACCAGCGCGGGAACTGGGCGGAGTTTCAAGAAAAGGACTGCGTCACCAGCATCCCTGCGCCGGTCTAGAAAACACAAAGTGATGTACCTAATAGTACATTCGCTTTAAGTCTGGTGGCGGAGTTTCTCTTAAATCTTTGGGGAGTTTACCCTGACAACCTGGACCATATTGAACCCTTCCCGAATAGTGTGTATTCCCGAAACACAACATACTTGGGTTTATTAAAAATTCTATCCTCAGTTTTTACATGCAGGACTGAAAAGTTTGCAGCATAAATCCTATCGCATAAAATGCAACGAGTCATGACAGGCTCACCCCCTGAACATTTGTGCTCAGCCTTTATCTTACGCCTCCAGTTCCACATCACTCCGTGACCTTAATTTCATGCTGTCTGCCTCTGTTCTGCTTTGTACACAGCCAAGATAAGACATCTCCAGCAAATGGATGGATCATGTTTACACAACAGTTGAATTATTTTAGAAGTATTCATTTATCAGAAAATGCAGCTACATCAAACTCTCCTCACACCGTGACTCTCGCGTAGACAAAAAAAATGGAAATAATTTTGGTTGTTGGTTATACACAGGAAAAACAGGGGAAGCTGCATCTTGGAGACTAAATGTATATTAGGGTATTCTTCATTATCTAAAGGGGGGCATTTCATGGGACTCTTGTTTTCCAAATTCAAGGGAATTCCTGCCATCCTATTATCATTGCGGAAACAAAGGAAGGCAAAACAATGAAGCGGGATCCAAATGGACCTTCTTCCAAAAGACCAATATGGCCAATTTATCCAATACTTGGATGAATGACCGCCGACATTAACCTTTCACTGCCATAGACCACTAGGAAAACAGGCACTAAAGTTTACCCACAGTTTAGACATATCTGACCACGTTGGGTTGGGCTGCTGTATCGTTACAATTACAAGAATGAAACCCGCTTGAGAATATATTGTCCATAAACAATAAATAGGGCAGTGGTCGACTCTTCATTCACATGGAAGTTTAGGGAGTCCTGTTGGCAAGGTTATAGGGATTGGACACTTATCCTCTATTCCCATAATAGGGGAAAAGGGTCTATAATGCCAAAACCCCTTTAAGCTTAATGGTCCTTTTACACGGAACGATATCGTTTGAATTTTCCCGATAACGATCGCATTTAAGCGTTAATCAGCTCGTGTAAACACAGCGAACGATCAAGCGATGAGTGAGAAATCGTTCATTTTGGTCTTTCAATATGTTCTCAAATCATCGTTGGTCGTTCGCTGAAAATTTGCAGTTCACTTTGTGTAAACAGTCTTTCACAGATTCACCCTGTGTGTGAGATGGGCTTAAACGATCTTAAAAACGATTGTAATAACCATTTTTCAAACGATTTATCTCTCCGTCTTAACACTGACCGTTATGGAAACAAAATTGTTGCCTCAAAATCATTAGACAATCAATTATCCCTCTGTGTAAAAGGACCATTAGTGTACTATTACATGGGCCGATGACGGCCCGATTGTAACGCCTGGAGTAGTGGATCCACTGGACCGACAGCAGCGATGGCACTAACCTCACCAGGGGGCGGAGTCTAAGGGGCCGCTGGTTTTCACCAGAGCCCGCCGCAAGGCGGGATGGACTTGCTGCGGCAGGCGACCCCCAGGTCGCTACCCCTGGCTTGGTTGCTGGTGTCGGCAGGCGAGGCGTGGCAGGAGATGGCACAGGCAATGGTCTGCAGGTGAGAGCGCACGTGACAGGCTGAACACGGGAACAGATGGAGTGACAGGGGAACAGGAACCAGGAACAGGGACTTGGGACCAGGTAACGGATAGGACTCAGGAACAGGGACTTGGGACCAGGTAACGGATAGGACTCAGGAACAGGGACTTGGGACCAGGTAGCGGAATAGGACACAGGAACAGGGACTTGGGACCAGGTAGCGGAATAGGACACAGGAACAACAGGGGGCTGGGCCAACGCTATGGGAAGCATGTAGAGGCTCCAACACTAAGGACAGGGCATGCTGGGATTTATAGGGGAGTGATTGGTGCCACTAACCAATTAGGAGCGCACTGCCCCTTTAAATCTGAGACAGCCGGCGCGCGCGCGCCCTAGGAGGCGGGGACGCGCGCGCCGGCCGGCACAGACCGCGACATGCACGGAGGAGAGGTGAGGCGCCCCAGGGGCCGAAGCAGCAGCAGCACCGGGTCCCTACACAAGGACCCCGGCGGCTGCACGGGACAGGAGGCGGTCGCGGCGGCCACCCGGGACGCGGGAAGCCGCCGCGGCCGTGACACCGATCAATATTGTACACGAGTGCCGATCTGCTAGATCAGCGCACGTTACTAATTTCTATTACACGTAGTGATGCGCGCCCGACAGCCAATGATTTTAGGTCAGGGCCTAAAGAAACAATCAGCCAATAATTGTTTCATCAGCTGATCATTGTCTCTATTATATGGAACAACAATCGGCCAAAGTGGTCTGTGTAATAGAGCCCAAGGTCTACCTTTACAAGGCCATAGTCATAACTAGAGATGAGCGAGTACTAAAATGCTTGGGTGCTTGATACTCAAGACAAATATTTCTTGATGCCAGGGTGCTCAATACTTCAGATGAATATTTCCCGATGCTCGGGTGCTCATTTCAAGTAACAAACCCCCAAAAAATGTAGTTGTAGCCCTTAAAAGGACTGTTGGGTTCTTTGTGTTGGATTCCTGCCAAACAGACACTATTTTCCCCACCCTAACACTCTCCCTTACAGACAGTAGCTCTCTCCCTCAGCTCATCCAGCCTGTGTCTGACGCGAGCATCGCGGGACCTGATTCTTATATGCCAGGTCATCTGATCTGGCCAGCCAATCACTGATATCGACATGTAGGGTTCCCACGTGATGCTACAAGCTCCCAAAGCCTCTCCTGCATGATGATTGGCTGAGAAAAAGCCGCCAAACATGTAGGAAGAAGAAGAAGCCATTGTCTCAAGTATCACAAGATGCTGGTCCGAGTACCATCGAGTACCCTAATACTCGAACGAGTACCAAGCTCGGACGAGCATGCTCGCTCATCTTTAGTCACTCATAACCCTTTAGGGCAATTGCGCTTACAGTAAAAGTAGTTTTCATGTTAACATAAATTCAACTGGCATTGGTTTCCAGCCAAAATCATTTTTACTACCTGTAGTAGCGAAGTTTGGTGACACAGAAAGTGCATAACTAACTTTTAGCCCAATGTGAATCTACAAAGCAGGATTTGCCCAATTCTAGCATTTTTGCTGCTCAGAAAATTTTAAGAAAGGTTTGCAGGCAGAAATCCTGCAGCATATACCAATACTAGCAATATGTACCTCTGTTATACCAAATAATTATCAAATTCCCAATTCTGACTGCTGTGTATTCCACATCTGTGTCTACTCATCATTAGAGGTCTTGGGTTCAGTGGAGCCAACAGTACAGAACAAGAGAAATAAAGGTTAACAGTATAAGTTACAGCCACTCCATGGATCCTGATGATCCTCAGGGACTCTACAATCTGCCATGTGAGGCAAGATGCTCATCCTGCCTTATAGCAAATATAGCCACCACTTTCTTGTCTCTGGAAGCCAGAGCTGGTCCGTCTTACCAGTCTTTAGCCACTGCTTTCTCAAGGATTTTAAATAGGCAAGGACCATAGTCCCAGCATTTCCTAGGTCCTATACTAGTTCTTGGCTACGGAAGACTTCCATAATTGGTTGAATTTACCTTCCGAATCCATAATATTAAACACAAGTAAATCCATGTAAATGAATGTCAGTAAACTGCCAATGTCTGTCCCATAAATCATGCAGTAATCTGTTCTTCTATCATACCTGAGTATTTTCTACTCTAGAGCAATAAGGTCCATCTGTTCCCCATACAACACAAACATCAATCATCGCATCTCAAAAGACTAAAGTAAACGAAGAGAATAAATCAAAGAAATTGGAATTGTTTTTGTAACATTACTGTAACATGTTCACTAAAGAAAATTGCAGGAATATGGATCTGGACTATATGTAAATGGACAGGATCTTTGGACCCACTGGATCTAGTTTTGACAGTGCACTGGCCAATGGGGAATTTTGGAATGGAAGACCAGTGTTTTTTTAGGAAAGTTTGCAATTGGTTCTTATTAAGGCCATATTCCACCAACAGATCTGACGACAGATTATCTGCCAAAGATTTGAAGCCAAACCCAGGAACAGACTATAATCAGAGAACAGGTCATAAAGGAAAGACTGGATTTCTCCTCTTTTCAAATCCACTCCTGGGTTTGGCTTCAAATCTTTGGCAGATAATCTGTCCTCAGATCTGTTGGTGGAATAGGGCCTTACCTTTTAGCTCTTGCTCCCTGCTAGCCTCTCTGATGTGTCTGACTCACTTCGAGTTGTTGTCTAGGTTCCCGACCACCTCTGTGTTATTAGCAGTAGCCAGGCTGATGACTCACTCCCTGATTGGATCTGGGAGCACCCCACAGTCTCTCTCCAGGCTCTCCTGACATCCGCCTTATCTCTGTAATAATCCATCACACTGACAGCTCTCAGCCCATTGAGCTGTGAGTTGGTGTAGCAGAGCTCAACACAGAACAGAACAACACAGGCCAACAGTGCTGATGCCAGCCCTTGTACTGCTGGTGAGGAGGACCGATCACAGTGAAGGAGTCTGCCCAGCAAGAAAACCAGGAAGTTCAACAATCTTTAAGCAATGTGCAAGATAAAAAGAGGAGGTAAAAATAACCCTTTAATCCCAACTTAAAGGGGTTGTTCACAAAAAAAAAAGTTATTTTTTTCTTCAAATGAACTGGTGCCAGAAAATGCCAGAGATTTGTAATTTACTTCTATAAAAAAAACATCAAGTCTTTCAGTACTTAACAGCTGCTTTATGTCCTGCAGAAAATGATATTCTTTGTAGTCTGGAGAGCAGGAGAGGTTTTCTATGGGGATTTGCTACTGCTCTGGACAGTTCCTGACATGGACAGAGGAGGCAGCAGAGAGCACTGTATCAGACTGGTTTGCAGGTGATGAGTGTGGATCTGCTTTGCTACCGAAATGTTTTTACTTTGGCTCATACTAAGTAAACGAGCGTAAGTGGCCCCTAGGTTGTCTCCATTCATCCCATTCCAGGATGCAGAGGTTGGACCTCTAGATCTATAGGGTACAAGGCCACTTCTCGAAGGTGATGTCACAAGCTTACCCAGCCAATTGGAAGCTGAGGCGCGACCCAACTGTAACCAATGATCGGCTGGATGGGCCCGGGATATCGCTGCCCCTGAACCGGCTTTGAAAATGAAACATGGTTAATCAATTTTTTCCCAATGAGTGGGTACCAGATAATGTCTTGTAGCCTCAGCACACAATGGTAGATCCCAAAAACATCTCCATGTACCATATGGAAATGAGGATATATGGCCATATTAACTCCTACAGTGGGATGTAGCCTCACTGGGTTTGCCCGTACTTTATGCCAATGGGTGTAATGAAAGAGAATAGATTTGGTCCATTCATTGATTTTTCTTGTTATAGGGAAGCCATAATTGGTAATTATTTGTAAAAAAAAATAAATTCTATTTTTAATACAATGTGACCCTTTGTTTCCTTAGCAATAAAATCACGATCGGTTTCATCAATTTCCCACAATTCCCTAGTGCCAAACGAACTGTACTTTATGGATTTTTATGGGATTACATTTTACACCATGTATTATCTATGATTAAACTCATACTTTGTTTTTTTTTGTAAATGACTCTATGCAAAGCTTTCTGCCTCTCGATGACTTTACAGTCTATTTTCTATGGAGCCAGCTGCTAAATAGGAAGAATCTAAATACGGTAAATAGTCCTTTACCGAGTCAATTAGCTTAGAAGAAGAAACACAAGGTTAAAGAATCCCTCCTGGATATATCTAATGTGAACACAATTTTATATTTTATCTTGCTTCATGTATTAAGTAGGATAATGTGCTCTGCATACACAAAGCTGTAGTTTAAGCACTTAAAGGGAACCGATCGCGTCCCTGATGGAGTGTGACCGGGCTCCGGTACCTCATAGCTTCTGCACACAGCTTTACGATGCTGTTTCTTTAGTCTTCGGCAGAGCGGAAATTTCAAAATATCACTCTTTGACCATCGCTTCGGTAATGGTAACTAGGCGTTGGGTGGAGCCACGCTGCCTTCACCTTCCAGCTACTCACACTTGATTCTATAACAGATAGCTAAAGTGGACCCACTATGCTACTCAACCAGTTTGGCTTTGGGCTGCACCAGGGAATGGAGTATTAGCATCCTCTCAATCCTCACCCTTTAAAGAGGATGTACCATCAGGTACAGTACACCAGCGTTTCCCAACCGGGGTGCCGCGGCACACTGGTGTGCCGTGAGAACCCGCCAACTGTGCCGCGGGATCCGCGGGTCGGAAATTAGAAACTGTCCCTTTAATATCCCTAGAAGCTGCGGCCGCGCAGCTTCTAGGGATATGCCGATGGATTGATGTTCCGCCCGCTCACACAGTGAGCGGGCGAAACATTCAATCGCGCACAATGTCAGAGCAGGACCTGTCAGCGTCCTGCTCTGGCATTGACTCCCATAGGCCGCGGCACTTCATGCCAGCAGCCTATGGGAGGCCGGGACGTGACCTCTCCGGCAGGCGTGATGATGTGACGTCATCACGCCTGCCGGAGGTTCAGTCGCCGCGGCTCACAGGACGGAGCCTGAAGAGGAGGGAGAACACACAGCGCCGATTAGGTGAGTATGATGGTTTGTTGTTTTGTTTTTTTTAAAACTATTGGTGCATATTCTCATACTGCAGGGGGCATTATATGGGGGCATACTGCAGGGGGCATTATATGGGGGCATACTGCAGGGGACATTAATATATGGGGGCATACTGCAGGGGGCATTAATATATGGGGGCATACTGCAGGGGGCATTATATGGGGGCATACTGCAGGGGGCATTATATGGGGGCATACTGCAGGGGGCATTAATATATGGGGGCATACTGCAGGGGGCATTATATGGGGGCATACTGCAGGGGGCATTATATGGGGGCATACTGCAGGGGACATTAATATATGGGGGCATACTGCAGGGGGCATTAATATATGGGGGCATACTGCAGGGGGCATTATATGGGGGCATACTGCAGGGGGCATTATATGGGGGCATACTGCAGGGGGACATTAATATATGGGGGCATACTGCAGAGGGCATTATTAATATATGGGGGCATACTGCAGGGGGCATTATATGGGGGGCATACTGCAGAGGGCATTATTAATATATGGGGGCATACTGCAGGGGGCATTATATGGGGGGCATACTGCAAGGGGCATTATATGGGGGCATACTGCAGGGGACATTAATATATGGGGGCATACTGCAGGGGGCATTAATATATGGGGGCATACTGCAGGGGGCATTATATGGGGGCATACTGCAGGGGGCATTATATGGGGGCATACTGCAGGGGGCATTAATATATGGGGGCATACTGCAGGGGGCATTATATGGGGGCATACTGCAGGGGACATTAATATATGGGGGCATACTGCAGGGGGCATTAATATATGGGGGCATACTGCAGGGGGCATTATATGGGGGCATACTGCAGGGGGCATTATATGGGGGCATACTGCAGGGGACATTAATATATGGGGGCATACTGCAGAGGGCATTATTAATATATGGGGGCATACTGCAGGGGGCATTATATGGGGGGCATACTGCAGAGGGCATTATTAATATATGGGGGCATACTGCAGGGGGCATTATATGGGGGGCATACTGCAAGGGGCATTATATGGGGGCATACTGCAGGGGACATTAATATATGGGGGCATACTGCAGGGGGCATTAATATATGGGGGCATACTGCAGGGGGCATTATATGGGGGCATACTGCAGGGGGCATTAATATATGGGGGCATACTGCAGGGGGCATTATATGGGGGCATACTGCAGGGGGCATTATATGGGGGCATACTGCAGGGGGAATTAATATATGGGGGCATACTGCAGGGGGCATTATATGGGGGCATACTGCAGGGGGCATTATATGGGGGCATACTGCAGGGGGCATTAATATATGGGGGCATACTGCAGGGGGCATTAATATATGGGGGCATACTGCAGGGGGCATTATATGGGGGCATACTGCAGGGGGCATTATATGGGGCATACTGCAGGGGGCATTAATATATGGGGGCATACTGCAGAGGGCATTATTATTATATGGGGGCATACTGCAGGGGGCATTATTATTATATGGGGGCATACTGCAGGGGGCATTATTATTATATGGGGCATACTGCAGGGGGCATTATTATTATTATATGGGGGCATACTGCAGGGGGCATTATTATTATATGGGGCATACTGCAGGGGGCATGATTACTGTATGAGGGCAAAGCAGGGGGCACTTGTACTCTGGCCTCATGGCCATAGTACGTCTCATTGTACCCCTTTATACTGCAGTTATATGAGCCACATAATTATCAGCACCATATACTGTGGCTATACAGTGCACATCACCACAGTATATGGTGCTGATAATTATGTGCTCATATACGTGGGACTGTATGTATGAGTTTTCATGGGACTGTTATATATATATATATATATATATATATATATATATATATATATATATATATATATATATATATATATGGGAATACATGGCACTGTATGTATGAGGTTACATGGGATTGTATATATGAGGGGGTTATCCTTTTTTATTTCACTTTTTTAAAATGAATAATTTATTGAAAGGATCTCTGCCCGGCATATGTCACTCTTGAGGGCTTAAAAAGCAGCTCTTGTGGTGATAAGAAGCTGATTTAAAACCCCCAAGAGTGAACTCCGTGAACTATATGTATAATATGTACTGTTTTAGTGTCATTTTGTGCCATTTTGGTTGGTGGTGTGCCCCGGGATTTTTTAAGTATAAAAAGTGTGCCGCGGCTCAAAAAAGGTTGAAAATCACTGCAGTACACTGTCTTTAAAATCACACATGAATCTAACGGTGCCTGCACGGGGAAGCCAGTGCTGCTGTCCTTTTTTTGAACCACGGCCCGATTCCCGCCTACAGCGCCGCTGTATTCATGGTTACCAGGACAGGGTGAAGCACTGGAGGCAGGCCGGCCCGCCCCTAGTGGGAGGAAACCCCCACCCCTCCATTACGCAGCTCTATTAGAATCAATGGAGCCGCGTCATGGAGGGGTGGGGTTTTTTCCCACTGGAGATGGGGTGGCCCGCCTCTAGCGCTTCATTCCAGTAACCATGAATAGAGCAGCGCCTTACGCAGGACCGCGGCAGTGGCTTCCCCGTGCCGGTGCTGTACAATTTATGTGTGATTTTAAAAAGAGTGTACCTGATGGTACATCCTCTTTAAGGCTCCACGATGCAGAAGCTGGACTTCTGCAGCAATAGGAAACCAGGTCGCTCCACAAGTGTGGTCCGAGTGTGAACAACAGCTCAAAGTTGGTGCAAGGCATCTGGGATCAAGCCAAGTAGATGTGGTCAGCAAGCTACACTCACCGGCCACTTTATTAGGTACACCATGCTAGTAACGTGTGGTCTTCTGCTGCTGTAGCCCATCTGCCTCAAAGTTGGAGGTACTGTGCATTCAGAGATGCTCTTCTGCCTACCTTGGTTGTAACGGTTGGCTATTTGAGTCACTGTTGCCTTTCTATCAGCTCGAACCAGTCTGCCCATTCTCCTCTGACCTCTGGCATCAACAAGGCATTTCCGCCCACAGAACTGCCGCTCACTGGATGTTTTTTCTTTTTCGGACCATTCTCTGTAAACCCTAGAGATGGTTGTGCATGAAAATCCCAGTAGATCAGCAGTTTCTGAAATACTCAGACCAGCCCTTCTGGCACCAACAACCATGCCACGTTCAAAGGCACTCAATCACCTTTCTTCCCCATACTGATGCTCGGTTTGAACTGCAGGAGATTGTCTTGACCATGTCTACATGCCTAAATGCACTGAGTTGCCACCATGTGATTGGCTGATTGGAAATTAAGTGGTAACGTGCAGTTGGACAGGTGTACCTACTAAAGTGGCCGGTGAGTGTAGGTTATCAACATAAAAGTCAGCACAGTAACAGAGTAGTGACAGGTAGCATAGTTGTACAGACATCAATAGAAGAGATACATGGTACAGACTGGGGTTAGGTAATAAGCGTAAATCAAAGAACAGGCACAGGTCTGCAGAACAGCTAGAAAAAACCTTTGCTTGGAATTAGGGATGGTCCGAACCCGCCGAGGTCCGGGTTCGGCTGAACCCGAACCCTTGGCATTGGATTCCTGCTCTCTGCCCGCTCCGTGCAGCAGGCGGATACAGCGGGAGGACCGCCTGGAAAACTGGAATACAGCCTATGGCTATGGCTGTATCCCAGTTTTCCAGGTGTTCCTCCCGCTGGATCCGCCCGCTGCACGGAGCGGGCAGACAGCGGTTATCATTGCGGAGGGTTTGGGTTCGTCTGAACCCTGTCCGAACCAGGTTCGGACCATCCCTACTTGGAATCTAAGAGTCCAATAATGCTCAGGCATAAGGCAGGAGGTGGAGGTGGTTTTAATAGGTGCAAGTGGTTCAGGATTGGCAGACGAGTAGCAGGTGGAGACAAGCTGCTTCTATAAATCCAGAGCAGTTGGCTGCCTACGCACTCCAGTGGCCAGAGGTGTTATTGCAGCAGAAATGGGTAGAAGAAGCCAAAAGACACAAGCAGCCCCAGGCCAAGCATGGAGCACAATAGAGGAGCAGACCAGATGACATTGCCGCAGGCAGCATTACAGATTGGCAGCCTAAGTGCTGGCCTTTGCACTAAAGCGACTCTGTACCCACAATCTGACTCCCACCCCCCCCCCCCCCAAACCACTTGTACCTTCGGATAGCTGCTTTTAATCCAAGATCTGTCCTGGGGTCCGTTCAGCAGGTGATGCAGTTATTGTCCAAAAAAAACTTTTAAACTTACAACCCTGTGCCAAACGGGAGTATCTGTGCCCTAACTTTGCACCACCCCACCATCCCTCCTCATCATTAGGAATGCCACTGAAACATTTTCTCCATGCTAAAAATTTTCACAGGTGTCTTAACGATCCAGCCCATCTGCCGTCATCTCACAGCTGACGAATAGTAGGCAATCTGCCTGGAGCATTCCTAATGATGAGGAGGGCGGGAGGAGGGACAGAGAGGTTGTGCCAGCCTAATGCACACACAATCCAGGCCACTCCCATAGGGCACGGGGCTGCAAGTTTAAAAATTGTTTGTTAGCACAATAACTGCATCACCTGCCGAATGGACCGCAGGAGAGATCTTGGATTAAAATCAGCTATCTGAAGGTACAAGCGGTTTGGGGGGTGGGGGTGGGGGGGGGGGGTTCAGATTGTGGGTACACACTTGCTGATCAAGTGTGAGTGTCCGGGAAGAAAAAAGAATTTACTTCTATCATTCCTATCATTTAGTTTGGTTAAATTATATTTTATACAAATACAAGTCAAGTTATACAAAACAGTCTAGCAGGGTGCCAAATTACAGTGAATGTGCCCTTAAGTAATGTCCCCTATTTGGGCCAATCAGCAGGTTAGGATGCTTTGGTTTCCTTTTCAAAATTTTATATATTTTATCTTATACAGTATCTTTGACTTAATAAAATATTTTGATTGTATAAAATTATATAAAAATATTAAAGTATTAAAATAATCATTTATGTTAATATTTCATTTCATTATTTAGATTTTTATTTAATTTCAAATTAATTTCTATTATTTTCTTTCATTTTCATTTTAATTTCATTTATTGTTTTACTTTCATTTTAATTATATACTTATTTCCTTTTAATATACAAATATATATATATATATATATATATATATATATATACACACACACACACACACACACACACACACACAATTATACATATCTATCTGTGCTTGACCTTCATAGGAGCTGTTTACATTGAATTAGTGCCATATAATACATACTTCTGCGAAAGTGGAAATCCTTCTGTTTTCGTGTGCCGAGATATGGAACTAATGGACCTTCAAATATATTCAATGCTAGAGCGGCATTAAAAATCCATTCTTTTTTAACAGCGGAGAAATATTCCCTCTCACTGATCTTGTGGAGTTCTTTGACTGACTTCCTAATGACTTAATTCCTCAATTTGCCATCTGCAAAGATTTTGTGCTAATTACACTTAATGGGCTGTGAGCTATTGAAATATTAACTCATTTACACGTTTTAAAACCAAAACCAATTTACTAATATATGATGGGATGGAGAAGGGGATAATCAATTCTGATACATTTAAAATCCACTTAGAACATAATAGGGACTATAATACATCGGTCCTTACTCCGTACGTAATGGTACTGGAAGATTATTATAGAGAAAGACATATAGATGTGCTCAGTCAATATCAAAAAGAGATATTGTATAGCTGTTAAAATTCTAGAATTTTTTTTTACTTTTTGATAAAAATGGCTAACATTCAATATGGCTTTCTTAAAGGGATTTGGGGTTTACATGCTTAAAGGGAATCTGTCACCACAAAAATGCTATCCAATCTCTGCTAGAGCAGAAGGATATTTATATTTTTGAGAGAAAAGATTCAGTATAACTTTAACTCATTCACTGAAATCCCTGCTCATTGGGGGTTAAGGAGTCCAGGGGGCAGTGACAATCAGTGATAGGACCACCCTCTGGAATCCTAGGCATGCAGATTTCAATCAATAAATGACAAGTTGTATTAAACAACGGAACATAAATCAATCTGCTCCACTCCTGCTGTTCTGTAACAAGAAAGGAAAATACTAAAAGGGCAGACTAGATGGACCCAGTGGTCGTCTTCTGCCGACAATCCTCTATGTTTCTATGTAACATGATGGACTCCATGAGCCTCCGTACAGGATCTTTGAACAAGGACTGTATGAAAATAGGATTGTAGCAATGGTTTAACGTGACACTTCCAGTCCTCATCTGCCATCTAAAATTAGTGTTGAGCGGAGTTGTTAAAAGCGTTCAGGTGGGGCAAAGTTCTCGAACCTTTGGCATTTGACTTCTGGCATCTGGAGAAGTTAAATGCCACCTTAGGGAGTCCTGGAAAACATGGATACAGCCATAGATTGTATCCATGTTTTCCTGGCAGCCCTAAGGCGGCATGCTGCTTCTCCAGCCAACGGGGAGTCAAATGCCGAAAGTTTACGTTTGGAGAACGTTGCGGAATCTTAACACTTCGGCAACTCTACTTAACACCATTTATAATATTTGTGTACTCTGAAGGACTAAATGCATTTGCTACCTCGAAGGTCTTAAAGCTACATCCTGGAATATGTACAAATTAAAGTCCAAAACCAAAAGTCAATGAGTGAAACTTCAGGATTCCTACAATTAATTGGACTTCGTTGTCTAATCCATTATAATGACAACACCCTGGGAAATGTAACACGTAAATCTTACAAAAGTCCGTTCGTGTTTCAATTAGTTCTAATTTGACCCCAATTTAATTCGGCTTTGTTAATCACTTCTTCGTGAAGCCTTTGTGTTCACCGTCATTTCCACTCGTCCGCTTTGTTCATTCATTAAGGCAAACCCATTTGGATAATACGGTTTACAAAATTACTTAAGTTCACACGAGCTAATAGAAAATGAGAATAAACTGTGTGGAAGTAATTATTATGAAGAAGCTTCTCACAGGGAGCTTTTACATTAAGAGGTCTCATCGGCCACTCTGGTAAACACGAGGTAAAATGCTTTGCCCTTTTTTGACATGTATGGTCAGGGCAGTTTTAAATGGCCTCTGAACTCAGTGGGGTTGCGTCACATGAGGCTGAAAGACCCCCAATACCACATCAGGTGACAGCAGAATCATGACTGGTAGGTTAAGGTCCTATTTTACGGGCCTATTGATGGCCAGATAATTGGGTAGTAAGAGCTGCATGGACATCGATAGCGATGTTCATGCAGCCCTTGCCCAAACACCTGATAACTTACCTCTCCCTGATCCTGGTCTTCTCTCCTGAGCTCCGCAGCTTCCCGGACCTGGCAGCAGCAGCAGCGTCTGAGCAGTCTAACAGCCTGACAGACTGCAGCAGCCCGGGCCTGTGATTGGCTAAGCGGCCTGTTAGCTACTAGGCTGCTGCAGCCACTGGGATCAGAAAGCTGCGCAGTACAGGAGAGAAGACTGGGAGCTGGAAGAGGTAAGGTGTCAGGTGTTTGGGCAATTGCCAGCAGTCTGCAGTGGTCGGTGCCCCAAAATTTAAGGTCCAAACCAACGATCAGCCGATGATCGTTGTAATCTGCAGATCATTGTCTCTATTACATGGAGTGATAATCAACCAAATCGGCCCGAATATGCCGATCATCGCTCTGTGTAATAGGGCCCTTACAGTTTTAAAACTACAATTCAAATTTGAATTGGCCTGAGTTCCAAGCTCAGTTCCCGCTCATGTAGTTGACCTTAAAGAGACATTTAACTTGTTCTTTCACCATTTGCTGAGCATTTGACTGCAATCTATAGTATAGTTTTTATCCCTTTCAGGGGTTATCTTGCGGAAATCTTTTTATTTCAAATCAACTTTTCAGAAAGTTCAATAGATGTGTAATTTACTTCTATTTAAAAATCACAAGTCTTCCCTGAAGGACCGTCGTCAATTCCCCACAACTGACCCTGTTGTTGCAGATTCCAGGTTCCCTTGCCACCATCAAGAAGGGGATGTTCAGACACTTTCTAACTGCGGCACATATGGTTATCCCCCGACACTGGAAAACGCCCGTAGTACTTACAATGACAGAGTGGCTTAGTGAACTCAGGGACCTGGGTAGAATGGAAAAACTGGTTGCTGAGGCTCACGATCACTCTACTAAATATGAAAAAGTGTGCAGTTCTTCAAAGGTTGGAAGACCCTGCTGAACTTTTCAAAGTTTGCTCATCTCTAATGGAAAAAGCCAAGTGAACATATGGAGTGGTTGCATGGTGGTATTCTAATTGGAGACTAGGGTTTTGAATCCCTGTGATCAGCTAGTTTTCTCCTATCCTGTACAATAGGTCCTAAAGATGTTAATACCCTTTTAAAGGTACTGTGGTAACCCAGGGTAGCCAGGTGGTCTATCTCTTCAGCTCTTGTCACAGGACCTGAGCGGTATATGCCCTTCCCGAGTACCAGACACATGCCGTTTTAACTCTCACCTAGCTGCTGTCTTGACTCCTGTCTCGGTTTCAGGAGGCTGAAGAGAAGATAGTCCCCTGGTGTAGATTAGGCTTGCTCCCCCCGTCTATGGTAGCCTCACTGCAGGTTTCACTAGCTTGACATGGCTAGGTTGGAGGATACTTGAGAATAGAAACAGTCTTGGAACATAAAGTCCCCACTGGTGGGTCCTGGCCTCCAGGCCAGGTCCTGGAAAGTACTTCCACATGAACAACACACTCTTGGCTCTTTCTCTGACTCAATAGTGGACTAATTTGCCCTAGACCTGTTCTACCTCACACACCTCAGGGAGCCGTCTGATTGGGCAAGAACACATTAGGAGACATACTACGCAAGCTTGCAATAGACTATAAAGGGAGAGGCAGAACCTCTGTGAGGTACCCAGCTCAGGGATTGGCTCATAGACAGTTTCACATAGCAGTGGCATACACAGAAAATACATGAGATCAGTCACATTTGCAGTTGACCCTTGTGTAAACCTTCCTTCAGCCTGTGCAATGTACTACATAGAATACAGTGTGACATCTAGTGGTGGGAGTGTGGAATACTACCTTCATCCCAGAGCATACTTACAGAAATATACCAAACTGCAAATACTAGACACCCACTCCCACTCTGGGACACTTCAGTACTATCCCTTTAAAAAAACAAAACAATAGTAGAAGGAGATTCCCAGTTAAGTTATCTGCTGGACACAGCACTATACACTACGCCTTGTGGTGGTGAAGCCTACTGCAGCTTATATAAATGAGGGACACCGATGTCCCGTTCACATCCTACACTTATCTCCTCATCTGTCTGGTTATTTACATTCTATCATCAGCTTGAAAGAAGGAAATCATCCAATAATTTACATAATTCCAGAATAACAAGCACAGTATTAATTGCTGTCTGTAGACTGTTAGGTAGCAACTCAATTGTGACTAATTAAAGATCTGGCTACTTCTTTAGGGAGTAATCCTCGCACATAGCCTTCCACTGGGTAATTTTAGATTCAGTAACCTCATTAAATATTAGTGCCTACTTCAACAATAATTTGCTTGTAATTCCGGGGAAAGTGCATCTCCCACAATATAAGGCGCGTGTTTGGATCTAGAGGACTGAAGTGTTCACCGCAAAAGTCGTAGAAGCTTGTTTGTAGAAGATACAAATTAATTAAAAGGTTACAAAAGGTAGGAGAGAGGGGAGAAACATTTAAAGGGACAGCCATATTAAAAATGGCTGCAACTGAATCTACTTAAAGTGTAACTGTCATTTAAATGTCACTTTGCAAAAAGCTGTTTTGCAGCCTCCCCCCTCACTTCAGAAAAAGCAGCTTTCCTGTTTCCAGCAGCTACAGCCCTCACAGCTCTCGGAGTCGGGTCACTATGTTATCCAGGAAATGACATCACCATGTTATCCAGGAAGCAAAGCCTTGAAGTGCAGGGAAAAAGTACTTTAAAAGCATTTCCCGTAATAAGTGTATATTGGTGATTTGTATAACTTTTGGGGGGCAATACAATACTTTAATAAAAAAATTTGCCGGACTTCTCCTTTAACCCTTTGAGGACCAGGCCCAAAATGACCCAGTGGACCACGCAAATTTTAATCTTAGTGTTTCCGTTTTTCCCTCCTCCCCTTCTAAGAGCTCTAGCACTTTCAGTTTTTTATCTACAAGGCCATGTAATGGCTTATTTGTTACAGGAATAGTTGTACTTTGTAATGGCGTCATTCATTTTACCATAACATGTATGATGGAATCCCAAATATATTATTTATGAAGATATAAATTGGTGAAATCGCAAAAAAGAATGCAATATGGTAACGTTTGGGGGGTTCCTGTGTCTACGTAATGCACTATATGGTAAAAGCGACATGATACAATTACTCTATAGGTCAGCCCGAACACAACCATATGCAGGTTACACAGATTCTCTAATGTTATATATATTTTTTAAATGAAATCCTTTTTTTTGGCAATTAATTATAAATAAAATGGGACTATTGTGACGTTTATAACGGTTTTATTTTTTCACCTATGGGGCTGTATGTGGTGTCATTTTTTCCGCCATGATCTCTAGTTTTTATTAATACCATATTTGTGAAGATCGGACGTTTTGATCACTTTTTATTTTTTATTTTTATATATAATGTAACATAAAATCGGTAATCCGCGCACTTTTTTCCCTCTTTTAGTGTACGCCGTTTACCGTTCGCAATGACGCTTGTTATATTTTAATAGATCGGACAATTACGCACGCTACGGTATATTATATGTTTATCTATTTATTTATTTTTATATGTTTTATTTATATAATGGGAAAGGGGGGTGATTTCAACTTTTATTGGGGGAGGGGTTTTGGGGTTGTGTGTTAGTGTTTTTAACTTTTTTTTTTTTTACACATTTGAAGTCCCTTTGGGGGACTTTTACATCCAGTACTTGGATTTTTACACTGATCATTGCTATGCCATAGGCATAGCATTGATCAGTGTTATCGGCGATCTGCTCATTGAGCCTGCCTGTGCAGGCTTAGTGCAGCAGATCGCCGATTGGACCGCACGGAGGCAGGTGAGAGACATCCGGCGGTCCGTTTTACCAATCGGGACCCCCGCAGTCACACTGTGGGGGTCCCGATCGGTAAGTGACAGGGGACTCCCCCTGTCACTTACACTTAAACGCCGCGGTCGTTTAAGGAGTTAATGACACGCAGCAGCGCGATCGCTGCAGCGTGTCATTACCGGGGAGGACCCGGCTGCTCACTGCACGCTTCATAGCGGGAGGAACACCCAGGGCGTACAGTTACGCCCTAGGTCGTCTGGGGACAGACTTCCATGGCGTAACTATACACCCTGGGTCGTCTAGGGGTTAAAGTGTCACTGTCGTTACAAAAAGCTTTTGACATGTCATAGAGACATGTCAAAAGTTTTGATTGGCCTGGGTCTGAGTGTTCAGACCTGTACTGAAGGTGAGAACGAGCGGGGAGAGGACTGCCAGTTAGAAAAAAAAGAGTCGGGTTCCATAGAGCTCCATTTTATGGTCGGGTGGATTCTGCCGTCCGTCCAAAGTATGAAAAGGTTGTTAGTAAATAGAGCAGTTGTCTCATATAACAGGAGACTGTGCAAACAGGGTCTCCTTTAAACCCTATGAAAGTTATTAAAGGCCTGCACTATAAAACTTAAAGGGACTCTGTCAACTTCAAAACACCTCTTAAACTTAAAGGGGTTGTTCAACAATTTTTTTTTCTTTCAGACCAACTGGTACCACAAAGTGCCAGAGATTTGTAAATTACATCTATTAAAAAACCTGTCTTCTAATCAGCTTCTGGATGTCCTGCAGGAAGGGGTATTATTTCCAGTCTGGAGAGCAGGAGAGGTTTTCTGTTTCAATATATTTTATTGAATTTTCTCAATAGAGTATTGCATACATAGCAAGTTTTGCAATAAAAAGGAACAATATATTCAACACATTGTATAGATAAAGTATAAAGAAAGGCAAAGAAAAGTAAACAATAATCACAATATAACATATATTCAAGCAATATGTCTTTAGAGTTATTCATAAAAATGTGATAAGTCTGCATGTATTACGTTCATACACGCAATTATTCTATGTTCATAAACAAATAATAAACAAATGGTAAAAACAATTAGGAAAGAATTAAGGTAAAAAGAGTGGACTTGACGTCCATGGTGACCACATCTCTCTGAATTTGACAATAGTATTGTTGCCATAGGCTATAGCCTCCTCATATTTGTACGATCTATTTATCTCCTGAACCAGCTCAATTTTAGATGGTATATCAGGTGTTTTCCAACGTCTAGTAATTAGTAATTTTGCTATTGTTATAAGCAGGCAGAATAGTGACCTGTGTTGAGGTACAATACGTTGTATTCCCAAAAATAACATCGCTAGTTGTGGTGTAATAGGCATTGGATATCTGAAAATTTTGTGGATTATATCTGAAACTTCTGACCAGTACTTAGTCACGAGAGGGCAACTCCATAAAACATGTATTAAAGAACCTTCATTTCCACAATTCCTCCAACACATTTGTGAGGTAGAGGGGAACATTTTATGGTGTTTCAAAGGGGTGTAATACCATTGTAGCCTGGTTTTAATGCTATTCTCAACATGTGAGACGCAGTGGAGGGCTTTATGTGACCAGCGAAAGGCTTGTTTCCAATCATTTTCGGAAGGTGATATATTTAGTTCTGACACCCATTTTTCAAAAGGGCCTATGGGCTCAAACATCATTAGGTTACCTAGTAAATTGTATATATGTTTAATGCCTTTCGGTTGCAAGTTAAATAGTCGTGTAAACTCCGAACTATATTTCATGGAAGTGTGTTTCTTTGTCATTAAGTAGTGTCTTATTTTTAAAAATTTATAAAGGTCTTCTTTCGGTAAATCATAAGTATTTTGTAGTTCTAAATAGGAGTGGAGAATGCCCTCTCGGAACAACTGGTTTACTTCAGATAGGCCTCGTGTGATCCAGTTAGCTAAGTCTATCGTAGGAATAGCAATATGAAGTACATCCACTGGCAAACTGGTAAAATAATATTTTGTCTTTTGACTACCGCAGTATGCGACACAATCCAGGTTTTTAACCCTGCCATTGTGGTGCATGAACAAATTTTTGGGGTGGGTAGGTGCCATAGGTACGCATACATTAGAGATTTTAGTGTATATGGTTTGACCAAGTACTGCGCAATGGTCACCCAGGGAGGAACTGTGCTGTTCTTAAACCATGCATAAGTTTGAGACAAGATAATAGCTCTATGATACAATTTAATATCTGGTAATCCAATTCCGCCTGCTGAACTGTGTTTATAAAGTAATTTGTATGAAATTCTGGGTCTCTTGGAACCCCATAAGTATGTTAATAATATGGTTCTGGTAGAGGAGAAGAATTTCTTTGGCACACCTATGGGAACATTACGAAATATGTACATCAATTTAGGGAGCAAAAACATTTTAAATGCATTGAGTCTACCAAGCCATGAAAGTTCTACCTTGTTAAATTGAGCTATATCGGATCGCAATGTATGTAAAAGCGGCACATAGTTTTCATTGTAAAGGTTTTTGATTGGAGATGTTAGGGAGATACCTAGGTAAGTAATTTTTGAGTCTTGCCAATCAAGGGGATATAAAGATTTTAGTTGGTTAGATTTTTCTATAGGAACATTAATTGGGAGTGCTTGTGTTTTATTGGTGTTTAATTTATAATAAGAGATCCATCCAAATTTTTCTAGGGTGAGCAGGATATTAGGGAGAGAGACCAGAGGGTCAGATACCGTTAATATTATATCGTCTGCATAGAGAGAAAGAGTATGTTTCTCTTCTCCAATAGCTATCCCCCCAATATTTTCAGACGATCTAAGGGCAGTAGCCAGCGGCTCCAACGTTAAAACAAAAAGAAGCGGGGACAACGGACATCCCTGTCGGGTTCCATTAAGTATTTAGAATGGAGATGACAGGGATCCATTAGCAAAAACCTGAGCCGATGGTGCCGAAGAAATAGCGCCAATGGCCCTATCAATAGGTCTGACAAATCCTAACCTCCGGAGCACCGAGAAGACGCAGGACCAGTTGACCCGGTCGAATGCCTTCTTGGCGTCCAACGAGAGAAGCAGTTCCTCCTCCCCAGTTTTTTCCAAATAGTGTATAATATTTATTAGGCGCCTGGTATTTTCTGTACCCTGACGGCCATTAACGAAACCGGTTTGATCATCGCATATTAATTTGGTCATTATTGGAGCCAAACGTAAAGCAAAGAGTTTTGCATATATGTTCGTATCGCTATTTAACAGCGATATCGGGCGGTAGTTTTGGGGGATATCCTGGGTCTTTCCTGGCTTGGGAAGGGTGATTTTTAATGCTTTTTGGTTTTCTGTGGGAAATGTTCCGCCGTCCACTACACTCAAATAGAATTTGAGTAAGCTAGGGGATAAGATATTACTGAATGTTTTATAATATAAGTTTGTAAGTCCGTCAGGGCCAGGAGATTTCCCTAAAGGTAGTTGCTTTATAAGATTCTGTATTTCTGTTATGGTGATTGGTGTGTTCAGATTATCTATTTGTTCCTTAGACAGTTGTGGGAGATTAATTTTCTCCAGGAAGGAGTTAATTTCCTCCTGAGATGGGTGATGTAAGGATGGATCTGATTCAAGATTATACAGTTTAGTGTAATAATCTCTGAACAGGTTAGAGATTTCCTGTGGGTCTATCACCTTGCCCTTGCCCGAACTGTCTATCATATAAGGGATTTTGGTTTTGAGGTGTTTAGCTTTCAGTTGATTAGCCATTAATTTATTTGCCTTGTTACCTTGGGAATAATATTAGATTTTTAGTTTTCTCATGTGTTTTTCAAAGTCGGACAGGAGACATTCAGCTAATTGCCTTCTTAGTGTGTTGACTTTTTCAAGGTGATGTTTTTCCTGTCGTTTTTTGTTTAAGGATTCAAGTTGCTTTATTTCTTTAAGTATTGAGTTAATTTTTTGCGATTTTTCTTTTTTGATTTGGTGTCCTAATTTAATAAATGTTCCTCTGATAAAAGCTTTATGAGCGTTCCAAATATGGGCAGGGTTGATATCGTCAGTAGAGTTCGTTGCAAAATACTCGATTAAGTCTGATTCAACTATTTGTCTATAGTGAGGATGTGATAAAATAAAAGAATTACACCTCCAGAGGTAGGTTGGCACAGTTTTGGTAAGCTTGTGAATAGATAACGTAATTGGAGAGTGGTCAGACCACGAAATGTCCCCTATGGTGGTATCTTTAATTTGGTATAGAGTATTTCTATCAGTTAGAAACAGATCTATATGTGTATAGCTGTTGTGCGAACATTAGAAAAAAGTATAATCTCTTTCACTACTATGTTTCGCTCTCCAGGAGTCAAATAGGTCTTCTTTCCATAGAAATTTGCTAAATTCATGTGAGGAATGGTGGGTATTGGAAGTAGCATCAAGATGGGGGTCAGGTACCAGATTAAAGTCCCCGCAATATACTACTCTCCCTTGTTGGACTTTAGAGACATGTCTATGTATTTTTTGGATAAACTTTAGTTGATGGTTGTTAGGTGCATAGAGATTGATTAAGGTGTGCAGGAGAGGTTTTCTATGGGGATTTTCTACTACTCTGGACAGTTCCTGACATGGACAGAGGTGGCAGCAGAGAGCACTGTTTGACACCGGAGAGAATATACCACTTCCTGCAGGACATATAGCAGCTGATAAGTACTGGAAAAGTGGAGATTTTTTTTTATAGAAGTAAAGTATAAATCTATGTCAATTTTTTAGCATTAGTTGATTTGAAAGAAAAAAAAAGTGTTTACGTTATCAGTTGAAAACTTTAGGGGTTGAGGGAGATGGGTTGAAGGTGAAGGAGTCCGTATAATGCAACTGCACACGATAATCAGCTTTTACTGCCAGCTATTACAGACAGCTACCCAAATCTCAGCTTCCTGGGCCTCTGTGATATTGAGGACTACCTGCAGTCAATGATTATAACAGATCTTTTTTATTCAACTTGTTAAGCACCAATTAGAGTTCTGGAGTGTGCAAATTCACAATCTAATGTGCATGACACTGTATATGATCTGGGGTCAGATGTATATGCATGGTGGGATATAGCTGTATACCTGCAAGAAACTCATCTAAACATAAAACTTACCAACTCAAAGTTACTCTGGTTGAATTAACCGCTATGGCCTCTGTCATACAGCAGGGTAATAGCAACCGCTAAGCCTTGTCTGCATTTATATTGCTGGTAATAGACTTGGTCCTAGGGTTACTGCAACACCAGCTAGTGGTAGAAGTCAGGTGGACAAAAAGTTTTATCTTTAAGGGGTTGTCTACTTAAAGTGACTGTACGACCAAACCCAGGCTTAAGCACTGGAGCAGCCGACCCACCCTTATGGGGAGGAAACTCCAGCCCCTCCATGACGTGACTCCATTAGAATCAATGGAACCCTATCATAAATGGACTAGGGTTTCCTCCCACTAAGGGTCGGTCGGTTGCCTATAGTGCTTCTGCCTGGGCCTGGTGGTACAATCAATCACTCAATTACTATTTTTATAAATAGAAAAGTTAATAAAAAAGAGGGACATATTTTTAGGATCCTCAACTCTTGGCTATTGGAAAGTGGCTACAAAGAAAAAAAAAATACTTCTGGAGAACCCGTCCTGTCCCCAGGACGTACGGTAGAGCAGAATAGATGGGGAAAAAAAGCAATCAGATAAAAAAAATAAATAAAAATAAAAATACCACAACTAGATTGTAATGAGATAGTATTAGAAACTCAAAATTAGATAACTGGAATTGGATGATGCAACCAGATAAGCTAGGAAGAAAAAAGAAGATCAAATACAACAACTGGCCCTTAATTATTCTCCCTAACCTTTCCCATGATTTTCCCTAAACTTTATTGATAAACTAAATCTTACTGTCCCTGCAATATCCCTAAGATTTCACTGGATTGTAAACTATATCTAGCAAAAAAGATGTCATTAGGCCAAACAAACCAAAAGCTGAGCAAAAGCCGAGACTTGCAAGGAAACTGAGCTAAACTCTAGCAACTAGAAACAAGGAGAAGAGCATAGAACCTGAGATATAACAAAAAAACAAAAAACATTGGAGAGACTAAACATAGTGTATGCTATAATCTGCACAGAATACACAGGATCTTTAAAAAGTATGATACTCCACCTAAATTTATCCAGGCAAGATATTACCTGATCCAATACTCTGGAATCAGGCTATGATCAAATTGCATAGAAGCTACCTCAAACTGACTTATAAAAGGGGGAAGACTCCTGCTAATTGTAAAATTGATATAAATAGGCACCATGTCATGGTTGGTTTCTCGGGTGGTGGCACTACAGGAAAATGGTCTCTGCAGGGAGATACTTTGTAGATTAGCGGAGACCCGGCATGACAAAGTTTGGCCTGGGGACTGGAGGCTTTGGTAAGGGGAGGGTTAAAAAAAATAAATGGGTAATCAGAAGGAAGGCAGGGGTCAAGGGTAGGATAGTATGGTCATGTAGGAAAGGCAGAGAATAGGGGTGGGGAGAGGAGGTTACTCACCAGGGGGTGAAGACAAAGGTGGAGCTTCAGTTGAGTGCCAGACCTGCTTCAGCCTGCCCATGTTCGCGTGGTTGCCGAAGTTGTGGTGAGGGTTTAAGTTAAACATTTTTTGTCACAACAGCCTGCAGTTGGGAGGTTTTGCAGGGCACTTAAAAATGGAGTGTGGTAAGAATGGGACCGGCAAAGGGATAGCAACTCCCCCTCTTGTTTACTGGTGTATATGGAGGATAAATGCAGTTGTGTTCCCAATAGAATTGGTCTAGGGAGCCAGGGATTAATTGTTGAGTTGCTTTGTTTCAGCTGAGAGGAGTTCATTATCGGTGCTGCTAGAGTTGAACCCTTCTACACCTCCCTATACGTCATTGGTATTACTACTACTTGATATGTTTATATAATGTTATACTGTTAGGGTACGTTCACCCTGAGTAAAAGTGGCGGAATCCCGCACAGAGCCCCCGCCACGGACTCTGCTCAGAATCCCACCTTCCTCAGTGTGTTAGTGCGATGCCGCGCACACTTCTGTTCTCCGCTCAAAGAATCGCCATGTCAGTTCTTTGAGCAGTGAGCGGACACGTGGAACGCATTCCACTGACACACTGAGGCAGGTGGGATTTCGCCGCTTTTCCTCAGTGTGAACATACTCTTAAAGGGCAACTTAACATAAGAAAAATGTGTTTTCTATTAAAAGTACATTAAAAGTTATATAGATGTGTCTATATAATGTATTACCATATCTGTGCGGTTCTGCCACACTGGTAGCTGAAAAAATCCAGGAAGTGAAGAAAAATGGCCCTTGTGCCAATCCACATTGTCTCCTGCTCCCACTGTAGGAGACAAATATTCCATGCCTCTGTGTCACATTGTGTGTGTTTGCTGAGCACAGGCTGATGATGCAGACCGGGGGCAGGGCGTAATGTCACAGGAGGCATGGCTGGATCCCCTAATCCCGAGTGATTCACCATCTCTGACCGGCCAGATGCAGCTGCTGCAAGAACTGTGGACTGTGATGAACAGCTGAGGGAAAGCATTGCATTCTAGAACCAGTACTGCATTCTGGGAACTGCTCCACCAGGAAGTACAGAAACACAATACAGAACAAAACTGGGATAGATAGGAACCAGTACTGCATTCTGGGAACTGCTCCACCAGGAAGTACAGAAACACAATACAGAACAAAACCCCCCAAAACAAATGGATTTTTGGTAGTTTCAAAACTGGGAAAGATAGGTAAGTAATGCTTTATGCTTCTGCAGAAGTTTCATTTCTTTAAATCTCTACCTGAAGTTCCCCTTTAAGCACTTGAATAAAGAGGATGTTATGGCAATTTATTTCACTGTGAAACTGTGGGATGGAGGAGGGAAAAGGGCTTAAGGAGAACTGGGATGATAAGAGGAGTTGGTCTGGTAGCCGTAAAGACATCGGCAACACCCGGATTCAAAGACTATTTCAAAGAAGTTGAGAAGGTTCAAAGAGGAAAGGCTGTAATGTCATTTCCATGTCATCAAAGTGTTTATTTTTAGAAGTCAGTAGTGTTGAGCGAATTATTGACTATGGCGGTATTCATGTTTTCCTGGCAGCCCTAGGACCGCATCCAACTTCTTCACATGCCAGAAGTCAAAGGTCAAAGAGGTATTCGTGAAAAAATCTACTTTTCCCTATCCACAGGATAGGGGAAAAGTAGGAGATTGTGGGGGATCCCAACCTATGAACCCCCCAGTGATCTCCGTATCGGGCCCCACCAGCTCTTCTGGTGTACTCGGCTCTTTCCATCACTCCATAGGAATGAATAGAGCCACGAGTCGCGTGCCAACCAGAGAATCTCTTCATAACAGAGCCGTTGGGACCTGGGGGATTTAGGGGTCGGCCCCCCGTGATCTCCTACTTTTTCCCTATGCTCTGGATAGGGGAAAAGTTGACTTTTCCCAAAATACCCCTTTAATATGTGTATGCCACGAATAACGAAGAATCAGGTCAATGAGTGGAACCTATTCATTTCTATGTAGGTGAAGGCAAACAATTTTTTATATGTACGAGGCCCGATGGACGTCAATTATTAACCCTTTTCCCACCGGACTGACTTCATCTCACATTTTCGTGCAGCTCCCTTAAGGATAAAGCTTTATCTTGCCATATTTCTTGGTAAACACTCTTCTCAGACAGACGATACATGACATTTCTGCTCACGCGTTGTCAGACACGATTTATCCGGAGGTGATTTTATTTTTTACTCCATGCTTTTGTTCTACTTAGAGCAATGGCTAAATGATTGTATAGGGCTGACGGCTTCAGCCTGGACCGTAGATCTAGACTCAACTGACAGGTGATGAGCAAAATCAACCCGGATTTCCCATTTTAGAACCCAAAGGTGAATACTGATCATTGTAGACTCTTATTTGGAAGAATACGGTTTTATCATAGGAATAAAGAGGAAATCGGTTGGCAAATTGGTGCAGGTGCCTTGGCAAAAAAAATCCCTGATCTAAGCAGTCACCGCCTATAGGTAATGTTTATGAACAGAGGCGGAATTTTAAGTTTCGTGGCCCCGGATCATTCTAAAAATAAATAAATAAATAAATAAATAAATAAATATATATATATATTCTAATATGTGATGAAGTGGATATTGTAGTTTCTAAGGCACTGGGACCCAGGTGAATGCTACCTGCATCCCCTTTACATGTTCTATACCTGCTACTTATTGAATGTTTCTAAATGAATATTGGTAAATAAAAGTATTTTATTGCTTTTCTCTGGTCTTTTTGGCACTTTCTTTCTGTCACCAACATCTTATCTAGTGTACATTCTGCTGTACACTATAGCTGGAAATTTAGCCAACTGTGGATGTATTAGACAGGCTTATGGTGCGTTTACACAGACAGATTTATCTGACAGATCTTTGAAGCCAAAGCCAGGAACAGACTATGAACAAGGAACGGGTCATAAAGGAAACACTAGGATTTCTGCTCTTTTCAAATCCATTCCTGGCTTTGGCTTCCAAAATCTGTCAGATAAATCTCTCTGTGTAAACGCACCATTACAGTCAAGAAGAGATCAAATTGGCTGAATTCTGAGCTAGAGTGTACAGCAGGAATAGTTAGTCCCTTACACAATGTACACTAGAAAGGAAGTGTGGCAATGAAGAGGACAGTTTGCATTAAAAGCATATAAGACTACAGAAATGCAGCAAAACTAAGACTTCATCTTAGCTGTGTTGTTTATTAAAGTCAGTGGGGTGTTAGCTTCTGTTCTATATTGCCACCATGTTTTTCACTACAAAGCAATGACTTTGCTCATTGATTACTAATTGACTTTAGTATAAGGTCTAGGGGAAACTTAAAGGGGTACTCCGACAACATTTTCTCTCTTTCAAATCAACTAGTGTCAGGAGGTTATATAGATTTGTAATTTACTTCTATTTAAAAATCTCAAGTCTTCCAGTATTTATCAGCTGTTGTATGTCCTGCAGAAAGTTGTGTATTCTTTCCAGTCTGCCCTATGCTGACACCTCTGTCCATATCAGGAACTGTCCAGGGCAGACAAGGTTTTCTGTAGGGAGTTGCTACTGCTGTGAACGAAGCACCCCTTTAAAGGGTTAACAAAAACAATCCCCCTATGTCTTATATACATGTATAACCTTGTATATTTTTGCACCTTACAGTTTTTTTCCCATTCTAATCTTCTCTGGATGTCCAAAATCCTCTACTCTGGTCCACTCTGACCACGCTCAGCTCCCTCTTCCCCCCTCCCTTTGTAGTCACAAGACATGTGATCTCCTCTCTGGGGGCCGGGTTAGCTGACGTTGACTTCTTACATGTATGGTGTGACCAAGGACCTACATTTATTTTTAGTAACATATAGAGGGGGTCGACCTAAACAATTAAGCAATCTTGAATGTAATAGATCCTCATGGTCAACTTATAAGAGAAATAGCCCTATAGGGAATATAGAATTTTTCCCACTTATCCCCATATGGTAAACCAGTTTCCCTTAGCAACAAATCAAAGTCAATTATTTCTTAGTCCTCTCGAAAAAAAAAATGGTAGTGGTGTGAAGATTAGCCGTCCGGGTGACTATGGCGGCTTTGTTACCTGTGCGCTGTTTTCCCTATAATTGTCCACCACTGTATAATGCAAAAGTACAAATGGATTTTTGTTCTGGCGCCATAGTGAAAAGCAGATAGAGAAAAACAAGCTTTTTCTAGGCTTTAAATAGCAACGAAAAGCCCCGTGGTGAGATTATTAAGTAGATTTTAAGATAGAAATCGAGCAGCGTGAGGGAAAATGCGGGAACGGTTAATAGGAAACGCTGGCTTCTCACTTTGATGTAACATCCAGGGATATCAACCTGAATATTTTTATCCGCGGCTTCATTATTCAGCGTTGCTGACTTCAACTAATTTTTCAAAGACAAAACTACAGAAAGCCTGAAACCTGATGGGGGCCGAGCTTTGAAATCTCCCCCAGAAGAGGGATATACATATATATCTCCTGTTTACACATATAACTGATTATATACATGGGGGTCGTAGCTATAGAGGGTGCAGCTATACCTATGCCAGGTGCCTGAGGGGGCCGTGTGCCTCCACCACAGAACAGGACATGGGGTGGTGTATAGTGGACATTATCTTTGTACTGTGACATCCCTTTATATCAGGAATAGGGAATCTGCTGCCCTCCAGCTGTTGCAAAACTACAATTCTCGTAATGCTTGGGTATGATGGGATTCCAGGGCTATGACATAACTGGGTAAGTCATGCCTGTATTCTGACCTCACTGTGCGCACTATCCCTTTCCTGTGACGTCCCTGTGCGCACTATCCTTTTCCTGTGACGTCCCTGTGCGCACTATCCTTTTCCTGTGACGTCCCTGTGCGCACTATCCCTTTCCTGTGACGTCCCTGTGCGCACTATCCCTTTCCTGTGACGTCACTGTGCGCACTATCCCTTTCCTGTGACCTCACTGTGCGTACTATCCCTTTCAAGTGACGTCACTGTGCGCACTATCCTTTTCCTGTGACGTCCCTGTGCGCACTATCCTTTTCCTGTGATGTCCCTGTGCGCACTATCCCTTTCCTGTGACGTCACTGTGCACACTATCCCTTTGCTGTGACATCACTGTGTGTGTTAGCCCATTCTTCCATATTGTTCGAGGGAATTGAATCAGACCACCCTGCTGCTCAAGGCTAAGGGTATGTTCACACTGAGGAATAGGTGAGTATTCAGCGAGGAATTGGGGTGGGTTCACACTACGGACTCCGTGCAGATTGACATCTTTCCACGGACAGAAGAAATGGCCCGGCTATTGAATGGTGTTTATGGTACGGGCGGAGATGCGCACTGCGGTAAGTGGGTACGAGTGACGGAATCCAACGGAACGTGTGAACCCACCCTTAGGCCCCGTTCACACTGAGCAAGAACTTCGGAATCCCGTCGTGCTCAGTGTGCTCTTTTTGAGTGAAGGAGAGGGCGCGCGCTCCTCCGCTGTCGCCGCTCTCCGCTAAAAGGAATGACATGTCATTCCTAGGAGCGGAGAGCCGCAGCAGCGGACGCCCTCTCCTCCACTCACAGTGAGCCACTGAGCACGGCGGGATTCCCCCCGCGGAATTTCGACATTCTTGCTCAGTGTGAACAGGGCCTTAAAGAGGAAAGTTTTCTGCTTGAAATTTCTCGACTATTCATCTCTGGCAGAATAGGAGCAGAATTTGAGCGAAATCCAAGTGGAATTCAATCAGAGTTTCAAGCCCCATTGACTTCTATAGGATTGTGCTAGCGAAATCCGCCCAAAGAATTGACACGTCAGTTCTTCAGGAGAAAAGCAAATCTGTGGCAAAATTTTTGGCTGCAAATTTTATATTGATTCAGTATGAACATACCCTAACTATAGAAAGGTGTGTGTGTATGTGTTAAAACAGGTTAATTAACAAAAGGTGCAATACATCAAATAATCACAATCCATCTCAGTTTACTAACATATGGTGCGTTTACACGGAACGATTATCATTCGAATTTTTCGCGATTATGATTGCATTTGAGCGATAATCAGCTCTTGTAAACACAGCGAATGATCAAGCCACGAGTGAGAAATTATTCATTGTGATCTTTCAACATGTTGTCAAATCATCGTTGGTCGTTTGCTAAAAATTGGCGGATGGATTAGTGTAAACGGTCTTACACCGACTCACCCTATGCGTGTGATGGGCTTAAGCGATCTTAAAACAATCACAATAACGTTTTTTTCCAAACTATATATCGTTCCGTCTAGACTTTGTCATAAAAAACACATTGTTACTTCGAAAACGTTAATTGTTCAATTGGGCGAATTACCACTCCGTGTAAATGCATGTACTTATATATATATAAAATCACTCATCAATAGTCAGTTTATCCGTTAGTAGAGAGTTCACATCATAATTATTCTAAACATAAAGGGGGAGATTTATCAAACATGGTGTAAAGTGAAACTGGCTCAGTTGCCCTCGGCAACCAATCAGATTCCACCTTTCATTTTCCAAAGAGTCTGTGAGGAATGAAAGGTGGAATCTGATTGGTTGCTAGGGGCAACTGAGCCTGTCTCACTTTACACCATGTTTGATAGATCTCCCCCATAGAGCCAAAACCCTGTGCATACATATTCTTATTACACATATATCATAATGCAATATTTTTATTACTCCTTCATAAGGCTATGTTCACACACCATACTTTTTATTAAAAAAAAAAGAACGGTTGTTATCACAATCATCCTTTTTTACAAAATGTATTGAACAACGACCGCTGTATGGCTACGGCCAATTGAAAAAAACGTTCATGTAATTCATTTCTGGCCGATCTAAATCAACTTTAATGCAATTTTTAATTTAAAATAACGGCCGTGAACGGCTGTTGTTTAATTCTAACCACAGCTAAAAATAATGAACATGTCCATTAATTTCGGTAGCGATATACAACATTATTCACGTGGAATGGACGTTGTTGCTACACTGTGAGAGCATAGCCTAAGAGTGTATGACACTGGTCATCAGGTGTATACGGTAAAAAAAGTTATATACCTCTGCTCCATGCTGTCCTGTTAGTTTGGGTCCACACACACTGAGCATGCACCAATCCCTTCAGCACAATTGGCTCCAGAGATCACATGTTCAATGGGTCACAGATTGTCATGGCAACCATGGGGATGGCTGACTAAAACACTTTGGCCCAGATTTAACAATGCTGCATCAGGCGAATACATAAATAATCGCAAATTTTGACGCAAAGCACTTTCTACGTGCAAAAAACTGTGATTATTTTCAAGTATTTGACCCTAGCGCCACCCTGTTTGCCTAAAGGGTGGTCAGAGGGCGTGGTAAGGTGGGAGGAGGCGTGGCCTCTACCTGCGCCTGATTTATCATGATGTAAGCCAGTTCACTAAAAAAGAAAAATAAATAACAAATTATATATATATATATGGGGTTGGTCCAAACCGAGTTCGGTTCGGGTCCGTACGAACCCGAACTCTCGGAAATGATTCCCGCTTTCTGCCCACTCTGCCATAGGCTGTATCCCAGTTTTCCAGGCGGTCCTCCCGCTGTATCCACCCGCTGCACGGAGCGGGCAGACAGCAGGAATCTGATGCCGAGCGTTCGGCAGTTTCGGACCATCCCTAATATAAATATATATTTTTTTGTTTGTTTGTCATATAGGCAGAGGCAATATGTATTAGAAACCTGTTGAAATCCTGTCTGTCCCGTTTTTCCTTTTCTATCTAGTCCAAGCCACAACTCTGATCTGCAGAATCTGCCAGTGATTTAGTAGGTAGAATCCCCCTGGTAGCTCCCCACAGTAAAGCATACCTGCTATATAAATAATACCCTATAGAATAGATAGATATCCAGTACATAGTCCCTATGGTAGTTGCCCCACCCTGTAAATGATATTCCTCAAGCAGGTAATCCTCCCCATGTTGGTAATTCCCCTAATATTTACCCCCCCTTCCCCCCAGTAGATAGTACCCCCAATTTCAGCACACTCCCATGGGCAATCCACCAGGTATTTAGCCTTTCGGCCCCACCTAAGTAGATAGCATACTCATGTTAGCATCTCATTTCCACCCTCCCCTCTGCATAATATACAGTATAAGGCTATGTTTACATAACCAGTAGCAGATTATAATAGGTCCATTTCGGGCAGTAGCCCGGGGCCCATGGCCACCCAAAAAGGCTTTTACTTTCAGTACAGTACTGTCTCCAGGATGCAGTTCTGCCATGATTTGCAAAAAATTGCTGCTTTTTTACCGCAATTTTGCACAAGTCAAAGCATCATGACATTGTTTATCCCGTACTATGAACACCACGCTAGTGTTGCGATAGTTACAGTGGGGTGGGGGGCCCAGGCTTGGTGAACAGCCTGGGGCCTATGGTAAAGTTAATCCGCCCCTGGACACAACGTATGTTTTCGTAAAAGTACGGCCGTACTTTGTATGATAACATACGTTGCTTTGCCTTCTATAGGATCCCAGCTGGAGTGTATACACATCGTATACACTCCGTCCGGGATCCCTCACGGCGTAGCAAAGAACTGACTTGTCAGTCTTCTGCGGCTGCTATTCTGTGAATAGTGGCTGTAGAAAACCATGTCAGCACACACTATGAAGCGAGCGGCTGCGGCCGCAAGGGAGTTCTGATGCGGGCGTGCACGGGTGTGGTGCAAGGTTCAGCAAGAGATGGCTTACAGTTGTGCAACTCTTCGGATATGTGCACATTACGGAACCCGGGCGGGTCACCGGCCATGGATACCGCAGCATGCCCCCGCTTGTGGCCGCACCTATCTCAGGCCATGCCATATACTTCATTCATTCTTGGGTGGAGGGCGGAATCTGCCTGACCATAGAGTGGTGTCTATAGGACCGGCAGATATGCGCATGGCCGTGAGCAGGGGGGCAAGCTGTGGAATCCATGGTGGGTGAGCCGCCCGGAATCCTCAGTGTGCACATTCTCTTCCATTCTATTCATTTGTTCTAAAATGTTTACACTCATACATCACAGAGAATATAGTCCCGCTAAGCTTGTTGTGCCTCTTGGTTTCATAACGCATATTAATTCTATTTGTTTGCACCACAAAGTGTCTTAGACGTTTCTGTGGGGGGTGCCACCCCCGTACAGGAGCATAACACGTAATGTGACACAGAAGCGGTGCAAACTAAATAAAGCATGTGTTTATATAGCTGTAAGAGGTTGCGTTGAAGCGGAGATAGACTTAGTAAAGGTTTGTTATTCCGATCCGCTATGCAACATCTCCCATCATCTCTGTCCGCCGCCTCTCCTTTCGGTGTTGCTTAGCATCGATGTCCTCATCCTATTAAGTCTGCAGTGAAAGATCTCAACTTTCGCTTCTTATCTAACAAATTGTGACGTGGTGTGTAATTGATTACTCATACTCATCAATAGATAGCTGCACATACAATTTTACAGCTTGTAAAGTCAAGTATTCGAGGGTAGGATATTCAATTACCTTCAAGATGATGACTTTAAGCAGACTGAGCCGAGACAAGATTGAATCATTTGCCTTCACCTGCAAAGTTTTATGCCCTGACTAAAGAAACTCGGAGTCCGCGAAGAGCTTCAATGTCTTGGAGTTAACATTTTCTTATCAGAGGTGTTAAGTATTCCAATTATTCACATCTCCCTAATTCACAGCCCACGCTGTGACCGCCATCACCAGAGCCGAGCTCACGCCGTGACCGCCATCACCATAGCCAGGCCTATGCCATGACCGCCATCACCTGAGCCGAGCCCACGCCGTGACCGCCATCACCAGAGCTGAGCCCGCGGTGTGACCGGCATTACCAGAGCCGAGCCCGCGGTGTGACCGCCATCACTAGAGCCGAGCCCATGTCGTTCCCGCCATCACCAGAGCCGAACCCACGCCGTGACCGCCATCACCAGAGCCGAGCCCACGCTGTGACCGCCATCACCAGAGCCGAGCCCACGCTGTGACCGCCATCACCAGAGTCGAGCCCACGCCGTGACCGCCATCACCCGAGCTAGGCCTATGCCATGACCGCCATCACCAGAGCTGAGCCCACGCCGTGACCGCCATCACCAGAGCCGGGCCCGCGGCGTGACCGCCATTACCAGAGCCGTAACCGCCATCACTAGAGCCGAGCCCATGCCGTTCCCGCCATCACCAGAACCGAGCCCACGCCATGACCGCTATCACCAGAGCCGAGCCCACGCCGTGACCGCCATCACCAGAGCAGAGCCCACGCCGTGACCACCATCACCAGAGCTGAGCCCACGGTGTGACCGCCATCACCAGAGCCGAGCCCATGGCATGACCGCCATCACCTAAGCCGAGCCCACAGCGTGACTGCCATCACTAGAGCCGATCGCACGCTGTGACCACCATCCCCAGAGCCGAGCCCACAGCTTTACCACCATCACTAGAGCCGAGCCCACGCCGTTCCCGCCATCACCAGAGCCGAGCCCACCATCCAAGCCCTGAACCACTTGGCAATCTCCGTATTGGATCCCACCGGCTCTAAATACATCTCCGTTATAAATACAGCCTGGGTCTGCACGTGACCCATGGCTCTATTAATTCCTATGGAGCAACGAACACAGCCGAGTATACCGGAAGAGTGATGTACTCGGCCCTACATGGGAATGAGTAGAGTTGCGGGTCACCTACCGACCCGGGACTCCATTCATAACAGAGCCGGCGGGGTCTGGTACGGAGATCGCCGGGGGGTTCAGGGGTCGGACCCCCCTATGATCTCCTACTTTTCCCCTATGCCGTGGATAGGGGAAAAGTTCATTTTTCACAGAATACCCTTTCAACAAGCTTTTTGTAACCAGAACACCTGAGCAGCACAAGGTACTTGATTGAGCATTAAAGGGGTTATCCAGTGCTGCAAAAACATGGCCACTTTTCCTTTCTTGTCTCCAGTTCAGGTGTGGTTTGCAATTAAGCTCCATTTTCTTCAATGGAACTGAATTTGAAACCCCACGCAATCTGGAGACAAAAGCAGGGGGAAAGTGCCCATATTTTTGTAGCGCTGGATAGTCCCTTTAAGCTTGGGTGAGCGCCACCATTCATTTAGCCCATTGTCTTTCAAAGAGCACATGAAACCTGTTGTTTAACCCAGTGCTTCTCAATTCCAGTCCTCAGGCCTCACCAACAGGTCATGTTTTGAGGCTATCCCATACAAGGATCACTTGTGATAATAACTGATGCACTGAGTATAATTAAATCACCTGTAAAATACTAAGGAAATCCTCAAATCCTGACCTGTTGGTGAGGCCTAAGGACTGGAATTGAGAAGCACTGGTATAAAGCATTGGTTGATATTAAAAGACGTGGGGACGAACCCCTACAAAGTTCCTACAGACTCAATTCCAAACATTTAAAGGGGGCGTCTTCATTGGGAAACCAGTTATTGACTAACAAAAACAATGCCCCACCAGTCAACTGGTTATGTCTGGTATTACAGCTCAGCCTCATGCTGCGTTTACACGGAACGATAAATCGCCCGATCATACGATTAACGATTTCGAAGTAACATTTTTTTTTTATTATAACGATCAGCGTTGAGACGGAACAATATATCGTACGGAAGATTTGTTTTGCGATCGCTTAAGCTCGTACATAGGTAAAATCGGTGAACGACTGTTTACACAGAACGATCTGCGAATTTTTTGCGAACGGCGATTTAAGAACATGTTCAAAGATCAAAATGAACGATTTCTCGCTCGTCGCTTGATCGCTCGCTGCGTTTACACGTACGATTATCGTTAGAATACGATCGTTATCGTGCAAATTCGATCGATAATCGTTATGTGTAAACGCAGCATCATTCACTTTGATGGAGTTAAATTGACAAATTAGAAGTGTCATTGTTTCTGGAAGAGAACAGTCATATTTTTATAATTCTGGTCAACCCCTTTAAGCATTTTCATTGTGTTTTTTTAAGATGGGAAAAAAGATGTTTTTCCAAACATATAGCGCCACTCCTGCCTACAGGTTCTGTGTGGTATGGCAGCCAAGCCTTAATTCACTGCAATACCAGACTCATCCTGCGGACAGATGTGGCGCTGTTTTTGGACTAAAAAAATGCAATCTTGTACAATCCCTTTTAAATTTGCTATTTTCTGTAACGGAGGGATGATAGTTAATTCCGATCGGCGTCCAAGTCTCGGCGGTAATGTTTGCGGAGTTGAATGCACTCTGTTATTTGCAGTGCAAGGTTTTGGGATTTCGCTCGGCGGAATGACATTTAGCATAATTTACATTGAATAGACTGGTCGGGGGATTGTTTGAGACTATTTTTCGGAGCCAATTGGAAGCAATGAAAATGCCTCTCCGGGTCCAAATCGACTCTGCCAGTCATCATTTTCTGCTTTAATCATGATTGCTTAGCAACCCTGATTGAAATAGCCCAGTGAATGATGAGGGGAAGATCCGCCGCAAAATGCCAACATATCTCACCATATCTCCAAAGTGTTTGTCAGTAAATGAATGCCTAAATCCCGAATCTGCTCAGCGGCGCAATTTACAGAGGGGTGATGGCCGCCAGATCATCAGAAGATTGAAAACAGGAGAACGCCATGTTCTGACCCGCACGAGATGAAGCCGCAACATGTAACCAGCACCATGTAACCTGGCAACAGTCATCTATATACAGTAGACAACAAATATAGTCATATAATACAGCTAGCTATGCTGCAGTACTAGAAAAGGGGCTGTACAAATCCTGTGTGCATCCTAGAATCCGGAAAAGCTGGGTGACAGCAACCTCTGTACCTTCCATATTGCTTGCCACCTAGACAAATGAGATTATCAGATATCATTAAAAAAAAACTATCCAGGATTAGAAAAAAGCAAAAACAGCGCCTCCCCTGACTTCAGGTTGTGTGTGGTATTGCTAATCAGCTCCATTCACTTTAATGGGAACTGAGCTGCAAAACCAACAAAACCATGGTGCTGTTTCTAAAAGAGAGCAGTCATGTTTTTGGCCTGTACGCAAGCGAAAAGAACTAAAAAAAAAATAAATCAGCAGATGTTATTTTAATAGTGTGCTGCAATTAAGTCGATAGAAAATTGGCTGTTAGTTCACACAGGCTGTAAAAAAGCAGCTATTAGTTCAATGACTGTAAAATTAAAGGGGTATTCCGCTCAAACGTAAGTTTTCATATGACTAACAATTCCTTCCATACTTGTTATTATCTATTCAGTCTCCTTCCCATAATCCTTAGCTGCTGCTTTCTGCTGAAGACAAAAAAAACTGTGTGTGAGCTTTTCTCTCTGTCTCCCCCTCCCTTCCGAGACAACTGATATAAACAAGTCCCTATCTGCAGCTTTGTAGCAACTTTGTAATGCCGGGAAGGATAATCACATTGAACTTGACCTCAGATTAACCCTCCCAGCATTACAAAGTTGCAGATAGGGACTTGTTTACATCATTTGTCTCGGAAGGGAGGGGGAGGAGGAGGGAGAGACAGAGAGAAAAGCTTACACACAGAAGGGGGGGGGGGGAGATGGAGAGAAAAGCTCACACACAATTTTTTTGTGTCCAGCAGAAAAAGCAGCAGCTCAGAACTGGGGAAAGGAAATTGAATAGATATGAAGTGAATTGTTAGTCTCACCATGGGCAGCAACATTTGAAAAGTTATGAGTTTGAGTGGTTAATTATGGTGGTGTTTATTTTCAGTCAATTTTAGGCCAAAAATAAAAAGCACCTATAATGGCCAATTTTGTAATGGTTGTACAAAAAAAAAAAGCAGTGGTGAACATGGCCTAAGACATCTTGTAGATGGATGTTTTGTTTTTTCTGAATACCAGTGTTCTCTAACCTGTGGCTTTCTAGCTGCCATAGTTTCCAGTCCAACCACTGAAGAACTACAGGTTGGGAAATGCTGGTAAAAAGAAAAAAACACATAGGGGGAGATTAACCAAAGGGTGTAAAATTTAGACTGGTGCAAACTGGCCACAGCAACCAATCACAGCTCAGCTACCTTCTGGTGAAAGAAAAGAGGAGCTGTGATTGGTTGTTGTCGCCAGTTTGCACTATAGTGCAATAAACACAATGCAACAAGCTAAAGCTTACTGGTATTAAAAAATAATAATAATAAAAAACATGATGCAACCTATCTGAAGGCTGTCCAGGTATGATGGGAGTTGTATTTCTCCTACAGATGGTGGGTTACGGGTTGGAAAAACTGGTATAGGGCATAAATCATGATCAGGCTCAGTCAAATGCTATAAGACAGGGGTCCTCAACTGGCGGACCGCGGAGGCCAGCTGTCTGGACCCCTGCTGCAGCTCAGTATAGCTGTATACTGAGCTGTGCTCTGCACAGTAACTATGAGCGCTTGTAACAGCAGCACTGACAGGGAGGGAGCCATTGGCTCCCTCCCTGTCAGTCACTCTTGTGGCTACAGAGGTCACAAGGGGCCGCTCTCTGCCTCTGGTTTTCGCGCTTGAGTGGCGTCACTGGAGCGCCAATGCCAGAACAAGGGGAGAGCGGCCTCTTTTGACCGCTGCAGTACGGCCAAGTATAAGTGTGTATAAGTGTTTGTTTTTTATGTTATACTATATGGGAGGGGGATCGCAGAGAAGGGCTATATACTACTGCAGGGGAGCTCACAGGGGGGCTATATACTACTGGGGGGGCCGCACAGGGCGTTGTATATACTACTGGGGAAGGGGCTATATAATACTGGGGGGGGAGCATACAGGGGGGCTATATACTACTGGGGGAGTGCACGGAGGGCTATATAAGGGCTAATGAGAGAGAAAAAAATTGCAGTTTTCCCATTAATAAGCATCAATTCTGTTTGTTTTTTGTGGAAAGTGACTTGGCACTGGGGTATGGATTTTATGGTAAACGATAATGTGTACAATATTAAGGTTTGATAAGGATGCTCTATTTTGTATATGTGTATGGTGAAACCGTTATACGGGTTAGGATCTACCCTTGTGCGAAATGTAATTATATATATATTGGCAGGGATTCGGGTTGTGCCGGTCCCTGCTTTGTATGTAAAATCTGTTTTTTTTTCTTATTATTGAAAAAAAACTTTAATAAAGACTGATTAAAATAAAAAAAAAAAATAGTTCAACAACGTTAGTGAAAAGTAACAAAACATGTTTCCTACTGATGTTCAGCTCGGACCTTCACCTGACAATATACCCAGGTAAGTGGACCCTCACTAAAAGTTGTTGAGTACCCCTGCTATAAGAGCATGATGAGAACTGCAATTCCGCAGAAGCTGGAGAGTTCCAGCTAGAGGAACATTAACATAGAGTATAATAAATAAAGGACGGCAGAGCATGATTGAAGTTGTAGTTTTGCACCAATTGAAGAGCCACAACAGAGCCAACAATAGTTGGGCAGTAGAGAATAAAACCCAATGAAAAGCATTAGAGATGAGTGAACCAGAGCGTGAAGTATTTGATAACTGGTGGCTGAAGAAGTTAGGTGCAGCCCTAAGGCCGCATTCACATGCTCCGTGTTCTGCTTGGAACACTGACCTGAAATGCCTGTAACATACTTCTCCCCCGCCCTGGCAGCATTTGTGATAAGATGCTGGGAGCAGGGGAACTGTATTCATACGCTGCCCGGGCGGGGAGAAAGTCTGTTACATGCATTTTACGTCCGTGTTCTGTGCAGAACACAGAACGTGTGAATGCGGCCTAAGGCTGCCTGGAAAACATGGATACAGCCATAGGCCATAGGTTGTATCATTGTTTTCCAGGACTTCCTAGGGCTTCATCCAACTTCTCCAGCCACTAATCAAATGACGTAACCAAATGACGCACAATCAGGTCCGGACATGTAACCATGTTCTGGATTTACAAGGCTATTCAACCCTGTATACACATTGATAGTGCCTTGTGCCTTAGCCAATGTTATCCCAAAAGTTATCAGACATTATCACCGTATTTATTAGTTATTATCATCGTTAATATAATTAAAGTCGGAGAGGTTAGGATAAGAGTGAAGGGGTCACCGTGATGAAGAGTGCGCAGCCCATGTGACTTGTCCACCCCGTGCCGTTCCCTGGCAGCCAGCACCAACACCTGGAGTCATACGTGATACAAGTGGCCCCGGCCCCGGTGATGATAATGAGATAAGGGTTGTAAAGAGGGAAGACTCTGAATATTCATAGAGAACACGTATCTGACAGCAATGCAATTTAATCATTAAACTTATACATTATTCATCCTGGTAAATTGAATAATCTCTACAGAAAAAAAAATTCTCATTCAATTAACATGCACTTTGCAATTAGCAGAATTTTTCTCGCAGTCGTCGCTGATCTCGGCTTTTGCCAGTAAACAATGATTTATTTCACTTTTACTATCTAGAGAAAAGGAGTGTATGGTAGGATGGGCGACAGGATCCATACTAGTTAAACGAGGGGATGGACTTCAACAAGTTCTATTAGGATTACTTAAAGGGGTAGTCCACCAAAAAATGTTTTCTTTCAAATCAACTGGTGCCATAAAGTGCCAGAGATTTGTAATTCACTTGTATTAAAAAATCTTAAGTCTTCCAGTACTTATTAGCTGCTGTGTGTCCAGCAGGAAGTGGTGTTTTCTTTCCTGTCTGACCCCGTGCTCTCTGTTGCCTCCTCTGTCCATGTCAGGAACTGTCCAAAGCAGGAGCGAATCCCCATAGAAAACCTCTCCTGCTCTCCAGACTGGAAATAATACAACTTCCTGTTGGGCATACAGCAGCTGATAAGTACTGGAAGGCTTGAGATTTTTTAATAGAAGTAAATTACAAATCTCTGGCACTTCATGGTAGCAGTTGATATGAAAGAAAAAAATTTTTGGTGGACTACCCCTTTAAGGCTCGAGGATGGGTATGGTTAGGTCTTGAAGTTGATGTTGGGAAAGTAAAACGATCGCAAAACGAATTTTCCGTATGATATATCGTACCGTCTAAACGCTGATCGTTATGAAAAAAAAAAACGTTACTCCAACATCGTTAATCGTACGATCGGGCCAATTATCAATTCGTATAAATGCAGCATAATAACTCTATCTGATCCCAGTAAAAGAAGGAATGATTGATGAGGATAATGGAATTACACTGAATGATTAGTGAACGAATACGGAATTATAGGGAATGATTAGCGAACAATTAAAAATAATTTTAGGGTCAGATTTAAAGCGACTCCGTACCCACAATCTGACTCCCCAAACCACTTGTACCTTCGGATAGCTGCTTTTAATCAAAGATCTGTCCTGCGTTCCGTTCGGCAGGGGATGCAGTTATTGTCCTAAAAAACAACTTTTAATCCTGCAGCGCTGTGTCTAACGGCCGGGGCTTACATTTGTATATGCATTAGGCTGGTACACCCTCTCTGTCCTTCCTCCCCACCCTCCTCATCATTAAGAATGCTCCAGGCAGATTGCTTCCTATTCCCCACCTGTGTATATAATGAACATGGGCTGGATTGTTAATACACCTGTGCAAAGCTCAAACAGCAGTAAATGTTCCTGGATCATTCTTAATGATGAGGAGGGTGGGGAGGAAGGATGGAGAGGTGGTGCCAGCCTAATGCATATACAAATGTAAGCCCCGTCCGGTAGACACAGCGCTGCAGGATTAAAAGTAGTTTTTTATGACAATAACTGCATCACCTGCCAAACGGACCCCAGGACAGATCTTGGATTAAAAGCAGCTATCTGAAGGTTTGGGGGGGGGGGGGGGGGGGGGACAGATCGTGGGTACAGAGTCGCTTTAAATCAATCATCAACGACACACCATCGAAAAAATCATTTGTGTGTTGTTGATCATAGATTTAGATCTGACCCTAAAATTATCAATAATCGTTTGATAATCATTCCCTATAATTCCGCATTCGTTCACTAATCATTCAGTGTAAGGGTCCATTTACAAAGAAAGATTATCTGACAGATTATCTGCCAAAGATTTGAAGCCAAGGCCAGGAATGGATTTGAGAAGAGGAGAAATCTCGGGCTTTTCTTTATGACATGATCTCTGTTTATAGTCTGTTTCTGGCTTTGGCTTTAAATCTTTGGCAGATAATCTGTCAGATAATCTTTCTGTGTAAATGGACCCTCATTCCACATCGTTGATTCTTTTGCTGGGATCAGATGGAGTAACCGATCGTAACTATCGACTATGATTGTAACGACTATGGTTCTGTGTAATATGGTAAAAATTCAGGTCAACTATAAACAATCTTGACTGCGATCGTTTATTGGTAGTAGTTAATCGTTAAAAATCTCTTTGCTTAATAGAACTCTTAAAGCCCTATTACACGTAGCGATTATCATTTAAAAATCTGCTATAACGACCGAAAATTAACCATTATCAGCCTGTGTAATAACACCCAGCTTTCAAATGACAAAGGAAAAACCGTTAATCGTTGTCTTTCAACATGTTGAAAAATAATTGTTGGTAGTGCGCCGATCGTTCGCAATTCTGTTAGGGTCTTATTAGATGAAGCAATTTTTAATGATTAATGACTAGCGATAAACAATTGTAAACGAGATTGTTTATTGTTAATGTGGTGTCCCACCACAGTGGTTCTTTTTCTTTTCTTTTTGTGTTTCAAGGACAAGGACAGAAGAACAAGAGCAAAGTTGCTAGAAGCCTATGAACTCTAATCTCGCAGTGTGGGTGTAAGCAGGGAACCCTTAGCATTCCGCTCATCCCAGTTAACAAGGTCTGGGGCTTGTGTCACCCACTAGGACGGGTCCCCCAACACTGGTAGGGCAAAAGGTGGTGCGAAAACCAAAGAGTCAAAACATAGGAACAAGTATTCTCTCTGTCTCTCAGGTATTCTTCTATTTCTACCTCCAACCTCCCGGCAGAGCACAGTACTACTTGGGTTGGGACTCTCACAGCATCCTCCTCTCTGCTCTTCTGATTCTTCTTTGTACCTCTCAGCACGCAACCCTCTATACTTTCACTACAGATCTGGATCCTAAACTTTCAAGTGTTTTCTCAAATGAAACGTATTATATCAATGCAAAGCTGTATGAGTAAACCAGATTTTATTTATGATAAAGAGACTCTGTGATGTCCCGTTAAGCACCAACACAGCACTCCCACATACCTTGGGTCATCTCCCCTTTCTGTGGGTGGAAGTGCCAATAGTCCAGGGGGGTCCCTATTTCACTCCGGACCACCGTAACAACAGCCCAAGGGACCCCGCAACAGCCCAGCAGGTCACTGTCCACAGGGGAACAAGGTGCAACCAGCCCTTTAAACTAAAAGCAGGTGTGCCACCATACCTGTGTGCCCAACTGGCACTGGCGTCACGACACAACCTCACTGGGCCCGACCATATCTCGGCCAACTAGCATAGAACTGGCGTCACGCTTTACCATCTGACAAGTGACTGGCCGTGTCGCCTCCTCACCGGTGGTGTACCACAACCAGCACCAGCGCACCGCCACATTAACCTGAAATCGTTCACCATATTACACAAAGCGATAGTCGTTACTTATGATCTTTACTACAATCGTTATTATGATCATTTACTCCATTCTGATCCCAGCAAAAGAATGAACAATGTGCAATTACACTGAACGATTAGTGAACAAATGCTGGACTACAGGGAACGAATGTGGAATTACAGCGAACGATTAACAGTGATTTGGGGTCAAGATCTAAATCAACGACTAACGACACCCAAACAATTTTTCGATCGTTGCCTGCAATTACACAGGACTTTTATTGTATAAATTTGAACGATAAAACGATTTTTCGCACGATAATCGTGCCGTGTAATAGGGCCCATAGTCTAAAAAGTTGCTCGCAGATAAAACATGCTGTGTGGGTTCGGTTAACGACCATAAAAATGATCGTTTATATCAATTAGTTTGCTACTAAATCGCTAGTGATCAATCGCCATAGCGGATCTTCTACACGAATATCGCTTTGTGTAATAGAGCCTTTAGATGTGTCTCATCCCGATCCCCCATCTTATGCCCATTGCCGATCCCTATTAGTGGCCGTTTTTACCAGGTTGGCTCGGCTCAGGTGAATTGTCCGTCACGATATTCGAGAGTATGAGAAGTGTTTGCGCTGTGTGCATTGACTTCTGAATCACAGCCTGGAGAGCGGGTCATGAGCTCATAAATAAAAGTGAACTCTCTTTTCTTATCACAAGAAGGTCCGCAGGGAGCGAGGAGCAGCAGATAAAAGCATTTACTCTCCGCTTTCATTGTGTTTTTATCGCTACAAAGGAAAACCTGACAATCATACAAAATGGAATATAGATCACATCGGCGCATCATTAAAATGTCGCTCTGGATGCGCGGCCGCGGCTAAATCTTGTCTTTGTTTCAGGTTGTATTTCTACTGGGGGATGAACAAGAAACAAATAGGCTGAAATTCCTAGAGAAAAGCGAGGCCAGGCTGCGCATGCAGAGAGACGTCTATGAGGAATAGCTGCAGATAATATTCCCTCTGACACTACAACTCTGCTCTCACATCCCTTCATAGGCTTGGCCGCCATCGCTTACATCATGATGAACTCCAAGGACTCCAGTCACATTTAGGATTCTACTGCTTATGTTTACTGTTTATTCGCTGTCTGTACACAGCGTGTTCTGTAATGGTGCAAACCTACATTTCTAACAGTAATGTCACTGCTTATCACTAGTGATGGATAGGTTGTATTCTCAGTGATGTCACTGCTTATCACTAGTGATGGATAGGCTGTATTCTCAGTGATGTCACCTCTGATCTCTAGTGATGGATAGGCTGTATTCTCAGTGATGTCACTGCTCATCTCTAGTGATGAATATGCTGTATTGTCAGTGATGTCACTGCTGATCTCTAGTGATGGATAGGCTGTATTCTCAGTGATGTCACCTCTGATCTCTAGTGATGGATAGGCTGTATTCTCAGTGATGTCACTGCTGATCTCTAGTGATGGATAGGCTGTATTCTCAGTGATGTCACTGCTGATCTCTAGTGATGGATAGGCTGTATTCTCAGTGATGTCACTGCTGATCACTAGTGATGGATAGGCTGTATGCTCAGTGATGTCACTGCTAGTGATGGATAGGCTGTATTCTCAGTGATGTCACTGCTGATCTCTAGTGATGAATATGCTGTATTGTCAGTGATGTCACTGCTGATCTCTAGTGATGGATAGGCTGTATTCTCAGTGATGTCACTGCTGATCTCTAGTGATGAATATGCTGTATTGTCAGTGATGTCACTGCTGATCTCTAGTGATGGATAGGCTGTATTCTCAGTGATGTCACTGCTTATCACTAGTGATGGATAGGCTGTATTCTCAGTGATGTCACTGCTTATCTCTAGTGATGGATAGGCTGTATTCTCAGTGATGTCACTGCTGATCTCTAGTGATGAATATGCTGTATTGTCAGTGATGTCACTGCTGATCTCTAGTGATGGATAGGCTGTATTCTCAGTGATGTTACTGATCTCTAGTGATGGATAGGCTTGATCCTCAGTGATGTCATTGCTGATCTCTAGTGATGGATAGGCTGTATTCTCAGTGATGTCACTGCTTATCACTAGTGATGGATAGGCTGTATTCTCAGTGATGTCACCTCTGATCTCTAGTGATGGATAGGCTGTATTCTCAGTGATGTCACTGCTGATCTCTAGTGATGGATAGGCTGTATTCTCAGTGATGTCACTGCTGATCTCTAGTGATGGATAGGCTGTATTCTCAGTGATGTCACCTCTGATCTCTAGTGATGGATATGCTGTATTCTCAGTGATGTCACTGCTTATTACTAGTGATGGATAGGCTGTATTCTCAGTGATGTCACTGCTGATCTCTAGTGATGGATAGGCTGTATTCTCAGTGATGTCACTGCTTATCACTAGTGATGGATAGGCTGTATTCTCAGTGATGTCACTGCTGATCTCTAGTGATGGATAGGCTGTATTCTCAGTGATGTCACTGATCTCTAGTGATGGATAGGCTGTATTCTCAGTGATGTCACCGCTGATCTCTAGTGATGGATAGGCTGTATACTCAGTGATGTCACCGCTAGTGATGGATAGGCTGTATTCTTAGAGATGTCACTGCTGATCTCTAGTGATGGATAGGCTGTATTCTCAGTGATGTCACCTCTGATCTCTAGTGATGGATAGGCTGTATTCTCAGTGATGTCACTGATCTCTAGTGATGGATAGGCTGTATTCTCAGTGATGTCACTGCTTATCACTAGTGATGGATAGGCTGTATTCTCAGTGATGTCACTGCTGATCTCTAGTGATGGATAGGCTGTATTCTCAGTGATGTCACTGCTGATCTCTAGTGATGAATATGCTGTATTGTCAGTGATGTCACTGCTGATCTCTAGTGATGGATAGGCTGTATTCTCAGTGATGTCACTGCTGATCTCTAGTGATGGATAGGCTGTATTCTCAGTGATGTCACTGCTTATCACTAGTGATGGATAGGCTGTATTCTCAGTGATGTCATCGCTGATCTCTAGTGATGGATAGGCTTTAATCTCAGTGATGTCACCGCTGATCTCTAGTGATGGATAGGCTGTATACTCAGTGATGTCACCGCTAGTGATGGATAGGCTGTATTCTTAGAGATGTCACTGCTGATCTCTAGTGATGGATAGGCTGTATTCTCAGTGATGTCACTGATCTCTAGTGATGGATAGGTTGTATACTCAGTGATATCACCGCTGATCACTAGTGATGGATAGGCTGTATTCTCAGTGATGTCACTGATCTCTAGTGATGGATAGGCTGTATTCTCAGTGATGTCACCGCTGATGTCTAGTGATGGATAGGCTGTATTCTCAGTGATGTCCCTACTGATCTCTAGTGATGGATAGGCTGTATTCTCAGTGATGTCACTGATCTCTAGTGATGCATAGGCTGCATACTCAGTGATGTCACCGCTGATCACTAGTGATGGATAGGCTGTATTCTCAGTGATGTCACTGCTGATCTCTAGTGATGGATAGGCTGTATTCTCAGTGATGTCACCGCTGATCATTAGTGATGAATAGGCTGTAAAGGTAAAGGTATGGCTGCTGCCGCTTTGTGGTGTAGATGTCATACCCTCTTTAACAACCCCGATCAATCACTTTGCACAATTGTTTTCACGCTCATAGACATTGGGTTGTTCCGGTTTGCAGTAACCCTGTGTTAGCATTACTGATGCCACAAATAAAAGTCATCTTTTTCAATTTTTCAGACCCATCAAAATATTGTTTCCAGGAATCATACAATGCACTATGTGTCATTAAACCCGTAATGGAAATGTTGCCTATTTTATTGCCTTATTTTAAAGATTTTCCGTAAAACAACTTTTTTAGGCGGCTATAGAACTGGAAATCTGTGTAATAAATCAGTAGCCAGTAATGTAAATGGCAAGTCATCCGTGAACAATTTTCCTGAAGGAAATACATTAAGCGGCAGTATCATGGTGCACTTATGAGCCGCGCACGGTCACGGAACAGATAAATCAATAGGATTTGGATATTACACATTTTCTCCGGCAGAAACTTGAAGCTCTCGACTTAAGAAGAACTTTTAATGAGTTGTGTCCTATTTACTCCTGTATAGATTTCTTTAATATGGCAACATATAGACGCCATGCTGGTGGACGAGCGAAAGTAGGGGACCGTCTTGGGGACCTTGTTCAGGTAAATGTTTACTCTGCCGGGATCAGAGAGAGTGTGACTGAGTGAACTGTAGTGAAGAATCCTTAGGTGAAACAGTAGTTAGAAGACTGCCTTTTTCCAAACCAGTTCACAGACTACCAGGTTTGGTAGTGCAAGTCCCAAGCTTGAATGACTGGACAAAGCTAACTTCTTGAGACTTCCTAAGATAGTTGAGCGTGATCAGTAGGATACGTCAGCTTAGGCTCTTTGTCCTTCTGGGGATCAATCCCTTGACCTTTGTGGACTATCCTGACTTTGAAGAAGGATAGGATCAGGTGTAGACAAGGTTGACTCAGGTGACAATTACCCCACCTTTAGTATTAACAGTGTGTGGTGTGGGCTCGACTGGTCACTTGCTAGATGGTACTGTGTGACGCCCCTTCTATGGTGGTTGGTCGGAGTATAGCTCAGCCAGGGGATATACTGTCATGACACCAGTGCCAGAATGGCACACAGGTATGGCGTGCGCTTCCTCTTCCCATGTGACAACTTCCTACAGGAGATGTAATGTCCCTTGTGAGTGATGGAGAAGAAAGTGTAAAGAGAAAGAAGGATAGAGATAGAGATACAACAAACAATAACCCCTTGTTCACTACAGCTGTGCAATACATAAGTGCATATACAGATAACAGCAACATTTTGTGGTAAAACTTAGGTACTACTTCATTACCACGTTTACTTGAAGTACAGACTTTTGCGAGGGGTATAAAAACTAAAAACACCCGTGGTGGGACACCACAAGTGCATCTTGAGCTCAAAGTCTCTCATAAAAGAAATCTGTGACAATTGTTCCTGACAAAGGCTCTGGCCCTGGGCCAGGCCCAGGAACATACTGCAGCAGGAACTCTTTGTGATGCTTTCTCCACCACACCAGACCAAAGACAAGAGACCTCCCATAAGGAATTAACTAGCCTTAAATAGGGGTGACTGGGTCTAACCTCCTATTGATTGGAACAGTGGAAGAGAAAAGAGAGGAAACAAGTGTAGTTGGTCGGCATGTGTGTGAAGAACCTGCACCAGTGGTTGGCTGAACAGTGAACAGTAGAAAACAAAAACAGCACCCATCATCCCAGAGTGTGACACCTGACAGAGTTACCTTTTACCAGGTGGCATAAGACTTAGTGCACACCTGTTCTGTGATACTACATCTATCTATCTATCTATCTATCTATCTATCTATCTATCTATCTATCTATCTATCTATCTATCTATCCATCCGTCCAGTGTCAGACTGGGGTACCTTGGGCCCACCAGGGAATTTGATTCTATGTCGCCCTTGAGCTGATAAACAGGGAGGACCACTTGCTGCTCAGGGGCCCACCAAGGGGTAGGGCCCACCGGGGAATTTCCCAGCTCACCTGTGGGCCAGTCCCAGCCTATATCCATCTTAAATCTATCTATCTATCTATCTATCTATCTATCTATCTATCTATCTATCTATCTATCTATCTATCCATCCGTGTATCTATATCATATCCACTTTATGTCAACATCATTTAGCAGAAGTTCACATAATAATTAGGAAGCCATGGGCCTGTTTTGGTTTTTCTTGGCGGTGGCGGCAGGCAGTACGTGCGTTCTTGTTGCCTAGTAACTACATCTCATTTTTTCCCTAGCTCAGTAGCAGCCCTGTATCTGTGTTCTCACAAGAACCTGAGCTCTAAGTCACAGAACGATACCCGGGGCCTGGACAGATTTATTGTATTAGTGCAGTAATGAATATCCCACATTAATATGGCAGGGAGTTACCTGATGCAGTGTGCTGTCTAACTGTAACCTGTACTACCCTTGAACCACAACTCCCAACATCCTCTGCGTCACTCACAGAATGAACCTGAAAGTTTAGAGTGCAGTTACTACCCATGACCCTGCACCACAGACTAGACTCCCCCGGAGCCCTAAGAAATGGGAGACAGGACTTTTGGAAGGGGACGACCTATAGCTATAGCTAAGCTATAACATTTTTACTCTTTACTCTCCATATGATTATCTTTTTGCAAATGTAAAAACGATTATTGTAAATCTTATCTGTTTATTTATGGTGCCAGATAAGCAATGACAATATCAGTTTTATTTTAATTTAATTTGTTTCAATTAGGCATTAACCCTATAAACCCAAGGGAAGAGTAATCCTTCAGCCATGGTCCCCCTAGAGGTTTCCTCCACTGTACTTTTTTTTCCTCTTCTGAGGGCTGGAGATGTCGAAGATTTGCTTTGTTTATCAGAATTGCCAGATTTGTGTGCCTAGACTTAAAGATTTACATTATATCTTTACGTCATTGAATTAAAAATGTGTAAATAGATGAAAAATAATGTCTTCCAGGGGCAGACACGGAGGGTAAGCACAGGAGTGAGGATTTTCGGTACGGTCATTGGTGCCCTTAAAGTGACACTGTCGTGAATTTTTTAAAGAAACGTTGGAATTGGGTTTATTAGCCGAAAAATGCATTTTTATCATGAAAAAGCAGTTTTCATTGTTCTCCTATGGAGAGAGGTAAATAAAAGACCAAAACAGGACAACAAAGAGTTAATCTACAAATACCTCACCCTTTATCTCCTCTGACAGTCACCACTGACCTCTCTTACCTCTGATTACAGTTGTCACCCAGCTCCAGGCCTGTAATCCTGTTATCTGCTTTCTGCTGTCGGCTAACTCCCTCCTTCCCCCTCCCCTCTCCCTAGAACAGACTATGTACGTCTGATGCAACATGTCACAATTTCCTGATTTTTTGCAATGAATGGAAAAGAGGAGGGGGGGGGGACCTGGGAAAAAGCTTTTTAAATGCAGATAATGGCATATTTGGCTAATAAACCCAATTACAAAGTTTCTTAACATCGCCTGGACTATTGATTTCTGGAAAAAAAAAATAATACGACAGTGACTCTCTAAAGTAGACTGGCTCTGCTAGAATGGCAGCCAGAGCGTGCCGCTCCCTTTATGGCTGTCTGGCCGGATGCTGTATGTCAGACAGCTGGGGATCTTATAGTATTCGTGAATCCCACTGGCCCTGCACTTAACCCGACTACTGTGACTGTTTTAGTCCAACGATTCAGAAAAAAAAAAAATTATGGCCATCTTATCACCAAAATGTATGTTTTGTGCATTTATTTAACAGTCTGTGTTTATTGTGGTTGGAGTTATTTCGAGGGGAAGTAAGGATCCATCCCATATCCAAATTCCCATATCTAGATTTCTGAGATTATGACTTGAAATTAGACAATATATTGGATATAGTATTAGTCAATGCATCATACCAAGTTTATTTTGCCTGTGATTAGTCTATTACATGATCACCCCCAGATAGGAACTGACCTCCCGATATACAATCCCAGCATCCCTTATTATATAATCATTAATCCCTGTACATTGAGCTCTGATTTATAGAGGAATATCCCCGTTGTCAGTAATCGGTCAGTGACTCATGTATCGCCTTTGAATTCACATTAGGACTCAGCGGGTCATTTTTCGCCACATCTGCTGCTTGCCATGCTTTTATTATACAGTTATTACATTTCACTCTGACAAGCATTAGGAAGCCGAGCCGACCATCTACCTGCTCCAGGTCACCGGTAATGAGCAACTAAGATACCGTGTACAGCAACTGCGGAGGAACAAAGACATCGATATCCAGTCATTTCTATTCGACTTTACCTCATACAGCACCGACCTTCTCCAGAAGGGAGACCACTACTATGAGTATCTATTATAGTAGTTACATTCCTGTACATACAGTTGTGCTCAAAAGTTTACATACCGCAGCAAAATTGTCCTTTTTTCAGAAACTATAACACAAATTTTTTTTTTTTCCTACTCCTGGTTAGTGGTCGGGTAAAACCATTTATTGTCAAACAACTGTTTGTTCTCTTTTTAAATCATAATGACAACCAAAAACATCCAAATGATTCTGATCAAAGTTTACATACCCTAGTTCTTAATAACGTGTACTGCCCCCTCTAACATTTTTGTCTTTTGTGGTATTTTCTCAGATGGTAAAGCTGCCCATTCTTCTTGGCAAAAAGCCTCCAGTTCCTGTAAATTTCTGGGCTGTCTTGCATGACCTGCGCGCTTGGGATCTCCCCAGAGCGGCTCTATGACGCTGAGATCAGTAGACTGAGATGGCCACTCCAGAACCTTCACTTTGTTCTGCTGTAGCCAATGACAGGTTGACTTGGCCTTGTGTTTTGGATCATAGTCATGCTGGAACGTCCAAGTACATCCCATGCACAGCCAAGTTTCCTGCCCCTTTGTAGCTCACACATTGCCATAACATCAGCAACATCTGTACCTTACAGTAGGAATGGTGTTCCTTTCCAAATGTAACGTTTGTAATTGTGGCCAAAAAGTTCGGTTTTGGTCTCATCACTCCAAATGACCTTGTTTCAAACGTTTTGAGGCTTGTCTGCCTTGTGCTGTTTGGCATATTGTAGGCAAGAACCTTTGTGTTACTTGCACAGTAATGGCTTTCTTCTGGAGACTCGACCATGCAGCTCTTTTACTTCAAGTGCCTCCTTATGTGCATCTTGAAATAGCCAAACCGCTAGTTTTCAGAGAGTCCTGTATTTCAGCTGATGTTATTATAGTAGTTATATTCTTGTGTATAGGGAGCAGTAGCAGGTCTCACTCCTCCTGGCGAGACCCACATGACCGCAATTGGCAGGAGACACCTGAGTGCACATGGTTTTAATCCCTCCTGTCTTTTCCCATTCTGTCTGCAGCAGCTATGGTGAGCGCAATACCTCATCCAGACTTGTGCTGTTTGGGGGCGACCTTCTCTGCCGGCGGTGCTGGCTGGGTTCTGGTGTGGTGTTTTTGGGTGTGGTCCTGTGGCATGGGGGTCGCAGGGCCGTCCCATGGCCGCCAATCCCTGGCTATGCGCGCCTGCGGGGTCGGTAGCCACTGACTGGCACGGTGTGGACTTAGTGTAGGGACCCATGTGTATCAGATACCTGCACGATGGTACATGGGGCAGTATGGCTTGATCAATTCATACACAAAATTCTGATGTGTTTTTTATTTAGCCTAGGGGCACCAGTATCAGTCATAGGTGTAAGGTGCAGCACTCTGTTTCTTCCCTGAACCGCATTATAGTAGTTATATTCTTGTATATAGGGGGCAGTATTATAGTAGTTATATTCTTGTACATAGGGGGCAGTATTATAGTAGTTATATTCTTGTACATAGGGGGCAGTATTATAGTAGTTATATTCTTGTATATGGGGCAGCATTATAGTAGTTATATTCTTGTATATAGGAGCAGTATTATAGTAGTTATATTACTGTATATAGGGGGCAGAATTATAGTAGTTATATTCTTGTATATAAGAGCAGTATTATAGTAAATATATCCTTGTATATAGATGCAGTATTATAGTAGTTATATTCTTGTATATAGGAGCAGTATTATAGTAGTTATGGTTCAGGGAAGAAAAAAAGGGCTGCACCTCACACCTATGGCTGACACTAGTGCCTCTCGGCTGCATAAAAAGCATCAGAATTTTGTGTATGAATTGATCAAGCCACACTGCCCCATGTACCTCGTGCAGGTATCTGATACACATGGGTCCCTACACTAAGTCCACACTGTGCCGGTCAGTGACCACCACCCCCGCAGGCGTGCATGGGCATTATAGTAGTTATATTCTTGTATATAATGGGCAGTATCATAGTAGTTATAGTCTTGTATATATGAGCAGTATTATAGTAGTTATATTCCTGTATATAGGAGCAGTATTATAGTAGTTATATTCCTGTATATAGGAGCAGTATTATAGTAGTTATATTCCTGTATATAGGAGCAGTATTATAGTAGTTATATTCTTGTATATAGGAGCAGTATTATAGTAGTTATATTCTTGTATATAGGGGCAGTATTATAGTAGTTATATCCTTGTATATAGGAGCAGTATTACAGTAGTTATTTTCCTGTATATAGGGGCAGTATTATAGTAGTTATATTCTTGTACATAGTAGGCAGTATTATAGTAGTTATATTCTTGTATATAGGAGCAGTATTATAGTAGTTATATTCTTGTATATAGGAGCAGTATTATAGAAGTTATATTCCTGTATATAGGGGCAGTATTATAGTAGTTACTTTCTTGTATATAGGAGCAGTATTATAGTAGTTATATTTTTGCACATTTGAAGTAGTAGAAGTATAGAAGTTGTTTTTTTCATACCCAGGGCAGTATTATATTAATTATTTATCGACCTCTGGAAACTCAATTCAAATGAATTAGACTGATGCTGAAAACTTTGTGCCAAATGTGTGAATATTTCCTAAATGTTACACTTGAGGCTCATTGCTGCAATGTCTTTATCTTGCAGTACATCCGTTCCTTTTTGTAAGGATGGTGCCTGTATGTAACAAGCTGCACTGATGCTCGGTACCTCTGTGTGGCGCTCAAGCTCTGCATTTGTATCAATCAATAAAATTCAATTCTCGGCTCCAGTTGAACTTAATACTCCTGCTTCTAGATCTGTACTGTGTATCTTTAATAAGGTCTAGAGATCTTCTGTAGCGGGGGAAGAGACACATACCTTTCCATAATTAGCTGCAAGTGATAATTAATATATCTGCTATTATTGCCCTGTAGTAAGAACTGTGTATTACTAGTGATTGGTTTTCTCTCTCACAAGTCAGCTACAGCTAATGAAGAGGCAACCATAGTAATATTAAAGCTGCTGAAGACAGGAATAGCAATCTATATAAGACAAGGAGCTCCGGGGTCTCCAATGTTTTAATCTGACATCTTGTCTCCCCTAATTTTTATATTGGTGTAAGGATGAGAGGCAACAATGATGTTATTGAGGAGACAATGTTATGTACCGTACTCCTTGTCTAAAAAGTAATATATATGGATAGATAGATAGATAGATAGATAGATGATAGGAGATAGACAGATACATAGAAAGATAGATAGGAGATAGATTATAGATAGATAGATAGATCGATCATAGGAGATAGAAAGATAGATAAATAGACACTACAAAGGGAGAAGACTCTGAGAACATCCTAGCCCACGCCTAAAAGGTGTAGAGCAGTATCCTGATACACAAGAGGAACCAGCCTGGATAGGACAAAGCTAACAGAAGGTCTACGTATCCTATCTCGCAGTGCAGGTAACCGGGAAGGCTCGGAAGCTTAACTTCACCCAGGTAACCAAGGCTGGGGCTTGTATCACCCTATTGGGACGAGTCCCTCCTCTTTGGCTGAGCTGTCACAACCACCTGTCATAACATCATCACGGTGGTACCCACCACAGATAATAGATAGATAGAAGATAGATAGATAGTTTATAAATAAAATATTAGATAGATAAGTAGATAGATAGATAGATAGATAGATAGTAGATAACAGGAGATAGACATATAGATAGGAGATAGAGTGATAGATAGGTAGATAGATAGAGAGATGATATGAAATATTAGATAGATGATAGATAAGTAGATAGATACATACATACATGATAGATATGAGATAGATAGATAGATAGATAGATAGATAGATAGATAGATAGATAGATTATAAGGGTTCAGGGCCACATGTTCTCATCTATTAATCTCATCCAACTGGTAAACTGGAAATGGTTTCAGCATACAGTATTTTTTTTATTAACCATCCAAGTAGTGTAAGTGAACACTCACCCCCCATCACCCCCGCACGCTACCCATACGGCACCACAAGCAGATGGCTCAGCCACCTAGTACATTACAAGCGTTTCATTGCAGCGATTAGAAAGCTGCCAAAATTGTTCAAAACCCAAGGTCCCGGCCAACGATGGATATTGTTTATACATTCCCTGCCTGGTTCTCAGTCTACAATACAAATACTGAAGTTTCCTGCGCTGGTCCCAACCATCTGTGCCGTATCTGTATAAAATATCAACCATTATCGGAAGTCCAATATTAGTTATGGAAGGCTTTACCTTCTATAACATTTTTTCCACCTAGTGGTGTGTTGTCGCAGTGCCCCCTCCCTCCCCTACCAACACATTGGTCTATAGTTGCATATTTTAAGCTGGTCAGTCGACAGAGTATATGGGAAGAATGACCGGCCAGTTCCTGTATTAGTTACACTTATGTTATTAGCCTGGTTAAAGGAGAAGTCTGGCAAAAATTTTTATTAAAATATTGTATTGCCCCCAAAAGTTATACAAATTACCAATATACACTTATTACGGGAGATGTTTATAAAGAGCTTTTTTCCCTGCACTTACTATTGCATCATGGCTTCACTTCCTGGATACAGTAGTAAGTGCAGGGAAAAAAAGCACTTTATAAGCATTTCCCGTAATAAGTGTATATTGGTGATTTGTATAACCTTTGGGGGGCAATACAATACTTTAATAAAAATTTTCGCCAGACTTCTCCTTTAAGGCTAGGCAAACCTGCACATGGGAAGCATTCAGATTGATGGGCCTGGAACACCCATTCTTGTTCTCTTAATAAAGCTTAAATATGCTAGGGGGAAAAAAGTTTAGTTGCCCTGGCCTTCCCATTGACCGGCTGTGTGACAAGCGTAGTCAGGGAGCAAACCATTTCCCTGTCGTTGGAACTTAAAGGGGTGCTCCTGTGATTTTGTTCCCCTTTTCAGATCAACTGATGTCATAAAGTTATATAGATTTGTAAATTACTTTTATTTAAAAATCTACAGTTTGCCAGTACTTATTAGCTGCTGTATGTCCTGCAAGAAGTGATGTATTCTTTCCAGTCTGACACAGTGCTCTCTCCTGCCACCTCTGTCAATAACTGTCCAGAGCAGTAGAGGTTTTCTATGGGGATTTGTTCCTGCTCTGGACAGTTCCTCACATGAACAGTTAGTTGAAATAGACTTTAGTGATACAGCATGGGTGACTTGGGATTCTGCAGGCTACAGACTGGAACCTATTCAGACACTGTGGGTCAGCTGGGGCTGTGAGAGAAAGTTCCTAAATCCCCTGGAAAAATACATCCGCCTACACTACCATGTGGGCGCAGAGTGACACAAGATCAGAGATTAAAGGCCCACCTGGTGGTTAGAGCTAGTAACCAGTAGACCCTCTAGGGAAGAATGAATGGAGACACAGATCATGACAGTGCAGTTTTTTTACACTCTTTAAAGTATGATGTGGCGGGTTTATATACTGGCAGCTAACATAAGACCTTATGGCTGAAAGTTGCAGTGGGGTGTTCTCCTGCCTCGTCTAGCCGCTGTGTTTATCCGGATGTGACTACAAATGATTTCTCTTAATAACCTTTTCATCATGTTTTGCCCTTTACAAGCAATAGCAATTTTCTACCTTAAAGTGAGTGACAAGCTGAGATAAGTAGAGATTCAGCCACATACTCAGGATGACACGTCTGACCGCGGTGTCTATGGATGGGGAGGGAGGTGTCAATACTTCTGCGTCTGGAAGAGAAAATACATAGTCCCTGTTATTTCTGGACCTGCAATAGTGGAGATGATGGGCATCATCCTTGTCACCTTATGATATGGATAATAGATATGATGGGGAGAATGATACATAAATGCACATAACACTTTATCATATAGGATCCTCCAGTATATCAGGATGGGAATACTCATCATTAACTGTAAAGAAGTGTTTATATCTCTTCTACAGTGCAGGAGGCTTACATACCATTTTCTTATAATATTATTAATTTTAAGCACATTTAAGAAATGATTCTTTTTTGGACCTATTGGAAAAGAGCCTAAAAAAACTATTAAAAATGAAATCAACTTTAAATGGGCAATGCCATGAAAAAAAAAAAAAAAAACCTTTGACATGTCACAGAGACACGTCAAACGTTTTCATTGGTCAGGATCTGAGTGTTCAGACCACGACTAATCGGGAGACTGCGCAAGCGGAGAGAAGTCCACACACACACAGCTCTGTGTCCTTTTCCGGCCTGGTCGCCCCCTAAGACTTACACTATGCAGCTGTCCAGTTCATATAACACAGAGAGGTGAGAGAACGCATTGCGAGTGAACTTCTCCTGGCTCATTCTCCTGATCATTTGCTGTCTGAATACTCCAATGTATATAACTACTATAATACTGCTCCTATATACAAGAATATAACTACTATAATACCGCTCCTATATACAAGAATATAACTACTATAATGGCATAAGCAAGTAGAAAATAATCCAATGCACTCACCAATCGGATGCACTCTTCAGTGGTTTATTGTGTACGTATCATACCAGGGAGGGGGAAGGGTGGAATAGGTGCGGGAGCGTCTCTGCAGTAACAACGGTTTCACGCCGCAGCGCTTTGTCAAGTTCAGAGTACTCTGAACTTGACAAAGCGCTGCGGCGTGAAACCGTTGTTACTGCAGAGACGCTCCCGCACCTATTCCACCCTTCCCCCTCCCTGGTATGATACGTACACAATAAACCACTGAAGAGTGCATCCGATTGGTGAGTGCATTGGATTATTTTCTACTTGCTTATGCCATTCATATCCTCCTCTCCTCTATTGCACCCCGACTGCCACCTCAGTTGATTCGTCTATGATTTTTCTCTGCCCGAGTGTCCTAGCGTGAGCCGTATCCACCTGTAGTGCGGGCGCTATCCCCTATCCTGCTGTCGATAACTACTATAATACTGCTCCTGCTGATTGCGGTCATGTGGGTCTCACCAGGAGGAGTGCAAAAACACTGAGAAAGAAAGAAAGCAAAATGCAATACAGGAGAGAAAAGAGCACTGCACCTCACACCTATGGCTGACATGGTACATGGGGCAGTGTAACTTGATCAATTTATACACAAAATTCTGATGTTTTTTATGCAGCCGAGAGGTACTAGTATCAGCCATAAGTGTGAGGTGCAGCACTCTTTTTCTTCCCTGAACCGTATTTTGTGTCTCTCTTTTCTCAGTGTTTTTGCACTCCTCCTGGAAGACCCACATGACTGCAATTAGCAGGAGACACCTGAGTGCATGTGCTTTTATCCCTCCTGTTTGTCCCATTCTATCTGCAGTAGCAATGGTGAGCGCAATACCTTATCCAGACTTGTGCTGTTTGGGGGCAGCTTCCTCCGCCGGCGGTGCTGGCTGGGAGTTTTTTGGGGGGGCATTTTGGGTCTGGTCCTGTGGCATGGGGGTTGCAGGGCCATTCCATGGCCCCCCCTCCCTGCTCATGCACGCCTGCGGGGGTGGTGGTCACTGACCGGCACAGTGTGGACTTAGTGTAGGGACCCATGTGTATCAGATACCTGTACGCGGTACATGGGGCAGTGTGGCTTAATCAATTCATACACAAAATTCTGATGTTTTTTATGCACTTGAGAGGCACTAGTGTCAGCCATAGGTGTGAGGTGCAGCCCTTTTTTTCTTCCCTGAACCATAACTACTATAATACTGCTCCTATATACAAGAATATAACTACTGCAATACTGCTCCTATATACAAGAATATAACTACTATAATACTTCTCCCATATACAAGAATATAACTACTATAATACTGCTCCTATGTACAAGAATATAAGGGTCACATTTAGTAGTGCTCACACATACTCCCCGGCGATGACAGTTTCAGGCACTGAGCCCTTCTTCTGGACAGGGATTCCTGGACGCTGGACCACCTTTCCATTAGCAGTTACAATACATCGTATGAGTCTGGCACCTGTCTCTACATTATGGCATAACTAGTATAATACTGCCCTGAATGTTGAAGTAGTTAATGACATTTTGTCGCCTTGCTTCTTCATCCGTCTCTTTGTCACGTTTTTCCACCTGACTCACTGCAGGTTTTTTTTTTTTTTTTTTTTCGGGCACAGATAACAACTCCTTGAAGACTAATACAGCCAGACATACATGTGAATATGATTGAGCCGAAATGTCTCTCCCTAGGAAAATGTTTGTGAATGAATATTCATGGTGCGGCAGATGCCAGGTTAGCGTGCCAGTCTTCAGCAGACAATAGCGTAAAATACATTTTCTGAGTTCTTCGTCTTTGCCCCGGTTTCCTGAGAGGTTAGCGCTCAGCCTCAGCCCATACACAGAGTGGCAGCCGGGTCACTGGGCAGTCACTGGCATCTGTCAGGTACGGTTTGTAGTGATTGATTATTGAGATGAATATTCAGTGCCAGCGCTGCGGAGGCCTTGGCTGTTATACCGGCTCATGGCTTTGGAGGTTGGCAACATTCATACTGATCATTTTTTTTACCCGCCAGCATGTGATCAGTGTCAGGCTATGGTCACACATACTAAAATATAGGCTACAACAGTAAAATAGGAAATTTTTTTGTCCACTCAAAATTATGGCCGTATTTTGGTATTACTTTATGTGTGTGAACATAGCCTCAAGGAACCTGGAAAATAAATATACAGTAAGTCACTAATATAGCGTTTCCCCTGTGTAAAGTATTCCTCTATAGTCGCTGTTATGGCTCCCAAAATCAAGGAAGCGTTGTACATTAAAGTGACTGTACCACCAGGCCCAGGCCGACCCACCCTTAGTGGGAAGAAACCCCAGCCCCTCCATGACGTGACTCCATTAGAATCAATGGAACCTTATCATAGAGAGGCAGGGGTTTCCTCCCACTAAGGGTGGGTCGGCCCGCCTCCAGTGCTTCAGCCTGGGCCTGGTGGTACAGTCACTTTAAGAACTTTCATATCACCATATAATGGAGATCTGTCAATCAGGAATCTGAAAAAGTTAGAAGACATTGGGAAAACAACATTTTCAGACAGATATTGCTGAGACTTGTAGTCCATTTAGAAAGACTTTGACCAGTCTCAAATGATGAATATTGAATAAATCTCATAAACAGCATCTTGGCAGCATCAATTAAATGAACTGCATGTAGTCACTTCTTAGTATCATCACTTAAAGGGGTTGGCCATTTTATAGTAAAATTGCTCAGTGTACAGTATTAGTAAGTGTACTCACTGTATATACTGACAGCAGCTCCCTGTGTACTCACTGTATATACTGACAGCAGCTCCCTGTGTACTCACTGTATATACTGACAGCAGCTCCCTGTGTACTCACTGTATATACTGACAGCAGCTCCCTGTGTACCTCATAGACCTAATATCAGACTCTCCTCCTCCAGGCTGGGCTGCCCTGCTCTGTAGTGTTTTGGTCCATAAGATTGCTGACATGGAGTGACCAGGCCCCGCCCCCCAGTGTCCACCACTGAGCCTGTGTAGGTCTATGGAGAACACAGTGGACAGGGCCTGGTCACATGCTCCTCCATGTCGGCCATTTTGTGGACTGAAACAAAACAGAGCAGGGCAGCTTAGCCTGGTGAAGGGGAGTCTGATTTTAGCTCTATGAGGTACACAGGGAGCTGCTGTCAGTATATACAGTGAGTACACTTACTAATACTTTGTACTGACCTATTTTACTATAAAGTGGCCAACCCCTTTAAAGTGACTCTGTACCCACAATCGGCCCACCCCAAACCACTTGTACCTTTGGATAGCTGCTTTAAATTTAAGATCTGTCCTGGGGTCCGTTCGGCAGGTGATGCAGGTATTGTCTTAAAAAAACTACTTTTAAACTTGCAGCCCTGTGCCAAACGGCCGTGGCCTAGATTGTGTATGCATTAGGCTGGCACAACCTCTCTGTCTCGCGTCCCCGCCCACCTCATTATTGGGAATGCTCCAGGCAGATTGTCTCCTATTCATCAGCTGTGTGAGTACTAAACATGGGCTGGATCATTAAGGCACCTGTGCAATGTTCACTGCAGAGGAATAGGAAAAATCCTGCCAGGGGCATTCCTAATGATGAAGAGGGTGGAGAGGAGGGACGGAGGGAACGCAAGGTTAGGGCACAGATACTCTAGGCCACGGCCGTAGGGCACAGGGCTGCAAGTTTAAAAGTTGTTTCTTAGGAGAATAACTGCATCACCTGCCGAATGGACCACAGGAGAGATTTGGATTAAAAGCAGCTATCCGAAGGTACAAGTGGTTTGGGGGGGACAGACTGTGGGTACAGAGTCGCTTTAAAGGAATTGCATGTAGTCACTTCGTAGTACCATCACTTAAAGGAACTGCGTGTAGTTACATCTCAGTATCATCACTGAAAGGAATTACATATAGTCACTTCCTAGTATCACCACTTAAAGGAACTGCATATAGTCACTTCCTAGTATCACCACTTAAAGGAACTGCATGTAGTCACTTCCTAGTATCATCACTTAAAGGAACTGCATGTAGTCACATCTAAGTATCATCACTGAAAGGAATTACATATAGCCACTTCCTATTATCATCACGTAAAAGAACTGCACATAGTCACTTACTAGTTTGATCACATGTAGAAACTGCATGTAGTCACTTCATAGTATCATTACTTAAAGGAACTGCATGTAGCCAGTATAATGTGGTCAGTATGTAGTAAGTATCATCACTACACTACATCAAAAAAATTACAAATAGTCACTTCCTATTATCATCACTTAAAGGAATTACATATAGTCACTTCCTAGTATTATCACTTAAAGGAACTGCATGTAGTCACTTCCTAGAAATTTGTCACTTCCTGGTAACTTTCCTTACAGAGACTCGATGTTGTCACCTCCATTATTCCATCCATTCCGCGATAACTCTGGGAGAGTTTTCCTTTAATCCACCCCCACTCCTGGCAGCGGCTCGGCTCCTGTAAGGTGTCTTGGGTCTCTGTAGTGTTACTTGCAGTGGAGAACATGTGGCAGTCCAGCTGCTGGGGAAGTCCAATGCTCTGGTGTCTGTCTCCACCTCGCTCTCTGTTCAGTTTCTATCACCCTGACATTTCTTGGCATCAGGAAACTCCCTTGAAATTTGTCCTGATTACAGAGATGTCTTTATATTGCTGGATTCTTCCACATCATTTCTTCTTCTTTATAGAAACACATTCTCCAGCTACTGTGGTACATACACTCCACTCACTGACCCTACACTCCACTCACTGACCCTACACTCCACTCACTGACCCTACACTCCACTCACTGACCCTACACTCCACTCACTGACCCTACACTCCACTCACTGACCCTACACTCCACCCACTGACCCTACACTCCACTTACTGGATATACACACACTGCATACACTCCACTCACTGACTGTACACTCCACTCACTGGATATACACACACAGCATACACTCCACTCACTGGCCATGCACTCCACTCATTGGATATACACACACTGCATACACTCCACTCACTGGCCATGCACTCCACTCATTGGATATACACACATTGCATACACTCCACTCACTGACCATACACTCCACTCACTGGCCATACACACACTGCCTACACTCCACTCACTGACCGTACACTCCACTCACTGGCCATACACACACTGCATACACTCCACTCACTGACCGTACACTCCACTCACTGGCCATACACACACTGCATACACTCCACTCACTGACCGTACACTCCACTCACTGGCCATACACACACTGCCTACACCCAACTCACTGACCGTACACTCCACTCACTGGCCATACACACACTGCCTACACTCCACTCACTGACCGTACACTCCACTCACTGGCCATACACACACTGCCTACACTCCATGTACTGGCCATACACATGCCGCACAAGTCTCACCTAATAAAGCTCCACACCTTTCCAAAGCTGCGTCATCTCCAGGGCTGGCGTCAGCACAGGGCTTACTTGAGCAAGTGCTGGGGCCCCCAGTGCCTCTAGGGGCCCCGAGAGGGGAAGGGGCCCGGTGTTCTGATATTTAGCCAGTTCACCGTAGTGCAGTGTGAGCGGCCTGAACATCAGAAGACAGAGATGGAGCAGGACCTGTCAGCGTTCTGCTAAGAGAGAGAGGGATGAAGGACCTGATCACATGACCCACAGGTCCTCAATACTACAGTGTGGATATCAGCTGTGCAGAGAGAAAGAAGAAGACTGAGCTGTAAGTATTGTGTGTGTGTCAGACAATAAATGTGTGTGTGTCAGTCAGCAACGTGTGTGTGTGTGTGTCAGTAATGTGAGTGTGTTGGTGTCAGTCAGTAATGTGAGTGTGTCGGTGTCAGTAATTTGTGTGTCAGTCAAGTGATTGTGCATAATGGATGGATGAGGGGCCCACTGAGGCTCTGTTGCCCAAGGGCCCACAAAAACCTGGAGCCGGCCCTGGTCATCTCACTCTACTGTGTATACTCCTATATATAGCTACTTATTATAAGGGCAGTAAGAGCGTCCACCTCCCTTTAGATGGTCACTTTTCTGATAAGAACGATACATTGTGTATTTTTGTTGCTTTTTTATTATTGTGAAAAATGTTGAAGATTCAAACAAAAGTACAATCTCTTCCCCTGTCCATCAGGAGGAATCTAATTAACACATTAGTGTCACATAATGAGGAGCTCGTGATTCCATTCTCATTGGAAAGATCCAGAAGAGCCGCACCATTCCCCAATTACTGTTACTAAAATCTGGTTTAATTAGAGGAAAGAGACGAGAAATGACAGGAAAGTCGTTAATCATATTAACACATTGGGAAAGAACAGCTGCAGAATAAGAAACCAGACCCAGATCACTGATCCACAACTTCACTACTCCTGCTCTTTTTATTAGCGGAATCATTTTTTAATAATTAATATTTTAACTCTTTCAAGTGACAAATTTTACCGATTACATAGAACTGTATTGTATTAGCTGTATCTATGATTATACAGGGCAGTATTATAGTAGTTATATTCTTGTATATAGGGGCAGTATAATAGTAGTTATATTCTTGTATATAGGAGAAGTATTATAGTAGTTATATTCTTGTATATAGGAGCAGTATTATAGTAGTTATATTCCTGTATATAGGAGCAGTATTATAGTAGTTATATTCTTGTATATAGGGGCAGTATAATAGTAGTTATATTCCTGTGTATAGGAGCAGTATTATAGCAGTTATGTATGGGAGAGAAGTCTGAATTAGCACCAAAGTCCCGGGTTAAGTCATGCGTACCCACGAGCTAGGATAAGTAATGTGAGGATGCTGGGCTAACGGTGTGCAGCATAGGGGTGCAAAGCCATCAAAGAACAATAAATCCAATAAGGAGACAAAAGAAGCTTGCACTCACCAGCAAATCGCTGCGATAACGATCCGTTTTATTCGTCTAGATAGACATAAGTGGGGAGGGGAAGTGAAGGCAGGGGCGTCCGATGGCTACAGCCGTTTCACGTGACTTATCACGCCTCTTCTGGCCTGTGGACGTCACTGCTATGGGGGATAGTGCTTACATAGGTGAGTAAACCAATCAAAAAAACATGTGCATATAAAAGGTTAAAAACAACACAAAAACACCTAAAGAAAGGAACCATAATCGTTCCTTTCATTAAGACCTGCTGGCCCTACGGCATTAAGCCGACTAATCCAAACAGTCTCTCTTTGTAAAAGTCTTTGGTGCCGGTCTCCTCCTTCTTTTAGTGGGTGTATCCTTTCTAGACCCACGTAACGGAGGACTTTCGTGTCACCTCCGTGTATTTCTTTTACGTGGGCAATAAGTCTTGGGACCCCCTTTCCCGATCTTACGGAATAGCAATGTTCCTTATATCTGTGTCAGGACCAGTCACACCAAACACACAAAGACAGTGAGCCCTGAGCTCAGCCCCGCCCACTGACTCTACCTACTTGCCCCCCTAGGCTAAACCCTAGGGCAGCAACTGGGCGGCGGTCCCTGCACTGGCTTGGTGGGACAAAAAGACAAGACAGACAGACAAAACACAATAAAGAATGGTCAGCAATCCGGGTCACAACAGTCTGGCAGCAAAGGTACAAAATCAGGATCCAAAAGAGTAGTCAAATAACAGGCAATATGGTCGGGGGCAGGCGGCAAGCAAGCGAGGTCAAAAGATACTAAGCAGAATTCAGGAGAAGCACAGAAACAGAACCACAAGCAGGCAGAGACTAAGTCAATAACCGGCAAGGCACAGGCAGAAGCTGAAATCTTAACCCCTTAGTGACCGCCGATACGGCTTTCTACGGCGGTCACTAATGGGCCTTATTCTGCTGCCATCAGCTTTTTACGGCGATGGCAGAGAATAAGGCTGCGGGGCCGGGACGGCTCCCACCCCATCCCCCCGGCTACCGGAGGTAGCTGAGGGGTTGGGGCAGTGTGTGAGGTCCGTCCCGGCCCCCCCCCTTACCGACGATCGCCGCTATTAACGTTATAGCGGCGGCCGTCGGTAAAGAGGATTACCGGTGCCGCCGCCACCTTTCATCTCCCCCCGCCGTGAATCTACGGCGGGGGGAGATGAAATAAGTGTATATCAGACCCCAGATCAGACCCCCCTAGTGCCCCGATAACTAACCCCCCTCCCCCGGCGGCCATCATTTCCAAGATGGCCGCCGCAATCGCTGTGAACCGACTAACGTCGGTTCACAGCGATTAAAAAGTTAAAATGAATGAAAGCCCCATGCTCTCCGCCACCGGAGGTAGCGGAGAGCATGGGGCAGTCATCGGGGACCCCCCTGTGGGGTCCCGGTACAAGCGATCAGCGGTATATACTATATACCGTTGATCGCTTGTACCATGTGCTCCTGGCACTTTTTATCCCCTGTCACCATAAATGATTGGTGACAGGGGATAAAAAGTGATGTCCCCCCACCCCCCAAGTCGCCCCCCACCCCCCCTGTCACCCCCGTCCCCGAGTCACCCTCCCTTCCCCATATACTCACCGGATCCACGGAGCTCCTTCCTCCTCGACGTCCTGGCTGGTTATGAAGTGCGCATGCGCTTCACAACCAGCCAAGCTCTGAAAATTTAAAGTGACAGAGACCAATTTGGTCTCTGTCACTGAACTATGATTACTGTGATAGAAAATATCACAGTAATCATAGTAATACAGTGAAAATGAATGTATAAAGTACAAAAAGTGACAAACATACAAAAAAATAAAACACACACTTTTTATTATAGTAATAATTGCAGTTTACTCCCAAATTACCCCTAACCCCTCCCCAGATTACCCGTAACCACCGCACGTTACCCGTAACCACCGCACGTTGCCCGTAACCACCGCACGTTGCCCATAACCACCGCACGTTGCCCGTAACCACCGCACGTTGCCCGTAACCACCGCACGTTGCCCGTAACCACCGCACGTTGCCCGTAACCACCGCACGTTGCCCGTAACCACCGCAAGTTGCCAGTGACCCCCTCCAGATTGCCCGTACCCACCCCAGATTACATGTACCCACCCCAGATTACCTATAAGCACTTCAGTTTATCAGTAACAATCCCAGATTGTCTGTAACCCTTCCAGGTTGCACATAACCCCCCCAGGTTCCCCGTAATCATGCCAGATTACATGTAACCCCCCCCAGATTGCACGTAACCACCGCGCGTTGCCTCTGACCACGCCACGATGCCTCTGACCACGCCACGATGCCTCTGACCACGCCACGATGCCTCTGACCACGCCACGATGCCTCTGACCACGCCACGATGCCTCTGACCACCGCACGTCGCCTCTGACCACCGCACGTCGCCTCTGACCACCACACGTCGCCTCTGACCACCCCAAATTGCCAATGACCCCCTCCAGATTGCGGTGCCCATGTCAGATTACAGGTACCCACCCCAGATTGCCTATAAGAACTTCAGTTTATCCATAACCACCCCACATTGCCCGTAACCACCCCACGTTGCCCGTATCCACCCCAGATTGTCTGTAAGCACAGCAGGTTGCCCGTAACCACCCCACGTTGCCCGTATCCACCCCAGATTGTCTGTAAGCACTGCAGGTTGCCCGTAACCACCCCACGTTTCCCGTAACCATCCCAGATTGTCTGTAAGCACAGCAGGTTGCCCGTAACCAGCCCACGTTGCCCGTTACCAGCCCACGTTGCCTGTAACCAGCCCACGTTGCCTGTAACCAGCCCACGTTGTCTGTAACCAGCCCACGTTGCCTGTAACCACCCCAAGTTGCCGTAACCACAGCAGGTTGCCCGTGACCACCACACGTTGCCCGTGACCACCACACGTTGCCCATAACCACCACACGTTGCCCGTAACCACCCCGCGTTGCCTGTAACCACCCCACGTTGCCTGTAACCACAGCAGGTTGCCCGTGACCACCCCATGTTGTCCGTAACCACCCCAGATTACCTGTAATTTCATTTTTTTTATTTTATTTTAGTAACTGCGCTATTCTAATAACCATTAATAGCTGCGGTTTTGCTCCTGTAAATTGGCGCTCCTTCCCTTCTGAGCCCTGCTGTGTGCCCATACAGTGGTTTATGCCCACATATGAGGTACCGTTTTACTCAGGAGAACCTGCGTTACAGATTTTGGGGTGAATTTTCTCTCCTGTTCCTCGTCAAATTGAGAAATTTCAAACTAAACCAACATATTATTGGAAAAATTCGAGTTTTTCATTTTTACTGGCCAATTTTGAATACTTTCCTCTAATACCTGTGGGGTAAAAATGGTCACCACACACCAAGATGAATTCTTTGAGGGGTGCTCTTTCCAAAATGTGGTGACTTTTGGGGGGAATCTATTCTGCTGACACTACAGGGGCTCAGCAAACGCACCTGGCGCTCAGAAACATCTTCAGAAAAATCTGCACTGAAAATGCTAATTGGCGCTCCTTCCCTTCTGAGCCCGGCTGTGTGCCCATGCAGTGGTTTATGCCCACATATGGGGTACTGTTCTACTCAGGAGAACCTGCTTTACATATATTGGGGTGACATTTCTCTCCTGTTCCTCGTGAAATTGAGAAATTTCAAACTAAAGGAACATATTATTGGAAAAATTCGAGTTTTTCATTTTTACTGTCTACTTTTGAATATTTTCCTCAAACACCTGTGGGGTCAAAATGCTCACCACACCCCAAAATAAATTCTTTGAGGGGTGCACTTTCCAAAATGGAGTGACTTATTGGGAGATTTTACTCTGTGGACACTACAGGGGCTCTGCAAACGCACCTGGCGCTCGGAAACTTCTTCAGCAAAATCTGCATTGAAAAAGCTAATTGGCGCTCCTTCCCTTTTGAGCCCTCCTGTGTGCCCATACAGTGGTTTACGCCCACATATGGGGTACCATTGTACTCAGGAGAACCTGCGTTACAAATTTTGTGGTACTTTTTTCCTCTTGTTCCTCGTGAAATTGAGAAATTTCAAACTAAAAGAACATAATATTGGAAAAATTTGAGTTTTTCATTTTTACTGTCTACTTTTGAATACTTTCCTCTAATACCTGTGGGGTCAAAATGGTCACCACACACCAAGATGAATACTTTGAGGGGTGCACTTTCCAAAATGGAGTGACTTATGGCGAGATTTTACTCCGCTGGCACTACAGGGGCACTGCAAACGCACCTGGCGCTCGAAAACTTCTGCAGCAAAATCTGCATTGAAAAAGCTAATTGGCGCTCCTTCCCTTCTGAGCCCTCCTGTGTGCCCATGCAGTGGTTTATGCCCACATATGGGGTACCATTGTACTCAGGAGAACCTGCGTTACAAATTTTGGGGTACTTTTTTCCTCTTGTTCCTCGTGAAATTGAGAAATTTCAAACTAAACGAACATATTATTGGAAGAATTCGAGTTTTTCATTTTTACTGTCTTCTTTTGAATACTTTCCTGTAATACCTGTGGGGTCAAAATGGTCACCACACACCAAGATGAATTCTTTGAGGGGTGTACTTTCCAAAATGGGGTGACTTATGGGGGGTTTTCTCTCTGCTGACACTACAGGGGCTCTGCAAACGCACCTGGCGCTCAGAAACTTCTTCAGCAAAATCTGCATTGGAAAAGCTAATTGGCGCTCCCTTCCTTCTGAGCCCTGCTGTGTGCCCATACAGTGGTTTACGCCCACATATGGGGTACCGTTGTACTCAAGAGAACCTGCATTACAAATTTTGGGGTGCTTTTTGTCTCATATTCCTTTTGAAAATGAGAAACTTTAATCTAAACGTATATATTATTGGAAAATTAAAATTTTCAATTTTTTTCCTGCCTAATTGTGAATACTTTCCTCCAGCCCCTGTAGGGTTAAAATGCTCATTATACCCCTAGATTAATTCTTTAAGGTGTGTAGTTTCCAAAATGGGGTCACTTATGGGGGTTTTCAGGATACCAGACTTCTAAATCCATTTAAAAAAAGAACTGGTCCCTAAAAAAATCAGTTTCACGAAAATGTGATAATTTGCTGATAAATTTCTAAGCCCCATAACACCCTAAAAAAGTAAAATATGTTTACCAAATTATGCCAGAATAAAGAAGACATATTGGTAATGTGACTTAGTAACTAATTTATGTGCTACGACTTTCTTTTTTTAGAAGCAGAGAATTTCAAAGTTCATAAAATGCAAATTTTTTTAATTTTTCATGATATTTTGATGTTTTTCACAAAAAACACACAAAGTAGTGACCAAATTTTGCCACTAACATAAAGTGCCATATGTCACGAAAAAACAATCTCAGAATCGCTAGCATACGTTAAAGCATCACTGAGCTATAAGAGCATAAAGTGAGACAGGTCAGATTTTGAAAAATTAGCCTGGTCATTAAGGCCCAAACTAGCTGCAGCACAAAGGGGTTAAATAGGAGACCAGGAACCAAGTCCAGAAGATGATAGGAGGGACCAGCTGTCAATAACTGAGGCAAAGGCAGGTTAACTGAGGACTGCGCCAAAGTTCCATTCATGACAGTACCCCCCCTTTTATGAGGGGCCACCGGACCCTCATTAGACGTACCAGGAGTGGGTGGAAAATTACCTCTTACAACACAGGTTTGAATGTCACTGGAGATGTCGCTGTCCGTCTCCCACTCATCAGCGGAGGCATCCAGGTGACTGACTAAAGGTTCACTGACAGGCTCGATATCACCAATTATGCTACTGGCATCAGACACAGACTCAGCTTCTATGTTGCAATTATTCAAAATTAGTGTGTCATTTTTGGCTGGACACATAGATTTCACACTAGGTTTAGCAGAGCAACAATGTATACCCACACCACTTTGAGGTACCTGTGCGCCCAGGTGACTCTTCTGGTTGTCACCTGGACGCTGATGTTCTGGCCGCAGGGGACGCTTGGGACAGTGGCAAATGAAGTGTCCGTCATCACCGCAGTAGAAACAGAGTCCATATAATCTCCAGTGTTCACGTCTGGTCCTGATGCCTATAACTCCCAACTGCATGGGTTCATCCTCGATGTAATCAGAGGGAAGGACAGGTCTTTTCAAAGACAGAGATGGAGAGACAGAAGGTTTAGAAACGTCAGGACCTGCTTTCTCCTTTTGCCTATCCCTGAGCCTGCGGTCTATGCGTACCGCCAAAACCATGGCCTGCTTCAGGGTAAGGGGATCTGGATGACCTGTCCAGGCATCTTTAATGCCATCCGACAACCCCTGCTTAAACAATGCTCTAAGCGCAGCCTCACACCACCCGGTGGTCACACTATGACGTCTGAATTCGGCACAGTAATCCTCGACTGGTCTCTTGCCCTGGCGAATAGTCAATAACTGTGTTTCAGCTAGACCCACATGATCTGGTTGGGCATAGATGGCTCCCAGAGAAAGAAAAAAGTGCTCTAAATCGCTCCACTCCTCAGCCTCAGGAGGGAGTTTAAGAGCCCAGGCCTGGGGATCTCCCTGCAACAATGAGACAACAATAGCCACTTTTTCCTGCTCTGTAGGGAAGTGATTGACACGGAAATACAGCAAACAAGAATTCTTAAAGGTCTCAAACTTGTCTCTATTCCCCAAAAACCGGTCTGGAAGCAACATTGTGGCTTTAGCAGATTGCTCTACCACTGGGGGCGCCACAGCCCCAGCCTGGTTAGCTGTAAGGACACGAACTTTATCAGCCAGCTCAGCTACCAGTACTGCCAAACCCTTCACTTGGGTGACTAGGTCCATGTCTATAAGCATATTGACCTGGTTAGCCAGCTTGACTACCAGGCCTGACACCCCCTCCACCTGCATAGCAAGATCCTCTACTGTAGTCATGGCACCAGAGGGGGCAGCAGATTTTTTTTTTTTTTGGCCGGTTATTATGTCAGGACCAGTCACACCAAACACACAAAGACAGTGAGCCCTGAGCTCAGCCCCGCCCACTGACTCTACCTACTTGCCCCCCTAGGCTAAACCCTAGGGCAGCAACTGGGCGGCGGTCCCTGCACTGGCTTGGTGGGACAAAAAGACAAGACAGACAGACAAAACACAATAAAGAATGGTCAGCAATCTGGGTCACAACAGTCTGGCAGCAAAGGTACAAAATCAGGATCCAAAAGAGTAGTCAAATAACAGGCAATATGGTCGGGGGCAGGCGGCAAGCAAGCGAGGTCAAAAGATACTAAGCAGAATTCAGGAGAAGCACAGAAACAGAACCACAAGCAGGCAGAGACTAAGTCAATAACCGGCAAGGCACAGGCAGAAGCTGAAATCTTAAATAGGACACCAGGAACCAAGTCCAGAAGATGATAGGAGGGACCAGCTGTCAATAACTGAGGCAAAGGCAGGTTAACTGTTACATGACCAGAGCAAACTTAGAAGCACAGACACGGGTGGGGCAGGGAAAACAATTAGCAGACCAGAAGGAATAAGACACCGTTCAGACAGGGCAAAAACAAAGGCAAACAAAACACAGAATAAATGGAATATTATGGCCAAAATCGCAGTCTCGGTCGTACCTTACGCACTGAGGACTGCGCCAAAGTTCCATTCATGACAGTCTGATGCACATTGCCCTTTTTGTCTTGCCGACATAAAATCTTCCACATTGACATACAATAGCATAGATGACGAAGGTGCTTTTGCACGTAATAAGTTCTCTAACATAGCACTCGACTCCATTTATTCTTATGTATGCCACTTGTAACATCTGGGGGCAATATGCACATTGCCCACACTTCTTGTTGCCCATAATACATTGATTACTAAGCCAGTTCCTGTTTGGTGTACTGGGGGGGATCTTTTTTCTTTTAATGTCCCCTAAAGTGCCATTTCTCCGATATATAATAAGTGGTTTAGAGGCTGCGACATTTTTAAGGTCGGGGTCAGCTTCTAAATAATGCCAGTGTCGTTTAATACTATCTCTGATGCAATTGTTCATGGCCGTGTTCTGGAATGAAAAAGCAAATCTTTTTTGTGTGTCCCTGGTTTTTTGTTTGTTGTTATATTGTAAAAGTTGGGTTCTATTCTTTTGGTCAACTTTCTTTCTAGCTTGGTGGATAATTTCTGTAGGATATTTTCTCTTCTCTAATCTAAGGGTTAATTCATGTGCTTGTTGGTTGAATAGTTCTTCGGTGTTATTTATTCTTTTTAATCTTAACATTTGGCTGTATGGAATACTGTTTTTAGTTTGTTTAGGGTGTGAACTATCATAATGTAGAATAGAGTTGGTTGCCTGAGGTTTGCGGTATACGGAGGTAGTAATTTTGCCTTCTGTTATTTGGACTAGAACATCTAGGAACTCAAGTTCCTTGTTTCCGAATTTACTAGTAAAAAACATGTTAACTCCGTTTTTTTCATTAAGATAATCTACAAAATCATGAAATTGTTTTTCTGTCCCTTCCCAAATAATAAAAATATCATCTACATAACGAAAAAAAGTTTTAATATAACTAATAAAGGGATTAGATGTAGAAAAAACAATCTGAGTCTCCAAATATGCCAAAAATAAATTTGCATAGGTGCATGATACGGGCGTGCCCATCGCAGTACCGACTGCCTGCCCGTACCATGCAACCTCAAACGTAAAAAAATTATTAGTTATATTAAAACTTTTTTTCGTTATGTAGATGATATTTTTATTATTTGGGAAGGGACAGAAAAACAATTTCATGATTTTGTAGATTATCTTAATGAAAAAAAACGGAGTTAACATGTTTTTACTAGTAAATTCGGAAACAAGGAACTTGAGTTCCTAGATGTTCTAGTCCAAATAACAGAAGGCAAAATTACTACCTCCGTATACCGCAAACCTCAGGCAACCAACTCCATTTTACACTATGACAGTTCACACCCCAAACAAACTAAAAACAGTATTCCATACAGCCAAATGTTAAGATTAAAAAGAATAAATAACACAGAAGAACTATTCAACCAACAAGCACATGAATTAACCCTTAGATTAGAGAAGAGAAAATATCCTACAGAAATTATCCACCAAGCTAGAAAGAAAGTTGACCAAAAGAATAGAACCCAACTTTTACAATACAACAACAAACAAAAAACCAGGGACACACAAAAAAGATTTGCTTTTTCATTCCAGAACACGGCCATGAACAATTGCATCAGAGATAGTATTAAACGGCACTGGCATTATTTAGAAGCTGACCCCGACCTTAAAAATGTCGCAGCCTCTAAACCACTTATTACATATCGGAGAAATGGCACTTTAGGGGACATACTTAAAAGAAAAAAGATCCCCCCCAGTACACCAAACAGGAACTGGCTTAGTAATCAATGTATTATGGGCAACAAGAAGTGTGGGCAATGTGCATATTGCCCCCAGATGTTACAAGTGGCATACATAAGAATAAATGGAGTCGAGTGCTATGTTAGAGAACTTATTTCGTGCAAAAGCACCTTCGTCATCTATGCTATTGTATGTCAATGTGGAAGATTTTATGTCGGCAAGACAAAAAGGGCAATGTGCATCAGATATAAGGAACATTGCTATTCCGTAAGATCGGGAAAGGGGGTCCCAAGACTTATTGCCCACGTAAAAGAAATACACGGAGGTGACACGAAAGTCCTCCGTTACGTGGGTCTAGAGAGGATACACCCACTAAAAGAAGGAGGAGACCGGCACCAAAGACTTTTACAAAGAGAGACTGTTTGGATTAGTCGGCTTAATGCCGTAGGGCCAGCAGGTCTTAATGAAAGGAACGATTATGGTTCCTTTCTTTAGGTGTTTTTGTGTTGTTTTTAACCTTTTATATGCACATGTTTTTTTGATTGGTTTACTCACCTATGTAAGCACCATCCCCCATAGCAGTGACGTCCACAGGCCAGAAGAGGCGTGATAAGTCACGTGAAACGGCTGTAGCCATCGGACGCCCCTGCCTTCACTTCCCCTCCCCACTTATGTCTATCTAGACGAATAAAACGGATCGTTATCGCAGCGATTTGCTGGTGAGTGCAAGCTTCTTTTGTCTCCTTATTGGATTATAGCAGTTATATTCTTGTATATAGGAGCAGTATTATAGTAGTTATAATGTATATGGGAGAGAAGTCTGAATTAGCACCAAAGTCCCAGGTTTAGTCATGCGTACCCACGAGCTAGGATAAGCAGTGTGAGGATGCTTGGCTAATGGTGTGCAGCATAGGGGTGCAAAGCCGTAGAAGAGCAACAAATCCAATAAGGAGATAAAAGAAGCTTGCACTCACCAGCAAATCGCTGCGGTAACAGTCCGTTTTATTCGTCTACATAGACATGAGTGGGGAGGGGAAGTGAAGGCAGGAGCGTCCGATGGCTACAGCCGTTTCACGTGACTAATCACGCCTCTTCTGGCCTGTGGACGTCACTGCTATGGGGGGTAGTGCTTACATAGGTGAATATACCAATCAAAAAACATGTGCGTTTAAAATGTTAAAAACAATACAAAAACACCTAAAGAAAGGAACCATAATCGTTCCTTTCATTAAGACCTGCTGGCCCTACGGCATTAAGCCGACTAATCCAAACAGTCTCTCTTTGTAAAAGTCTTTGATGCCGGTCTCCTCCTTCTTTTGGTGGGTGTATCCTCTCTAAACCCACGTACCGGAGGACTTTCGTATCACCTCCGTGCATTTCTTTTACGTGGGCGATAAGTCTTGGGACCCCCTTTCCCGATCTAACAGTATAGCAATGTTCCTTATATCTAATGCACATTGCCCTTTTTGTCTTGCCGACATAAAATCTTCCACATTGACATACAATAACGTAGATGAACGAAGTGCTTTTGCACGTAATTAGTTCCCTAATATAGCACTCGACTCCATTTATTTTTATGTATGCCACTTGTAGCATCTGGGGGCAGTATGCACATTGCCCACACTTTTTGTTGCCCATAATGCATTGGTTACTAAGCCAATTCCTATTAATATTCGGTGTACTGGGGGGGGTCTTCTTTCTTTTAAGTATGTCCCCTAGAGTACCATTTCTCCGATATGTAATAAGTGGTTTAGAGGCTGCGACATTTTTAAGGTCGGGGTCAGCTTCTAAATAATGCCAGTGTCGTTTAATACTATCTCTGATGCAATTGTTCATGGCCGTGTTCTGAAATGAAAAAGCGAATCTTTTTTGTGTGTCCCTATTCTTTTGTTTATTGTTGTATTGTAAAAGTTGGGTTCTATTTTTTTGGTCAACTTTCTTTCTAGCTTGGTGAATAATTTCTGTAGGATATTTTCTCTTTTCTAATCTAAGGGCTAATTCCTGTGCTTGTTGGTTAAATAGTTCTTCAGTGTTATTTATTCTTTTGAGTCTTAACATTTGACTGTATGGAATACTATTTTTTGTTTGTTTAGGGTGTGAACTATCATAATGTAGAATAGAGTTGGTTGCCTGAGGTTTACGATATACGGAGGTAGTGATTTTGTCCTCTATTATCTGGACTAGAACATCTAGGAACTCAAGTTCCTTATTTCCAAATTTACTAGTAAAAAACATATTAACTCCGTTTTTTTCATTAAGATAATCTACAAAATCATGAAATTGCTTTTCTGTCCCTTCCCAAACAATAAAAATATCGTCTACATAACGAAAAAAAGTTTTAATGTAACAAATAAAGGGATTAGATGTAGAAAAAACAATCTGAGTCTCCAAATACGCCAAAAATAAATTTGCATAGGTGCATGATACGGGCGTGCCCATCGCGGTGCCGACTGCCTGCCCGTACCATGCAACCTCAAACGTAAAAAAATTATTGTTAAGAATAAACAAAAGCCCTTCTTTAACAAAACGTCTAACATTAGGGGGATGATTTGTCCTCTCGACTTTTACAAAGAGAGACTGTTTGGATTAGTCGGCTTAATGCCGTAGGGCCAGCAGGTCTTAATGAAAGGAACGATTATGGTTCCTTTCTTTAGGTGTTTTTGTATTGTTTTTAACATTTTAAACGCACATGTTTTTTGATTGGTATATTCACCTATGTAAGCACTACCCCCCATAGCAGTGACGTCCACAGGCCAGAAGAGGCGTGATTAGTCACGTGAAACGGCTGTAGCCATCGGACGCTCCTGCCTTCACTTCCCCTCCCCACTCATGTCTATGTAGACGAATAAAACGGACTGTTACCGCAGCGATTTGCTGGTGAGTGCAAGCTTCTTTTATCTCCTTATTGGATTATAGTAGTTATATTTGTGTGTATAGGAGCAGTATTATAGTAGTTATAGCTTGTTCACACTTGTGTTACTTGGCGTCCACTTTTTCCGCCTGTGGGGTCTGGGGGGGGCCCTTTAGGGTCTGGTCCTGTGACAATGGGGTTGCAGGGCCATTCCGTGGCCCCCCTTCTCTGCTTGTGCACATTTTGTGGGGATTGTGGTCGCTGACCGGCACAGTGATGTTTTTTGGTTAGGGACTCATGTGTATCAGAAGACCTGCACGTGGTACATGAGGCAATATGGTTTGGCCAAATTATATACTAACTTCTGATGTTGGTTTTAAATGTAGCTGAATAAGCTTTCGTATCAGCCATGGGTGCGATGTGCAGCCATTTTTGTCTTTTTGGCTTGTGCATATTTTATGAATTCTGTCCCTTTTTTCATTGTGGCTAGCACTCGTGCTTTGTAAGACCCATGTGATCCAAATTAGCAGGAAGCACCTGTGTACATAAGGGGAGGATCTCCTAGTATTCTCCCATTCTACCTGCAGAGGAATGGAGAGAAAGGTAAGAGCTTGTTCACACTTGTGTTGCTTGGCGTCCACTTTTTCCGCCGGTGGTGCCTGTGGGGTCTGGGGGGGCCCTTTAGGGTCTGGTCCTGTGACAATGGGGTTGCAGGGCCATTCCGTGGCCCCCCTTCTCTGCTTGTGCACGTTTTGTGGGGATTGTGGTCGCTGACCGGCACAGTGATGTTTTTTGGTTAGGGACTCATGTGTATCAGAAGACCTGCACGTGGTACATGAGGCAATATGGTTTGGGCAAATTATATACTAACTTCTTTTTGGCTTGTGCATATTATAGTAGTTATATTCTTGTATATAGGAGCAGTATTATAGTAGTTATATTCCTGTATATAGGAGCAGTATTATAGTAGTTATATTCTTGTATATAGGAGCAGTATTATAGTAGTTATATTCTTGTATATAGGAGCAGTATTATAGTAGTTATATTCTTGTATATAGGAGCAGTATTATAGCAGTTATATTCCTGTGTATAGGAGCAGTATTATAGTAGTTATATTCTTGTACATAGGAGCAGTATTATAGTAGTTATATTCTTGTATATAGGAGGCAGTATTATAGTAGTTATATTCCTGTATATAGGAGCAGTATTATAGTAGTTATATTCCTGTATATAGGAGCAGTATTATAGTAGTTATATTCTTCTATATAGGAGCTATATTATAGTAGTTATATTCTTGTATATAGGAGGGGTATTAGTGATATTATTGTACATAGGGCCAGTATCATGTAGTATGTGTTTTTTTTAGTCTGGATAACCCCCTCAAAATCAGAACTATGTGGAATTGCCCTTATCCAACTAATGATTTCTGTCACGTCTGTATTTTGAATTAATTCTTCCGTCACTCCTTACATTCTGTAACAGGAGCGGATTTCATGTATCTGACTTGGATTTTATAAGATGCTTGTTACTGTGTTAGGGGGAGGGGATGGAATTTCACAGACAGGAGTATGAAACATGGGAACAGTAGAAACTAAGTGGACAATCTGCTTGTTACACAGTAAAACATGTTTTAATTTGTAGGAAATATCCCTTAGCAGCAGCCGGAACATGAACGCAGTGCGTCTGGATGTACAAAGACGCCATCAATCCTGTTCTGATGGAAAACAAGTCCCGTCAGCTGACGGTAAACTGCAAATCATATAAATTTTCCAATTAAACTGTTTGCTTTTATCTAGAATGTAATAGAATTCATTAGCGTTTGCATTTAATTATCTTCACCCTTTAAGCAAAAAATATGTTAAAAAATAATTTTATTTCCATTCAACAATTTATTTTTCCAAATAACGGCGCAGAAAATACAGTAATTAAAGCCGCTAATAATTAGCATGAAGTAAGCGGCGAGTGGAATCTAGAATAATTGGAGGAGAGAGATCTTGAGATAATGAGCTGAAAATAACACAGAATAAATCCTACAGATTTTCTACAATGATGGTAATATCCAGGATGTAGTACAATGAAGAAATGGATGTATTGTGGCCTCTAGCTATCTATCTATTTATTATCTGTGGTGGGTACCACCATGATGATGTTATGACAGGTGGTTGGGACAGCTCAGTCAAAGATGAGGGACTCGTCCCAATAGGGTTATACAAGCCCCAGCCTTGGTTACCTGGGTGAAGCTAAGCTACCGAGCCTTCCCGGTTACCTACACTTCAAGATAGGATACGTAGACCTTCTGGTAGCTTTGTCCTATCTAGGCTAGTTCCTCTTGTGTATGAGGATATTGCTCAGCACCTTTTAGGCGTGGGCTAGGATGTTCCCAGACTCTTCTCCCTTTGTAGTCTAGCACTGCATAGTAGATATAGGATATGTACTGGAAGACCTAAGTGTGTCTAGTTGCATCTGACCACATGGGTCTTAAACTCGACTCACTAAACACACTGCTTGAACTGACTTCCTCCCGCAAGGGGCTTACTAGGTACTTCCCCAGGGGCTGTGTGTGTTTGCGTAGAGAACAGGGATAAGTTGAAGAAGAAAGAGCATCTCCTATAGGCAGCACTGAACACATGGTACAACAACAACAGTAACCCTTTGCTAAATTCAGCTGTGCAACCAAGAACAGAGGTGTATAAAGAACACTGACATATAGTGGTGAAACTACAGAATACTACCTTCATCACCACTTAACCTGGAGTGAGGACTTTACGACAGGTGCACTTAACAGTGGGACACCACAAATCAATCACTCTATCTATTTAGCTATCTATCTATCTAGATGCAAGGTAAATTCCACAGCACTTCAATGGATCAGGTGCAAAAAAAATTGTATTTATTTCATCCAACAAGGTGCAGCACAATAGAGCAGTATAGCAGCGACATTTCTGTGGCCTCACACCTCAGGCCAAAGAAATGTCGCTGCTATACTGCTCTATTGTGCTGCACCTTGTTGGATGAAATAAATACATTTTTTTTTTTGCACCTGATCCATTGGAGTGTCGTGAAATTTACTTTGCATCTAGATGGAACTACTGGTCACAGTGATCTACTGGCACCCGCTCTTCATCTGGTTTGTGCTCTTTTCATATACTAAATCAATCTATCTATCTATCTATCTATCTATCTATCTATCTATCTATCTATCTCCTATCTATCTATCTATCTATCTATCTCCTATCTATCTATCTATCTATCTATCTATCTATCTATCTCCTATCCATCATCTATCTCCTATCTATCTATCTATCTATCTATCTATCTATCTATCTATCAGTATCTATCTATCTACAGTGTTCCAGTAGCCATTTCCAAGCTACAGTATGTATTGGGTTGTTGTATGTACTTTGTATGTGTTGCTGTTTATGTGTTATGTTGCTGAACAATGCTTGACAGCTTACCCTGAGGGATGTTGTCAGTGAAAGTATGAACATTTCTGCCTGGTCTTCACCACATGTAAGGAGGTAAGATGCTTTGGTCACACAATGCCTGTCAACTAATGAGAGCAGGCCTTAGGGCCCTATTCCACCGGACTATCTATCTATCTCCTATCTATCTATCTATCTATCTATCTATCTATCTATCTATCTATCTATTATCTCTCTATCTATCTATCTATCTATCTATCTATCTATTATCTCTCTATCTATCTATCTATCTATCTATCTATCTATCTCCTATCTATCTATCTATCTATCTATCTATCTATCTATCTATCTCCTATCTATCTATCTATCTATCTATCTATCTATCTATCTATCTCCTATCTATCTATCTATCTATCTATCTCCTATCTATCTATCTATCTATCTATCTATCTATCTACTTATCTATCTATCTATCTATCTATCTATCTATCTATCTATCTATCTATCTATCTATCTATCTATCTATAAGCTTCCCTCCTTCCTCCTAGCACATTATTTCTTCTCATACTGACCTTTAGGCTTATGACAAACCCAGAATGGTATAGTCTGGTCAGAAAGGTTAGACACCTCATTTCCTTCATAGATGAGCTCTTGCCCGTCTGCCCATATTTTACATTCAGCAGTAAGCAGTGTGTTCAGATGGCGTGCTCAGTGTTTAACATTTCATCCAGTGTAGGACAAAATCACAATTTTCCTTTCAAACACTCAGAAGCTGTCAGGATATGTCAGCGGTGGTGGCAGGGCACGTTTTTCCTAACTCTGCTGTTATCTTCAGGGACATGAACTCTCAGACAGAATATTTTTAGCCCCATTGAATGATTATACTTGTCAAGACATCCGTCCTTCAATGTTTTCTTATCTTCATGTTTTTTGACTCACCTAGAGCTATTTGTAAAAAAAAAAAGCCCAAAATCATGTCAGGCAAAGTATTAAAGCAGCCAGGGTCAAGTCATCTCCAATATAACTACTATAATACTGCCCCCTATATACAAGAATATAACTACTATAATACTGCTCCTATATACAAGAATATAACTACTATAATACTGCCCCCTATATACAAGAATATAACTACTATAATACTTCTCCTATATACAAGAATAGATCTACTATAATACTGCTCCTATATGCAAGAATATAACTACTATAATACCGCTCCTATATACAAGAATATAACTACTATAATACTGCTCCTATATACAAGAATATAACTGCTATAATACTGCCCCTATATACAAGAATATAACTACTATAATACTGCTCCTATATACAAGAATATAACTACTATAATACTGCTTCTATATACAAGAATATAACTACTATAATACTGCTCCTATATACAAGAATATAACTACTATAATGCTGCCCCTATATACAAGAATATAACTACTATAATACTGCTCCTATATACAAGAATATAACTACTATAATACTGCTCCTATATACAGGAATATACTATAATACTGCTCCTATATACAAGAATATAACTACTATAATACTGCTCCTATATACAAGAATATAACTACTATAATACTGCTCCTATATAAAAGAATATAACTACTATAATACTGCTCCTATATACAAGAATATAACTACTATAATGGCATGGGGGTCGCAGGGCCGTCCCATGGCCCCCGTTCCCTGGCTGTGCACGCCTGCGGGGTTGGTGGCCACTGACTGGCACGGTGTGGACTTAGTGTAGGGACCCATGTGTATCAGATACCGGCACGAGGTACATGGGGCAGTATGGCTTGATCAATTCATACACAAAATTCTGATGTGTTTTTTATTTAGCCTAGCGGCACTAGTATCAGCCATAGGTGTGAGGTGCAGCACTCTGTTTCTTCCCTGAACCATAACTACTATAATACTGCTCCTATGTACAAGAATATAACTACTATAATACTGCTTCTATATACAAGAATATAACTACTATAATACTGCTCCTATGTACAAGAATATAACTACTATAATACTCCTCCTATATACAAGAATATAACTACTATAATACTGCTCCTTATATACAAGAATATAACTACTATAATACTCCTCCTATATACAAGAATATAACTGCTATAATACTCCTCCTATATACAAGTATATAAGTACTATAATACTGCTCCTATATACAAGAATATAACTGCTACAATACTGCTCCTATATACAAGAATATGACTACTATAATACTGCCCCCTATATACAAGAATATAACTACTATAATACTGCTCCTATGTACAAGAATATAACTACTATAATACTGCTCCTATATACAAGAATATAACTACTATAATACTGCTCCTATATACAGGAATATACTATAATACTGCTCCTATATACAAGAATATAACTACTATAATACTGCTCCTATATACAAGAATATAACTGCTATAATACTGCCCCTATATACAAGAATATAACTACTATAATACTGCTCCTATATACAAGAATATAACTACTATAATACTGCTTCTATATACAAGAATATAACTACTATAATACTGCTCCTATATACAAGAATATAACTACTATAATGCTGCCCCTATATACAAGAATATAACTACTATAATACTGCTCCTATATACAAGAATATAACTACTATAATACTGCTCCTATATACAGGAATATACTATAATACTGCTCCTATATACAAGAATATAACTACTATAATACTGCTCCTATATACAAGAATATAACTACTATAATACTGCTCCTATATAAAAGAATATAACTACTATAATACTGCTTCTATATACAAGAATATAACTACTATAATCTGGTCCTGTGGCATGGGGGTCGCAGGGCCGTCCCATGGCCCCCGTTCCCTGGCTGTGCACGCCTGCGGGGTTGGTGGCCACTGACTGGCACGGTGTGGACTTAGTGTAGGGACCCATGTGTATCAGATACCGGCACGAGGTACATGGGGCAGTATGGCTTGATCAATTCATACACAAAATTCTGATGTGTTTTTTATTTAGCCTAGCGGCACTAGTATCAGCCATAGGTGTGAGGTGCAGCACTCTGTTTCTTCCCTGAACCATAACTACTATAATACTGCTCCTATGTACAAGAATATAACTACTATAATACTGCTTCTATATACAAGAATATAACTACTATAATACTGCTCCTATGTACAAGAATATAACTACTATAATACTCCTCCTATATACAAGAATATAACTACTATAATACTGCTCCTTATATACAAGAATATAACTACTATAATACTCCTCCTATATACAAGAATATAACTGCTATAATACTCCTCCTATATACAAGTATATAAGTACTATAATACTGCTCCTATATACAAGAATATAACTGCTATAATACTGCTCCTATATACAAGAATATGACTACTATAATACTGCCCCCTATATACAAGAATATAACTACTATAATACTGCTCCTATGTACAAGAATATAACTACTATAATACTGCTCCTATATACAAGAATATAACTACTATAATACTGCTCCTATATACAAGAATATAACTACTATAATACTGCTCCTATATACAAGAATATAACTACTATAATACTGCTTCTATATACAAGAATATAACTACTATAATACTCCTCCTATATACAAGAATATAACTACTATAATACTGCCCCTATATACAAGAATATAACTACTATAATGCTGCTCCCTATATACAAGAATATAACTACTATAATGCGGTTCAGGGAAGAAACAGAGTGCTGCACCTCACACCTATGGCTGATACTAGTGCCCCTAGGCTAAATAAAAAACACATCAGAATTTTGTGTATGAATTGATCAAGCCACACTGCCCCATGTACCTCGTGCAGGTATCTGATACACATGGGTCCCTACACTAAGTCCACACCGTGCCAGTCAGTGGCCACCAACCCCGCAGGCGCGCACAGTCAGGGAACGGGGGCCATGGGACGGCCCTGCGACCCCCATGTCACAGGTCCAGACCCAAAAACACCACACCAGAACCCGGCCAGCACCGCCGGCGGAGAAGGTCGCCCCCAAGCAGCACAAGTCTGGATGAGGTGTTGCACTCACCATAGCTGCAGCAAACAGAATGGGAAAAAAACAGGAGGGATTAAAACCATGTGCACTCAGGTGTCTCCTGCTAATTGCGGTCATGTGGGTCTCACCAGGAGGAGTGCAAAACACGGAGAAAAGAGAGAAACAAAATGCGGTTCAGGGAAGAAACAGAGTGCTGCACCTCACACCTATGGCTGATACTGGTGCCCCTAGGCTATATAAAAAACACATCAGAATTTTGTGTATGAATTGATCAAGCCATACTGCCCCATGTACCTCGTGCCGGTATCTTACACGGTGTGGAGTTAGCATAGGGACCCGTGTGGACCAGAGGACCTGCGCGGTGGTACACGGGGCAATATGGCTTGATCAATTCATATACAGACACTCTGGTGTTGATTTTTAAGATAGGCCTAGCGGCATTAGTATCAGCCATAGATGGGATGTGCAGCGGTTCCATTCTCTCCAGTTCATAACTACTATAATACTGCTCCTATATACAAGAATATAACTACTATAATATTGCCCCTATATACAAGAATATGACTACTATAATACTGCTCCTATACACAAGAATATAACTACTATAATACTGCTCCTATATACAAGAATATATCTACTATAATACTGCTCCTATATACAAGAATATATCTACTATAGTACTGCTCCTATATACAGGAATATCACTACTATAATATTGCTCCTATATACAAGAATATAACTACTATAATACTGCTCCTATATACAGGAATATAACTACTATAATACTGCTCCTATATACAAGAATATAACTACTATAATACTGCCCCCTATATACAAGAATATAACTACTATAATACTGCCTCCTATATACAAGAATATAACTACCATAATATTGCCCCTATATACAAGAATATGACTACTATAATACTGCTCCTATACACAAGAATATAACTACTATAATACTGCTCCTATATACAAGAATATATCTACTATAATACTGCTCCTATATACAAGAATATATCTACTATAGTACTGCTCCTATATACAGGAATATCACTACTATAATATTGCTCCTATATACAAGAATATAACTACTACAATACTGCTCCTATATACAAGAATATAACTACTATAATACTGCTCCTATATACAAGAATATAACTACTATAATGCTGCTCCTATATACAAGAATATAACTACTATAATACTGCCCCCTATGTACAAGAATATAACTACTATAATACTGCTCCCTATATACAAGAATATAACTACTATAATACTGCTCCTATATACAAGAATATAACTACTATAATACTGCTCCTATGTACGAGAAGAAAATAATACATACTATATTATAGTATAGTATAGTATAGTTCTTCCCTTTATACAGTATATGTATGTCTCATGGATATAGTTTCTTTTCAGTGTAAGCAGCCTATTATTCTCCTTGTGTTGTGTATTGTTGTTGTTTTCTATATCTCGGTTTTGGATTTTCTCCTCTATTATACTTTCAGGACCTTTGCCGCCTCTCCATCTTTTCCTGCTGCGACGTGTAGTGAGAGTTTCTCTCTCTCTATAATGACAATGTTTGGATGTGACTCCTGACATTTACTCACTCCCATCAATCTTCATACAATATTCATGATGATAACCAGGAGATTATTTCAATATCAGATGTTTAATATTAATCACATTTTTTGCATTTTATAATTATCTGTGTTTGAGTTTTTATAGCGATTCATCAGGACAATGTCTCGGCGTTAATAATATTCTCACCGGGTGTGATATTTCTCATTAAATATTATTTTCCATCTCGGATGGGGGACGATGGGATGACCTCATTGCTTATTTCTCTCCGAGGAGGCGTCCGGAGAAATCCTCCTCGCTTTGGATTTTAATGACATTGTAGAAAGTTCAAAAAGTTTCTTACAGACTTTGAAGGATTCTCTCACCGTTGCCTTGCTTGCCCTGTATCCCAGATATTTCTTACATTGGTATCTTGATGATTTCCCTTTACATACTTACTGATGGTTTCCTTTTCATCAACAGTAAAAGATGTTTAAAGAATATCTGATGGTTTCCATTCCAATTGTGGAATTCTCTGTAACAACCATTAGAAGAACCAAGGCTCACATTCCCTATAATGAATGGTCAGGTGCTTCCTGACTGTTTCCCTTTAACAGTAGATTTACATTTAAAAAGTCACTGTCGTATTTTTTTTTTCTTCTTTTGCAGAAATCAATAGTACAGGCGATTTTAAGAAACTTTGTAATTGGGTTTATTAGGCAAATATGCCATTATCTGCATTCAAAAAGACTTTCCCCAGGCCACCCCCCCCTCTCTCATTTACTGTTCATTATCAGGAAATCTTGACTCTTTTACATCAGTCGAGCCCTGTGTAACCTATGGAGAGGGGAGGGGGGAGGAGGGAGATTAGTCGCCAGCAGAGAGCAAAGAACAAAGGAGTACACAGTGGGAGCTGTATGAAAGCCGGTATTTAGAGGTCAGAGAGGTCAGTGCTGAGTTTAGTCGATAGCCCGGTGATGTAGCTGTAAATTAACTCTTTGTTGTCCCGTTTTGGTGCCTTATCTCCCTCAACCTCTCCCCTCTCCATAAGAGAACCATGAAGACAGGGGGGAGAGCTTTAAACTACTTTTTCATGACAAAAATGCATTTTTCGGCTAATAAACCCAATTACAAAGTTTCTTAAAATTGCCTGTACTATTGATTTCTAAAAAAAAAAAAAAAAATTAAACAACAGTGACACTTTAATATATATATATATATATATATATATATATATATAGATAGATAGATAGATAGATAGATATATTAGGGATGGTCCGAATCGAGTTCGGTTCGGGTTAGTACGAACCCAAACTCTCGGTAATGATTCCCGCTGTCTGCCCGCTCTGTGGAGTGGGCGGATACAGCGGGAGGACTGCCTGGAAAACTGGGATACAGCCTATGGCTATGGCTGTATCCCAGTTTTCCAGGCGGTCCTTCTGCTGTATTCGCCCGCTCCACGGAGCGGGCAGACAGCCGGAGTCTGATGCCGAGCGTTCGGGTTCTTACGAACCAGAACCTCGGAGGGTTCGGACCATCCCTATTATATATATATATATATATATATATATATATAGTAGCAGGTGACCGTCAGATAAGTGTGTTGCCTGAGTGTAAAACATGGCTGCGTTTTCCAGAAACTGGGAACCACTGTGTGTATTGTGTCTGGTATTGCAGCTCAGCTTTGTGGAAATGAATGGGAACCCTTCTGATGGTTTCCCTTTAATAAATGTAAGAATCATCAAATCCTCTTTCATGATAGATGGAGACTTGGGTTTTCAGATAACATGTAGCCTGCATGGACATTATGGATGGGGTCCTCAAGTAATGTAATAGCTTATCTATAATAAACAGGAAGATACCTCTTGAAGGTTTCCGAATTATATTTAGGAGAGTATCTCCTGATGGTTTCCATATAATTTATAGTAGAGTACCTCCTGATGGTTTCATTATGATATATAGTAGATTATCTCCTGATTGTTTCCATGAAATATATAGTAGATTACCTCCTGATGGTTTCCATATAATATATAGTAGAGTACCTCCTGATGGTTTCATTATGATATATAGTAGATTATCTCCTGATGGTTTCCATATAATATATAGTAGAGTATCTCCTGATGGTTTCCATATAATATATAGTAGAGTAACTCCCTATGGTCTTCTATGTAATAAATAGTAGGATACCTCATGACGGTTCTTATAAAGTAAACAGTAGGATATGGTTTCCACATAGAGATGAGTGGACCGTCAGACTTTTGGTCCGACGGCATCAGCTCTCTCTCGTCATGCCTTTGATCCCGGCCGCATAGTTGCTATCCTGCGATTATGCGGCCAGGATATTCCAGGGATTTCAACATCGATTCCCTGGAATATCCTGGCCGCATATTCCCGGGAGCGCAACTATGCAGCCGGGATCACAGGCATGACAAGAGAGCGAACTGCTTTTGCACCAAAAGTCCAAACAGTTCACTCATCTCTATTTCCATATATTAAACAGTAGGATACCTCCTGATGGTTTCCATATAATAACCAGTAGGATACCTCCTGATGGTTTCCATATAATAACCAGTAGAATACCTCCTAATGGTTTCCATATAATAACCAGTAGGATACCTCCTGATGGTTTCCATATAATAAACAGTAGTATACCTTCTGATGGTTTCCATATAATAACCAGTAGGATACCTCCTGATGGTTTCCATATAATAAACAGTAGTATACCTTCTGATGGTTTCCATATAATAAGCAGTAGGATACCTCCTAATGGTTTTCATATAATAACCAGTAGGATACCTCCTGATGGTTTCCATATAATAAACAGTAGTATACCTTCTGATGGTTTCCATATAATAAACAGTAGGATACCTCCTAATGGTTTTCATATAATAAACAGTAGGATACCTCCTTATGGTTTTCATATAATAAACCGTAGAATACCTCCTGATGGTTTCCATATAATAACCAGTAGAATACCTCCTGATAGTTTCCATATAATAAGCAGTAGGATACCTCCTAATGGTTTTCATATACTGACAATTAAGATTCCTGTAATAAACGTGCCATTATTACATTTGAAATGCTGAAGGTGGTTTCTCTATGACAAACATTAGGGTAACTGATGGTTCCCCAGTAAAAACTAGGAGAGCTATTGATGGTTTCCCTGTAAGGGAGAGAAGGATACCGCCTGATGGTCTCCTTTAGAATAAACACTAGGGGACCTCCTGATGGTTTCCTATATAATAAACACTAGGGTACCTCCTAATGGTTTTCTTTATAATAAACACTAGGGTACCTCCTGATGGTCTCCTTTAGAATAAACACTAGGGAACTTCCTGATGGTTTCCTATATATTAAACACTAGGGAACCTCCTGATGGTTTTCTAATAATGAATACTTTTAGCAGTTTCCCTTTACAAGTAACATACTTTCTGATTTTTTGCCCATTTTATAAAAAGTAGTACACCCCCTCATAGTTTCCCCATAATAATTACTAGCATACACCATCTTGACCTCTCAGGGTTAGTAAAGCACAGCTACTTTCTTGCAAAGACTGCGCCACCCTTGTCCTCAGGTTGGGTCTGGTATTATATGGTATTAACTGAGGGCAGTAGAGGTGCTGTTTCTTGAAGAAAGTGGCCATGTTTTTTCTTTTTAATTTCCTGTAAAATCCCATTTATTAAAAGTAGGAGACGTCCTGATGGTCAAACAGTAGGAGACGTTCTGATGGTCAAACAGTAGGAGACATTCTGATGGTCAAACAGTAGGAGACGTTCTGATGGGTTCTTTTTTTCCCATCATAAAAGTAGTATACCTCCTGATGGCTTCACAACAATAATAAAAAGTGACATAATATAAGAAATTGGGATATTTAATTTTATAAAAACTAGAAGACTTCATGATAATCAATAGGTACAATACCTGATGGTTTCCCTTTACTTAAAAGTAGTCCCAAAGTTGTCCCAAAATAAAGAGTTGCATACATTTTTATTGTTTCCCTTTAATAAAAAGTAAGCTACCTCCTGATGGTTCCCTTTTAACAAAAAGTATGAGACTGTGTAGAGACATTTTGAAAGTTTTTTTTTCTGAGAAATTATCTGGTGTCTGATTTGTAAATTACCTCTATTGAAAAATCTCCAGTCTCCCAGTACTTATCAGCTGCTGTATGTCCTGCAGGAAGTGGTGTATTCTTTCCAGCTTGACACAGTGCTATATGCTGCCACCTTTGTTCATGTCAGGAACTGCCCAGTGCAGTAGCAAATCCCCATAGAAAATCTCTCCTGCTCTGGACAGTTCCTGACATGCACAGAGGTGGCAGCAGAGAGCACTGGGTCAGACTGAAAAGAATCCACCACTTCCTGCAAGACATACAACAGCTGATAAGTACTGGAAGACAGGAGATTTTTAAATAGAAGTAAATTACAAATTTATATAACTTAATTTAAACATAATTTCGTTTTTCGGGACTACCCCTTTAAAATTTCTCAACCTTTTGGTGGGAACGTGTTGTCGGCTTCTTCCATTCTCTACACCTTGCCTATTTTTACGCCTTTTACTGTTCTTCAATTTAGTCTTAAATACCTAAGGACTCTCGGAGTGACAGGTAAAGCATTGGCTGACCTTTCCAACTTACCTCCAGCTGTTTAAAGATCGTGCGTCAGCAATTTGTCACGCCAAGGGCAAACAGCATTAACTAACGTGTTAAAGCAAAAACATTGTTCTTCTCACCAGGTCTCTTTTTTTATTTATTTTTTATATATATTATTGTTTTTTTTTACCAACTTTTTTTTTTCTCCTCTTCTCTGTTCAAAACGAATCGAGTCAACACATTATAAAGCCGCCTGCTTTCCGCCTCTAATAAGAAGTGAAAGTTTGTCACTTGTAATATTACCCAGGCACTCCGATGATTTTGAAATTATCTTCAAAGAATCTTGAGGATAATGCGACGTGTCACAAATGTCCTGTCTTTTAAGTGTTAAACAAGTTAAGGGTTTTCCTGCCAAGGCAAAAAAAAAAAAAAAAAAAATACAATGTCTTTTTTATTAATTTCGCCACAGTTAGGATTTTTTTTTCTTTTTTTTTTCCGCATTCGCTTGTCACATTTTCTATGCAAAAAAGTCTGGAGATCACAATGCTGTTAATTACGAGATTAATCTGAGTGCGTGCGCCGGATTTCACTTCCTTTCAGTCTTCATAATGGAGCTAATTTCTCCTACATTACTGGGAATCAGGCTGCCGGCTCGTCTACTTCAAAGGTTACTGGCGTTACGAACAGGACTCGCTAATAGATGCGAGGGGATGGGATTTTGTTTAGGTGTTTGATATACAGAGTGAAGTCACTCTATATTCTAGAAATTACATGTGAGTTAAATGGGTTGAGAAGGATTAGAAAAACACTGCCTTTTTTTTTTTTTTTTACAGGAACAGTGCCCCCTTTCTACTGGTTGTGTGTGGTATTGCAGCTTAACCTTGTTCACTCACTTTAATGGATCTTAGCTGCAATACAAAACACAACCTAATGACTGTTTGTAAATAAAGACGACAATGTTTTTTTGATTCTGGATAAACCCCTAAAAGCAAATATACTAAAAATTATATGTCAGGTTTTTTATGATTTCAAGCCAAAGCATATAATAAGTGGCCTAATATAGGTAAATTAGTTGATGCACATTGAATGGTCTCCCCCAGCGCTCATGAAAAGTTGTGAACTGCAACGTTCTCCGAACCTGAACGCTCAGTCTTTGACTCCATTGGGTGTATCCATGTATTCCAAGGGCTCCCTAGGGCTTCATCCAACTTCTCCAACTTTGGAGCCAAATGCTTAGCGTTTGGATTCGGAGAGCGTTGCCAAACCCAAACCCTCATGAGTGGGATTAAGGGTTTGACCTCTGGAACCTCACACCATCTTGAGAATGAAGTATCAACTCTTTTTTTAATGCAACGGTGGCTTGTGAATGTGCACTATTCATTATCTGTGGAGTTGTTAGAGATACATAGATGACAGCAGTAGTGAGCAGGGTAAGCTAAATCCAGTGCTGGGGTGAGGTCAAATACTTACAGTAAACTTGTACACTTTCTCTGCAGTCTCTTTGTTTGCTTCTCATTTCCTTAGACTTGAATGGGCAGGATGTAACATGATCCCTCAGTGAATTGCTAGTCTGACTTGGCTGAAACCGATTTAAACTACATCAATCCATCATCTAATGTATATGGGAACCCCAAAACTTTCCTCTTAAACATCAGAAGGACCCGGCATATTTGATTTCATTCTGCAGAGAAATTCAAAGGGAACAGATAAATTTGGTAGCAGATTACCGACCTGTCAGAACTGAGAACACATGCACGCGTTTCGAGACCGCTCCGTGTCATTGAGAAAGAGACCGGATCGGTCTCGAAATGCATTGTGTCTTGTACCATATGTTGTAATAAATTATTTTAATGTTCTCTATCTATTCCTGGCTACCTAGACCTGCGCCTGGCATCCTGTTGTTGGAGTGGAGGAGTTTGTCTATAGTTCCTAACATGGACAGAGGTGGCAGCAGAGAGCACTGTCAGACTGGAAACAATACTTCCTGCAGGACATACAGCAGCTGATCAGTACTGGAAGACTATTTTAAAATAGAACAGATTTCAATTTCTGACCCCAGTTGATTTTAAAGAAAAAATATTTTGTCAGAGTTTCCCTTTAATTGCAAACCACACCCGAACTGGAGACAAGAGCGGTGCTGTCTCTGGAAGAAAGTGGCCATGTTGGATGACCCCTTTAACAAAGTCCAAAACTTTCTGTCAGGGTTCATCGATATAAAGTGTTTGGCTCTCCGTCTCTGGGTATAGACACTTGTACGTGGGGTTGCCATGGTTTTGTCCTATTCCGCAGCATTTATAGCAGAAAATTAATATTTCATCTTTATTATATCGGAGGTAATGAAAGGTCATTCTCCTTTGTCTCCAGCATAGTAGTAGATAATCTGACTCCTTCAAGTTACCATATCACAGGGAGCCCAGTGTGTAACAGAGAATGTAAATCAGGAATTAACATATCTGGCAATCTGAAGCGACTAAGCTCCCAACCTTTGTGCATTAATTTGTGTTCTTATACTCGCAGCTGGAAATTTCTGCAGGAAAAAACAAACAAAGAGCCCGGCCGATGAACGGCGAGAACCAGGAGCGGCAGGAAAGGTCAGCGGTGTGTGTCTGAATCATCGCGCCATTGTTTTACAGACGGGCGTCCTGAGGTCTCATTAGATCTCTCATCGGGTTCCTGCGCTTTTACAGTGTTAAGACTTTGAAATTTAAATGGGTTATTATATCTATTTCCAGTATAATATTTGAGATTTTAGTGTAAAGTGTCGCTGTTCATTCATTCTATCTATCTCCTACCTATCTATCTATCTATCTATCTCTCTATCTATCTCTCTATCTATCTATCTATCTCTCTATCTATCTCCTATCTATCTATCTATCTATCTATCTATCTATCTATCTATCTATCTATCTCCTATCTATCTATCTATCTCCTATCTATCTATCTCCTATCTATCTATCTATCTATCTATCTATCTATCTATCTATCTATCTATCTCCTATCTATCTATCTATCTATCTATCTATCTATCTCCTACCTATCTATCTATCTATCTATCTATCTATCTATCTATCTATCTATCTATCTATCTCATATCTATCTATCTATCTATTGTGGCACAGATATGTGGATGGGGGGGGGGGTCATCAATCAAGCATACTCTTTAGGTTAAGTGGTGATGAAGTATTTTAAAGTTTCGCCACTAGATTCAGTATCTCTTATATGTATATGTATTCCTATGCATTGCACAGCTGAGGGAGGTAATGGGTTAATGTTTTATGTGTACCATGTGTTGCTAGTGACGAGTAGGAGGTGTTCTCTACTTTTCTCCTTTCTTATGCACACATTCATTCCCACCAGGGAAGTTCTTTTTAGGCCCCTGTAGGAGGAGTTACTTGGTGGAGGAAGTGGACAGTCAGTTCTTACCAGATTCTCAGAGATGGAATAAGCTGCTGCCAGGACCCCTGACAGGGATAAAGAGCAGTCTACTCCAGACACGAGTGTGTACAGATGCAGTTAGAGACCAAAAGTTCTTACAGTATTCCTACTATATCTACTATGCAGTGCTTACCACTTAAAAAGGGAGAGAAGTCCAGGAACACCCTAACCCATGCCAAGAACATGTCTAAAAAGAGCAGGGCAGTATCCTGAAACACAAGAGGAACTAGCCTGGATAGGACAAAGCTACTGAAAGAGGTCTACGTATCCCATCTCACAACGCAGGTAACTGGAAAGGCCAGGAAGCTTAGCTACACCCAGATAACCACAACTGGGGCTTGTATCACCCTATTAGAATGGGTAGCTTGACACTTTAGGGCAGAAGGTGGTAAGACATAGTCGAAACACAGGCACATGTATTTCATTCTAAAGTATTTCTTCAAAGTTCCAGCAGAGTACATTGCTACACTGGGTTGGGGCTCCTTCAACAAACTCTTCTGCTCTACTCAACTCTCCAAGCACCCCTACCACTACCTCTCTTCTATTCTACTTCTCTAAGTACCTCCTCAAGCACAAACGAGTTTAAGCACTAAAGTCTGTATGAAAGATTTATCTATTTTACAAGAATGTATTGTAGTACTGAAGAATTCTGCAGTAAATCTGGGATTCTGCAGTAAATCTGTTCTATTTTTCAACACTGGAACTCTGTCATACTTCGTACGCACCAGCACCCATACACACTAACCACATACCTTTAGTTATTTTCCCCTTTCTGTGGGTGGTTGTACCGAGGGACCCACTACAACCCTGCAGGTCACCGGCCATCTACAAAACAGGTACCAACATTACTCCTGTTTGCTGGACTACCACTGGCGTCACAACAGTCACCATCACTAGCCGTACTCCATAGAATTGGTGTCATGGTTAGCTCAACTACTGGCCGCGTAGTACACATACAGTTAAAGCTGCACAGTCCTCTCTATCCCCTCCCTGTACTCATCTCTATGATTATAGAGAGGTCTGTGTGGTCATATAGTTACAACTGCACAGTCCTCTCTATCCCCTCCCTGTACTCATCTCTATGATTATAGAAGGTACTTTCTGGTAATACAGTTACAGCTGTACAATCCTCTCTATCCCCTCCCTGCACTCATCTCTATGATTATTGAGAGGACTGTGTTGTCATATAGTTACAGCTGCACAGTGCTCTCTATCCACTCTCTGCATTCATCTCTATGATTATAGAGAGAACCTTCTGGTAATACAGTTACAGCTGCACAGTCCTCTCTATCTCCTCCCTGCTCTCCTCTCCAGTCTGAACACAACACAACACATATATGTTACATGTCCTTTAAATCAGAAAAAAAAATATAAATGTATAAATATTGTGTTATTATTATTATTATTGTTATTATTATTATATTTCTTTTTCACGTTTATTCCAGTACTCATTCTATAGCAGAAGGTGCTTCCTCCCTGCAGCTTTACTTTAACCCCATCATTTCCAGGTCACCAAAGACCGATCCGTAAAGCGACATTTCTCTTTTATCTATTTATTCATCTGCATTAATTCAGAAAACATGGCCGACTTTCAGAAGGCCGAGAAAACACTATAATTGAGATTTCACTGGAAATAATAAGAAACCTTGCCTTAAGGTGCTGTTTATTTCCTGACTGTGCCGCTTCAGCAGAATCCGTCCCGTATCTGGGCATCAGAAGGAATTGTTCTGTACATGTGTAAATGGGGAGGGAGGTAATTCCTGGCTCCGTTTGTGGTTTTTTGCTGCATTCACATTTCATTATGATAACTCCGACCCCTCCGCTCCATTTGGTTACATATCTCCAGTCCCCATATGACTCAAACCAGAAATTAATATGGTATTTTTTATTATACAGGAAATTTTATAATGTGAAAAGTGCAAAGTAAAAATGAGCAAAACCGTGAGCTTATAATTGTAAGGATTAACTATAAATTAGCATATTGGCCAGCATCAGGTTACAGAAGGGCTGGTGGCACATGGCACTAACCAGCAGTACCATAGAGAGCTGAAACAGGTATCATGTACCATGATATTCCAACCCCTTCACTTCCCCAAACCTCCAGGGATCTTACATTAACCTCTTCAAGTACCAAGACTGGCAGGGATAAAGACATTAACCCTTCACTGCCCCAGACCACCAGGGATCCTTATGCCAGGGCAGTTTGTGGGGGGTAGTGGCTGCTGCGTGGGTGTAGGGTCTTGGGGGCCCTGTCCAATGTATTAGTGTACTCTGCCAGATTAACATAGTTGAAGATAAAAGTAACAGAAGTAGAAGATAATCATACTGACATATAGGTACTTTTGATTTGACCGCCCCTTGCCCTATAGTGTCAGGTTACAAGTCCCAGGTCTCTTCGCTGGGTGGAGCAGACTTTCCAAGACTTCCCAGAATAGCTAAGCGTTACAGTATGATACGTAGGCTTTAACTGCAGCTTTGTCCTACTGGGGCATGGACAAGGTTCTCCTCAGAGGATGTCACTCCCTCCTAAGGGGCTAGCACTGCATGCTAGTGTGGTGTGCCGTGCTATGCTGGCAGCGCCAGGTCAGCTAGTATGGCAGTGTGGTAGCGGAGTTGGTCTAGGGTCACTTGGGCACTTGTCACAGTAGCCTGGAGTGGTGATGGACTCACCCCGGACAGTTGGCACAGCAGCACCACAGTACAGAGGAGGTAACCCAAGTGTACAGGTGTGTGTACGAGCAGGTTCGCAAGAAGGAAGCCAGAGTCTAGTGCGTTGACAAAAATTGAACAGTTTACTAGAGGTTACTATAGTGCAATACAAGTAAATGAATACAGTCCAGTTCAATACACTGACAACTAGGTCAAGACCAGTGGCGAAACTACCGCCGTAGCAGCCGTAGCCGCTGCTACGGGGCCCGCCTTATCAGGGGGCCCGGTGCCCGATCCTGTAATGGACCGAGTCTCCTGAGAAGACACTCGCAGCACCCAGCCGCCGAGCAGGCCTCCCAGGTGCTGCAAACGCCAAGTCGCAGTGTGCCATGAGGCCCGCCCCCGTCCTCAGCGTCCCCTGCGGCACCCGCCCCCTCCTTCCCCTGTCCCCTGCGGCTCCCACCCCCGTCCTCAGCGTCCCCTACGGCTCCCACCCTGTCCTGTGTCCCCCTGCGGCCTCCGTCTCCGTCCCGTGTCCCCCTGCGGCCTCCATCTCCGTCCCGTATCCCCCTGCGGCTCCCGCCCCCTTCCTGTGTGCCCCTGCAGTCCCCCGTACCTATCAGCCCCCCGTCCCCCCAGCTTCCTGGGGACAATACCCCCACCCCCTCAGTGTGCCAGTGCCACCCTCCCCAATATCCCAGAGTCCCCTGTGCAGCCCCCCCCCCCCCCCCCCCGCAACCTCACGACCTGCGGGGTCCCTGTCCCCTACCATCGCCATCAGTGCCCCCACAGACCAGAGAGAAGAGGAAGGCGGGCACAGAAGCCACACAGGACCGAGGACAGAGCAGGAACCAGGACAGGTGAGATTACCCCCAGAGAACTACAACCCGCACTATGTCCTGCTAACAGTTAATGATGGGAGATGTAGTTTTACAGCCTGTGGACATTCAAGTTGCAGAACTACAACCCTCATCATTTCCTATTGACGGTTCATAGTGGGGATTGAAGTTCTGCAGGGGATTAGAGGTTGACATAGTATAGGAGGGGGGAGGCAGTGGCACAGTAGAACTACTTCTTCCAGCATGCTGTGTGGTAATATGCAGGACTACATCCCCCAGCTTGGTGTATAGGGTGGGCTGTAGACCTACATCTCCCAACATTGTGTGTGGTAACATACAGGACTACATCTCCCAGCATAGTGTAAGGTAATATACAGGACTACATCTCCCAGCATAGTGTGGGGTAATATACAGGACTACATCTCCCAGCACAGTGTGTGGGGTAATATACAGGACTACATCTCCCAGCATGGTGTGGGGTAATATACAGGACTACATCTCCCAGCATAGTGTAAGGTAATATACAGGACTACATCTCCCAGCATAGTGTGGGGTAATATACAGGACTACATCTCCCAGCACAGTGTGTGGGTAATATACAGGACTACATCTCCCAGCATGGTGTGTGGTAATATACAGGACTACATCTCCCAGCATGGTGTGTGTGGTAATATGCAGGACTATTTCACATAATAATAGGAGTTGTAGTTTTGCAACAGTTAAGACACCACATTAGCGGTAGTTAACAGCAGGAAACAAATAGCTCGCTCAAGTGTCTGAGTCTCTCTCCACCTCTACTGGCTAAAGGAGACTAAGAAAAAAGATCCTCCCACCAGGAGCTAGCTTCTTTTTATAGGGTTACCTTAGCTAGTGTGTGATTGGTGGGGCTATGTCTGCGGAATAGAGAAGAGAAGGGTGAAAGAAGAGGGAAAGAGGCCTGCACCTGCAATAGGTCGAAAAAGCAACATGTGACAACAACAATTAATGCAAGAGACCTTCAGCTGTGCATAGTACAGTATTTCCAATAAGTACTACAGTGACATCTAGTGGGGAAAACACACAATACACTTTCCTTCATCCCCTTTTGGTGAGAACCTGAGTGAGTTAATTTGCCCCGGTGCATAAGACAAGTGGCACGCCTGTGCTGGGACACTACACTTACATTAACCTATTCCCATCTATATACCAACAGGGATACAGATATTACCCCTTCACTACCCTAGACCACCAGGTATCCTTCCATTAACCTCATCATGTACCAAGAACAGCAGAGATTCAGACACTACCCTTTTAATTGCCCCATGCCGCAAGGGATCCTACATTAACCTATTCACTTCTAAAGACCAGCAGGGATACAGACATTAACCCTTTAGTGCTCTTGACCACAAAGGATCCTACATTAACATATTCCCTTTGATAGACAATGAGACATGCAGACATTTCCTCTTCACTGCCCCAGACCACATTTACACCACAGACTCTGACATTATTAACCTTTTACTACTTTAGGCTTGCAGGGATTCTTATATTAACTCTTTCACCATCTTATAACACAAGCTATACTGACATAATCTGTTACAATGATTTAGCCCACCAGGGTTCTGATATAAATCTATTTCCTGCTCTGGACCACCAGGGATCTGGACATTAACCTCCTTACTACCCTAGAGCTCAGGGATTCTGTCACTAATCCTACAGTGCCATAAACTACCAGGGAATATGTCATTAACTGCCCTAAGCCACCAGGGATATGGACATTTCACTTCCTAAGAATCCTATTAATTCTGACACTAACCACTTTACTGCCCTGAACCACCAGCTATGGTGACATTAACCCCTTCCTTGCACCAGTCCACCTAGAATATTGATCACCAGGGATACTAACACCTTAACTGTAGCAAATTGCCAATATACACCACTAGCCCAGCAGTAGCATGGATATCTGAGAAATATCATCCATGGTGTACCAAACTACACATAGGTATTTGGCAACTGGGAATATAAAATACTGTAAATTAGCCATTGGGATCAGTCCAGTATATAGGAGCCTTCTAGTACTCTAAAATACCCCAGACCATTAGTAAGCATAAAATCCACTAGCTTAGAAATACCCCAAGCAAAATATGCAAACGACAAATGTATTTTCTATAGTTATTGCTTATTTATGCCATTAAGAAAGTGTTAAAGAGGCACTGTCCCAATTTTTTTTTTTTAAGAAATCAACATGGATTAAGATCGCAAGTAGTTTGCAATATATTCTTTTTATTTTTTAAGTTTTCTATGTTTAAATCAACATTATACATATGGCCACTAGGTGTCTCCCTTCACTGTGCATGTGTACAGCTGCTGCGCATCCACATTCATTGGCAAAGAATTCTGGGGGTACTCGCATTGTATGGTCAGCTCTCCCGTCACACAGTACCAAAACCTCTGTAACCACACAGTGACATTATACTGACAATTCCCCCCCCCCCCCCCCTGTAATTGAAACACACTACAAAGTTATATAATTTTGTAATATGCTTCAATCACCTCTCCCCCCCCCTTCTTTATCTTTTCCCCCCTCAACCCCCCACCAGGAAGTGAAGTAAACTCAGTCTTACCTAATGACTGTTGACCACAGGCTGCTCTGTGGCAGCCATCAAGAGGGAGGCGGGTCTAAGCCCTGTTAGGCCAGCCTCTCTTTGTCAGATGACTCAGGTTGCTTAGCTCTGATTGGCTGAACAAGATGTAAGCCATCTAACAGTTTTACAGTGTCAGTTAGACATCACATGAGACAAAGTGCATCATGGGAAAACCCAAACCAGGAAGTAAAGAAAAAAATGAAGCCACCAACTGGAGCTTCAGAGACCTGCAAACAGCGGGAAATTCAAATGGAGACAGACTCCGGAGGGATGGTAAGTGGGAAAACTGTTTATGATTGATTTTTTTTTTAATCAGCGCCAGAGTATCCCTTTAAATCTAATCAGAATTGCTGAACTGATTCGGATTCGGAGGAGAAGGGGGGCACATACTTTTGGGCAGCTCGCGTATTGTTTGTTTTCTTTTAATAAGAGAAGATGCAATGAGTCAGGTTTGTAAGTGTAATCGCGATCTACAGCTGTGTTTTCCTTACAATGACAGTTCATTTGTCGGCAGCAATTATCACTGTATCTCGTTAGACAGTTACTCGGCGAAAGACAATAACGTTTCATTTTAACGAGCGCAGACGGTAATAGGAGGTGAACAATGAACCCCGAGAAAAGCGCACAGTCACCAATCGCTTTCATGACTTTATTTACTTATTGTATATTGGTCTCTTTCATCACCTCCAGGATCACTCATTTAGCTCAACTCAACTTGGGAGAAAGAAGTTCGGCAAATGATGTTGTCTCGGTAAATTAAAACGTTACACTGCAGGCATCATAGAGGATAATGAGAAGCGTACAGCTGAGCGTTTAAAGGGGTAGTCCGCCGTAAGTGACTGAATAAGATCCTTTGTTGGATGATTCAATATACAGTACTTAAAGGGAACCTGTCACCCCCCGTACCGGGGTGACAGGCTCCCGACCCCCCGCTACAGCCCCCTATACTTACCTCATCCCGCCGGGTCCCGCTTCTGGATTCGGTCGGGTCCCGGAGATCTCAGCCGCTGCAGCCCGGCGCGTGCGCTGAGAGATGAGTCCAACACCCATAGAGAATGACAGGAGAGTCCAGCGCTCCGTCATTCTCTATGAGGGTTGGACTCATCTGTCAGCCCGCGCGCCGGGCTGACGCGGCTGAGATCTCCGGGACCCGACCGAATCCAGAAGCGGGACCCGGCGGGATTAGGTAAGTATAGGGGGCTCTAACGGGGGGTCGGGAGCCTGTCACCCCGGCACGGGGGGTGACAGGTTCCCTTTAATTACTTGTGATTTTTAGTGTCTTTCAGTAGGAAATGTCAGTATTTACTTACATCGTATATTAGAGATGAGCGAAGCAAATCTTATAAACTTAGATTCGTTCAGAACTTTGCAAAAAGTTTGGTTAAAGCGAATGTACCAGCAGTACATTCGCTTTAAGTCTTGCACATGGATAGAACAGCGCCAGCACGGGGAAGCCAGTGCCGCAATCCATATTTTGAACAGCATTGCGATTCCCGCATACAGCGCCATTCTATTCCCGGGCATCAGCCAGGGGTGAAGCACTGGAGGCGGGCTGACCCACCCCAGTGGGAGGAAACCCCCTATCCCTTGATTCTAATGGAGATGCATCATAGAGGGGCGGGAGGGAGAGCCTGCCTCCAGTGCTTCACTCCAGACCGATGCCTAGAAATAGTACAGCGCTACACACGGGAACCGGGCCACAGCGTCAGAAACCATTTAATCCATGGGCAAAACTACTGATGGTACATTTACTTTAAGATGGTGGATGCACAATTAAAAAAAACGCGCACCTACTGTCACGTCCGTAGGGGAACAGTGAGCTCTAACTGAACCCAGACCACTGTCTCTACCTACTTGGACGTACTGCCCTAGGTGGCAGACCCCAACTGGACGGCAGTCCCTACGCTACTAAGTGCAGGGCCAGACAAGGAGAAAAGTCAGCAGTCCGAGTCAAACCAGCCAGGTACGTATAAACCACAAATCAGAACCAAAATCACAGTCAGAAAACAAGCCAGAGGTCAAATCCAAGATAGCAAAACAGTACAAAATCACAATACAAAGGGAATACCGTATAAACAGGCCAAGGTCAGAAACACTGTCAGGAGCGAGGTACAAAATCAGATAACAAGCCAAAGTCAGGTAACAAATGCAGAGGTCAGGAATACAGGGAGTCAGAACACAGAGTAATGCTGGTGTAGTAAAGCAAGGCAAAACTATCACTGGCAGCTATTGAACCTCAGCTGCTTGTTTAAATACACCGCCCCTGATTTGCATGAAGCGCCTGGCAGCTCGCGATTGGCTCTGTGCTCCTGCACAGCTTCGCTCCTGCCCCCTACCTCTGATAGGCTGCTTATCTGCAGCATCAGCCGGCTGGGCGTGTATGGGAATGTCAGCCTGCCTCTGCCTCTGCAGCACTGCAGAGCAACCAGGTAAATACATGACACCTACGTTGTCCTTCTCAACGTCTCGAATGTCTCCAGCCACCTTCAGCCTGCTCAGCCAATCACTGACTGAGATGGTAGGGTGCTGTAGCTGGGGATTGGCTGAGCAGGCTGTCACTCTTGAGACAATAGTGGCTGCGGGGCACACCGGAGAAGGAGGACACCGGGGGGAGGACGGACAGGTAAGTATAGATGAGGGAACTTTGTGAACCACACTAAAATAGCATAATGCCTGCAATGATTTGGCTGTTTAAAGAGGATGTACCACCAGGTACGTCCTCTTTAACCTGACACAGGGATAAAACGGCGCCATGACGGGAAAGCCTGTGCTTTTGTCCGTTTTTCGAACTGCGGCCTCATTCCCCCATACAGCGCCATTCTTTCCACGGTTACCGGCCGGTGCTCAAGCACTGGAGGTAGGCCGGCATGCCCCCAGTGGGAGGGAATTCCCTCCCCTCTATGACGCGGCTCCATTAGAATCAAAGGAGCCGCATCATAGAGGGGAGGGAATTCCCTCCCACTGGGGGGCAGGCCGGCTTACCTCCAGTGCTTGAGCACTGGCCGGTAACCGTAGAAAGAACAGCGCCATACGGGGGAACCAGGCCGCGGTTTGAAAAAGGGACAGCGGCACCGGCTTCCCCGTCACGGTGCCGTTCTATCCCTGTGTCAGGTTAAAGAGGACGTACCTGGTGGTACGTCCTCTTTAAGTAAGGTTTGTTTAAGGTTTAGTACAGACAAGCCTGAACTTTATGTCAAAGTTCAGTGAGTTTGCCTAACTTTGCCTAACTAAAGTTTGCCCATCTCTATCGGATACAAATCAGCCTTGGTCTTGGGATACATACACATCAATATAAAGGGGTTGTCCTAAAATGGACAATTATGGCCTATCTGCAGTGCCTGATCACTGGGGGTCCCAGCTGAGGGACCCCTCCTGATCACAAGAAGAGGGTCCCATGTCCTATTATTGAATAGTAGTTGTGATAGTTGGGATCTCCAATTTACCACTAGGATCCACACTGATCAAAATATCCTGTGTTTGAATAGAGTAGTGGTCAGCATCTCTTGTCCACCACTGGAACCTCTACTGATCACATCTCTAGGACTACCACTTATTACATGCATGGGGACCCATGTCCCATGTTTGAATGTAGGGGAAGGTCAAGCATGCATGAATTGAGGATAGATACTTATCGCCTATCCACCCCATAAAAAATGATTGGAGCCGCAATGTACATGCTCACTCATGGCTCTATTCTAACTGGGAACAGAGGACCCCCATTTTCATCATCCTATTGCTGAATAGGGGATAATCTGATGCCAGTGACCAGCGTGGGCATTGACAGGACAAGGACCTTCACAAGATGGGTACTACGGTGTCACTGTTGAGAGCGAATATACACTGTAACGTATTTCTATCCTCTAGAACATAGTTCCCCCAGTATTCATGACAAGTGGGGGTCCCTGAAGTGGATGGGTGGCAAGAGTACATACATTGCTACTACGATAGGGCTTAGTTTAGCTTAGTCTTATGGTAATCATGAGAGATGAGAGGTCAAAAAAAAAATTACATTATTAAAAGGGCAGCACAGAGTATTTCAGCTGATCTTTTGGGGTAGTGACCTCTCTTCTATATAACAATGTTAAGTGTGCATGCAACACTGTAGGGAGGGGGCACTGATTGGGAGTTACATCATTGGAGGAGCACAGAGTATTTCAGGAGAGTATTGCACTGACCTTGTGCTGGACTGCTGGAAGGTTCAGAAAGTGCAGTTCACCAGCAGCACAGAGTATTTCAGAAAGCTTGGTATATGGCTTGCAGTATAGTTACAATGGCATTTCACAGCATTCTGTCCCAGTTATAACAAATGACAGACAATCTCCTAGAACTATAGAAAACAAGAAGTTTAGAAAAAGGCCGCTAATTGTTTTTTTTGTGATGAACGACAGGAAACAGACTTTCTGGAAAATGCTACATTGTCTGAACATTAATTTTAATTAGAGGAACTGTTTGATTGTAAAACAATGGCGCCGCGGAGCAACTTCATTAGTACATATTCATTTCCTCGCCTGCTCCCCAATTACATTTCCATTGCAAATGGCCACCTTTGATAATGAGTAATCAATGCGATATTTAGGCTCTGAAAAGAGGAAGAAATGCATCTTAAGTAGAAGCTGCGGCTGGAGCGGGAGGTAATCCCAGGGTTTTTGGATACATTAACTAGATTAGAATATTTACATGAGGGATAATTACTGTAATTTCATCAATAGTGTCAGATCATATACAGGATAGGCTATCGCCCTGTCAGGATATTCCAGCTGAAGGATAAGAACCTGGGTTATGGATTCTATAGGGTTCCAGATGTTGTTAAAAATATTATTAGTGAAATGAAATGGATACTCAAGAAATCATGAAGGGACGTATACAGCAGTGATGCAAACTCCTTTTAGTTAGTGGTCCATATTGTTAGACTTACCACTTTAAAGGACTCTACCAACCACAGGGTGCGCAAAATGGTCAAATCTGCAGTGATACTAAAATGGCAATCAGTACAGACTTAAAGAGCCCCTCTCTCCTTTCCTTTCCCTCCCTACCTTCTGGTCAAATCTGCATTGACATCAAAGTGAATAGCAATATGTTCCCCTTGAGTTCCATGAAGAGTCTTTCCTACCTTCCATCCTTGCTTTCCATCTTCCTTTCTCCATACCTCTCTTCCTCATAAGAGCCTCCATAAAGGGCCTTTCCTTCCTCTTTTTCTCCCTTCCTCCCATCACTTTCTCCCCTTCTCTCCCACTCTCGTCCTTGATTCCTTCTGATCAAATCTGCACCTTCCTTTCTCCCTCCCCTTTTTCTCTCCATTCCTCTTTTCCATTTTCCTTCCTCCCTGCTTCTCTGCTCTTTTTTCCCCTGTTTTCCCTTTTCATTCCTCACTCCCCTTTTCCTTACTCTCTTTCTCGCTTCCCTTTTCCTTCCTCTCTTCCATTTTGTTGCCATGCTTCCCTTTTCTTTTATCTTATCTCTTTTCCTAGCTTCTTCTCTTCCATTTCCTTCCTTATTTCGCCTTTTCTTTTCTCTCTAACCTTTTTCTTGCTCACTTCCCCTTTCCTTTCTCTCTTCCCTTTTCCTCCCTGTTTTTCCCTTTCCTTCCTCTATTCCCTTTTCCCTCCTCATTTTCCCTTTCCTTCCTCTATTCCCTTTTCCTAGCTTTCTCTCTTACATTTTCCTCCCTCTATTCCCTCTTCCTAGCTTCCTCTCTTACATTTTCCTTCCCCACTTCCCCTTTGCTTCCTTTCTTCTCTTTTCCATCCTCTCTCCACTTTCCTTTATTTCCCCTTTCTTTACTCTCTTCCCCTTTCCTACCTCTATTCCTCTATTTCCTTCCCCACTTCCCTTTTTTCTTCCTTCCTTCTTTTTTCCTTCCTCCCTTCCCTTTTCCTTTCCCTCTTCCCTTTTCCTTCCTCATTTCCCCTTTTCTTCCTCTCTTCCTTTTTCCTTCCTCACTTCTCTTTTTTCCTCCTTTCTTTCTTTTTCCTTCCCCTCTTCCCTTTTCATTCCTCTCTTCCTTTTTCTAACTGCCTCTCGTCCTTTTTCCTTTCCCACTTCCATTTTCATTCCTCTCTTCCTTTTTCTAGCTGCCTCTCGTCCTTTTTCCTTTCCCACTTCCCTTTTTCTTCCCCTCTTCCCTTTTCCTTCCCCTCTTCCTTTTTCATTCCTTTCTTCCCTTTTTCTAGCTGCCTCTCTTCCTTTTTCCTTCCCAACTTCCCTTTTTCTTCCCCTCTCCCCTTTTCCTTCATCTCTTCTCTTTTCTTTCTTCCCTCCCACTATTTTTTGGATATCTATAACAATGTTTATTATGTTCATTGTGTTATTGTGCACCGTGTTCATAGAAGAGGAGATGTTCTTGCCATGTCGGAGTATTTTAGTGCTGTGCTGATAGCTGAGCCACAAGGAGTAGGTATAAAGTTACATATAAGGGCAGAAAGTGGATGCTCTGGTGTAGAGTAAAGCTAACCTCTTACATGTCTGTAGGTTTAGGTAAACCTGGGGTCTGCCCACTGTACATAAGTGTGGGAAGGCTCTCACGGAGATGATTTGTCTGAGGTAATTCTTTAACCTGGAGAGGCACCAGTTATGGGGAATGTAAAAAGGGAATGAGAGATATAATCTATCTATCTATCTATCTATCTATCTATCTATCTATCTATCTATCTATCCCAGACATTCACCATATATACACACCCTTATAGCGGTTATTCATTATGTAGACTGTCTATGAATATTCCGGAATAGTCAGGCAACAGCACCACCTAGAGTGAACTGCAACCACCAAGCTTTGGTGCCCTCTTTAAGTATTATAGCTATCAAGCATATTGTGTTTATATACAGTGAAGAAGTAGAAAAGTAAATCTCTTCATCTTCTATTACTTTTCTTGATTACTTACAATAAACAATCTACCTAAACCTTCCGTACGGAGAAAGCTTCCATGCATTACCATCCGCCTGCATAAGTCACTGCTGGAAACGCAGACTAAAATCAGCGCCATTCAATCAGTACTTAGGGATGTAAATTTTGCACTTCAATACTGATATGTTTTATAACATCTGAAATATTCACGGATCTTAAATTGCTTTTTTTTGTGCCTCATTCATTCCTTTGCTTTCCCTGAAGGTTATAGCAAGCAATCACCTTCTCCCAGCGCACCGGACTCAATGGTGAGAAGTTCAGCAGCCCCGGAATTATAATTGCATATCGCTTCCCTCCACTTCTCCAGTGCGGGGAGCGTGTGACATTTGTTACAGCGCAGGCGTTAGGCTTCTCCTTGGGTCTAAATATAGATTTTTTTTTTATCATCTTTATGTGTTTTTTTTATGGCACATCATTTCCAAATTATATATTTTTATGACTCTTCTCCCCGGGGCTCGATTGAAAATCAAACTAGCCATAAATATGGCAATAAGGAAGATCCTGCCTATCGATGCCTTAGCTATCAAGCTAGTACCGGAGTCAACAATTGCCTCAATAACTATGGAATTTGCATGTCTCGGGATATTTATCATCCGTATAATAAGATCTTGTTGCTATTTTGTGAAATTAGTTTTGTTTTAGTAAAAAAAAAAAAAAAGGTCCAGCTTGCTTTGCTGGAGAAATAAAGGTTTGTAATGGATGTCGGAACGCAGTGTGAAGACGTAATAATCATCGTTTTGTTCAGGACAATAAAAAAGGTCTAAGGTTAAAGCAACAAATGTTACTTCTATAACATACCAGCAATAAGAAGAATAGTAAAAGGTGTGTACATGTATGCGTCCAATATTTGTGGATAGGGCAACAGGTGTGTTACCAAACTGGTAAGACTTTGGGCCACACCAGGAGCAGAGTTTAAGTGTCCTCTAGAGCTTTAGAATGTGCCACTCCAGAATGTGGAAGATGGACTTCTGTTGCCATCGGGTGCCAGTTGACTACGTAGAAGCAGAACCTCTGCAGCTAGAGGGTTCCAGGTGACTATGTGGAACCTAATTTTTTGTTGCTAGAAAGCGCCAGATAACTATGTGGAAGCTGACAACAACAAGTTCAGTAAAAAGCTGAGGGCACTCACCCGGATATTGCGATGCTTCTTTATTTCAACATGTAGTAAAACCTTCGGTGACACATGTCACTTGTTCAGCAGGTGCCAAACCACTTCACATATACAACATAGACATGACGGCCATTTCGCGTGTATGTGCTTCAGCATCTGATGAAGCGCGCATGTGCGCGAAACGGCCGTCTTGTCTGTGTTGTATATGTGAAGTGATTTGGCGTCTGCTGAACGAGTGACATGGGTCACCGAAGGTTTTACCACATGTTGAAATTAAGAAGCTTCGCAATATCCCAGTGAGTGCCCTCAGCTCTTTACTTAACCTGTTGTTTACACAATACGACTATTTGTGAGGTGCACCTCTGTTGCGGTTATTTGGAGTGTGTAAAAGGCCCAATAAGCGCATAGCATAACTAGCTTGTGGATAATAAGAGTAGTGCCGGTGACAATCTAAGACTTTATGTGGAAGCTGAACTTTTGCTGCTAGAGGGTGCAAGGTGACTATGTGGAATCTGGACTTCTCCTGCTAGAGGGTGCCAGGTGACTCCACAAATATGGCCCTAATATGGGGTAGCGGATATCCAAGGGGTTCAGAGGGTACCAATGTGAGGAGAAATGTAGGAGAATTACAGTTGTCCACTACAGACAGATGGTCATCGCGAGCAGCACAGGTTCAGGTCAACAATCTGCGATGGCAACAGAAAGGAAAATCAGTGCAGAGTGGAAGTGTTCAGGCCGAATCATAAACCAGGATATAGACACAAGTCAGAATACACAAGATGACAGGAACATGAAAGTGCACCTCTACTTGGAACACCAGAAACCAACAATGCTCAGGCACTGTATGCTGGGTGAATCTCCTTTTAATAGGTAATGTCCAGTGTAGATAGGTGGGGAAAAAGGACACCAGTGTGCCCGCTGGCCCTATAAATGTGAGTAGGAGTGTGACAGTCCTATTGGCATAACCAAGAAGGACAGGAGAATAGTGTCATACAAGCGGGGGACAGTACCCAGTGGTTGCAAAGGGCACAAAACTGAAGAGGCGAGACACAGAGCACCAATGGAAGGCAAACCCACCAGTGTTACTGTATTTCTTCAATGCATCTAAAATGCCAAAATGCAGCAACTTTGCCTTGATTTTAACAGTTTGACTTTATTTTCTCAGCTACTTTTATGAGGATCTTTGTGTCTCCATGGTTACAGACTACAAACAAACTCAGTGTGTAGTCTGATCCTTTTGTTTTACATTATTCTCTTTCAACTGTTTGCTATTTTACTTTCTGCTTTCAAGAAGAGGAGGTGGATGGTAACACATGACTGCAGGATCAGACAACACAGGGTTTGTTTGTAGTTTGTCACTCTAGGGTGCACTAAAAAAGACACATTTACCACAGAGGCAGCCTGTGCAGGTGCTAAAGGACCTATGGAGAGCACACTCTGTGCAGACCCTGAACAAGCATGGAATTCAGGAAGATACGAACTTAGATCTCTAAAAATTCCAGTTATTTCCAATACTATTGTTACATAAATTACAACTGTTACATAGATTAATTTAGAGTGTACTGTCCCTTTAAGAAAAAGACTTTAAAGCACAAAGAGCTATGTGTGTGTTTTTCTTCTCCTCCTCGCTCACATCTCCTTGTCACACAGCCTGTCTGTTCTCCATTGCTCTTTCTTTAATCTCGCTGTCAACTTTCATTTTTCTGTGTTTTGTTATTTTTCCAGTTGCCATCAAAGCGGATTGATTGGAGCAATGGAGTAAACATGAAATATGAAACTGGAAGCAAGAAAATAGCATTAAATAAACCAAAACTTGTGTTGTTCTTCAATCTGCATTCGGCGGGGCCGGCTGCAGTCATAAGATATCTCCAGAGTGAGGGAAAATAAATATGTGTAGACAGGGGAATAACTCCTATATACAGCCATTACACATCGTACAATGTATCAGTCGTCTTGTTTGTACACAGTGTTACTGAAATGGTTAGCTAGAGATCCCAGCAATGTTTTTTTTTGCAATTTTTGAAAAAAAAAAATGTTTAATTGTTTTACATTTTATTTTAAATCTATTTGTAACCCATTGTAGCCTATATATCATGGCAGTGTTAAGGAGGTATATATATGTATGGGCTTAGAGTCAAGCCATCTCCATTCTTTATGGCATACAGTCACCAGTCACTGTATTTCTGTCTGTGCTATCATTAAACTGATGTCACCTGTCACTGAACTCCTGTCTGTGTTATCTGTATACTGGTGTCACCTGTCACTGAACTTCTGTCTATGTTATCTATATACTGGTGTCACCTGTCACTGAACTCCTGTCTGTATTATCTATATACTGGTATCACCTGTCACTGTACACCTGTCTGTGCTATCTATACACTTGTGTCAGTGTCACCTGTCACTGTGCTCATGTCTGTGTTATCTGTATACTGTTGTCATCTGTCACTGTGCTCCTTTCTGTGTTATCTATATACTGGTATCATCTGTTACTGTACTCTTGTCTGTTTTATCTCTATACTGGTGTCACCTGTTACTGTACTCCTGTCTGTGTTATGTATATACTTGTGTCACCTGCCACTGTTCTCCTGTCTGTGTTATCTGTATACTGGTGTCACCTGTCTTTATGCTCCTATCTGTGCTATCTGTATACTGGTGTCACCTATCACTGTGCTCCTATCTGTGTTATCTATATACTGGTGTCACCTGTCACTGTTTTCCTGTCTGTGTTATCTATATACTGGTGTCACGTGTCTTTATGCTTCTATCTGTGTTATCTATATACTGGTGTCACCTGTCACTGTTTTCCTGTCTTGTTATCCATATACTGGTTTAACTGTATTTCTGTCTGTGTTATTTCTATATTGGTATCACCTGTTGCTGTACTCCTGTTTGTGCTATCTATATACTCACGCCCCCTGTCACTGTACTCCTGTCTGTGTTATCTATATACTGGTGTCACCTGTTCTTGTACTCCTATCTGTGTTATCTATATTCCGGTGTAACTGTATTTCTGTCTGTGTTATCTCAATACTGGTGTCACCTCTTGCTGTACTGCTGTCTGTGTTATCTATACACTGGTGTCGCCTGTTGCTGTACTGCTGTCTGTGTTATCTATATACTGGTGTCACCTGTCGTTGTACACCTGTCTGTGATAATAAACAGGACAGTGCTGGGAAATGATCCATCCAGAATAGGAAGTAACAACTTAGCTTTATGCCTAGTGGCCTGAATGGAAACTGCAAGGTATCAGGAATATTTTATAAGATACGCAGTAAAATGGATATTATAATAATAAAAAAATAAAAAAAAATCACAAAAAAATATGTGTTAAACAAAAACTTGGACTTATAGTTCATTTCCTGATGACACATACCCTTTAAGGTTGTAAGGTTGTAGAACCCGGCTGCTATTCCCACTTCAAGGCTTCCTTTAAGTGTGAATATAATGAGGTTTATTGCTAGGAAGACGCTCATCTTTTCCTTTAAGATTGACCGTTTCCACAGGAGAAGAAAGAACACATTCTTGTGAGGCTTAAAAGTTTACAGCGCCTAAATAGCCCAATATATCATGTGTACATTGCATTCTGGGGGCAGTAATTGTTTTATCCTTTGACCCCGCTCATAATGGGAATCTCTAAATAACGTCTTCACGCTCAGCCCGGGAATCGCGCTCTTTACTATACTGTGAGAAGGGAATGGATTGTGGTTATTAAAGGGACAGTTCCCTGATAATTTCTCTACAGAAAAATCAATACACTACTGTATGTGGATATAATGCGTTTTGGGGGCTATAAATATAATTTTTAGATTACTACTTTAATATATAATGTATTATACAAAAAGTAGCCATGTCATCATTTAAGGTATTAATTGGTACTCCAACCACATGCAGAGCTGTATTCATAATTCTGCTGACCCCTAACAGTTTAGGTGATATCCTCTAACACCTATTGGCAACTTTTTGTACCAAAATTGCTTATTTAATAAATGGGGAATGGGGGGAATTGATCACATGAATTGTCTATTGTGTCATTTGAGTAGCTGAACACCCTTCCACAGCCCTCTGGGTCGGAGAAGTATGAAGTTGTATTCCAGGATAAGAAAAACATAGCTGTTTCTTCCGAAAACAGCACCAATCCTGTTTTCAGGTATTACAACTCAGTTCCATTCACTTCAATGTAACAGGTGCTGTTTCTAAAAGAAAGCAGATGTTTTTCTAGTCCTGGATAACCCTCTTTAATTTTGCTGACCCTGTACAAACTACACTGCTCAGAATGGAAAACCGCAAAAGATGTTCTAAACAGACTAAGGGTCCTGTTCCACAGGCCGATGAGGGCCCAATCAATAATGTAAACGAGCTCCGAGCTCCTAGATTGGCGCTTGTTTACTGGGCCTATTACACGGCCCGATAATTGTTTAGTAAGTAATGCAGGGACATTGTTACCGATGTCCTTGCAGCCCTTGTTTAAACACCATACATTACCTATACATGTTGCAGGGCTTCTCCTGTGCTGCTTCTTCCTCCCAGTCCCACGCGCAGCAGCAGCTTCGGTGCGGCCTGTCTGAGCTGACAGACCGCTCAGCCAATCACTGGGGGACGGAGGGGTGGTGCAAGGTCAGGGCACGGATACTCTAGGCCACGGCCGTTTGGCACAGGGCTGCAAGTTTAAAAGTTGTTTTTTAGGACAATAACTGCATCACCTGCTGAACGGACCCCAGGACAGATCTTGGAGTAAAAGCAGCTATCCGAAGGTACAAGTGGTTTTGGGGGGAGGACAGATTGTGCTGAGGACAGATCGCTTTAAGCCGCTCAAAAATAACACAAACGGCATGGTAAATGCTGCAAAAAAAAATATATATACAGTATATATATATATATATATATATATATATATATATATATATATATACACATACACTGTGTGAAAAAACTCTATAAAATAATGGCGCAAAACTAATGATACATAGCCCCCTTAGATCTACAAAGAAGCAGACAGAATCCAAAAGACAGTTCTGGAGGTCACTAGAGTGTAAGAGTCCTCTAAAGATCAGTGCAATTCACTGGATTTCTGCATTGGTCACCAATAAACTTTGGTGTGATTTTTATATTGGTTGAATTTATATATATATTTATATTTACTATTACTTATTTATTCTTTACTACAAAGTGATGTGTTTGAACTGAACTCATTTTGCATAAACAGTTGCACTATTATTATTATTATTATTATTATTTATGATCTCCCACAGTGCAGGGACATATGTATTATTATTATTATTATTATTATTATTATTATTATTATTATTATTATTTGTAAATAGTCTCGCTAAGTAAACAATCACAGTGCAGGAGAAAAAGTAATCAATGCAGAAATCCGGGTAATTTCAAAAGTTCATTTACTTTATGTTGCAAATGCTTTCTGTCAATTATTCACACAGCAGCCTATTATAGCTTGTGTACGTTGTAATTTATTGTTTAGGTGCAAACCAGATTGAACATGATTTTGCCTCTAAATCAGATAGCTGAGAGAATAATACATTTACTTTTGGCCAGATGATTAGAATCAGTTTACATAAGAGGAAACTCTGTAAAGATACCGAATCAGCAGGAGGGCCGGAGGCAAATGTGAGGTTAGGGTTATGGAGAAACAAATGCAGCTCTGGATGTGACTGAAGTGTATATATATATATATATATATATATATATATATATATATATATGTATTTATTATAGGAATATATATTCATATTATATATATATATATATATATATATATATATATATATATATATATATTTATATATCTCGCAACATTTTACTACATATCGACATAAAGAAGATGCACAGATCCACTTAAGATGCTTTATTTCCTTCCTTCCCCATTGCTCTAATTTACCAGGGCTTCTACTTCATCCATGAGATGTATTCTCCTCTGCAGCTTTCCCATTCCCATGTTACCCAATTATCTGAGCAGCCTTCCTACCCTCCCTGTGCACAACATGTATCACCAGAGAAATGTCTCCATGAAGCCTTCTCAGGGTCTGAGCTTCAATAAATATCTGACTGCTCTTACATCTCACGCTGCGTCTTGTTAATAAAAGTGCCAGAATAGTTCTAAAACATTTACATGGGGAAGAAATGAAAAATAAATGTAGTGGAGGCTCTTTAAGAAGCTTCACAAATGGAAACACTTTGTAGGGTTATTTAGGGTAGGGTTACCCAACTTTTAATCAAATGCAAATGGGGTAAAAAAAAAATAAAAAAATAAAAAAAAAAAAACAGATTCCCTATTGTGATGATGCCATATTTCCCTGCTGTTATGGTGCTCTGTTTCCCTCTGCTTTGATGGTGCCCCGTTCCCCTGCTGTGATGGTGCCCCGCTCTCCTGCTGTGATGGTGCCCTGTTCCCCTGCTGTAATGTGTCCTCTTCCCCTGCTGTGATGGTGCCCTGTTCCCCTGCTGTGATAATGCCATGTTCCCCATCTGTGATGGTGCCCTGTTCCCCTGCTGTGATGGTGCCCTCTGCCCCATCTGTGATGGTGCCCTGTTCCCCTGCTGTGATGGTGCCCTGTTCCCCTGCTGTGATGGTGCCCTGCTCCGTTGCTGTAATTATGCCCCGTTCCCCTGCTGTAATGGTGCCCCATTCCCCTGCTGTGATGGTGCCCCGTTCCCCTGCTGTAATGGTGCCCCGTTCCCCTGCTGTGATGGTGCCCCGTTCCCCTGCTGTGATGGTGCCCCGTTCCCCTGCTGTAAAAGTGCCCCGTTCCCCTGCTGTAATGGTGCCCTGTTCCCCTGCTGTGATGGTGCCCTGTTCCCCTGCTGTGATGGTGCACTGTTTCTTTGCTGTGATGGTGCCCTGCTCTCCTGCTGTGATGGTGCTCTGATCCCCTGATGTGATAATGCCCTGCTCTCCTCCTGTTATAGTGCTCTGTTACCCTGCTGTGATGGTGCCCTGTTCCCCTGCTGTGATGGTGCCCTGTTCCCCTGCTGTGATGGTGCCCTGTTCCCCTGCTGTGATGGTGCTCCGATCCCCTGATGTGATAATGCCCTGCTCTCCTCCTGTTATAGTGCCCTGTTCCCCTGCTGTGATGGTGCCCTGTTCCCCTGCTGTGATGGTGCCCTGTTCCCCTGCTGTAATGGTGCCCTGTTCCCCTGCTGTGATGGTGCCCTGTTCCACCGCACTTCCTGATATCAGTCTTAACACAAGGAAATTGTCACTCAGCCAATCAGCAGCTTTGGTGGGGGACTGTTGTGTCCACAGCTAAGCAGGTATTTCAATGCTTCAAAACTGACACCAGAAAGTGGCATATGCTAGTACTGGGCACTGTTGAATGATGAATTTCCTCACTTAATAGATTCCACATTTCCCTCTTTTTTTTCTCCTCTTCTTCCCCTCCTCCTTCTCCTGCTCGCTTTCTCTTTCTTGTCTCCTTTTCTCCTCCTCCCCCCCCTTTTCCTCTTTCTTTCTCTTATTCTTTCTTTGTTTTCTTTCTCCCTCTCTCTCCCTCTCTCCCATTCATTTTTCCTACCCCATTCTCTTTCTCTTTGCTTTCCCTTCTCACCTTTTCCCCTTCCTCCGTATATTTCCTCTTTCTCCCATCCCAGTATTCCTAGGAAAAAGCCATATTTGACTTTAGGGACTATTATACATTGAATTTTGTTGATCTATTTGTAAATTTTGTATTCATACAGTATGTTATTAGAAGTGTAATGTTCCTTTTTTTTTTTAAGTACAAGCAAATACACTCCAAGCCATACATGGTGAAATCTGTGTGCAACATGATGTGAGGAAAGGGGGTAATCTAAGAGGTCACACTATCTGCCTTACAGACTATCTGCCTTACCTGATTTCATTCCTGCTCTCTTACTCTCCACCCTTTCTTTGTCCCCTCTCTAACTTACCATCTTTCCGATCCTTTTTGCCCCCTCTTTCACTTCTGCTCACCCCTCCTTCTCTGGCCATCCTCTGTTGCCCCCTCTTACACACCCACACATCCCTTCTTCTCTGCCATCTTCTCTTTGCCCCCTATTTCACTTTTTTTCACTCCTCCTTCTATGTCCCTTCTTCTCAGCCTACCCTCTCTTTGCCCCCTCTTACACTCCTGCTCACCTTTCCTTCTCTACCTATCCTTTTGCTCCTTAGGTTTACTCTTTCTTACTCCTCCTTCTCTACCCACCCTCTCTATACCCCCTTTTCCCCTCCTGCTCACCTCTTCTTGTCCGCTATCTTCTTTTTGGCCCCTTCTTCTCTGCCATCTTCTCTTTGCCCCCTATTTCACTCCTTTTCACTCCTCCTTCTTTGCTGATCTTCTCCTTGCCCCTACTTTCACTCTGGCTCACCACTCTTTTGTCCTCTAATTACTTCTCACCCTCCTTCTCTGCCCACCCCTTTTGCCCCCTTTGTTTACTCCTTCTGACTCCTCCTTCTCTACCCCCCTCTCTTTACCACCTTTTTTCACCCCTGCTCAACTTTTCCTGTCTTCCATCTTCTTTTTGCCCCCTATTTCACTCCTCCTTCATTTATCTCCTTTTTGCCCCCTATTTCACTCCTCCTCCTTCATTTATCTCCTTTTTGCCCCCTTTTAATCCTGCTCACACCTTCTTCTCTGCTGATGCTGATCCTCTCCTTGCCCCTTCTTTCACTCCTGCTCACCACTCCTTCGTCCTCTCTGCCCTCTATTTAACGCCTTCTCACCCCTCCTTCTTTACCCCTCCTTTTTGCCCCCTTTTTCTACTCCCTTCCACCCTTCTTCTTTGCCTATCTTATTTCCCTCCCCTTCTTTTTTTTACTCTTCCTCACGCCTCCATGGTAAACTCTTCCTCTGCCCCCCCTCTCTCTAAGTCTTCTCACGTATAACACCAGCCCGATACTACATGTAGAGGACCTGACAGATGTTAGTAATGAAGACGTCTCCTGCTGACAGCACACCTATTGAGAAGCTTGAAACCTCTTCATTAAGAGCAGAATCTGTCTAGATAAACCTTCACACTCTTTGACACCCCCCCTCCCCCTTTGCCACGTGGGTCATCAATAATTTGCAATCATTCTTTGTGTTATGATAATAGGACTGTCCGTCTTCATGTGACATTATGAGACCGCTGAAGGTCTCTATTGTTGACTTCTTGCATTATTTACCCAGTAAGTATAAAAAAAAACCCAAAAAACTTCTAAATAAGTAATACATTTACTCATCCCTCTCTTCTTCTTAGAGAGTGGAATCTTTGATCTAAGGACTAGGAAACCCAGGGGGTACTTATCCAAATATGTGAAGCAGCGGCGCCTCATTATACTCAGGGATAATAATCCGGTGTCTTCATTTCATGTACACATCTTACATTTTATCTTTTTTGTTGAAATGAAAGAAATTACAACTCGGTATCCTTCACGCCTCAATATGTGGCAAAGTGCTTTTACAGAATCAGGTAGATGGAGATGGCTTCAATTAGAATTCTGTACCGTGAAGAATAAAAGTTTTTGGGGAAAAAAAGAAGATAAGTTAAACTCAATTACCATTTTGTCATTAAGATGTCTCTTTAAATTAAGAAAGAGAATGAAGCTTAAGAAAAATACTTCTCACCACCTTGATGGGCACTTCTCGGACATGACTGCTGATAGTCAGTCGGAATCAGTTACTATAACTATTGGAGGCCATTAAGATGCATTTTGACTAGGTTTTTAGCAGTCTCTCTCTCTCTCTTTATATATATGTGACTTTAGTTTGCCCTGGTGCCCTAGGGTATTGAATGCGTTAATTTAAGACTTCCTGGTGGAGGGCAGTGGATAAGTTAATGCTACATACCTAGGGTGCAGACATTGCTTGTCTTTCCTGGTCTGGTGAAACTAAAGTGCAAGGAGAAGGTAGAAGAGAATGTAGAGTTGTAACAGAAGGCTCGAGTGCAGGGAGGGAATAGAGAGGACTGTGCAGCTGTAACTGTATGACTTCACAGCTCTCTCTATTATCATAGATATGAGTGCAGGGAGGGGATGGAGGGGACTGTGTAGCTGTAACTGTATGACCACATTTTTTTTCCCCTAATATCATAGTGATAAGTACAGGGAGGGGATAGAGAGGACTGTCAAGCTGTAACTGTATGATCACACAGCTCTTTCTATGATCATTAAGATGAGTGCATGAAGAGGATAGAGAGTACTGTGCAGCTGTAACAGTATGAACACACAATTGTCTCTGTTTATAGACATGAGCACAGGGAGGGCATAGAGAGTACTGTGCAGTGGTAACCATATGAACACACAGTTCTCTCTATGTTTATAGAGATGAGCTTAGGGAGGGGATAAAGAGGACTGGGCAGTTGTAACTGTATGATCATACAACTCTCTCTATGTTTATAGAGATGAGTGCAGGGAGGGGATAGAGAGGACTGTGCAGCTGTAATATATTGATAAGCAGTGATGTGTGAGGATCATTAGAACCTGTAGTTAGAGGGTAACATGGATGCAGCCAATGCAATCTGGCTGGTTACAAAAAATTGGAGGAAACCCCCTTTTTAAAAAACATTTGTTTGAAAATAATAATAATAATAATAATAATAATAATAATAATAATAATAATAATATATATATATATATATATATATATATATATATATATATATATATATATTTATTCCCCCCCCCTTTTTTTTCTATAACCAGCCAGATACAGAACCAAGCAGTGTCAGCCTGGCACTACTAGACCCAATAATACCAGCCCATTACCAAACTTTATTTTTTCCAAACTTATACCTATCCTTTTCAGCATTGTCTTTGGTAACAGCTATGGCGTTTGCCACCCTGTTTAAAACATCCCCTGCTGTCAGCAGTTTGACAGCAAGATGGAGAGAGGATTCCCTCTACCCGGCCCAGAGAATCTATCATATTAAGCTGGGGAGTATTCAGTATCCCTAGCTTACTGTATCAAAGCAATTTTGTCCAAAACAAAGGGACTAGGGTTTGGGTTCCTGCCGGACTTAGTTTTTACCAAAATGCAGACCAAAACTGGGTTGGCCAGTTTCAGTTCACTCAACAATGGTGACCATATTTTCTGTCTGTCTATTTCTATGTGGTTTGCCAAAGTACAGGAGACGATGAGGATGGAGGACCTAACAGAAAGGTTGAAAAATTACAAGAGAAATTCATAAAATTGGGTACTACTGGCTTGAATTTCAGGAATCACTTGACTACTGCTCCTACCAGTGAGTGTAATACCTTTCAGTTTAGGTATGAATGTCTTAAAACTCCTTTGCTTTTCCCCATTACTCATCCAATTTACAAGTCATCCTTACTTTCTGTGCTTCTTTGTGCAACCTCCCCGTTTTTTTCTCTGCCCCTCCCCTTTCCCTGGGAGGGGAGTACTCCTTCCCCCGACCCATTGTAGGTATTTCTATTACATGTTTTAATTCTTATTCCATCATTACGTCAGATTTATGTTCTTAAATTGTGTACTGCATTGTTCTCATTGCGGTTCTGCCTGTTTCATGAATTTCTGTATCCCCTGTGTACGTGAAAGACTTTACATCCCTGTGTTTTGGAGGTATATTTGCCTTACACTATAATGTATGTTTATCTATTGTTTGGTTACATTAGAAAATTGAAAATAAAGAATTAAAAAAACTAAAAAAAAAAAGCAAATAAACAAAAACAAAACACTGGTAATTAGGATGGAATCTTTAACCAGCTTTGGGATATTTGCTAGAACATTGTGCAAATATCATTTTTTACTCTATTACTGCTCCTTGCTTTAGCCCTATAACAAACATTTAACATGATATTTTATATTGCTCTATTAAATCAGCATCAAATTTGTAATTGAGCCTGTGCTGTCCAAAAAGTTTAGCAAGTTGGGTAAATCAAGCAATGGAACTTTTTTTTTTCTTTAATAGTACTATACAGAGCCTGTCTCTTGTCTGTCAGTCAAATCTGTTGAGGAAGGACTACCTGTCACAATTTCCAGTCAAATGCTGCTTTTTTGTCACTTATTGACCTTTTCCTGTTAGAAAAAGAAAACAAAAAATAGTAAAAAAAAGAAAAACTAAGACATAAAGGCATTGGCCTCGAATATCTTGGGTCACACACAGCATTGACTGAACATAAAATTATCAGGCCAAAATTTATTTATTTTTTTGCTGGCAAACAATCAATATCCCGGTGTAGAAATGATGAGTATCAGACCTAGGCCTCTTCTTTCTTGGCACCTTGCTGGTTCACTTTTAGAAATCTATTAGGAGAACTTGCTATACAGGATGGATGAAGCATCACAGTAGGACGCACAGCTCATTGTAGTTTAATATTCCAAGTTAAAAAGTGTCTCCGGAAATAATGAGGACCAACTTCTACAGGAGACGGTAACTCTGGAAGTTTTCTTGAAGGTGGTAAGAATGAATTATGAGTCAACCAGGATGGCAGGATGTCAGCGCTCCTCTGATCGTACAGTGGGAACTAAAGCATACATATGTACAACAAAGGAGAGATGTGCAAACCTGCAAGGAAAAGGTGTTCAATTCTGTGTTTAATTCCCCTGGTAGGTCAGGAGCCTCTTCAAATCTAGAATAGTCGAGCGTGAAGAAAATAAGTAAACGCTGACTAAGTTTCAGGACAAAAATCATAAAAACTTTTAAAAATATTACAGTCGGGTTAACCAAGACCTTAAAAATTACAAAAATATTGACCATTAAACTAAAATTGTTGAGTTGTGTTCACATTTTACTTAAAGTCAATGTGATGCTTTTATAAATAACTGGGATGATCCTGCTCTTCTCTCCTTTCCTATTGGATTTTTTGCTACCGTTTTATTACTCTGAATCAGCTGATCATGACTTCTCGGCTGTGGTAAGTCTAGAGCGATGTTCCTGATTGGTTAGTCTCTCTCTGTTAACATCTCTGGCTATTGCAGTAAGGTGCAGATTATAACATGGACTTTCTTTGTTTCCACCATTTCTGGTGTGTTTTATAGTACCTTGTTCTAATCGCGTTAGCTCTTGGCTCTTTTTTTTGTGTAATTCCTATGTCCATAGTCAGTGATTTACACAGTTATGAACTCTGATGTGTTAATAAAACTTGGATTCTTTTTGGATGTGCCGTCTTCAGCTCTCTTTTACTCTCTCTACTCTCAATACAGATCTGCATCCTAAAGTGTAAAGTTTCTTTCTTATCAAGTGTAAAGTATTCTATTAAGGCAAAGCTGTATTATCTACTGCCTACTTCAAGATTTTATTTATGTTAAAGAGACTCTGTGATTTCTTGTCAAGCACCAACACAGTACACACACACTTCTTCGGACATTTCCCCTTTCTGTGGGTGGCAGTACCAATAGTCCCGGTGGGTCACTATTCCACTCCGGACTACAGTGATAAGTACCCAAGGGACCCCGCAATGACCCGGCAGGTCACTGACCTCAGGGAAACAAGGTACTGTATATCCATCCCCTTAAACTAAAAGCAGGTGTGCCACCATACATGTGTGCCCAACTGGCACTGGCGTTACAACAAATTACCATCACTGGGCTAGGCTATATCTCAGACAACCACCATAGAGCTGGCATTACACTTAACCATCTGGCAAGTGACCGGCCGTACCTCCACACTGGGGGTCACAACACAATCCTTATTCTCAGTACAAAGATCCACCTTGGTCGAACCATCCCTTCTAATGAGTATTGGGGCAGCGCTCTGCAGTGACGTCACTGCAACGCTAATCAATGCAGAGGACCGGATGAAAGTTTAATAGAAAGGGCACTGCAGCCAGGGAAGATCTGTGCACTTGGTCGTAGCCCTGTCCCAGTACACCAAACTGCCTCATTGGCATATGGATTAAAGGGGTTTACCAGCACTACAAAAACATGGCCACTTTTCCCCCTTTTTTGTCTCCAGGTCAGGTGTAGTATGCAATTAAGCTCCATTTACTTCAATGTACAGAGTTTGAAACCCCACCCAATCTGGAGACAAAAGAGGGGGACAAGTGGCCATGTTTTTCTAGTGCTGGATAACCCCTTTAAACTACAGAGTACACAAAAATGGTGCAGAGGATCAAGGTAAGAAAATTACCATCATCACAACCTCCTTATCACCACAGAAATCAGTTTAGTCTTAGAAAATATTAATCCTGGCACTCACCAAGTCATGGAAAACACAGCAATCGCTTAGCTCAGGGAGACCAGCGACAAAAAAATCTAATGGAGTACTCACTGAAGAGTCTCTACTGATACATTGCCCCCTATAAATTTAAATATGCAAAAGAAGGGTCCCTGGAGTCTCAGTTACGAGTCTCAAAACACGGGAAAAGCCAGATATCCCTCCAGGGGAGGGAAGCCTATTGCCAAGAGGGTGCCTCCCAGTGGGGAGATCACCAAACCACCCTGATACGTAGCCCCTTAAGTCCCACTCGGTTGCGAGTATTGGAACATAAATTATTTTTTGGTGCAAAACAAACAGGAATATGGAGGACGCATTTCGGCTAACATAGCTACCAGAGCTGATGAAGGCTCCATATTCCTGTTTGTTTTGCACCAATAAATAAGCATTCCTTGACTTGGTGAGTGCCGGGATTCATCTGTTCAAAGACTAAAGACCCTATTCCACCAACAGATCTGACAACAGATTATCTGCCAAAGATTTAAAGCCAAACCCAGGAACAGACTATAATCAGAGAACAGGTCATAAAGGAAAGACTGGATTTCTCCTCTTTTCAAATCCACTCCTGGGTTTGGCTTCAAATCTTTGGCAGATAATCTGTTGTGAGATCTGTTGGTGGAATAAGGCCTTTAACTGATTTCTGTGGTGATAAGGAGGAGCCTGTAGATCACCAGTAGATAGACAGCACCAGTATACCATAATAGCTGCCCCCTATGATATAACTCCTTTACAGGTCCCAGAGCATGCTCAGTAATGATTTATATTCATCTCAAAAGGACAACTAATGTCTATTTTTCTCTATGTCCATGCGACTTGCCGTAAAGCATATAATTAAATGCTGTTAAAAACAGATCAGGCAAGATATACAGTGTATGAAAAATATAAAAAAAAGTCAGAAAATAGACACAGATGAGAAAAAAAATACAAGTTTTAGTATCTGACTCTAATCAGTAAAAGAAAATCTAGTTTACACATTCCCTATGGGGAACCCATACACATGTTAGCTGTAGGAGGAATGTTTACTTGACTGACAACTATCACTCCCCATTTTCCCATAAATATCCTTGCCATATGTTTCCAATACTTACAGTACGCTATATTTTACTATGCTATAAAGTTGTGTTATTTTCATGACAATATTACTAGTATTACTGTTACAGTATGGTTTCAATATCGTAACAGCCCCCCCACATAGCAAATAGGTATCAGGCTCCACCCCTTTATTTTATTTTATTTTTTTTCTAAAGAGTTGTGACTAATAAGCTCCAACCAGAAGGAAAACCCTTTTAAAAAAAAATGCTATTTAGAGGTAACGCATCATGGAACAAAGTAGGTTTCGAATTTTCTAGCCCAATCATGATTGATCCTCTACAGAGCGAGTCTTTAGTGTAATGTCTTACAATGACTGGAGGATTTATGTAAAACTTTGACTGATTACCTTATCCTGAAATAAATTACTTTTTGCTGAGTTTTACTTCTCACAAAAACTTTTCATTTTTTTTTCTACGTTATTGAAGATTTTTCTACTAAATATTCAGGACACAAGACTAGCGCTTACAGTACCGGGACAAGACATGTAATGTACTTTCTACAAAGGACTGAATCAATAGTGCTTGTCAGTAAATAATAAACGCTCCCCGTACAGAATAACTTGAGCGTGGTGACCTTGTGGTGGGCATAGCCAAGGTCGTAAACTCCTGAATCTGAATACATACTGTAGGATGGGGATTGTTTATAGAAGTTGATATAGGACATAGTATTAAGTTCTGTATTGTTATTAGTCTGGATTCTATCAACCCCTTAGTGACCACTGATACGGCTTTTTATAGCCGTCATTAATGAACCCTATTTCTGCCTATACAACATTAACGGTGGGTCAGAAACAAGCTTGACTTACTGTAGGGTCCCCCATACCAGTATCGCAGGAGCAGGGCTTTGACATGAATCCTGGTAGACTAAACAGGCGTTCTAAAGATTTTTTTTCTATCTAAATCTAAACGTTAAAAAAAAATATTCAGTACTCACCATCTTTACTCCCCTGCTGCTACCGCTGTCATGGTCTCAATCCTTGCAGCACAGTACTTCCTTATGTTGGTGTTGGCCAATCAGTGGCTGAGCTGGGACACTGGTGTAGCCACTGATTGGATGAGCAGGCAAGTTCTTGTGCCAATATTATTACAAGGAAGTAGGATATCACAACACCAGCAGGGGAGCAAGGATGGTGAGTATTTTGTCTATACCATTTGATTGCTATTACACTGCACTGATCTGTAAAATCATCACTCCATTAGTAGAGTCTGCCTGAGTTATTACAGGAGCCATAGAGGCCTTCAGAAGTCCTCTGGCTATCATGTTAGACAATTGGTACACTGTAGTTACATTATAGGGGTGGTTATCGAAGGTCTGACAACCACCTAAACATTGTATCGTTGGTAACCTAAAGTGACATCGCAGCCCCCTTACTCTCGCTTTGTTTCAAGGCTGGACAGTGTCACCTAGGCGGGGCTTCCTGGCCCCATCTCCTGGCTGGGGAGAGACCAACTGCCGTGAAGCCCCGCCTAGGTGACACTGTCCACTGATAAAATTAACCGATTTTAGAGCAGAAAGAAGACACAGACAAGTATTATACATGTATATATCAGATGTGCAACATCTAAGCTTGTGGATAGTGTGGAAAACCCGCGGATAGAGTAAGGGTGAGGGGTTGACACTATCACTTTAAGGGGTTAAATTAGTGGAGATTTGCTGCAGTGTGCCTAGCCCCTGTATACTCTTCTTCCCTGGCCTGACATTGCTAAACATAGCAGGAGAAGCATGCGACTAAGTACTTCTTCCTCCAACCCGCATGTTATTGAATAGGATGTACTACTGGACTACTTCATGGGAAACCATCTTGGCATCTACATTTCAGGGTTCTGCTATAGCAACCGGTCTCCTTTAAAAACCCTACTTAATCCATTTCTTACTTTTCTCTCCGCAGCAGATGCGTCGTGCTCTATAGAAAATAGCAATATGTACGCGAGCGTTTGCAGAAACCAACAGCTTGTGCTCAAAGTGACCTCACAGCTCCATCTAGTCCAAAAATGAGTTTCACAGTGTGTTGTGTCTCCTCTAAAGGGAACATATGTTTGTCCTACTGGTGATTAACCAATTAAGCCCTTGAGTTGCGTGCAATGTCTTCGGTTTTTATCTGAAGACTTAATGGATTATTTAATGATTTACGCTGAGAGCAGATTCTAAAGTTCTCTCTGAGCATGTGATATACTTACTGCTAACTAAGTAACTCCGCTAGGGTGAAAAGTCATCGAAAGAAACGGAATTCATTAAACAAACTAAGATGTGAGAACAATACACATTAACATCTCTATCGCGCTTGCTTTATTTTGCCAAATGGTTGCATGTCTCCAGTATCTGAATGGTCACCTTCCAGAAACAAAATTCAGGATGGACACAATTAGATCTGTGTATGGCCTGGCACAACAGGGGGTGTACATGGCATCGCTTGATCTAAAGAATGCCTACCTGCATATTCCCATCCATCAGGATTCTCAGGTACTTGAGGCTCACTCTGAAAATAGGAGATCGTCTACTTCACTATCAATTCAGAGCGCTTCCTTATGGGCTGACGTCAGCTCCAAGAATTTTTACGAAGCTCACAATCATATTGGTGGCAGCCCTGAGACTGTAGGGCCTGAAATTAGTTTTGTACCTAGACAATTGGCTTTTGAATGCACCTTCTTCACAGACCTTCGAAGCTCATCTTCAGATTGCGACATCTCTTCTGGAGAAAGTGGGCTTTATCATAAACTTTCAAAAATCAGAATGGGTCTTTCTAGGTCTTGTGATAGATCTACAGTTGATGAGAATTTTTCCTCCCAAGGGGCCTTTGGGGTTTGGTCCTGTGACAGTGGGGTTGCAGGGCCATTCCGTGGTCCCCATTCCCTGCTTGCACATGCTTTGCGGGGTTTGCGTCCATTGACCGGCACAGTGTTGTTTGGTTAGGGACTCATGTGTATCAGAGACCTGCACGTTGGTACATGAGGCAATATGGTTTGAACAAACTATATACTAACTTCGAATGTTAGTTTTTAATGTAGCTAAACAAGCTTTCGTGTCAACCATGGGTGCGATGTGCAGCCATTTCTGTCTTTTAGGCTTGTGCATATATAACTACTATAATACTGCCCCCTATATACAAGAATATAACTACTATAATACTGCTACCTATATACAAGAATATAACTACTATAATACTGCTCAAATATACAAGAATATAACTACTATAATACGAATTGGAGAGAATGGAACCGCTGCACATCCCATCTATGGCTGATACTAATGCCGCTAGGCCTATATTAAAAATCAACACCAGAGTGTCTGTATATGAATTGATCAAGCCATATTGCCCCGTGTACCACCGCGCAGGTCCTCTGGTCCACACGGGTCCCTACGCTAACTCCACACCGTGTCGGTCAGCGACCGCCAACCCCGCAAAGCGTGCACATGCAGGGAAGGGAGGCCATGGAACGGCCCTGCAACCCCAATGTCACAGGACCAGACCCAAAAAGCCCCACCAAACCCGGCCAGCACCACCGGCGGGGAAGGCTGCCCCCAAACGACACAAGTATGGATATGGTATTACACTTACCATTGCTGCTCTCACAGAATGGGGAAGACATAGGGTCCAGACATGTGAGCACAGGCATATCCTGCTAATTTTGGTCATGTGGGTCTTATAAAGGAGTGCGAGCTGTTCAGAAAGGGAGAATTAGCAGGAGACACCTGAGTGCACATGGTTTTAATCCCTCCTGTTTTTTCCCATTCTGTTTGCTGCAGCTATGGTGAGTGTAATTCCTTATCCAGACTTGTGCTGCTTGGGGGCGACCTTCTCCGCCGGCGGTGCTGGCCTGGTTCTGGTGTGGTGTTTTTGGGTCTGGTCCTGTGGCATGGGGGTCGCAGGGCCGTCCCATGGCCCCCGTTCACTGACTGGCACGGTGTCGGCTTAGTATAGGGACCCATGTGTATCAGATACCAGCACGAGGTACATGGGGCAGTATGGCTTGATCAATTCATACACAAAATTCTGATGTGTTTTTTATTTAGCCTAGCGGCACTAGTATCAGCCATAGGTGTGAGGTGCAGCACTCTGTTTCTTCCCTGAACCGCATAACTACTATAATACTGCTCAAATATACAAGAAAATAACTACTATAATACTGCTCCTACATACAAGAATATAACTACTGTAATACTGCTCCCATATACAAGAAAATAACTACTATAATACTGCTCTTATATACAGGAATATAACTACTATAATACTGCTTCTATGTACAAGAATATAACTACTATAATACTGCTCCTATATACAAGAATATAACTATTATAATACTGCCTCCTATATACAAGAATATAACTACTATAATACTGCTCCTATATACAAGAATATAACTACTATAATACTGCTCATATATACCAGAATATAACTACTATAATACTGCTCCTATATACAAGAATATAACTACTATAATACTGCTTCTATGTACAAGAATATAACTACTATAACACTGCTCCTATATACAAGAATATAACTACTATAATACTGCCCCTGTACACAAGAATATAAGTACTATAATACTGCCCCCTATATACAAGAATATAACTACTATAATACTGCTACTATATACAGGAATATAACTACTATAATACTGCTCCTATATACAAGAATATAACTACTATAATACTGCTCCTATATACAAGAATATAACTACTATAATACGGTTCAGGGAAGAAAAAGAGTGCTGCACCTCACACCTATGGCTGATACTAGTACCTCTCGGCTGCATAAAAAACATCAGGATTTTGTATGTGAATTGATCAAGCCACACTGCCCCATGTACCTCGTGCCGGTATCTGATACACATGGGTCCCTACACTAAGTCCACACTGTGCCAGTCGGCGACCACCACCCCCGCAGGCGTGCACAGTCAGGGAAGGGAGGCCATGGAACGGCCCTGCAACCCCCATGCCACAGGACCAGACCCAAAAATGCCACACCAAAACCCAGCCAGCACCACCGGCGGAGGAAGCTGCCCCCAAACATCACAAGTCTGGATGAGGTATTGCGCTCACCATAGCTATCAAAGATAGAATGGGACAGACAGGAGGGATTAAAACCATGAGCACTCAGGTGTCTCCTGCTAATTGCGGTCATGTGGGTCTCACCAGGAGGAGTGCAAAACACGGAGAAAAGAGAGAAACAAAATACGATTCAGGGAAGAAAAAGAGCGCTGCACCTCACACCTATGACTGATACTAGTACCTCTCGGCTGCATAAAAAACATCAGAATTCTGTATGTGAATTGATCAAGCCACACTGCCCCATGTACCGCGTGCAGGTATCTGATACACATGTGTCCCTACACTAAGTCCACACTGTGCCAGTCAGCGACCACCATCCCCGCAGACGTGCACAGTCAGGGAAGGGAGGCCATGGAACGGCCCTGCAACCCCCATGCCACAGGACCAGACCAGCAATTAGCAGGAGACACCTGAGTGTTCATGGTTTTAATCCCTCCTGTCTGTCCCATTCTATCTGTGATAGATATGGTGAGTGCAATACCTTATCCAGACTTGTGCTGTTTGGGGGCAGCTTCCTCCGCCAGTGGTGCTGGCTGGGTTTTGGTGTGGCATTTTTGGGTCTGGTCCTGTGGCATGGGGGTTGCAGGGCCATTCCATGGCCTCCCTTCCCTGACTGTGCATGCCTGCGGGGTTGGTGGTCGCTAACCGGCACAGTGTGGACTTAGTGTATGGACCCATGTGTATCAGATACCTGCACGCGGTACATGGGGCAGTGTGGCTTGATCAATTCACATACAGAATTCTGATGTTTTTTATGCAGCCGAGAGGTACTAGTATCAGCCATAGGTGTGAGATGCAGCACTCTTTTTCTTCCCTGAACCGTATTTTGTTTCTCTCTTTTCTCCGTGTTTTGCACTCCTCCTGGTGAGACCCACATGACCGCAATTAGCAGGAGACACCTGCGTGCTCATGGTTTTAATCCCTCCTGTCTGTCCCATTCTGTCTTTGATAGCTATGGTGAGTGCAATACCTTATCCAGACTTGTGCTGTTTGTGGGCAGCTTCCTCCGCCGGTGGTGCTGGCTGGGTTTTGGTGTGGCATTTTTGGGTCTGGTCCTGTGGCATGGGGGTTGCAGGGCCGTTCCATGGCCTCCCTTCCCTGACTGTGCACGCCTGCGGGGGTGGTGGTCGCTGACCGGCATAGTGTGGACTTAGTGTAGGGACCCATGTGTATCAGATACCTGCACGAGGTACATGGGGCAGTGTGGCTTGATCAATTCACATACAGAATTCTGATGTTGTTTATGCAGCCGAGAGGTACTAGTATCAGCCATAGGTGTGAGGTGCAGCACTCTTTTTCTTCCCTGAACCATAACCACTATAATACTGCTCCTATATACAAGACTATAACTCCCTATGTACAATATGAGATTCGCTATATTATTTATTGTATTGTTTAAACAGAAGAAACTATTAGATTTGCCCATGCTTCACAGGACATTTGCTATTCTATACATACGGATCTAATTTCACATCAGTCTTACAATTATAGTTATAGCATTTGATAATCTTGACGTCTAACAGTTATTGCATTTGGCGTTTTATTAAAATTCCTCTGATACATTGTAGATAATAACAATAACTGCCTGGGGGTGGTGGGGGGCACATATTTATTCGATGGCTCACTGCCATCCAGCTAATGTGGCTGAATGTTATCTGGTGTTTAGATCCCATGTATTATATTGAGGAAAGAGCTCTCTGAAAACAAATTCATTTTCTTCCCATCAGAGAGAGCATGAAATTTCATCCTCCCGCTTGCCGGATTCTCAGATTGCGGTGGGGTTGGCCGGCTATTAAATGAGCATTAATGAAGTGCATGCTGATGAGCCATGAATGAATTAACATTGTTTTCTATTTGCAAAGATAATGTGAAGCTTATTAAAATGCATTCCTCTGTTACATATGAGGATTCCAGGCTGAATCTGTTTACTCGGAAGCATCTTTGTAATTAATTCTCGCTCTTAATATGGCGCATCCACCATTTATTCTGCCTTTAATAGGCGCTATGTATAAAACGGGCCAACATTAATGCTGAATTATTGCCATGCATCATGCATTATTTTGGAAAGTTCATTGCGTTCTCCTTTAGCAGTTTTTGTCTTTTTTTTTTTTTTTTGTAACATTGTAATGACCTTTTTGGGTTGGAAAGAAGGAGAATGTTGCTAAACTTGCATATTATGTAGTTAAGTTGTTAAAATCATTGTTGGGCAGTAGGGTACGTGGGAAAGAAGAGGGAGGGTGACACAATGTTTAAAGAGAATGTACCGCCAGGTACATCCACTTGAATTTAGCACACCGATAGATCGGCGCCATCATTGGGAAGTCGGTGCCGCGGTCCGTTTTTCAAACCGTGGGCCAGTTCCTGTGTATTGCGCCGTTCTATCCAGCAGGTGGGGCCGAGCTGAAGCACTGGAGGTCGGCCGGCCTGCCCCCAGTGGGAGGGAATTCCCTCCCCTCTGTGACGCGGCTCCATTGATTGTTTGAAAAACAGACCGCGGCATCGGCTTCCCCATGATGGCGCCGTTCTATCGGTGTGTTAAATTCAATAGGATGTACCTGGTTGTACATCTTTTTTTTATATGTCTAAGCTGTAGACATAACCCAGCACTTTCCAGAATAAGGCTATGGTCACACATAGTATGAGACCTGCCGTTCCGTGACCTGCCAGGGTCACGGAACAGCCGGTCTCAGAAAAGATGATCTTTAGCTCTGATGCGGGTGCATCAGTGTGCGCCCGCATCAGAGCCCCCAGCACACAACGGAGCATGTGGCCAGAGCCGCTCGCTCCATTGGGTGAACTGACAGGGTTTTCTGCGGCCGCTTTTCAGTTTTCTAGGGATCCCGGCCGTAGTGTATACTATGTTAATACACTCCGGACGGGATTCCCTCAGCCTGCAGCATTACGTAAGTACTGCAGAAATCAACAGCCGTGATTTCTGTGGAATGTACATAGTGTCAACATAGCCTATCTGTGTAACCTGGCACTATCTGAAAAGTCTGCCATAACCCAGTATGCGCCAGAACGTCCCCCTTGAATGCCCCATATTGTAGTATAAATTCCCCCAGTAGCCTTATTTAACCCCTTCAAGCCCAAGCCCAAAATGACCGAAATGACAGCGCCAATTCTAATTTTTGCGTTTTCGCTTTTTCCTCCAGGGCTATATTTTTTCCTCCTACAGGGCCATGTAAGGGCTTGTTTTTCTAAGGAATAACATGTATGATGGAACCATAACATGTATGATGGAACCCCCAAAATATTATTTTTAAATTGGTAAAATAGGAAAAAAGAATGCAATATGGTAACTTTTGGGGGGCTCCTGTGTCTACGTAATGCACTATACTGTAAAAGTGACATAACATTAATCTATAGGTCAGTCTTAACATAACCGTATGTAGGTTTACACAGATTCTCTAATGTTTTATAAATTTTTTACATGAAATCTTTTATTTGATTTTTTTTGCAATTGATTATTAATAGAATGGGCCTATTGTGACTCCTATAACAATTTTAGTTTTTTTTTTTTTTTTTTACTTACGGGACTGTATGGGGTGTCATTTTTTGCGCCATAATCTCTAGTTTTTAATAATACCATATTTGTGTAGATCGGACATTTTGATCACTTTTTAGTAATTTTTTAATATATAATTTAACAAAAAAAAATTGCAATCCTGGCGCTTTTCCCCTGTTATAATTTACTTTGTTTCCCGTTCAGGATGACAATTGTTAATTTGGATAGATCAGACAATTATGCATGCCATGGTATATAATATGTTTATTTATTTATTTATTATTATATATTGTTTTATAAAATGGGGTAGGAGGGTGATTTTAATCTTTATTGGGGGAGGGGCTTTGGGATATTTTTTAAAAACATTTTAACTTTTTTCTTTCTTATTCTTTTTTTTTTTTTTTTTACACATTTTAAGTCTCCCTGGACTTAGAATGCACACACTGTTTATTGCTATGCCATAGGCAGAGTGCAGATCAGAGCGCACGGAGGAAGGTAAGAGACCTCCGGCGGTCCGGCAGAGCGAGCAGTGTGACTGCGGAGGTCCTGATCAGTAAGTGAAAGGAGCTGCTCCTGTCACGTACACTTCAATGCAGCGATTGGGCGTTTAAGGGGTTAATGATAGGCTGCAGTGTGACCGGTGCAGCCTGTCATTAACAGTGAGGGCCCGGCTACTGATTGCAGCTGGCCCCCACCAGCTATATAGTGCGGTCAGTGACTCAGGGCATACGAGTCAGCCAAGGGTCGTCTGTGACAGACGGCCAGTGCGTACCCATACGTCCTAGGTCGTCTAGGGATTAATAATAATCTCCTCCACAGTCCTTATATATTATCAGCCCCCCTATCCTTCAGGCCCCATTTAATATTCCCCCCCCCGCAGGCAACATATAGTATCGGCCCCCCCCTTTCCCCAGCCCATACGCAAAAAAAAAAAAAAAAACATACTCACCTAGCTTCCATTAGTTCCTGGCTCCTCTGGCATCCCGATTTCTTCCCCGCCCTGTGCCTCTTTGCTCCTTGCTCCTTGGTCTGAGTCGTGTTAGCAGTAGTAAAGAGCGCCCTCTGCTGCCTGTGGTCACAAGAGTGATTGATAGCATAAGACCAGTCAGAATGCCCAGTTTATTTGTAAGCATGACATTAGACATGCTTATAGTTAAGGAGCTTGGCACAGCACCCAACTGCAGCTTTGACACTTGCCAAGGTTCGCTGGGTCCAGGAGCCCACTTTGGATTGATGGGGTGATGCACCCATTGTGGTCGCACACCCTTAAAGGGGTAGTCCACCCCAAAAATTTTTCTTTCAAATCAACTGCTACCATGAAGTGCCAGAGATTTGTAATTTACTTCTATTAAAAAATCTCAAGCCTTCCAGTACTTATCAGCTGCTGTATGCCCAACAGGAAGTTGTATTATTTCCAGTCTGGAGAGCAGGAAAGGTTTTCTATGGGGATTTGCTCCTGCTTTGGACAGTTCCTGACATGGACAGAGGAGGCAACAGAGAGCAATGGGTCAGACAGGAAAGAAAACACCACTTCCTGCTGGACACACAGCAGCTGATAAGTACTGGAAGACTTAAGATTTTTTAATAGAAGTGAATTACAAATCTCTGGCACTTTATGGCACCAGTTGATTTGAAAGAAAAATTTTTTTGGTGGACTACCCCTTTAAGGCTGACCCTGCTCCACACCATGGTTGGTCAGCACCAGATTGGTTGACAATGAAGGCTCCAGTTTGGCGAGTTCCATTTTACTGTTAGAGACAAAACCTTTTATAATGGTATTATAATTCATTATGGTAAATGGTTTACAATCAGATACAAAGCTGCAAAACAATTAACGTGAATTGTATATTTGACTTTAGTTTTATTTAAATGAACTCTCAGCCTATTAGACTTTGCTGCCATCTGAGTATTACATGTAATGTGAGTCTATTGTATTCCTGTAAGCGAATGTAGATTACAAATCCTGCCATACATCTCTGTGCTTGTCGTACAAGGGCTTATCCCCAGGACCTGCTCCTCTGACTCCGCTGATGCATTGAACTTTTATTATCAGGGACTTAACATCTTAATGAGTCTATTTAAAGTCCAACAATGTGCAAAGTTATTAACCCCGGACAATGCCGCGCAAAATAAGTGATGATCGGGGGCTGGAAACGTAATTGGATTTATGTTCTGGGCACAGCTGGAGATGAAGAGCTGAAGGTGCGGGACAGATGTACGACTGGGGTTCTGACACAAGGGATTCACAAAACACTAAATAATTCCTCGACACGATTACATAGCTATAGGGGCTGCAGAGGTAGAAATTTGAAATGACCCAGACACCTTGGGGCGTTATAGTATTCCCAGCCATAAATTTGTGAGTTACAGATTACAATATTTCCTAGACCACTGTACCGTGAAATCATATACCCCATACAGTACAAGGCCATAGACATATGCAGTACAGATCCTGGATATTAGCACTGATTGGCGGTCTACCGGTACAATGTGGGAATACATTTCCTTAGCTAATTGTTGCTGCTTTGACACCAAGTGAGGCTAATTCTATTTTCCTTACACACTATTTAATATGCTCAACCCTGAAGAAGAGCCCTTCACCTTTAGGCCATGTTCAGACCTCGTAAGCGAACGGCCATTCCGTGACCCGGCCGGGTCACGGAATGGCCAGTCTCAGAAAATATCATCCCGGCAAGTACTGCAGTACCGGCCGGATGATCTTTCGCGCCACGGAGTTCTGATGCAGGCGCATTCATGCACGCCCGCATCTGAACTCTCCACTGCACACAATGGAGCGTACGACCGGCGCCGCATGTTCCATAGTGTGCACTGACACGGTTTTCGGCCGCTATTCATTGAATAGCGGCCACAGAAAACTGACATGTCAGTTTCTCATGGCGCCGCCAGGGATCCCGGCCTGAGCGTATACCATGTGTATACACTCCAGCCGGGATTCCATAGACTGCAATGTAACGTATATTTTCGTATTAATCAGGGCCATTGTTGCAATCGGCAAAAACGGCCGTAGTTTTACGAAAATATACGTAGTGTGAACGCAGCCTTAGGGTAATTTGGGCCCGTTTACAACCCATAGGATTATGGTCTCCAGTTACAATAAATCCAACAGAATATATCCCAGGACCGAATAATTTTGTAGGTGGGGTAACATGTCCAGTGACTTTAACTAAATACTACCTCCCTCACTAGTAACTTTTTACTAGTGCAGATATAAAGGACTATGGCTGCAGGGTCTGACTACACAACATTGTTTTGTAGTCTGTAACCATAGAGACTAGAGATGAGCTAACTTGCCGAAAGTTTGTGTTTACACAATGATCTGCATTTAAATCTGGTGGATGCAGCTCGAGGACTGCCTGGAAAACTTGGGTACAGCCTATGTATCCATGTTTTTCAGAAAGCTTTAGAGCTGAATCCAACTTCAGCAGCCATCGCTAATCAAAAGGGAAAATTGGCAGCACCTCTATGTCTCTGTTCACACTGTAGGTTGCACGCTGCTTGTGGCTTAAGTACAGACATTCTACACTTTCTTTTTTTTTTCTGAATTTAAGCCACAAGCAGCGTGCAACCTGAGGACACCTTAACGTAGTGACATGGTACACTCTGATCAATTAGTTTGCTAAGATCCTCATTTTTTAATATCTATAGAGCAAGTTTTTATCCTGTGTACACCCGAGGGAGTATATACGGTAAGCACTTGTACCTGAGGGTTGCTGTCGCACTTTCTGGTCTTTTGATCGCTAATCAAATGCTACATGCTCGGTTTTAGACAAACCCGAGCATGCTTTAAAAGAGAAGTCCGGGCAAATAATTTTTTTTTTAAGTGTTAGGGAGGATAAAAGAAATGACATGCTCTTACCATGCCCGCTCCAGCCCTGGTGGTTGTGTACCTCTGCTCCAGTCCCCCAGGCGTTTCCTAGTCTGAGCCAGACCCGGGTCGTAATTTGTGTCGTCTGCAGAGCTAGTCAGCGGCCGAGGTGGAAGCCCGCTATGGCCCTTGACTGACCGAGCAGACCCCACACGGTTTGGCTCAGACCAAGAAGCGACCAGGGGCACGGGGACCAGTGGTATGTGGTAAAAAAAAACTGGCGCGGGGGAGGTAAGAGCATGTTATTATTTATCCTCCACCTTCCCAGCACTTTAGAAAAAAAAAAAAAATGAAAAAAAAAAAAAAAACGATTTCTCCAAGTTTGCCGAACTGTAGAACCCAGATGAAGCCAAGCTTTTTACATAGCAACTAATGCAATGACATGGACATGGGGTGCTTGGATTACCAGATTGAGGCTGCGGTTTAGTTGTGGTCCTCTTGTAGTTTTTCAGCGATTTTCTGAAATCCCAAGCGTTTTTCACACAATTTTGGATCATCATTGGCAAATACACACACACACACACACACACACAAAAAATAAAACATACAGTATATAAACACGGCCAGAAGGTTTATAAACTAGAGAAGACAAGGCTGCTTTGAAAAGTTTAAAGAAATCAAGAAGATCCTGTAGAGCAAAATCAATACGACCATGTTTTTTCTAGACTGGCGGTTATGGAGATGGTTTTATTGCTACAAAAGTATTATGATCACAAAGTGTAAAGTTCCAGCACTAGATGCTGATTGCATTTATCGATAAAGTAATATTCCAGCGTCTGATGTGCGCAAAGCAAATTGGGACCGGCTGTTTTAATTTACCAAATTACATTATTCATTATGCAATCGGCGCGGACTATGTGTCCCTTAAATGATTTTCGATACAGAACTCAGATTTTAATCTGCGCATTATATTTGCTGTTTGAAGTCTTGCTCCAATTTTCTTACGTTTGTTAAATGATAATCATCATCCAAGTAAAAAAAGAACAGAGAATTGGGAAACGTTGAAGACCCGTGAAGGATGTCTCAATTTTTACTAATTAGAAGATAAACCATGGGAGAACGGGCTTCATTGGTATGGATTCCACGATTCCGCACTGGTTACGTTGTTTATATTAGTAAACTAATTCAATCCACAAATATTGTTTCACAGTTTATTACATGTTGTTACATTGTTTACATTGGTTTAATACTGTTGCTTTGTTTACTTTGGTTCATTGCACCTATTGTTACACTGTCTTGCCCGGTTCAATATAATTATTGTTACATTGTTTTACCGAGGTCTGGGATGTGAAAAGTCGATGTCCTATGAAATTTTTTTTTTTTGTTCTACTTAGAAGAGGAAATAGTTAGAAGCCGTTTAAGGACATTTTTTTTTCACTATGTAATATTTTATACTGGTTACATTGTTTACTTTGGTTTAATACATATATTTCTACTTTGATTATCATGGTTCGAATGTGTCTATTGTTACAATGTTTTACTAGGTTCAGTTCAGTACGGTCATTGTTATATTGTTACTAGGTTAAGTAGGAACATTGCTCTATTTAGAGATGAGCAAAGCAGTCAGAAATTCATTTTATAAGCTACCCAAATTTTCGTTTTTTGCAAACTGAATCTTAATTAATTTAATAAAAACAGACAAAACTATAGTATCTACAGTACTGGGACTATTACAGAAGGGCGAATTTGTTAAAACATGTAGATTTTCTGCCAAAGATTTGAAGCCAAAGCCAGGAATGGATTTGAACAGAGGAGAAATCTCAATCTTTCCATTATGACCTGATTTCTGTTTATAGTCTGTTCCTGGCTTTGGCTTCAAATCTTTGGCAGATAATCTTTCGGAGTAAATGGACCCTTAGTCTCTCCCTGCTCTGCTCTAACTGCCTGCTGCCATCCTGCGCTCTCCTCCACACACAGCCGAGTGACCACCTCTGTTAACGAACCGCCTCTACTGGGAAGGAACAACAAAGCACTTACTAGGCTTTTCTCACACTAGCCAGAATCCTGCTCCACACTGATGAGGGGCAAATTCCCCTGAAACAGCTGTCTTTGGATGGATACCTTGCTTGTTGAAAGGCTGTTTCCTTGACTGGCGACAGCTCCGCCTTGGCTTGGTCGTTTCTTCCGGCTTCTGGCTAGTTCACTGATGTTGAGAAACACGTGATTGTGCAAAAATACTGCGGAGACACAGTGTGATTACATTGTCTTACAATTGAAATCCACTTTTATAAACAGTATGACGAATGTTCGTCCAATTGACAGCTAAGTTTACCAACTCCCTTATACTCATGAATGTTTGGCATAGGGAAATGTAAATTTTTCCTCTATGGGGTGGGAAGGGAAAAAAAACCTGTTCTGACCGTAGATTATCAATCGAAAAATACAACACGCCCAACCCTTCTTTCCACCAACCAGTCAGGGGAGAAAGGGGAGGCCAACATATATGTTAGATGGTGAGTTTGGTCAACTTTAGTCTAAGGTTTACCAGGGCTAATCCAGTTATTGTTATGATGTTTTACTAGGATCAGTGGCATCTAATTTAACATTATTTTTCTAGGATACAGGATACAAATAAGCTATTGCATTCCAACCGATTTCCTTGGCATCCGTCAGAAATATGTGTATAACAGCCTTCAAATTCTAATGGCAGATGCTGGGGGAGGGAATTCATACATGTTGGATCCTTTTTATCTTGAGGAGATAATCCACTACCAGAGGAGTCTGACTGTAACTTCCTTCCTACTGAGAATACATGTAAATCTCATTGTGCATGTATATACTGTAGGTCCTTGCTACTGTATGAATCCAGATCAGCCGTCAAGCCAAAACCAAATCCACCAATCTTAATGAGGCAGCTTATGTCTAGCTATGATGTCTCCCATAATCCCATATCACAGAAGGATCCTGGTGCCTTATAAATCTATAGTCTACCCTTGCAGGACATTATAGAGCAGTACTAAAGAGTGTAAGCTGTTACTACAGGACCAAGAGAAATCTAACACTTACTAGAGTAGCTGTAACCTGATACTCCAGCATCTAAGCTTATTTTGGTATGAGCTTTACTGCTACATTATGTGAATAGAAGTACAAACAAACATTACAGGTATTTTTCCTCAGTTCCCCCAGGACTTGTTGAACATGTTGCCATAAGCACAAATATCCAAACTTTAGCTGGAATTCCCTTTTAACCTGCTGATAGCCCCCTATTGCGCAGGAGATGCCGAGGATGAAGGTATGTCTCTTACTTTTATCCTCTGCGCCGTTCCTATTTGTTTACTGGTCAAGTAAACAAGTAAATACCATTTGGAGCACTGAGTGACTCCGCCCCCCCGCCCCCATAGTGTTGCTCCGCTCCAGCCCCCCCTCCCTGTCTAATGATGATCAATTAAGCTGGCATAATGGGGGAGGACTGGATCCTCGCTAGGGAGGTGGAGCAGTGCTCCAAATGGTCTTACCAGACCAATGAGTAAACAACTAAGTATACGGGAACGCCGCAGAGGATGAAGGTAACAGACATACTTTCATCCTCTGCGTCTCCTGCACAATAGTGACATATCAGCTGGTTAGATTTGTCTAGCCTGCTGATAGTTCCCCTTTAAGCATTCAGGTTATTTAAGATTATCCTCTGATCCATAGATGCGCCAGCTCTAGAAGGGTTGACCGTTTGGTCTTTAACTAAATCAGCTCATTTACATTTATCAAAGTAATGTATGAAAATACGCGCTGGTGTTTTATGGTCGGTGTTTGACCCCATAAATCTTTTCTGTGAAGTTAAATTGATATAGCACAATTCTCACTTTGTGAATTACAGCACTCTTCTGAAGGGAAATAATACAAAAAAAAAAAAATAAGTTAAATTTTCTAAGCTTGTCTCCCGAGAGCTCGCTGGAAGAGGAAAGGAGGACTGTGACAGCCGCTATACTTTTAAAATGACATTGAGAGTTCTTTATATTCCCCCTGAGTAAGAAATGTAAAACTTGAGAAAAGGTTTTAAATAAGCCTCTAATTCTGTTTGTGCAATAAAAATATATTTTTGGTTAGAGAAAGTTGACTTGTGTTTCTGTGATGTGGTGGTGGTGGTGGAGGGGGTTAGGTGTCAGGTGCTTTATACAGCTGTTCACATACATTACACCTATTTTCATGGATCAGAATAAACTAGAACTTTAGTTATATTATTATTTTTAGGCTTGAGGAAAAAACTGATCCATTGTGTTTAAAGTAGAGATGAGCGCACCTGGAGCATGCTCAAGTCCATCCGAACCCGAACTTTCGGCATTTGATTAGCGGTGGCTGCTGAAGTTGGATAAAGCCCTAAGGCTATGTGGAAAACATGGATATAGTCATTGGCTGTCTCCATGTTTTCCAGACAACCTTAGAGCTTTATCCAAGTTCTGCAGCGCCAGCCAATCAAATACTGAACGTTCGGGTTCAGATCGACTCAAACCCGAACCCGGTTCGCTCATCTCTAGTTTAAAGGGTTTTCTGAACATGTTTTTAGTTATTTGTGCCCAGGTTGCCATCACATAGAAGAAAGGCATATACAGGGTTAATAAAGTTAAACCTTCCCGACTCTGGACAAAGTTTTAATACTTCAAAGTGGACAGACATTGCACAATGGACGCTTTAGATGATGGGCTCACCATATTTTGCATTAAATGTTGTCACATGTAGGTGGCGCTAAAGCTATAAAAATAACACTGTGGGGGGGATTTATGAAGACCGGCGTACTAGTATTATTATTTTAAGCCCCGCCCCTTTTCCCAGGCAGGATTCACTAAGAGGCGCATGCCTCTTAGTGAATCAGGCCGGCCGGACACCTGAGTCTGCGCCCGGCGTACCAAGTCTACACCTTTTTCCAGCAGGTGTAGATTTGCGTCATGATTTGTGCCTGCCAGCAGGCGTAAATCATGATAAATAAGGTTCGGGAGGAGGCCACGCCTCCTCCCCGCCTTATCATGCCACCGCAAGCTCCACCAGCCCGCCCATCGGGCTAACAGGGTGCACGGTATGCATACGCCAGAGAGAACGGGCGAAACTGCACTGTCTCCCTGGTGTATGCCTCTGGCGTAAGCTTCATGACCCCTCCCCCCCATGAGTTCAATATGTCCTCCTTGGTTTCTAACAATGTTTTTCATTCACAAAACCATTTTTCCATGTTTTTTCTTGCATTGATACAACATGGTGACAAAAGACGCCCTTAAGATACAGTATGACACTGGTGCAGATCTGTCATGGTAGGTGACTGAAGAGCCCATATTGCTGGGGGGGGGGGGGAAACTGAGAATTTGGGAAAGCCTTAATTTATGCAAATACCAATACTGCCACAGCGCCATCTTAGTTGGGGAACTTCAGTATTGCTGACCCTGTACTTACCTTCCATACTCCCCCTGATTGCTACCACTCTGAGTTCCAGAATTGTTATCTCATAGGTATTGCATGTATTTGCTAAAACGCTCGTGCAATCAACACTGCACAATAGATGAGGCATAAATTACCAAGAATAACCAAGAGATTACAAATGTATCCAATGAATTAAAAAATGCAAGAATTCAGGATGTACTATGTCCTACGATGGGCAATGGGGGGGAGGGGGGTCGGTGTCATCTTTACTGTTGTACTGGTAAGAGGCTTGCTGGCTGGCACAGAGGCACAGAAAAAATGCAATGGGTTTATGTAAGACATATTAGAACTCTGGCATTATGAATAAGGTTAAAAAGGCACCCTCTGCTTTGCCGGACAGGGGGCACATGGTTAAATGCTCGAATCTCCCATTAAGTTTAATGGGGTTTATTACTCGAGTAACAAGCACTTGAGCATTTTAGGGTTCGCTCAATACTATTTACTAGTGGTAAAACACTGATCTATGGCACCGTTGGCATGACTATGGCTCGGTAGATTTGTCATTAATATCTTATATAGTAAAAATATGGCTTTTTAAATATGGTCGAAAATAAGTGAAAACTCCCAACTGGTTTATCTCAAATTGGTTTCTACAGACTAAGAACTTGACCACATTCATTATGACAGGTTATGGATGGAAGACCAAGGCAGAGTAGAAAAGGCAGGGTAGAAAATCATCACGTATTATAAGATCTCTAATGTCAACCGCACAAACCTCCTGAAGAAAACAAGGATTCTTAAAGAGTCAAAAATCTCTTAAAGGTCAAGAATGACGAGAACGGAGTAGAGGTCATGCTAAAGGTCATCATTTGCCTTAGCGAGAGAGGTGTCTGTTCAATGAGCTGTGTGAAAAATTGATTGAAAAGGGCCCGGGAGGTTATTGAAACAAAGTAATAAAAACTCATTGGGGAAAAAAGTTCTGTGTAGTTTATTGAGGAAGGGAATCTAGGGGATTGGACTGACAGTCGAGAAAAGTTGGTTTGATTGTAATTTGATGGAACAGAGAAGATTTCTGAGAAAGATGGAAGAGTAGGACATTTAAGAACGCAATTGCCATTGGTCATACAAGTCACAATCCTCTATCCTTACTTCTGTGGTCTGTCTCTTCACTTGGCAGCTTCCGTGTCCAGGCTGCCGCTGCCTCCCATGGAGTTTACCATCATAGTCCTCGTATTCTGGCTGGGCATCCCTAAGGAACATTTGTTATGGCGCCTGGTTTCTTAGAAGGCCAATGCACATGGATGTGACTCCTTTATTAGTGCCCGGGGACTATAGTCTATTTAAAGCTCTCGATTTCTAGTCCTTCCCGCATTCCTGAAAGTTGTAAAGATGTACAACACTTCTGATTTGTGATTGCAGAAAATCTGCGGCTTCACCTGATCTCAGGCCTGAAACATCACAAATACCAGGGAGGCTTATATTTGGCTTCTTGGTTTAGTGAAAAATCCCTACTATTACTGGCTAGACCTTGTGGTAGACCTCCACAAGTGGATGTACTCTTATGCTGAAGAGAATCCTTGGGAACACTATATTTCATTTGTACTTTAGAAGTAAAGTGTGTGATGTTCACTTTATGTAGCTATATGTAAAATTCACTATACAAATCGCAACAAATTTCAAATCTGCCTATATAAAGAGTGAAATATGGGTGAAATATGAGCATCAGATCAGCAACCTGTAAATCCTATCAGAGTCAACAGTGGGTTCTCTCAGATTGACTAACCTGGTAAGAACATAGCAGTTAAAGGGGTATTCTAGTTTCTAAAAGAAAAATATTAAAGTTAAACTATCATCGTAAGATATATAACTTACTAATATAGTGTTATCACAAATAGGAAGTTGCAAATAGAAGAGGTACACAAGGTGTATTGTCTACAAGGTGTATTGTCCCCGACTCCTTCCTCTCTCTATAGACCTAGCGTCATCTTTTGATGTCATTGGAGGCTTGGATGGATCACCATCTCTCTGTCATATGCATAGCTATATATATATATATATATATATATATATATATATATATATATATATATATATATATATTGGGACATTTAGGGAGAATGAGGAGTGATTACAGTGATGAATGATGTAACAGAAAGTGTAGGTAGGGAGTGAATAAAGCAGGTGCTGTAGTCCCAATGATTTTGATGAATTAGATGTCCTGCAACAGCTCTTAGTGGGGAAGGGGGAAGGGGGGAGGGAGAGGGGGGACTGTGATGAAGAGCTATACATTGTGGGAATCATCATACTAAGCAACTGCCCAACTAGGAGATACAGAACTAAGACCCTAAAAAAAATGGATTTTTGGGTGGTTTCAGATGAAAAATGCTTTATGCCCCCTGCGGCATGTTTCCTCCCACATCATCCAAACATGCATATACTGTAGTTGAATTTAGAATGTGCCAGAATTGGTGTTGCATTGTGACATGTGACATTTTTTTTTCATACCACCTGGTTGGCGCTATATCACTGCCACTTATGATATGCAATACCCTTTTTCTCAAAATCAATTCACTGCCTTGGAGTAATTTAAAACGTAACATTTAATAATAATTTGTTAAAATAGATCACCCAAGTGATACAAGCCATGAACACAAATTGACACCAAATCCAAAATACAATTATATATACACACAGTTGTGACCTTGCTATCCAACTGTAACAAGTGACACTTATAGCATATGCCGGTATGGTGACCGGACTTACATCACCACGAGGAAAAAATAGGAACACTATGGATGGGGGTCCCTATTCCTATTGATGACACAGTAACCGGTGGCTCAGGGCTAGCAAGCAGAGGGCATGCAGGGCATCTAGGTTGGGCGTGCCTCGTCAGCCCTAGATCTTGTGATCTGCTCTAGCCTGCCCTAGGCGGAGTCAACGTCCTTAAAAGGATGCCCCTCACACCCGATCCTATCCCTTACTCTCCTATCTCTGCCCCTACAATAGTGAGGCTAACTGTCTCACTGATGGTCCCTAGGCTGGCTAGTTATATAAAGAAAAGGGGACACTTGGTCAAGTCACATCAGTGTAGAGGTCTAGCTAGATAAAGGAGAGGGGTCAGTTGGCCGGTGATGTCCAAGAAAGGATGAACAATAGCAAATACAGACAGGTGCTCGTAGTGGCAGCTTTCATCACAGCATCACGTCTATCGTAACTACAGATGTCCTGCATCAGACTCCCCACTAGGTCTCCTGATAATTGATGGGGGTTCAAGAAATGCATTGAGACCACTCTGCAACCTGGACCAATCATGAGTATAACTCACTTATCAAAATGACAAAATGGTGTCCGGTGCACAGTATATTATTTCGCCTGCATCTATCTTTGAGTTTTTTTGCATCAGACTGTACGATAATCGTACATGTAAACGCAGCGAACGATCAAGCCACGAGCGAGAAATCGTTCATTTTGATCTTTCAACATGTCGTCGTTGATCGTTCGCAAAAAAATTGCAGATCGTTCCGTGTAAACATTCTTTCAACAATTTCACTTATGTGTGAGTTAGGCTTAAGCGATCGCAAAACGATCGCATAACGATTTTTCCGTACCATGTATCGTTCCGTCTAAATGCTGATCGTTATAAAAGAAAAACATTGTTCATTCGAAATCGTTAATCGTGTGATCGGGCGAATTATTGCTCCGTGTAAAACCACCATTAGTGTGACATGAGGTGCTGGAGTAGGGGGGACCAGACCATCGTATCTCTGTTTACCAAAAGTAAATAACATTACTACTCCCACTACTAGAACCTGTCTATATTTGCTATTGTTCATCCTTTCTTGGACATCACCGACCAACTGTCCCCTCTCCTTTATCTAGCTGGACCTATACACTGATGTGACTTGACCAATTGTTCCCTTTTCTTTATATAGCTGGACCTAAACACTTGATGTGACTTGACCATTATCTATTTAGGGGCCATACTTGTCACTAGTCAAACTAGCCAGCCTAGGGACCATCAGTGAGAAAGTTAGCCTCACTATTGTAGGAGCAGACAAAAGAGAGTAAGGGATAGGATTGGGTGCGGGGAGCGTCTTTATCAGGACGTTGACTCCGCCTAGGGCAGGCTAGAGCAAGATCTAGGGCTGACGAGGCACGCCCAACCTAGATGCCCTGCATGCCCTCTGCTTGCTAGCCCTGAGCCACCGGTTACTGTGTCATCAATAGGAATAGGGACCCCCATCCATAGTGTTCCTATTTTTTCCTCTATACAGGGTCATGGTGATGTAAGTCCGGTCACCATACCGGTACATGCTATAAGTATCACTTGTTACAGTTGGATAGCAAGGTCACAACTGTGTGTATATATAATTTGTATTTTGGATTTGGTGTCAATTTGTGTTCATGGCTTGTATCACTTGGGTGATCTATTTTAACTAATTACTTTTAAACGTTAAGTTTTAAATTACCCCTAGGCAGTGAACTTACCTGGTTGGCGCTGGTGCGTACATCCTGGTGGTGGGGTCATTTTTTCGAACTCCCGCCCAGTTCCCGCTTTCTGTTCTGGTTTCTGATTTGGCCAGCTCTATGCATTAAAAAGTGTGCACAGCGCCCCCAGTGCTCCGATATACATTCCTCTCTGTGACGCGGCCAAACTTGATTCTGATGGAGGCATGTCACAGAGGGGAAGGGATATTGGAGTATTAGAGGCACTAGGCCCATCTCCAGTGCATAGCGCGAGCCTTATTGCATATCAGAAACCAGCGCAGATGGCAGGAACCAGGCAGTGGTTTGAAAATTGGACTGTGCCACCGACCGGTAGTGGGATTTTTTTTTTTACTAATCAAAATGATATGTTCCCTTTAACCGTACTCCTCTCCCAATAAGCCACTCCCACCTCTCATTATATTGTTATTTGTTTGTGCACCAAAAATACTATATGTGTCTCCATTGCGGTGTGCCTCACATCTAGCACTCCACCCGTAGTAAATCTGGCACACATTTACGTAGAAAGAAGTAGTGGTTTCACCAAAATGCACATGACTTTGCACTGATGTACCGCCACATACCCCTCACAAAGAAAGCTGACTGTGGCGGATAGATAGATGTCCTTTTTACCGAGTTTTTGTACCTTCATTAAAGCAACACAACAAGTTTTCTTCTCAAGCAAAGAGCAATACAACATTTCCCAGAAATAAGGAAGAGAAAAGTCTTCCTTGACAAGGACACACTCCGCCAGTGGCTGAACTCCCTGTTATTGTGCTGATTTATCAATTCTGAGTGATAATATCTCAATACATCATCGAAGTAAAGCGTTAAGGCATAAGCTGTTTCAGAATTTAATGACTTTCTAAAGCCGCGTCGGAGACCAGGCTTTGAGCGACACGGCTTGAGACATTTGTTTGCTACCGGCAAATATTCCATGCTAACAAATGGCAGCTGCTGCTTCGATTAAACAATTTCACATAATAATTCGGCCGCAGAACTCCAAAACTCACATTGAAAGTGCAGCCGGATGATGTTCACATAAACTGCTTTGAAGTTGAAGACTTCTTATCCGTCCATGTCAAATGTATAATGAAAGTCGTCACACCGAGAATGACTGCAGACGGCCGCCTCTCAGCCTTTTCCGAGTCTGTGGTTCGGAGCCGGCTATGGCGAATTGCAATTTTAGCGAACAAGGTGCTGCGGAAGGTTTATTTATGGGTCAGTGGAAGTAGGTATTGTTTTCTGATCTGGTTAGAATGTTTTAAGTTTCAAATGAATTCTTAAAGGGGACCTCAACATTTTTATGTATAATTTTTGGTGATATTAATTGGCTAAGGGAATTTTTTTTTTAAATGGGTGGTGTGGGGAAATAATAAATAAAGTAAACTCACTTGCCATGCCTCCGTAGCGCCGCTTTAGGATCCCATTGACAACCGCCACTGTCCTGCATCTCTTCCAGATGAAACAACACGTACCCGGGTAAATGATTGACGTACTGGGTTTCGAGCCAAAAATGAAATTTGTCGGCTGTCAGTGAGACCCTAGAGCAGGAAAGGTTTTTTATCGGAATTTGCTGCTGCCATGTTTTCCAGAACTCTTTAGGCATGCATATAATTTTGGCAGCCACCAGTAAACGAATTCTGAATGATTGAACTCAAGCATACTCGAGTCGCGCTTAACTCTGTAGTAAAATTTAAGGAACCAACCAGGGTTGGGCCTCCTCTCTCCAAAGACCCCACAGCAACTGCATGGTCTGCCTCTATGATATACATGACCTTGGCTGGAGACCTTTTGTTAAGAACCATCCATCGTCTCTACTCTACTCTAAAATTTCCTATACAATTAAAATCAACGGCTACTAGGTTTGTCCAACAATATAAGGACAGGTAGTAGAACACCTTAATAGATCAATAGATATCATTATCCCCTAAAATACTTTATATTTAATATTGGGTTGTAATAGCAAGCTAGAAAAGGAAGAAATAATGCTTCTTAATGTGCTTTTGTTGGCCAGGGTTGTTGTTTTGAGGTCCTGGGTTAAGACGGAAGGCCCAAGCTTAGTACATTGGATGAGACTAGTAAACCAAATATGAAGATACGAGGAAATTGTAGTCAGGGGAAAGAAATGATCCTAAAAAAAGTTAAAATGGTCCTGAATAAATGGCAAAGAGGAGAAAAAAAAGAGGAAAAACTTGAAAGAGGTTTTTAAAAACATAGGAGGCATTGACATCTATGCATTTCTTGGAAGCCTTTGAATTTTTGTTGCCCCTCTCCTTCTTCTCGGGTGGGTCTCAGGGTAGAGGGAGGGTGGAAAAACTGGAAGCTGGTTTGTGATTGAAATTCTTTGAACCGCTATTACATAGACAAAAATTTACGTAACTGCAGGATTCATGTTGTGGTATATATTTTATACTGTTTAAAAAAATAAAGATAAAGGGAAAAAGGACCTCCTGACTTTACACTGACAGATTATAACAGGGAGAGAAGGGTTGGGTGGGCTGAATTTTTTGGTGTCCGACCCTTTTGGGCTTTGAGGGATAAGTCGGAACTAGAGCAGTCTGACTACAACTTACCCCTCCTCATAGAGATGACACGAGCATTCACCTAATCTCCCACAATGCACTGCACCAGAATATAGTGTGTTATCAGTGAATGGAAAGAGAGTAAGCATACGTTGAAGCACCTGGGTCATGATAAGTAAACTTCAGAAAAGTGTTCGGGTTAGGCCACATGATGGAACTCGAACGCTCTGCCTGTCTGGAGAAGTTGGGAGCCATCCTAGGAAGTCTTGGAAAACATGGATATAGCCATTGACTATACATGTTTTCCTGGCAGCCCTAGGCTGGCATCCAATTTCTCCAGACACCGGGAGTAACAGAGCCATCCTCGGCAATCCCTATAGCTACATCTCCCCTGTAGGTCTACCAACATTGCTTTTACAGCTTTTACATGGTAGCCAGCCGAAGCATGGTAGCAAGCCAAGCAGGTATCAAGTGCTACCATGTCCAGGGTCCAAAAACAACCCTAAATGTGCCTGAAAGGAATATGCTCTGATGGATATATATCAACTATTTACAAAAAGGGCCATAAGTCCAAAACTCATCAGAGCTAATTCCCACTAGTAAAATATAACTTTTATTGGCTCATATTAAAAGTAAAACCTTGGTGCGATTTAAAATATACGCACTCCTAATGCCCAAATCACATCTCATCCCAGTAGGGAGCTAGTACCCCAATGGCTGAGTAGATGCAGACTACCCTCCAATATATACAATGTTTATCTTTTTAGTAACTGATAGACAAAGAAGTGCTATTTAAAATACACAGCGCATAGCCCCTCAACTAGTTTCACCCGCTCTCGGGCGTCATCAGGAGGTGGGCTTATGACAATGCGCGGCCCCTTCTTGCTCATATTTATACGCTTCAACTATGACCTCATGACCTCATTTGTCATATTAACCTATCATGTTCTGTATAGACGGGAGTAGTAGGCGTTCCTAACTATCTGGCCAATAGCCAATATACACGTCAGACGCCAAGTCTATCATAGTACTCTCACAACAATCGCCATCTTATTGGCTCCGCCCGTCATCACATTATGCATTACTGTCATCAGTCACTCACCAATTTCATCATCGGCATGCGTCCTATGTACGTCATTCAGGATCACCTGATCATCAGCTGACTCTTACACCGGCCAGCGTCATTCCCCCGTCACCTGACAAAGTCATATGACCAAATGGGGAATTCTTCTCGTTCTAGCCTGCTTGCACATGCGCACTGGTAACCTGCCGTGTCTACAGTACCAGGTCTCATTATTACTCTAACATCATATCTTATATGTAAAAATAAAAATAAATAACCTAAACAGACCTATATTTCGGGGTATGTCTTAATTACTAATTAAAATTTTATTTCAGGATTTCACAAAGTAGGTGCCACCACCCCACTTGTTCCACACCATGGGGCGGACAGAGCTGCAGCGGACCAACACAAATCGGTAAGTATATCAACAGTGGGAAATTATTACATATGTAGCCCATAAACTCTAGCAGCATATATCCATATTGATGACTGCACAACAATCATCCACTACTGATACCTCCAGCCCGTTTTAAGATTCTCATATTATTCCTCATTCCTAAAGCAAACCCATATTCATATTATCTTACTCTTTATAGATAGGTCTGTAGTATATAGTATACTTATTAGTAATTATACAGGACCATACATGCACTGATGACTATTCTTTATATTTATGAAAATAATGAGTGAGAATGAAGTTCATTTTATATATTATTAGGGTGCGTTCACACCTACAGGATCTGCAGCTGATCTGCAGCAGATTTCATGCTGTGTTCAGTTATTTAAATGAAATCTGCTGCAGAAAATCAGCTGCAGATCCTGTAGGTGTGAACGCACCCTAATGAGCATAAAAAAACCAGGGGCACAAGAATGCACAACTTATATAGTTTACAAAAAAGCCAAAAAAGAAAAACCCTCATTGAGTCCCTGTGGGCTCATACTTGAGAGTCTGTGTATCCACTTCGCCTCTTCACGTAATAACAGCTTGTCAAGGCAGCCTTTTCTTGGTCCCAGCTTAGGTTGTGAGATGCCTATAAATTGTATCGCTTCACATTTGCCTCCATGATATGTTCTCACATGTCTAGAGATAGGTGTATCTTCTTCATTTCTGATCGTACTAAGATGTTTCGAGATACGTCTCCGAAACTCTTGTGAGGTCTTGCCCACATAGATTTTTGGACACTCACATTTGGCAATGTAGATAATCCCTCTCGATCTGCAGTTTATAAACTGTCTGATTTCATAGATCTTTGGATCATGAGGGTTCTGAAAATTCTTAGTAGTTGGTATAAATCTACAAAATTGACATCTCCCACAGGGATGGGAGCCTACTTTACTCGATCTCAGCCAGGATGTCGTTTTCTCCTCTGCATAATGGCTATGGACTAATATATCCCGTAAATTACGTCCCCTCCTATAAGTCACACTCGGTCTCGTCTCAGTCCTACAACCTGTTTCAGATCTTGATCATCCAATAAGATTTTCCAATGTTTATGCAATATTGCCATAATAGAGGATGCATTCGCATCGAAAGTACCGATACATCTAATTTTTCTTTCTTCCTTTGTCTGTCTCATCTGAGGTTTGTCTTCAAGAAGAGTGACTCTATCCTCATTCAGGGCTCTCTGAAAAGCTCTCCTGATAGGCTTCCGAGGATAACCTCTCTCCCTAAATCGCTGTGAGAGGTTCTCACATTCTTTCAAAAAAAGAGGATGGTTCAGAGCAATTTCTGTTTGCTCGTAGAAATTGCCCTACGGGGATCCCCCTCCTCAGTGGTTCTGGATGCCAGCTCTGCCAGTGTAAAAAGTTATTTGTTGACGTACTCTTTCTGAAAATGTCCGTTTGTGTGTTCAAATTTGAATCAATCCTAATGGTCAGGTCCAGAAAATTAATCTCATGATCGTGAAATTCATGGGTAAAGAACATACCGATGTCATTATTGTTCAAAATCTGTACAAAGCTCTCAAAAGTGTCCTTGTCCCCATCCCAAAAAATAAGAATATCATCAATAAACCTCCCCCAAAATAATATGTGACTGGTGAAAAAAAGTAAATCGTGCTCCGCCTCCCACCACCCTAAAAATAAATTAGCATAAGTGGGTGCACAAGTGCTCCCCATCGCCGTCCCTTTTATTTGGTGATAATACCGGTGATCAAACAGAAAAAATTGTGTGTGAGAACATATTCCAATAAAGTGAGAGTGAACGCATTGTGTTCCTGAAGGTGACGGCTTCTGGTGTTCAAAAAATATGATACTGCTTGCAAACCTAAATGATGTTTGATATTGGTGTACAAAGACTCAACATCTAGACTTGCTAGATGTGTAGTGGACGTGACCGTGATGTCTGTGATTTTACGTACAGTGTCTTTAGTGTCTCTTAAAAATAAAGGGAGTGCTGAAACAAAAGAATTAAGAACCTTATCCACATATGTGCTTGCCCCCTGTGTCAGGCAATCATTGCCTGAGACTATGGGGCGACCTTTCAAGGGGGAGATGGCTTTATGCACTTTAGGTAGGGCATAGAACGTTGCCGTGGTGGGGGTGGAGTTCCAAATATATTGATATTCCCCATTACTGATAAGTTTGAGAGCCTTTGCTTTTTCCAGAATAGTTTTCAATTCGCTTAAAAAGCGATTAGTAGGGTCGGCATCCAGGATACTGTAAGATATATGGATATATGCTGCTAGAGTTTATGGGCTACATATGTAATAATTTCCCACTGTTGATATACTTACCGATTTGTGTTGGTCCGCTGCAGCTCTGTCCGCCCCATGGTGTGGAACAAGTGGGGTGGTAACACCTACTTTGTGAAATCCTGAAATAAAATTTAAATTAGTAATTAGACTTAAGATGCAATTAAGACATACCCCCAAATATAGGTCTGTTTAGGTTATTTATTTTTATTTTTACATATAAGATATGATGTTAGAGTAATAATGGGACCTGGTACTGTAGACACGGCAGGTTACCAGTGCGCATGCGCAAGCAGGCTAGAACGAGAAGAATTCCCCATTTGGTCATATGACTTTGTCAGGTGACGGGGGAATGACGCTGGCCAGTGTAAGAGTCAGCTGATGATCATGTGATCCTGAATGACGTACATAGGATGCATGCCGATGATGAAATTGGTGAGTGACTGATGACAGTAATGCATAATGTGATGACGGGCGGAGCCAATAAGATGGCGATTGTTGTGAGAGTACTATGATAGACTTGGCGTCTGACGTGTATACTGGCTATTGGCCAGATAGTTAGGAATGCCTACTACTCCCGTCTATACAGAACATGATAGGTTAATATGACAAATGAGGTCATGAGGTCATAGTTGAAGCGTATAAATATGAGCAAGAAGGGGCCGCGCATTGTCATAAGCCCACCTCCTGATGACGCCCGAGAGCGGGTGAAACTAGTTGAGGGGCTATGCGCTGTGTATTTTAAATAGCACTTCTTTGTCCATCAGTTACTAAAAAGATAAACATTGTATATATTGGAGGGTAGTCTGCAGCTACTCAGCCATTGGGGTACTAGCTCCCTACTGGGATGAGCTGTGATTTGGGCATTAGGAGTGCGTATATTTTAAATCGCACCAAGGTTTTACTTTTAATATGAGCCAATAAAAGTTATATTTTACTAGTGGGAATTAGCTCTGATGAGTTTTGGGCTTATGGCCCTTTTTGTAAATAGTTGACCATGTCCAGGGAACTCAGACCTTCCTGCCATTGCCGTCTCAGATTTGCAGGAACCGTGTACAGATTTGCTCCAGAATAGTCGTTTTTCACAGTATAGAAAGGTTTCTTCTTCAGCTTTCTACACTATTATCTGCTCTAAATAGCATGAGGTGTAGCAATGCTGTCTATTGATTTTTCCATCGAGAGCAGAATGCTAAAGAGTAGCGTGCCATGAAGCTTGGAAGGATACAGCAGTGAAATGCCATACTTTACATTACCTGCTCCATTCAACCCATTCTCCTGTCTACTTAGTATCCCCTGACAACTGTGAACGGCTCTTAGTGCAAATGTGGCAGAATTAAGCTGGAAAATGTGTTCGATAAGTCAACTTCCCATTAACGTACCGGAAGGTTAAGGGCACACATGGAAAGTCACGGAACAATTTTGACGCTATGCAAAGTGTGTCCGATTCTGCATTCTTTAGAGTAGGGCAAATGCTGGTGAATCCCCTACCTCACCCCCACCCTACCTCACCCCCACCCAAGTTATACTTAAGTGGTCCCCATCGATCGAGAGAGATCCCTGTGTGTGTGTGTGCGCAGTGAATTAGTCCCTGTACAGGTTCCTAGGAGGGTCAATACCACTGACGCAAGTTTGCAAATCGACTTGATTAATAAAACATGTCCCACCATTTCATGTTTACAGCTCCTTTGAAGACCTATGCGCCTTCATCCCTCTCGGGGCACCAGTCGTGTATGAAGCATATGCATTTCTGTGGCAAGATCTTTCTTCTATCAAGATCTACTACAATCTTAAGACCAAGACAATGGGGGTGCTGTGGTGAATATGTAGAAGAACATTAGACAGGAAAAGATTAGAGAAATTACTGTGCAATTAAGACTGCTAACAGGTAACCAAACACCCCTATTCCCAGTGCAGATTGCTGGCTATATTAAATAAAAACACCACAACATTAAACTTTTGCTGGACGAGGGTCGGCCACAGCATTTATTTTGTTATTATAAAACTCTTGTATTGTAAAACTCTCTCCAACGTGGAGAACTGATACCCAGGCTGGACGCGGAGTGCCGGCCGCTGGACTCCCAGCGGGCACATCGAACTTCCAGGCTCCATAATCACCACCTTTTAATCTCGAAACCGCCTGCTGTGACTTAAAGAAACCGGTATTAACAAACATTTATCCATAACATCCAGAAAGTGCGTTTCAACACACAACCATGGTCAAAATATCATTTTTATTCATTTTTTTTTTTTTTTTTTTTTTAATAGGGAGGGAGGGAGGGACAGCAAGGGAGCGTGTGTCCTGCTTGCTACCGGATCACCAAGAGGAAGAGGTAAGCTATAGGAAGGGGTATTATGTCCTCTATCTGGCTCCCATTGGCCAGCTACCATCATGTGATTATAGGGGGGGTTGTCCCGGAGATACCATCTGCCCGACAAAGAGGAGGGGGAGGAGGAAACCTAGAGGAAGAAACCATCTAAGCCCTGCATCTGCTAACTAGCCTATCGACATCCATTATCAGTCCCTGGGCACCCATGCTAAACGCATGTATGCCTCCAAGACTGCTAACAGGTAACCAAACACCCCTATTCCCAGTGCAGATTGCTGGCTATATTAAATAAAAACACCACAACATTAAACTTTTGCTGGACGAGGGTCGGCCACAGCATTTATTTTGTTATTATAAAACTCTTGTATTGTAAAACTCTCTCCAACGTGGAGAACTGATACCCAGGCTGGACGCGGAGTGCCGGCCGCTGGACTCCCAGCGGGCACATCGAACTTCCAGGCTCCATAATCACCACCTTTTAATCTCGAAACCGCCACGGAGGAGCCATTATACACCTATAGGGCTCCGACCCCCGCCCAGCAAATATAAGGCCTGTTCAATACCGTCCTGTATGCCAGAGATAAAAATATCAGAGCCTATATCATTAAGATGTACTCCGTCAGGCCTCATGAGGCCGCCATTCTCCCCTTCTAGCTGACGGTGTCTCACCACTACCCAAGATCGTGACCTAACGAAACGGGACACCCGGGAATTAATGGACCTGCGGGACCTTTCGACAGCTGCGGCATCCCGTGCCCCTTGCCACACCGCACGGGAAATGATCTCTGACCACACCACTACGAAATCGGAAAAGAACGAAGAAAAACGATCAATGTCGGCCCTCATGAGTGTCAGCAACTCGGCCATTCTTATGGAGCAGAGATCATTTCCCCCCACGTGTAGCACTAGAATTACTGGGCCCGCTACTCTGGAGCTGATGTCAATGACCTCCGGCAACACCTGTGGCCACCTCAGACCACCGATACCCCGCCAATGGACGTTCAGCCCTCGGAACCCCAAATCACGGCCTACAGGTCGACATTCCGCTCTCTGTGCCGCCCGAGCAATGTAGGAATGGCCCAGAATCCATATCTCGGGTCTCACATGACCTAAAAGAGAAATGTGTTAATTCACAATAACAAATCCGGGCGCACATAACCAGCAAAACATGATGAACGCCAGCGGCCAATACGCTGCACTTCGACCTCCGATAAACCAGCCCTAGCTGCTTCCGTTGCCGCGCCGATCCGAAAAGAGTGAGAAGAAAAATCGCCAGGGGGGATTCCAATGGCCGACAAACATCGGCGAAAAACCGAGATGAATTGAAATCTCGTAACAGGAGTGGAGTCCGCATGGACGAAAAAATTATGGGCTTGTGGCCGGATAGCTGAATATGCCGCCACACACCGCACTGGGCAAACTGAGCCCTGCACACCTTGTATGGGTATCCACACACCCTTTCGATATTGATCCGTTTTGGAAACACGCAAGCGCAAACGTAAAGATCCGTTGGAAACCAGGACATCATCACAAAGAAGACCCCCTGGTTTTAATTTAGAAGGGGGAAGAAGTTCCCCAATCCGCAAGGCCCCGAAAAATGCCGTGCAGAAACAGGCCGCAAAAAGATGCTCCTCGAAGGTTGACGAGCAGACGTGACTACACGCCTCTACTATACGCGCTAGCAACTTATAAGATACTGGGCGCCTGGCTTCCCGCCGCACATGTTCCTTTTTCCAGCCTTTCAGAGCCTGTCTAAAAAGGAAATGCTTCGTATTATCTGGCCAACCGTGCAACTTTAGAAAAAAGGCTACACCGGAAAGCGAGCGCAGCGCCACCGAGCTAGAAACTTTTGCGTCGCGCAACTGCAGGAAATACTCAAGCGTAACCGTCAACCTGATGTCATCATTAGAAGAAACATCTCGAGAACCGGCCACCTGTAGCCACGCCTTCCAGGCCTTACCGTGTCTCTGCCAAGTGGGCGGGGTTACGGAGGAACTAACGAGGGACATCAAGCGCTGTCCACCAGCTCCCATAGATGTGAAGGGCATGAATGGCCATGGATATCCGCTTCCGGTAACAGCTCCCGAAATTCCTGCCAATGACAGCGAGAAAGGGCATCAGCAAGAACATTTTCCTTACCTGGGACATGCCGGGCCCGGAAGTGGATGTTCAATTCCAAACAGCGTAATACCATATGGCGCAACAAGGACAGAACAGGGAGCGAAGAGGAAGAAAGCCGATTTATCGAGTATACAACCCCCAAGTTATCCGTCCAAAAGCATATGTGACGATTACTGAATTGCGAACCCCAAATCTCTATAGCAACCACAATGGGAAAAAGTTCCAGGAGGGTTAAATTCTTGCATAACAGTGGTTCCCAATGCTCCGGCCACGATGAAAAACACCATGACTTTTGAAAAATTGCCCCGAAGCCACAGGCACCTGAGGCGTCTGTAAAAAGCTCTAGTTCACTGTTGCTGCATTCAACCCTCCTGAGACATGTTCGTCCATTGTAGGAAACGAGAAACGATCTCCACACTTGCAGATCGCATTTCAGCTGCTTGTTGAGCCGAATGCGATGTCCTGGAGCTCTGATCCCCCGAGTTGACAACGATAGGCGCCGGGAAAAAACCCTGCCCATCGGCATCACTCGGCAGGCAAAAACTAACAGCCCTAGCATAGATTGCATTTGTCGTAGTGTCACTTTGTCAACAGCACAAAACCCCTCAATCAGTTGTGAAAGCCGAAACAGTTTATCATGGGGAAGTCTGAATACCATCTCTAACGAGTCAATTTCTATACCTAGAAAAGATAAGACGGTGCTGGGGCCCTCCGTCTTCTCCTCTGACACCGGAACTCCTAAACGCTTCATAAGGAAACGAAAAGAATTAAGGAGATACATACATTGAGTACTACCTCCAGGTGCCACAAAGAGGAAGTCGTCTAAATAATGCAAGATGGCCGTGGAACCCGTTTCACATCTTACCACCCATTCGAGGAAAGAACTGAACATCTCGAAATAATGGCAAGATATGGAACAACCCATAGGTAGACAGGTGTCATAATAGTACTTTCCTTCAAAGTGACAACCGAGGAGGTGGTAGCAATCCGGATGGACCGGAAGAAGACGGAAGGCCGATTCAATATCAGATTTCGCCATCAATGCACCAGGCCCCGCCTGTCTCACCAACATAACCGCTCTGTCAAATGAGACATACGACACCGATGCATCATCCTGCGAGATGCCATCATTCACCGACATACCTTTTGGATACGAAAGGTGGTGAATAAGGCGGAATTTCCCATGTTCTTTTTTGGGAACCACACCTAAGGGAGAGACTCTTAAATTAGAGAAGGGCGGAGAAGAAAAGGGGCCTTCTATTCTGCCTAGGGACACTTCTTTTGCTAATTTGTCCCGAAGAACATGCGGACGGTCAGTTACTGATTTAAGGTTTTCCGCAAACAGGGTAGTTCTGCTAAGAATGAAAGGGATAAAGAAGCCATAGGTGAAGCCGTCCCGCAATTGCGCTGCTTCCTCCTTATTGGGGTATTGTTTTAGCCAAGGCTCCATCGCGGTTGCGCTCACCGGAGTCCTTTGCGTCACTAGTACCTGCCCGCGTAGATTTTGTAGCTTGTGACTTACAACGGATGGCAGTGTGACTACCTCCGCACGATGAGCATTCGTGTCGATATTTACATAATCCAGCAAATCTACAATGCCCTTCGTTAAATAACCAGCACGCTCCTGGTCTGCGCACGGCCACTGCTCCCTGGACAGCTGCCCCTGATGCAGTGGCCCCCGATTGAAAGGGTGAAGGACGTTGTGGCGCGGTCATCAAACGTAACCAAACATCCGTGGCTTTAACTCCCCAGCCGATATCGGGCTGGAGACTTAACCGCCGCCGGAATTCTTCATCGTAGCGCCACCACGCCGAACCCCCATGTGATTTGTACGCTGTGTAGATCGTGTCAAAATATGTGAATAGCTCTTGACAGCGTTCAGGGTGCCTCTGACCCATGACGCATCCTAAAACCATAAAGGCTTGCAGCCAATTATTCATTGTTTTTGCAGGCTTGGGCCTGCGGTCATAAGGCCTGGCGTCAGGGAGACGTCTCTCTTTATCAATAGTGAATTGATCCACAGATATAAGTGACCATATATCTATATACTGGTTACCCCAGATCTTCTCCTTCACTTCTAGATCTACATGAGTGCCCAATGGGCTTACCCCACAAAAGAAAACATCCTTTTGTGCGCTAACTGGAGGGCGTACCACTTTTGCAGTGGCGGGAGCAGACTGTACCTGAGGGGCAGTACCCGCGTGTGGAGTAACTTTGTCTAGCAATGATTTAACCAACCGTAAAACATCCCCGGAACCCGCCCCCCAAGCATTAGCATAGTTAAAATCACCCGCAGCAGTTTGCTGAGACTCACCCGTAGCAGCTGGCTGAGGAGGCGGAGCAGGCAGGAAAGGAGCAGCAGGAACAGGGAGAGGAGTGGGGGGAGCAACAGGCGCAGAAGGAACAATAGGGGGGTCATCCTGAGGAACCAGGCAGGATGTCCTGGGCGACGGAGGCTCCAGCCTCATACGGGTGCGGGACCGGCCAGTGTCGCCGGAGGACCATTCTGAAGAAGACGGGGATCGCCAACGGGAATGCCTGGAACGACGAGATGACCGGGAATAATGGCGAGAACGTCGCCTCCTAGAGCTTCTGTGACTGCGGCTACCAGAGTCTTGGGAGGAAGAGGATGATCTGGGTCTATGGCTAGGCCTATGAGAGGATCTAGATCTATGCCTGTGCCTATGAGAGGACTTATGAGGACTGTCAGCATGCTTGTCCTCCATAGAGGCAACCTGAGAGGTAGTGGGAGCAGGAGCGGTAAACCCAGGTTGCTGTGATGACACAGGAGCAGTAGGAGGGCTATGGGAGGTAGGGGGTTGAAAAAACGCTGCAGATCCCACACTGGAGGAAGCAACAGGGGGGGCAGCAGAAGGGCCCGACTGACCCGGCGCCATTACTGGCAGGGGAGGCGGAGGGGTATCCGAGCGGTCAGGGGAGGAAGAACGGCCGGCTTGTGCTCCCATGTCTGCGGATGGCGCGGGAATGACGCTGGCGCGCGGCGCACCGGAAGACGCGGCCGCGTCACTTCCGGTTCGGGGGCGGGACAACGAGCAGGGGAGAGGAGGACGGGAATAGCTGCGGCAAGCAGATACAGAGGGGGCAGAGCCTGGGCTGAGCCTGGTCGGCGGCCGCGACACTCGCGCGGACCGACGGCTCCCTGTGCTCACCTGGGAAAGGGGGGGGACAGTACCTGTGGCATAAAGATCATCCGAGCGGGATAAATTACCGGAGGCAGGGGAAGGGGTTAAGACGGCCATCAGCCGGCTCAGGAGGCCCTGGTCAGAATGTAGACGGGCCCTGATAACCTGCAGCAGCTGATCTTCGGCCATTTCTCTGGAGCAACGGACAGCAAGGGAGCGTGTGTCCTGCTTGCTACCGGATCACCAAGAGGAAGAGGTAAGCTATAGGAAGGGGTATTATGTCCTCTATCTGGCTCCCATTGGCCAGCTACCATCATGTGATTATAGGGGGGGTTGTCCCGGAGATACCATCTGCCCGACAAAGAGGAGGGGGAGGAGGAAACCTAGAGGAAGAAACCATCTAAGCCCTGCATCTGCTAACTAGCCTATCGACATCCATTATCAGTCCCTGGGCACCCATGCTAAACGCATGTATGCCTCCAATATTCATAATCCAATGGTTTACAACTAGTGTTGAGCAGAGTTGCTGGCAGTTTAGGTTCAGCAACGTTCTCCAAACCAGAGCGCTCAGCATTTGACTCCAGGAGTCTGGAGAAGTTTAATGCCACCCTAGGGCTACCAGGAAAACATGGATAAAGCCAATGGGCTATGGTTATATCCATGTTTTCCAGGACTCCCAAGGGTGGCATCCAACTTCACCAGCTGCCGGGAGTCAAATGCTGAGCGTTCAGATTTGGAAAATGTCTTTTAAAGTCCACCGGAGATTACCAAAAACAGAAAGAAGTTGGCAGAGTGCTTAGCCTGTAAAGCAGTTATATCCTTGTATGTAGGAGGCAGTATCATAGTAGTTATATCTCAATGAGAGTAGTAGTCGGCACTGAACTAGACTGAAGAGGGCACTGAAGATGATAGCAGTAGTATAGATTGCAACTTCACATATGAAATATGGAACCCTCAGATTTAGTAAGATTGGTGAGTGCATGGCTTGTGTTCCTCTGTTGAGTACATTATAGTAAGTATATTCTTGTACAGAGGAGCAGTATTACAGAAGTTATATACTGTACTCATACAGAGGAGCAGTATTATAGTAGTTATATACTTGTATATAGGGGGCAGTATTATAGTAGCTATATTCTTGTATAGAGGGGGCAGTATTATAGTATATTGTATATAGGAGGCAGTATTATATTAGTTATCAGAGTACATAGGAAAAAGAAGTGGTCACTCTCCATGGGTTAGCTGATAAATGCTTTATTGTAGTCACACAGCAAACTAGAGAAAGGAAGGGGAGGTGGAAAGGCGGATGAAATCAGACCTGGCAGAGCTGACGAGTGCTACAGAAGCTGGAAAAGGTTTGTCTGATTTCATCCGCCTTTCCACCTCCCCCTTCCTTGCTCTAGTTTGCAGTGTGATTACTATAAAGCATTCATCAGCTAATCCGTGGTGAGTGACCGCTTCTTTTTCCTATGTACTCTGATTTGGTTTACATGTCTGTTGGCGAGGAGCACCTCCACTAGCCTAATCAGACACACTGCGAAGTGGACTGCATTCCGCCTGTTCCAGCTCTACTCATCTGATTATTTCATTGTAGTGCCAGCTAACTGCCTTTCTTCTGTTACATTATAGTAATTATATTCTTGTATATAGGAGCAGTATTATAGTAGTTATATTCTTGTATATAGGAGGCAGTATTATAGTAGTTATATTCTTGTACATAGGAGCAGTATTATAGTAGTTATATTCTTGTACATAGGAGCAGTATTATAGTGGTTATATTCTTGTACTGTATATAGGGGCAGTATTATAGTAGTTATGGGCGGAAACTGGAGAGGAAGGGACAGCTGCACATCCTATCTATAGCTGACACTAATGCTGCTTGGCCTATATTAAAAATAAACACCAGAGTGTCTGTATATGATTTGATCAAGCCATAATAGCCCCGTGAACGTGCAGGTCTTCTGGTTCACACGGGTCCCTACCCTAACTCCACACCGTTTCGGTCAGTGACCGCCACCCCCGCAAAGTGTGCATGTGCAGGGAAGGGGGGCTTTGGAATGGCCCTGCAACCCCCATGTAACAGGACCAGACCCAAAAAGACCCACCAGAACCCGGCCAGCACCACCGGCGGGGAAGGCTGTCCCCAAACGACACAAGTATGGATATGGTATTACACTTACCACTGCTGCTCTCACAGAGTGGGGCAGACATAAGGTCCAGACATGTGAGCACAGGCATATCCTGCTGATTTTGGTCATGTGGGTCTTATAAAGGAGTGCTAGCTGTTCAGAGAGGGAGAACTGTAAAACACGACATGGAGAAAAAGGAACCGCTGCACATCCCATCTATGGCTGACACTAATGCAGCTTGGCCTATATTAAAAGTCAACACAAGAGTGTCTGTATATGATTTGATCAAGTAGTTATATTCTTGTAAATAGGAGGCAGTATTATAGTAGTTATACTCTTGTATATAGGGGCAGTATTATAGTTGTTATATTCTTGTATATAGGGGCAGTATTATAGTAGTTATATCCCTGTATATAGGAGGCAGTATTATAGTTGTTATATTCTTGTGTATAGGAGCAGTATTATAGTTGTTATATTCTTGTATACAGGAGGCAGTATTATAGTACTTATATTCCTGTATATAGGACCAGTATTATAGTAGTTATAGTCTTGTATATAGGAGCAGTATTATAGTAGTTATATTCTTGTATATAGGAGCAGTATTATAGTAGTTATATTCTTGTATATAGGAGCAGTATTATAGTAGAGAAAAGGATATAGGAGCAGCACTACCTTGTAAGACGTGGTTTGGTGCCAGCAGATTCCCCAACCAGGGGTATGAATGTCCATATACAACGAATAGTCCGCAGCACTCCAAAATTGTGAAACAAACGTGGTATTTATTCCAAATAGATCATAACATCAAAGTAGTGACATGCAGCAAATAGACGCGACGTTTCGGCAGCCTCTGCGCTGCCATTCTCAAGCGTGTCTTCAGTGAAACAGACTCATGAATTTATACACACATGTGAAGTGCAAAACAACTTTTCATTGGTTCCAGGAAGTGCATCAATTAGTCCACATGTGTGTGGACACATTTGTATGTCTTAACCCTTAAAGTGCATTACAATTGCAAAAATAGCAAACACACCAGTGAACAAATAGTGGTTTAAGGCTTGAAAATGTTTACGAGAGGCTAGCTCTCAAACAAACTGACAAATGTCCAAATATAAAAGTTCAAGTATAAATCTTTATATAGTGGTGCCATGAAATCACCCTTGCTTCTACACTTGAGGAACGTAGGGCTCTGCATCAAGGAAAAATCCAGCGAGCCTTGTAATTGCTACATCGTGCACCGGTTCAGGGGGGCAGTGTGGTCTCACCATTTAGGATCATTGTAGACACCGCTTCCTAGTCTCACCCCATCCGATCCACTAAACAGGTGAACCGAGGTGTGCGTCCCAGGTTAACACCCCTTCCACGTCGGATGGCCACTCCAGGCCGTATTACAAAAGTGTAGTAAGTAAAAGCGCAGATGTCATAACAACTCTATTAGAGACCTGAAATGCCTTGTTTACATTCTTACTGATTCCTTCTGCTTTGTTTATTTCCTCAAATAGAAAAATAAACTTTTATAAAGGAATAAAGTTTAGATTCTCTACAAAGAACAATATACTAATCATACACTATACTGTGTTACCCAGTACTATAGGATTAATATCATTATACATAGGAGACACATTATAGTAGTTATATTCTTGTATATAGGAGCAGTATTATAGTTATATTCTTGTATATAGGAGCAGTATTATAGTAGTTATATTTTTGTATATAGGGAGCAGTATTATAGTCGTTATATTCTTGTATATAGGAGCAGTATTATAGTAATTATATTCTTGTATATTGGGGCAGTATTATAATAGTTATATTCTTGTATATAGGAGCAGTATTATAGTAGTTATATACTTGTATATAGGGGCAGTATTATAGTAGTTAGATTCTTGTATATAGGAGCAGTATTATAGTAGTTATATAGTAGCAATATTATAGTAGTTATTTTTTCTTGCATGCAGGAGCCAGTAATCTTTTTTCTGTACATAGAAAGCATATGATACATGCCAGACATATTATACAGGGGTTAGCTATATGGGATCAGATTCCATAAATTTGCTGTGTATGTTTTTTGAAGTCAGTTTGAGGAATTGAAAGCATTTCCCCCAATCCAGTCCCTGTGGCATTACCTGACATCCTGTACCAGATTTTTTTTTTATTATTATAGCATAAAAGTGATGGATTTGACAATTTGTATTTATCTCTGCTGGCAGACGTAATGTAAGAACAGATTACCCACAAATTGTTCCAGAGGGACCCGGCTTAATTCATTTTCGGAATTTCTCTTTGTAGTCCTGTGATATGTTCCTGCATTTTGCATTTATTTCATGTTAATCACCTTGGTGACCAAACATGAGAATGTCAGGCGAGATTAAAGAGGAAGAGTAATGATATGGATACGTCGCAGGGTAAAAGTGTTGTATACAATCTCGCCTTTGGGCTCTTCATTCATTTTACTTATAAAGTGCCTGTTAAGTGGCTATTAGAAAAATCAAGACAGCTGTTTCCTTCCAATGCGGAATGACATACAAGAAGCATAGGTTCCACTTTATGTCAATGAAAATGTATGAAGTACTAAATTCAGGAGGACTGGAAGTGCAATCCCGCCCATTGTCCTCCAGTCAATTCCCTTCATATAGGAATCCAAGCCATAATGGTATAGCTCAAAAGGTTCACAGTGCTCAAAGAAAATGATCAGAAAACAATGGAGAGGCTCTTGTATATACCTATATTATTTGATGTTTCAATTACTAGTTGTCTGCTAGCTTGATTCCTTGAAACTTCTAATACTCGTCTCCTAATGAAACCAACATTTCCCATGAAACATCTGGCTTTGTAGATTAAAGTTAAACGCGGTCTCATCATATTGCACATGGAAGTGCAAAAAAGTCTTATTCTGCATTCCTATGAGATGCAGCTGCAGTGACAGATGTCTTTGCTTTAGCTTTGATAAGCAGGAGGCAGGGGAAGAAGCTGCATCTCATAGGAATATACTGGTGATTCTGCACTCACAGACCGCAGAAGTCAGTATGAGTCAGGGGAGATGTTTAAGGCCATGTCCACACTTGAAATGCTTTTATTTATTTTTTTATTTGTATATAGCCAAATCATTCTTTGGCACTTAGCATAGTTTGCAATTTTTTTTATTTTTTTATTTTTTTACTGTCCCCATTAGGGCTCACAATCTAAATTTGCCTATCTGTATGTTTATGAGTAGATAGGAAACAGGAGTACCTGGTGGAAACCAATGCAAACGTGGAGACAACATGAAAAGTTTTTTTAATGTCCCTGCTGTCTCTGGACTCAGCACCACATTCCCCTCTCTCTGCCACCACTGCCATCCTAATCAGCGCCATGGCCTGGGTCCTGCAGGCATGAAAGCTGCTGCTTCCCCTGCACACCGCAGCCATGCCTAGCCTGCAACTCCAGACCTGGGCTACTAGAGGGCTTCTCCTACAGATTTAAATGGCACAATACCTCAATTTTCCCAACCTCATTCTGTCGCTTGGGGTTTTTAAGGTGACTGACAGTTCATGATCCCTGTCTAAGTGTTAGGGTCCATTGGTCCCGCTATGCTGTTTCTGCACTTGCTCCGCAAAATCATTCTTGAGTCTCCTGCACCTGTATTACCCTGCTACTACTGTTCCTGTACTCTCCATCCTGGTTCTTGTGTTCCTGCTGTGGTGTTACCATATCCCTGGGTTCCTACTGTCTTATCCTGCCCTCCTAGTTGGTTCCCAGATTCTGCCTTCCCATGTGATCTATCCCGAGGTGATACTGACCCTATCTATGTATGTCTCCAGTAACTTCCCCTTTGTCTACCATTCACACCTATTGTGCCTGTACTCTTGGTTTGGCATCTCGGGTGGCTAACACTCCTTGTCATCTGTTCAGCCTGGACCAGCTGTCTTGTGCCCCTTTTAATTCAAAAGGTAGTGATTTGAAGTGTCCTCCAGGAAATTCTATCTCCACCATCCGGAGTTTCTTGTGAAGAACAGAGAACTTGCTTAGATAATGCCCTTATGGATAGACGGGCACATGACACAGTGGGCTCACGTCTGCTGATCCTGCCACTCTTTGCAGATGTTGCCCTTGGTGGGATTGGTGCTCTACTTCAATTACACTACTATCACACTATACTATACCCCCCCCCCAAACAAAGAACATCTTAAATTATGACCATTTCTTTAGTAATCAGGCAGGCAGACATCAGAACAGGCAGCAAACAAGTACATGTGGTCAATATACAAAATAGGTCAATGGGGGAAAAAAAAGGCAAACTGGGATATTAAATCTTTAAAAAATTCTAGAAGCCAAGATACCTATTGCTCAGACATAGAGTGATGGAGAAAGCCTGGTGCACATGGGAATTGGCTAAAGCCAGGACCCATTGGTGCATACTGTCACTTTAAAAAGTCGGGAACCAGAGCTGGTATATTGCAGCTATGGGGAAAAGGATATTATCCACCATGGATGAAGATTTGTCACAGTGACTGTAGAGAGTGCAATGGTTGAAGTTGGATACTGATGCATTGCAATTAGTTTAGTTGTGTCCATATTAGTGATGAGCGAATACTGTTCGATTGAATAGATATTTGATCAAATAGTAAAGTATTCGATAGTATCGAATATTATTGAATAGTTCGATAAATATTCGATAAGCGTTCAAATCCCCCTTCCCTTTTCCTGAGGTGTCATTGTGGACTTGGAGACCTCCAAGTGGTCGAATAGATGTTTTTCAATAATCGAATACTTGTTCCCATAGACTTTAATGGGATCAAATATTCGATCGAACGTTCAAATATCTTGAAGATATTCGTACGGATATCTAATATTCGAATATTTCACTATTCGCTCATCACTAGTCCATATATAATATATGGAACTTGGAAATTAATGTATTCTATTGCACAACATGGTATACTTCCTGATATGTCATAATGATTTCCTAATATATTACTTCTAGAGCATAGGACTATGGACTGGCGGATGACGTTCTCCATCATGTGGGGGGTGGCCCCAGGAAGCCTTGTATGTGTTTGTTCCATGGGACGACATTAGAGTGTAAGCTCAGCTGCTCAGCTGGGAAGCAAATAAATAAACCATAGGAAAACTATGGATGAAGTGACTCTTCGCACATCGATAGATCTAAGTCTTATGGGAATCTTCATATGAAGTCTAAATGCGTAAGAGACGTCTAAATCCTTAGATTGAATCCTTATATTTTAATCAGAAAGAAAATTCAAATTTCTTGTAATCCTCACAATATATTAATGGATCTGAGAGCTGATATGAGAGGAGCCGAGAACCATCCAGAGCCGTAATTAGAGAAGAGCCGCCATAATCCTTCATAATAACCGCAATGAGGAGGAAACCGGCGCAGGCGGAAAACAATGCGCCCGGTGCAGGCACAGAAGAAAGGGAATATAATGACTGTATCACACATAGTAGGCTTAGATACAAATGAACAGTAGTCAGTATCACACAAGAAAGGTGTAGATACACACTTCAGCAATCAGTATCACACATGATAGGTTTAGATACATATGCTTAGCAGATAGTATAACACATCATAGGCTTAGATACATATGCTAAGCAATCAGCATCACACATCATAGGCTTGAATAAACATGCTCAGCAGACAGTAACACACATGGTAGGTTTAGATACATAGCTCAGCAGACAGTATCACATATGATAGTTGTAGGTACATATTCCCAGCTGACGGTATCACAGGAAGTGGTGTATTCTTTCCAGTCTGACGCAGTGCTCTCTGTTGCCACCTCTGTCCAGAGCAGGAGAGGTTTTCTATGGGGATTTATTATTGTTCTGGAAAGTTCCTGACATGGACAGAGGTGGCAGCAGAGAACACTGTGTCCGACTAGAAAGAATACATCATTTACTGCAGGACATACAGCAGCTGATAAGTACTGGAAGACTGGAGATTTTTTAAGTAAATTACAAATCTTATTAATCTAATTTCCCCCCTAGAATACCCCTTTACTGTCACTTTAAAAACTTATGACACTTTTGATAATTTTTCATTCATCAGGGTCTGGAAATTCCTTAGCTAAAGGTGAAGAAGTGTTTCGCTAAGCGCTTTACGGTCTAGCTTACTCTCCATTGTAAATCTGGCTCAGTTGCCCCTAGCAACCAATCAGATTCCACCTTTCATTCCTCACACTCTTTGGAAAATGAAAGGTGGAATCTGATTGGTTGCTAGGGGCGACTGAGCCAGTTTCACTTTAAACCATGTTTGATCAATCTCCCCCTATGTGTCCGGGAGTAAAGTGCTGAGCCGTGCGCTTCTCCCGCCATATATCAGAACTTTTCATATTTCGTATGTCTGAACGTCATGTGAATAAGTTTTGGTTTTTTTTGTAAAGTGACAGCAGCTCTTTATATATTATTCTGTTCCACTGTGTTAGCAAAAAGTAAAAAATAACTTAAAAGAAGTTAGATGTAACAGCAGGATGAGATACGACAGGCGCTGTAACTTTAGCAGCTCTGAGAGTAGACGTCATACGCTGATTGGCTCCTATTTATTATGATTTCAAAACATAGGAGCCCTTCGCGCTCCTCTCCCCTCCCCCGCAGGCCACACTTATTGCGCACCATACATGGTGGATAATTGCAGATCATCAGACATTTGACTGTAGAAGCCAGGGTTATGACAGCCGCCGACTGACCATACTGTTGCTAGGAAACAAGATTACCAGGCGCGGGGTAGGTGAAAATACAAATTACAATTAATTGGTGATATAAGTAAGAAAATCTCCTCGCGTCTGTATCAGCCATCCGAGGAGTCGGCAGAGCACTTCATATGCTTCTTCTTATTTTAACGAAATTAATGTTCTTATTATGAAGTGTGAAAAAAAATTGCAAAGAAAAAAAATATAATGTATAATGTAAAATGTAAAATGTATGGCCTGATGAGCGACAATAACTTGACACAATGGTCGAAGGGGGAAGGGATAGTGTAAAACCTGAAACGGTAGGAGGGGAACACAGGTTATGGTTATTGAAATAATCCATGAGTTATCCAGTGTACAGGGAAAGGGAAAAATTAGTCACCGACGACAAATTATTGTGACCTCCCAGGACTTAGACAGAACACAATGTAGGTACAGTATGTATCACCGCAACACTATGGAGCAGTGTCAATTTAAAACATCTATGTATCGCTAAACATGAATTATATAGGAGAAAGGGAGAAAAGAAACAGCTGAATACAATTTTTTTGTGTTAAAATCACTCATATTACGTGTCAGAGATTAGTCAGGAAGCCACCATACACCTTAGGTAGTTGAACAAGATCATAAAAAGTGTATGAGCACCTCTAGTACGGACTTAACCACCTTTCTGATTTCTATATATAAAAATGTAAATATCATAATACTGTTTATATGTACAAGAATATAACTACTATAATACTGCTCCTATGTACAGTACAAGAATATAACAACTATAATACTGCTCCTATTTACAGGAATATAACTACTATAATACTGCTCCTATATACAGGAATATAACTACTATAATACTGTTCCTATATACAAGAATATAACTACTATAATACTGCTTCTATATACAAGAATATAACTACTATATTACTGCTCCCTATATACAAGAATATAACAACTATAATACTGCTCCTATATACAAAAATATAACTACTATATTACTGCTCTTATATACAAGTACATAACTACTATAATACTGCTCCTATATACAAGAATATAACTACTATAATACCGCTCCTATATACAAGAATATAACTACTATAATACCGCTCCTATATACAAGAATAAAACTACTATAATACCGCTCCTATGTACAAGAATATAACTACTATAATACTGCTCCTATGTACAAAAATATAGCTACTATAATACTGCTCCTATGTACAAGAATATAACTACTATAATACTGCTCCTATATACAGGAATATAACTACTATAATTTTATAATAATTGGTTTTTATCCCTCCTGTTTTTTCCCATTCTGTTTGCTGCAGCTATGGTGAGTGTAATACCTTATCCAGACTTGTGCTGTTTGGGGGCGACCTTCTCCGCCGGCGGTGCTGGCCGGGTTCTGGTGTGGTGTTTTTGGGTCTGGTCCTGTGGCATGGGGGTCGCAGGGCTGTCCTATGGCCCCCGTTCCCTGACTGTGCACGCCTGCGGGGTTGGTGGCCACTGACTGGCAGGGTCTGGACTTAGTGTAGGGACCCATGTGTATCAGATACCGGCACGAGGTACATGGGGCAGTATGGCTTGATCAATTCATACACAAAATTCTGATGTGTTTTTTATTTAGCCTAGCGGCACTAGTATCAGCCATGGGTGTGAGGTGCAGCACTCTGTTTCTTCCCTGAACCGCATTTTGTTTCTCTCTTTTCTCCGTGTTTTGCACTCCTCCTGGTGAGACCCACATGACCGCAATTAGCAGGAGACACCTGAGTGCACATGGTTTTATCCCTCCTGTTTTTTCCCATTCTGTTTGCTGCAGCTATGGTGAGCGCAATACCTCATCCAGACTTGTGCTGCTTGGGGGCGACCTTCTCCGCCGGCGGTGCTGGCCGGGTTCTGGTGTGGTGTTTGTGGGTCTGGTCCTGTGGCATGGGGGTCGCAGGGCCGTCCCATGGCCCCCGTTCCCTGACTGTGCACACCTGTGGGGTTGGTGGCCACTGACTGGCACGGTGTGGACTTAGTGTAGGGACCCATGTGTATCAGATACCGGCACGAGGTACATGGGGCAGTATGGCTTGATCAATTCATACACAAAATTCTGATGTGTTTTTTATTTAGCCTAGCGGCACTAGTATCAGCCATAGGTGTGAGGTGCAGCACTCTGTTTCTTCCCTGAACCGCATAACTACTATAATACTGCTCCCTATATACAAGAATATAACTACTATAATACTGCTCCTATATACAAGAATATAACTATAATACTGCTCCTATATACAAGAATATAACTACTATAATACTGCTCCTATATACAAGAATATAACTACTATAATGTGTCTCCTATGTATAATGATATTAATCCTATAGTACTGGGTAACACAGTATAGTGTATGATTAGTATATTGTTCTTTGTAAAGAATCTAAACTTTATTCCTTTATAAAAGTTTATTTTTCTATTTGAGGAAATAAACAAAGCAGAAGGAATCAGTAAGAATGTAAACAAGGCATTTCAGGTCTCTAATAGAGTTGTTATAATATGGATTTAGATGCAGTATAATTTACATAATCTCTGTGGTATTTGTAAAACCTCAAAGTAAAATGGTAATATTCCTTGTGTGGCTTACTTTGCTGGAGGAAGAAGAAATAGGACAGGGATAGCCGCAGAAAAGAAATAATAAACGCTGTGACGGTGACTCTTCTCACTTTCCTAGGGAAGGAATCTTGTCTGGGATATAGAGCTGTAGTATATCTACTAAATAATAAAACAAGCAGTAACAACGCAACAAATAGGTTTCAAAACCAAAGTTTAAAAAACTTGCTTATTCTTACTTACTATTGTAGACATACCCCCCCCCCCCCTCCAAACATCACCCCCTAAGTATTGATAGCTTATGCAGGGGATAGGCTATCAATTGTTTTATCCCGGACAACTTCTATGAGCCTTTTGTTAAAATAATAAAAAAAAAATAATAATAATAAAATAAAATAAAATAAATATATAATATATATATACATATACATATATATATACATACCTGCACCTAGATATGCCGCTTTCGGCTAGATATGCCCTTTTTAGTTAGCGATGCTCCTGCAGCCATATACTGTATGCCAACTGTAGCATGATATGCCCATTCCATCCAGATAAGCCCCTTTCAGCTGGTATGTCCCTGGTAGGCAGGTATGTCCCATCGTGCCAGATAGGCCCCTAGCGAGATATGTCCCCTGCAGCCGTAAATACCCCTTGCAGCCACATCCCTGTTACACTAAAGTAGTGATGGCGTTAATGTCTTATGCTCAGGTGATTAAGGTAGTGAATGGACTAATTTGATCCTGGTATCCAGTGAGCTACTTAATTTTGTAGGCTACAGTGCTGATTCTGACAGGAAGCTGAATGCATGTGCTTTCAGCTTCCTCTTACCCATTGTCGATCAAAATGATCAAAAGATGAATCCAAGATTGAATAGATATGACAGTATATCTGTGATCTCTTTGATCACAAAAGTTGCTTTAGGGGTTTAGCAGCATTGTTTTCTGGGTCCATGGCAAATGCTTACTATTGAGTGGATTTGGATATGTTGGCCTTCACTGAGCTTATTACTCACTAACCTTCATGTGGCATATAATGGGTTATCTGCGCATCCATGTACATAGAAAGATCTGTCAAGCTCATGATCCTCAGCCACTAGTTATACCCCATCTCCATCCTTTTACTGCTGATTCTGACAGGAAGCTGAATGCATGGGCTTTCAGCTTCCTCATCATACCCTTATGGATCAGGACTAGAGATGAGCGAACCTCGCGCATGTTCGAGTCGATCTGAACCCGAACGTTCGGTATTTGATTAGCTGGAGCTGCTGAACTTGGATAAAGCTCTAAGGTTGTCTGGAAAACATGGATACAGACAATGACTATATCCATGATTTCCATATAGCCTTAGGGCTTTATCCAAGTTCAGCAGCCACCGCTAATCAAATGCCGAAAGTTCGGGTTCAGATCGACTCGAGCATGCTCGAGGTTCGCTCATCTCTAATCAGGACATCAGAGCATAAATACATATGGAAAAATCCCCTAAGCCCACAATATTTATCCAGTAGTAACCCCAACCCCCCAAACCCACCCCATCCATTTCCAAGATTCAACCACCTCTTGTCATGTACCATTTGGTTTCTATCTTTTTGCCGTCATTAGCATATTTCTACATTCTCTTTATTGTAGGAAACAAGGGACCGGTGCCACTGAAACCTGAAGGAACCCTGATTACAGATACACGTTATCTGTTTGAAGAGTCTTTTGTTTTAAGTTTTGAGCCATTAGCTAATTAGGTAAAACAAAGAATTAACATTGTCTTCTCCAGCATCCATATTTAATGAGTTAGTTATCTGATATACAGCTTTATTAGGAGAAGATTGTTTAGTGCGTCTTGGGATGAAGGAAATACTGGGAGATCCGCAAAAGAACAATAAATCAGCCAAACTATCCACACAACAGGATCCAGGGTGAAGTTACAGATAATTTCTTCTATGTTATTTGATATGCTTGTTTTTTCAGAGATAGGGGAGGGTGGTGAACAAGTTATTTGTATTGTAAGTCAATAACAAGCAAAAATGTAACTTGCGGTAAATGCTACTATTCATCAGATCAGATTGTGAGAGACTGACCTGATCCTGGGTCTGTGCCCTCCTCAAGGTTGACCTAGCTTTCCAGACCTGTCTTCTCTATGTGTCTTTTCCTTTTTGCCCCTCCCCCCCCGTTTTCTCTATGTGAATTTTTTAATTTGACAAGTGTTACGTGAGCGACTGCGGACGACCACAGAGACGGTCCCTTACCTGAAACAATGTGAAACACGGAACAGAAAGAAGATGAACAAACACAAGGATGGTCAAACAGGCTGAGGTCAAATCCAAACGGCAACGCGGTACAAAATCAGAATCCAAGTAGCGGGGTCAAGGTATAATAAGCTGTAAGTCAGGTAACCAGAAATAGCAGAGAGAAGAACACAGGATACGCTGTATATACCCTCTCCACAGAGCGGGCAGACAGCGGGAATCATTGCCAAGAGTTCGGGTTCGTACGAACCCGAACCTCGGCAGGTTCGGACCATCACTAGTCTTCAATTTCTGACTTTTCCCTTTGTTTATATTTTCTTATCTCTGTCTTTGTCTTTCAACTCCAAAAGGTAGGAACATCGGGCAGGTGCCAGTGTCAGGGCTTCACCTTGCCCTGTATTTCAGCACCTCAACTAACAGCCATAAGGTGGTAACCTACAGAGTTCCTATACCTCTACTCTAGCCCAAGCTGACATGTTCTTCATGCTCCTAGTGAGAGGACGTGAATGATAGGAGACTTTTGGCCATGTGACTTTTTGTATTCTTGACTTATTGTCACTGCCATTTCAAATCAGAAACTAGTAAGCCGTAGGATAGGGATCAGCCACTGAGACCGCCGGGCTATTCCTTGTTACTGGAGATACTTAAGGCCTTGATTTGTATTCTGCGCCTTAAGTTACATTCTATATCTTTTCAATACAAAGTTGTCCAAGTGTATCTGCCATCTAGATGCTCTGTGACTGTGTCACTTTCAATAGCAGCCGTGTCTTCTCATAATGTTAATGAAAGGAGTTAAATCAGGGAACCAACCAACTCGTGCTTTATAAGAAGAAATGCAAACTTCCCCTCCTTATAGGCAACTGGATTTTACTATATTTTCTGCCATTTCCATTTGTCTTTAAAATAATATATTCAAAGCAAATACCAGTAGCAATAAAAAAGCAACCAAAACAACAATATTTCTACTACAGATAATAATAACCATAGTCATTTTAATTTCAGAAAAAGAGGCAGCTTACTGGAGTTATCTTATCAAGCGTACAGAATGCTATAAAATAGATGCAAGCATTATAATTACAATAACAGATATAATAATAATAATAATAATAATAATAATAATAATGTGTGGGGAAGGAAGGGCACATCAGGTAATGTAGTAGCCATGTTCACTACTGGCATTACTGTGATTGGCTGAACGATTAGCGTCATTACGTACAATACGTACATGCTATAAAAACGCAACGCTGAGGCGAATTTTCTCATTCTTTCCTAATTCTTGTGCTGTTCAGTAGGGAAACAGAAACGAGCAGGGACAGCATCTGAATTTAGTTAGGCAGCAATATTCACTGTGGTAGTTAGTCAGTGTAGGGAGGGAGAGCTGACCGAGTAGGGATTAGAATGTTGTGAAATTGTCAGTGTAGGGAGGGAAAGCTGACCGAGTAGGGATTAGAATGTTGTGAAATTGTCAGTGTAGGGAGGGAGAGCTGACTGAGTAGGGATTAGAATGTTGTGAAATTGTCAGTGTAGGGAGGGAAAGCTGACCGAGTAGGGATTACAATGTTGTGAAATTGTCAGTGTAGGGAGGGAGAGCTGACTGAGTAGGGATTACAATGTTGTGAAATTGTCAGTGTAGGGAGGGAGAGCTCCTGTACCACATATTGCAACACAAAATGGAAAAGAGAAAAGTGGGTGCGAAATGATATTCTTGGTGTAGTGACTAGAATAGTTATCATTTTTATAATTAATAACACTTCAGCATAATCTCCGCCATCAATACCATCCAATGATTCCTATGATCTATATCGGTTTTCCCCAGGGTTCTGGCATGTGTGATGTACAGTACATTACACGAGTCTTGTCATCAATAATGTAAATGTGAACACAGCCTTCTAGGTTATTCTATTACTATTATACACACAACATACATCAGCGTATAGATCAGGGGAGAGCGGTGAGCTCAGACCTTATGTACCGGTCTCTAAACACATGGATTTTTCATTATGGACGCTCTCTGCGGATGATATCACTAGATAATTTCACATTTCAGGTCATTAATGTTTGACTACTTTTGGTTGCGTCTCACAACAATCCATTCCTCTTGTTTAGTTTTGTTATTTTGAATTAATAAGTAGTTACTATTAATAAGTCGGTTTTTGGACCTTATTTCCAGCTATTTTTTTGTCCCCACAGGTTGTTGTTGCATCTTTTTTTGTGCTCCCCCCCCCCACCTTCCCTTTAACCAATTATGAGGTTCCAAAAGCAGAGTATGTACACACCTGATAAAGGTTCCGAGACACAGAAATAGAAATCTGTCATGTGACCAAGCATTTGAAACCTTATGCTGATTGCTTGAATAAAGATGAAACATTCAACAACCAAGTGAGTACAAGCCAATACTTTGGTTATAATGACCCAGATCCTGGTTATTTATTTGATGCAAAAGCTGGAAAATAAAGCAAATGGATGAAAAAAAGATGAGAACTCAAAAAGTTGGCGTTGGTTCGGACTTTTGGAAAGAATGGAAAATCCATTAAGTGAATTCAAGGTGACTCTTAAAGAAAACTATTCAGGCTGACGTTCCATATCATTCAGGCCTGACCTTCCCCCGATCAGTATCTGATCCTCCCCCGATCCCCCAGTCGATAATCGCTAAAAGTTGCTCCATGTAATAGGTCCTTTAGTATCTGACCCCCCCATCACTGCCTGACCTTCCCCTGTCAATGTCTGACTTACATGGAAGAGATTCGCACAGACTCCCACCTTCCCAGAGAAGTAGGGGCTTTTAGAGCTGCGCAGGGACACAGCTTTATATGAACACTTACTGATTAAAGGGGTATTCCACTCAGACTTATTATATATTGCTGCCCATGGTGAGACTAACAATTCCTTCCATACTTGTTATTATCTATTCAGTCTCCTATATATTAGTAGCAGGTTTAGAATGCTGGCACTGCTAACAATGAAGCTCTCATAAACGGACATGCGGTGCCTGGACAACAGCGCGATAAATCACTGATGTTTGGGGTGCATGGATAGGAACCAAGGAAACATAATGCAAACATATAGAAGTCAATCCGCACTCAGTGGTCTAGCGTCTTCAATATTTATTCATGCAAAAGCAGCAGGTAGGAGGAAAAATGTAACGGTGCAGGTGCCTCCACCTGGGATGGACTGTTTTGGGACTCCACCCCTTTGCCCCTTTGGACAAGAAATGTTCTGGCTATTAGTTCTGGATGGAGGACTGTATGGCATGACCACTAGACGAGACATTACTAATATTTCAGGTAGTAGCTGTGCCGCCATGAGTCATTGACTCTAAATGAAGCCGCTATACTCTATTATTTATTTTTCTACACGAAATACAAGTTTATCTCTTCGCTTCTGTTTTTTTTTTTTGTTATGTAGAACCTGAGACGGTAGATGGAGGTTACCCACCTAAAGGACTATAGGATTTCCAATAAAGACAAAAGACACAAGGGTCACATAGTGCACACTTTGGGGTGGGGCACATGACTAGAATACATCTGGTCCATCAGAAGGTCCACCCTACATTATTGTGTTATAATAGGACTCTCCATGAATTATTAAGGGTTTGGACAACAACTAGTTCAGCCCTCACACCGTGGGCACTTTGGTCAGTGGAGCATAGAACATTGCTTGAAATAAGACAATCTCGGTTTTATCAATTTTTGGCAGCAGGATATCTACCCAGGTACCTTTTTTTCTTCTCTCCATTGCAGAGAACATTGCTTAACACTGCTACAACACCTGGTGCCAGAATACTGCTCTATTTTATTTTTTAAAAAATGCTGCGTGTTTCTGTAATTATTTACAGAATCTTCATCAGGGAGCTCACCTCATATCTTTCAGGATAGCGACCCTTGAGCATTACACCTATTTGAGCTTGTTGGACATCCCATTCTTAAAGGGGGTATTCTGCTCAAAAATATCTTTTCATACAGTATGTTGCTGCCCATGGTGAGACCATATTTGTTATCATCCATTGTTACTGCAGTAGATGCTTATAAATCTCGTCCCGGAGCTCACACTCACACTTTCGTGTAATTTAGTTGGGTTAATGACTGAAGTCAGTTAATTGAGATGAGAATAACACAGGATCTGCAGCCAAGATATGAACATATTGCCCTCTGATTCCTCACAGATTGAGAGATGTGAAACACAAGTAGTCAATGTGTCTTCGGCACAATCTGAGCCGCTACTGTACGCTATATCTGCAAGGCACACAAATGCAGAAAGTGAATCCTCTTCAAGTGCCATCTGTTTGCAGCTATTTAAAGACTGCGATATACAGTGCTCTGCAATCGTAATAGTTGCTGCAGGCTATGAGCCCAATGAACAGTAGATGACCAGATATATTATATAGGAGCTCTGACTGCTGAAGCAGCAAACTCCATGATCAGCTACATCATCCAACATGAGGTCAGCCTCTACAACCATACTAGCCACAAAACTCACGCTCCTTACTGATCACATGATCATATAATAATCTGTCTATGTCTTTCCTTACACTAGCGCTGTGTTATCTGGGTGAAGCCTATTCTATTTACTCTTTCAGTTTATGGAATATAATGCTATTAAAGGGGAACTCCAGTGATTATTTTTTCCAAATCAACTGGTACCAGAATTGTACAGATTTGTAATTATTTCTATTACTGCCAGTACTTATCAGCTGCTGTATGCCTTGCAGGAAGTGAAGTATTCTTTCCAGTCTGACTCTGCTGCCAGTGCTCTCTGCTGCCACCTCTGTCCATGTCAGGAACTGTCTAGAGCAGGAGAGGTTTTCTATGGGGATTTGCTACTGGTCTGGACAGTTCCTGACATGGACAGAGGTGGCAACACTGGGCACTGCGTCAGACTGGAAAGAATACACCACTTCCTGCAGGACATACAGCACTTGGTAAGTACTGGAAGACTGGAATTTTTTAAATAAAAGAAATAAACAAATCTATAGAATTTTCTGGTACCAGTTGTTATGACAACAGTGTTTTTTTTCCTGGCGTTTCGATTTAATGTCAGCGTAGATTTTGGTGATTAGTTTACTATAAGGCTATGTTCACATTATGTAAAAGTACAGCCGTTGTTGCCATCAGCAGACCCGCGAATAACTGACATGTCAGTTTTCTGCAGCCACAATTCAGTGAATTGCAGCCGTAGGAAACCCTGTCAGTTAACACAATGAAGTGAGTGGCTCCGGCCGCTTGCTTCATTGTGTGCTGTGGGGGGTTCTGATGCGGGCATCAGAACCATGCGTCACGGAACGGCCGGGCTCATACGTAGTGTGAACATAGCCTAATACTGTAGATGTTCATGGGAATGATCGTTATTTACTGATTTGTTGATTTGCTGTGATTTCCCGCCCATTGGTTATATTCCTATTCTGCAGATATATTTATGCTGAATTGTTTCCTGATATCCCCGGAGTGTCTGTGCAGTGTGAGGAGACTTGACTGGCACGCTACTGCTGCTGATGATGATGAGGAGGAGGAACCTGTGCCCGCTGTTGGCACCGCTTCACACTGGCACACACAACAAAAAGAATACATATTTGTGCTGAAATAACGCGCAGCCTGGCTGGAGCCCCCCTTTAATGTACATACAGCAGAAAAGCAAATGAGATACTCGCATTTCGGCACGGAAAGCGTAGAAAACAACATCTGTCCTGTCCGAGGAGCGCATTGCTACAGCTACCGGAGCTCTGTGCCACCGAGATGCTACACCTGCCACAATAGCTATATATTGTAAGGGATTAGGGCCAGTTCACACTGAGCAAGACCATCGGAATTCCGCGGCGGAGATTTCCGCCACGGAATCCCGCTGTGCTCAGTGTGCTGATGTAAGTGAATTGAGAGGTTGCGCGCTCGTCCGCTCCCTCTCCTCTCAAAGAACTAACATGTTAGCGGCAGCAGCAGACGAGCGCGTGCCCTCTCCATTCACTTACAGCAGCACACTGAGATTTCCGCCGCGGATTTCCGGCGATATTGCTCAGTGTGAACTGGCCCATAGGTGGCAAATTGGGGGACTCCTGGGTATCTAAACAGAATCCAAACACCAAGGGGGAGATTTATTAAACATGGTGTAAAGTGAAACTGGCTCAGTTGCCCCTAGCAACCAATCAGATTCCACCTTTCATTTTCTGAAGAGTCTGTGAGGAAAGAAAGGTGGAATCTGATTGGTTGCTAGGGGCAACTGGGCCAGTTTCACTTTACACCATGTTTGATAAATCTCCCCCAAGTTTGTGCCACTGACCTCCGCAGTTTTATTGGCAGGCCATAGTACAGGAACAAAACAAACAAAAATCCTCTGCCTGTCCGGTACTAACCATACGGCAGACTCCTCACTAATACTGGACACCTAACACAACACAACACTACAGCCCATAGCACTGTCCACCCTCCTAGTAGCTGTTCCCAGGCTGAGAGCTCAGGTGTGTCTGCACTCCCGGCCTGTTATACGGCTCGCACACCTGAGGACTGATTAACCAGACTAAGACCCGGACTGTGCGGATGGAGTGGAGCCCACCCTGCTCTCCCCACTCCAGCAACACAGACCCTGAGAACAGGCTGTACCCCAACCCCCAGTGCTGAGATCAGACATCTCCTCCAGTCTATTCCCTGGCTGCTTTTTATATGATAGACATGAGGAATATTGGGCAAATATACTGTACCACCAACCCCCCCCCCCACACCCCCATCTACCACTTCTCCAGACACTCAGGGGGGTATGTAACATTTGCACAATCATTTTTGTGCTTGCACATGTTTTCCACACTGCACAAAAATCTCCGATCCATAAGCAAATTTTTTGGGGGGCAGAAAAGAGCTAACAATCTACTGTATACCAGGGTCTAAAGGGAGTTAAAAAATATATATATTAAAATAAACAAATTGCACAATAAATTTAGCAAAAATAGTTGCTTACATGAATCCATTACTTTAGCACACCCCTGTGAGCAAAAAAAAAAAAAAAAAAATGGCACAGCCAGTATAGACAGTACAGAAACAAAACTTTATTAACATGTAATATGTAGGTGCTATATGGTAGTTGTGTGTGTATTGTTTAGGTGTTGTATGGGAGTTGAGTGTCCATTGTGTAGGTGCTATATGGGAGTTGTGTGTGCACTGTTAAGATGCTATATGGTAGTTGTTTGTATGTTGTTTAGATGCTGTATGGTAGTTGTCTGTGCATTGTTTAGGTCAGGGATGGGGAACCTTTGTCCCTCTAGCTGTTGCAAAACAACAATTCCTATCATGCCTGGAGAGCCAAAGCTTCAAGAATTGTAGTTTTGCAACAGCTGGTGGAACAAAGGTTCCCCATCCCTGGTTTGTGTACTACTGTATATAGGGGTTGTGTGTGCACTTTTTAGGTGCTATATAATAGCTATATGTGCATTGTTTAGGTGCTGTACGGTAGTTATGTTTGTATTGTTTAGGTGCTGTACGGTAGTTATGTGTACAGTACATTGTTTAGGTGCTGTATGGTAGTTGTGTGCAGTGACGCCGCAATGATGAGGCGATCTGAGTCGTCTGCCTCAGGCGGCGCCACCATCTGTCATCATGGGGGCGGCATATGGCGGATTATAATATGGGCGGTTTGGGCGGCCGCCCGGGGCCCATGCCCCGCCACCCACATTATAATCTGCCACTGATTAGCTGCATTCCCGGAATGCATGTACCGGAGTCCCCCCGTGTCCGGGCAGTATCTGTAATTAGATGCTGGGAGCGGGGGAGACTGTATTCATAAGCGCCGCGCTGTACTGAATCAGCCGCGCGGTGCTGTTACTACAGCGCAGCACTTATGAATACAGTCTCCGGTACCGGCATTCCACGTCCGTGATCCGTTAGGATCACGGAAAGTGGGAATGCAGCCTTAGTCCCCCGGCTGATGTGCGGCTGCCGGAGGTGTCCCATCCTGTCCCCGGCAGCGCGCGCATCAGAGAGCTCCCCGTGCGCCGGAAGTCACAGCCACAGGCGCACGGGGAGCTCTCTGATGCGCACGCTGCCGGGGGCAGGATGGGACACCTCCGGCAGCCGCGCATCAGCCGGGGACCAGACCAGAGAGGCTCGACGGGGGAACGGATGGCAGGTGAGTTGTGTGCTGTTTTTTGTTTTTGTTTTTGTTTTTGTTTTATCTGCTGTGCAGGGGGGGGGGGGGGGGGGGCATCTATAAGGGAGGGGGGAGAGGGAAGAGGGGGACCATCTATAAGGGGGGGGGGGGAAAGAGGGGGACCATTTATAAGGGGGGGAAGAGGGGGACCATCTATAGGGGGGGAGAGGGGGACCATCTATAAGGGAGGGGGGAAGAGGGGGACCATCTTTAAATGAGTGGAAGAGGGGAACCATCTATAAGGGAGGGGGGAGAGGGGGATCATCTATAAGGGAGGGGAAGAGGGGGACCATCTATAAGGGGGGGAGGAGAGGGGGACCATCTATAATATTGTTTAGGTGCTGTATGGTAGTTGTGTGTGCATTGTTTAGGTGCTGTATGGTAGTTGTTTGTGCATTGTTTAGGTGCTGTATGGTAGTTGTGTGTGCATTGTTTAGGTGCTGTATAGTAGTTGTGTGTGCATTGTTTAGGTGCTGTATGGTAGTTGTGTGTGCATTGTTTGGGTGCTGTGTGTATTATGCCGTATAGGATTAGTATGTGTGTTGCTTAGGTGCTGTATGTAAGCTACTGTATATGTACATAATGTATGTGTTGTTCCGGATCTGTATGTGCCACATGGTTAGGCTGCCTCTGATTGGCGTCCATACTGCCGGGATATCATGTAACATAATTTCACGGATGTCTTCTTTTAGGCCATATGTCACTTATTCCGGGATGCTTTAAATAAATTGTTAAAATGAGTAATATTTCCTGTGTTATTTTCTGTAATTAGAATCCATCACATCCCGTCTACATCTAAGATTATCATTCACATGAAGCTGCGTCCCCGGAGCAGACGGCGCACACGCCTGCAGACAGTGACATTTCACTGCGTCTCTCATTCACAACGTCCCTCTGACCTCTATAAATGTAGCATCGGCCACCTGAAACAAGGATGTGACATTTGCATCAGTCTGGCCGTGTGTGGCAGCTTTACTACCTGAGCTTAAGGTGCCGAGGTAAGAAAGCAAAATGTCACAGGCTGAATACACATTAATATGCCAGGATATGGGGCCTGCTGGATGTCACAGGATATGGGGCCTGCTGGATGTCACAGGATATGGGGCCTGCTGGATGTCACAGGATATGGGGCCTGCTGGATGTCACAGGATATGGGCCTCAATCCTCCCTCACCTAACATGGGCTGTGATGGCAGAAACAGGGATGAATTCAGCCATTTCCTGCCTCGCCATGTGACTGACAGTGATCACACACTATCAATAGTGATCACACAGGATATGAATAGTGATCATACACTGTATCCATAGTGATCAAACACTGTATCAATAGTGATCACACAGGATATGAATAGTGATCACACACTGTATCTACAGTATATTGATTACATACTGTATCTATAGTGATCACACACTGTATTCACTAGAAGTGAGGGATCCAAACCGCTTGAAGTGGAGTCAAACTCAGATTCAGGCCGAACCGACACATTTGTCAGTTCACCCCAGCGAACCTAAAATGCTGGCTACAACGCAAAGCAAGAAACAAGAAAGAAGATGAGATCACATGAACAGGACATCTGGCGTCACACCCCTTAGCCAATCAAGAGGCACATAGGGGGTAGTTGAGCGTCACTGCCAATCAGGAGGCACATAGGGGGTGGGTGAGCACTACTTTGGTGACCCCCTGGGGTGTTGTGTCGGAGGTGTAGCCGGTCACTTGCTAGATGTTGAGGTGTGACGCCAGTTCTATGCTATTTGGCCGAGATATAGCCGGGCCCAGTGATATTGTGTTGTGACGCCAGTGCCGGATGGGCACACATGTATGGTGGCACACCTGCTTTTAGTTTAAAGGGCCGGTTGCACCTTGTTCCCCTGTGGACAGTGTCCTGCTGGGCTGCTACGGGGTCCCTTGGGATGATATCACGGTGGGCCGTAGTGGAGTAGTGACCCTCCCGGACTATCAAAACTGCCACCCACAGAAAGGGGGAATGTCCCAAGGATGTGGTATACACTGTGTTGGTGTGAGGTGAAGAATCACAGAGTCTCTTTATCATAAATAATCTTGTTTTACTTGGAAGGTACTTGTGTGCAGCAGGTTATACAGCTTTTCCTTGATATGGTACATTTCTCTTGAGAAAACACTTGATAATACACTTCGCAGTAGGCTTCATAATACAGCACCCAGATCAATAATAGGAATACAGTGAAGAGTACAGTCGTGCTGACTGAGTTGCGTGTTGAGAGATACAAAGAATCAGAGGAGCAGAGAGGAGGATGTCGTGAGAGTCCCAACCCAAGTAGTACCGTGCTCTGCCAGGATGAGGTAGAAGAATACTTAGAAGAAGAGGAGAATACTTGTTCCAGTGTATTGACCTTTGGGTCTTCACACCACCTAATGCCCACCAGTATCGGGTGACCCATCCTATGAGGGTGACACAAGGCCCCAGGCCTTGTTACCTGTGATGAGTGGACTGCTGAGGATATTCTACTGACAACTGATTGCGAGATAGGCTCTTAGCAACTTTGCTCTATCCGGATCTGTTCCTAGCTTACTGCTGTCTGTGGATACTGTCCTGCACTGTGGCTCTCCTAGTCCACGGTGTGGGTTGAGGTGATCTCTGACTTGTCCTCTCCTGTAGGGGCTTTAACACTGCATAGTGTTGTGTAGAATAAACTGATCAGAAACTGTTAGCTGTATCTTGTCTTGCTTCCTACTCATACAGGAACCTGACTAAGACTGCACTCTTGAGAGTAGGGGGACCTGGCAGAGGGCCAGGGCCAGGGCCAGGGCCCAAGTGGGCCACTGTATAGAGCTATCTAGCCTGCAATTTTTCTCTACAATGTCCAACACGAAAGACCCCACACTTCCTGTCACCCATGTGACTTCCTTCCTCAGCGTATCTAAGGTGCGCTGTGAGTGGGTGAAGAGTGCAGTAGAAGAAGTAAACAGGGAGATGATAGGACAGAAGAAGAAAAGATTCCCATAGGTTCACAGATCCATGTGATACACAAATAAACAATAACCCTTTACATACTTCAGCCGTGCAGCATCTGTGTACACACAACTATAACAGCGACATCTAGTGGCGAAACTTTATCATTACTCATCACTACAGAAATCAGGTCATAATGGAAAGACTGAGATTTCTCCTCTTTCCAAATCCATTCCTGGTTTTGGCTTCAAAAATCCGTTGGATGAATCTGTCTGTGTAAACACACCATTAGTCTTCGCTACCTACCTATATAGATTTATATAGGACTTTTCTGTATAATTCTCCCCATAAATCCATTACCCGGCTTTAGGTCTTGCTGTCGTCTTTTAACATCTGTTCAGCCACTTAACAGACAATAAGCTTAATTTACTCTTCCAGCCCGGCCGCTGATCAGAAAGCAGAAATCAATGCCAGGGACTAAATCCAGTCATTTCCTGCACAGCGGATGCGCGGGGCTGTCGGTGATTTCAAATCGCAGGTAATAAGATTTCATCAAGTGCAAATATTAGTAATTAACCCCATGCGTGTGCCCATGTTCTCTATACAGCTCTGATCTATATCCTAGTGGATGACGCTAACCTTAAAGGGGAACTCCAGTGAAAGGCTTTTTCTTTCAAATCAACTGATATCAGAAAGTTATATAGATTTGTAATTTCCTTTTATTAAAAAAATCTTCCAATACTTATCAGATGCTGTATGTCCTGCAGGAAATGTTGTTTTATTTTCGGCTGACATGGTGCTCTCTGCTGACATCTCTGGCCGACACAGGAACTCTGTCTCGGTTTTCTATGAATCCCCATAGAAAACCTCTCCTGCTCTGGACAGTTCATGTCTCGGCCAGAGATGTCAGAAGAGAGCACTGTGTCAGACTGAAAATAAAACAACATTTCTTGCAGGACATACAGCAGCTGATAAGTATGGGAAGACTTGCGATTTTTTAATAAAAGTAAATTACAAATCTATCTAACTTTCTGACACCAGTTGATTTGAAAGAAAAAGATTTTCCCTGGATAACCCCTTGTAATCCCTTGTCCCCACACATGCCCGTTAATAGGTGTAGGTAATCCCTGGTGTTCCTTGTAGGTGGAACAATGCAGAATCCAGAGTACTTAATCAGATGAATTCATTTACTGGCAGTACAGTGCAGTTTTGGTAACAAAGTCACATACAGCGTTTTGCACTTGAGACAGTGTTTTCCCTTTTAGACAAGTGAATATTGTTTACATAGAACTTTAGATAAATAATACTTGACTTTCACAGTCTTTACGTTAGGTTAGTGGGCTACCAGAAAAAGGGATTCTCTAGTTAGTGCAGAACTCTGTCAGGGATACACTTACAACTTTATATACTAAAGCTAATAGTTACATACCTAATGCTGAAAGAGATATATGAATATATGCCCGGATTTAAATAATCCCTCAGATTATCCTGAGTGGATAGAGCAGTAGTCAGCAGGGCACTTCGGCAGAATAAGCTACTTCTCCAACCGCTGTAGATAGTCCTTTGTCAGCAGAAAGAATGCTTTTAAAAGAAATAGAACAGTACAGTGTCCCTCGAAGTAGACAGGTGGAGTCCTTATTTAGCGGTAGTTGCCCCTGTGGGTGTTAAGCAGTCCATAATCCTACTAGCAGAAACTTTTAGCAGAGGACAGTTTGTTAAGTGCGCAATCAAATGGTCATAAGGGCCAGGCCCAAGGAAGGAGCTCTCAGGATCTGCTCAGGTACAGTACAACACTAAACTCCAACTAACCACCATAACTGGCTCCACCAGCTACTTATAGGCTACAGCTTGACAAGTATATTATTGGGGAAGAGAAGCCTGAGGAATCTTGGTACCTGATAGATAGGAACCTTTTCGAAGCAGCCTCTGTTAAGCCGAGAGAGTGGGAGGCTGCTGGCAATCATACTTCTTCCATCTCTCTCTCTTCTTTTTCCTTTCCTTTCCTCTCCTCCTCTTCTCCATTCTTCCTTACCTCACTCAGCACAAGTGAATCCCTCTAAGTAGACTATATACTGTATGTATAAGTAATATATGTATAATAAAAAAGCATTACAGTTGTTATAGTTGTTCTTAACGGCATTTAGTGACATGCTTTACAGCAACACTCATGGACATAAAAGCTGAAAAGTAAGTTGTTAACTCACAGTATACTTGGGGCTTTTTGGTGTTATGCAAAGATGCAAAGGTCCTCACCCGCAGATAGCCGGATGTTGCAAATTGTACGGTGAAACGATGTGCCATCAAAATCCGATAAAATATCCAAAAGTTTATTGAACTAAATCCATAAAAACAGGTAAAAAAAACAGTCTTCCCGGTATGCTTGATGCTTTTCGGTCTACGCGCTACAGTGTATAACATTTTTATTTAATAAACAATTTTTACATGCTTTAATTGTATATTGGGAAGGAAATGGGGGGCGATTTAGACTTTTATTGGGGGAGGGGCTTTGACATATTTTTAAAAACAATTTTTTTTTTAATATATACTTTTTAATTCCCCCTAGGGAAATATTATCTGCAATCATTGGATTTCCTATACTGATCAATGCTGCACCATTGCATAGCATTGATCAGTATTATCGGCACTCTGCCCATTCAGCCTGCCTGTGACAGACTCTACGACCAGATTGCTGATTGGAGCTGCTCCTGTCAGACTTAAATGCAGTATTTAAACATCTAAGTGTGATCGCTGCCTCCCATCATTACCATTGAGGACCCCACTGCTGATAGCTCCTGAGCTCACTTCATAGCGCCGTAGCATATAATGGCATATGGGTACGGCTTGGGCTCTCTGGTCACAGGCGTCCATTCCATATGGCATTGGTCCTCTAGGGGTTATGTGAAGAGATATAGACAAAACTTTTGCTTATGTTTATTTGCAATACATTATATTCAGGGTCAAAGGTCTAAGGATCTCCTTTTTTTAAATAAATTTAATAAACAGGAAAATTACACATCTGAATACCCCAGCAAGTAATGGGTGAGGAGTTCTATCTTTAAGTCTATGTCTAGGACATGACTGGCATCTTGAACGCCGCTATATTGCACCGCGGGCAAGTTTTTCCAATGGTAAGGTGGTCATGTAATGTACCAAAGAAGACCAGAATTGTCTAAGAACTGCAACTACTACCATTTTTTGCCACTTTAAAGCAAATGTTCCACCAGTACATTTCTTTTTAGTTTTCTTTACATGAATACACCGGTGCCAGCGCAGGGATGCCGATGCCGTGGTCCTATTTTTGAACCACCTCCCTGTTCCTGTGCACGGTGCCGGTCTATTACTGAGCCCCACCCGGGCATGAAGCACTTGGCCGACTGGCTCCTAGTGTGAAGATCTGCCCTCTGTGACATGATGGGCTTTGCCAAGCTGGGGGCTAGTAAGCCCCAGTGTGATGATCTGCCCTTGTGATGCTTTGTCACACTAGGAACCACAGGAACCAGGCAGCGATTAAAAAAAAGGACCACGGCACCGGCATCACTGCGCTGTCAAGCAGTCTATTCATGTAAAAAAAAACAAAAAAAGTAATGTACTGGTAGTACATTTGCTTTAAGTGACTAAAAAGTTCAGTAAAACTTCTCCTTTGAATTTCAACGTTCCAGACTTGTTTCCTTTCAAAGGGTAGCGATATCTGAACCCCATGCGACTCACACACACCTTCTCTACCTTCTCTAAATCTTCCAGAAGACAGGAAACTGCCAGGAGCCGCATTTCCCATTTATTGTAATGAGACAAAATAGTCTCTCCGACAGTTTAATAGGCGCTTGTGGTTTGACAAGAACGTTTCCGAGACGTATTATTAGCGTGATGTCTACATCAAAACAGAGCGTTACACTGGTACGTTTCTGCTACACAATCGCCTGACGCAACCTGCATAGATAACATTGACTGTAAAGCTTCAGAAGATGCGGCTTGTCTCCGCCAACATTGCCGCCTCATAATTGCAGGAAAAATCCAAGGCAGGAGTCATGTGGTGGCGTAGAGATGGAAGCCATCTCTTTATATTAATAACACGTGAAAGCTTTAGCATACGTGTTATAATTGGGTCGCCGGCGCAGCAAGAACTTCGCTATTTTGACGTATGTAACGTTAGAAAAAAGAATGTGAAGAAACATCTAGAGATGAAGCATATGTAGATGCAGCAGTGCCGAGTCTGTAATGTGTCTATTTATACGCTTTGAGAAGTCAATAGATTATATGGGAGATTTATTAAATATGGTGTAAAGTGAAACTGGCTCAGTTGCCCCTAGCAACCAATCAGATTCCACCTTTCATTCCTCACAGACTCTTTGGGAAATAAAAGGTGGAATCTGATTGGTTGCTAGGGACAGCTAAGCCAGTTTCACTTTACACCATGTTTGATAAATGTCCCCCTATGTGTCTCTGCAGTCCTAAAACCTAAAACAGGCAGTATAGCAGACAACGCATGACCAGCCATGTAACCCTATCCTTATCCACATCTATCTGTCTGTCTGTCTGTCTGTCTATCTACAGGAACAAGAGGATCGCAGCACTCCAAAAGTAGTTGTGAAAAAGTTTACTTGTGTGACATTTCGGCTCTACAATTGAGCCATTTTCAAGCTGTGTCTGTCTGTCTTTCTCCCTCTCTGTCTCTCAGTGGTGAGAAGGTAAGCCACTGCCAGACTCCTGTAGCAGGGCTTTATCTCCCTAAGAATAAGAGAATCTGACAGATTGTATCTATCTACCGGATCCCTTTCTCCCCTGATATCATATGTCGGGAAGAGTTGCAAATTCCCATAAAGGTTACATGGTCACGTCAGCCATTGTTTGGTTACTGTGAAGTTAAAGGAGAAGTCCGGCAAAATTTTTTATTACAGTATTGTATTGCCCCTCAAAAGTTATACAAATCACCAATATACACTTATTACGGGAAATGCTTATAAAGTGTTTATTTTCCCTGCACTTACTACTGCATCAAGGCTTCACTTCCTGGATAACATGGTGATGTCACTTCCTGGATAACATGGTGATGTCACTTCCTGCATAACATGGTGATGTCACTTCCTGCAAAACACGGTGATGTCACTTCCTGCAAAACACGGTGATGTCACTTCCTGGATAACATGGTGATGTCACTTCCTGGATAACATGGTGATGTCACTTCCTGCATAACACGGTGATGTCACTTCCTGGATAACATGGTGATGTCACTTCCTGGATAACATGGTGATGTCACGACCCGACTTCCAGAGCTGTGCGGGCTGTGGCTGCTGGAGAGGATGATGGCAGAGGGACACTGAGGCACACAGGGCACTGGAGGGACACTGAGCATCCCTCTGCCATCATCCTCTCCAGCAGCCACAGCCCGCACAGCTCTGGGAGTCGGGTCGTGACATCACCATTTTATAATCAGTTAATTTTTTTTTTTTTTTTTTTGCTGGAATACCCCTTTAAGTGCATTTACATTTATATTTGCATTTGTATATAACCAGATGTTATTTAGCATCCCCGTTCATTTTTAAAAGAAATACTGTACAAGCCACGTGTGGGGCTCGTGAACTGTGAATCATGGCAATAATACTATGTACATACATGAAATACAATCTTTCGCTCCATGAGAGTCTCCTATATCAACAAACCATAGTGGTGCCCATGGAACAGTATTATCGCACAGTAATGAATGTGGACGACATTCCCAGTTGATTCTATTTTATCCAATTTTCAGGTTTTACAGAAAATATCTCGGCAAAATAACTATTATAATTCCAAGTGGAAATTGAAATGTCATCGATGGGTGAAGGTTACTAATGTATGAGAAGCCACATCTACCACGGGCCCCAGTCTATGAATGGGGGACTCTCTATAGGTAAGAATGAAGACTGATAGAATAATAGGATCAATCCCATCAATGAACAGGTTGTGTTAATGGGCCCCTGCGGTGTTTCAGATCAGCTTTCCACTCAATAGTCAGAATTACTAACACTGCTGATACTTCATACAATGGAGGAGTATTTAATAATGTTATATAGCTCATGTTGGTAACATGCAAAACAAGAGTCCGTGGAGCCTCAGTTACGAGTCTCAAAACATGGGATAGCCAGATATCTATATATATATTTGTCATTGCCCCAACTAGCCAGAATCCTACCCCACACTGACGAGGGGCAAATACCCCGAAACGGCTGTCTGTGGGTGGAAGCCTGCCTTTGCAAGCCCTTGTCATGATCGCAATACTCGCACCTTGAGTTAGACATTGTCAAAAGGGGCCACCCTGTTGTTTCCGTGTCTATGTTCCAATACTCGCAACCAAGTGGGACTTGAGGGGTTATTTATCGGGGTGGTGTGGTGCTCTCCCCATCATGGAGGCACCCAGTTGGCAACAGGCTAGAGATATCTGGCTATCCCGTGTTATGAGACTCGTAACTGAGGCTCCACGGACTCTTGTTTTGCATATTTAAATTTTTGGGGGCATCAGTGGAGACTCTTGATTGAGTACTTCATTGGAATTTTTTTCGCTGTTCTCCTTGAGTTCAGTGATTACTGTGTTTTGTTGGTTGATTTGTCATTGCCCCAACTAGCCAGAATCCTATCCCACACTGACGAGGGGCAAATACCCTGAATTGGCTGTGATTACTGTGTTTTGTTGTTTCATGTTGGTAACAGCAAGATTGGACAATACTAGGCATGTGGCATGAGAAACTCGCCATGCCTTGCTAGAGATGTAAGATGTAAGTCCATGTGTTTTGGGGGTATGTAATTCTCTGTCTTACCATGTTCTCTCCCTACTTCCTGCCTAAACAGTTTCTCTCTACTACAATTCCCAGAATGCATTGTTTTCCCACATCTCTTCATTACAGTCCTCCCACAGAAGACCTGCCAGTTTCCCATCCAAAGCTGCTACAGAACATTTTAGTAGACCGCTGTCTATTTCTAAATGTGCAGCACTTGCTGTATTCATTCCCTGTCTGCTCATCTGCCTGAGGCATCATTCATTGCAAGGCAGCATGGTGTAATCACATTTTATTCTTCCCTAAATGAATAATAAAAATATGTATACGTATATGTATATGAGATGGGGATATAGGCTGGAGGAGCTGGTCAGAGATGGGTCGGGAAGTGAAGTGCTTAATCACATGCTTTTTTTCCCCTCATTTTAATGATCGGTGGGGTCTTTAGCACCCAAGCCCCTGACCCTTGAAAACTTTTAACATGTTTCTGTGATGTCAAATGTTTTTACAAATCAGGATGAGGAATTAGGAAAACTAAATATCAAGAAGATGAAGAAGAAGAAGAAAAATGTATGTGAATTAGAGGAATAGAATGAAAAAGTTGAAAAAAAGGACACAACAAAAAAATGACAAGAAGGAATAGTGAGATGCTATCATACAAGCCAACCAAGGACCACAGGTGATAAAACACAAGGATCCTCAGGACGCTCCCGATTCCTGGTGATTATTGAGATATTTGTCTTCATCAGACATGAAGAGATGAGGAGGAAGACTGGTCCCAAAATGAAGTCATTGATATTAAGAGTCAATCCATCAGGAAGTGACAGCTCGGATCTCAGCATCGTACATTATGATTAAGCTGTGGTAATAAAATGTAATGAGCATCCAGTAATTCAGCCATTTATATGACAATTGTTCTATATCAACGTATTCAGAAGTCATTGGAAGGGGAATGACAATGAACATTACAGCTCGGGGGCCACTAAACCCACTGATACCATATGGTAATCTACAGACTCTAATAGGAGGCAAGGAGGCAAGGAGGGGATATTATCTATCTATCTATCTATCTATCTATCTATCTATCTATCTATCTATCTATCTATCTATCTATCTTTTTATCTATCATATAGTTGTGCTCTAAAGTTTACATAGCCTGGCAGAATGTTTGCCCTTTTTTCAGATAATATGAATGAGAACACAAAAACTTTTTCCCAACTCACGGTTAGTGGTTGGGTGAACCAAAAACCAAAAACATCCAAATGACCTTGATCAAAAGTTTACATACCCCAGTTCTTCATCCCGTGTATTGCCCCCTCTAACATCAATGACAGCTTGAAGTCTTTTGTTGTAGTTTTGGATGAGGCTCTTTATTTTCTCAGTTGGTAAAGCTGCCCATTCTTCTTGGCAAAACGCCCCAGTTCCTGTAAATTCCTGAGCTGTCTTGCATGAACTGCGCTTGAGATTTCCCCAATGATATTGAAGTCAGGCGACTTAGATGGCCACTCCAGAACCTTCACTTTGTTCTGCTGTAGCCAATCGTGGTCTATCATGACAACCAAAAACATTCAAATTACCCTGATTAAAAGTTCACATGCCCTGGTGATTTTGGCTTGATAATATGCACAGAAGTTGACATAAATTGACAAAAGTTTTGGCCACAACTCCCAGGAAAATAGTTTGGGATGCAAAATCCCCACAAATAACATCAGCTGAAATCCAGGACTCTCTGAAAACTGTGGCTTTTTCAAGATGCACAATAAGGAGGCACTTGAAGAAAACTGGGCTGTATAGTCAGGTCGCCAGAAGAAAGCCATTACTGCGCAAATCTCACCTACAATACGCCAAACAGCACAGAGACAAGCCTCAAAACTTCTGGAACAAGGTCATTTGGAGTGATGAGACCAAAATCAATCTTTTTAGAGACCCACAACCATAAACGTTACATCTGGAGAGGTGTCAACAAATTATATGATGAAAGGAACACCATTCCTACTGTAAAACAGTTTTGAGAATGTTTTGAGACTGTGTGAGCTACAAAGGCTTAGGAAACTTAGAAAGAAAGATGGAAGGAAAGATCAAGTCAAACAGCAAAACAAAGTGAAGGTTCTGGAGTGGCCATCTCAGTCTCCTGACCTCATAATCATTGAGCCGCTCAAGTGAACAGGTCATGCAAGACAACCCAGGAATTTGCAGGAACTGGAGGCTTTTTGCCAAGAAGAATGGGCAGCTTTACCATCTGAGAAAATAAAGAGCCTCATTGTAAGCAACTCACCTGCCGTGGATCCAGTGGCGTCCTCCTCGGCCTCAGCCCCGTCTGACGGCGCTAGGACTCAGCGCCGCATCAGCCGCCGGAGCCGCGTGACGTCACGGAGACCCGACGGCGTCCCTGACAACCTGGGGCGCCGCGGCTCCGTGTCACGGCCGGCCTCCGCCCAGCTCTCACAGCTGAGTGCGGTCACACTCAGGCTGAGGGGCAGATCGCTCTGCCATTCAGCCTGCAGTGTCTCAGCTGCACAGACTTTGGATTAAGGAGGCCGGACCAATGAGAGGCTGGTCTGGACTCCTGATCCAGTATAAAGTATAGCCAGTATCAGATTCATGTGCTGGCTATTAGATTGTTCTAGTCCCAGCTCCCCTGATCCTGGTTCTGCCTTCCCTGCCCTATCCTTCCTCTGTTGCTGCTGTGTTTTCTGACCTTCTGCTTGTTACTGACTTCCCGCTTGTCTTTCGATTTTGTACCTCGCTGCCCGTGTGTTACTGACTTGGCTTGTTGACTTCGCTCTATTTACCCAATCAAACACAGGATTATGTTGGGTCAACCACGGTAAACCTAAAATAACATCAGAGGACAAATTGTCCAGAACCAAAAAATCCAGACACTCAGAATGGATCGACCCCACTTTCACCTCGAGGGGAGGAGTGATATATTTTACTCTACCTTGGGCCAATGGAGTAAAATCTGCCCCCGTGATACTCAGCGGGCATTTAAGCTGAAGTGGACATACCCCCAGACCAGACCAAAACCCGGAATTAATAAAATTAGCGGATGCCCCTGAATCAACATGGGCAAACCCCGAGATACATCTCTCGCCCAAACATAGCGAGATGGGAACCATCAACTTATTCTTATCGAGTGGTACCTGTGCGCCTGAGTGACCCCCTCGATAGTCACTCAGGCGCTGGAGTTTTCCGACGATGTTCCAGGCCTGGAGGTACATTCCCGAACACGATGTCCAGCTTTGCCGCAGTACAAACAAAGATTATGCTGCATATGATGGGCTCGTCTAGTTCTTGCATCGGTGACACCAATTTGCATAGGTTCTTCTGGTGGTGGCAACAGGGAAGAAGGGGTTTTAGGAAAAGACAGAAGAGAGGAAGAGGTCCTACAGGGTTCAGGGGTACATTTCTCCCTTCGTCTGTCTCGCATCCGGCAATCTACCCTAATGGCTAACGTCATGGTCTCTTCTAACGTTTCAGGGGGAGGATAAGCTATTAACAGGTCCTTCAACTGGTCAGAAAGACCCACCCGGAACTGGTAGCGCAGGGCAGAGTCGTTCCAACCAGAGGGGATACACCACTGGCGGAACTCTGCGCAATAATCCTCAACTGGCCTTTTCCCCTGTTTTAGGGACGTCAATTGTCGCTCGGCTACTGCAGTCCTGTCAGGGTCGTCATATAATAGTCCCAAGGCCGAAAAGAAAAAGTCAACAGAAGTTAATTCTATGGCATTGGGAGGGAGAGAGAATGTCCACTCTTGTGGCGGACCCTGCAGAAGGGACATGATAATTCCCACTCTTTGGGCCTCATCCCCTGAGGAACGGGGAAGTAGTCGAAAGAACAACCGGCACCCTTCTCTGAAGGTTCGGAAACTCTTTCTATCCCCCTTAAATTTTTCCGGGAGTTGTACAGGCGGTTCAGGGGGAGAGGGGGTGGTCATCGTCACTTGTCGAGGAGCAGCCTCCTGCTCTTGAACCCGTTCAGCGAGATTCTGAACCAATGTGTTCAGATTCTGCATCTGTTCCACTAGCGCCTTCATAGGATCCATGATAAAAAATCCTTGGCACACGTCATACAATATTTTTGGGCTGGCTATTCTGTCAGACTCGGTAGGCAGAAATAGTACGAGACAGTGAGCCCTGAAGCTAGACCCACCTTCTGACCCTACCTGCTTGCCGCAACGACCCTAAACGGTCGCGGACAACCACGGTGCCGGTCCCTATACTGATATAAGTGTAAACATGAAACAAAGACAGACAAACGAACACAATAGAGCGAAGTCAACAAGCCAAGTCAGTAACACACGGGCAGCGAGGTACAAAATCGAAAGACAAGCGGGAAGTCAGTAACAAGCAGAAGGTCAGAAAACACAGCAGCAACAGAGGAAGGATAGGGCAGGGAAGGCAGAACAAGGATCAGGGGAGCTGGGACTAGAACAATCTAATAGCCAGCACATGAATCTGATACTGGCTATACTTTATACTGGATCAGGAGTCCAGACCGGCCTCTCATTGGTCCGGCCTCCTGAATCCAAAGTCTGTGCAGCTGAGACACTGCAGGCTGAATGGCAGAGCGATCTGCCCCTCAGCCTGAGTGTGACCGCACTCAGCTGTGAGAGCTGGGCGGAGGCCGGCCGTGACACGGAGCCGCGGCGTCCCAGGTTGTCAGGGACGCAGTCGGGTCTCCGTGACGTCACGCGGCTCCGGCGGCTGATGCGGCGCTGAGTCCTAGCGCCGTCAGACGGGGCTGAGGCCGAGGAGGACGCCACTGGATCCACGGCAGGTGAGTTGCTTACACTCATCCACAACTACTACAAAAGACTTCACAATGTCATTAATGTTAAAGGAGGCAATACACAGCATTAAGAACTGGGGTATGTAAACTTTTGATCAAGGTAATTTGGATGTTTTTGGTTGTCATTATGATTTAAAAAGAGAAAACACAGTAGTTTGACAATAAATCGCATCACCTGACCACTAAACATGAGTTGCAATATTTTTTTTTGTGTTATCATTTATCATATCATTTCAGTTATCATATGATTTATATTCTGTAAAAACCTATCTATCTATCTATCTATCTATCTATCTATCTATCTATCTATCTATCTATCTCCTATCTATCTATCTATCTATCTATCTATCTATCTATCTCCTATCTATCTATCTATCTATCTATCTATCTATCTAGAAGGAAATACTCCGCAGCACTCCAGGTGAGTGAAAAATCGTGAACAAATTTATTCCATGCAGGAACGATACACAGCAAACAAGGAAGGTAAAACACACAACGTTTCGGCGTACCTTACGCCATTTTCAAGTGCGTAAGGTACGCCGAAACGTCATGTGTTTTACCTTCCTTGTTTGCTGTGTATCGTTCCTGCATGGAATAAATTTGTTCACGATTTTTCACTTACCTGGAGTGCTGCGGAGTATTTCCTTCTAGCTGACTGTGGTTCGTGGTCTAGAACCTGTCCGCTGGCATCCACCATCGACTTTTCTGGTGGTGCTGCTCACATTTATGGATATCTATCTATCTGTCTATCTATCTCCTATCTATCTATCTATCTATCTATCTATCTATCTATCTATCTATCTATCTATCTATCTATCTATCTATCTATCTCCCTATCTATCTATCTCCTATCTATCTATCTATCTATCTATCTATCTATCTATCTATCTATCTCCTATCTATTATCTATCTATCTATCTATCTATCTCCTATCTATCTATCTATCTGTCTGTCTGTCTATCTATCTATCTATCTATCTATCTATCTATCTATCTATCTATCTATCTATCTATCTTTCATACCCCCTCCCTCTCTTACACATTGACCACTCCTGTGTTACCTGTAATGGAGACAACCAATCAGCCAACCAGGCGCAGATCACATACCTGAGACATGTAAGAGTAGGTGGTATAACAGAATGGAATAACAGGCTTATGCTATGCTGGGTACGAGGTAACATTAATTGTGTGGCGTTGTACACATCAGGAGACGCTTACTGATACATTGATGCCATCTGTATCCTTCGCATCACACGTCGCCGCTCTCCGAATATTTAGATCTTTCCGTTCACCACAAAATCAGCCCCAATAATAACATTCTCCCTCTCCGAGAACAAATGAATGGGAATGAGAGGAGGCGAGCAGCGGTAACCGCGTTGTGATTAATAGTAAATCCAGCGCCGCAATGTAGATTGAATTTTATATTAGCATAAATCAGTATTTTCAAGAATAAGCGACTCCATACAGGAGGCTTCTGACATCCAATATCGTTCCCATAAATTATTCATTCAGTTGTTCATTTGCTCTCTGTTCAAGTCTTGTTAGAGCAGCTATTTTCACTTGAAAGATATCCTCTGAGGCGGCTGCGAACAATTGCCGACTATTAGCATTTTCTAGTGATTCAGCATTTTTTTTTTCGTCTTAACTAGATACCTGTCAAGTAAAATACTCCTGCTACATCTGAGTCCGTATTTAACTATCGAGTGCCAGCAGTCAAATACCGACAACCGTCCCATATGGGCCGGGTCCAAATGATATTAGTTTAATTCAAGAATTAGTTCATAGGGGCAGTATAATGGTAGATATATCCTGGCAAATAGTGGGCAGTATTATAGTAGTTATATTCTTGTACATAGGAGCAGTATTATAGTAGTTATATTCTTGTATATAGGAGGCAGTATTATAGTAGTTATATTCTTGTATATAGGAGCAGTATTATAGTAGTTATATTCTTGTATCTAGAAGCAGTATTATAGTAGTTATATTCTTGTATATAGGGAGCAGTATTATAGTAGTTATATTCTTGTATATAGAAGCAGTATTATAGTAGTTATATTCTTGTATATAGGAGGCAGTATTATAGTAGTGATATTCTTGTATATAGGAGCAGTATTATAGAAGTTATATTCTTGTATATAGGAGAAGTATTATAGTAGTTATATCCTGTATATAGGAGCAGTATTATAGTAGTTATATTCTTGTATATAGGAGCAGTATTATAGTAGTTATATCCTGTATATAGGAGCAGTATTATAGTAGTTATATCCTGTATATAGGAGCAGTATTATAGTAGTTATATTCTTGTATATAGGAGCAGTATTATAGTAGTTATATTCTTGTATATAGGAACAGTATTATAGTAGTTATATTCTTGTATATAGGAGCAGTATTATAGTAGTGATATTCTTGTTTATAGGAGCAGTATTATAGTAGTTATATTCTTGTATATAGGGAGCAGTATTATAGTAGTTATATTCTTGTATATAGGGAGCAGTATTATAGTAGTTATATTCTTGTATATAGGAGCAGTTTTATAGTAGTTATATTCTTGTACATAGAAGCAGTATTATAGTAGTTATATTCCTGTATATAGGAGCAGTATTATAGTAGTTATATTCTTGTATATAGGAGAAGTATTATAGTAGTTATATTCTTGTACATGGAAGCAGTAGTATAGTAGTTATCTTCCTGTATATAGGAGCAGTATTATAGTAGTTATACACGACATGGAGAGAAAGGAACGGCTGCACATCCCATCTATGGCTGATACTAATGCCGCTAGGCCTATTCCAAAATTCAACACGAGGGTGTCTGTATATAATTTGATCAAACCATAATAGCCCCGTGTACAGGGGCGTAACTAGAAATGGCTGGGCCCCATAGCGAACTTTCCAAGGGCCCCCCCCCCCCACTTCCCGGCTACTGGGGAAGAAATGGACGTGTGGTTTCGGCCACATACATTGGCTGAATCTTTCTTTTTCTACGTGGTTTTTAAATGCCTAAAATATATAAACAAGTTTGCACATTAAATGATCTGCATATTGTCTGTAGCGATTCTCGCCATAGGATTGGTAGGTAAAAGCTTCAGACAATGCACATTTAACATATACAGCCATACCAGACCTAATGAACAATATTACCATACTGTGACTGGATAATACCACCATACCAGGCCTGACCAATACCACCACACTGTGACTGGATAACACCACCATACCACACCTGACCAATACCACCATACTGTGACTGGATAACACCACCATACCAGGCCTGACCAATACCACCACACTGTGACTGGATAACACCACCATACCACACCTGACCAATACCACCATACTGTGACTGGATAACACCGCCATACCAGACCTGACCCATACCACACCTGACCAATACCACCATACTGTGACTGGATAACACTGCCATACCAGACCTGACCAATACCGCCATACTGTGACTGGATAACACCGCCATACCAGACCTGACCAATACCGCCATACTGTGACTGGATAACACCTCCATACCAGACCTGACCAATACCGCCACACTGTGACTGGATAACACATCCATACCAGACCTGACCAATACCACCACACTGTGACTGTATAACACATCCATACCAGACCTGACCAATACCACCATACTGTGATTGGATAACACTGTCATACCACACCTGACCAATACCGCTATACTGTGACTGGATAACACTGCCATACCAGACCTGACCAATACCACCATGCTGTGACTGGATAACACTGTCATACCACACCTGACCAATACCACCATACTGTGACTGGATAACACTGCCATACCACACCTGACCAATACTGCCATAATGTGACTGGATAACACTGCCATACCACACCTGACCAATACCGCTATACTGTGACTGGAAAACACTGCCATACCAGACCTGACCAATACCACCATACTGCGACTGGATAACACAGCTACACCAGACCTGATCAATACCGCCATACTGTGACTGTATAACACATCCATACCACACCTGACCAATACCACCATACTGTGACTGGATAACACTGCCATACCAGACCTGATACCACTACACTGTGACTGGATAATACCACCATACCAGACCTGACAAACACCGCCATAACAGAACTGAACAATACCGCCATACTGTGACTGTATAACAGCACCATACCAGACCTGACCAATACCACCATACTGTGACTAGGTAACAGCCCCATACCAGACCTGACCAATACCCCAATATGGTGATTGGGTAACAGCACCATACCAGACCAATACCGCCATACTGTGACTGGGTAACAGCACCATACCAGACCTGACCAATACCACCACACTGTGACTGGGTAACAGCACCATACCAGACCTGAACAATACCGCCATACTGTGACTGGGTAACAGCACCATACCAGACCTGACCAATACCACCATATTGTGACTAGGTAACAGCACCATACCAGACCTGAACAATACCGCCATACTGTGAATGTATAACAGCACCATACCAGACCTGACCAATACCACCATACTGTGACTAGGTAACAGCACCATACCAGACCTGACCAATACCGCCATAGGGTGACTGGGTAACAGCACCATACCAGACCAATACCTCCATACTGTGACTGGGTAACAGCACCATACCAGACCTGAACAATACCGCCATACTGTGACTGGGTAACAGCCTGGTACTGCACTATATATCCTGTCTGGCACTGCACGTGTGTGTATACGTAGATCCAGCCCTGTACTGCATGGACAGTATATATCCTGTCTGGCACTTCACATGTATACTGGTACTGCACGTGTATACTGTGTATATATATATATATATATATATATATATATATATATATATCCCGTCTGGTACTGCACATGTGTGTGCGTGTGTGTATATATATATATATATATATATATATATATATATATATATATATCCTGGTACTGCATGTATATATCCTGTCTGGCACTGCACGTGTGTATATGCGTGTGTGTAATAATAAATATATATATATATATATATTACTGCATATATATATCCTGTCTGGCACTGCAAGGAAAAATGGGACAATTCAAATTATTCTAAGATTGTATGTAGGGTGACTATAATGCAGTCCTAGAGGAGCTGCAGTCACAGGGTAGCTTTGTATATTGACAGTGTGGGACTACAACTCCCAGTGTGATCTGTCTGTGCAATCTGTGTCTCCATTTAGTCTGTGAGGAGGATGGGGGCACAAACAGCAGACAGACCACACTGGGAGTTGTAGTCCCCCCCCCCACACACACACACTTATGCAAGATAGCAGCCACCATACAACATCCCCCCCTCCCCAACCACACACACCTTATAGGTGACAGTATATACTTACCGAAGGGGGAAGGAGCTGTCATGCCTGAGATCCGGCAGGAGAGGGCTGGGGGTCGGAGGTTATCATGCTCCTCCGTGCAGGCAGCTGACAGGTCAGACAGGAGAGCGGCCTCTAGCTGCTGCAGGAGGAGAGGAGTCTCCTGTCAGGGCTTCTTCTCAGTGACCGGGACAGAGAGAGAGAGAGAGAGAGGGTGCATCCGTGTTTTATTTCCCCCTCTCTCTCTCTTCTGTGATGCCCCGGCTTCTACACAAATACCCGTTCCCCTCACTCAGGCAGCCCCTGCTGCCGGGCCCCTTGTTGTGCCGGGCCCCGTAGCAGCAGCTACGGCTGCTACTGCGGTAGTTCTGCCACTGCCCGTGTACCACGTGCAGGTCCCCTGGTTCACACGGGTCCCCACGCCAACTCCACGCCGCGTCGGTCAGTGACCGCCAACCCCACAAAGCGTGCATGTGCAGGGAAGGGGGGCCATGGAATGTCCCTGCAACCCCAATGTCATGGCTGCCCCCGAACAACATAAGTATGAATATGGTATTGCACTCACCACTGCTGCTGCAGACAGAATGGGAAAGTACTGACATGTGAGCACAGGTATATCCTGCCAATATGGACCCAAATTGGCAGGATATACCTGTGCTCACATGTCAGTACCTTATGTTTTTCCCATTCTGTCTGCAGCAGCAGTGGTGAGTGCAATACCATAGTCATACTTGTGTTGTTTGGGGGCAGCCTTCCCTGCCGGTGGTGCTGGCCGGGTTTTGGTGGGGCTTTTTGGGTTTGGTCCTGTGACATTGGGGTTGCAGGGCCATTCCATGGCCTCCCTTCCCTGTTTGTGCACGCTTTGCAGGGTTGGCGGTCTCTGACAGACACGGTGTGGAGTTAGCGTAGGGTCCCGTGTGAACCAGGGGACCTACACGTGGTACACAGGGCAGTATGGCTTGATCAAATTATATACCAACATCCTGGCGTTGGTTTTTAAAATAGGCCTAGCGGCATTAGTATCGGCCATAGATGGGAAGTGCAGCCGCTCCTTTCTCTCCATGTCATATATTATAGTAATTATATTCTTTTACATAGGAGCAGTATCATAGTTGTTGTGGTCATATGACAACAGAATACTCTCGGCACTATCAAGGCTCCTCTTGCTTCCCGCTCCAGTCACCTACTGACTGAGTGGCCAGCCCATCATTAGGGTCATGACGTGTCAGCTCCAGAGATCCTGGAACCTTTCGTGAGTCTTGACGCTCACCGTGGATGTGGGGAGATGTAAGTTAGTACTTGTTATCATTTGCCCCCCCCCCCCCCCGCCCCTGTTTGCTGCCCAATTTAATAATCTGCTGGACTTCTCCTTTAATATTGTTAATAATATTACACATCCAGGAGACTTAAACAACAAACATCTCTTTTCTCGTTATTTGAGCTTGTATTGGCCAATGTAAAGCCCCTTATGCGAAATAAAATTTTGGACAGATGGACAATATAACCTGATATCCTTAAGGGTGAGGGTTTAAGCAGCAGAGGATGAGAACAAGGACACTTGGCTCTCTCTCTCTGATACTAACTTTGATGTTGACTTACAAATAATATGAACTTTGATGTGAAATTCAAAGTGAAAGTTACCATGGAGTTCTTCTGTCAACATCAAACTGCATGATATTATCAAAGTGCAAGGAGAATAGTGACAACTTGTACTTTATCATATACTGCAAAGAACAAAATACTAAATGTTACACACTTCAAAACCTCCAGAAAGATGCTTCCTACTGCAGCTGACATGGTGCTGAGACATAGGGAAAACACCGGTAAATAATGGTGACATATGACGGTCACATGATTGGGTGGAAAAATGGTGATGTCATTGTAAAGGGTTATAAAGGAAGAATGTTGATGTCACAATGAAGGGGCAGGGCTATCTAGGGAAGTTGGTGATGTCACAGTGAATGGGCAGGGCTATCTAGGGAAGTTGGTGATGTCACAGTGAAGGAGCAGGGCTATATAGGGAAGTTGGTGACATCACAGTGAAGGGGCAAGGCTATATAAGAAAGTTGATGATGTCTCAGTGAAGATGCAGACCTATCCAGGGAAGTTGATGATGTCACAGTGAAGGGGCAGGGCTATATAGGAAAGTTGATGATGTCACAGTGAAGAAGCAGGGCTATATAGGGAAGTTGGTGATGTCACAGTGAAGGGGCAGGGCTATATAGGAAAGTTGATGATGTCTCAGTGAAGATGCAGGGCTATCTAGGGAAGTTGGTGATGTCACAGTGAAGGGGCAGGGCTAACTAGGGAAGTTGGTGATGTTGCAGTGAAGGGTTAAATTACTCAGTCAAGTGTGTAGTCTAGTGTTTGCTAGTGGATAGATGCACATGGGAGACACAGAGACTTTTTCTTCTAAAGCTACACTTATTCCTAGTATGCAGTGCTAAACTACTTGGAAGAGGACAAGTCAGAGAACACCCCAACCTACGCCGTGAACACTTCTCAAAAGAGCAGGACAGTATCCTGAAACAAGAGGAACTGATCCGGATAAAGCAAAGTTGCTAGAAGCCTACATACGCTATCTCACAGCACAAGTGTAACCAGGTAAACTTGGCCACTCTGCTCAACTCAGGTAACAAGGTCTAGGGCTTGTGTCACAATGTTAGGACGGGTCACCTGGCACTGTAGGGCAACAGGTGGTACAACGACAACAAAGGTCGAAACATGGGCACAAGTATCTTTCTACTTCCAAGTATTCTTCAGTTTTCTATTTCTTCTTCTTCTGAAGTTCCAGCAGAGCATATTTCCACCCTGGGTTGGGACTCTCAGCACAAACTCCTCTCCACTACTCTGGACTCTTAGCACAAACTCCTCTCTACTTCTCAGTACACAACCAAGTCAGCTCAGTTCTTCTACTCTAAAGGCTCTTAGCACAGATTCTGTTCTGTCATGTATACTTTCTATGATCAACTGTTGTAAAAAGTATTTTCACAGTAAAGAATATTTTATTTATGATAACAGGACTCAGTGATTATTGTTCCGGCACCTACACAGTAACTATTCGATCCTTGGGTCATCTCCCCTTTCTGTGGGTGGCGTTACCGATAGTCTGGGTGGGTCACAACTCCACTCCGGACCACAGTGATAAGTACCCAAGGGACCTCCTCATAGCTCAGCAGGTTACGACCACTGGGGAAAGGGTATAGCTCGCCCCCTTACACTAAAAGCAGGTGTGTCTCCATACCTGTGTGCCCAACTGGCACTGGCATCACAACAGTACATCCACTGGCTGAGCTATACTCCGACCAACCACGATAGAAGTGGCATCACACGGTACCATCTAGCAAGTGACCAGTCAAGCACACACCACAAGAGGATGCTACTCCTGCTGCAGCTGCGCTGAACTCACAAACTACTCCCTATGACAACTGCCTCTTAAGGGGAGCTCATTATACTAACCCCACCCACTTTCTGGATATTTCCACTAACTAACTTACCAACTAACTAACTAATGTGAATAATAAAGATGACCCATCTCCAGCATGGCTCCTCTCTGTAATATAATAAAGAATAACCTATATATTAATACATCTATGTCAATGTATATAGGGATCATTCTTTTTCTCCTATACACTACATAAGGAAATGGTGATGTCACAGTAAAGGGGCAGGGCTATCTAAGGAAGATGGTGATGTCACAGTGAAGGTGCAGGGCAATATAGGGAAGTTGATGATGTCACAGTGAAGAAGCAGGGCTATCTAGGGACATTGGTGATGTCACAGTAAAGGGGCAGGGCTATATTGTAAAGTTGGTGATGTCACAGTGAAGGGGCAGGGCTATTGGGAAGGGTGGCAAAATCACAAAGTGAAGTGGCAGGGCTATATAGGGAAGTTTATGATGTCACAGAGTGAAAAATCATATGGGAATGGCTGATGAAATCAGAGAGTGAAGGAGTAAGACTATATAGGGTAGGATGATATCACAGTGAGGGGGCAGGGCCATGTAGGGTAGGATGGTGATGTCACAGTGAGGGGGAAGGGCTATGTAGGGGAGGTTTGTGATGTCAGGACAGTTCCTGACATAGACAGAGGTTGCAGAGAGTACTGTGTCAGCCTGAAAATAATACACCACTTCCTGCAGGACATACAGCAGCTGATAAATTCTAGAAGACTTGAGTTTCTAAATACAAGTAATTTACAAATAGTTGATTTTAAAACCTTATTTTTCCACCGGAGTACCTCTTTCAGGCTGACTTTTTAAAGCAGCTCAAGTCTATCTTTCTGCTTTCAATAGGATTTTTTTTTAATTAGCCATAAATTGTCGCATAGTGTCTATATTTTTCTCTATAGCGCTGGAAACCGTCCTCATAGTATAAAGCAGGGCCGGGGCAAAGAATGTAAATGGTGAACTCCTGGAAAACTACACTTGATATCCCAGAATAGAAGTGTCAGGCTCACTGATCAGAAAGAAAAATGAAGATGACAAGAGCGGCATGATTAAATTAAATTGTGGTGTAATCCACTCGGGAAAACACATTTCACTTATGATCTCGGCCTCTTTTCTGACAAAGCTTTCCGACTTTTCAAACGCATTCCAGAAATTGCAGTTTAAAAATGAATGATGTTTTACTTACCGAGTAATAAAGAATTCCATAGAGTTCGATGTGGCAGATGTACCAATGCAATGAATACAAAAGCAGGAGGGTCTGCATGTAATCAGCTCCAATGTTTCGTTTCATGCATCAATAATATCCTGGAACACTGTGCCGACTGTCTGAGACGGGATCTGATACATCCGTCCACCTGCAATCGACAATTGGCTTTACTGACGAATGGATGACATTGAACGGTACCTTGGAGGCTTCCATTCTGCATGTGAAATCAGGGTCATGACTATAGAGGGTGCAGAGGGTATGGTTTAATCTACGTCTGGGTACCTTAAAGACCTTGTCTGTTTTCCAAGATGCATTTAAAGAGACCAATGCTACAAATGTTGCATGACAGTCTTAAAGTGACTCTGTACCCACAATCTGACCCCTCCCAAACCGCTTGTACCTTCAGATAGCTGCTTTTAATCCAAGATCTGTCCTGGGGTCTGTTCGGCAGGTGATGCAGTTATTGTCCTAAAAACAACTTTTAAATTGGCAGCCCTGTGCCAAACGGCCATGACTTAGATTGTGTATGCATTAGGCTGGCACAACCTCTCCGTCTCTGCTCCCCGCCCTCCTCATCATTAGGAATGCTCCAGGCAGATTGTTTCCTATTCATCAGCTATGTGAGTACTGCACATGGGCTGCATTGTTAAGGCACCTGTGTAATGTTCACTGCAGAGGAATAGGAAAAATCCTGCCAGTGGCATTCCTAATGATGAAGAGGGTGGCCCTTGGGCACGGGGCTGGAAGTTTAAAAGTAGTTTTTTAGGACAATAACTGCATCACCTGCCAAACGGACCCCAGGACAGATCTTGGATTAAAAACAGCTATCCGAAGGTTCAAGTGGTTTGGGGGGTCAGATTGTGGGTACAGAGTCGCTTTATGCCCCTATTACACGGGGCAATGGAGAGGAGCAAATGAGCACTGTCAGTTCTTGTTTGCTTCTTGTTCCTGGCTCGCTGCCGATGCTATCACACGCATCCGCAGTGAGCAGGTGAGAGCCAGGAAGGCCGTGGGTAGCTGCGGGGGGGGGTCCTTCTTGGTTGATCGCTAGATCGCCCGGGCAGCCCATAGAAGATAGCAGCCGCTATCGTTGTCTTCTATTACACATGACCATTATCGGCTGTAATGGCCGAAAATCGTTTCGTATGATAGGGCCTTCAGGCCCTTTTACAGATTTTGCTCTGAACTTAACTTCACAGTTCGTCGAACCTGCCAAACCAAACTTTGGAAAAGTTTCCTCATCTCTAATCATTCACATTAAGTGCCAACTAAATCACCTGCTTTCTGAGGGACTAGCCAACCACCTGATGAAAATGGTGGTCTCCCAATTCTTCTCCATTGGCAGATATTACATTTGTACCTGGGCCTTGATGACCAAGATGGCCCAAAAAAGGTCATTCCAATTTATGTGATGGAACCAGTGGTTCATCATAGTTAAAAATTCTATTATAAAATGTAGGCAGTCCCCAATCCTCAAGGTTCTTAATACTTTAATATCATTCTGTATTGTTCATCTTTTGCATTGAAAATGAAAAAATTGAATATACACCAGGATCTAAGTGTCTAGGAAACCTGACAAAGACATCTACGGCTCATTGAGAAGATACACTGCGAGGGAATCTCAGTGGGACGCCACAAAGGGACATAAGTCTCACTCAGATCCACCAGTTCCACATAACACTAGTCTATTTCTGTAAAACTATCAAAGAATCATAAATGTAAACCATAGGAGCAATTTACTTTTCCCTAACTGTTTTGTTATAATCCTTTCAACCCCAGGGGAAATTATTGTACATCAAAAACATAATTACATTTTGTATTCCTGTGGAGCAGGTCACTTGGCGATGAACAATTCCACAGATGCTGTAAAGTTTAGAGAACTATGACAACGTAATTAATTGGCACACCGCTTATAGGGTTAAATGAGATCACATCATTCTTGGTTCTGTTTACAATTAGTAATATTTGTCCACAGCAATCAATCACGGCTCAGCATTCATATCTTAACCCCTTCCCATTAGTAACATGTATATATACGTTCCTACTGCACATACCACGTGCAGTAGGAATGTATATACTATACGTTTTTACATTGACGAGGCTTCTCATGTGTGTGGGACCACTGCAGTGAGAGCGATCCCGCACACATCAGTGTATCCAGGGCCGGAGGTAATGAGAGGCAGCTGCGATCTCATTAACCCCTTAAATGCCGCAATCTATAGTGATCGCAGTGTTTAAGGTACTCAGTGACAGAACAAGCATCTGTCACTAAGTGATCAGGGCCCTATCGCTTGTGCCAACAGGCGGGGGTAAGTCACTTACCTCCGTCCTGTTGGATCGGGGATCCATGTATACAGTCTGCTCTCAGGCAGGCTCTATACATAGATCGCCGATAACACTGATTTATGCTATGGCATTGCATACTGTAGATCAGTACATGCAATCTATTGATTGCATGTTTTACAGTGATAGAAAGTGTAAAAAAAAAAAAAAAAGTAATAAAAATAGGTTTTAAAAGTATTAATAAACCCTTATAAACCCCCTCCCAATAAAAGTTTAAAATACCCCCTTGCTTATTATAAAAAAAAATAAATGAATGAAATTCATGGGACTAGAAAGGATTAGAGCCCCTACAGATGGTGGTGACTAGCATAAATGCCTATTGGTCTAAGAGGTTATTTGGATTTCAAAATTGAAAGCTGGGACTAAAAAAGCGAAATGACTATAACATCTGCCTATGATTATGTGTTTTTATTTATCTTATAGTGTTTTGCATTTTCAATTACTATGATATTTATATACACCTCCTCCAGTACTTAAGTGACTCCTCGGCAGGAAGAAGCGCCAAGTGGGCGTGAAATGGCTGACCCCAGGGTATACGTGCCCGCGAGGCCACCTGTCCTCCCTTCTCTTTCCGATATATTATGTTGAATAAAGAGGTATAAAACCTGAAAAGCCGGTAAGTGCCCTGTTGTCTTTCATTTCTAATTACACATATAACTACAATAATAATGCTCCTATATTCAATAATATTACTACCATAATACTACCTATATACAAGAATACAACTACTATAATACTGCCCCCTATATACAAGAATATAACTACTATAATACTGCCCCTATATACAGGAATATACTGTAACTACTATAATACTGCTCCTATATACAAGAATATAACTACTATTATACTGCTTCTATATACAAGAAATATAACTACTATAATACTGCTCCTATATACAAGAATATAACTACTATAATACTGCCCCCTATATACAAGAATATTACTACTATACTACTGCTCCTATATACAAGAATATAACTACAATAATACTGTTTCCTATATACAATAATATAACTACTATAATACTGCATCTATATACAGGAATATAACTACTATAATACTGCATCTATATACAAGAATACAAACAGTGCAAATATTTTTTAGCATCATACACACGCTCCTTATTATATAATATAAAAACACCCAGTGACTTCCTAATTGTCTGGATATGCTCCTTAGCAGAATATAGAACTAGGATTTATCGTATGTTATCCCAGGTTCTGCAGTGATGATAAATATTCCTTTATTTTCCTGTTTTACGAGATTCCGTGTCATGCAGCCAAAAAAGGGGAAATTCTAGTTTGGGAAAAAAAATATTGTTTTCACTTCAGAGATTTGTTGTATTTTTCATTCTGTGCAAATTACCAATAATTGTTCTGTCATGATTTTTTTGAGCCGGAGTCTTTCTGTAGGGACGAGCCAACACATCAAAGCATCAAGAATAAACCGAGAGCAATCCTCACATGGAAGTTACCAGCTGTCATCCATTTTCTCATATTAAATATATTCCCTTCGGCCACCGTCTGCGAGTACAAAGTGAGTGCCGCATCTTCAAGTTCCCTCTTTTTACTGGCATAATAAGTAGATAAACTATTTCTGGATATGATGCGGCATCAAGATGACGGGCTCAGAATTTGTTGATATTAAGATGCCATTGAGTTAGTTATTTCCCAGAGGAGACGGTTTGATGATGCACAAATTAACGTTACTTATACTAACGTCGCTTCAATTGCCACCTCTTTCTTTTGGTTGTTCTTTAACCCTTTCAAAGCCGAACGTCTTTGGTGGCGCCATGTATGGAGACAAATACATAGAAGATTGGTAACATTATGGGCCACCGTGTTGTTTCCCAATTTATGTTCCAATACTCGCAACCAAGTGGGACTTGAGAAGATATCTTTCAGGGTGGTGTGGTGCTCTCCCCATCATGGAGGCACCCCGTGGCAACAGGATAGAGAAATCTGGCTGTCCCATGTTTTGAGTCTCGCAACCGAGGCTCTACGGACTCTTATTTTGCATATTAGAATTTTTGGGGTCATCAGTGGAGACTCTTGATTGAGCACTTCATTGGAATTTTTTCACTGATCTCCTTAAGTTCAGTGATTACTGTGTTTTGTTGGTTGATTGGTTATTGCCCCAACTAGCCAGAATCCTACTCCACACTGATGAGGGGCAAATACCCTGAAATGGCTGTCTGTGCATGGATGCCTGCCTTGGCAAGCCCTTGTCATGATCGCAATACTTGCACCTTGAGTTACACGTTGACAAAAAGGGGCCACCCTGTTGTTTCCCTATTTATGTTCCAATACTCGCAACCGAGTGGGACTTAAGGGGCTATCTTTCAGGGGGGTGTGGTGCTCTCCCTATCATGGAGGCACCCTGTATCAACAGATTAGAGATATCTGGCTATCCCGTGTTTTGAGACTTGCAACCGAGGCTCAACAGACTCTTTGCATGTTTGAATTTTTGGGGCCATCAGTGGAGACTCTTCATTGAGTACTTCATTGGAATTTTTTCACTGATCTCCTGTTTTGTTGGTAATATTATGGGTCTCTTACCAAATGTGAACATAGCCTTATACCATACATGACTTTACTTTTGGGCCAAGTTGGTTTGGTCTGAAATTAATCCAGCTGATTTGGACTCAAAACTAAATTTTGGGAAATTTGCTTATATCTTAAGGAGTACCACCAAACCTCTTCAGATTCACGATGGAGAGATGCTGGGGGGTACAGTTTGCAATGTAGTTTGCAAACAGTTTGCACTACACCAGGTCTCAGTCCTTACAGCCTTTGCAATGGGGATTTTGGCGGTATACTTAACTTATAGTCCACATGCCCATCTGAGCTTTATAGGGTATAATAGATCCCAACTCCTCAAATCAGTCGGCTTGGAAGGGCTGGGAAGTGGAGTGTGGCTTCACCCAACTATAACTCAAGGCTTCCCCAAAATATTTAACTGAAAAAGGTCAGTTGAAGCCACGGTCAGTTGAATCAGCGCCATTTTAGGGAAGAGTGCCCTTGTGACACAATTACAGGGTGCCACATGTTTTTCAGGGCAATCGATCAGGATAGGTCATGAATCGCTGATCGGCAGGGAGCCAACACCGTGACAAATCTAAGTGGTGGACGAGGCAGAAGTAATTGGCTCAGTTTACTGCATAGTGCCTGTGCCTGATTTAATTGATTATGTGGACATTTACCATCAAAAGAACCTTACATCCCTGTCACTGGACACTACACAAGGTGTGTGTAACATTATACCATTTGTATCCATTGTGCTCCCCTCATCACTGTGTCAAGTGACCATGGGAGAGTCCAAAGGAAGACCTCACGTCCACTATGAGTAGTCATGGCACCACTGTGTCCAGGTATTTCACTGACTCTGTCCCACTGTAAAGCCCCTCCCTGGTGTTTATTTAAAGGGTCTTTATAGGTTTCCTGACCTACAAGACAACCAAGGACAATAATTGCAATAAAGGCAATAATTGCACAATTATATTCACCTGGTACTGACCAGAAGTAAGTCTGCACCTGTTTGCGCGACTTTTTAAAAAGTGTCAAATGATAACTTGGGTGCTTATTAGTTATGAGCGAACATGCTCGTCCCAGCTTAGTTCGAGTATTAGGGCACTCAATGGTACTCGTTACTCGGACAAGCATCTCGCAATACTCAAGAAAATCTCATAATTCCTGCAAGTTTCGGTGCTTTTTCTCAGCCACTAAACATGCAGGAGACTCTTTGGTACATCCTGCGATCATGTAGGACCCATACATGTCGATAGCAGCGATTGGTTGGCCAGATCAGATGACCCTGCCATATAAAAATCTCGGCCGCAGAGGCTCGGCTCACATGCATGCTGGAAGAGATTAGGGACAGAGCTGCTGCTGGTCAGGGAGAGCTTTAGGGAGGGAATTAGCATTCCAGTAGGCGGGGAATACTAGTGAAACAACCAAACAGCCCTTGTAAGGGCTTCTAATCATTTTTTAACTTGTATTACTACAGACTGCTGGCTGAGACTTGCAGTGCAGCTACCATGATTTCAACAGCACACTGTGGTGATCGGCTGCTGCCAGAAAGGGGACATTAGGTGCATACAGACCCCTACGAAGTGCTCAGTACTATTTTATTGGGCCCTCTACTATATTTTCTGATTTCTGAATTTCTTACGCAAGGTATATCTAAGTTCACTACTGCTTCCACAGTGTAAAGGGGGGTGTCACAGAGTGTGTATAGGTGCAGCCACCAACAAATTGTATCCCACAGCTGTTGCCCACAATTAGGCATAATGGTGCCATAAGGCAGCCTCAGAGGCATGCATACATGCTGCCCCTGCTGTTTTCTGTCCATTTCTGTGGTGTTTCCATCATTTTCTGAGGTTGACAGGTTTTAACACGACCTTCTCTCTACCAAACTTGAGTCCGCTGCAAAAATGCCCAAGTTTTCCGTTGACTTCAATGGGGTTCATTACTCGAAACGAGCACTCGAGTATCTGGAGATATTTGTCTCAAGTAACGAGCACCCGAGCATTTTAGTACTCGCTCATTACTAGTGCTTATCCCAGATTATACGAACTTTTGGGTAAGTACTCAAAACAGGCAGATTTTCAAAAATTCCATCTTAAAAATGGATACTGGTTCATAAATAGAATTTAGACTAAAAATAGGTGAAAAATCCAATAATTCACCGAAATATAGGTGCAAAACCCTTGATAAATTTACCCCCAAGTGTCATCTGTAATATTAGATAAACCCAGTGTGAGCTCAGCTTCTAAGCCTGGTCCATGCACCATGGTGTAATGGTCTCTTACTCATCAAGGAGTTAAAAGACCTGGGGGGAAAAAAACTGAAAAAAATGAATGTTACCTAATAAAACTGCAGCTAAAGTGCTTGTATAAAATGCAATAAAAAAATTTAAAAAAAAAACGCGTGTGAAGGAACCCTACGGCTGATCTTTTTGTTTCTAATTTTGATAAATGAATACAATAGGTGTTCGAATCCGTCAAATTAGCAGGAAAAGGAGAAACACTTTGTGATCTCGAGAGTTTAATAAACGCTAAAGACCAGACACTATTCCTTGCCGCTAACAAATGCAATTAGCCGTTATAGTCTTCTCCCCAGTTATGATGGAACAGAACATTTTAGCTTTCATCTCTGCTGTTTGCACAAATTGAATGTAAAGTCTTTTTTTTTTCTCTTTAACCTGAATAGTGTAACATTCGTCTCCGGTTTGCATCTTATTAAAATGAAATTAACATTATTTTCCTTAGTATATAATATGCCTGTGGGACAGCAAAGTAGAAATAAGCTGGAAAGTCAATCAGAGCTTCTTCTGCTGGGGGATTAAAGGCGGCTGGAGGCTTTGTAGAGCCGACGATAGTCCTCAACGGGGAATCGCAGCAAGGATTAGAGCATGTTGCACGTGTGTGCCGATGTCTGACCACAGGACTCGGCATATTATTTCAAGGTATAGAGGCCTATTTCCAATCTTTACATATGTCTCTTGATCTGCTATTACAGAAAGATCGCCGCTAGCTGTGGATTCATCGACGGGTGTAAAAAATCCACTTGCACATTTGATTTTCTACCATTTATTCTTAAATATCTTGTATCGATTGTTTAGGGAAGGATTTGCTGCGGGAACTTAAATCCACTAAACCAATCTGCTCAAAAAATAGAGTTGATTTTCTGCAGTGAATTTCGCAGTGGGGTCACTAGAGGTTAAATAAAATAAAATAAAAAACACCACGGGGGAAATTTATCAAAGGCTTTATTTCCTTTTTCAGGTGAATAATTGGATTTTTCACCTACTTTTGATCTAAGTTCTGCCCGCTCCATGGAGAGGGTGGACACAACCTTGAGGACAGCCTGGAAAACTGGGATACAGCCATAGCCATAGGCTGTATCCCAGTTTTCCAGGCGGTCCTCTCGCTGACGCCGCGTTGAATAGCGGCGGCAGCGAGCGGGGAACAAGGAGCAAACGAGCGCTAATAGCGCTCGTTTGCTCCTCCAAACGACTCGTGGAATAGGGGCATTAGAACATTGACTGAGAATTTTATGACAAGCTAAACAATCTCTCCAAAAGAAAAGACTTCCCATCTGCAGACAGCTGTACAGTACAGAGCAGGGTGTTGGCTGGCAAGTGAGAGGTCTATCAATGGGGAAGGAACTCTCCTTAAAGGGAACCTGTCAGACCAGCCCTGAGGTGGCGAAGCCCATCCATAATAATTGCCCCACCCCCCTCCCTTAAAGGGGCGGAGAAATCACAGGCCGAAGCTGAGCGCACGCGTTATGCAAGCCAATAGAGATGAGTCCGACGTCCATAGAAAATGACTGATGCAGGGTGCCAGGTGGGCTCTGCCACCTTAGCCGGGCTGACAGGTCCTCTTTAAGGAGAGCTCATTATAAAGACGTGTGGAGACTTACAGACCATTGCTGTTCCACTAAGAATTCTGGGAAGAAAGGATATGCAAAATAGCGCTCAAACCTCTTAGAAGAGTCACACAAATTACATTTTCCATGCTACCTGCACTCCCTGGCTGTCTTTTAATATGTATATGAAAGGAGCAATGGTGAAATATACATTTCTTCCACCACCCTGCCCCTGGTCCTGTCACGCAGGTATATCAAAGTTGGATTATTCAGGGCCTACCAATCACTAGTCATTCACTCCCAGTCTTGCTGCTCTATTTGGCTGGTTTTGAGGGACAAATCCTATAGTAAGTTTAGGAGCCCGTCTCCTGCAAGGAGTTGGATAGAAGAGTTAGCCGGGGAGTGAAACGCTCAGCCATGTGCTTCTCCCTTAGCTATCAGATGGGAGACAAGTAAGAGATTGTGGGAGTCCAACCTCCTTATCTCTGCCGATCTCCGTATTGGGCCCCCGGTTGGTATGAATAGAGCAACAGGTATGGCACACGACTCTATTCATTCTTACGGAGCCGCTGGAAAGAGCTGAGTTAACAGGAAGAGTGTTCACTTGTTTCTTTCTGGTGGCTCCACAGGAATAAATAAAGGCGCGGTAGCGTGCCATACCAGCAATTGTATTTATAACAAAGAAGCTGGGGGTCCGATATGGAGATCAACGGGGGTACGGAGGTTGGGCCCCCCACAATCTCTTACTTGTCCCCTGTCCTGTGCATAGGGGACAAGTTAATTTTCCCTGGACCCCCATCTTATTTAGTATCTACCCCTCTAATCATACATGTTGCTTATTTCACATTGTAATTTTGCAAAACAGATCCTAATGGCGGACTTGGTGAAATTGATGAAATGACTTCTTCCAGAACGTTACTAAACTCATTTCAATTCTAGACTTTCCAGCCACCTGTTCCATGTTCTCATTGACTCCAGTTGCCATGGCGACTGATGAAATATTTTGCGTACCGAATTTTCATTAACAGTTCATCATTTTCAGAGACTTACATCAAATGTCAGATAAAATTAACCAGTTGCGAAGTATAAATTTAATATGGATAAATGTCAACACTGCCTCCTATTTGGATTGTCTATCTCTCCCGCTTGGAGTCCTGCTTGCGTCTTGCATGTGATCTGCAGAACTATCTGCATCATTTGGAGACAACCCGCTGCTACAATTATCAGAAAAGTAAATCATGCATTGTGCATGCCCGCAGCTATATAAAGAGCCAATATAGATCACTGCATAAGTGTGATATTGGCCGGAATATTCTATGTACAATTTGTTAATGACGGATTAACCCCTTGATGGAGCTATCCAGCAAAGTGTAACTAAGGTGATATAGAAACGGCTCATGACGCAAGTCTCCAGTTCAGGTGGAGTTTGCATTTAAGCTCCATTCATATCAATGGAACTGAGTTGAAACACCTACACCCAAACTGGAGATAAGAGTGGTGCTGTCTCTGAAAGAAAGTGGCCATGTTCTTCTAACCCCTTTAAGACCCTCATTCTCAGTATTCCGTACCATGATACAGTGCCACCTCGCTCATGACAGTATCTGTTACATCTGTACCTGAAAAGGTGAAGACTTGCTTTACTTTTGGACCAGAACTACAAAATAGAATATGGTAGCAACCAGCCTTTAAAGTGACTCTGTACCGACAATTTGACCCCCCCCCCCCCCCCCCCATAATCCCTTGTACCTCTGTCCTGGGGTCCTTTCGGCAGGTGATAAAGTTATAGTCCTAAAAAACAACTTTTAAACTTGTAGCCCTGTGTCAAATTGGTGTGGCCTAGAGTGTCTATGCCCTACGCTTGCACCACCCCTCTGTCCCTCCTCAACTCCGCCCTCCTCAACTTAAGGAACGCCCTCAGGCAGGATTTCTCCTAATCACCACTTGTCTGAACACTGCACATGTGCTTGATCATTAAGGCCTATGTGCACTGTTCAGACAGGTGAAATCCTGCCTGGTGCATCCCTAGTGTTGAAAGACGCAGAGGCGATGCAGGCCTAGGGCATGGGAACTCTAGGCCTCACCAATTTGTCACAGGGCTGCAAGTTTATAAGTTGTTTTTTAGGTCAATAACTGCATCACCTGCCGAACAGACCCCAGGACAGATCTTGGATTAAAAGCAGCTATTAGATGGAACAAGCAGAGCCACTTTAAGAAACAAATCAGGACAGATGGGGAGCACAAGACCAAAAAAAAGGCAGGCATTTGAATTCTGGTGTCTGAAGAAGGTGGATGCTGCCCTAGGGAGTCCAGGAAAACATGGATACAGCCTATGGCCTATATCTATATCCATGTTTTCCCGGACTCCCTTGGGCTGCATCTTCAGCCACCCGTAATCAAATACTGAATGATCGGGCGTGAGCATGCTCCAGTTGCGCTCATCTCTAATCCCTGTGTATATTTTGTAAAATAAGTTCATTTGTATAAAGTTTTTGCACTTGTTTTCACCATAAACTGCTGATCTAGCTGTAAAACTACAGCAATGGACGGTTACACTACATGCCAACTTTGCTACAAAGGTCCTGGCTGAAAACTCCAGCACAAGCATACGTGTAAGTCAGTACATCCAAAGTGAAATAAATGGACAGGTGCATACTGTTACCACTGTAGTACCAGAGCAAACAGGAATAAAAACGCCATATCACCCTGCAGGATTCCACCTTCCAGTGAATCCAGTATCACTCAGCTGTTATCACTAGGGGAAGCTTAACCAGCCCGCCACCGAAATACATACTAAGTACTAATACCTAGACGAGCCAGGATTGTCATAGGAAAATACATGTCTAGTAAGAGGTGGCTTCTATATAACCATTAGTGATGAGAGAGTGCTAAAATGCTCCGGTGCTCATTACTCGAGACAAATATTTCCCAATACTCGGGCGATCGTTTCGAGTAACGAACCCCATTAAAGTCAATGGGAAACTCAAGCATTTTTGCAGGGGAGCCAAGTTCGGTAGAGGGAAGGTCATGTGAAAACCTGTCAACCTCAGAAAAAGATGGAAACACCACGGAAATAGACATGAAACAGCAGGGGCAGCAAATTCTGGGCAACAGCCTGGTTAAAACAGAGGTAGACATATGAACCACCCAAAAACTCAGCCTGACACAGCATGGCAGTGATCACACAGTAAACCATTAAAACAGAGGTAAAATATGAACCACCCAAAAATTTAGCCTGACACCACGGAAATGGACAGGAAACAGCAGGGGCAGCATGCACGGATGCCTCTGGGGCTGGCTAATTGCAACATTACGCCAAATTTAAATTGAATTTGATGGAAAACCCACCCACTACTACTGCCTCTATCAACCTGATTGATCCTGCCTGCTAAACAGTGACTTGAAAGGATGAAGGTTAGGCCGAGCACCCCCCCAGCGTGTTTTCATCCACAAATTAAGTGGTTTGAAATGGGCAACAGCCTGGACTTTGAATATGACTGTAGCAGTTGGGGTAACTTTCCCTTCATCATGTGACTCACCACTTCTCCCCCACTGCTGATTTGAGTTTGAATTTGACTTGACTGTAGCAGTTGGGGTAACTTTCCCTGGCTGACTTGCGGAAATGCGCGCAGATGCGGTGCACCTTGGTGAGCAAGTCATCCAAATTGGGATAGGTTTTAAGGAACCGCAGCAACACTAGGTTAAACACGTGGGCCCGGCATGGTACATGTGTGACGCTGCCGAGTTGCAGAGCCGTCACCAGGTTCCGCCCCTTGTCACACACAACCAAGCTCACTGCTAATTACACAGGGTAATTAGCAGTGAGCTTGGATATGGCTGCAATAAGAAATAAAGAAATAAGAACATATACTGGTCACACTAGTTTTTTGGAGGCTGTCGTATAGTCTGTGTGTATGTGGTGGTATATGGTCTATGCCACCTTTTACACAGGACAATGAGCAGTGAGGTTCTATGCAACTGTACTACAAATCACAGCAATACAATGTACAGCAGCACCACCAGCCACAAAAAAATATAATAGTACTGAGGACTTCTTAGGTGTCTGTATGCAACACCGGCTGTCCCCTTTCTGCCAGCAGCCGATCACCACAATGTGCTGCTGAAATCATGGTAGCTGCACTGCATGTCCAAGCCAGAAGTCTGGAGTAATAAAAAAAAAAATAAAGATTTTAAGTTCTTAAAAGTGCTGTTAGGTTCTTTGTCTGGTATTCCCTGCCTACTGGAACGCTCCCTAACGCTCTCCCTGACCAGCAGCAGCTCTGTCCCTAATCTCTTCCAGCATGCATGCGAGCCGAGCCTCGGCAGCCGAGACTTTTATATGGCAGCGTCATCTGATCTGGCCAACCAATCGCTGCTATCGACATGTATGGGTCCCACGTGATCGCAGGATGTACCATAGAGTCTCCTGCATGTTTATTGGATGAGAAATTGCGCCCAAACTTACAGGAAACGGATGATGAGATTTTCTCGAGTATCGCGAGATGCTCGTCCGAGTACCATCGAGTACTCTAGTACTCAAACAAGTATCAAGCTCGGACGATCTATTTAAAAAAAAAAAAGGACATGATTTCAAATGTTTATATGTTTCATATGAAAATTAAAGGGGAATAGTACCAGCTTCAGCACTTTTTTTTTTTTGCTTAAAATACCCTTGATGGGAAGTTGTGGAGTCCTTTCATTTTCAGTGGGGGTATGTATTGTCTCAGAAGCTATCTGGTTCCTCCTTCTCTCTGGCGACAATGCATCAACCTCTGCTATCTCAAGAGGCTTGGCTGAATCTTCTGTCTGAGCTGAAGCCCCACCTCCAAGTGATGTCACCACCTGTGACCACCGCTACAACCAATTTTATCATCTCCCTTAGATAGATAGATAGATAGATAGATAGATAGATAGATAGATAGATAGATAGATAGATAGAATATTCTTTTTTAATTAAAGGACACTTTAAATAAAATTAATATGCTCCCTTGTGCTGAATAATGCCACAGGCAGAGTGGCAGACAGGAAATGAATATAGCAGCTACAGTGAGGCAAACTGGAAATTTTTACAACAGCTGCAATGTTTTACAGCAGCTCAGGATGGAGAACTGGCAGCAATATTGTGCAACAGGAGTATGCAGCGTGAGAGGACTACTATGAAGAGCTCTCAATGCATTATGGGAATAGTAGTATTGAGCAACTTCTCAACCAGGATGTAGCGAAAATTGACATGATAGGAGATAGGACTACACACTTACTAAACATGTTTTTTTTCTGACATGAGAACACCCTCTTAAGGGGGATGGGGGGGCAAAAGAAAAAACGGAAGAACTCATTCCACTGTGTGCACCCAAAAGGACAGCCCACCAGCAGGATTTTTGCATTGTATCCTGCTGCCGTCTCGAAATGATAGGCCCCCTTTAAAATTATCTCGTCGTCTAGTAGTTATCATGGGCAGTAAACTAAATAAGAAATATTTTACAAAATAAAAAAAGACAAAAAAAAAATATATATATATATTAGAAAAAAAAATATATATAATAAAAAAGAGATAAAATGTTCATCTTTCCAATTTTATTCCTCCTGATTTTTATTCCATCCGCTCTGTGTTTTTGCAGGCTCAGAGTAGCCGCAGTCTCCTTTGCTATCTAACTGTCCCCTCTGGCAAAAACAGAAATGAACAACAAGCACTTCACTCAGCATCACAAAACTCGTGTCGATCATATTCTCTAAAGCGCTCCACAGTCTTTTTCCTTCTTTTTTTTTTTCCATTTTTTTTTTTTAAATGCCCATTATTGAGGATGCAAGCAAATGTTACCTGAAATGCCACAACAGCCCGGAGCACCCAGCGCCAGTGACAACAGATTGGCAGGAAGTTAAAGCATAAAATGTAAACAGAATACGTTAATTCAATATGTTCCTCGGTGACCCCGGTTCCTTTTTGCACAGAATATTGGCACGGTTCGTACAAATTAAAAATATCCATCTTTTTCCAGTGCGGCATAATTACCTGTACCAAAATGAAGAGTCAAAAAGAAGTAAAAAATGTATCATTTATTTTTTTCAAGAAGGTGCCCGGTGTACAGCTTACGGGGGTGTAATTCAAACTCGGTTAAGTAGACCACGGGGGGCTGGAAATACCTTGCAGCGCTCATGAGCAAAAGGTAAAACTTTCTAATAGCGCACAATATACACCTAAGGCGATAAAAGTTAACTGCACTTTGTAAGAGAATTGTTATATAGTATTCTATTCACTTTCCCAAATATAACATACAGCTGAAGTGCATGTTCAACCTTCAACTAAATAGGTTAATGTTTCTAGGATGACACATTTGTTAATAAATCTTTAGAAAGTGAAGAGTACTAATTTATGTTACAGAACATCAAACCCCCGAGGGAGGCATAAAGGTAAATTATACATTTCTTAATGTAGTAAAGGTAATATAGTATAATCCTATTTTGCCACCTCTAGGGGGAGCTAAGGAGCTTACTATATACTATCTATACATTTAACTCAATACCAAACCTTTCAATAATAAGCTCCATACTGCCCCCTCTGGTGATTACAGAAAACAAAATTGTTTTATAACTGTGATGTGTAAAGAAAAGGAGGAGATTTTCAGTCCCAAGTCAGAGAAAACACTCCACTAATAAAATTTTGTAACACTGCTCAAAAGAATATAACTACTAAAATACTGACCCTTATATATAGTAATACAATTACCATAACATGAACTCCCCGGCAGGAAGAAGTGCCAGGGGACGTGAAACAGCTGTTAGTCGACTTGTCTTCCCCTCTTTTGGATGTTTTGGAATAAAGTGAAGCAAGCCATAAGACTTGGTGAGTGCCCCATTCTTTGTCTTTTTTCTGCATTGGAAGGCTGGTTGTTATTCAGTTGGAGCACCTCCTATACGGGTCTACGGTTAGCGTAGTGGTGCCGGCTTTGTCTCACCTGTACAACTACCATAACACTGCTCCTATGTAAAAGGAAGTCCACCTGCCGACGAGGAAAAAGTGCAGTGTGTGCGTGAAAAAGCTGTTCTGGGGGCCTCTTTTACCTTGGATATGTGTTGTGCTGAAAAAAGAATTGTGAAGCCATAAGAATTGTTGAGTGCCCCGTTGTCTTTTATCTTGCATTGCATTTGTTTGCTCTCCATCGAGAGCACCTCTGCCCAGGCGCATATTGTGTCATCCAGGTGCAACGCCCCACCTGTAAGCATTACCGGCAGTGCCGACTGTACTTTATCCATTCACTATAACTACTGTAGTACTCCTGATATGTACAAGAATATAACTTCTATAATAGAAGCGGGCACTCACCGGCCAAGTGCGTCTTCAAGTCGGTTTATTGAGGGTTTACTTCAACATGCAGGGAGGGGGGAGTTTAGGGCAAACACGTCCTCAAATGTAGACAGCCTATAACTGACTTGAAGACGTACATTGGCGGTGAGTGCCCACTTCTGTTTTCTTACCTTCTTTGCATAACTACTATAATACTGCTCCTATATACAGGAATATAACTACTATTATGTATAAAATAGAAAATAAGTCCAAGCACTCACCGGATGAAGGGATCTCTTTGTGCGTTTATTCAAGACATCACAGGGAGGGAGCGGTGGCAAGGGTGCGGGAGCGTGTAGCAGACAACTGTTTCGCGCCTCAGCGCTTTGTCAAGTCTAGACTTGACAAAGCGCTGAGGCGCGAAACAGTTGTCTGCTACACGCTCCCGCACCCTTGCCACCGCTCCCTCCCTGTGATGTCTTGAATAAACGCACAAAGAGATCCCTTCATCCGGTGAGTGCTTGGACTTATTTTCTATTTTATACACCGTACTGCCCTTGTCTCTGTTCGAGCACCGCGGCTACTTACCAGTGCAGTTTATTAGCCCTTAATCCGACTCCAGCGCACAGCTACTGATTGAGCAGTATTCAGACAGTGCCGGCACCTGTATCTTCCTGAAGCATAACTACTATTATACTGCCCCCTATATACAAGAATCTAACTACTGTAAACTGCTCCTACAGTATATATAAGAATATAACTACTATAATACTGCCCCCTATATACAAGAGTATAACTACTATAATACTGCTCCTATATACAGGAATGTCAGACCTGACGAAGCGCGTGACCGCGTGAAAACGTTTGTCTGATTCCACCCGCTCCTCCACCTTCCCCCTTCCCTGCAGTGTTCATTACCCGGATCAATAAAGCGTATTCACGGCAACTTTGTGGTGAGTGACCGCTTCTATTTTCCTAACTGTTACCTATAACTACTATAATACTGCCTCCTATATACAAGAATATAACTACTATGATACTGCCCCCTATATACAAGAATATAACTACTATAATACTGCTCCTATATACAAGAATATAACTACTTTATGGCTATGTTCACACAACGTCAACAATAGAGAAAAGGAGGGCGATTTTTTATATTTAAAATAATGGCTGTTTTTGCCACGGTTTAACTGACTGCAATGGCAAAGCATTGAAGTCAATCTGAAGACGGACGTCCAATGCACACAGTGTATTAAATAACGGACGTTTTTTCCGCAGATGTCAAAATAATGAACATGATCATTATTTTCGGACGTCTTTAACAAACAGCGCACATTTTTTATTAGAAGTTCACACACAGTTTTCCTTTTTCCACCATTCTTTCTCCGTCTTAACTATTAAATTCAATGGACTTTTTAATAAAGCCGCATCAAAAGTCCAATTAGTGACCCAAACTAGAATAATGTGCAAACACCAGTCATTACAATAAGGGGAGGCCAGGCTGCTAAATAATGTCCGTTATTTTAGATGTAACGCCTGGACTAGTGGATCCACTGGACCGTCACCAGCGATAACCTCACCAGGGAGCGGAGTCTAAGGGGCCGCTGGTTTTCACCAGAGCCCGCCGCAAGGCGGGATGGACTTGCTGCGGCAGGCGACCCCCAGGTCGCTACCCCTGGCTTGGTTGCTGGTTGGTTGCTGGAGAGGTGAGGCGCCCCCCGGGGCCGAAGTAACAGCAGCGCCGGGTCCCTGCCTAAGGACACCGGCTGCTGCATGGGGAAGATAGGAGTCGCGGCGGCGGCCCGGAGCACGGGACGCCGCCGCGGCCGTGACAGTACCCCCCCCCCCCCCTTTGGCCTCCCCCTTTTTCTGGCCTGTAGGAACCTCTTGATGAGATCTTGGTCCAGGATGTTAGCCTCGGGTTCCCAGGACCTCTCCTCAGGACCAAATCCTTTCCAGTCCACCAGGAAGAACCGTCTCCCTCTGACAGTTTTCATGGCCAGAATTTCTTTGACAATGTAGACGTCGTCAGAGATGGCTTGTGGAGCAGAGAGCGAAGCCTTATTGGAGAACCGGTTGAGGACTACTGGCTTTAAGAGGGAGACATGGAAGGCGTTCGGAATCCGCATCGTAGGAGGTAGGCGGAGTTTGTAGGTGACAGGGTTGAGGCGTTTTAGCACCGAGAAAGGACCGATGAATCGAGGACCCAACTTGTAGCTGGGAATCTTGAGTCGGACATATTTGGCCGAGAGCCAGACTTTGTCCCCAGGGAGAAAATTCATGGCGGGTCTTCTTCTCTTATCCGCCTGGTCCTTCATGCGGTCAGATGCCTTGAGCAGAGATTGTCGAGTCTGTTCCCAGATTGACTGCAGATCAGATAACAACTCCTCCACGGCTGGGACCTCAGAGGATGGAGAGAAAGGCAGAGGAGGACGAGGATGACGTCCATAGACCACATAGAAGGGTGACTTGCCTGTGGAGCTCGAGTCCAGATGATTGTAGGAGAACTCCGCCCATGGAAGCAGACTGGACCAGTTGTCCTGGCGAGCGGAGACGAAATGTCGAAGATAACTGCCAAGGACCTGATTGACCCTCTCCACTTGCCCATTAGTCTAGGGATGATAGGCCGAAGAGAAGTCCAGCTTCACTTGGAGTTGAGAGCAGAGAGCACGCCAGAATCTGGAGACAAATTGTGAGCCTCTGTCAGACACTATATGAAGAGGAAGACCATGGAGGCGGAAGATATGCTGAAAGAACAGCTGGGCCAGGCGAGGAGCTGATGGTAATCCAGGAAGAGCCACGAAGTGGGACATCTTGGAAAAGCGGTCAGTTACGACCCAAATGACCGTGTCACCCGCAGATGGAGGTAAGTCTGTGACAAAGTCCATGCCTATATGGCACCAGGGGCGGTCTGGGACTGGCAAGGGCTGAAGTAGGCCGGCAGGTTCCGCCCTCTTCTTAGTGAGAGCCACTATGGGTGCTACCAGGGTAGAGAAGTGAGGGATGAATTGCCGGTAGTAGTTGACAAATCCAAGGAATCGTTGGATAGCTCTAAGTCCCTCAGGGCGAGGCCATTGGAGAACAGCTGAGAGCTTGGCAGGATCCATCTGTAGGCCCTGGTCGGAGACAATGTACCCAAGAAACGGCAGGCTGCGTTGATGGAAAACGCACTTCTCCAGCTTGGCATATAAACGGTTGGCCCGTAATCTTCGTAGAACCTGCCGTACATGGGACACGTGGGTCTGCGGGTCGTGGGAGAAGACCAGGATGTCGTCAAGATAGAAAATGACGCAGACATAGAGGAGGTCGCGGAATATATCATTCACGAATTCCTGGAAGACCACTGGGGCGTTGCATAGGCCGAATGGCATGACCAGATATTTGTAGTGCCCATCCCTGGTGTTGAAAGCGGTCTTCCATTCGTCTCCTTCACGAATTCGGATCAGGTTATATGCTCCCCTTAGATCCAGCTTAGAGAAGATCCTAGCTCCATGGAGACGGTCGAATAGTTCGGGGATTAGCGGAAGAGGATAGCGGTTCTTGACAGTCACCTTATTTAGGCCCCGGTAGTCTATGCATGGGCGGAGGGAACCGTCCTTCTTCTGCACGAAGAAAAATCCAGCGCCAGCAGGAGACGTGGATTTACGAATGAAGCCCTTCTGTAAGTTCTCCCGGATGTAGGAGGACATGGCTTCCGTCTCGGGCACCAAGAGAGGGTATACTCGACCACGTGGAGGAGAAGTTCCTGGAAGAAGGTCTATAGGGCAATCATAGGGCCGATGAGGTGGTAGAGAGTCCGCCTCCTTGGCCGAAAAAACATCAACGAAGTCATGGTATTCCTGCGGTAGTCCCGAATGAGGCTTGGCGTCAGCAGGTGACCTCGTAGCACACTTGGGTTGAGGAGGTCTCAGACACCTATTTGGACAGTCCTGGCCCCAGCTGACAACCTCCCCAGTTCTCCAGTCCAGCTTAGGGGTATGTAGTTGCAGCCAAGGGAGACCCAACAGGATGTTGGAAGAGGAATGGCGCAAAACGTAGAAGGAGATCCTCTCCCGATGTAAGGCGCCCACCTGGAGGACTAGGGGTTCCGTCTGGCAGTGCACAGCTTCGGAAAGAATCTCGCCCGTGACCGAAGAGATAGACCGGGGTTGGGTTAGCTGTATCACGGGTAGCCGCCATCTTTGGACCAACGAAGCAGAAATGAAACTGCCAGCAGCGCCAGAGTCGATAAGGGCAGTAGTCTGGAGAACTTGCCCTGTGGGTGTCTGGATGGAGACTGGCATAGTCAACCTTGGAGAGGTGGCATTCACACCTAGGGAGGCCTCTCCCACCGGACCTAGGTGCGAGCGTTTCCCGGACGCTGAGGACGTTGGGGACATCTCTGCCAGTAGTGATCAGCGCCACCGCAATAGAGACAGAGATTCAGCTCCATTCGACGGGCTCTCTCATCAGTCGTCAGGCGAGCTCGTTCCACCTGCATGGGGACTTCTGGAGACGACTGGGGCATAGGAGCAACGGGACTATGGAACACCGGTGCCAGCCGAGGATGGCGACGGGGCAGGCTCAGTCGTCGTTCCTGCCGGACCTCCTCCTCTCTCTCGGAAAATCCGTTGTCGACTCTGGTAGCCAGTAGGATAAGATCGTCCAGAGATGTAGGGAGGTCGCGGGCGGAGAGCACGTCTTTCACTCGACTGGATAGGCCCTTCTTGAAGGTGGCTAATAGGGCGGCCTCGTTCCAGTCCAATTCAGCTGCCAGGGTGCGGAACTGGATGGCATAGTCACCAACAGAGGAGCTCCCTTGAGAGAGGTTGAGAAGAGCAGTCTCAGCTGAAGTAGCACGGGCAGGTTCCTCAAAGACGGAGCGAAACTCGGCCAGGAAAGCCCGGAGATTGGCAGCAACAGGATCATCACGGTCCCACAGTGGCGTGGCCCAGGCCAGAGCTCTACCCTCCAATAGGCTGATGATAAAGGCCACTTTAGAGCGCTCGGTGGGAAACTGACTACTTAAAAGTTCAATATGCATTGTGCATTGAGTCAGGAATCCCCTGCACAACTTGGGATCGCCTCCATATTTACTCGGGAGGGCCAATCGAAGTCTCGAGGTGGCTGCAGGTGGTGGTGGGCGCTGGGCTGTAGTATGCTGCTGTAGGGCGGCAGTCAATTGCTGGATTTGCTGCAACTGTTGCTGGATCTGTTGAGCCTGTTGAGCGACCACTCTGGCTACGTCACGGAGATCAGGCACTTCGCCGGGATCCATGGTTGGAGCCTACTGTAACGCCTGGACTAGTGGATCCACTGGACCGTCACCAGTGATGGCACTAACCTCACCAGGGAGCGGAGTCTAAGGGGCCGCTGGTTTTCACCCCTGGCTTGGTTGCTGGTGACGGTAGGCGAGGCGTGGCAGGAGCCGTAGGCAGGAGATGATACTGGCAATGGTCTGTAGGTGAGACCGCACGTGACAGGCTGAACACAGGAACTAAGGTGTAACGGGGAAGCAGGAACCAGGAACAAGGAGTGGGGACCAGGTAGCGGACAGGGATCAGGAACAAGGACTAGGGACCAGGTAGCGGACAGGGATCAGGAGACAACAGGGAGCTGGGCCAAACGCTATGGAAGCATGTAGAGGCTCCAACACCTGCAGTGGGGCAGGGCTGGAATTTATAGGGAGTGATTGTGTGCATGACCAATTAGGAGCGCACTGCCCCTTTAAATCTGAGACAGCCGGCGCGCGCGCGCCCTAGGAGGCGGGGACGCGCGCGCCGGCCGGCACAACGACGGACAGGAGCGTGGAGAGGTGAGGCGCCCCCCGGGGCCGAAGTAACAGCAGCGCCGGGTCCCTGCCTAAGGACACTGGCTGCTGCATGGGGAAGAGAGGAGTCACGGCGGCGGCCTGGAGCACGGGACGCCGCCGCGGCCGTGACATTAGACTCAAAATAACGGACATCATTTTAAAACTGAGCTGAAAAAACTTTGTGTGAACATAGCCTAATACTGCTATATACTACTATATACTATAACTACTATATTACTGCTCCTATATACAAGAATATAACTACTATAATACTGCTCCTATATACAAGAATATAACTACTATAATATAGTCCAGTAGATAAACCGAGTTAGCACCAAAGTGCATACGTGGCTGGGAAGACTATCCGGGCTAGGACGATAGAGGTGGAGGATATAGAGGCATAAGGATAGGTAGCTCGGTGGTGCATATAGCTAATGAAGACAAATCCAATACGATCCAAAAGTAAGAAAGAGCTTAGCACTCACCGTTTGCTGCCAACATAGTCCACTTTATTCAGATCAGCATGAATACAGGGGAGGGAGGTGGAAGCAGGAGCGTCAAGGCGACAGACTGTTTCACTCGCAGTACGCGAGTTTCGTCAGACCCACGGACGTCACTGCCGGGGGAGGGTCTTGTATAAATACGTAACAACAAAGCAGGTGAGATTAAAAACAATTAAAAACAATGCAAAAAGTTGCTACAGAAAAGAACCAAAATCAGTACGCTCGTTGAGGCCCATGGGACCAACAGCATATAACCTGCTGATCCACATGGATTCCCTCTGGAGTAGGCGCTGGTGGCGATCTCCGCCATTAGCATTACAAAAAACTCTTTCCAATCCTAAAAACTTTAGTACCTTGGTGTCTCCACCGTGCATGTCCCGTACATGAGAGATAAGTCTAGGTACCCCTTTGCCTGTTTTCACGGAGTAACAATGTTCCTTGTATCGAATGTTAAGGGCTCTTTTTGTTTTACCAACATAAAAACGTCCACAGGGACAAAAGATACAATACACAACAAAGGTGCTCTTACAAGTGATCAACTCGTTGATAAAGCACTCTTTGCCATTGAGCCTAACAGAGGATACTGGATACATTTGATTACAATAAGCACACTGGCCACATTTTTTGTTACCTACAATAGTGTTCACACTAAGCCAGTTTTTTTGTGATGCGGTAGTAGCATGGGAACCTGATTTCCTCTTGAGTGTTTCACCTAAGGTGACATTTTTCCGATATGTGACAATGGGTTTGTGAATTGCTGTATTATTGAGATCCGGATCATCTTCAATATAATGCCAATGTTTACGTATGCTATCGTTAATACATTTATTCATGTTGGTATTTTGAAAAGAAAAAACGAACCTTTTTGGTCTAGAGTGGGGATTTTTTTTACTTAGTAATAAGTGAGAACGATTTTTTTGGGATACTTTTTCTATGGCCCTGTGTACAATGGAATATGGATATTCTCTCTCTTCTAGTCTCTGTGCTAGTTCGGAAGCTTGTTGTGTAAACTTGTCTGTGGTATTGTTAATTCTCTTAAGTCTCAGAAATTGGCTGTATGGGATGCTATTCTTTACCTGTTTCGGGTGGGAACTATGGTAATGTAAAATAGAGTTGGTAGCCTGCGGCTTTCTGTATACAGAGGTAATCAGGTTCCCATCCGATATATCAACTAATACATCGAGAAACTCGATTTTGTGTCCCCCAAATTTACTAGTGAAAATCATATTAACATTATTATTCTCATTCAAATACCTAACGAAATCATTAAACTGCCCCTCAGAACCCTCCCAAACAATAAATACGTCATCCACATATCTGAAATAATTCTTAATGTGAGAAATAAAGGGGTTGCGACTGTGAAAAACAATATTCATCTCCATAAAGGCCAAAAAAAGATTAGCATAGGTGCATGATACGGGTGTACCCATCGCGGTACCGGTGTTCTGCCCGTACCATGCACCCTCAAAAACAAAAAAATTATTAGTGAGAATAAATAATAAAGCTCGAGGATACGATCGATAGCCTCCACACCCGCATCATGGGGGATGCGGGTGTAGAGGCTCTCGACGTCCACCGAAGCCAAGTAGCAACCAGGAGTGAAATGGCTCTCCTCCAAAGCTAGTAGAAAATCATTGGAATCCTTGAGGTACGCGGGGAAACCATCTAAAAGAGGTCTGAGTAACCAATCCAAATATTGAGAGACCCCCTCGGTCGCAGACCCGATAGCGGATACATGTTTTTGAGGGTGCATGGTACGGGCAGAACACCGGTACCGCGATGGGTACACCCGTATCATGCACCTATGCTAATCTTTTTTTGGCCTTTATGGAGATGAATATTGTTTTTCACAGTCGCAACCCCTTTATTTCTCACATTAAGAATTATTTCAGATATGTGGATGACGTATTTATTGTTTGGGAGGGTTCTGAGGGGCAGTTTAATGATTTCGTTAGGTATTTGAATGAGAATAATAATGTTAATATGATTTTCACTAGTAAATTTGGGGGACACAAAATCGAGTTTCTCGATGTATTAGTTGATATATCTGATGGTGGATCAGCAGGTTATATGCTGTTGGTCCCATGGGCCTCAACGAGCGTAATGATTTTGGTTCTTTTCTGTAGCAACTTTTTGCATTGTTTTTAATCTCACCTGCTTTGTTGTTAAGTATTTATACAAGACCCTCCCCCGGCAGTGACGTCCGTGGGCCTGACGAAACTCGCGTACTGCGAGTGAAACAGTCTGTCGCCTTGACGCTCCTGCTTCCACCTCCCTCCCCTGTATTCATGCTGATCTGAATAAAGTGGACTATGTTGGCAGAAAACGGTGAGTGCTAAGCTCTTTCTTGCTTTTGGATCGTATAACTACTATAATACTGCCCCTATATACAGGAATATAACTACTATAATACTGCTCCTATATACAAGAATATAACTACTATAATACTGCTCCTATGTACAAGAATATAACTACTATAATACTGCTCCTATATACAAGAATATAACTACTATAATTCTGCCCCTATATACAAGAATATAACTACTATAATACTGCTCCTATATACAAGAATATAACTACTATAATACTGCTCCTATATACAGGAATATAACTACTATAATACTGCCCCCTATATACAAGAATATAACTAGTATAATACTGCTCCTATATACAGGAATATAACTACTATAATACTGCTCCTATGTACAAGAATATAACTACTATAATACTGCTCCTATATACAAGAATATAACTACTATAATACTGCTCCTATATACAAGAATATAACTACTATAATACTGCCCCTATATACAGGAATATAACTACTATAATACTGCTCCTATGTACAAGAATATAACTACTATAATACTGCTCCTATATACAAGAATATAACTACTATAACACTGCTTCCTATATACAAGAATATAACTACTATAATACTGCCTCCTATATACAAGAATATAACTACTATAATACTGCTCCTATGTACAGGGATATAGCAGCTGTATTACATCTCCCTCTGTATAAGGCTTTTGGCTGGATTGCACACTGGCAGTGGCAATACATTATCTGAGATTGGATTATCGTCATTCTCATGTTCTTTGATACAGAGTTCAGATTATTGAATATAAATAAATCTGGGTCTCTGGTGTCAGTATCTTGCAGATCTCTGATATGAATATGAAGCAGGAGACGTATAAACTGTACTTTTCAGCAGTAATAGAGGGTAAGAGAACATTTTGCTCACTCAGGATTGTAAACATGTTTTTCTGCACGGGAGCTGATAGGAAATATTGTGCTATAAACTCTCGGCACTCGCTCTGCCTGGATATTATGGGATGAAGTTGAGGAACAGACTGCGGTTCACATTCCTTTGTAAGGTTTTAGATCACAGTAGGAAAACAGAACAACATGTTCTAATTACTATTTATACGTGGTGTGAAATGCTGAACTATACGGAATAAAGTTGCATAATTTTCATATTTTTCAAAGACTTAGGAGGAAATTTCAGAATAATATTGGCGTTTAACCAACTGCAATGAAAATGTGGCCCAATGACTTTACCAAGGAACAAAATAATGACTACCTCCATGATGACGTACTTCTCTATGGAATGTTATAGTACTAGTATCATTGGTGCTGAAGACTGTTTGAAGGGTACAGTAAATATTCTGATTCAATAGAATGGCTTAAAGGTGTATTCTCCTAAAACATAAGGCTTCCTGTGTTGTTGCTCATGGTGAAATTAACAATTCATTCCATACTTGTTATTATCTTTACAGTTTCCTTCCCCCAGTTCTGATCCTGCTACTTTTTTGCTGAAGACACAAAAAACTGTGTGTGAGCTGTTCTCTCTGTCTCCATCTCTTACCTCCCTTCTGAGACAGCAGATGTAAACAAGTCCCTGGCAGGTTTTATCTGCAACTTAATAGCTTTTTTTGTAATTGCTGGGAGGGTTAATCTGAGGTCAAGTTTCAGATGAAGTGTGATTAATCATCCCGGTACTAAAAAGTTGCAAATAGAGACTTCTTTACATCAGCCATCTCGGAAGGGAAAGGGGAAGAGGGTGAGATGGAAAGAAAATCCCACACACAGAGTTTTGTGTCTTTAGCAGAAAATGGCAGCTGAGAACTGGGAGAAGGAGACTGGATAGATAATAACAAGTATAGAAGGGAAACATATTTGCACAATATGCGGAGTGTGGCACTTCAGCCATGGTACTGAGTAAGTGCTCCTCAGGGTTGGAAAGTGGGAGGCAGCTGTTCTTTTGGCTAGTATGAGTACGTTTTCTTCCTTCAGAAGGAGATATAATTTGTATATGCTTCGTCCTATGGGTATTGGCTGTAAATAGATCTTTCTACACCTATGGGGCTTTTTTAAGGGATTATCCAGCATTAGAAACTCATTGAAGTGAATGAAGCTTAATTATAGCTGTATTTTATGAATAAAAAAAGCATAGGAAATGCTCTAGTTATTTTTACAATGTAATTTCTCCATGTACTGTGCCCCCTGCTGGACACTTCATATAAATTGCACCCGATTCGTGACATCAGTTTTTTTTTTTTTAGAGAAATTACTAAATTGAAGGAAATAGCACTATATGCGCATTTCCGATAATTAGTGTACATTAGGAATTTGTCTAACTTTTCTTATGTAATAACATATTAAAGAATACATTTTGGCCAGAGTTTTCCGTTAAGGAGAACCCAATTTACTCCTGGCCACCCCAGGATCCACCAAGGAGCACCAGTTGTGCTCCTTGGTGGACTCTCTGGTGGTCAGCAGTAAATCGAGCTCTCCTTAAGATCTGATGAAGGAAGACCATCGATCCTTAACCTTTTCGAAAGAATTTTAATCAACTGGTTTTCGGGGACCCATCTAAGAGTAGGGTGTCATGGATCGCACCCTTCAACCCTCTTTGTAGATCATCCTTTTAATTTCCTGGAGAGTCTTTCTTAAGTATGTACTTTGCATATTATTTAACTAATTATTTAATTTCTATTCCAGTGATGAAAAATACAAATGTAATGTTATAATAGAAATAAGTGGTAAAGAGAGCGATTGGCATGACGTTAGTATAAGACACTAGAAAAGTGAAGGAAAGGTCACAGCTCAACTGAGGGTAGTGGGTGTCTCGATAGACGTACTGTAATACAGGGGGTGCTTCTCAACTCAAGACCCAAAAACTATGAGACAAATGGCACAATAAGAAGAAAAAAACAGAGGAGGGCACTCAACGATATGTTCACTGCATCTTTATTCTTGTATCAAAAATATAAAAACGGTTCATAGTTGTATTGGACGGTTTTCCACGCCAACACCTCCATGCTGATGGTGATTGTGACAGCTGTTTCGTGCAAGGGGTACAATAGGGATGTCTGTAGAAGTGCTTTGCATGAAACAGCTGTCACATTCACCATCAGTATGGAGGTGTTGGCGTGGAAAATATACAATACAGCTATGAACTGTTTTAGTATTTTTGAATATAGATGCAGTAGACATATAGGTGAGTGCCCTTCTATATTTTTTCTTCTTATTGTGCCATTTGTCTCTGAGCCTTTGGGTCTTGAGTTGAGGAGCACCCTGGTATGGGTGGGTGAGTGCCCTCCTCTATTTTTTTCCTATTATTATGCCATTTGTCTCCTAGCCTTTGGGTCTTGAGTTGAGGTGCACCCCAGTATGGGTGAGTGCCCTCCTCTATTTTTTCTTCTTATTGTGCCATTTGTCTCTGAGCCTTTGGGTCTTGAGTTGAGAAACACCCCAGTATGGGTGAGTGCCCTCCTCTATTATTGATGTCTTTTTGCATTTCCCCAGTATCACAGACTAGGACGCAGCGTGTTAAAAAAACTTTTAATTTCACTGGTAAGAAACCATAAAATCAACCATCAGAGGATTCCAAAAACAATGCCTTCCCATGTTTATCTGTGATCCGGCATTTTTGCCTGGAAGCAGATGGTTTCCTTTAAGTCTGACAGCGAGATTCTCATTCCTAGTAAATCAGTGTGAAATTGGAGGAAAAAAAAAAGATTTCTGTTACTTTAGGAAAGTGGTTTATTTGCTTGTCTGGCTCTGAATGTCACAGAGAATGCCCAATGTAAAAAAAAAGAAAAAAAGAAAAAAAAAATCCTCTCCCGCTGCCAAGCACATTCTCTTGTCACGGGATTTTGTCCAGAAGATGATGTGCGAGGAATCTGAAAGTGGCTAAAGGAATTCAGCCGAGAGACTTGTTATGCCACGAGTATTACCCTTGTTGAGGATTTAAGTGAACATGAAGTTATTCAAATAGATCTCTGGATCCGTTACAGGGGATGTGGCATCGGCAATGTGCAGCGGAACATGGAGCGGAGCAATAATCTGAATCCTGGAGGAACACAGCGTCTCTCTGCTGCTGTTATTGTCATATATCCAGCTATTGTATTCCAAAAACATGTATATACTACACTAAGGTCATCTGTTAATGTGGAAGGGGATACAGCTAAATATTATATTTGGCTTAGTTCAAATGGTTGGGGGTTTACAAAGCCCCTGCAGATTTTACTTAGCTTATAAAGTACTCCAGGACTAGGAGCCACTGTTACACATAGCAGGGGCACCTTGCTATTCTGTCTATTGATTTTCTTAATTCTTTTTTTTTCCCTTCTTTTAAATCAACTGGTTTTAGAAAATTATACAAGTATATAAATGACTTTTACGGAAAAAATTCCAGTCTTTCAGTACTTATCAGCTGGTGTATGTCCTGGTATGAAGCGGTATATTTTTTCCAGTCTGACACAGTGCTCTCTTCTGCCACCTCTGTCCATGTCTGGACAGAGCAGTAGCAAATCCCCATAGAAAAACTTCTCCTGCTCTGGACAGTTCCTGACATAGACAGAGGTGGCAGCAGAGAGCATTGTGTCAGACTTTAAAGAATACATTATTTCCTGTAGGATATACAGCAGCTGATAAGTACTTGAAGACTGGAAATTTTTTAATTTGTATAACTTTCTGACACCAGTTGATTATTTTTCTTTTAGAGTACCCCCTTAACCCTTTAAGGCCCCTGGAAATTAAAAATTTAGCATTTTCATTTTTTTTTTCTCTATTCCTTCTTAGAGCCATAACTCTTTAAATGTACATAGCCATATAATAGCTTGTGGGACCAAACAGTTGTTTGTTGTTTGTAACAACAGACATTTTATCATAAAATATATTGCAAAACAAGAACAAAATTCTTTGTAAAGAGAAATAAAATATATATTAAAACAGCAAATTTTACAGTGGGGTGGATAATTGTTTAAATTGTTTTACACACATTGTGCAGTAAAATGTGCATGTCATCTATTTTCCTTAGGTTGGTACTATACCTAATATGATTTGTTTCCATCATATTTTACAACTTTTAAAAAATGATCAGCATATTTTGCCCGGAAAGCCTCTATATAGTGTCACTGTCGTTATAACTTTCAAAATCTTAATCAACAGTAGTAATATAAAGCAAGTTTGCAATTTACATTCACTATTTTTTTTTTTTTGTTATCATGGAGAACACGGCACTTCCTGTTTTCTGGAAGGAAAACAGGAAACAGTAAGAAAACAGGAAGTCCTGTGTTTCCCAGGCCATCTGAGCGCTCACAGAGAGAAGGCAGTCATGTGATAGATTGACACATTGAGCGGATAACTCTCTGTAATGGCCAGAAATCCTGTGTTTAGTCCGTTTTTTTTTTTTTTAAATATGCCTTTTGGAGACTGGACCTGGATTTCTGGTAAGTTCAGCTTTGTTGTACAGCCTGATAATGGCAAAATGGATTCTGAAAGTTATAACGACAGTGAAACTTTAAGGTAAGTACTACACAACTGTATTAGTTGATCTATTATCCTGGATCAGCTGATCATAACTCAACTCGGGGCTAGATTAAAATTTAAATTCTAAATTAACTTTTTTTTTTAACAACCCCTTAATCTTACAGTATGATGCAGATTATAGTGTACGCTCTGTGATTTTGTTTCCATCTTGTTCCTTGTTCGTGTTTAATTCCTAGTTTCTCATTTACTTCTCATTTTATCCTTCATCCTTATGTACTGTATGTACTTTGAAGTCGCTTTATTCAGTAACCTAGTTGCTTAGCTTCTCTGTTCCGTGCAGTTTAGCTTTTGTCCCTGGGCCCTAGTGTTCGCTTGTTGCTTTGCTTAGTTTGTAGATCCGAGTTGATATAGGGATATTTGCAGGGACACTAATGTTTTAAAGGTGTAAGAGTTTCGGGAAAGATTAGGGGCAGCTAGTTAGGATCCGTTATTGTAGTTGTTTTATATTTTTTGTTGCTTTTTTGTTTTTTGTTTTTTTAATTTTCAGCATTGATATATGTTTTTTAAATGTCTCATTGTCATAAAGTCTTGCCATACCATAAGTCCTGAGGGTATCTGAGTAGTTATAAATAAAGTCCAAATGTGTATTACATACATTTTCTATATATTTTCAAAAATGCTTACACATTTGAAACATATTCCATTTCAGAGAACGCATCAATTTAGACCTAGTTATCTTGGTTACAAAAACCCCTCTTAGCATGTGGCATTGATGCATGTGCTTGAGGGTTCATTATGAACCAGAAACAAATTGCGATTGAAGGCAGAAATTCTAATAAACTACATCAAAGGACTTCTGTAGACTTGTTTCCGTCTCTGAAGCCATGCTATTCCAAGGGTCTATAGAGTTCCAGTTACATACATCCCAAGACCAATGGATGTATTGCAATTTAGTTTGTCAATGTCATAGCCAAAGAAACAGAAAAGAAGGAGCATCAGATAGTATAGTAGCTTTAGAAGGGTTATCCATCCTCGGGATAGGCAATCAATATTAGATCAGTGGGGGTCTGACTCTCCGCACTATGTTCTTCTAATCCTGAATAACCTTTTTAAAGACTTCAAGCAGATTCCACCACACAGCCTCCGCTTGAAGTTCTGCCCCTACCATAGACTCAATGATATTTGTCGGCAAATCCGCTATCCGCCCAAACGATTGACATATGTGTCTATGGGACGGGTGGAATTTCAAGCTGAATTTATAAATTTGTATAATTTTCTGATGAAATCTGATTTCCTTTGATGTACCTCTTTAACTTCTTTAAGGACCCTAGAAATTTTAGCTTTTTTTCATCTTATTTCTCTTTTCCTTCTTAGAGCTATAACTATTTTTTTTTTTAATCTGCATAGCCATATAAGGGTTTGTTTCTTGTGGGGCCAAACTTTGTAACAACAGGCATTTAATCATATAGAATACATAAAAAAAAAAAAAAAAATCATTGCGAACTAAAATATAAAATATATAAAAAAAATATATTGGGGTTCATTTGTTGCACTATAAACTGTAGTTTTTATTGGCGCCATGTGTAGATAAGGTTAGACCATTTGATGACTTTTAGTTCTATTTTATGGGATATAAATGGAAGAAAAAACTGTGTTTTTCTTTTTTAAGGCTGGGTTCACACTACGTTTTTGCAGTCTGTTTTGCTTCATCCGTTTTTTTTTTTTTGCAAAAAACAGATGCATTCGCGTGCATTTGTTTTGTTCCGCTTTACCATTGACTTTTATTATAAAAAAAAAGTATCAAAACGAATCCGTTTTATGTTGTTGTGTACGGAAAAAAAAACTAATTTGATACTTTTTTTTTTTATAATGGAAGTAAATGGAAAAATGGATCAAAATGGATGCATCCATTTTTTGCATTAGTTTTTGCAAAAAAAAACTGATGGGAAAAAAAAAAAATGATTGCAGTGTGAACCCAGCCCAAGCCATTGACCCCTTGCTTTTTATAACATTTGATTTTAATAAATCAGACACCTGCGCACAAAGCAGTACCAATTATGTTTACATTTTTTTCTTCACTTTTTATTTAAAAATGGTAAAAAGAGGTAATTTAAACTTTTAATATGGGACGGATTTATTTAGAATCCTCCTAGGGGACTTCTATGGGCTATAACTTGTTCATAAAGTACCTACGTACTGCATTGATTAATTATCATGGTCCTCTATTAGTTCTGTTGTAGGGTGGGTATGGTGCAGGAGACAGCCTGAATCAGTCACAGAGTCAGGCATGCAGCCAATCCCCCCCCCCCCCCACTTGATCAGTGTATTTTTCCCGAAAAGCCTCTTTAAGACAGGTGCTACACAACTGTATTAGTTAATATATTATCCTGTATCAGCTGATCATGACTTTGCTCAGGGCTAGATTAGAATTTAGTTTTTGATAAGATAACTTTTTTTTTTTTAAAGACCCCTGGATCTTGCAGTATGGTACAGATTATAGTGTATGTTTTATGAATTTGTTTCTATCTAGTTCCTTGTTCTTGTGTTTTATTCCTAGTTTCTCATTTCATCCTTCATCCTTGTGCCTGTACTTTGAAGTCGCTTTATTTAGTAACCTAGTTGCTTAGTTTCTCTGTTCAGTCTCTGTACAGTTTAGCTTTTGTCTCTGGGCCCTAGTGTCCGCTTGTTGCTTTGCTTAGTTTGCAGATCTGAGTTGATATAGGAATATTGGCAGGTACAGTGATGTTTTAAAGGTGTTAGAGTTTAGGGAAAGATTAGGGATAGCTAATTAGGATTAGTGATTCTAGTTGTTCCTGTTCTTCTTCTGACGTTCACCATGTTTTACTTGCTATTTTGTAATTTTTTCATGTCAGCATTCATTTTTATTATTTTTTTTTAATGTCTCGTTGTCATACAGTCTTGCCTTACCATAAGTCCTGAGGGAATCTGAGTAGTGAGAGACACTTTTAGGAGCCAGGAAAGACGACACAGAAATGCTTACACATTTGAAACATATTCCATTTCACAGAATGCATCAATTTAGACCTTGTTATCTTGGTGAGAAAACCCCTCTTAGCATGTGGCATTGATGCATGTGCTTGGGGGTTCATTATAAACCAGAAACAAATTGCGATTGAAGACAAAAATTCTAATAAACGACATCAAAGGACTTCTTTAGACTTGTTTCCATCTCTGAAGCCATGCTATTCCAAGGGTCTATAGAGTCCCGGTTACATACATCCCAAGACCAATGGATGTATTGCAATTTAGTTTGTCAATGTCAAAGCCAAAGAAACAGGAAAGAAGGAGCATCAGATAGTACGGTAGCTTTAGAAGGGTTATCCATCCTCGGGATAGGCAATCAATATTAGATCAGTGGGGGTCTGACTCTCTGCACTATGTTCTTCCAATCCTGAATAACCTTTCCAAGTGTTTACACCAGTCTTTACTTGCAAATGCTATACTTTTTGTATCAGTGATGCAAGATATTAAAACTTTGCCCCATTCACTTGAACAGCACAATTATATATTATATCTTGCAGCACAACTTGAATTACTTTACAACTGATCTATCGTCAAAGTACATATTGCTTCTGTTCAAATGAACAACAGCTGTGTTGTAGTAACCAGTAAAGATGAGTGAAGCCAGCATGCAGTATTTGATTATCGTTGGCTAAAGAATCCAGCCCTAGAGAGTCCTGTAAAACATGGACATTGCCTGTGTCAGGACCGAGGAGGTAGGGACAAGACACGAAAGTGAGCTCTACATCTGAGCCCACCCACTGTCCCTACCTACTTGCCTCAAACGGCCCTAGGCAGCCGCGGACAACCACGAAGTGGGTCCCTGCGCTAGTATAGGTGTAACACAGAACAAGACAAATGAACAAACACAAAGGGAGAGTTGACAAGCCAAAGTCCAAACTAAACGGGCAATGCGGTACAGAATCAGTAACAATCGGATAGTCAGAGGTTAGGCGGGAGGAGGAGGTCAGATAACAGGTCGAGTAAGCAGAGGAATCAGGAACAGGGATCGCAGGAATAGACAAGGGGAGCTGGGATTAGGATATGAACCTTAATAGACAGCGCTGAGAGACTGGCTCAGCTTTCTTCCATGAGGATCAAGAGCCCGGTCTGGATCCCCATTGGACCAGCGCTCTGATCCTCAAGTTGCAGTCAGGCAGAGGAAAAATTCAATCAAATGACTTACTCAGCTGCAGCGATCAAGTCTTGCAGAGCTCTGAGTAACTCCTGCATTGCCGGATGCTGAGAAGCAAGTGGGTGTGCCACAAGCAGAAACAGGCTCAGTTCACACCTGGCTACTGCTCATTCCTGACACTATGGTTGTGTCCATGATTTCCAGACCGCGTTAAAGTTGCATCCAACTCCTTAAGCCACAGGTAATCAAATGCCACCCACTCAGGTTTGGACAGACCCAATCATGCTTAAAGGGAATATCCAGTGCTACAAAAACATGGCTTCTTTCTTCCAGAGACAGCATGACTCTCGTCTCTAGTTCAGGTGTGGTTTGCAATTAAAGGGGTTATCCAGCGCTACAAAAACATGGCCACTTTCTTCCAGAGACCCACTCTTGTCTCCAACTTGGGCAGGGTTTTGCTACTCAGTTCCATTGAAGTGAATGGAGCTTAATTGCAAACTGCACCTGAACTAGAGACAGGAGTTGTGTTGTCTCTTAAAGAAAGTGCTATGTTTTTGTAGCACTGGATATCCCTTTAAGCTCCATTCACTTCAATGGACATGAGTTGCAAAACCCCACCCAAACAGGAGACAAGAGAGGGGATGTCTCTGGAAGAGGCCAATTTTGTGTAGCGCTAGATTACCCCTTTAGGCTATGTTCACACTGCGTATGAATCTGTCTGCAGTGCGAACCGCGAATATACGCATGTAGTTTTGAGGTTGATGCGTTCGCTTGAAAGTATACGATATACGCCCGCACAGTGCACACTATGTATGAGCTTACGGCCGGATCGTATACGGCGCCGTGAAAAATGAACAAGACCATTGTTTGAGGACGGAAATGTTGAAACTCACGGCCGTGGATTTCCTTGCGGTCCCGTACGGAGTACTTTTTTCAGCCAAATTGAACTTGATATTTCGATCCAAAAGGTTCTGTGTGGTTTACGGGGCTGGGCGAAGATTTCCAAGTAAATGACCTGCCTCAGATCGCTTTGAAACAAGCTAGGGAAGCATAACTGTACTACGGGCGTATGTTCGTGGTGCGTACGCATCTGGCGTCATGTTGATTCTTCCCACACCCGTAGTTTCAGCCGCACATGTACGGCGGCGTAAGAACTGCGGACGGAATCGTACACAGTGTGAACATAGCCTTAAGGTTCACTCATCTCTAATAAACAGGTCCAGCCACAACACAGTGAAACTAGGTTGACTGTGTAGTGTAGACACCGAACAGCTGATCAACACGGAATCAAGGGGTTGGCACCCTGCTGATCTGTGACAGATAAGTAGAGAGAAGGGAACCTTGAGCACATTTTCCAGGACTCCGAAGGGGTGCATCCAGTTTCCTCAGCCACCAATAATCATATGCTAAACCCATGTTTGCTCGAATTTTCTATACTGTGGATGGCTTATCAAACTATTTTGGCCAGAAAACCCCTTTAAGCAATAGCAACCCCAATGACCATCTTCATGGTATGACAACATCTCTAATAATTCTGTGAACTTGAGCAAACCGAATCTTCTGATCTGAGATTCATTTCGAACTTTGCAAAAAGTTTGGAACTTGTTCATAAAGATGGCGGCTGCACATATAAAAACAAACAAACCAAAAAAGTATGCTCATCTGTCCACTCTCCTTCTGGTATAATAAAATATGAAAATATGGAACTGTCATATTAACAATTGTATCGGTCACAATTTAAAGGGAATTCGTCAGCTCCCGGGCACTACCTAAGGTGTTGACAGTGTGCTGTAGCTGGCAGTCCCCCAGTAAGCATGGTGCCTTTTTGGTAATTTTCAGTGCAGCGGATTATGTACAATCTTATGTCTCCTACTGTCACAGAGCAGTTGTTCGTGCCACACTTGTCATGCATCCTCCTCCCTCTTCATGAATAATCAATGCTTGCCAGCCTCCTGCTCGCTCAGCTGTTAGATTGCAGATCAGTCCTCTGTAGGCAGGTTATGTCTGAAAGAATCTTTCCTCTGTAATGTGTTGGAGATGTGGTCTAGGGGTAACTCACCTGTCTAGAGACCTGACAGCAGTTCGTTCTCTGGTTCGAATCCCCTGATGGAAATTAAATACACACACACACACACACACACACACACACACACACACATATACACAGTATTTTTGCTAAGTATTTTGCAACCAAAACCAGAAGTGGATTGAAAACACTGAAAGGCAATGTTCACACACTGTTGTAATTGAGTGGATGGCTGTCATTTAATGGCAAATAAATACTGTTTTTTTAAAACAACGTCCGATATTTGCCATTAAATGACAGCCATCTGCTCAATTTCAACAGTGTGAGAACATAGCCTGTGTTCTCAATCCACTGCTGGTTTTGGTTGCAAAATACTGACCAAAATACTGAGCAAAAATACTGTGTGAACATAGCCTTAAAAATTATACAATAATGAGAAAAAAAAAGACATCTATTTAATTTCCATCAGGGGATTTAAACCAGAGAATGAACTGCTGGCAGGTCTCCAGACAAGTGAGTTATCCCTAGACCACAGCTCCAACACATTAGGGAGGAGAGATTCTTTCAGAGATAACCTGCCTACAGAGGACTAATCTGCAATCTGACAGCTGAGCGAGCAGGATGCCGGGCAGCATTGATTATTCATGAAGAGGGAGGAGGATGCATGACAAGTGTGGCACGAACAACAGCTCTGTGACAGTAGGAGACATAAGATTGTACATAATCCGCTGCACGGGAAATTACCAAAAAGGCATCACTAGGGGAATGCCAGCTACATCACACTGTAGGTAGTGCCCGGGAGCTGACGGATTCCCTTTAAAAAAAAAATATGCAAAATAACACTGCAGATACCATCACATGTCTCGACGTCAGTGAACTAGCCAGACCTTCCTCCGGGAAGGAACAACCAAGCCAAGGAATATCTCTAATCAAGGAAACCACTCAAGGCATCCATCCACAGATGTTTGCCCCTCATCAGTGTGGAGTAGGTTTCTGGCTAGCGGGAGCAATGCCTAGTAAGTGCTTGCAAAATGACACTGGTTGACCTCAGGCAGATCAACCAAAACACAGCAGAGACACCATCACATGTCTCGACGTCAGTGTATTTTAGAACTATAGTGCGACATTTCAGGCGTGATAGTCCTAACTAAAGCGGACTCCCACCTATCCATATATTTGTGCCGTACTGGTGAATCACCCACCGGCGAATTAAGGATTTAGTTAATAGTGGAGATCAAACTTTTGGTGGACCTTGTTAAGCTTAGAGACGCAGCCCTAAGAAACTTCTTCCAGTTCTGCATTGAGCTTTTCCGGCACCCGGAGCAAAGTTGAAAAGCAGAAGCCTGGAAACTAAAGGCAGAGAGTAACAAAGCATCTCAAGCAGTTTGACATACGAGCCGGACCTTAAACAAAGTTTGGCAAACCCTCTCAACCAAACTTATGAAAGTTTAACTAACAAGTCTAACTTAGAAAACCCTAAATTTTGGGTTGAAGAGAAATTACATTTTAATTGTATACAGTATCCGATGTAACAGTCTTTGTTTGAGTAATTGTTGATTATTTCCAAACAGAACTTGTACAACTCTGGGCTGACACATTTTGTCCTTGCAGCTCGCGGCCCAAGTTTTTGAAAAAAACACTATATAGAGAAGGCATGAAATCAGTTGTTTCCAAACCATTTTAGTGAATGAGTGATCCCGAGCGCCGGCACCAAATTACGGCTTGCGCTCCTCCCTTAATTACCACAAGAAACGCTTGCATTGACAAATAGCGCCATTAGGGCCATTTCCATTGGCAGCCTCACTAATCTCTTTGTGGATACAGGATGTGCTTTGGGTACAGGCTCACTGGCTGCAGTAAATTGGCCTCCTAAAAATGTGCAGCCTTTGAGATAATTCTCCTAAGTTTACAAAATGTTGAGTAAATCAAATGCAGCTGGAAATCCTTAACTCTGGCTGGAAACCAAGATTCATATTTGCTACAATTAAGTTTTAATTAACATTACGAATACTGCATGTTGATTGTTTGTGGTTGCGGTAGTAGACTGCAATGTTATAGCTCGGGATGTCTCTTGGCAAGGGAACTATTCGCTTAAATTGTCATGCTTTTTATAGTATTTCATTGGGTTTCTAAGCTGAAAATGGCAAATCATAGTAATTGGGAAGATATTTTATTCCTACAAGTGTGATATTACTTGGGTTATTAACTAATTATCTAGTTAGCGGCACCATTTATAGATGTATGAAGTAGAAATGATAATAAGACATGGGAGATGAAAAGGAAGGCAAGGAAAAAGCTATCTGTCAAGATGTACGCTGACCTGATTGTGTGCAGTCAATTCTGGCCCTGGAAGTTTTTTTTATCCGTGCATGAGCCCTATTGGATCATAATAGGGCTTGTGCACTAAACTGACCTGGCTTGGTCATATCCATAGATACCCCAACCTTTTGGCAGCAGAATGCACACTAGAGAAGAGCGCAACTGGAGCATGCTTGAGTCCGATTGTCTCCGATTGTCCAAAGATCTCGTTTGATCTACTCTCCATTCATCAACCCACTGGCCTTTTAGCGCTCCTCCACTCCCTGCCACTCCTCCCAAGTTGCCGGAAAAGCTGGATCCAATCCTGGGAAACTTCTGCATAAACTTTATATTGACCGACAGCAGTAAGTGTATGAGGAGTGCATGATAAAGTTGTAGTGAGCAGTCTAAAGCCCTGGGGTGAGACTTCTTACTTAAGGTGTCACTGTCCTTTAAATTCTTTTTGCAGAAATCAATAGTACAGGTGATTTTAAGAAACTTTTTAATTGGGTTTATTAGCTGAAAAATTGATTTTTATCATGAAAAGGCAGTTTGAAGCTCTCCCCCCTGTCTTCATGGTTCTCTATGGAGAGGGGAGGGGTTGAGAGAGATGAGGCACGAAATCAGGACAACAAAGTTAATTTACAGCTCGATCACTGGGCTATCTACTCTGAAGTAAGCACTGACCTCTCTGACCTCTGAATACCGGCTTTCACACAGGTCCCGCTGTGTAATCATTTGTTCTCTGCTCTCTGCTGGCGACTAATCTTCATCCTTCCCTCTCCATAGAACAGACAGACGATGTAAAACAGTCGAGATTTCCTGATAATGAGCAGTTAATATGAGCTAGATGGGGGGGGGGGGGGGGGGACCTGGGGAAAGTCTTTTTGAATGTAAATAATGGCATATTTGCCTATTTAACCCAATTACAAAGTTCCTTAAAATTGCCTGTACTATTGATTTCTGCAAAAACAAAACAAAACAAAAAAAAAAAACATGAAAGTGACACTTAAAAGAAATTTCTCTCTCTTTGCCTGTATACCCAGGTTCTCCAATTCCTCTCTTCCCCCTCCCTCTCCAGGGAGAGAAGAAACTTGATAACAGAAGAAAGATGTATTTTGTCTGATAAGATATATTACACTCATATATTCCTGTGTACTATGCATAGTTAGTTGAAACGAGCCAATCTGCAACCTTCGCATTAGCTTCAATCAGTTGCTTTGACAGAGTTCGCGCATACCTAGTGCAGTCTTCTATAGCGATTGTCCCATATTTGTTGATTTATCACAATTCATTGAAAGTAAAAATGGAAATGCTATTCAAGACAACAAATGCAATTGCTGATCTCGATAGAAGATGTCAGGTGAAAGGTGGATGGTCAATGAGAGATTTTCTGCTCCCGTGGGTAATGTATGCCGTCACAAGTGCCTGAAAGCTGCTTATTCTCCTCACCCCATTGAAATAATCATTCATGTATATGGATGAGTAGGTATAAATAGCTGTAAATATGCAAATGGCGGCGTACGGTCGGCTTTAGTACCCAGTCAGAAACCGGCTTTGATTGACTTTGCTTATTTTGCTTGTCTACAAATATCTTCATTTCGATGACATAATTCTGCGTTCTTCGCTCCGGGTTCAGCTCATGTTTCCCGGTGTTTGTACTGAGTTCACATTACTTGTATTACAGATGAGACGCCAGTGGAAACACGGCTCAGTCCCAAACCAAGGGAAAGAATGGAAGCCGCTTTGGAGGGTTCCTGAGCTTGGCCGACTCGCAGTCTGTAATTATGCTAAATAACATTACATCGAGGAAGCTGGTCACACATTCCGCTATCTCTGTGCTGTCGGCCAAACACCTGCTGTTCCGACTTGAAAGATTTACAGGATTTGGCATGTACCATGACAAGTCAAATGCGGAATAAATATACTGAGACACTTTTTCTAGTTTCATTCCTAGACCAAAGGTCCACCTTAGAGGGACGTTCTAGTATCATAGGCACCAAATTATTGCTGTTTAAACAACGTCATGGTTTAGTAGAAACTTAAAGGGGTACTCCGGAGGAAAAGTTTGTTCTCTGATCAACTGGTGTCAGAAAATTTGCTAATTACTTCTCTTTAACACCTAGACGACCCTGGACGTAAGGTTACGTCATGGAAGTCTGTCGCCAGACGACCCATGACGCAGCTCTACGTCCTGGGTGTTTCTCCCGCTATGAAGCGCGCTCCAGAGCGGAGCGCGCTTCATAGGAGGTGGGGGCCGGCTGCAGTAAGCAGCCGGGTCCTCACCGGTAATGACACGCTGCAGCGATCGCGCTGCCGTGTGTCATTAACCCCTTAAACAGGAGTCCCCTGTCACTTACCGATCGGGAACCCCGCAGTGTGACTGCAGGAGTCCCGATCGTTGAAACGGACCGCCGGAGGTCTCTCACCTGCCTCCGTTTTGTCCGATCGGCGATCTGCTACACTAAGCCTGCACGGGCAGGCTCAATCAGCAGATCGCCGATAACACTGATCAATGCTAGGCCTATGGCATAGCAATGATCAGTGTAGAAATCAAACTAATGTATGTACAAGTCTCCCAAAGGGACTTCAAATGTGTAAAAAAATAAAAAAAAAGTTCAAAACACTATTACACTACCCCAAAACCCCTCCCCCAATAAAAGTCTAAATCACCCCCCTTTCCCATTATATAAATAAAACATATAAAAATAAATAAATAGATAAACATATAATATACCGTAGCGTGCGTAATTGTCCGATCTATTAAAATATAACAAGCGTCATTGTGATCGGTAAACGGCGTACACGAAAAGAGGGGAAAAAGTGCGCGGATTACCGATTTTATGTTACATTATATATTTAAAAAAATCAATAAAAAGTGATCAAAACGTCCGATCTTCACAAATATGGTATTAATAAAAACTAGAGATCATGGCGGAAAAAATGACACCCCATACAGCCCCGTAGGTGAAAAAATAAAACCGTTATAAGCGTCACAATAGGCCCATTTTATTAATATTTAATTGCCAAAAAAAAGGATTTCATAAAAAAAATACATATATTACATTAGAGAATCTGTGTAACCTGCATCTGGTTGTGTTCAGACCTATAGAATAATAGTATCATGTCGCTGTTACCATATAGTGTATTACGTAGACACAGGAACCCCCCAAACGTTACCATATCGCATTCTTTTTTGCGATTTCACCAATTTATACCTTCATAAATAATATATTTGGAATTCCATCATACATGTTATGGTAAAATGAATGACGCCATTACAAAGTACAACTATTCCTGTAACAAACAAGCACTTACATGGCTTGTAGATAGAAAACTGAGAGTGCTAGAGCTCTTAGAAGGGGAGGAGGGAAAAACGAAAACACTAAGATCAAAATTTGCGCGGTCCACTGGGTCATTTTGGGCCTGGTCCTCAAAGGGTTAAATGTCTACAGTCTTCCATTACTTATCAACAGCTGTATGTCCTGCAGGAAGTGGTGTTTTCTTTCCAGTCGGACACAGTGCTCTCTGCTGCCATCTCTGTCCCTGTCAGGAACTGACCCCATTTAAATAGTTGCACACATTAGACTCCTTAGTAAATGTCCTCCCATTTTTCACAGTATCCTGGAGTGGTGTTGGAAACCCCCCCCCCCATGGAGAAATGGGCATGGCCCCCGAAATTTGGGTAACCTAAGTGTAACCTGGTGTGTAAGTGCAGGTGCAGGAAGAACAGACCAGCATCCAATAGCTTAAACAGGATTACGTCCGTTTACTTAAAGTGACACTGTCGCCCCCTATTTGCACTTTGACTGCTCTCCACAGGTGTAAAGGGTAAATGTTACAGCTTTCATTACTTATTTTATATCACACCTCATGGTGCTTGTTCTGGTAAAAAGTCGTTTTTATCACCTGTGGATTGGTAAATGTGGGAGGGGCCTTGCGGCCTTTGTGCCACATCGCTCCACCCCTAGTACCGTCATCACCGCATAGGCCCCACCCCCTCAGCATCCATTGGAAGGGCCAGCCTAAAGCTCTAGGTCCCACCTCCCTAGATTGTCCCACACCAATGGCCGCTGAGGGGGCGGGGCCTATGCAGCGATTACGTCACGGATGGGGGCTAAGCTAAGTGGCACTAGGGGCGGAGAGATGTGGCACATAGGCCGCTAGGCCCCGCCCACATATACCAATCCACAGGTGATAAAAACGACTTTTTACCAGAACAAGCACCATGAGGTATAATATAAAATAAGTAATAAAAGCTGTAACATTTACCCTTTACACCTGTGGAGAGAAGTCAAAATGCAAAATAGGGGGTGACAGTGTCACTATAAAGTCTTCAGCGCAATACAATAAGAATATGTTTGGTAACTGCAGGTGCACTCAAGAGGTAGTTATTTAGACTTGATAGGTAGAAGTGGAGTAGAGAAGCCTCTTGAGGGCCCTGTCGAATGTAGCCATCTACCCTACCTAGATACTTGTACTCACGTATAGATCCCTTTTCTGATCTGACCGCCTTATGCCCTATAGTGTCAGGGTACCCATCCTGCTAGGGTAGTAGGAGGTCCCAGGTTCCTGCACTGGGTTGAGCAGACTTTCCAAGGTTTCTCAGAACAGACCTACGCTACAGTAGGATACATAGGCTTGCACCGCAGCTTTGTCCTACTGGGGTCAGTATATAGCTCAGGTATACTGCCCTTTGTTGTGTAGAGAGTATCCCTAACATGGACAAGGTGATCCACAGAGGACGTTCTTCCTCCTGAGGGGTCTAGCACTGCATGCTAGCGGTGGTTAACAGCTTAAGAAGAAATCTGTTTCTTGGTCCCTGACAAGGGTCCTGGTCTGAGCCAAACCCTGGGTTGACTGCAGCAGGATCTCTGTCTGTCTCTCTTTCTAACGCTTCTAACTAGAGAACGCCTCCTACCTGGAACTAATCTCCCTTTTATAGGGGCAAACTGGGTTCACACTGCGTTTTTGTGTGAATCCGTTTTGATCCGTTTCTCCATTGACTTCCATTATAAAAATAAAAAAAAATGCATCTTTTTTTTTTTTTTTTTTTTTTTAACATACACGAAAACATAGTTGACCTAATTTTTATGTCCTTTAAAAAAATCAATTTGATCCTTTTTTTTTATTATAGTCAAAGGAGTCAATGGAAAAAAAACATCAAAATGGTGTGCAGGATGAAAAGGATAAAAAGACGGATTGCAAAAATGCAGCGTGAACCCAGCCTAAGCTTACTTGTGATTGGTGGGGCTGTGTGTGCAGAGAAAGAGTAGAGGTGATAGGGTAGAAAAAGAAAAAAAAAGACAGACCTGCACTTGTGACAGAGGAGAACAAACATGTGACATAAACAATTAACCCATTACTTTAGCTTCAGCTGTGCTGAACAAAAAGTATACAGTGAATACAGTAGTGACATCTAGTGGGAAAAAACAAACACTACAACTCTCCTTCATCCTACTGAACTCTCCTTCATCCTAATGACAGAACCTGAGTAAGTTACTTTGCCCAAGTGCATAGAGAACTTAGTTACACACCTGTGTTGGGACACTACACTAGTCTGCTTTCTGATTTGTGGCTTTAGACATGGACTGATGACCATTGATTTGTATTTTTCCATAGATATACATATCAAGCTTGAGGCGTCAAATTTGCGACCCTACAACTACAATTCCCATCATGCCTGGACAGCCAAAGTGAAAGCCTGGAAATTCTAGTTTTGCAACAGCTGTAGGGATGCAGCTTGACACTATTATTGTTCTTGTTGTGCCCAATTTTTTTGGACTGACTAAAGATATACCTCCAAATTTTAAAAATATATATAAAAGTCAAAAATAGTTTAACTTTTTTTTCTTCATTCTATTTAACCAGTTTGTTTGTGTGTGTGTGTGTGTGTGTGTATATTATTTTTTATTTTTTTTTTTTATTTTTTTTCAGGCACTATAAGGATTTATTACAAAACAAGTCACAATTCCTTTAACTTTGCATGAAAAAGAATCAACGACAGAACGAACAGCAAATAAAGCCTACTGTTCAGAGACCTTGGGAGGATCTATGCATTTTGATGCTGCTTGATTTGCATCGACACATGCAGACAAGTACATCAGCCGCACCATATGTCTTTTTACACTTGTCAAATATAATTGTTCTTGAAAGCACTGAACAATCCATGGGACACGCTTTCCTACGTTCCCGAGCTTCAGAGCGATGCACCTGAGTCACTTTTGAAGTGAATCATATAATATGTTTTGTATGGTTCTAAAAAATTTTTTTACAAAAAATAGCAAGTATTACTGAAAACCAATTGTTATATGTGGGTCAGGAGGAGGAGAACAATACCGGAGTCCTCCTGGTGCAACAGCAACACATGAAATGACTACATAGCAAGCTATCGGGATTCAGTGTATTTGTCATAAAAAGGTTAAATCCATATTAAAAAAAAAAAAAACATTTTAAAAAAAATGATCTGTTGTGTAAAAGAAATCATGTGGCTATTAATATGAACATCAAGGACTTGAAAACATCAAGGACGTGAAAACCAGACTTGACAGATATATCTGTCCTCAAGATGCATGTGAAAGCATAAAAAAAGCCTATAGGGAGTCTATAGGGAAGCGTACATAAGGTTTAGTAATACTGTTTAAGTTGTGGAAAAAAATAATAAAATACAGTAAATAGAATACGAAACTCAAAGCTCTTATTGGTGTATTAAGGGGGAATATATATTTTTACTTTAATAAAATGTATTTAAGAAAATGTATACATTGTGTTTTTTTTTCCTTTTTACATTTTTATATGGAGTAGCAGCAGTAAGGGACGACATGTCCTCTCTGCTGCCACCAATGGCTGTGTGAGGAACTGCAGGGCTGCTAAAGCTCTTGTCTTGGCACAGTTACATATAGCTAATGCTGCTTCATACAAATACCAAGCCTCCCCAGATGTCTTTTCTCTAATGCATATTTGCAATAAAATAGACATATATGGGGAAGCTGTCTGTTTCTCTAGAGGTGCAGCTGTGATGTTACTGATACAGAAACTGCCTCCTGTGTAATGTCTATTCTAGTTCTAGCATGTATTATATAGACATATAGGGAGGCTGCAGCACTACTGTGACACAGACAGCTCCCCCAGGTAATGCCTATCCTAATAGTACCATGTATTATACAGACATCAGGAAGGCTGCAGCACTAGTGACACAGACAGCTCCCACCAGGTAATGACAATTCTAATGGTAACATGTAATATATAGACATCAGGTGAGGCTGCAGCACTAGTGACACAGACAGCTCCCCCAGTCTTACGTATATTCTAGTGTAAACAAGTATCAGGGGAGGCTCAGAATCTGCATGCATCAGCACTAGCGATATGTAACTGTGCCAACACAAGGGCTTGAGCAGCCCTGCAGTTCCTGACACAGCCATTGGTGGCAGCTGAGGGGCCATGTTCCCCTTTACTGCTGCTACTCAATGTAAATATTACAAGGAAAAAATGTATGCCTATTTTTACATATATTAAAAAGTTGCAAGAAATGCTAACTTTTTATTTTATTTTATTTTTTTACATTTTTCAACCCTTCTGGAATACTCTTTTAATTATAGTCATCAATTAGTACTATAGTTACCCTAAAATCAAATCGCAATAAACAATACCATCTATACTCCTGTCCTGTATATGTCCCCTAGTACAGTTCCAGCCTATTGAGTCCAGTGCATCAGTAACCTCTTCTCCCTTCATATTCCATCTATACTAATGTACTGTATAAGTCCCCTAGTACAGTTCAGCCTATTAAGTCCAGTGCATCAGTAACCCCATCTCCCTGTACATACCATCTATAGTAAATAATCCCCAGCACAGTTCCAGCCTACTTAGTCCAGACCATGTTCATCAGTGCTGTGGCAAGGCATAGCAGAGAGGAGTTAGTGCCAGAAAAGTGAAAGAGGATGTAGCTACTGTATGTGCATTCTACTGACCAATAACCTGAAATGGAAAGAATAAGAAATAGTTGTAAACCATTAGGGCAACCCGGTAACAACATTGAACACTCCAGCAAAAAAGTTTTCAAATCTATGTAGAGGTTTTTTTTATGGAGATTTGCTACTGCTCTGGACAGTTCCTGACATGGACAGAGGTGGCAGCAGAGAGCACTGTGTCAGAGAGGAAAAAATACACCACATCCTGCAGGACATACAGCAGGTGATAAGTATTGCAAATGTTGTACAGATCACCATGTACAGTACTGTAATGTTTACCTCCAAGTTACCACTGTATGGGAATGATAAGTCGAGTTCACACAAGGCTTCTGTATTAGGACTGAGCACACAGACTGCAGTACAAGAAGTTCTGTGATGTGGGGGAAGGAGGAGACGCTGCAGATTACTGACTTATAACTTCAATCACATGAATGAGATTCTTACCTCTCCCACAAAGAGCTTTGCTTTTCTCACCATCATGGAAACTGTTTCTTTTTCTGGCAAAAATAGAGAAAAGTTTCATAGCCCATTGGAAAAAACATCACCACCACCCAACTCTCCTCATTCCAGCTTAAAGGGGTAATGCGGCGTTTAACTTTTATTCACTACTTTTATACAACTTTGTAATGTATGTTATTTAAGTGAATGGCCCCCTTCCCTGTGTTCCCCCCACCCCAGAAGTGTTGGTACATTATACTTATGTGTCCGCTGTCGACCCCGGCCACCATCTTGTGTCGACGTCATCTTCGGGAGGCCGGCCGAACCGCTCCAGCCGTCCCTCATGCCGACCCCCTCTGCTGCGTCATCAGCTGCTCAGTGGCGATTGGCTGGGTTCACACTACATAAAAAATACGGCCGTATTTCATAACAAAATGAATTTCTTATAGTAAGGGGGCAGTCACACATTCAGTGCATGTTCTATACATATATGGAATGCTGAATTCCCTGCATCATGAGTCCTGACAAATTTTTTCTTCTTTTAAATTAACTGGTTTCAGAAAGTTATGCAGATTGGTAAATTACGTCTATTTAAAATACAGACCTAGAGAAAGAGGAATGGCTGCACCTCACACCCATGGTTTACATTAATGCCTCTCATCTACATTTAAAAACCAACGCCAGAATGTTGGTGTATAATTTGATCAAATCATATTGCCTCATGTACCACGTGTAGGTCTTCTGGCACACAGAGTCTCTACTCTAAAACAACACTGTGTCGGTCAGCGACCGCCAACCCCGCAAAGCAAGCGCCAAGGAGGGGCACAGAATGGCGCTGTAACCCCACTGTCACAGACCAAACCCCATGTCCCCCCATACCACACTGGCACGCCTGGCGTACAAGGTGGCCGCCAAGCAACACAAGTATGAACAAGGCTTTGGTTTTTAAATGTAACTGAGAGGCATTAATTTAAACCATGGGTGTGAGGTGCAGCCACTCCTCTTTCTCTAGGTCTGTATTTTAAATCTTCTCCCCCTTCTTGTGGCTAGCACTCCTCTGTTGTAAGACCCATTCAACCCTAATCAGCAAGAAGCTCCTATGCGCATATAGTAAGTACCGCCTCTTTCTTCAATTCTACCTGCTGGTGCATTGGTGAGTAGTAACACCTTGTTCACACTTGTGTTGTATGGCGGCCACCTTCTGCATCTGTGGTGCCTGCGGGTTGTGGAGGGCCCAGTGGGTTTGGTTCTGTGACAGTGGGGTTGCAGGGTCAATCTGTGACACCCCCCCTTCCCTGTTGGCGTTCGTTTTGCAGGGTTGGTGGTCACTGACCGCCACAGTTTTGTTTTAGTGTAGGGACCTATGTAAACCAGGAGACCGGCACGTGGTACATGAGGCAATATGGTTTGATCAAATTAAATACCAACATTCTGGCATTGGTTTTTAAATATAACCGAGAGGCATTAGTGTCAGGTGCAGCCATTTATTTTTCATTAGGTTTGTATTTTATATGTTCTCTTTTCTCTTTGTGGCTTGCACTCCTCCTTGTAAGACCCATGTGACCCAAATTAGTAGGAAGCACTTGTGCACATATGGTATGTACCTCCTCTTTCTCCCATTCTACCTGCTGGTGCAATGGTGAGTAGTAACACCTTGTTCACACTTGAATTACTTGGCGTCCGCCTTCTCCGCCGGTGGCACCTGCAGGGTGTGGGTGGCCCATGGGGTTGGTCCTGTGACAGTGGGGTTGAAGGGCTATTCTGGGGCTCCCCCTCCCCTGTTGTTGCCTGCTTTGTGGCGTTGGCGGTCGCTGACCGACACAGTATTGGTTTAGTGTAGGGACTCGTGTGCCAGAAGACCTGCACATAGTTTATGGGGCAATATGGTTTGATCAAATTATTTACCAACATCCTGGCGCTGGTTTTTAAATATAGCCGAGAGGCATTAGTATCAGCCATAGGTGTGAGGTGCAGCCATTTCTTTTTCTCTAGGTTTGCATTTTAATGCATTAAGCGCTTCCTCTCTTAGTAATTTCCCTCATGATCAGTGGCTTCTTCCAGAATATAAATTCTTACTGTAAAACTTTGCAGAGGACATAGTCTCTTTTCTCACTAAAAGTAAAGTTTTAATGGCGCCACCTACATCATGCAAAAAATTTAGTAGCCATGAAGACTATGGGCCCTATTGCATGGAGCGATAATCGGGCCGATTATGACTCTGTGTAGTAGAGACAACGATCAGCCGATGAAAGTATCATTGGTTCATTGTTGCTTTAGGTTTGGACCTAAAATCTTCAGGTTCCGACTGCACATCTCTACGTGGAATAGCAATTTGTGGCTGATAGCTGATGATTGCCCAAACTCCTAATACCCTATTTCCCGTGGAATCCGCCAAGATGCCTGACAGCTGACAGGACGCTCAAACGCTGCTGCCGCTGGGACCGGGAAGCTGCAGAGCACAGGAGAGAAGACCTGGAGCAGGAAAAAGTAAGGTATCAGGTATTTGGTCAAGGGCTGCATGGACATCGCTAAGGATGTCAATGCAGCACTTGCTGCCTTATTATCGAGCCATCTAATAGGTCCAGTAAACAAGCGCCAATCTAGTAGATCAGCCTGTGTAATAGAACCCTATGCCAAAACTATTGTTCCATCACCTTTAATGATGGATAGCAGTGGGTAGTAGCCAGGTATATTACATCAGATCGACATGGGCTTCAGGTCCTGACACATTACAAAGGAGAAGGTGGCCACCAGACTCTCAGTTAGACGAATGGTTGTTTAACCAGAATTGACAGTGCAAGGACTCTCACAGCAGAAAAGCAGGGATAGGATTCCACTGGATTTTATAATATAAATTGCTTAAGGGTACGTTCACACGTACCGGATCCGCAGCGGATTTCTCACTGCGGATTGGCAGCGATACCCGATGCGGCTCCCTACCAGGAAACTCTTTGGGCAGACAAACTCGAAGCCGGATGCACATCCCGCTGCGAGTTTGTCTGCAGCCCGCCCTGTTAACCTCTGGCTACACATCACCTACACATCACCTGGTCCTGCTCTGGCTTGCTTCGGTGAAATTGAGTGGATGGCCGCCATATAACGGTAAATAACTGCCATTATTTCAATATAACAGCCGTTGTTTTAAAATAACAGCAAATATTTGCAATTAAATGGCGGCCATCCACTCAATTTCAACATTGTGTGAACAGATCCTTTCTGTGTTTTCAATCCACTCCTGGGTTTGGTTGCAATATGAGGACCACAATACTGACTGAAATATACGTAGTGTGAACCCAGCCTCAGGGTGCATCCACACATACAGGATCCGCAGCAAATCTGCAGCAGATTTGATGGGGCATATTTGATGTGTTTAGTTATTTAGATGAAATCTGCTGCAGAAAATCCACTGTAATACGGTGTGTGTGAAGCTACCCTAAAGGCCCTATTCCACCAACAGATCTGACGACAGATTATCTGCCAAAGATTTGAAGCCAAACCCAGGAACAGACTATAATCAGAGAACAGGTCATAAAGGAAAGGATTCCTGGGTTTGGCTTCAAATCTTTGGCAGATAATCTGTTGTCAGATCTGTTGGTGGAATAGGGCCTTTAGGGTGCGTTCACACCTACAGGATCCGCAGCGGATTTTCATGCTGCGAGTTTGCAGCGAAATCAGCTGCGGATCCTGTACTGTGAAGCTCAATGGGTCCCATACACGCAGCGGATCCGCTGCCTGCATGGGAGCCTGCCCCTTTAACCCCTGCTCCGTCGCCGGCTGCAGCTTACAGCCCCGGCCCCCTTAAACCCCCGCACCGCCCGCACGCCCGATCGCCGCCCCAGCCACCCCGCATGCCCGATCGCCGCTCCGGCCTCCCCGCACGCCCATTTGCAGCCCCGGCCTCCCAGCACGCCCAATTACAGCCCCGGCCCCGAGCATACATCACCTGCTCGGGCCCTGGCTGTGTGATGCTCCCGGCTCCCCTGCACGGCGGCTCTAATGCTGATGGGCAACGAGGGGAGCCGGGAGCATCACACAGCCACGGCCCGAGCAGGTGATGTATGTTAGGGGCTGGGGCTGCGTTTGGGTGTGTGTGGGGGAGCCTAGATCGGGCATGTGTGTGGGGAGTGTCGGGGCGGCGATCGGGCATGTGCGGGGTTTAAGGGGGCCGGGGCTGTAAGCTGCGAGCGGCCGGCGGCGGCACAGGGGTTAAAGGGGCCGGGTCCCATGCAGTCAGCAGATCCGCTGCGTGTATGGGACCCACTGAGCTTCACAGTACAGGATCCGTAGCTGATTTCACTGCAAACTCGCAGCATGAAAATCCGCTGCGGATCCTGTAGGTGTGAACGCACCTTAAGGCTGTGTTCACACTACGTATATTTCAGTCAGTTTATGTATATTTCAGTCAGTATTGTGGTCCTCATATTGCAACCAAAACCAGGAGTGGATTGAATACACAGAAAGGCTCTGTTCACACAATGTTGTAATTGAGTGGATGGCCGCCATTTAATGGCAAATATTTGCTGTTATTTTAAAACAACGGACGTTATATTGAAATAATGGCCGTTATTTACTGTTATATGGCGGCCATCCACTCAGTTTCAACATTGTGTGAACAGATCCTTTCTGTGTTTTTAATCCACTCCTGGTTTTGGTTGCAATACTGACTGAAATATACGTAGTGTAAAAGCAGCCTAAGGCTATGTTCACACTACTTATATTTGAGGCTGTATATTTGAGGCTGTATAGCAACCAAAACAAGGAGTGGATTGAAAACACAGAAAGGCTCTGTTCACATAATGTTGTAATTGAGTGGATGGCCGCCATTTAATGGCAAATATTATATTATAATATTATATATATTGTTATTTTAAAACAACGGCTGTTATATTGAAATAATGGCCGTTATTTACTGTTATATGGCGGCCATCCACTCAATTTCAACATTGTGTGAACAGATCCTTTCTGTGTTTTCAATCCACTCCTGGTTTTGGTTGCTGAGGACCTGACATGAGGACCAAATACTGCCTCAAATATACGTAGTGTGAACATAGCCTAAGGGTGTTTTCCAGAACCTTTACATTAATTGTATAATTTTAATTTATACAATCAGACCAGACCTCCCCCACCACCAATCATATGATCAGCAGAACCATGATGGCTCCAGTATATACCGTACACAATAAACAGGTTGGGATGCAGACAGTTTTGTTCATTGTTTAGCGGCCGTGTCGGATCACTGCTAGGTTACATTGAAGTGAATGATAAATGACAGCTGAGCTGCAGTAAACCGGCTCGGCCACTACAGAATGAACTGAGCCATCTGCTCAGCCCACTGTGTAATGTGGGTGCCATGGCTCTGCCGAACAGCTCATCGGTGAGGGGGCTAGGTGTCGGCACCTTGCCAATCAGGAAAGTCTTCTTTATGTTGTTTACCGTACAGTCAACGTTACATGTTATTTCACCTAAGCCCCATTATGATACCCAACTTAGTTTATATTTTATTATCTACTAATTTAAGGAAAATGTTAACTTTTTTTTATTATTAATTTGCTCAAAACTGTTATGATTCCTATAAATGAATTTATTTTTCCACCTAAGAAACTCTCCTTTTTATTGTTATCTGCAGTTTTTATTAGTACCATTTCTATCCAAGTTTGGTTTTTCCATTGCCCTTATTTACTGTTTTTTTTTTTGGTTGTGAGATGTGACCACAAAAAATCACCAGTAACGGCATTTGGTATTTTATCTTTGTATGCATAATTTACCGTTGACTACTATGAGAAACTGCTTGATTGCTCATAGGGATTAATGTAATACGGTAGTGTTGGTGGTATCGGTAGAATACTGATCCATTGGATCTGCACTCTATAGCAGGCTGTAACAAAACATCAGCAAAAAAGCAGCAACAACAGGCTCTGGGCTGCCATAAGAGTAGATCAGCACCCCTTGATTCCACATTGTGGAGAATTGATCTGTCCTATTATACCAACAACAACGCCTATTTACAGTTTTTTTTTAATGCCCCTATCAGTTTTTACAGCAGTATTTAAAGGAGATCTCCACTGAGGAAATTTTTTTTTCAATATCCCCTTGGAGGAGGTGGATGAAAATAAAGACATTCACTTACTTCCCCGACTCTAGCGTTGATGCCAGTAGCCTGCTGTTCAGATTGGTTCTCGTTTAGGGCCGTATTACACGGGACGATTATCGTCCAAAAAAATTGTCAGATTGTTTGGATTTAAATGATCGTTTCGAGTAATAGCAGAAAACAATTAAACGACCAATGAGAAATCGTTGGTCGTTTGATAGAATTGCGGACCTATTTTTATCATTTGATCGTTCACAAATCGTCCATAAGAAGTCATAGCTGAAACGCACGTAATAATGTCGACAAAACGACCGCAAGAATGATCATAAGTAATGGTCATCTTTCCGTGTAATCGGGCAAACGATTTCGGGTCGTTTGCCATAGCGTTCGTTTGAGATCGTTTATCGTTAATCGTCAAAAAATCGCTTGGTGTAATAGTACCCTTACAGTATTACCAACAACCTGTGTCTAGGCATTGGTTTCAGAAGAAAGTTCCAGTTTTTTTTAAAAATCCCAAATCTGCATCTGGGAACATTGTAAAGAATACTTCCATTTTGCATGTGGAATGTGAAGCTCACGTCAGGGCTTGGGGTGAAGACATTGCTCTTTGTTTGTGTCAGTGTTTTCGTCTCTCAGCATTCAGGTCATGTGTACAGCCAGATGTAGAGTATCAGGTCTCAGCGCTACCTTCCCAGACTTCTGTCATAATTCATTTACTCTGAAGCATTCCGAAATTGCCAATGCGAGCGCGGATGGTGAAATCCTCGTAGGTGGTGGCGCTCAGAGGGTTGAAGACTTTTAAATCAATTTGCACATATAATTAAAAGCTCAGCCTTGATTACATTTTAATTCTCTCATTGGTGCCTGGGAGTTTTCTCAGGGGAAAAATATATAATGACACTCTACCTTATCCAAAAAACTCTGAAAATGGGAAATGTTGAGGATGCCAAGGTCGTTCGATGACGCTTTCTGTAACGCCCTGTTGTTTTCTCTTCCTTTTTATTACCCATACAGTACAGTGTGTATTACCAGCTCTCCTATAATCTCGCTGCTTATTGCCTATGAATATAGGCTCATTATCCAGATTTCATTTTAAGGAAGAAAAAAAAAAAACGGAAATTAGCAAAAATTAGCAAAACTGAAGACTTCTAAAATAAGTCTACATATAACACCACATCATCAAACATAACTTTTCTTATGTTGCTGCCCATGGTGAGACTAACAATTCCTTTCATAATTGTTATCATCTATTCTGTCTCCTTTCCCCAGTTATAAGCTGCTGCTTTCTGCTAAAGACACAAAAATCTGTGTGAGCTATTGAGTTACAAAGTTGCAGATAAAAGCCTGACAGGCACTTGTTTACATCAGCCATTTTGGAAAGGGGGGGGGGGAGCAGGAGGCAGACAGAAAAGCTCACATGCAGGTTTGTTTTTTTGTGTGTGGGTGTGTGTGGTTAGCAGAAAGCAGCAGCTCAGAACTGGGGGAAGGAGATGGAGATAGATAGAAACAAGTATGAAATGAATTCTTAGTCTCACTATGGGCAGCAAAATATGAAAAGTCATGTTTGAGCAGAATACCCCCAGCCCCGACCACCCCCACCCCAATCTGTAAACAAGGATCTCAGTTGCCAACCAGTACCTTGTTCTATGTCGATGATGGGCAGGAACAGCTGTCTACAAGTTAGTGACACTTACTGTTGAGGAGACTATAGTTTTGCTTATATAAGTATTTTTGGGAAAACCAATTTGCATACGTTTTCCCATGGAACTCCTGGAAGCATCTCTCTAGCAACCAACTGTTGTATACTAACAACTCTCTATAGATGGGCGATGCTTGGCACAGGGGTTTAAGGGAACAGGGCTGCGGGCGGGCAAGTGGCTGGCGGCGGGGTGTTAAAGGGGCAGGGCAGGGCAGATCCGCTGCGTGTATGCGACCCATTCAGCTTCACGGGACAGGATCCGCAACGGATTTAGCTGCAAACTCGCAGCATAAAATCCGCTGTGGATCTAGTACGTGTGAAGCTACCCATAGTGTTCTTGGGACCTCAACCCCATCATCATGTTTTGTACTGGCATAAAAAATGATAAGAGAACATTGTATCGTCATAGTGACTTGATCTCCTTTCTGAATTCTAGATGCATCATGTATCACATATAACTCACTCTATGTCAACTAGCTCTGCGCTAAACAGATGCATAGTATTATTGCAACACATTGGCTTGGGTAGCCTAAGGTAGCATAACCCATAGCTATAGCGGTAATGGTGTACATGATATTAGTCTGCCTCATTGAAGTTTTTTTTTTTTTGACAGACTTAAGTTCCCTCCACCCTTTTAGGTACATTGGACCAACTGACTTGCCTGTGATTTGCCTTGGGCTAATCGCAACCTATAATCATTGTTTGGATTTGCCGATTTGTCCATTGTATTCTATGGGCTGACGGAACAAGGGAATGAATGGGTAAATGAGGCGAGCAGATTCGCTCACGTGTTCCACTTACTTTATCATGGGGGAGCAAGAGACAGTTTCTCATTGCATGTAAACTGTTTCGACGTGTAACCTTCCCATCACCATTGCTATTGAGAAAAGGCTCTGACACAGTTAGAAACAATGGGAGCCGACAAACTTCCGCTGGGCTTTTAAATGGATAAATACAATTATTCCACAGGGTTTCCATGTAAATGCTTGAAGAAATCTAATCTACATTGTAAGCTCCAAGAACAAAGCTGCAGATGTTTTCGGCGCCGGCTTTGGGTACGAGCTGTCGGCTGCGATAATTGACAGTTTTCTGTTGACATCGCTGGGGAATTTATCATTTGCGTCCACATGTTTCATTAAATCTTTATGTGGCAGAAGTACAGAGAATTGTTCTTCAACCATTATGTCTCTGGATTTAGAACTTCATTGAACCTCTCAATGTGGATTCCCCTGGTACACCGAGTATTATGAGAAGAGTGAAAGGTGCTGTTAGTTCACATCATGGATCTGTTATTGATGTTCTCCAGGCAGGTCATAAAAATGAGCCATTGTGTTATATGGGCTCCGGAGAAGTAATAGGTTTGCAATGGTAGCAAATCTTAACTCAGTCGTATACTTGGAGGGTCCTAAGAGACCTCTTGCCATGTGAGAAAGAAACAGCAGTGGGTGAAACTAACCAAAGGTCTAAAGCCGCTAAAGATCTGTATAGGAGGTGATATCATGGGCAACAAATAATATCATTACTTTTGTTTTTGGGAAATATTAAGAAAAGATATAGTTCTTATTAGGGATGAGCGAATCGTCTGTCTAAACAAAGTGAAGAACTTCGTTTGATCGGCAAGTAGCTTATCAACTGCCGGTCTTTCAACTCTGTTCTGTTCCATGCCATTCCACCCCGGGTGTCGGGAAAAGCTGGATCCAGTCCTGGGATAGTGGGAGAAGTTTCTTAGGACTGGATCCACCTTTCTCGGCACCCAGGGAGGAGCGGCAGGGAGCAGAACAGAGTTTAACGGCAGGCGGTTGATAAGCCGATTGCCAACCAAAGTGCTTTCCGACGTTTAGACAAACGATTTGCTCATTTCTAGTTCTGATACATGGAGTATTAACTCAACTATTGCAGAGATCAAACTCTATCAGACAAGGCATATGTTACTGATAGCACTGGGTCTCCTGATACCTGCTGCGATCACGACATACAGTGTCTCTTCCTGGCTGTCCATGAAATCCAACTCCTGACAGTGCAGATCCGTAGGAGGACACCGGAGAAGCACAGACAGATGAGCATACTTTTTTTATTTGTATTTGTATTTTATTATGCGCCTTTCATCTTTACTGCAAAAAGTTTAACTCGGTAGGGGACCAAACTTTTTGCAAAGTGTGGAATGAATCTACAATTCCATTCGCTTATTACTAGTGTCAGCTGACAGTTACCTCTCCTGGCTTCCTCCATGGGGAGGAGTAAACCCATCATGCCTGTTATCATATATCGGTGAAGAGGCTCCCATATACTTTATATTGTTGGCTGAACCTGCTGCTGGCGACTTTAGTTTAAAGTGTATGGGCATAAACCTATACTCGGGTATGAGGATGTACTTTTTCTTCTTCCAGATCAACATTCCATATGGACTTTTGTAAGTGACTATGAAGCTATAGGTGACATTTTGGATCCAATTTGAACCTTAAGGTTAGAATATTTCTGATTTCCTTGCCAGTCTTTGTATCCCCTTGTATTCATCCTAAAGTGACAATGTGTTATTGATAATGGCGAAAGTTTCAAGGGCACCAATAGAATTTTATGTATCCTCTTTATTGTCTTCTATTGATGCCCTTGTTTTTACGGTAAACCATAAACTTTACGGTAAAGTCATAATTAGTGATGAGCGAATTTACAGTAGGAATCCAGTCGACGGGGCTTTGAAGTGTGCTCCGCTTCCTGACGCTCCTCCCCATGTGCTGGGAAAAGATAGATCCAGTCCTGGTTAACTTCTCCCAGATTCCCAGGACTGGATCCATCTTTTTTCCAGCACCCGGGGAGAAGCAGCAGGAAGCAGAGCTCACTTCAAAGCCCCGCAGACTGGTGAGCGATTGGCTTTGTTCCCACTGTAGATTCGCTTATCACTAGTCATAATCTAGGGATGGCACTTCCATCCTGTGCAGTTCCCCTTCTTTTTAAGTGTGCCATTGGCTCCATGTACCCAGACCATCAGTGGCAGCGGTGCCCCCTTCAGTAGTGACGATTATGCACAGGTCGAATACCTAAAATGTCAAGCCTGGTTGCAGAACACATATATTTTGGACTGATTTTTTTTATTCTATACCCCAAACTCTTTAGGTTCTCCTCCAATTTTTGCCATGTTTGCAGATTTCCCTACAATAATGAATAGCGCTAATCTTCCTATTATTGCTTCCTTAAGCTGCCACTTTCATCCTGCTAATTGCCCTCCAGTCTGCCCGGGTCTTTGCATGGTTCATCTTATTAAATAGGTTTCAAACTTTGATCTACAGGAAATAAAATTATTGATTTTAATTTTTTTCAGCCATTACTGTAATACCAAAATCAATACTTTGTGGATTGTCTATTATACAACGGAGAGCCCGGGATGGGGAGAAGACATTTGTTCTCTAATTCTCTATTTAATTCCGTTATCGATTTCCCTTTTAATTTCTCATAAGAAAAAACACAGATGATAAATTATTTCCTAAATTAGTCTGTTTGTTATCAAATCATTTCATATCGATTCTCGCAACAAGTCTCTGGCCTCCTCCCATGGTTGTTGATTTGGAGACTTTGTGGTTCTGATTTTGTGCTCCTCTTATCTTGCTTGTTCAGTAATAATTTATTTTTACGTAAATCGTTTTATATCGTTACTTGATTTAACCAAGTGCCCCCTGCTTGGCAGAATGAAGGGTGCTTGGTTTACCTTCAATAACCATTAGTTATTGAAGGTGTATGGCCACCTTTACCCAAGCATCACTACGTGCTTGGTCAAACGTTGATCTAGTGTGATAAAGGGACATTGGTAATGATCTGCTACATGTAGAATAACAATACTAGCTAATAATATTTCTGATTTTCTATGCTGAATGATGCTGCTGGCGTACCTGTCATTGGTAAAAACTTTTGACATGACATAGAGCTGAACTGATCAGAAGAACGAGCTGCGGTGTGGTCCAGAAAGAGTGAAGCTCATAATGCACGTCTATGGGGCCCAATTTTTTTTTTTTTACACAGAGCGGGAAGATGATGTTTGTCCTCTCCCCCTTGTTCTCCATTAACAATATCGGCCTGAACAATCAGACCCATACCAATCAAAACTTTTGACATGTCTCTATGAAAAAAAACAATTGGCAGCAAGCTGCATGTGGCTTAAGTACAGACAAAAAAAACAAAAAAAAAAAACAGAAGGTGCAACAGCAACCTACAGGTGCAAGTGCTTTCTGTATATACTCCCCCTGGCATACACACAATAAAAACCTGCTCTATAGATATTAAAAAAATGAGGATCCTAGAAAACCATTTGATCAAACAGAGTGTATCATGTCACCACGTTAAGGTGTCCTCAGAGAGATGTCCCCAACTCTAGCATTCTCACATTAGCAATGGCTTCTCCTGGGCTAACAATAAGCCTATAATGGGCAGATGGGAGCCATATCTCTATCTATATCACCCACGAGACATGGGGGGAGTGCAAGCCAACAGCCCCCCACATACAGTGCACCAGAAAAAAAAAGCAAAAATTGGCAGCACCCCTATGCCTCTGTTTTCACTGTGGGTTGTACGCTGCAGGAGGCTTAAGTACAGACAAAAAAACAGAAGGTGCAACAGCAACCTACAGGTGCAAGTGCTTACTGTATATACTTGCCCTGGCATACACACAATAAAAATCTGCTCTATATGCTGGAGGGAGTATGTATGGTAAGCACTTGCACCTGTAGGTTGCTGTTGCACCTTCTTTTTTTTTTGTATGTCTCCATGACATGTCAAAAGTTTTTACAAAGGATAGGTACACTTTCGGGGTCAGCGTCAGAATGCCGGGTGACAGGTTCCCTTTAAAGTAATACATGATAATGCCTCTAGTATAATGTCCCTAGGGGTCCACAGGGGTGAAAAGATAAGTTATATCATTACTTAGTACATACACTTTATACTTTTGTTGACTATATCCGCCACTCGCAACTGGATTCAGCTATTAACATACATAAGGTGTATGGGGTCCGTTTTTGGCTTAATGTTTGGCTGGAAGGTATCTCTCCCGATTCCCCAGCACATGAACCATCAGTGTGACCAAAATCATCTCTCTGAGAAAAAAAGGACTAAGAAGCTGAAATTCAACATGCTCCTTTCTTCCTTCCTCCACTCCTCCACCATCTTCTACTGATCTTACCAGAATGAGGAACCATTGAAGCTCCCCAATCTGCCAATTACTGTTGTGGCCAGAGGCCAATCCCCCCCCCCCCCCCTCGGTGAACAAGTGATGTGCTCGCAGAGCTTGAGGGAACTGGAGATGCTGGTGGATTGTGCCAGAGTACAGGATGATTATGTACATGAAAGATATTATTTACTGAGGGGGCAACTATCATGGGGACTACCTACAGGGAGACATGCTGACATGGTGGCTGCCTATAAAGGGATTACCTACATAGGGGATATTATTTACTGGGGAAGGGGGGACTACCTATATTGGGGATATTATTTACTGGGGGGCAACTACCTCTGGGACTACCTGGAGGGGCATTCCCTATATGGGGAGGCTATCTATTTTGGAGGGGGCAAGTACTTAGTAGCCACTAAGGCTTTGTAGCCCAAGGGACTGCTTGAATCTGGAACCGTTCCTGCTCACAAACACATACAAATGTAAGCAAGGAAACAGCTTCAAAAGAGCCGGGTGGCCCATGAGAGTTCACTCCACAGTGCGGCATATATGCAGAGTCTCCTCTTATCTGCAGTCACCCTCTTGATGCTGTTAACTGCACAGGGTTCAGGAAAGGTGGTCTTATCCTTTAAATCACTGGAACAAAGCATCAGGAAGAAGTCCTTCTCCCCCGTGGCTGTGTTTGATATTTTGGCTGTATCAGGACATATTTCCTTTACAGTTCTTATCTATTCTGCCGATGGCGAGATGTACATTTTACGGAGATTTTAAAATATTGGCAGCTTCCAGATATGAAAAGCTTCTTGGATTTTTCACATATTAAAGAGCCAAGAGTGTTCAAAGAGAAGCGGAAGTCAGAATCTGTCATGAAGATGCCGAAAAAAAGTGTGCAGAGTACAAGTAACTGATGAATTGATAGAGTATGTATGGTTTGAATCCAGAAGTCATTGTGTCGCTCAGGCATATAGATATAGTATAGGTGGTTTTTACATCGCAGCCCTGGGATCTGCCAAACTATAAAGCACCAGAATTGTGAAAAGTGCGTAGGTGCTCACTAGAGATGAGTGAACTTTTAAGCTCCGTTCGGCAGGGTTTGCCGGACTTTGAAGAAAAGTTCACGTTTGCCTAAACCGAACCTTAAACAAACCGCTAAAAAAGCTAAACAATAGGAGGGGTTCAGCAGTTTTAGGCTATGTTCCCACGTAGTATTTTTGCTCAGTATTTTTGCAACAAAAACCAGGAGTGGATTAAAAACACAGAAAGGCTCTGTTCACACAATGTTGAAATTGAGTGGATGGCCGCCATTTAATGGCAAATAACAACTGTTATTTCCAAACAACGGCTTAAATCTCCCCTTTTCTGATTCTTTTTAGCAACCTGCTTGTACTCTACCTCTGCCACTATCCACATTTGTGCTCTTACCATGGGATGACAGCAAGTAGATGGCACGGTCTTCTTCCTGAATCCCCCAAATCTCCTCATCCTGATCTCTGTCCCTCAGCAGAAGGATTGGCCTCAGGGATGAGATGAGAGGTCACCACAGTTGTTCGAGGCTCCTGAGACTCCCCCATCTTCCTCTGCCTTTGGCGCTTATTCAGACGCCTCCGTTGGGCTGGTGTCTTCTGCTAACTTTTCTTCCCTGGCCCCTTTACTCCTTCACCTCTGTCTGCCGCCCTCTTCCCTCCATCAGATTCCTCCTCAAAATCTTTTGAGTCCAGCCTTTTTCTTGGGAGGTGAAGACATCTTAGCCCCGGCAGCATTCAGACGATGACACAGCTGCTCCAGAGGAACAGCAATGCCAAGAGCCACCGGAGCTCCCACAGCTGACTCTGGTACACAGCTGCCTCCCTCCACCCTCCAGTTATAGAGCGAGCTAATGCACTAGAGTCTTTAACGTTACTGCCCACCTGGGCCACCTCTCCTGCCACTGACCATTGGTGGTCCAATATCTCTGTCTGACCTCACGGCCAGAACCTGACCTTTTCTACCTCTGCTAGAACTCAGGCCAGGCTGAGATATGGGGTTCACACAATGAGCTGACCCTGAGGCCAGTCCAGGGGGACCAGGGAGGGGGGTATAAACAAATTGTCCCTGCTCCTGAAGCTTGGTCTTCTTTACCTTTGGCTTTCTCCTTGGTGCCTCCTCTGGTAACTCCTCTCCAAATGTTAAGTCCTGGAGGCGCCCTGGTGATTCCAGGAGATAGAATTGGGCCATCAGCGCCGCTGCCTGGTAACTGGTGTCACTTTATTCACCCGAACCGCCAGGACCATGGTTAGATGACAACACCGCCTGCCCTGCAGGGAGCCCACTGTATGGGGTCTGTTGTTGGGAACCTCCAGGTGGATTTGGCTTAACATCAGCGTCTCCATCCTCCTCCACTCAGCTCTCCGACTGGAGCCCTCTCAGCCTTCTCTCCTTTTCTCACTTCATTTCAACTAACCTGTCATCATTCTGCAGTTTTTCTTTAAATGGGTCACTGTTCTCCAGAATAAAAGTTCTCTTTTTCTCTAGTTTTCTAATGTCACTTTTCAGCTGCTTCATCTTTGCTGACAGTTCAGTCTTCTGACATTTAGATGCAATATCCATTAATGCTTTTACAGCACATCCCTCCTCCTGAAGCATACTGTATACTGGTAGTTTCTGGCATCCTCATACCCACGGAGGCTCTCAGTGATCTGGAGGCCATAACTGGGCCTAGTTAAACGCCTCAGCTCCAGGAGCTCTGATGCACCTGCTGATGGTATTCCCTCTGATGCTGTTTGCTAGTTACCCCTGCCCCTACGGACCTAGTTTGAGGGACAGAAATTGGGGTTCTTCTCTCTTTGCTTATACCAGGGTACACTATCTATTTCAAGGGAGAATGGATGGGTAGCCCTGGGAGCAGATGGTATGTCCCTATAAACGCACAACACACCACATCACACGATCCTTCCAGCAAACACAGGAACTGGAAGAATCTCCCTCTAGTGGACAGACTCCATGGCTGCACTCACTATTCTGGCTGTCACTGTGTAGATACATTATATAACTTATAATGTACTGATCCTGAGTTATATCCCTTATTATACTCCAGAGCTGCACTCACTATTCTGCTGGTGGGGTCACTGTGTACATACATTACATTACTGATCCTGAGTTACATCCTGTATTATACCTCAGAGCTGCACTCACTATTCTGCTGGTGGGGTCACTGTGTACATACATTACATTACTGATCCTGTACTGATCCTGAGTTACATCCTGTATTATACCTCAGAGCTGCACTCATTATTCTGCAGGTGGTGTCACTGTGTACATACATTATTTGATACATTTCCCTCTATACCTTGGTGACCTTATAACCTTTGATTTCATGGCTTCTCATCACATATGTTCTCTATTAATGACAATCTCCTATTTGCTTCTAGTAAGAGACAAGTAAACAGAATGTATTAACAAGCAGAAAATATCTGATTAATTTCCTCCTATTGCGCCTCATATTACTCATTTCATTTACCTCCTCGCCGTGTGCCGATCTCTGCTGGGACTCCACAGTTTTCCTATTTACTGCAAATTAAATTGGAATGATTAGCGCTACCAGATAACACCTCAAAAATCCCGCCATGACATGATTATGTTCAATTCATTAGTGGGCAGCATACAGAAAACCTCATTATGTTTCCAGGCTCCAGTGACTCCTAGCCAGAAATGACCCTTGTACAACTTGGTCTTATTTAAATGTTGCAAATTAAAAATTAACGGAGAATTACCTTGTATGCAGCTAGATGCCGGACGGTGAGAGCATACAGAACAGCGAGGCAGGCGGGGAGGCTACTATGTAACTGGGAAGATGACGACTTGGCAGATTATCTGCTGTGTATATTGGCCTCCGAACTCCTGACATCGGGGATGAGAAGGATCGGGCATGCGGAATTACTACTGCTTGATCCTTTTTTTCCTGATAAGTTACAACTAGAGGAGTATGGCTTCCTACTCAGAATACATACAAACATGGCTAAACATGCATATGGTGTTACTGGTGTGATCTGTGCTGGGCAACCAGCTGCAGAAGGGATGAAAGGGTGTTAGAAATCGGTCATGAAAAAACATTCGAGGGGAACACCAGCAAAAAGTTATTTTTGTCAAATCAAGTTATACAGATTTGTAAATTGCTTCTATTTAAAAATCTGAAATCTTCCATTACTTATCAGCTGTCGTATGTCCTTCAGGAAGTGGTGTATTTTTTCTGCTTTGGACAGTTCCTGTGATGGAAATTGCAGAATTAAATGTGATAAGTGCAGAGGGTGGTCCGAGATCTCTGTCCTTCTATCCCTGGGACATGGCTGCCCTTCCTAAACTTCACTCTTCAAGTGGTCTCAGTGAATAGCATTTTTGCTCCTTTAAAGGAAGACATAAAGCTTCAAAAACTGTCAGATGAGCCAACGGTTATTCCTCCTGGCCTCCCCCTCCCTCTCACTCAGACACTAACACACAGCACTTACAGCTCAGTCTTCACTGTTTCCATATTCTCATAATACCCTATGTACTCCCATATTGTAATAATGCCTTTTTGTGCTTCCAACTCATTCATAATTCTCCTATATAGTAATAATGCCCCCACTGTGCCCTATATAGTAATAATGCCCCCACTGTGCCCCATATTGTAATGATCTCCCCTGTTCCTCAATATAGTAATAATGTCCCTGTCCCCCATATAGTAGTAATGCTCCCATATAGTAATAATGTTCCTGTGTCTCCATACAGTTATAATGACCCTTGTGGCCCCATATAGTAATAATGTCCCCTGTGTCTCCATATAGTAATAATGCCCCCTATATAGTAATGATGACCCCTTTGCCTCCATATAGTAATAATGTGGTTGCCGCTGCTGGGCAGCAGCTGCGACCTGTCACTTGTTGGGTGGTGCTGTGTGACGCCACTACTGTGGTGGTTGGTTGGTGGAGTTTAGCGCAGCCAGTAAGGGTGTTGTTGTGACGCCAGTGCTAACTCAGCACACAGGTGTGGTGGAATACCTGCTTTTAATGTGTGGCTGGCTATATCTTTCCCCAATGGTTGATGACCTGCCTGTGATGGGTCCTTTGGGCGCTTATCACGGTGGTCCAGAGTGGAGAGATGACCCACCCGGACTGTGGATACCACCACCCACAGAAAGGGTAGACGACCCAAGGACGGTGTAGCTTGTGTGTAGGTGCTGGTGCAATGATCACTAAGTCCCAGAAGAATAAATAAACTTTTCTTTACTGGCAACTTTTTGATTATACAGGTGAATACCATGTGACCGATACAGACCTGCTCCAACTGGATCTGTGCTGAGAGACAGCGAGGTAGTGAGTAGAATAGCAGTGCGGACCGGGTTGTGTGCTGAGAAGAGTAAAGAGTTCAGAGAAGTGGAGAGGAGTTTATCTTGAGAGTCCCAACCCAATTTAGAAATGTACTCTGCCGGAACTTTTAGTAGAAGAAGAATACTTGAAAGAATAAAAATACTTGTGCCCATGTTTTGTCGCTAAAACCACCTTTTGCCCAGTAGTGTTGAGCTACCCGTCCTACAAGGGTAACACAAGCCCCAGTCTTGGTTACCTGAGTTGACCTAATAGTGTCCTGTGTCACCTGCGCTGCAAGATAGAGCACGTAGGCCTTGACTATGGCTGTTTTGCTCTATCTGGATCAGTTCCTCAGTTTAGGATACTGTCTTGCACTGTGTAGAGATGTTCATGGTGTTGGCTGGGGTGTTTTCCAACTTTTCTTTAGTGTTTAGCACTGTATCTTGGCTATACGTGTTACTTTGAGAAAGAAAGTCTCTGTGTTCTCCATACGTGTCTGTACACTAGAGCTGGTCTGTCTCGGACAGGGAACCTGGCAGAGTAAGGCTCCTGGCTAAGCTCAGCAGGGATGCCTGATCTGTGTGTCCTGCTCCACTGAGAAACAGAAAAAAAACTGACTAAGTGTGGGTCTACACTTCCTCTCCCCATGTGACAACTTCCTATAGGGTGTGTAACAGCTCCTGTGAGTGGTGGAGAAGAGAGTGTGAGAAGGAAGAATAGAAATTGGTAGAAAAAGAACAGGTGTCATAGGTGTCCAGAATCCCCAAATACAATACAGTAACCCAGGGGCGCAACTAGAAATGGCTGGGCCCCATAGCAAACTTTTGATTGGGGCCTCCCTGCTTTCCTATCTGACCACTAAGCCGTCAAATCTAGTCATAACTTCACAACTGCAAGTGCTCGACAGGAGTACTTTCAGTTAAAGGGGCATTTGCAGAACCGGGGAGTCCTGATTGGCCACCTGGTGCTGCAAATGATTACAGTGCCCTTATGTGGCAGGCCCTATAGCAGCTGCTATGGATGCTACAGTGGTAGTTACGCCCCTTCAGTAACCCTTAGGTGACTACAGCTGTGCAATATATACAGAAACATATAGACAGGGGCATCTAGCGGCAATACTTGTACAATACTTCTTCAACATTTTACTTTTGAAGTACCAGGCTTTTGCGAGAGGTGTTCAAAGAAGAAACACCCATGGTGGGACACCACAATACTGTCCAGTAATAATGCCCCATATTCTCTCCACTCATTGATAATATACCCTCTTTGCCCCCTCTTTCCCAATATAGTAATAATGCTCCGCACAATAATGCCCCCATATAGTAATAATGCTTCTTGTGCCCCTCATATAGTAATGATGGCCCCTGTTCTCCCCATATAATAACTTACTACATAGTTTACTTACTACCTACCGAGTTCAGGCTCCCATGCTGCATGCTCTCTCCCTTACTTCAGGGCTGTAGCCTGTGAGCATCAGGGACGGCATACCCAAGAAAGGCGCAATGATGTCATAATATTGTGCCCAGTAGGGCGATCACGTCCTGTGTCTCATGGGCCTGAAGTGCCTGCAGCCTATAACAATGAATGGGAGAGTGGGATCTGCATTTTGAGAAGGGTGGATGGGACTGAACGGGCTGAAGCTTATGGGTGGGAGCCATCATGACCCCTCACCTCAACAGAACCTTCTTCATAGCCAATGCATTGTTATCATTCCAGCCACGTTCTATTCACAGAAACACAGATTCTCACAACATAATGTGATACGAGGCTGATTGTAGCGACCAAAATGAAGTGACATTACCGGTGACATGGCAAAGCATAGGAAAAAAAAAACATTAACATACTGGAGCCGGAGTGTTATTTCCCTCTGATTCTTTATCGCCTCTCCAGGATAGAAACCACTTCAATTTAAGTCAAAGGGAAATTTTTCGGTGCTATCGGGGCGGGTGATCAGAGATGGGGGTGACATGTTCTTCTGGAAAGCATTACATACAGAAGAGAAGGCAACACATGGTAATTTACTGTATACCTACGGGGAGACGGCACCTTTATATCCTCTTCTCCGCTTCTTTATGATCACAGTCACTTTGAAATCAACAATCTGCTCTTCTAAATCATATTTATTTCAAGACGCAAAATCGAGAAGACGCCAAGGTTTGTGCGCAGATAAAGCTGTGTGCAATAGAAAATGGATGGATCGGTCACAGTATATCAGGCTCCGATATGGCTCAGATTTAGGATTTGGGTTGTTGATCCTAAACTAAGGTGAAGTTTTATGGAATCCCTCCAGTCTAGATGATGGGTTCTGTCTCATCTCCAGATCAAGCAAATATTCCTTTTCTTCCAAGATCCCGGCTCAAGGAGAAGGTCATGATTAGTGTTGATCGGAGAGAAGTTGGGAGCCCTGAAAAACATGGATACAGCTATAGGCTATGTTCACCCAACGTATTTTTTTGTATTTCTATGGCCGTAGTTAAGACGAAAAAATACGTTGGCCGGGTGTCTATGGGATCCCGTCTGGAGCGTATACTGACATTTCAGTTTTCTGCGGCCGCTATTCAGTGAATAATGGTCGTAGAAAACCATGTCAATGCACACTGTGGGGATTTCTGATGCGGGCACGCATGGATGCTACAGCATCAGAACTCTGCGGGACGAAAGATCATCTGGCTGGTACTGCAGTAACGGCCGGGATGATCTTTTCAGAGACTGGCCGCTCCGTGACCCGACCAGGTCACGGAACGACCAGTCTCTTAAGCCATGTGAACATGGCCATGGGCTGTATCTTTGTTTTCCTGGCAGCCCTAGGGATGCATCCAACTGCTGGCCCCATGGGGAGTCAAATGCCGAACGTTTGGCTTTGGAGAATGTTGCCAAACCCGGACAGTTCAGCCTCTTGCCTCAACACTAGTCCTGAGGGGTTACCAAATCTCAAACTAAGGTAGAGATTCACCTTCCTGTCCAGACCCTAGTCCAAGTCAGTGTTGTAGTGTAGTTTGGCAGCACCAGGAGGAAGGCAATGTAGTTCCCCCCATGCACACTCAGCCTGCAAATGCAACATTGTTCACTAGAGGCACACACAGAACAACATATTACAACTGCAGTGCCTAAATACTACCATACTGTTTACACACAGCTTTACAAGGGAAAAAATATTCAGCCACACCATTACCGCTGCCATGACCACCACAAGGTAGTTCATGGTAGGTAGGTAAATAGGCAGAGGCTTCCACCTCCCATTAGGTGAAATCCCCCAGTAGGTAGGTAATCCCATCAATAGATAAGTAAGCCCCCATTAGGTAGCTGCCCCCACTAGATAAAACCCCACCCCATTAGGTAGGTAAAGAACCCTTTATTAAAGGGGTATTCCAATCTGAGCTTATCTCGCTGGGAGTTTGACTGCCGGGACCCCACCAATCCCAAGAACAGGGACGTAATTGCCCCACAATGAAGGGAGGACTCAGCATGCTGGCACCGACACTGCTGCCTGCATTCAATTTATTCTTTACAGGGCTGTCAAACATTTCTAAGTGCTGAACATTTAGCTGTCCCGTATAGAATGAATCGAGCAAAAGCCATTTTCAGGATCAGTAAGGGGGTTCTATAGGTAGGGAATAACAGACACGGATGGGAATACACCTTTAAGTAGTTGCCCCCCAGTAGGAAGTTAACACCCTACCTAGTAAGCCCCTACTAGGTCCCTACTAGTGTTAAGTGAACTAGCCAATCTATTCAGGTTCACCAATGTACCCCAAACCAGATGGCTAGGCATTTGACTACTGGCATCTGAAGAAGTTGGATGCCATTCTAGGACTACCAAGAAAACATGGATACAGTCTACTGTTGTATCCATGTTTTTCAGGACTCCCTGGGGCAGCATCCAACTTCTCCAGTTGACAGGATTGAAGTGCCAATTTTTTTGGGTTCAAAGAATGTTGCCGAACCCAAACAATTTGGCAAAACTGCTCATCAGTAGTCTCTACCAAATAAAAACAATAATTCCACTAATCTTTACCTGCTCCAGTGCCGAGCCTTCTTTGTTCTCCTCAGCTCTGTAGCGTGGACACCTGCAAAGGACAGCCCATCTGTGCATATTGTCCCTTTAAGAAACAGAAGGAATGACATCACTCCAATTTTAACAATGTCTTACAACTATACACAAAACCTGACTGTTACATTGTCCTCTAAATTTTTTAGAAATTTAGAAGCTGAGGTGGAACAGATGTCACCTCCCATGGAGAACGCCACTTAAGGATCTATTACCGTTTAGCCCCATGCTGCCATGTTCTCCGCTCACATTTACCGTTCATGCTTTGTTGAGTTTTCTTCTCGAACTTCACCTTGACTTTAAGTAAATTAAGCGCACGCTAAAACCCGTACAGAAGTGTCTAATGTCTAAGGTGAAGATAATTTAGCGGCATAATAGACGTGGAAATTCGGTAAGCGCTTCTACAAGACCAATTTACTCTGCTTTTCAGTACGAATTTAATTGCGGGGTTTCCATGGAAACTGATACATCAAAAGTACTTATTGTTTTTCTTTTTTATTTTAAACTTTTTTATTTATAAGAAACTGCAATTATTTATGAGCCTCCACGCAGCGCGTACGAGGAATAAGTATGATCCGGGGAAGACGGAAAACATTGAGACCGAAAAATCGGCCCCGTTTACGACAATCTGAAAACTCGAAGCCAAAGAGAAATGATGTTAGCCTCAATGACTGGGCTTTTAGGTGGACAAGTAAGAGGAAAATGGATCCATTTTGGATCTTGTGTTCTTCATTCTGCTCTCTACTTCTTATTATTTATTGCCCTTGAAGTACCTCTACCCAGCAGCCCCAGGTCTATAATATATCCAAATATAAAAATACTAGGATATACAAAAATATTCAGTTAAGAAAAAGGAGGTGAACGGTGAGGGTATGGTGCCCTTTAAGAAGGAGGGTGAGTCTCTAGAAGATTCCATGAAATTGATTGTAGTAGTGATTGAAGTGGGTAATTGCATTTCCTAAGCAAGGTATGTTGAGTGCTGGAATTAGGTATGGTAGGTAGGATCTATGTGCTGTGAGGATACAGTGTTACCACCTTCATAATGTCCATGGATTCTCCCTAAGGCTATGGTCATGCATAGTATTTCAGTCAGTCTTTTGGTTAGTCTTTTTTCAACCAAAATCAGAAGTGAGTTGAAAACTCTCTGAATATATTTTTTTATTATAATTTTGCCCCGTCATTTCTACTTCTAGTTTTGGTTGAAAAAAAGACTGACGGAAATATTATGTGACTGTTAACGATGTGAGTCAGTAGAGTCATCCCGTTATTTTTAGAGGGTGGGGTCAGCAGAGTCATCTCATTATCATTAGAGGGCGGGGTCAGTAGAGTCATCTCATTATCATTAGAGGGCGGGGTCAGTAGAGTCATCTCATTATCATTAGAGGGTGGGGTCAGCAGAGTCATCTCATTATCATTAGAGGGCGGGGTCAGTAGAGTCATTTCATTATTATTAGAGGGCGGGGTCAGTAGAGTCATTTCATTATTATTAGAGGGAGGGGTAAGCAGTCGTCTCATTATCATTAGAGGAAGGAATTATCAGAGTCATCTCATTATCATTAGAGGAAGGGGTCATCAGAGTCATCTCATTATCATTAGAGGGCGGGGTCAACAGAGTCATCTCATTATCATTAGAGGGCGGGGTCAACAGAGTCATCTCATTATCATTAGAGGAAGGAATTATCAGGGTCATCTCATTATCATTAGAGGACGGAGTCAGCAGAGTCATCTCATCATTAGAGGAAGGAATTATCAGGGTCATCTCATTATCATCATAGGGCAGGGTCAGCAGAGTCATTGCATTATTAGATAGAGGGGTTAGTAGTGTAATCTCATTATCATTAGAAAGAGGGGTCAGCAGAGTCATCTCTTTATCATTATAGGGCGGGGTCAGCAGAGTCATCTCATTGTCATTAGAAGGTGGGGTCATCAGAGTCATCTCATTATCATTAGAGGGAGGAGTCAGAGTCAGCTCATTATCATTTTAGGGCGGGGTCAGCAGAGTCATCTCATTATCGTTAGAAGGTGGGGTCATCAGAGTCATCTCATTATCATTAGAGGGCGGGGTCATCAGAGTCATATTATATTTAGAAGGCGGGGTCAGAGTCATCTCATCATTAGAAGGTGAGGTCATTATTGTCATCTCATTATCATTATAGGGCGGGGTCATCAGAGTCATCTCATTATCATTAGAGGGCGGGGTCATCAGAGTCATATTATATTTAGAAGGCGGGGTCAGAGTCATCTCATCATTAGAAGGTGAGGTCATTATTGTCATCTCATTATCATTATAGGGCGGGGTCATCAGAGTCATATTATAATTAAAAGGCGGGGGTCATCAGAGTCATATAATTATAGGGCGGGGAAAGCAGAGTAATATCATTATAAGAGGGTGGAGTCAGCAGAGTCATATTATTAGAGGGCAGGGTCAGCAGAGTAATCCTATTATCATTAGAGGGCAGGGTCGGCAGGGTCATCTCATTAGTATTAGAGGGCAGGGTCTTCTCATTAGCATTAGAGGGCAGGATCAGCAGGGTCATCTCATTAGCATTAGAGGGCGGGATCAGCAGAGTTATCCTATTATCATTAGAGGGCAGGGTTGGCAGGGTCATCTCATTAGTATTAGAGGGCAGGGTCATCTCATTAGCATTAGAGAGCAGGGTCATCTCATTAGCATTAGAGGGCGGGATCAGCAGAGTAATTTCATTATCATTAGAGGGGGCTCAGCAGAGTCATCTCTTTATTATTAGAGGGTGGTGTCAACAGAGTCATCTTATTAGCGGTAGGGGGCGGGGTCAGAAGAGTAATCTCATCATTAAAGGGCGGGGTCGGCAGAGTTATCTCGTTATCATTAGAGGGGGGTCAGCAGAGTAATTTCATTATCATTAGAGGGTGGAGTCAGCAGTCATTTCATCATTAGAAGGAGAAGTCAGCAGAGTCTTCTCATTAGTAACAACAGATGACAATTACATTGTATTGCTGTAGGCGGGTTAGCAGCACTATTTGCTACACACATAATCCTATGTATCCTGCTTCCCTATCACTCCCAGGTCTCTGGGGTAGGATATATACCCCATCTATTTTTGCACGCATCTATGGGCTCTTTTCATTCATTTATTTTTATTCCTAAAGTGCACCCCTTGCCGTGCTATCTATACAGACAGTACAGAATGAAAGTGTGTGTCACTAATGTGGCCGTCACCGGTAAACAGAAAAAACATAATAAGCCCATGTTTTATAATCCTCTCCAGCCTTCCACCTCTATTGAGAAGCCTCCATTTAAATCCAGGAGTCCTTCCCTTTAAGTAACTCTGCCTTCTTGTTAGAATTCTGAATATGTTCCCTGCAGATAAGCTTCATTCATATGAGAGCTAAATCTTCAATCGTCTAATGGATCCTCAGCTTTGTGGAGATGTCTTCCACAACAAAGACGATGGATTGACAACTCATAATGAACTAGTGATTTCCACCATTGAACAGTGAATTCACTATAAATCATTTATGACATCTTAAGGTCACCAAAGCACAATGAAAGAGTGAGGACTCGGCGCAGTATTGATCTCGTGAAAGTCTATGTATCTTTGATTTAGCGAGCCTCATAGGCTGCACATTACCGATGTGCTGTGCAAAGGAATCAAAGATAGTCTGCATCCCTCTTGTTGCTCTGGAAGTTTGTAAAAATACATTGAAAAAACAGCAGTTTTTTTTTTTATTAGATTTTTTAAGGATTTTATGTGTTTTCCTTTAGGCATGTTAAGGCGGGGATGGGACACCTTTGGTGCTTCAATACAATTCCTATCATACCGGAGCAGCTAGGACTGGGTTCACACTACATTTTTGCAATCAGTTTTTTATCATATTTTTTTTTTAATATGTTTTTTTTTTAAACATACACAAGAATGAGGTCAACAGAATTTTTGTGTACATTAAAAAAATGGATGCATTTTGATTAGTGATGAGCAAATAGTGAGATATTTGAATATTCGATATTCGTACGAATATCTCATGAATTTTCGAATATTCGATCCCATTAAAGTCTATGGGAACAAGTATTTGATTAGTAAAAAACATCTATTTGACCATTTGGAGGGTAAAACCGGAAGCTGGGGGATTTGAACGCTTATAGAATATTTGTCGAATATTCGCGGGATATTCATACGACTATCAAATATTCGAATATCTCACTATTCGATCGAATATCTATTTGATCGAACAGTATTCGCTCATTACTAATTTTGATCTTTTTTTCTTTTTAACAATGTAAGTCAATGAAAAAACGGATAAAAATGGATGTACACAAATGTATGTTTTTCATTTTTTTCCACCGGTTTTTGCAATTTGTGTATTTGTGTGCATCCGTTCGATCCAATTTTCCATCGACTTCCCTAATCTAAAAAAAAAAAACAACAAAAAAAACAATCGTTTTTTTTTAACATACAAAAATGTGGTCTACTGAATTTTTGTGTGCGTAAAAAAAACAACAAAAAAAACGCATTTTGATCTTTTTTTTTATGGAAAAGAATGGAAAGAAGGATAATAGTGGATGTACACAAATGTGTCAGTGTTTCAATTCGCTTGTTCATCCATATATTTATAAATTTTTTTTATTAAAAACGGATGGAGAAAAAAAAAAAAAAAAACGGCTGCAAAAACATAGTGTGAATCCAGCCTAAAGCTTTGGCTGTCCAGGCATGATAGAAATAAGTTTTGCAATAGCCAGCGGGTGGAAGGAAGGTTCCCCATCCCTGTATTAAGGCACATAAGGAGATTGTAAAGGAGATTGTCTGCTCTGGACATTGCTCTATTAGTCAAAGTAAATGCGGGGGAAAAAAAATAAGACTTTTGATACGTTATGAAGATATCATTTTTTTATTGGTCAAGGTGCAAGTGATCAGACGGGAGAACAAAGTCCGTTCTTAGTGTGTTCTCTCCCGGCTCTAGGCCACATAATGTAGGTCTATGGGATTGTCTCGCTCACACAGAAAGGGAGCTGCTGTGCACCTCTTCCCCCATTTGTTCTCATTATGGCTCATGGTCTGAATGCTTAGACCAGGGACAGGTAACCCTGGCTCTCCAGCTGTTGCAAAACTACAACTCCCATCATGCCTGGACAGCCAAAGCTTTAGCTTTGGCTATCCAGGCATGATGGGAGTTGTAGTTTTGCAACAGTTGGAGAGCCTAGACCTAGGTGGTGATAGGTATCCTTTAGGCTGAGCCCAACCCACTGTGCATGCACCTCATGTAGTCTCTTGATTTCTTTGTGGTTCTTAGAGGTCCCACAATGCAACAGTAAGAGGAAATCAGCAGAATTGGGAGTTTAGATTTAAATGTATATGAAGAAGAAAGAAGACAAGTTTCTATACTTAAAGGGGTTGTGTTTTTCTTTCAAATCAACTGTTTTCTGGAAGTTATATAAAATTGTAATTTACTTCTATTTAAAAATCTCCAGTCTTCCAGTACTAATCATCTGCTGTATATCCTGTAGGAAGTGGTGTATTCTTTTCAGCCTGACACAGTGCTCTCTGCTGCCACCTCTGTCATTGTCAGGAACTGTCCAGAGCAGTAGCAAAGCCCCATAGAAAATCTTTCCTGCTCTGGACAGTTCCTGACATGGACAGAGGTGGCAGCAGAGAGCACTGTGTCAGACAGGAAAGAATACACCACTTCCTGCAGGACATACAGCAGCTGATAAGTATGAGAAGACTTGAGATTTTTAAATAATAGTAAATTACAAATCTATATAACTTTCTGACACCAGCTGATTTGAAAGAAAAAGAGTTTAGCTGGATAGCTTTCCAATAGGAAACTATGAAAAAATCCCCCTATAAGAGTATCTACTATTAGTAGAGAAGGCTAGGATTTGGATGTCACCATGAATGAGGAGTGACTGACAGTGCAATTACACTCCAGAGCCAAGGTCAATGACCTTAGTATTTGATTGATGACACCACAAAGGCCATGGAGTAGTCCTACGGAACCCATAAAATCCAAAGATTAAGAATAAGGCCAACAAGTTACCTGCAGAAGTTATAAATCATCCACCAAGGTACGAAGAAGTAACAATGTGACAATCCACTATTCTGCTAGGGCAGGCATGTCCAAACTTTTTTCGAAGAGTGCCAAATTTGATGAAGTGAACATGTGCGAGGGCCGACCATTTTACATGCTACATGCTATATGCTTTATAACACAGGCAGATAATAGCAAGCTGGATACCTGGGGGGGCCGTAAACGTTCGGAACGGGGGCCGCAAATGGCCCTCCGGCCGGACTTTGGACATGCCTGTGCTAGGGGATACGATTACATTACTTATCCTTTACTGTTCCTGAGTTCCATCCAGTATTATACTCCAGAGCTGCACTCACTATTCTGCTGGTGCGGTCATTGTGTGTGTACATACATTACTGATCCTGTACTGACCCTGAGTTACATCCTGTATTATACCCCAGAACTGCACTCACTATTCTGCTGGTGGGGTCACTGTGTACATACATACATTACATTACTTATCCTGTACTGATCCTGAGTTCCATCCAGTATTATACCCCAGAGCTGCACTCACTATTCTGCTGGTGCGGTCACTGTGTACATACATTACTGACCCTGTGCTGATCCTGAGTTACATCCTGTATTATACCCCAGAGCTGCACTCACTATTCTGCTGGTGGGGTCACTGTGTAAATACATTACATTACTGATCCTGAGTTCCATCTAGTATTATACTCCAGAGCTGCACTCACTATTCTGCTGGTGGGGTCACTGTGTCCATACATTACATTACTTATCCTGCACTGATCCTGAGTTACCTCCTGTAGATCTTTTATTTGAAAATATAAAACATAACAACAAACCAATAATATAAATAACATAACTGTACAATATATACAAGTGCATTAAAAGTCCATAAGCGTATTGGCTGGTCCAGCCTCACACTCACCAAACGCACCGCTGTATTATCCCCCACACATGCAAACTAGACTTTCCCACAAACACCACAATAATAACACTATAAAACTTAACTTAACTAACAATAACTAACATAACTGTACACTAACCCCCTGGTCCGGTTGCTTTCCACAAAATTAAATAAATGCACAAATAAATACATAATTGAATATATACATAGAGCCCTACACCAAACACCATAACATTTTTATAATTTTTTTTGAGGGGGGGCCCTGAGCTGGTCCCGCATCCCATGCCCCCAGTACATGATAACAGACGTCCATGAACTAGCCCAGGATTTTCTGTTTATACTAAAGTCCCCAGAAACCCCCTCCCCCCATATAACCCACCACCCAACCTAACACTAAACCCCAACCCCAGGTGGAGACAAAATATGCAAACTATATACACAAATAAACACACTAATAATATACACACTAATAATATACACAAACATACACAGCAAACCATAGTGGGGCTTCTCAGCCCCACACACAGCCTGAAAGCCCAAGTTCAGTACCTGCAAACCCTATATTCCTATACAGCTACAGCACAAAACAAAAGCCTAAAGTGCCAGCATCAGCCCACCACCAGGAGAGGAGACGCAGGCTAAGGAACCTTATAGGCAAAGCCCCTCCAAAGACAAGAGGCCCTACCAGCCCCCAGCCTCTCGTACTCCAAAGAACGCACCTTCACCAGGTCACCGAGTGTGCCCCTAACCACCTCATCCACAGGGAGGATTTTACGTTGCGTCGACACTAAACACCGTGCACTCCACGTGTGGTACCTGACCACTATGCTGACTAGGAATAAAGTGCTCCGGTCCAAGCCACCAAGGTTTCTGAATGCTCCATAGGCCCATTCCGCATAGGAGAGGCGGGCCAACCTGGGCCACCCGATGGAAGCACCCACCCTGTTGTAAACCTCTGTATTAAAGGGACAATGAAGCTGAAAATGCTCCATGCTTTCCAGCATGCCTCCACACTCCTCCCGGGGACATCCCCGATCCTCAGAGCTCCTGCACTTCAGATTGTCCCTCACATACAGTTTCCCATGGAAGCAACGCCAAGTCCCAAAACTTCAAGGGGATCCTGATGGAATTCAATAGGCCCAAACCAACCTCCAGATCCCGGCTTGGGCAATCCTTGAGCGCCAGCGGTTTTTGGAAATGGGATGACAGGACCCTATTGTCAAGGAATTTCCTCGACAGAGTCCTAATCTCCCACATCCCCAAACCCCACCGACGAATGACCTTCAGAACCAGGGTAGCATAAGCCGGAAGATGCCCGTGTGGTGTGCGGAGATCCTTCACTTGCCCTCCTGTCTCCCATTCCTGGAAGAAAGGCCAAAACCATCCCCTACAGGAGAATACCCACGGAGGAGCCCTCTCTTTCCAGAGGTTTGCAATGTTGGGCTAAAGAAAGGTATTCACAAGGAACACCACGGGGTTGACCATACACAACCCCCCTTGTCTCCTCGTATGGTAAGTAACCTCCCTCTTGACTAGGTTCAGTCTATTCCCCCATAACAGTTGGAAGAACACACTGTAGACCCGAGTCCAGAGCGGCTCTGGCAAAATGCAAACACTGCCCAGATATATCAGCAAATGGAGCAGGAAAGTTTTGATCAGGTTAACCCTTTCCCTGAGGGTCAAAGACCAACCCTTCCACTGATCCACCCTCTGAGCGGCGATCTTAAGCCTGCTGTCCCAGTTTGGGGTAATCCCCTTGGCCGAATTCGATGCCGAGAACTTTTGCAAACTCCTGGGGCTCTGGAAGGGTGTCAGGGAGATCAAATCCAGGATCTCCACCTCCCAGCCAGAGACTCTCACACTTATCCTGGTTGATCTTGGACCCAGATGCCTCTGAGTAGCGCTCCACCTCTGACATCACACACTGCACCTCCTCTTGCGAGGAGACGAATATGGTCACATCATCGGCGTACGCTACCACCCTCAGAGTGGAATCCGGGACTGCAGGGTCCATTCTCACCCCTGCCAACGGTCCACAATCAATCCTCCTAAGGAATGGATCAATTGCAAACACGTACAACAGTGGGCTCAAAGGGCAACCCTGACGGACACCAGACCCAACCTCAATAGAGTGGCCAATCCAACCATTCACAAGCGGGAAACTCTCTGCCCCTGCATACAAGGTCTTAAGCCAATCAACAACCCCCACCGGCAGAAGAACAGACCAGAGGTACTCATGGTTAACCCGATCAAACGCTTTTGCCTGATCCAAGGACAGCAAGTACCCCTTCCAGTGACCTGCCCTACCCTGCTCCACAGCCTCCCGGACACCGAGCACAGCACGAAAGGTACTGCGGCCTGGATCAGAGCAATGCTGGGCCCCTGAAAGGAGCTGGGGTGCAAACTTCACCAGCCGATTAAACAGCACTTTTGCCAGAATCTTCCTGTCCACATTGAGTAGCGCTATGGGACGCCAATTCTCAATGCGGGACGGGTCTTTACCCTTTGACAAGATGATCAAGGCTGACCTTCTCATTGACCTCGGCAGAGTGCCCGAGGAGAGACACTCATTAAATACCTCAGTCAAAAGGGGTACCAAAGAGTCCTTAAAGGTCTTATAGAACTCAGATGTTAAGCCATCTGGACCGGGTGACTTCTTGAGGGCAAGACCATCAATAGCCACCCTGACTTCCTCTTCTTGGATCATCTCTGTCAAAACGTCAAGAGAGGGGTCTACCCCTGGTTCAGGGACGGTTTCAGTCAAGAAAGCTGAGGCCCTATCCCGATCTAGATCCTTCCTTCCCAAGAGGTGCGAGTAAAATGATCTGACGACCTCCAGGATCCTTGATCTGGACCTTTTCAGGGATCCTGTACTATCAATCAGTCATGAGACGATTTTACTATTCACTGACATCTTGCAGTTTCTGTAAGGGTCGGGCGAGCGGTACTTTCCGTAATCCCTCTCAAAAACCAAAGATGCGTGTCTATCGTACTGGCACTTCATTAGCAAGGCTTTCACTCTGGAGATATCATCACGACTACCTCCAGTCGAGACAAGACGTTCAAGTTTCTTCCTCAGGCCCTGGTACAGGCGATACCTGTCCAGACTCCTGAGGCTCGAGAGCTGGCGGAAGAATCTCGCAACCCTTTTTTTGAACACCACTCTGACTTACTGCTACAAAGGCCCAGCAATGGTACCTGGCTCTGAAGAAAATCCTCAAAGGACTGTCTTATTTCCGCTTCTTCCAAGAGAGACGAGTTGAGCTTCCAGTAGCCTCTACCCATCCGGGGGGTCTCTGTAACATTCAGAGAAAACAAAATTAAACAGTGGTCGGAGAACTCCACCTCGACAACGGAAACCGCTGAAGAGATGGCTTCCTCCTTTATATAAAACCTGTCTATCCTGGACCTACAACTACCCCTATGATAGGTGAATCCCGCGTGGCCTGGTGTATGCCGGATGTGAACATCCACCAGGCGAGCCTCACTAGCTATACTATTCAGGGCGACCCCATCATAAGTCAGCTTGTCTCTGGAACCTCCCCTATCCTGGGGCCTCGTGACAGCATTGAAGTCCCCTCCAAAGACCACCTGCCGACTTGTAAAAAGATAGGGCTTGATCCTCATAAAGAGACATTTCCGATCCCACTTGGACTGTGGACCATAGATGTTAATAAGGCGAAGTTCTTGTCCCTTCATGAGGACATCTAGAATCAGGCACCTCCCCATTTCTAACTCAATAACCCGTCGGCATTCTACCGGTGCGGCAAAAATGACCGCCACCCCGCTATACGGCTCGGCCGCAAGAGACCAGTAGGAGGGCCCATTCCTTCATTCCCTTCTGGCTTTAAATATAGATGACATGTCTATTAGCCTGGTCTCCTGCAAAAAGAAAATGTCAGCATTAACATGGGCAAAATAATCATAGGCCGCAAATCTAGCCGTATCTGACTTAATGCTGGCTACATTAATGGAAGCCAGCGTCAACGGAGAGGGTGCCGCCATCATGGGTGATTGAGTTCAATGGCTTTCTTCTTCCCAACCCCCTTCTTACCCTCCTCACACTCCACGTCAGAAGAACTCTTAACCCTTTTTAGTGATACTGAAGTGTCCATATCACCAGGCTTATCAATATTACCATCCTCGTCCCCAGGCTCTGGGCCAGTCCCCTCGCCTGAGGACATAACCTCCCCAGGAGAAAAAGACTCGGCACCCCCTGGAGGCTTTGCCGCCACCTTCAGAACCTCACCCTCAGCTTCCTCCTTTAGAGAGGAAGAGATGTTGTCGAGGGCTTGGAACTGATTGGAAAGACCGATCAGAGGGGAGCAAGTCTCACCTTCCTTTGGCACCTGGTCCAGGGTAGGAGAAGATCTCAAATCTCCCTTTTTTTACTTGTACCCCGCTTACGTTTCTTCTCCTGCCATCCCTGCCCGTCATCCTCATTCGCGCTCCCACACTGGGACGACTCAGGGGTGACAGCACCTTCCTCTCTACGCAACCTCCTGACCTCCTCATTCAGTTCATCATCCGTCAGGGCCTCAGCAGCATGATTGGCCTCTGGGACAGGACCAGAGGTTCTCCCAGTAACTTGGGATTCCCCCATGGCCCTCTCCTTTTGGCGCTTATCAAGACGTCTCAGTCTCGCTGGCGTCGTCTTCTTGCTATTCCTCACTGGCCCCTCAGATCCTTCACCCCTGCTAGTCCCCTCCCCAGCAGATTCCAGCTCTCGGCCTTTACCCGCCGGGGCCAAGACCGCATTGGCAAAGGAACGAGGACAACGACTGAAAGGGTGACCTAAGTCACCACACAGGTGACACCTAATCTCCGCACAAGATGCAGCATGATGGCCTACACCCCCACACAAGGCACATTTCTGTACCGTACAGTTGGCACTGAAGTGTGTGGGGTCGCCGCACCTGTGACAGAGCTTCGGCTGACCCTGGTAGAAGATCTGGATACGATCTCTCCCGAGGAAGGCAGAAGATGGAATATGGGCAACCGTATTTTCTGAACGTCTGAGTTTTACCAGAAACGTCCAGGCCCCTGACCAGATGCCAAACTCATCCCTATTTTTTTGTGGAATACCAATGACCTCACCGTACCGCCCTAACCATGTCATGATATCCACACAAGAGAGTGACTCATTACGGGTCAAGACGGTCACTCTCTTGACTTCATTTTGGCGAGACAATGCCTGCACGGCAAAGTCCCGCCAGCCGGGCTCGTTCTTTATCAATTCATAGTTCGACCAGAAAAGCTCAAGCCCCTCCATCCGAACAAAACTGACATCGAACTCGGGTGTACCATGAGGATGTATCAAAGCATAGATGTCAGTTGCCTTGAAGCTCATCTTCAGCAGGAGCTCAACCACCTTGGTCCTTGAAGGACATGTATGACTGCCTCTCCAACGAAGACGAATCACATTCCTACGGAAACCACCCTGCCCGGCTGTTGGAAGGGACCAAGTGGTGTCCCCTCCTCTTTGTTCTCGGAAGGCAGCAAGACCATGCCTTTCTATCCAGTAGGATAGATCAACCTCTCTTCCCTCTACATTGATCGATCTTTCCCCCTTCTTAAGAGCCTCCAGGAAACGCCATCGCAACATGCCGTCCCCAGAGCCTGGAGATGAGGAGGGCATTCTACCTCCCCCAGCAGCAGCCCCTGCATAACTTTTCCTAGGGGCCGTCACTACTGGGGGTGCAACCGGACCAGTCCCTGCCCCTACACCACCATCACCACCTCCCCCAATAACATTGTCTCTAATAACTTCCTCAATCCCCCCCATAACATCACCACTATCCCCAATAACAGCATCACCACCTTCAATGACATTGTCCCAAGTAACATTACCACCACCTGCAATAACATTTTCCCCGATCACATCATTCCCACCCCCCATAACACCATCACTACCACCCCCAATAACACTGCCCCTGGTCACCCCACACTCCATCATTCATACACCCCGCACCCCCATCCCCTCCCTCATTCACACTGGCTGGACCAGCAGCAGATGCAGCACAGGATGATAATGATGAGTCTTTTGTTTTTGCTATCATTTTTGCCTCAGCATCCCGGGGCACTAGAGTTGGGACAACCTCCGCTGGCCCTTTAAGGGACCGGACAGCCTGCTTGCCCGGTCTAGAGGCCATCCCAACTCTGTACTTTTTAGTGCCCTCCACCTCATCCGCAGTGTCCTTAGCATTGTCCACATGCCGCTGATCAGAGGGATCAGAGGCGCCAATGCAAAACAAAATTTCCCTTTTTTCAGTTTTTATTTGGCCAGTCTTATTAGGAGCGTCTGGAGCCACCGCAACTACCTCCGGCACTGGGTCACCCCCCCCCCCCCTCCTGCAGGGGAGCGAACTACAGCCGGAGTCTGCCTTTTTGCCCACCGCTGGGCCACCCTCACTGTCTGGCCGTTTGGCCGATGCCTTCTCTGCTCCATCCCTGCTACTACAAACAAGGCTGGAGCTCAACGCCCTTTTAGTATCTGTATTCTCCCCGCACCTTTGCACCGAGTCCACTACAGAACACCCTGCGGCCGGCTCAGGGGTCTCAGGGAGGGGGGTGTAGATGTAACTCACCACTTCTTGCTGCTTTGCCTTGGTCTTTCCCTTCTTGCCCCCAGGTGCCTTCTCTGGGAGTTCATCTCCAAACACAAAGTTCTGAGGGCACACTGGGGACTCGATCATCCTAATCTGGGCCATGAGCGCCCCTCCCTGGCCGCTGCTGTCACTGTCCTCCCCTGAGTCGGCAGGTGTCACCACTGGCTGCTGTGCAGGGAGCCCACTGTACGGAGCCTGCTGGTGTTGCTGCAGGCTGCCAGGTGGGTCTGGCTGTTGGTCTTCATCCATCTCATCATCATCATCATCATCCACCTGGCTCTCAGGTTGTAGCCCCATCAACCTTCTCTCTCTGTTATCAGCCATCTCCCGGAAACGGTCATCATTTATAAGTTTTTCCTTAAATCCACCACTCATCTCCCGTATCTCCGCTTTTCTTCCTTCAAGTCTCTTTACTTCCGCCTGGATCTCAGACTTCTTTTTCTTTGTAGCCTGGTTAGCCCTGGCACGGGCGTAGCGCAGTTCCTCCCGGAGCCTCCTCAGAGACTTGCTGGCTTCTTCATACTCACGGAGGTGGCTCATGACCCGGGAGCCATAGGTGGAGAGAGCCTCTCGGGCCCTCTGCACTCCCCAGCCTTCATCGCCGAGGTCGGCTTCACCCCCGTGAGCACTCAGCTTTCTTCCAGAAGTACCTGGCTTTCTGCTGGTGGCACTCTGCTTTCCTGAGGTGGATTCTTCTTTTTTGGAAACCTTTCGGCTTCTTCGGTTGTCCATAGCCTCAGTGGGGAGAGTAGGAATAGAATTACTGCGACTCCTGGTCGAACGACTCATCCCCGAATCTTCAGGTGTACAGGCCGCTTGCTGGCTTCTCCTGCTCCCCGGCGGCCTACCTCGGGAAACAGAAGCCTGGACCTCGCCTCCCTCGCTCATGCCTGGAAACCCGCTCCCTCCCTGGGGAGGAGAGAGCAGGCCCAGGGGAAGATCTTGCTTGCTTGGAGCTCAGGAGCAGCAGACTCGCACAGCCTCACAGAGCAGGACCACACCTAAAACTAATTGGAGCTGCAATCACCACTCCAGAGCTGCACTCACTATTCTGTTGGTGAGGTCACTGTGTACATACATTAAATTACGGCTCAGGGAAGAAACAGAGTGCTGCACATCACACCCATGGCTGATACTAGTGCCGCTTGGCTAAATAAAAAACACATCAGAATTTTGTGTATGAATTGATCAAGCCATACTGCCCCATGTACCTCGTGCCGGTATCTGATACACATGGGTCCCTACACTAAGTCCACACCGTGCCAGTCAGTGGCCACCAACCCCGCAGGCGTGCACAGCCAGGGAACTGGGGCCATGGGACGGCCCTGCGACCCCCATGCCACAGGACCAGACCCAAAAACACCACACCAGAACCCGGCCAGCACCGCCGGCGGAGAAGGTCGCCCCCAAGCAGCACAAGTCTGGATAAGGTATTGCGCTCACCATAGCTGCAGCAAACAGAATGGGAAAAAAACAGGAGGGATTAAAACCATGTGCACTCAGGTGTCTCCTGCTAATTGCGGTCATGTGGGTCTCACCAGGAGGAGTGCAATACACGGAGAAAAGAGAGAAACAAAATGTGGCTCAGGGAAGAAACAGAGTGCTGCACATCACACCCATGGCTGATACTAGTGCCGCTTGGCTAAATAAAAAACACATCAGAATTTTGTGTATGAATTGATCAAGCCATACTGCCCCATGTACCTCGTGCCGGTATCTGATATACATGGGTCCCTACACTAAGTCCACACCGTGCCAGTCAGTGGCCACCAACCCCGCAGGCGTGCACAGCCAGGGAACGGGGGCCATGGGACGGCCCTGCGACCCCCATGCCACAGGACCAGACCCAAAAACTGCTGACTGGCACAGTGTGGACTTAGTGTAGGGACCCATGTGTATCAGATACCTGCACGAGGTACATGGGGCAGTGTGGCTTGATCAATTCACATACAGAATTCTGATGTTTTTTATGCAGCCGAGAGGTACTAGTATCAGCCATAGGTGTGAGGTGCAGCACTCTTTTTCTTCCCTGAACCGTATTTTGTTTCTCTCTTTTCTCCGTGTTTGCACTCCTCCTGGTGAGACCCACATGACCGCAATTAGCAGGAGACACCTGAGTGCACATGGTTTTAATCCCTCCTGTCTGTCCCATTCTATCTTTGATAGCTATGGTGAGTGCAATACCTTATCCAGACTAGTGCTGTTTGGGGGCAGCTTCCTCCGCCGGTGGTGCTGGCTGGGTTTTGGTGTGGCATTTTTGGGTTTGGTCCTGTGGCATGGGGGTTGCAGAGCCGTTCCATGGCCTCCCTTCCCTGACTGTGCACGCCTGCGGGGGTGGTGGTCGCTGACTGGCACAGTGTGGACTTAGTGTAGGGACCCATGTGTATCAGATACCTGCACGAGGTACATGGGGCAGTGTGGCTTGATCAATTCACATACAGAATTCTGATGTTTTTTATGCAGCCGAGAGGTACTAGTATCAGCCATAGGTGTGAGGTGCAGCACTCTTTTTCTTCCCTGAACCATACATTAAATTACTTATCCTGTACTGATCCTGAGTTACCTCCTGTATTATACTTATACTTACACATACTAATATATTAAGGTTACAAACCCACTTGCCGGATCTGCAGCGAGTCTCCTTGCTGCGTTTTTGCAGGGAGACTCGCTGCAGATCCCGGCCCTATACTTTCAATAGCAGAGAAACTCGCAGCAGGGATGTACATCCCTGCTGCGATTTTGTCTGCAGCCCGCCCCATTAACCCCCCGGCCGCCGGACATTATACATTACCCGGTCCCCGTTCCTGCTTGCTTCGGGGCTCCCGGTGTCTTCACGGCCCGCCCGGCCAATCAGTGCGCTGCGGCGGGGCAGCGCACTGATTGGCCAGGCGGAACGTGCCGGGAGCCGCTCAAGCAAGCAGGAGCCGGGATCAGGTAATGTATATCGCCCCCAGCCCCCGGCCGCACGATCGCCCCCAGCCCCGCAGCCCCCGGCCGCACGATCGCCCGCAGCCCCCGGCCGCACGATCGCCCCCAGCCCCGCAGCCCCCGGCCGCACGATCGCCCCGCAGCCCCCGGCCGCACGATCGCCCCGCAGCCCCCGGCCGCACGATTGCCTGCAGCCCTGCAGACCCCGACCGCACGATCGCCCCCAGCGGGCGATCGTGCAGCCGGGGGCTGCGGGCCGGGGGCTGCGGGGCTGGGGGCGATCGTGCGGCCGGGGGCTGCAGGCGATCGTGCGGCCGGGGGCTGGGGGCGATCGTGCGGCCGGGGGCTGCGGGGCTGGGGGCGATCGTGCGGCCGGGGGCTGCGGGGCTGGGGGCGATCGTGCGGCCGGGGGCTGCGGGGCTGGGGGCGATCGTGCGGCCGGGGGCTGCCGGCGATCGTGCGGCCCGGGGCTGCGGGGCTGGGGGCGATCGTGCGGCCGGGGGCTGCGGGGCTGGGGGCGATCGTGCGGCCGTGGGCTGCGGGGCTGGGGGCGATCGTGCGGCCGGGGGCTGGGGGCGACCGTGCGGCCGGGAGCTGGGGGCGATCGTGCGGCCGGGGGCTGGGGGCGATCGGGGCTGCAGGGGGGCGGGCAGGATATACATTACCTGATCCCGGCTCCTGCTTGCTTTAGCGGCTCCCGACACGTTCCGCCCGGCCAATCAGTGCGCTGCCCCGCCGCAGCGCACTGATTGGCCAGGCGGGCCATGAAGACACCGGGAGCCCCGAAGCAAGCAGGAACGGGGACTGGGTAATGTATCATGTCCGGCGGCCGGGCGGTTAATGGGGTGGGCTGCAGACAAAATCGCAGCAGGGATTTACATCCCTGCTGCGAGTTTCTCTGCTATAGAAAGTATAGGGCCGGGATCTGCAGCGAGTCTCCCTGCAAAAACGCAGCAAGGAGACTCGCTGCAGATCCGGCAAGTGGGTTTGTAACCTAAAGGGGTACTTTGGAGTTTATTTTTTTCCAGCACAATTTGTGTCAGTAAGTTATACATATTTGTAAATTACTTCTATTTAAAAATCTCCGTTCTTCCAATACTTATTAGCTGCTGTATGCCCTGCAGGAAGTGGTATATTATTTCCAGTCTTACATAGAGCTCTCTGCTGCCACCTCTGTCCATGTCCGGAACTGTCCAGAGCAGGAGAGTTTTTCTATGGGGATTTACTGCTCTGGACAGTTCCTGACATGGACAGAGGGGGCAGCAGAGAGCACTGTGTCAGACTGGAAAGAATACACCAGGACATACAGCAACTGATAATTTCAAGATAAAGCTATGAAATAAGATTTCATACATACGGCAGCAGGTCTTATGTGTTGTGCTTATGGTGTTTCTGTGATGCACCATTGTATGGGGATATGAATTATTAACCTTTAGGTTGCACAGAGCGATGTAGGGGGGGCGTTTATTTCTTTGATTGAAATACAATTCTAGCCACATTGTAATCTAAACATTATTATAGATTTTTTTTATAGTTCTATTTTTGATCCATAGCTTCTTAGCATTTCCTTCTGTAACGTCGCAGCCTAAATTGAAAAGGTTACTGTAGCTGAAAATAGCCGCCTGATGAAAGACGTTCTTCAAAATTTCATTAAAAATACATTTTATTGCTCGGGTCCAATTCAATTTGAGAAAATAAAAATGTCTGCAATGTGCAATCAAGGGCTTATTATCAAAACCCGTCGTGGAGACGAGGCGGACGCGATTTGCATATTGGAATGTGGGGGGGGAGAAAACAGTTTCTAAAAGAACCAATCACTTTGTGTAATTTAGTGGCGCAATCACATGACCTCGCAGCACAAAGCCGCCCTCGTGTTCTGCGGGAGAATGCCGACGTCTTTCGCTGCTCACCAGTCACATTTCATGCTGTTTATTGAAATGATAAAACTGGCGGAGCGATCATCCCAGCCCCGCTCGGCGAACGGGAAACCTGGGTAATGAGCCTGAAAAATTCTTATTAATGTTATTTCAGAATTAAAGGGTTTTACAAAAATAACTAAAATGACTATAAACAATCTCGCCTGCTGTGAATTGCAACTCACTCAGAATCTCGTCTACTAAGTACTGTATAGCGCAAAGGCTCTGATTCTATGGGCACGCTTATTTTGCCTATCATAGTCCAGGTGTATTGTTATTTTATTTATATAGCTTCTATGTACACTTCTATGTCTCCAAGGTTACAGACTACAAACCATCCGTAGTCATGTGTCACTCGGCTGACATCTCTTCTGCTTTTTGGCTGGAGGATGAGATTACAGAGCTGTTGTTTGCCTGTAAGCATGGGGGAACATGGGGCAGTATAAAATGGTAGACGATGTTAGAATATAAGGACTGTCACTTTATTTTAGCTTTAGGGCAGTTGCAGACACCATTATTATTGTTCTTCTTCACATTAAAGTTAATTCTCAAAAGGGGTATTCTGGAGAGTTGTCTTTAAATAAACTTTAAGTTTTTAAAATTACTTTTATTTAAACAACCCCAGTCTTCCAGGACTTATCAGCTGCTGTATGTCCTGCAGGAAGTGGTGTATTCTTTCCAGTCTGACACAGTGCTCTCTGCTGCCTCCTCTGTCCATATCAGGAACTGTCAAGAGCAGTAGCAAATCCCCATAGAAAACATTTTCTCCTCAGTACAGTTGCTGACATGGACAGAGGTGGCAGTAGAGAGCACTGTGTCAGACTGGAAAAAAAACACCAATTCCTGCAGGTTGTACAGCAGCTGGAAGACTGGAAGAATTTTAAACTGGTCTAACTTACAAATGTGTCTAACTTTCTGACACAAGTTGATTTGAAAGATTTTTTTTGCCAGAGTTCCCCTTTAAGATTCCTACACAGATGTTTTTATTTCATGAAACAAATGTGCTTCAACCAAAATATCAAATTAATTATCACTGTCAACTGTTTGCCATCATTGGTTAATCATACACCGGACTGTAATCCTACAAAATCCCTGAATGTGCAATTGTACCTAGAAGAACTGATGATGTTTTTAAAGATGAAGGGGAAAGGTCACACAAAATGTCGATCAGATTTAGATTTCTCTTCTGTTCTTTCACTTTGCATTTTGTTAGTTGACTATTGGCACTGCTATCTTTGGAGGTATTCTTTCTTCGACGCTTGCATAAAACTTTTGTGCAGTATTGTGACTTTGATAGTATCAGCCTTGTTGTAGGAGTGATGGATAACCCTATTGTCATTGTATATGCTAAGTAAACCAACACTAGTGTTCCAGAGGACGAGGACCCTAATGGACCCACTGAACACGGAATGATCCTTGGCAGTGGTCCTGTCAGGAGAAAGGGACTGGAAGACACGAGACAGGTGATACCCTGGCAGTGACACCTGCCCCACTCCCCACTGACCCTGCCCAATTACCTCGACTGCCCTAAGTGGCAGCGGATAACTGGTCTACATTCCCTGGCCTGTACAGGTTTGACACAAAACGCGGAGAAGACAGACACAACACAAAATAGCAAGGTCAACTAGTGGTACTAGCGGTACAAAAACGTAATCTAAAGAGTAGTCACAAAGTCTGAAAACAGGATGAAAATCAGGACACATTGCTTGGTCAAGAATGCACTTAGGTACTGAGGCTCTATCGCAGGTAAGAAGGATGATCAGGGGAGAAGTCTTATGGAAGCTGGAGTCCCGGCTACAGAGCATGATTGGGGCAGAGACTCCAGCACTCCAGCACCTAACCAGAACTGACTGGCGGTGCTGGCTGCTAGTCAGCATTACTTTAATCATGAAACAATGGAAACCCCAGTCGCGGCAATAACCAAGGACGCCGTTAATGCGCCCATAGCAACCCTCTCAGCCAGTTTTTAGGGATTTCATTACTTTAATCATGAAACAATGAAAACCCCAGTCGCGGCGATAACCAAGGATGCCGTTAACGCGCCCATAGCAACCCTCTCAGCCAGTTTTTAGGGATTTCATTGGCGTGCCCCCAACAACCGGATGTCAGGGAGCAGCGCACACCGGCTGGTCCCTGGCAGGTCCTCTCTCCAAGCAAAGGGTAACTAAATGTCCAATATTTCTAATGAACTGCACCACCAGGAATGCAGAAATATTCTATCCCATAGCAAGGACATATGGGGTATTAGTCATAGACAAGTCCGGATGCTTATGGGGACTCAGTTATCCATTTGCCATGATATGAATTACATAGTTGGTGGGGGACTCTCTCAGATTTTTCACTATGGGGGACTCTCGCAGATTTCACTATCAATTGTTTTAATGAACCATGACCTCATTGTAGCCTTGGCCATAGACTGTCTGCAGGACGCTGAGGCGGCGGTCTATACCGTATGAATGTTATCAGTGACCTTTGCTATAATAAGTGGTTTTACAGTGGCGAGTAGGTTATCTACACACCATTCATTGTAGAGCCGTGATATATATCTTGTCAGCGAAGCAGAAGGCCTGTTATACATCACACCTTCACATTTACAGCAAGCCGTATAGCTTTTCTAAGGCAAGAAAGAAAGACAATTATTGGAAAACTCAATGTGCCGGCTTCTCATAACAATGCGGCACCGGAGGATCACAAGTGCAGAGCTCAGGATAACAGGGCATTCATCTCCTGACGCTATATGGAAATCCAATAATGACCCGAAAATTTAGTAATTTTTGAATATTTCGTAGAGAAGACTCAATTGCTAACACAATAGATGGAAGGTTCGAGCCAGGGCCCCCCTCTCCTATCTATTTCCATAGTAAATGGTAGATTGTGAACTTGTTCTAAACATGTTCAACAATTTTCTAGATAATCCTACCTATGCGATGGCCTCGTGTGCATTCACACTGCGATTTGTGCCTCTGAAACATGGGTGTGTTAAAAAAAAAAATAGGCTTACACACGGTATTGTTGCTTGAAGAGGCATGGTGCCATTCGATGCAACAACTTAAAGGGGTATTCCACTGAAACATAACTTTTGATATGTTGCTACCCATGGTGAGACTAACAATTCCTTCCATACTTGATATTATCTATTTAGTCTCCTTCCCCCAGTTCAGAGCTGCTTTATGCTGAAGACACAAAAATCTGTGCATGAGCTTTTCTCTCTGTCTCCCCCTCCTTCCCCCTCCCTTCTGAGACAGCTGGTGTAAACAAGCCCCCCAATGGCTTTTTCTGCAACATTGTAGCTTCTTTGCGTCACACAGATTTTTGTGTCTTCAGCAGAAAGCAAAAGCTCAGAACTGGGGAAAGATAATAACAAGTATGGAATGAACTGTTATGTTGCTACCCATGGTGAGACTATCAAAAGTTATGTTTGAGTGGAATACCCCTTTAACAGTAGTTTGGTTTTAACTATGTTCAGGTCATTTAGCAAGCATATAAGAGTTTATTCTCATCCCAAACAATATGGTTTTCTGCACTGAGCAAAAAAATTGTATAAGCTCAGAAAATGAGCCAAGGTGGTCACTAGCTCGCTATGTTGAGTCACGGCTAGAGAGGAGCACTACTGAGCATGAGTTGATCGTTCAGCATTTGAATACTGGTGGTTGAAGAGAGAAGTTTAATGCAGTCGCGACGGAAAATCTGTTGCGTAATCCGTGGCTCGTCTCCGCCCGTGTCATAGACTCCATTCTATGCACAGGCGGATTCGTTCCTCCGTCAAAAGAATGTACTCGCTAGCGACGGATTACGCAACAGACTTTCCGTCTAAATTAATCAGTGTGCACATACCCTTAGGGAGTCCTGAAAAACATGGATACAACCATAGGCACCCAACTTCTTCTGCTACAGGTATTTTGATGATGATGATGTTCCAGTTACGCTCATCTTTACTGCAATAAATGACACCCTGCCATAGCATGGGTACAATGGGGTCCCATAAGCTGTGCCTCGGAGGTACAAATCTATAGGTTTCAGATCACAGACTTACAAGAAATGAATTATAATCCGCACAGACCTGCACGTGCCAGTGATTTTTAAAGAGCCTACAAGGTATCTAGGTTCTCATCTGTTTAACATACATCACCATTAAATCATTGATCCGCCTGGAGAAGACTTATGGGCACAGCTGGAGGAACGCCAAGGTAGGAGCTACATACCTGCCATAGTACTTAAAGGGACCGAAATCTACTCCAGTATTATAAATGGCACATGGTAGATAAGCTTCAAGTAACACCTTATTACAGCTATATGGTAGATATATAACATAAAATAAACGGTCTCATTGATCACATGACCCCTAATAAAGGACGATCCCGTAAACCACAGAGACCTCCTCACTGGCGCTTTAATGCTAGCCTTGTAAATGACTTTGGCATCATCTTAAGAAGTGGAAATCTGCAGTTTCCTGTGGAATTTTAATGGGCTCTACAATTCTCATGCACAAGTCGCAAGTGCTGTCGTCTTTGGCAAGGTCATCCAAAACTTTGGGTATGGAATACATAAATGACTGTCATGCAAGTTTGATCCGCCCCGGGGAAGCGTTAACCTACAGAGGACTCCTTCAATTTATTATTTTTTTACTTTAACATTTATGATTAAATATCTACCACGGCCTGATTTTATAATAGCTATTTAACTTACTATTTCATCTTGGTCGTGGTGACTAACCCCCTTAAATTTTTTTATTTTATTTGTACAAAGAAGAGTGAGAAATGAGAAGCCACTGACATAGCGGGTAATTATATGTGATTCTGTCAATAAAGAGTTTAATTTATTAATAGTACTAGTAGTAGTAGTAATAGTATTACTGTTTTCTATTAGTAGTAGTATTAGTGGGCGGAGTCTTTTGTAACTGTCTTGGTGGTAGGCGGGGCTAATATAAAATTACAGATACTAGCGGAAAAGTCACAGACGAACAATGTTGGCAGAGATTCCCTCACTACTGCTCTCTCTCCTTCTCTCTCCTCTTGTTCTTTCTCTCTCACTCCTTCTCTTGTCTTGCTTCTGCTGTCTCTTTCACTTCTACTCTTTACCCTATTGTCTCTCTTACTCTTGCTGTCTTCTACCCTTGCTGTTTATCATAGTGTCTCTCTTGCACCTTCTATCTCTTTTGCCCCTGCTGTCTCAGTCCTGTTCTCTTTCTTCTCTCTCTCCCTTTTGGCCCTGCACTCTCGTTTATACTTTCTTTCTCTCTCTCGCTTCTATTATTTTATTTTATTGTATTCTCTCTCTGTCTTGCTGTGTCTCGTTGTCATGTTGGAATGTCCAAGTACGTCCCATGCGCAGCTTCTGGACTGATGAGTGCAAATTTGTCCCCAGTGTTTGCTGATAACCGGCTGCATTCATCTTTCCTTCAACTCTGACCAAATTCCTGTGCCTTTGTAGTTCACACATCCCCAAAACACCAGCTATCCCCCTCGTGGTTTACAGTAATAATGGTGTTCCTTTCATAGGCCTTGTTGACACCTCTCCAAATGTAACGTTTGTGGCAAAAAAGTAAAATTTTTGTCTCATCACACCAAATGTGTAGTGATGGTGGAGACGGCACTGCTGTAGTGGTGGTGCTCGTGGTGGGATGGCGTCCCAGACGTGTAGAAGAAAATCCCGGCACTCACCAAATAAAGTATTGCTATTTATTCTGTGCAAATTTGCACAGAATAAATAGCAATACTTTATTTGGTGAGTGCCGGGATTTTCTTCACCACTCCAAATGACCTTGTTCCAGAAGTTTTGAGGCTTGTCTCTGTGCTGTTTGGTGTATTGTAGGTGAGATACTTTGCGGTATTTAAGCAGTAATGGCTTTCTTCTGGTGACTCGACCATGCAGCTAATTTTTCTTCAAGTGCCTCCTTATTGTGCATCTCGAAACAGCCACACCGCTAGTTTTCAGGGAGTCCTGATTTCAGCTAATGTTAGTTGTGTTTTTTTTCTTTGCATCCCAAACAATTTTCCTCAAAGTTGTTCCTGAAATTTTTGTTGGTTTACCTGACTGTAATTTGGTTTGTACAGAGCCCCTGATGTTTTGTTTGTTAATCACAGTTTGATCATTGCTGATTGGCATTATCAATTCCATGGATATCAGAACAAAGTGAAGGTTCTGGAGTGGCCATCTCAGTCTCCTGATCTCAATATCATTGAGCCACAATGGGGAGATCTCAAGCACGCAGTTCATGAAAGACAGCCCAGGAATTTATAAAAACTGGAGATTTTTTGCCAAAAAGAATGGGCAGCTTTACCATCTGAGAAAATAAAGAGCCTCATCCACAACTACCACATAAGATTTCAAGCTGCCATTGATGTTGGAGGGGGCAATACACGATATTAAGAACTGGGGTATGTAAACTTTTGATTTGGATGTTTTTGGTTGTCATTATAATTTAAAAAGAGAAAACACAGTATTCTGACAGTAAATGGCTTCACCCGACCACTAACCAGGAGTGGGAGAAAAGTTTTTGTGTTATCATTGTGTTATGAAAAAAAGGACAAGAAAGCAAAAATTCTGCCAAATTATTTAAACTTTTGAGCACAACTGTATCTCACTGCTGCTGTCTATCTACCTGTTCTCTCTCCTCCTCCTGTTTTTTCTTTCTCTTTTCATCTCTCTCTTGTTCCTGTGGTCTCTCTATTTTCTTCCTGCTCTCTCCCTCTCTCAGGGTGCGTGCACACTACGGAATAGCCGCGTATAACCCGCGGCATATTCCGTCGCTCGTCCCCGCACGCGGCGGCGCGCATATCCGCCCGTGCCATAGACACTATTCTGTGCACGGACGGATTCCGCGTTCCGTCAAAAGAATTGACATGTCACTTCTTTCGACGGCACGCGGAATCCGCCCGTACATAGAATAGTGTCTATGGCAGGGGCGGATGTGTGCGCCGCCGCGTGCGGGGACGAGCGACGGAATACGCTGCGGGTTATACGCGGCTATTCCGTAGTGTGCACGCACCCTCATTCTCCGGCCCTCTCTCTCATTATCCTGTTCTTTCTTTTGCTCCTGAGGTGCTTTGTATGAGAAGGAGCTTCTGTTTGGAATATTCCTCTTGGTCTTCTTGGGTTCTTTTTAAGTGTGGGGTAATGGGGGCCTGGTAGAGCCAATAAGTTGGACCTATACCAGATATTTTGGTGCCCTAGGCAGATAAAGCATATGTCCCCAAGGACTTTATCCAACATTATCTTCACTTTATCAGCTTTGCCCTTCTCGTAGAGATATGCCCCAGTAGCTAAATAGGTGTCTACCCTGGTAAGTAATTGCTCCCCAGTAGGTAGTTATGTACCCCCAATAGGTACATTTCCCTCAGTAGGTGGAGCAGTGTGCAATTTTCCCCCTCTAGGGTAGCCAGGAGCCTGCAAGTTAGCAGTTGCACCCAGTAAGCAGTTGCCCCCAGTAAGCAGTTACACCCCTTTAGGTAAGGTCCGTCCTCACATAGATAAGCAGGAAGAAACCCCCAGTATGTAGCTGGTGCCTTTACTATGTCTATGCCACCAAGCAGGTAGTTGCTCCGTGTAGGTATCCAGGTGCCCTCCTTAGAGGTATGTAGGAGACCCCCAGTAGGTGAAAATGTGCCTTTCCCAATGTGCAGTAGCTCCTTTTTAGGTAGCCAGGAGCCTGCCATTAAGCAGTTGCCCCCAGTAGGTAGTTACCCCCTTTTAGGTCAGGTCCCCCCCTCACATAGATAAGCAGGGAGCTATCCCCCTATATGTAGTTGGTTCAGTATGTCAATGCCACCAAGCAGGTAGTTGCTCCCTGTAGGTATCCAGGTGCCCCTCTTAGAGGTATGTAGGAGACCCCCAGTAGGTGAAAATGTGCCTTTCCCAATGTGCAGTTGCTCCTTTTTAGGTAGCCAGGAGCCTGCCATTAAGCAGTTGCCCCCAGTAGGTAGTTACCCCCTTTTAGGTCAGGTCCCCCCCTCACATAGATAAGCAGGGAGCTATCCCCCTATATGTAGTTGGTTCAGTATGTCAATGCCACCAAGCAGGTAGTTGCTCCCTGTAGGTATCCAGGTGCCCTCCTTAAAGGTATGTAGGAGACCCCCAGTAGATACTAGCCCCTAGTAGGTCTTTTCACCCATTTAGGTAGCTAAGTGCCCACAAATATTGTATGTAGCTGGTGCTCTAGTAATTAGAGGTATAAAAAAACATAAAAACACCACACACCTCCTCGCAAAGTAAAGTCATCGTGTGTTCACTTGAGGTCCCCGCTGCTCCCTGTGTTCTGTAGACCACAAGACAATGAAAATACAAGAAATATAATGTGCCATAGAGAAAAAAAAAGAGAAAAATCACCCAAACCAGAATCAATAAATCCACAGGCGCCATTCTATTTACATCCCATCCATCATCGCTACTATCATTGGAAGCAACGAGAGCATGGATGAAACCTAACTAAGCAGCTGGGTGCAGCAACAATATTCACATCCTCATAGTTGCCAACATTTGAAAATTTGTTCCAGGGACACTTTAACATTAAAAAGGGGTGTGGTCTATTGTGGGTGTTGTCTCGGTGGGGTGTGGCCTATCATGGGCGTGAGATCAAATTTTTCCAATTAGAATTTACAGTCAGAACAACATAAAAGGAGCATTACCCACCCAAGAATTAGGTCCCCAGTATATTACACATCCCAGTATTAGGTCCCCAGTATATTACACACCCCAGTTTCAGGTCCCCAGTATATTACACACCCCAGTTTCAGATCCCCAGTATATTACACACCCCAGCTTTAGGTCCCCAGTATATTACACACTCCACTCAGAGCAGGCTGAGACTCAGATAGCATTCTACTGACTGACTGTACATACTGGGGGTTTATACCCATATGATGCAGCTGCACCCCATGTCATCATACTACTACCCCTTCATCCTCCTGACCCTCTATCATCATATTAGTGCCGCTTCATCATCATAATACTACCACCACCTTCATCCTCCTGCCCTTCCATCATCATAGTACTACCCATCTCATCCTCCTGCCCCTCCATCATTATACTACTTCCCCCTTCATTCTCCTTCTGTCCCTTCATCATCATACCAGTACCTACTTCAGCATCTTCCTGCCCCTTCATCATCATAATACAACCCCCTTCATCTTCCGGCCCCTCCATCATCATAATACTACCACCACCTTCATCCTCCTGCCCTTTCATGATCATAGTACTACCCATCTCATCCTCCTGCCCCTCCATCATTATACTACTTCCCCCTTCATTCTCCTTCTGTCCCTTCATCATCATACCAGTACCTACTTCAGCATCTTCCTGCCCCTTCATCATCATAATACAACCCCCTTCATCTTCCGGCCCCTCCATCATCATACTTCTTCCCCCTTCATCCTCCTCCCGTCCCTTCATCATCATACCAGTACCCCCTTCAGCATCCTCTAGTCCCTTCATCTGTATTTAAAACAAAAAAAAGCTATACTTACCCCACCAGTATGGTTCTTCTAGTCCCCCAGTGACTCCTCTCCCTGCTCTGCATGAGTGACATCACTGGCGCTGGACGGGATGGGGCTTCCCGCGGTGGGGGCTGAGCTTCCTGGGACATACCCGGGACATGTTTTTGCTGAGGCTGTCTCCTCAGAATTGGGACAGTCCCGGCAAAACCGAAACTGTTGGCAACTGTGCATCCTGAAAGTGTCTAAATCTCAGTCCCCATCAATATTGGTCATCACATTGGCATCACTGGTCATTACAATGACGTCTTTACTATGTGACTATACTCCCAGAGAACGTCCAGTTCCTCCACCTGCACAAACATCTATTATTCATTCCCCATAGTACTCGCTCCCCCCATGATCCAGACTTATCACCGTGCAAGTTGCTACAGTAACATTTGATCAGGGAACATATCTGTGCGTCTCCCCAGGTTACATGTACAGTACTTGTAATTACGCTATGCTAATCCTTTCATTATTACAGAGCTCAACTTCTCCATCTCCCATACAGAGAAGGTGTAAAAATACACAGCGAAGAATGAGAGAGAGAGGGGAAATCATACCGCCAGATATATATCATAGAGACAACTACAAGAGACTTGTATTCTGTACTATAGACTATAAAGAATCAATTCATATACCCCACTGTAATGTATTTACTGTATTACAATGTATGTACACAGTGACAACAAGCAGAATAGTGAGTGCAGCTCTGGAGTATAATACAGGATGTAACTCAGGATCAGTACAGGATAAGTAATGTAATATATGTACACAGTGACCCCACCAGCAGAATAGTGAGTGCAGCTCTGGGGTATTATACAGAATGTAACTCAGGATCAGTACAGGATCAGTAATGTAATGTATGTACACAGTGACCCCACCAGCAGAATAGTGAGTACAGCTCTGGAGTATAATACAGGATGTAACTCAGGATCAGTACAGGATCAGTAATGTAATGTAAGTACACAGTGACCCCACCAGGAGAATAGTGAGTGCAGCTCTGGGGTATAATACAGGATGTAACTCAGGATCAGTACAGGATAAGTAATGTAATGTATGTACAAAGTGACTCCAGCAGCAGAAGAGTGCAGCTCTGGGGTATAATACAGGATATAATTCAGGATCAGTAATGTAATGTATGTACATAGAGACCCCACCAGCAGAATAGTGAGTGCAGCTCTGGAGTATAATACAGGATGTAACTCAGGATCAGTACAGGATAAGTAATGTAATGTATGTACACAGTGACCCCACCAGCAGAATAGTGAGTGCAGCTCCGGGGTATAATACAGGATGTAACTCAGGATCAGTACAGGATCAGTAATGTAATGTGTGTACACAGTGACCACACCAGCAGAATAGTGAGTGCAGCTCTGGGGTATAATACAGGATGTAATTCAGGATCAGTATAGGATAAGTAATGTAATATATGTACACAGTGACCCCACCAGCAGAATAGTGAGTGCAGCTCTGGGGTATAATACAGGATGTAACTCAGGACCAGTACAGGATCAGTAATGTAATGTATATACACAGTGACCCCACCAGCAGAATAGTGAGTGCAGCTCTGGGGTATAATACAGGATGTAACTCAGGACCAGTACAGGATCAGTAATGTAATGTATATACACAGTGACCCCACCAGCAGAATAATGAGTGCAGCTCTGTAATAAAATGCGGCCTGAATAACTTACTGAAATATTGTGGAGTCATTGTGTCTCTATGAGATATGAAGTCTGCTCTCCATCCATACGTGCGGTGGGGCTGACATTCACAGCAGGATATTTAGTAAATCCTATCTCTTATAAATGCCTTTTCCTCGTCCTTTCTGGATGTTTCCCACACCGGTGACGTTAATGTCAATTATAATTGAAATTTCTCTTTGAAGCCGTTCCCTTGACCTGATCACTCACTGAACAACTGGACCCTCTATACCATGAATCTAATATTCTCCACATGTTCCATCTGAATAGCAGTGAAAGTACATATAACACCTTGTAAACCTGTTTATTGCTGCTCATAAGCCGAACAGAGCCGCTCCGGATAATGTTACCGCATATATTCCTCTCTTGATACAAACAATGGAGCCAGCAGTTTAGGCACCAGATGCTGTGACGCGCCCCCCCCCTCCCCCCCCATAAATATGATCACATCTCCTGATTTAATATCAGCTTCTTCTATATTCCCTGGTGGACTTGGCTGGAAGAAGAACCACTTGTAAATAATTTGTGTTCATGCAAAAAAAAAAAAAAAACTTAAAATATCCAGTGAGCTCAGACAGGTAAATGGGATTAATTGACATGTAACTCATCCTGATCGCTAATTATTCTACTATGTATAGTGAGGAGAAGGAGACAAGTAGAGAGCTCCCTCTGGTGGCGCTGAGGGAAACAGCATCCCAAGTGTCTGCAGTTCAGTATCTAAGCATATTATGTGTGAAGTGTCATAGTGTCTGCAGAGCTGGGGTACCTACTGGAAGACTATCATGTGTGGTGCTGTACTGTGCTGGGGTATCTAAGCCTATTATGTGTAATACTGTGTCGAGGCATCTAAGTTTATCACATAGGACACAATACAATATCTAAACATATCCAACTTGCTATGGGTGATATTACACTGGACGATTTTTCGGCGATTAACGATAAACAATCTCAAATTACCACTATGGCGAACGATCTTAAATCGTTCACCCTGTTAGACAGGACGATGATCGTTACTTATGGTCGTTCTTGCGCTTGTCCTTTCCTGGCTGATAGACCAGGGAACGGCCAAACCCCATGTTATTACAACGAATGATGTTCGAACAATTTGTGAATGATCAACAATGAAAATAGGTCCAGATTCTATCAAATGATCAATAGCGATAAGCGAATAAAAGTGATAATAGTGATAAGCGAATAGTGAGATATTCGAATATTCGATCCCATTAAAGTCTATGGGAACAAGTATTCGATTAGTGAAAACATCTATTTGACCATTTGGAGGGTAAAACCGGAAGCTGGGGGATTTGAACGCTTATTGAATACTTATTGAATATTCGCGGGATATTCGTACGAATTTTGAATATTCGAATGTCTCACTATTTGATCGAACAGTATTTGCTCATCACTAATGATCAACGATTTCTGGTTGGTCGTTTAATCGTTGCCCGAACGATCTTACGATTTTTCAAACTATAATAGTCCAGTGTAATACGGCCCTCAGCCTATTATTATTTGTCATGCTGTTTGCTGAGCTATGTAAGCCTATCCTGTGTAGTAACATTTGCTGAGGTACTGTATCTAAGCCAATCCTGAGTTAGACTATAAACTGCATCTAATTCAATTCTGTATAAAAATTTCCAGTCTTCAAGTACTCATCAGCTGCTGTATGTCCTGCAGGAAGTGGTGTATCCCTTCCAGTCCGACACAGTGCTCTCTGCTGCCACCTCTGTCCATGTCAGGAACTGTCCAGAGCAGTAGCAAATGCACATAGAAACCCCTACTGCTCTGGACAGTTCCTGACATGGAACTATAGAAGTACATTTCAAGTCTATCTAACTTTCTGACATCAGTTGATTTGAAACAAACAAACAAACAAAAAAATCGCCGGAGTTCCTTCCCATGTGTGATAAAGTCAGCTGAGTTACTGCATCTGAACACTACTAAGTCAAGTACTTAAACTTGTTATGTGTGATACTATCTTTGTAGCTATGGTATCCCAATCAGTGCGCTGGACCACCACAGACACTGATTGACTGAGCGGAACACCAGGGAGCCAGGAGCCTGAGAAGCAAGGCGGAGCGCAGCCAGGTAACGTATTAGATGTGCAGCGGTGGGTTAACCCCTTAACGAATGCGGGCGTATATTTACGCCCTGGGGCCGCCTCAGGGAATTCAGAGCTTAGCCGTGCGGAGAGCCGTCTCTGAATCACCGCGGCAATTAGCGAACACGGTCCGATCACCGTGCCCGATAATTAAGGATCCTTTATGCAGCCCAATCCCTGGTGTCTAGTGGGGTGGATCGCCCCCCGGGACGTTGTCCCGGAGGAGCAATCTACACATCTCTCATTGGCCGGGGTCAGCGCCGTAATGACACTGATCCCGGCTTGGCACTCAATTCCTTTCGGCTGCAGCAGCTGAAAGCAATCCAGTGCCTATCTCATTGATCTATGCAGTATAACTATACTGCATAGATCTTAATAAGAGATCAGTGTGCATATACTAGAAGTCCCCCAGAGGGGACTAACCTTAACCCCAGGGGGAACAACCCTAACCCCAGGGGGGCTTCTACTATATGTGTAAAAAACATATATATGTTATATGTTATAAAAAAAAAATATAAAAATAAACAAACATGTTTGTTATCGCCGCGTGCATATTCGCCCAAACTCTCAATTAATCCCATTCCCGATCTCGCATCAAATCCAGAAAAATTTTAATTAAAAGCGATCGAAAAGTCGTATATGCGCAATCAAGGTACCGATAGAAAGTAAACATCATGGCGCAAAAAATTACACCTGACACAGCCCCATAGACCAAAGAATAAAAGCGTTATTAGCCTGGGAATGGAGCGATTTTAAGGAACATATATTTGTTAACAATGGTTTGAATTTTTTACAGGCCATCAGATACAATGAAAGTTATACATGTTACATATCTTTGTAATCGTAACAACTTGAGGAACATACACTCACCAGCCACTTTATTAGGTACACCTGTCCAACTGCACGTTACCACTTAATTTCTAATCAGCCAATCACATGGCGGCAACTCAGTGCATTTAGGCATGTAGACATGGTCAAGACAATCTCCTGCAGTTCAAACCGAGCATCAGTATGGGGAAGAAAGGTGATCTGAGTGCCTTTGAACGTGGCATGGTTGTTGGTGCCAGAAGGGCTGGTCTGAGTATTTCAGAAACTGCTGATCTACTGGGATTTTCACGCACAACCATCTCTAGGGTTTACAGAGAATGGTCCGAAAAAGAAAAAACATCCAGTGAGCGGCAGTTCTGTGGGCGGAAATGCCTTGTTGATGCCAGAGGTCAGAGGAGAATGGGCAGACTGGTTCGAGCTGATAGAAAGGCAACAGTGACTCAAATAGCCAACCGTTACAACCAAGGTAGGCAGAAGAGCATCTCTGAACGCACAGTACGTCCAACTTTGAGGCAGATGGGCTACAGCAGCAGAAGACCACACCGGGTGCCACTCCTTTCAGCTAAGAACAGGAAACTGAGGCTACAATTTGCACAAGCTCATCGAAATTGGACAGTAGAAGATTGGAAAAAAGTTGCCTGGTCTGATGAGTCTCGATTTCTGCTGCGACATTCGGATGGTAGGGTCAGAATTTGGCGTCAACAACATGAAAGCATGGATCCATCCTGCCTTGTATCAACGGTTCAGGCTGGTGGTGGTGGTGTCATGGTGTGGGGAATATTTTCTTGGCACTCTTTGGGCCCCTTGGTACCAATTGAGCATCGTTGCAACGCTACAGCCTACCTGAGTATTGTTGCTGACCATGTCCATCCCTTTATGACCACAATGTACCCAACATCTGATGGCTACTTTCAGCAGGATAATGCGCCATAACATAAAGCTAGAATCATCTCAGACTGGTTTCTTGAACATGACAATGAGTTCACTGTACTCCAATGGCCTCCACAGTCACCAGATCTCAATCCAATAGAGCATCTTTGGGATGTGGTGGAATGGGAGATTCGCATCATGGATGTGCAGCCGACAAATCTGCGGCAACTGTGTGATGTCATCATGTCAATATGGACCAAAATCTCTGAGGAAGCTTCCAGCACCTTGTTGTATCTATGCCACCAAGAATTGAGGCAGTTCTGAAGGCAAAAGGGGGTCCAACCCGTTACTAGCATGGTGTACCTAATAAAGTGGCCGCTGAGTGTATATAACAAGACAGTGTTACGCCAGGGCAAACAGCGTAAAAACAAATACCCTCCAAATAAACAAAATGCGTGTTTTTGTTTTTGTTTTTTCAATTTCACCACACATTTATTTTTTTTTCTGGTTTCGCAGTGTACTTTATGAAAAAATTCAGCCTGTCATTGCAAAGTACAATTAGTGAGGCAAAAAATAAGGGCTCATGTGGGTTTCTAGGTGAAAAATTGCAATTGCTATGGCCTTTTAAGCACAAGGAGGAAAAAAAACGAAGTGCAAAAATCGAAATTGGCTCTGTCTTTAAAGGCTTAAAGGGGTTATCCAGTGCTACAAAAACATGGCCACTTTTCCCCCTCTCTTGTCTCCAGCAGATTTTTTTAAAACTGCCTAAAGAGTCAGAGGCTTTAACATCTGTAACATCTCCTTGCTTCCTTCCCTCCCATGTTAATTCTATTCTGCACAAAAAAAAATAAATGAACAAAAACATTTTCTTTTCTGATTAATTTTACAGGCTTGTTTTTTGCAGGATGCATTGACTTTCTAGTGGTCCTAGTTTTGGGTGATATTGTCATCAGGAGTTCTCAGCACCATATTCTGCACATTTCATGTCTTACAGTGTAAAGGATTTCTTGTTGGTCTCTCCGCTCAAAAATGCATGTTATCATAAGTGGACAGTGCCATCTGGGTGGGACTTCACTGCTGCCACGCCCATATACCCACCTACACCGACACCATAGGACCTTCCCCTGATGTCATCACAGCATAGGCCCCACCCCCTCGGTAACATATACGTAATGGGCCATCCTGGAGGCCTAGGCCCGCCCCCTATGTGACATCATTAGAACTGACCGGATCAGAAGGAACTGAAGGAGTATTTCAGTGAGTCCACTGCAGGTCGACTAATCACCACACATGTTGAAGAAGATTTATCAAACATGGCGTAAAGTTAAACTGCCCCTAGCAACCAATCAGCTTCCACCTTTCATTTTCCAAAGAGTCTGTGAGGAATGAAAGGTGGAATCTGATTGGTTGCTAGGGGCAACTGAGCCAGTTTCACTTTACACCATGTTTGATAAATCTCCCCCAATATTCCTTGCCTATTGTAGTAAGCTTGAACCATAGAATACACTACTGGAAAATACCATGAGATGTTGAAAAGGAACAGTAAACCACAAACTCATCTTAAAATTAATGAGAACAAATGTTATTTCCCATGATGCATCAGTTCTGAAGGTCGGTTTTAAGAAACTATGTTACTGCTAATTGCTACTAGTAAGCTTGTCGTGACGCAGATAAAGGTGATTTAACAATGCAGTGTATGAAGCCGATAAGAGTTACAAGAGAGTGGATGTGAGAATAGAAGATCCTACCTCTCTTTTTATTATCGCTCTACTTGTTTTGCTTTCAAAACTGTGTGAAAATTGCATTTGTGAAAGCAAAATAACATTGTATGAGCCAAGTACTTCACATGAGGAAACTAAAAACTGTTAAATTATGCGCATATATCTGTACTACAGTTTTTCAATATATACGTATGTAATTAGGATTATACTGCCCCTATGAAAACAAATATAACTACTACAATACTGCCCCCTTTATACAGGAATATAACAACTATAATACTGCCTCTATATACAAGAAAATAACTACTATAATACTTCCCCTATATACAGGAATATAACTACTATAATACTGCTCCTATATACAGGAATATAACTACTATAATACTGCTCCTATATACAAGAATATAACTACTATAATACTGCTCCTATATACAAGAATATAACTACTATAATGTGGCTCAGGGAAGAAACAGAGTGCTGCACATCACACCTATGGCTGATACTAGTGCCGCTTGGCTAAATAAAAAACACATCAGAATTTTGTGTATGAATTGATCAAGCCATACTGCCCCATGTACCTCGTGCCGGTATCTGATACACATGGGTCCCTACACTAAGTCCACACCGTGCCAGTCAGTGGCCACCAACCCCGCAGGCGTGCACAGCCAGGGAACGGGGGCCATGGGACGGCCCTGCGACCCCCATGCCACAGGACCAGACCCAAAAACACCACACCAGAACCCGGCCAGCACCGCCGGCGGAGAAGGTCGCCCCCAAGCAGCACAAGTCTGGATAAGGTATTGCGCTCACCATAGCTGCAGCAAACAGAATGGGAAAAAAACAGGAGGGATTAAAACCATGTGCACTCAGGTGTCTCCTGCTAATTGCGGTCATGTGGGTCTCACCAGGAGGAGTGTAAAACACGGAGAAAAGAGAGAAACAAAATGTGGCTCAGGGAAGAAACAGAGTGCTGCACATCACACCTATGGCTGGGTTTTGGTGGGGCTTTTTGGGTCTGGTCCTGTGACATTGGGGTTGCAGGGCCGTTCCATGGCCTCCCTTCCCTGCACGTGCACGCTTTGCGGGGTTGGCGGTCGCTGACCGACACGGTGTGGAGCTAGCGTAGGGACCCGTGTGGACCAGAGGACCTGCGCGGTGGTACACGGGGCAATATGGTTTGATCAATTCATATACAGACACTCTGGTGTTGATTTTTAATATAGGCCTGGCGGCATTAGTATCAGCCATAGATGGGATGTGCAGCCGTTCCATTCTCTCCAGTTCGTGTATAACTACTATAATACTGCTCCCTATATACAAGAATATAACTACTATAATACTGCCCCCCATATACAAGAATAAAACTACTATAATACTGCTCCTATATACAAGAATATAACTACTATAAGGCCCCGTTCCCACTGAGCAAAGCTAGCGGAATTCCGCGACGGAATTGTCCGCCGCGCAATGCCGTTAGCCTCCCGCTCATAATGGGAGTCTATGAGAGGCGCGCTCCTGCTCTGTACGCGCTTAAGAATGAACATGTTCATTCTTCAGCGCGTACAGAGCAGCAGCCGCGCGCCTCCCATAGACTCCCATTATGAGCGGGAGGCTAACGGCATTCCGCGGCAGACAATTCCGTCGCGGAATTCCGCTAGCTTTGCTCAGTGGGAACGGGGCCTAATACTGCCCCCTATATACAAGAATATAACTACTACAATACTGCCCCCTTTATACAGGAATATAACAACTATAATACTGCCTCTATATACAAGAAAATAACTACTATAATACTTCCCCTATATACAGGAATATAACTACTATAATACTGCTCCTATATACAGGAATATAACTACTATAATACTGCTCCTATATACAAGAATATAACTACTATAATACTGCTCCTATATACAAGAATATAACTACTATAATACTGCTCCCTATATACAAGAATATAACTACTATAATACTGCCCCCCATATACAAGAATATAACTACTATAATACTGCTCCTATATACAAGAATATAACTACTATAATACTGCTCCTATATACAAGAATATAACTACTATAATACTGCCCCCTATATACAGGAATATAACTACTATAATCAGTCCACATAAGAAGAAAGAGCTAGCACTCACCGTTTGCTGAAGCACATATCCAGTTTATTCAGGGTTCAATACAGCATGGATCACGGGGAGGGAGGTGAAAGCAGGTGCGTCAAGGCGACAGACTGTTTCACTTGCAAATGCAAGTTTCGTCAGGCCAACGGACGTCACTGCCGGGGGAGGGTCATATATAAATAGGTAACAACAATTAGTGCAAAAAAGTTAAAAACACCATTTAAAAACAAAAAAAGATCCAAAATCATTGCGTTCATTAAGACCTAGGGGTCCTGTAGCATGTAATCTGCTTATCCATATGGACTCTCTTTGGAGTAAGCGTTGGTGGCGATCTCCGCCTTCTCTATTACAGAAAACTCGCTCTAAACCCAGGAACTGCAGTAACTTAGTATTACCACCGTGCGCCTCCCTGACATGAGAGATCAACCTGGGTACGCCCTTACCTGTCCTGATGGAATAGCAGTGCTCCTTGTATCTCATACTAAGGGCTCTTTTTGTCTTGCCGACATAAAAACGTCCACACGGACAGAAGATAGAGTACACCACAAAGGTGCTTTTACACGTAATAAACTCGTTAATAAAGCATTCTTTGCCATTCAGGCGAACAAAGGATACGGGGTGCATCTGACAACAGTAAGCGCACTGCCCGCATCTCTTGTTGCCTATAATGTTACTCTTATTAAGCCAGTTCTCTTGAAGGGTTACATTGGTGTTGGAAGAAACTTTCTTTTTTAAAATATCTCCTAAAGTGCTGTTTTTACGATACGTAATGATGGGTTTAAGTGAGGCTACGTCATTGAGGTCAGGATCATCCTCAATGTAATGCCAATGCCTTCTTATACTGTCACTGATGCATTTATTCATGTTAGTGTTTTGAAAAGTGAATGCAAATCTTTTAGGTCTCGTGCGAGGGTTCTTTTTACTTTTTAATAACTGTAGCTGATCTCTACAGGATACTTTTTCTAGGGCCTTAGTGATCAAATCTCGGGGGTATTGTCTCTCTTCAAGTCTATTGGCTAATTCAGATGCTTGTTTTTTAAATAAATGTTCGGTGTTGTTGATTCTCCTAAGTCTGAGAAATTGGCTGTATTGAATACTATTTTTTACCTGTTGTGGATGGGAACTGTGGTAATGTAAAACAGAGTTGGTAGCCTGTGGTTTCCTATATACGGAGGTGACGAGTTCATGACCAGATATGTCAACTAACACATCTAGGAACTCGATCACTAAACCCCCGAATTTGCTGGTAAAACTCATATTAACATTGTTAGTGTCGTTCAAGTATTTCACAAAGTCATTGAACTGGTCCTCAGACCCCTCCCAGATTATAAACACGTCATCAACGTATCTAAAATAACTTTTAATGTGCAAAATGAAAGGGTTACATGTATGGAACACTACTATAATACTGCTCCTATATACAAGAATATAACTACTATAATACTGCCCCCCTATATACAAGAATATAACTACTATAATACTGCTCCTATATACAAGAATATAAGTACTATAATACTGCTCCTATATACAAGAATATATCTACTATAGTACTGCTCCTATATACAAGAATATAACTACTATAATACTGCCCCTATATACAGGAATATAACTACTATAATACTGCTCCTATATACAAGAATATAACTACTATAATGTGAAATGCAGAGAAGAGTGCAGCTGCACCTCACACCTATAGCTGATACTAAAGCCGCTAAGCTACTTTAAAAAAGAAAACACTATAACATAACTACACGAACTGGAGAGAATGGAACCGCTGCACATCCCATCTATGGCTGATACTAATGCCGCTAGGCCTATATTAAAAATCAACACCAGAGTGTCTGTATATGAATTGATCAAGCCATATTGCCCCGTGTACCAACGCGCAGGTCCTCTGGTCCACACGGGTCCCTACGCTAACTCCACACCGTGTCGGTCAGCGACCGCCAGCCCCGCAAAGCGTGCACGTGCAGGGAAGGGAGGCCATGGAACGGCCCTGCAACCCCAATGTCACAGGACCAGACCCAAAAAGCCCCACCAAAACCCAGCCAGCACCACCGGCGGGGAAGGCTGCCCCCAAACAACACAAGTATGGATATGGTATTACACTTACCATTGCTGCTCTCACAGAATGGGGAAGACATAGGGTCCAGACATGTGAGCACAGGCATATCCTGCTAATTTTGGTCATGTGGGTCTTATAAAAGAGTGCGAGCTGTTCAGAGAGGGAGAACTGTAAAACACGAACTGGAGAAAATGGAACCGCTGCACATCCCATCTAAGGCTGATACTAATGCCGCTAGGCCTATATTAAAAATCAACACCAGAGTGTCTGTATATGAATTGATCAAGCCATATTGCCCCGTGTACCACCACGCAGGTCCTCTGGTCCACAGGGGTCCCTACGCTCCTATACACAAGAATATAACTACTTTAATACTGCCCCCTATTTACAAGAATACAACTACTATATTACTGCTCCTATATACAAGAATATAACTACTATAATACTGCTCCTATATACAAGAATATAACTAATATAATTCGGCCCCCTATATACAAGAATATAACTACTATAATACTGCTCCCTATATACAAGAATATAACTACTATAATACTGCTCCTATATACAAGAATATAACTACTATAGTACTGCCCCCCTATATACAAGAATATAACTACTATAATACTGCCCCCCTATATACAAGAATATAACTACTATAATACTGCCCCCCTATATACAAGAATATAACTACTATAATACTGCTCCTATATACAGGAATATAACTACTATAATGCAGTATGCGGGAGAAATTCAAGCACTCACCGTTGTTATCTTCCAAGTCTTTATTACGTAGAGATCATAGCAGGGAGGGGATGGTGGATCAGTGAAGGTGCAGGCGCATCACCTGGGCAGACGTAGACGTAGCAGTGCAGACTAGCTCTATCTACCTTCACATAACTACTATAATACTGCTCCTATATACAAGAATATAACTACTATAATACTGCTCCTATATACAAGAATATAACTACTATAATACTGCTCCTATATACAAGAATATAACTACTATAATACTGCTCCGATATACAAGAATATAACTACTATAATACTGCTCCTATCTACAGGAATATAACTACTATAATACTGCCTCCTATGTAAGTAAATATCCCTATCGCTATTGGAATACTTTGTTTCCTTAAAATATTAACCGCTAAGGTTACAAAGTGGCGGCCGATTTGTGGACGTTTACTTCCATTAGTCATGTCCTATTATTTTATAATTTTCTTTGTGAGTTTTGGCAGATATATGGCCATAGGATGCTAGCAGCCGCCTCTCTGCTAACTACAGAGAATACTTCATTTAAAGGCTGCGTCTTATCTCTGCCTTTCTGAAGAGTTTGATGATGAATAATACATATCTGCACAGCATGAAATATTCAACTCGTGTTCTTTCATTCCAGTTCAGTCTAGCAAACAAAGAAATGAGCTGTTTGAGCACAAAAAGGAGCGGCTAGAGAGATCTGCATCTGCCAGGACTGGTAATGGTCTCCCCACACTGCACCGGTCAGATCAATAGCACTACAGCCTCACAAGACCTCATGGGGTAAATGGAACTCTCTGTGCCGTCCAATTAATTACCTTGAAAACTTTCATCAAAGAAGATTCCTTAGGAAGGATTAAAATATATAAATATACACATTTTCAGATTCCCCTGTTATGGTATCCGCAGGTGTTACCAGCAGGAGTCATAGGCAAAAGCCGCTATCAGCGGGGCTTAGTCAGAGCTGGGATTAGACAATGAAACCTTCTCTTCTTTCTGAGGATAGAAAGCACGGCTCATCCTGTCCCCGTGGTTCATGAGCAGAATGTGACAATTACAGGGAGAGTGACACAGAGGCGTGATAGAAGCAATAGGTCCAAACCTTTCTCGATAAACGACGTGAATAGATTTTTATAGCTACAGATAGTACTGCCTCCCTGTTTCTCATTATTTTATATGTTCATTCATCGTCCTGTAAGTGATATAGGCTCAGATAGTACTGCTTTCCTACACTTTATGATGTACATAGGCACAGATGACACTGCTTCTCTGTCTCATGCTGCACATGATTTAAGCCCAGATAGTACTGCCTCCCTGTTTCTCTATAAGCTCAGATAGTACTGCCTCCCTGTTTCTCTATAGGCTCAGATAGTACTGCCTCACTGTTTCTTTATAGGCTCAGATAGTACTGCCTCCCTGTTATAGGCACAGATAGTGCTGCATCATATGGGTACAAACTACCAGTATGTACAGTCAGTCAGTCAGTAGAATGCTATCTCTGAGTCTCAGCCTGCTGGGAGTGGGGTGTGTAATATACTGGGGACCTAACACTGGTGTGTGTAATATACCGGGGACCTGATACTGGGGTGTGCAATATACTGGGGACCTAATACTGGGGTGTGTAATATACTGGGGACCTAATACTGGGGTGTGTAATGCTCCTTTTGTGTTGGTCTGAATGTGAATGCTAACTGGAAAATTTTGAACCCACACCCATGATAAGCCACACCCCTTTTAACTCTTACGTGTCCCTGGAAAAAAATTTCAAATGTTGGCAACTATGGATGGTGCTGTACATTGTAAGATAAGAAATGCACTGTTTATTTTTTTATCAGTGTTTGGCACTGTTATATGGCCATTACAGTATATGGCAGCTATAACTGGGCACTCCATGGTAGGTTTATTTGCCCACCGCATGGTGAAGAGGGAAACCCAAATAATGTGCTGCATAGAGTTACATGTATACAAGTGAAAGTAAAAGAATCTTTGAGACAGCAGAATTGTTCTTTAACCCTTTAAATGCCGCTGTGTACGCTAATCCTAATGTGGAGGTCATCCAGATAACTGGCCTCATTTTTGCAAGTACTTAGTTCTTGATTTGTGGAAAACAAATTGCTTGTTTGAAGAATGATTGGTAAATAATGGTTTCAGGTAGCGATCCATTCTGCTCCCGTAATTGGATTGTGGAATATCATATATTTTAATACTTAATCTTTCGCTGCATAACATAAAATATAATTAAATGGATAAACAGAAAGGGAGAGGAGGTTTAGCCGAGATAGGGACATTAAGCCCGGATTACACTGGCCGGATAATGCTTCCCTGTGTGTGACGTGCGTCAGGTTGGGTCTACGCCGCTCCTTATATCCCGCGTTCCATTGTGTTCCATTGTTTCTATACAGTGAAGTCAATTATACAAACTGTGGGCGGCATGGTATCTTTGCAGTTAGCTCTGTTGCCTTGCGGCTGGAGTTCTGTTTACCAGAAGAAAATTTGCTGTTACTGCGCCTACTATATGTACGACCATTAAGGGCACTCGCTTCACCTGTGATTGTGGTGGTGCCATGGGAAAGAAACCCGGAATGTTACTGACTAGAGCCAGATCATCTTTAGCAACAAATCCAGGTTCTGTTAGGTAACCACTGGTTGGGCACAATTCCCCTTGCTAGTGCGATGATGTGGGGAAGATACACTGCCACCTGTTGGTGGGATGATGTTAGGGAAGACACACTGTCCCTTGCTGGTGTGATGATGTGTGGAAGACTTACTGCCCCCTGCTGGTGTGATGATGTGAGGAAGACACAATGCTTCCTGCTGGTGTGATGTGGGGAGGGCACACTGCCCCCTGCTAGTGTGATGATGTGGGGAGGGCACACTGCCCCCCTGCTGGTGTGGTGCTGTAAAGGACACACTGTTCCTTGCTGGTGCAATGATGTGGGGAGGCACACTGCCCCCTGCTAGTGTGATGATGTGGGGAGGACACACTGCCCCCCTGCTGGTGTGGTGCTGTAAAGGACACACTGTTCCTTGCTGGTGAAATGATGTGGGGAAGACACACTGCCCCCCACTAGTGTGATTATTTAGGGAAGACACACTGCCCTCTGCTGATGTGATGATGTGGGGAGGACACACTGACCCCTGCTGTGATGATGTGGGGAAGACACACTGCCCTCTGCTGGTAGGATAATGTGGGGAAGACACACTGCCCTCTGCTGGTGGGATGATGTGGGGAGGCACACTGCCCTCTGTTGTAGTGATAGTGTTGGAAGTACACACTGCCTCCAGCTGGTGTGATGATGTAAAAGACACCCCCCTCCCTCCTCGCTGGTGTGATGGTGTGGGTTGGACACACTGCCCCCTGCTGGTGTAATGATGTGGGAAGGACACACATCCAACATTCATGTCATGGTGCAGAAATTACCCACGCACAGAATTAATTTCCTTCACATGACTTATACAGTGTGAATGTATTCTGCACGCAGGTTATACTGTGTTTGTCCCGGGGGAATCACTATCGGGATTTTGCACCTACACAAGAAAGTCACTTTCTTAGGAAGCCAATTAACCCATTAGTACCTGTTTAGAGTGTCAAATTCCCAGCAGAATCCATGTAAACAGAGCGAGGACGTACACGGCATTCACCATATATATAATACTTCACAAGTCGGTCTCTTCTCACCTGCAGAATCCAGATGGAAGCCCACTTGACTGTAAACCGACTATTATAGGAGCGCTCTTCACATGATAGCTTCAATCTGTGACATTTGTGAATGAGCTCTATCTATTACATAGAGAATCTTTTAGCACAGGATTTCATCCCTATTGACGAGCATTGACTAGTAGAATCTGGCTTCTAGACCTAAGAATTATAACAGTGCACCAAACAACAACATGGCTACCTTTAAGCTCATTATACTTTTTTATTTGGTGTAAAAAATATTTCTGTTCCATAGAAAATTGCTGATTTGTAAATTACTTCTTTTTCCAAATCTTGTCTTTCAGTACTTATAAGCTGCTGTATGTCCTGCAGGAAGTAGTGTATTCTTTCCAGTTTGACACAGTGAGCTCTCTTCTGCCACCTTTGTCCATGTCAGGAACTGTCCAGAGCAGGAGAGGTTTTCTATATTGATCTGCTACTGCTTTGGACAGTTCCTGACATGGGCAGAGGGGGCAGCAGAGGGTGCTGTCTTAGACTGGAAAAAATACACCACTTCTTGCAGGACATACAGCAGCTGATATGTACTGGAAGTTTTTTTTTTTAAATATAAATAATTTACAAATTTCTTGTAATAAGTAGAGCTGGTCCTCTATCACAAAGTATTGCTGACATACCTTCTCCTATGAGCGGAGTCTAAGGAGCCCCTGCAAGGCAGGATGGGCCTCGCTGCCAAAAAATCCCAGGTCGCTACCCTCAGAGAAGGTCCCTAATGACCACCGACTAAGGGAAATGAGTTCTAGAACCTGGGACTAAATGTTCTACTTCTGAGGTCAAACTTCAATAATTCTATGAAAAGATGTTGATCTGACTGGAGCTGAGAGCTAGGAATGGAACAAAATCCAAATAGCTCAAAGGTCGCAAGGAAGCAGAAAGTGGCGGATAGCCAGGGAACACTGATGTAGTTTGCTGACTGAAACACACCAACTGAGCTCAGAGGTTTGGAGGGGATGGCTATAAATATCCTCAGGTGATAAGCCTAGAATTTACTAGAACTTGTGTGCTGAGCTTTAAATACAGATGAACATGCTTATGCCTGCCACTAGAGGGAGCTCAATCCCCCAGGAAGCCTGTCCAGTACAGGTGAGAAGATGCTGGAAGACAAGTACTTTAGCAAAGACAAAGACATTATCTATCAGCCTGTGTCGGGAGCTCTGTACAAATCTGACAGATTCCCTTTAAACTCTATGGGACCTCACTTACAAACTCTTTACTGATTTACCATTAGATGGAAGCAGAGGAGAGAAACTGATTGGACAATGTATATGGATGTAAAAAGAATTGGAAGAATTAGGCATAGACAGCTCACAGTACAGAGAAATTACGATAGATAGATAGATAGATAGATAGATAGATAGGAGATAGATAGATAGATAGATAGATAGATAGATAGATAGATAGGAGATAGATAGATAGATAGATAGATAGATAGATAGATAGATAGGAGATAGATAGGAGATAGATAGATAGATAGATAGATAGATAGATAGATAGATAGGAGATAGATAGATAGATAGATAGATAGATAGATAGATAGATAGATAGATAGGAGATAGATAGATAGGAGATAGATAGATAGATAGAAGATAGATAGATAGGAGATAGATAGATAGATAGATAGATAGATAGATAGATAGATAGATAGGAGATAGATAGATAGATAGATAGATAGATAGATAGATAGATAGATAGATGAATGGATGGTTGATTGATTTGATGATTGATAGATAAATGACATAGATAGATAGGTAGATAGATAGATACATAGATAGATAGATAGATAGATAGATAGATAGATAGATAGATAGATAGATAGATAGGAGATAGATAGATAGACAGATAGATAGATAGATAGATAGATGATAGATAGATAGATAGATAGGAGATAGATACATATATAATAGATAGATAGATAGATAGGAGATAGATAGATAGATAGGAGATAGATAGATAGATAGATAGATAGATAGATAGATAGATAGATAGATAGATAGGAGATAGATAGATAGATATGGCTCGAATAGAAGACATTAAAGTTAATTATCACAGAGGTTTTTTTTATCTGATTAGAGTAAAATACACCTGTCTTTTTACATTTTCGGACCTTATTATGTTGTCTGCCATTTTGCCTGAGATGTGTTAACAGCATTTAGAGATATACTTTACAGCGAGCCCATCAACAATGGTTAAGAGCTGTCCACTTGACTTTACTGTGACTTTTGCTTGAGGTCATTCTTTAAGGAGAGGGAGGCTGAGCTGTGATCTTCATCCATTGCTTTCTCTATCTACTGCTGTCACCTTTTGCTGTTTTCTGTTTAGATCACTTTTTAGCAGTCTCCACAGGATTTTTATATTCTAAATAGTAAACTGCAAAATCATAGAGGAAAAAAAAATCTTTAAAAAATTCTTTAAAAAATATTTGTTCTAAAACCTTTATTTCAACAATAGTTTTTTTTTTTAAATGACACCTGATTAGAGACGAGCGAACCGGGTTTGGGTTCGAGTCCATCCGAACCCGAACGTTCGGCATTTGATTAGCGGGGGCTGCTGAACTTGGATAAAGCTCTAAGGTTGTCTGGAAAACATGGATACAGCCAATGACTATATCCATGATTTCCACATAGCCTTAGGGCTTTATCCAACTTCAGCAGCCACCGCTAATAGTACTGTGTAATTGCAATACCATATATCACCTATAGACAAGCGTGGAGCTGTTTCTGGAGAAAAAAAAATATATTGTGATATTAGACCACTAGGTGGCACTGTGTTATGATAACACAACGCCATTTACTGATCACATCCTACAACTTAAAATCATCCCTTTAATACACAGCACAAGTATGGAAATCACCCTCTTCTACTATGATGTCCGGAAATACTGATGCATCAAAGAGGAGGAAGCCTATTTTTTTTGTAGAATAAGCAATGATGAATGAGGTTGGAGCAAGTACAGGATTTTTGCGGAGTATTCGTAGAGGTCCCGGATATCCATCAATTCTCACCTTCGCCGTAACTTGCACAGAATGAAAAGATTATTCCCATCTAATCAAAAGTTGCTGGAAAGTCTGAACGCACAAGTGAATATCTAAATCTACAAATCTATATTTTGCATACAAATAAATGCATATTCCCTTTAATAATGTATGAATGTACTCATTAATATTTAATACCTCCATTCCACTGTGCTGTGTAATATATACAGACCTTGCCCTATCAGGTAGAATCATATTTCATTCCCGTTTTTCGTTGCAGTAAGTGAGCGGCGTATAGCATTTAAGCAGCTTTGGGATCTGCATGGTAAACAAGATGTTTCCTCTTAATGATACATCTAGGCCAAGAACAGACATTATAATGTGGGGTTTCTAAGGGACGGAGCCGCAATGAGTAGGCAGGTGAGGACTGGCGGTGTAAAAATTAGTGTGCATCAAATAATATGAACACCAGGGGGGGCTATGATTTAGGACAGGGGGTTGTTTCTATTCAAAAGCCATTTAGAATATTCTGATGATGGTTACAGGTGTTTTACTTGTGCACTATATGATGACATTTTTTATTTGTATGGTATGGCAGTATTATATATAGCAGCAAGCTGCAAGGAACATCCTTTATTCTATACAACTAGATAGTATATATTTCCTGTCTAGAAAAAATTAGAGACACATAAGTAGGCATATAGTAAAAAAGGTAGTCAACGGTATGCGGTATATATATATATATATATATATATATATATATATATATATATTTATTTATTTTTTTTACAGTGGGGGTCCTAATGGCAGTATATGGTACTGTATACGCTTGATGTATACCTCTGGACAGTGGTGACAGATCCTAACTTGTTTGTACTATATTAGTTCTGAGTTTGGTATAGCATTACATTCTATATATATACTATATGGTGACATTATTTATTCATATTTTAAAGGGGTTATCCCAAGAATAAAAATGACCCCCTATAGAAAAGATAGATAGGAAGTAGATGATGTGGTTGATTGGATACAAATCAAACTAATTCCTAATTTTTTTTTAAAAAGGGACTTTTCTGAATGCAAATCTTTAGTTATTTGTCATGCAAATCAGGAACTGCTGTATAAGACAATAGTCCCCGTTCCTGCTCCTACTGAGCAGTAGGCATACATTTAATGTCTGCTGCTCCATTTATATTTATTAAACTGGGTGTACACCGTCCAACTTATAAACCTAGAGGTAGTTGGAATTGCTGCATGCTCTGCCATGTCCGAGTGAGTGTACATACAGAATATGCCTCCTGCTCACTACCTACTGTATATTTTTTTTTTTTTTTTTTTTTTTAAACTGTAGTTTTTATTATTATTAAAGTTTTATACAACAGAAAAACATGAAACATCAGGTTGGGAAGGTAAGGCAGCGATCCAGACTTTTCAGGCATATCCCTGTTGTGTACAATAGGCGTCCCATGGGACCACACTGCATCAAAGGTATCTAAACGGTTTGCCAACGAGGCCGTGAGACAGTCCATGGTCCTCATATCTTTTATTCTAGCTATCAGGTCCATCAATGCAGGGGGTAGGGTCTGCTTCCACTGTCGCGCTATCAAAGTTTTGGCCGCTGACAGTAGTTGCAGTGTAAGCTTAGTAGCTTTTTTATCAATATTCTTGGGGGTCAAATTGAGGAGGCAGGCCAGAGGGTCACACGGGAAGGGTTTCTGTATAATATTGGACACCATGCCACACACAGTGGCCCAGTAAGGCCTAATGATCGGGCAGTCCCAAAAGATATGTTGAACCGTTCCGGTTCCCCCCAGGCATCGCCAGCACAGGGGGGAGATGGAAGGATTCAGTCTGTTCAGTAATTCGGGGGTGTGATACCACAGCATAAGCAGTTTGTACTGGGTTTCCTTGTATGCAGTGCATATGGACGTTTTGGCTGCCCTCTCCCATATGATCCTCCAGCACTCCGGAGAGATAGTCTTGGCCAAAGCCGCCTCCCATTTCGCCATGTATTTATGGCAGATCGGGGTGTCGTCCGGAGGCGAGCCTAATATCTTGTAGATATCAGAGATCATTCCCTGCATATTAGGACCTAGTCTAGACAATTGCTCAAAAGCTGTGGGCCTTGATACCGTGGTGGAAGCCATTAGGGTTGTCATGAAGTGATGTAGTTGCAGGTAAGTGAAATGCTCAGTCCGAGGGAGTCCATATTTCTCACATAGGTCCGCGAAAGGCAACAGAGTGCGGGTTAGTGGGTTGACAATGTCAGCGAATTGAAACAGGTTGTGTTCCCCCCATGTCCGGACTATTGCAGTCTGCATGCCAGGGGGAAATGCAGGAGTAAGAAGGAATGAGACTAAGGGCGATGCTTCAGAGGTAAGTGTAAATTTGGCCGAGCATATCTGCCAGATGTGCCTCGTATGTTTGATAGGGCCAAGGAGTGGATCAGGGAAGGTGGCGGCCGGGTTAGAGAGCCAGAGGATAGAGTTAGGATGGGTGGGGGCCAGCCACCTTCGCTCTATGGCCATCCATTTACTGTAAGCGTGATAGGCAGTCCAGGAAGGGATATAACGGAGATGGGCCGCCCAGTAATAATGTGTGATATTTGGGACCGCCAAGCCACCCTGTAGTTTACTAGCCATCATCACTTTTTTGGGGATCCTATGCCTCTTCCCATCCCATATAAATCTAAACATAGCCGCCTGCATGGCCTTAAGTTCCTGCATAGGGACCCTGACAGGTAGGGTTTCAAATAGGTACAGCAGTTTGGGGAGTATAGTCATCTTTACCGCTGCTATTCGACCCAGGAGGGAGATGTAGGGTTTGCTCCATTTTGCCATAAGGGTCTTAACGTCCCTAAAGAGTGTGGGGAAGTTAGCCTGGTACAAGGAGAGATAGGATGCGGTCAGACGAATCCCCAGATAGCGGATAGAGTCCGTAGACCAGCGAAATTTAAAGGTCGCCCGTAGGTGCTGCAGCTCTCCAGCTCGCAAGTTGAGGGGAAGTGCTTCAGTTTTGGCTGTGTTGACCTTGTACCCTGATAACACCCCAAACTCTCGCAACAGTTCATTTAAATTAGGTAGTGATATGAGTGGGTTAGTGAGGGTCAACAGGACGTCATCTGCGAACAACATCAGCTTGTATTCCCTCCCCCTGATAGTGACTCCGCTGATATCTACATTGCTCCTTATGGCCGCCGCCAGAGGCTCTATACAGAGGACAAACAATAATGGCGAAAGTGGACAGCCCTGGCGGGTGCCATTGGCGAGGGGGAACACTCCCGACCGTTGGTGCGAGGATACAATGGATGCTGTCGGGCGAGAATATAGGCCCTGAATCGCTGCCAGAAAGGGACCGGAGAACCCGTAAAGCGAAAGGGCTTCCATTAAGAAGGGCCAGCCCAGGCGATCAAACGCCTTTTCAGCATCCAGGCTCAAGACCAGTGCCTTGTCGTTTTGGAGGTTGACAGCATCGATTATATCGATCGCCCGCCTGGTATTGTCTGACCCATGCCTACCCATAACGAATCCAACTTGATCCTTATCTACCAATGACGGCAGATAGAGCCCAAGGCGTGTGGCCAAGATTTTTGTGAAAAGCTTTAAATCCGTATTTAGCAGGGCGATGGGTCGATAGCTAGAGCACCTACTGTATATTTTATGCTGTAGGCCTCCCTGGATACTAGAGACAGAAGGACAGGGACTGCTGTCTTAATGACAGGGTTCCTTGCTTCTCTACAATAAGCAGCAATAAAACAACTGACACCCAGGGCTGTATTAACAGCTGCTACTGCCCTAGGCACTAAACCTGAAGACGGCCCATCTTCACGCACCTATTGGTGATACCAGACCTGACCAATACCACCATACCCCCCACCCCCCTGGAAAAGACACCAGAATTACTGGCAAGTCTGAACGGGAGGAGGGAAACTAAAAAAATAAAAACAAGACAATTAGTTTTTTTGTCCCCCTGCTCCCTGGTGCTGCCCCCCTGCAAGGTGCTGCCCTAGGCACCGGACCACGGGTGCCTAGTGGTAAATACGGCCCTGGTGATACCCCAACCAATCATGAGAACGGGGGTGACTTGTCCACCATGTGAATAGAGCAGCAATGTTTAGTTACTATCGTCCAATAAAAATGTGAATGGAGACGTCCCATAGAGAGTGAAAGGAGACATCCCATAGGGAGAGAATGGACTGGTCCCATAGAGAGTGTATGGAGAGGTCCCATAGAGAGTGAATGAAGACTTCCCATAGGGAGTGAATAGAGTGGTCCCATAGAGAGTAAAAGCAGAGCTCCCATAGAGAGTAAATGGAGTGGTCCCATAGAGAGTAGATGGAGTGGTCCCATAGAGAGCGTATGGTTAGGTCCTATAAAGAGTGAAAAGAGAGGTCACAGAGAGAGCGAATCGAGTTGTGCCATAGAGAGCGAATGGAGTGGCTCCATAGAGAGCGAATGGTTAGGTCCCATAGAGAGTGAATGGAGAGGTCCCATAATGAGTGAATGAAGTGGTCCCATAAAGAATGGTCCCAGAGAGAGTGAATGGAGAGGTCCCATACAAAGCAAATGGAGAGAACCCAAGAAGAGTGAATGAAGAGGCCCCATAGTGAGTCAAAGGACAGACGAAATATTTTTAGAAGAAAAGCAGATTTATTTCTCATCAGGCCATATAGATTATTTACCCATGTGACCCTATAGATCCCTTCCAGCTCTCATCATATATGGGTGACCCCCTCCTACAAAATTCATACCATTTCTACAATTAATTTAAAATCCGAAAACAATTTCTTGGTTTCACAAGCTCGGTTTTCTGGGAAACACTTCAAGGAATATAAAGCCACCACCTGAGGACTGGTGTATAGTGATATTACACTCTCCAACAATGGTGGGAACCAAACATATGTTTCCTCAGCTGTGTCTTCTCCACCACATGCCCGCTGCTATTTAAGGATAAGTATTTCTGAGGGTGATGTGTTTATTATCGCAATTACGTTATATTTTAACCGTTTCATTGCTGGCATACAAAATAGGAAGAAAAAAAAAAAGAGCAAAAGCTGGAGATCACTTCACTTAGCATAGAATAGTATAGGTGGGTACAGTTTAGGTTAGTGTAGTATAGGTTAGTACAGTATAGGTGAGTATAGTATAGTATAAGTTAGTAATCTAAAAAAGCCATTGGAAAGGATAATACAGTGTAATATAGGTGGAAAATAATTACCAACAATTTTCAAAAGCTTCATTTAACCAATTAATCAATTGTCCAGAGCAGCAAATCCCCGTAGAAAACCTCTCCTGCTCTGGACAGTTCCTGACATGGACATAGGTGGCAGCAGAGAGCACTGTGTCAGACTGGAAAGAATACACCACTTCCTGCAGGTAATACAGCAGCTGAAAGACTTGTGATTTTTTAACCCTTTGAGGACCAAGCCCAAAATTACCCAGTGGACTGCGCAAATTTTCATTTTTGTGTTTTTGTTTTTTCCTCCTCCCCTTCTAAAAGCTATAGGGCCATGTAAGTGCTTGTTTTTTACAGGAGTAGTTGTACTTTGTAATGACGTCTTTCATTCTACTATAACATGTATGATGGAACCCCAAAATTATTATTTATGAAGATATAAATTGGGGAAATCGTAAAAAAGAATGCAATATGGTAACTTTTGGGGGGTTTCTGTGTCTACATAATGCACTATATGGTAACAGTGACATGATACCATTATTCTGGAGGTCAGCCCGAACACAACTACATGCAGGTTTAGGCTATGTTCACACTGCGTATGTTTCCGGCCGTAGTGCGAACCGCGAATATAAGCGCGTAGTTTTGAGGTTGATGCGTTCGCTTGAAAGTGTACGATATACTGTACGCCCGCACAGTGCACACTACGTATGAGCTTACGGCCGGATCGTATACAGCGACGTGAAAAATGAACAAGACCATTGTTTGAGGACGGAAATGTTGAAACTCACGGCCGTGGATTTCCATGCGGTCCCGTACGACAGCCAAATTGAACTTGATTTTTCGATCCAAAAGGTTCTGTGTGGTTTACGGGGCTGGGCGAAGATTTCCAAGTAAATGACCTGCCTCAGATCACTTTGAAACAAGCTAGGGAAGCATAACTGTACTACGGGCGTATGTTCTTGGTGCGTACGCATCCGGCCGCATGTCTATTTTTCCCACGTAGTTTTAGCCGCACATGTACGGCGGCATACGAAATGTGGCCGGACTCATACGCAGTGTGAACATTGCCTAAGACATATTTTCTGAAGTTAATACCATATATGTGAAGATCGGACATTTTGATCACTTTTATTAATTTTTTTGTTTTTCGTTTTTAGTTTACGCCGTTTGCGGTTTGCAAAGCCGCTTGTTATATTTTAATATATTGGACAATTATGCACGCTATGATATATTATATGTTTATTTATTTTTTTTTATATGTTTTATTTATAAAATGGGAAAGGGGGGGTGATTCAAACTTTTATTGGGGGAGGGGCTTTAGGGTACTTATAAAGACATTTTCACTTTTTTTTTTACACATTTTAAGTCCTTTTGGGGGACTTTTACATACAATACTTAGATTATTCACACTGATCATTGCTATGCCATAGGCATAGCATTGATCAGTGTGATAGGCGATCTGCTACGGAGCAAGGTGAGAGACCTTCGGCAATCTATTAAAACGATCGGGACCCCCGCAGTCACACTGCAGGGGTCCCGATCGGTGTCAAGGGAATTGCTCTTGTCACTTACACTTAAACGCCGTGGCCGCGTTGTGATCGCAGCGTTTAAGGGGTTAATGACACGCTGCAGCGCGACCCCTACCTCCTATGGGGTGACCCCCACCTCCTATGAAGCGTGCTTTCCTCCGGAGCTCGCTTCATAGGAAAGTACGTACGGGTACACCAAGGGTCGTCTGGGAACAGACATCCAGGGCGTATCGGTGCGTCCTTGGTCGTCTAGGGGTTCATAAAAGTCATTTACAAATCTTTGGCACTTTCTGACCCCAGTTGATTTGAAAGAATCAATTAAAAAAAAAAAAACTATTCTACAATTAATAATGTCATTCTTTGTAAATAAAATAATATAAACAATAATAAATAAAAAATATAAAAAAAATGTTAAAAATTGTATTCATTGGAGACCATAACCTGCCCCATTGCCCCTCTTATCCTCTTATCTGCTGCAATTTATTTTAAAATTTAAGTAATACATTTTTTAAATGGAGACTGGATTTGATCCCCCCCCCCCCCGGGGTCGTTGGTACGATGCTGTGCGGGCTGAGAAAGAGCATTATGGTGCATCGCATTCAACAAGGGAGGGAATTGTGTAATTTCTTATTCAACACTCAATTACCACTTTGGGATGTGTCAGGTAGATTTCTCACAAACTGAATTTTCATTTAAAATTTTATCTTACAAATGTATATTTGTAGGGAAGATTAAAGATTGAGAGGGATGAACAAAGCATGATAAAAAAAAAAAAAACATAAAAGCCTGCCATGGTGATGGGGACCCCAAAGGTTCAAAAGCTTGAGGAATCGTAAGAAAATGGAGAAGAAAAAAAAAAAAGCCTCGAGACTCTCAGGAATTTGGTTGTAAATTGATCAGTTGCGGATTTGGAAACTGGTAAATATATAGAGGACATGTGGTAATGGAGCAAGACAAACTCTCATGAGTACATGTATATCGCTAAAGACCCATTTTAAATGAAGGGCTTATATTTTACATGACAAACAGGAATTTACAAGCTATGAATGGGTTAAAGATTTATAGTAGTTATATTCTTGTATACAGGAGCAGTATTATAGTAGTTATATTCTTGTATATAGGGGACAGTATTATAGTAGTTATATCCTTGTATATAGGAGCAGTATTATAGTAGTTATATCCTTGTATATAGGAGCAGTATTATAGTAGTTATATTCTTGTATATAGGAGCAGTATTATAGTACTTATTGATTGTGTGGAGCAAGAGACCTCAGCACAACCGGTAGAGAAATGATCGAACCTCAGGTGATACGGAGTACAGGTGTAGGTAGAGGGGGCAAACTCCGAGAAATAAACAGCCTTGATGGGTGGTGCGCGGGCGGAACCGGAGCAAAACCGGAGCAGTCTTAATGATATGTGTAGGTAGATAAAAAGTCCAGCACTCACCGATATCAGAGGTATATAGGCTTGTATCTTTATTTCATCTTGCGATATATGCAGGGAGGGAGGGGGTGCGCGGCGTGTCTCAAATGGCGACGGCCGTTTCTGACCACTAGGGTCTTTCGTCTAGCCGAGAGCATGCGCCGTGTAACAGGAAGGGGGTGTGAAATAGGTAAAGGTAACACACGTGATCAGTGACATGATAAAATCATCCAAAGCAATAAAACATTACAGAAACACGGTTAAATCGTTTCTTTCATTAAGGCCAAGTGGGCCAGTAGCTTCGAGACTTGTAATCCATAAAGACTCCCTTTTCAGTAGAGTCCGATGCTGGTCTGTACTGCTACCTCTGGGATTAACCCGTTCCAGACCCAAAAATTTAACACATTTAGTGTCGCTCCCGTGTACCTTTCGGATATGCTCTATTAAACGCGGTACTCCCTTTCCTGTGTGAACAGAGTACATATGCTCTTTATATCGATTCCAGAGAGGGCGTTTAGTTTTGCCCACGTAGAATCTTCTACATGGGCAAACCAGGGCATACACTGTGTACGTAGTTCTACAAGTAATAAAATCCTTAATATAGCATTCTTTACCTCCTAGATGAATATAGGAGGTGTTGAGCATTTGTGGGCAGTAATTACAGTGACCACATTTACGATTGCCCTCAGGGAGGGAAGCGTTAAGCCAGTGTGTTTTTTTCTTTTTCTTTTTGTCCTGGTTAGTATTACTACTGAGCATATCCCCTATAGTTTTATTCTTTCTATGGTTAATACATGGTTTGCGGCTAGCGATTTCATGTAAATCAGGGTCGCTCTCTAAAAGAAACCAGTGGCGATTTATGGCTTGTCTGATGATGTCATTAAGTGGTGAGTTCTGGAAAATAAACATAAATCTTTTTTCATTAGCTTTTTTGCGGGAAGAGGATTGCAATAAACCGGATCTTTCTACATTTAGAGCACGATTGAATGCTTCTTTAACTAGGGGTTTGGGGTAGCCTCTGCGTGTAAGTCTCTCCTCCAGATCACCAGCCTGTCTTTTAAAGCTATCAGTATCGCTATTAACCCTCCTCAGGCGCAGCATTTGACCATAGGGTATAGCTTTTTTAACGACTGGGGGGTGTGAGCTGGTGAAATGTAGGAGTGAGTTACACGCAGTAGGCTTTCTGTATACGGAGGTCTTAATTTCATTATCCATTATTTCTACAAAAACATCCAGGAATTCAAGTGTAGGGCCACCAAATTTAGACGTGAAAAACATATTCCTATTATTGTGGTTATTAAGGTATAGGACAAATTCTGAGAACAAGTTCTCATTGCCCCCCCAAGCAATAAAGATGTCATCCACGAACCTATAGTAACCCTTTATGTATGGGATAAAAGGGTTACTCTCTGTGTAAACGAGGTCGTGTTCGAGCTTGGCCAAGAACAGATTAGCATACGGAGGAGAGACTTACACGCAGAGGCTACCCCAAACCCCTAGTTAAAGAAGCATTCAATCGTGCTCTAAATGTAGAAAGATCCGGTTTATTGCAATCCTCTTCCCGCAAAAAAGCTAATGAAAAAAGATTTATGTTTATTTTCCAGAACTCACCACTTAATGACATCATCAGACAAGCCATAAATCGCCACTGGTTTCTTTTAGAGAGCGACCCTGATTTACATGAAATCGCTAGCCGCAAACCATGTATTACCCATAGAAAGAATAAAACTATAGGGGATATGCTCAGTAGTAATACTAACCAGGACAAAAAGAAAAAGAAAAAAACACACTGGCTTAACGCTTCCCTCCCTGAGGGCAATCGTAAATGTGGTCACTGTAACTACTGCCCACAAATGCTCAACACCTCCTATATTCATCTAGGAGGTAAAGAATGCTACATTAAGGATTTTATTACTTGTAGAACTACGTACACAGTGTATGCCCTGGTTTGCCCATGTAGAAGATTCTACGTGGGCAAAACTAAACGCCCTCTCTGGAATCGATATAAAGAGCATATGTACTCTGTTCACACAGGAAAGGGAGTACCGCGTTTAATAGAGCATATCCGAAAGGTACACGGGAGCGACACTAAATGTGTTAAATTTTTGGGTCTGGAACGGGTTAATCCCAGAGGTAGCAGTACAGACCAGCATCGGACTCTACTGAAAAGGGAGTCTTTATGGATTACAAGTCTCGAAGCTACTGGCCCCCTTGGCCTTAATGAAAGAAACGATTTGGCTGTGTTTCTGTAATGTTTTATTGCTTTGGATGATTTTATCATGTCACTGATCACGTGTGTTACCTTTACCTATTTCACACCCCCTTCCTGTTACACGGCGCATGCTCTCGGCTAGACGAAAGACCCTAGTGGTCAGAAACGGCCGTCGCCATTTGAGACACGCCGCGCACCCCCTCCCTCCCTGCATATATCGCAAGATGAAATAAAGATACAAGCCTATATACCTCTGATATCGGTGAGTGCTGGACTTTTTATCTACCTATACATATCATTATAGTACTTATATTCTTGTACATAGGGGGCAGTATTATAGTAGTTATATTCTTGTATATAGGAGCAGTATTATAGTAGTTATATTCTTGTATATAGGAGCAGTATTATAGTAGTTATATTCTTGTATACAGGAGCAGTATTATAGTAGTTATATTCATGTATATAGGGGACAGTATTATAGTAGTTATACTCTTGTATATAGGAGTAGTTTTACAGTAGTTATATTCTTGTATATATACCTACTGCAACTCCTGGGACAACATGTCTACCATGAACTTTCCTCCCATTTTTCATCCAACTTGCTTTTTGACTCCCTGCAATCTGGTTTCCGCCCCCACCACTCCACAGAAACTGCCCTCACCAAAGTGGCTAATGACCTGCTGACTGCCAAAACCTCGCGCCACTACTCTGTGCTCCTTCTCCTTGACCTATCTTCTGCCTTCGACACAGTTGACCATTTTCTCCTCTTACAAATCCTCTCATCCCTTGGTGTCACTAGCCTAGCTCTCTCCTGGATCTCCTCTTACCTCTCCAACCGCACTTTTAGTGTCTCCCACTCCCACACCACCTCCTCTCCTCGTCCCCTTACTGTTGGTGTTCCCCAAGGCTCTGTACTCGGGCCTCTTCTCTTCTCCATCTACACCTCTGGCCTGGGACATATCATAGAATCCCACTGCTTCAGGTACCACCTCTACGCTGATGACATCCAGATCTACCTCTCTGGTCCGGATGTCACCTCTTTGCTATCCAGGATTCCAGAGTGTCTATCGGACATATCCTCCTTCTTTTCTTCCCGCTTTCTAAAACTCAACATGGACAAAACAGAACTTATCATCTTTCCCCCATCTCGCTCCACCCCGCCTTCTAATCTTACAATCACTATCAATGGCTGCACACTGTCCCCTGTCCCCCAAGTCCGCTGCCTTGGGATCACCTTTGACTCTGCCCTGTCCTTTAAACGACATATTCAGGCCCTGACCACCTCCTGCCGCCTTCATCTCAAAAACATTTCCAGAATCCGCACTTTCCTCACCCCTGACTCCACCAAACTGCTGGTCCATGCTCTCATTATCTCCCGCTTGGACTACTGTAACATCCTCCTATCTGGCCTTCCAGCTAACTCCCTTGATCCCCTCCAGTCTATCCTTAACTCTGCCGCCCGACTAATCCACCTTTCCCTTCGCTTTGCCTCAGCCTCTCCCCTCTGCCAATCCCTCCACTGGCTCCCCATTGCCCAACGTATTCACTTTAAATTGTTGACCATGACATACAAGGCAATCCACAACCTGTCCCCTCCGTACATCTCTGACCTGATATCCCGCTACCGTCCCTCACGCAACCTCCAGTGACCTCCGTCTCCGCTCCCCCCTTGTTCGTACCTCGCACAACCGCCTCCAAGACTTTGCCCGAGCCTCCCCCATACTCTGGAACTCGCTACCCCGACACATCCGGCTCTCATCCACCATCAAGTCCTTCAAAAGTAACCTGAAAACCCATCTCTTCAAACAAGGCTACAACCTACAATAACTCTGCATCACACTTGAATGGCTGCACTTTACCTCCTGTTTCTCTCCTTATACCCTATAGATTGTGAGCCCTCGGGGCAGGGTCCTCTTCCCCCATGTACCAGTCTGTCTTTTGCCATCATGTAATGTTTTCTGATCTTGTATTGTTCCTGCCTGTTGCCTATCTATTGTATAGCGCTCTGGAACTAAGGGCGCTTTATAAATAAATAATAATAATAATAATACTGCATAGGTGCAGTATTATAGTAATAATATTCTTGTGTATAGGAGCAGTATAGTAGTTTTGTATAGTATTTTTGTACATAATAGTCAATATTAAAGTAGCGGGATTGGTTATTGGGGAAACTATGGGATCAGAGTATTGAGAAAAAAGAAATATCATTTTTGTATAAACACTTAAGTAATGATGTAATGGCCTCCTCTCTAAGGGATAGAAGTTGTCATAAATGGCTAAGAGAATTGGGTAAAGATATGCATTGGAACTGGTCCCTGATCTTTAAGAATATAAAAAGGGTTTCTAGATCAGGAAACCACCAGCTTGTACAGTTTAACTTGGTTCATCGCTTATACTATTCTCCAGTGTTTCTGCACAAGATCGGGTATAAATTGCATGATCAATGCCCTAGGTGTGGAGTGAGTGGAACAGATTATATCCATAGGCTGTGAACATGTGAAAAAAATTTTCAATTTTGGTCCTTAATTCTTCAGAGAGTGGAGAACGACGTAGGGGTGAAAATCCCTAGAGAGGTTCAATTCGTCCTATTGGGCGATACTAGTAGTATTAAAACTCAGAGTGATAATAGAAGGACCGTATTGAGATTAATTTTTTATGCCAGACTGGTGTTAATACGGAATTGGTCAGCAAGGGAAGCACCGAAAGTTATAGACTGGGAAAGATGTGTTACTATGTATGAAAAATATTATTGATGTGTGTGTTTTTTTTTTTTTTTTCTCCTATCTTAGCGGACTGGGGTGGGGGGGTGGGTAAAAGGGGATATGGTTGTATTATATGTGGTGATTTCTATGTATGTACTATGATGTTTGTATTTGATCTTTGTTCTCTAATTTATTGGTGGGGAAGGTAAAAAAACATATGGGGGAAAAAATGGAAAGAAATAAAGTTTAATATAAAAAAAAAAAATATTAAAGTAGTTTTATATGCACAAGCCAAAAGGACAGAAATGGCTGCACATCGCACCCATGGCTGGCACGAAAGCTTATTCAGCTACATTTAAAACCAACATCAGAAGTTAGTATATAATTTGGCCAAACCATATTGCCTCATGTACCACGTGCAGGTCTTCTGATACACGAGTCCCTAACCAAAAAACATCACTGTGCCGGTCAGCGACCACAATCCCCGCAAAACGTGCGCAAGCAGAGAAGGGGAGCCACGGAATGGCCCTGCAACCCCATTGTCACAGGACCAGACCCTAAAGGGCCCCCCCAGACCCCGCAGACGCCACCGGCAGAAAAAGTGGACGCCAAGAAACACAAGTGTGAACAAGCTCTTACCTCTTTCTCCATTCCTCTGCAGGTAGAATGGGACTTGTGTTGCTTGGCGTCCACTTTTTCCGCCGGTGGCGCCTGTGGGGTCTGGGGAGGGCCCTTTAGCTTTCGTGTCAGCCATGGGTGCGATGTGCAGCCATTTCTGTCTTTTTGGCTTGTGCATATTTTATGTATTCTGTCCCTTTTTTCATTGTGGCTAGCACTCGTGCTTTGTAAGACCCATGTGATCCAAATTAGCAGGAAGCACCTGTGTACATAAGGGGTGGATCTCCTAGTATTCTCCCATTCTACCTGCAAAGGAATGGAGAGAGGTAAGAGCTTGTTCACACTTGTGTTGCTTGGCGTCCACTTTTTTCGCCGGTGGCGCCTGTGGGGTCTGGGGGGGGGGGGGGCTTTAGGGTCTGGTCCTGTGACAATGGGGTTGCGGGGCCATTCCGTGGCCACCCTTCTCTGCTTGCGCACGTTTTGCGAGGATTGTGGTCGCTGACTGGGACAGTGATGTTTTTTTTGTTAGGGACTCATGTGTATCAGAAGACCTGCACGTGGTACATGAGGCAATATGGTTTGGCCAAATTATATACTAACTTCTGATGTTGGTTTTCAATGTAGCTAAATAAACTTTCGTGTCAGCCATGGGTGCGATGTGCAGCCATTTCTGCCTTTTTGGCTTGTGTATATTATAGTAAATTTATTCTTGTACATAAGGGGGCACCACCCCCTAACTGTGGATCGAACATTACTAGGATATTTCATAACTTGATGGTGCTTATGTATACTTATGTAGATTTATTTGGATTTCTATAAAACCATTAATGACTTTATCATGCTACAAATATTTTTTTTTAAGCTATAAACATGCTCTGATTAGTTATCAGTCGTCTGTGTAGGATAACTAAATATAAGCATTTATGGGAAGAGGTCAGTATCTGGCGCCTCAACTAACTATCCCAGGTCTTGCCTTGGTCCTAATAGCCTTTGTTAATCAATAAAATCTATAAAATATAAACCTGGGATGGAGAAAGGAAAGCATATTCCCATGGTAATAAATCAGCTCTTCCCTGAGCACACATACAAGGTCTTGGATATATGGCTCCACTTATGATCTATTGTTATGACCTCTAGTGACACAACCTCTTCCTTATGGAAGCCACATTGACCCTTCTGCGATGCACATTGACCTCTCTCTGACGAATATAGAAAATGTATATTTTATGGATCTGTTATTTTAACTATTTCACATGGTAAACTATAACAACATTCTATATGCACTATGTCCATGTAGTTCCAAGGACTATGTTAATTAAAGAAAAATATAATAATGTATCAGTAGTTTTAACAATGTGGGGGGGGGGGGGGGGACTTCCCCTACCATCTGGCCTGATATAGGATAGAATGGAAAAGTGTGGTCTGGTCTGGAAAACACATGGGGTAGATGGTTTAGGAGTTTTTTTTGTATACAGGCATGACAGAGGAATTAAAATATAAGTGTATAAGTGATGGCTGATGAAGAGGGTAACAGAATAGTGATCCTAAACATTGTAGAGTTAGCAATATGTCTTAAGAATAGCAGGAAATTTGAGAAGGAGATAAATTAAGGGGAATAGACTGGCACATACAATGGAAGTTGCATTGCTCACAGAATGCATAGGGGAAAAGTAGGCGTATAAGAAATCAGGAGAAAGAGCAACCTTCCAAATAAGAGCGCTAGAGGAGGAGGGTTTGACAATAAAGCAGAGCCGGAGGATGAATGGCTTTGCACTATTGTTGAGCGAGCATGCTCGATAGAGAAACTTGGTGAAGGTAAAGGTAAAGTTGAGGCTGGACACATGACCATGCTCATAGGAGAGCTTAAAGAGGACTGGCTTTGCACATAGTTGGAGAAGGGACAATCTATCATATACAAGGAGGAGTAGGAGCTTGGCACATATAAAAACTGAAGGAATGGTCAGATACATTGGAGAACTGGAGAAGGAGTGGTCAGGCACATTGGAGACTTAGAGATGGAGTGTCCAGGCACATTAGAGAACTGGAGAAAGAGTGGTCAAACACATTGGAGAACTGGAGAAGGAGAGGTCAGGCACATTGAAGAACTGAAGAAGGAGTGGTCAGGCACATTGGAGAACTGGAGAAGGAGTGGTTAGGTACATTGGAGAACTGAAGAAGGAGTGGTCAGGCACATTGGAGAACTGAAGAAGGAGTGGCCAGGCACATTGCACAACTGGAGAAGGAGTGGTCAGGTACATTGGAGAACTGAAGGAGTGATCAGGCACATTGAAGAACTGGAGAAGGAGTGGTCAGTCACATTGGAGAACTGGAAAAGGAGTGGTCAGGCACATTGGAGAACTGGAGAAGGAGTGGTCAGGCACATTGGAGAACTGGAGAAGGAGTGGCCAGGCACATTGGAGAACTGGAGAAGGAGTGGCCAGGCACATTGGAGAACTGGAGAAGGAGTGGCCAGGCACATTGGAGAACTGGAGAAGGAGTGGTCAGGTACATTGGAGAACTGAAGGAGTGGTCGGGCACATTGAAGAACTGGAAAAGGAGTGGTCAGTCACATTGGAGAACTGGAGAAGGAATGGTCAGGCACATTGGAGAACTGGAGAAGGAGTGGTCAGGCACATTGGAAAACTGGAGAAGGAGTGGTCAGGCACATTGGAGAACTGGAGAAGGAGTGGTCAGGCACATTGGAGAACTGGAGAAGGAGTGGTCAGGCACATTGGAGAACTGGAGAAGGAGTGGCCAGGCACATTGGAGAACTGGAGAAGGAGTGGTCAGGCACATTGGAGAACTGGAGAAGGAGTGGCCAGGCACATTGGAGAACTGGAGAAGGAGTGGTCAGGCACATTGGAGAACTGGAGAAGGAGTGGTCAGGCACATTGGAGAACTGGAGAAGGAGTGGCCAGGCACATTGGAGAACTGGAGAAGGAGTGGTCAGGCACATTGGAGAACTGGAGAAGGAGTGGCCAGGCACATTGGAGAACTGGAGAAGGAGTGGTCAGGCACATTGGAGAACTGGAGAAGGAGTGGTCAGGCACATTGGAGAACTGGAGAAGGAGTGGTCAGGCACATTGGAGAACTGGAGAAGGAGTGGTCAGGCACATTGGAGAACTGGAGAAGGAGTGGTCAGGCACATTGGAGAACTGGAGAAGGAGTGGTCAGGCACATTGGAGAACTGGAGAAGGAGTGGTCAGACACATTGGAGAACTGGAGAAGGAGTGGTCAGGCACATTGGAGAACTGAAGAAGGAGTGGTCAGGCACATTGGAGAACTGGAGAAGGAGTGACCAGGCACATTGGAGAACTGGAGAAGGAGTGGTCAGACACATTGGAGAACTGGAGAAGGAGTGGTCAGGCACATTGGAGAACTGAAGAAGGAGTGGTCAGGCACATTGGAGAACTGGAGAAGGAGTGATCAGGCACATTGGAGAACTGGAGAAGGAGAGGTCAGTCACATTGGAGAACTGGAGAAGGAGTGGTCAGGCACATTGGAGAACTGGAGAAGGAGTGGTCAGACACATTTGAGAACTGGAGAAGGAGTGGTCAGGCACATTGGAGAACTGGAGAAGAAGTGGTCAGGTACATTGGAGAACTGGAGAAGGAGTGGTCAGGCACATTGGAGAACTGGAGAAGGAGTGGTCAGGCACATTGGAGAACTGGAGAAGGAGTGGTCAGACACATTTGAGAACTGGAGAAGGAGTGGTCAGTCACATTGGAGAATTAGAGAAGGAATGGCAGGAACATAGGATAACTAAAAAAACTAGGCCAGCACATAGAAGAGGTGACCTTACATATAGAGAAAGGAGAGTTAGAGGAAGAACGCCCAAACTTATAGAAGACCCAGAGAAGAAAGTCCTGACTCACATGAGAGCTAGATGAGGAATGTCCTGACTCATAGGAAAGCTAGAAGAGAAATATCTAGTTTCACTGGGGAGCTAGAGGAGTCAATTAGTTCCTACCCAAACAGTACTAGTAGCAAGGCAACAAAATTGCGGAATGATTTTTTTAAGGAAATCTGAAAATATTGCTTTAATATAAAACATCAAATGCGAGTATCTAATTCCTTCTTGTAGCTTTTGACCTTATTAGTAGCAAAAAAAAAAATTACAACTTTAAGTTGCGGTACAACCCCCTTTCGTGCAGATGATCAGCCCGCATCGGGAGGGCTCAAGGAAAATGTTCTCCTTTAATCTTCGGAGAATTTGAAGATAAATGTGTTGATAAATAAAGATGACAGTAATTGCGAGAAAGTGGAGAGAACATAAAAGTGGTGCGGCCAGGGAAAGGCAATGAGCAGTAAAGCGTCATATACCTTTAATTTGACAGATGAGGAGGAAAAAGTTGCAGTAGGAGCAAAAAGATCAAACCAGACAGTGAAATATTCCTTTTCATGCATAGGGGAAATCATCACAGTTTAAGAATCAATAGGCTGCAAAACATTACTTCTCCTGCATAGAAATCCTCATCGGCGTGTTTCCTTCACTGAGCACACTTATGTGAGCCGAAAAACACTGAGACTAATAATCTCCAAGAACTTAAGTGTGACCAATATACTTCCAGCGGGTACCGCGGCCAGCACAGCAGCATCCATCTCACTTACCTTCCTCCACTATACGTCTGCTGCAGCTTGATCTGAGACGTTCTTAGTGGAGGCTGCAGTCTGATATCCCAATGCGATATATACATATCTTTAGCCCAATTACGCTTACATGTGTGGTGTCCCACTAGGGGTGTTGCAGTTATACACACCCTTTGCAAGAGTCTGGTCTGTACTTCTTGTATTATTTTTGTGATGAAAGTAGTTAGTCATTAGATGTTGCTGTAGTATGTATGTGTATATGGAAGCTGCACAGCTGAATAATTGCAAAGGGTTACTGTTTTATGTGTCACCAGAATCTGTAGACCAGTAGGATTTCTGCTTTCTTTTCTCCTATCATCTCCCTCCCTTCCTCTTCTGTTGCACTCTTTCACCCACTCTTAGCGCACCTTATACGCTAGAAAGGGAGTTAGTAACATGGGTGGAGGAAGAGCATAAGGTCTTTTGTTCTGGATGTTTTGGAGGAAGGACACGAGCCAGATAGCTCTATACAGTAGTCCTATTTGGGCCCTGGCCCTGTGCCAGTCAGTTTTAGTCAGTACCTGCAAGTCAGTTTTAGTCAGTACCCCACATGGGAAGGATGCAAGACACTACACTGCTACCAACTTCTTCACTAGATACACTCCACAGCACTATGCACTGTTAAACTCCTCTTAAGAGGGGACAAGCCAGAAATAACCTCAACCCACGCCGTGAACAAGGAGAAGCCAGAGTGCAGGACAGTATCCACCGCAGAGCCACAGAGCCAGGAACTAATCCGGACAGAGCAAAGTTGCAAGTAGCCTAGGAACTCTGTCTCACAGTGCGGGTATCAGCAAGGAAACCCTCAGCACTCCCCTCATCCCAGGTAACAAGGTCTGGTTTAGCAGAGTCTAGTGGGCATAAGGTGGTGTAAAGACTGAAGTCAAAGGTCAATACATGGATACAAGTGTTCTTCTTCTTCTTACAAGTATTCTACCTCATCCTCCAACATCCCGGCAGAGCACATTACTACATGGGTTGAAACTTTCACAGCATCCTCCTCTCTGCTACAACACGCCAACACGACTACATCCTACACTGCACTTATCCTACAGATCTGGTGGTTCTATAATCAAGTGTTCATTAGAACTTTGTCAAGTGTGTCTCAGAGACTTTGTCTGAAGAAACCTTACACTGTGGAACCTGTATTACCTGCTACACATTAACAAGTAGTAAACCGATTTAATGTTATTCTCAGACTCTGTGATTATTTGCCGCCACCAACACAGCACACACCGCAACCTTGGGACACTTTCCCTTTCTGTGTGTGTGTGTGTGTGTGTGTGTGTGTGTGGGGGGGTTCCTATAATCCGGGAGGGTCATTATACCACTCTGGCCATCCATGACATAACCCCAAGGGACCCGGTAGCAACCCGGCAGGACACTGTCCACAGGGGAAAAGGGTACAACCGGCCTTGTAAAATAAAAGCAGGCGTGCCATCACACCTGTGTGCCTACCTGACACTGGCGTCAAGTGACAACCTACCAAGGTTTGGCTGTATGTCGGCCATCCACCAGAGAAGTGGTATCACACTACAACACCTAGAAAGTGACCGGCAGCTCCTCCAACTAACATCACCGGGGGTACACCACAGATATATCTATATGTTATCATTACAGTCAGAGTGGGATGCCATTTTTGACTCTTGACACACCAGTGAAACTGTAAACAGCAATATATATTACTGCTTATACTGTTAGGGCAAGGAGACACATGGTACCTTTCATATATCTGTCTGCACTTCCATAATATAGAAAAATAGCTTTTTTCTCATGTCAAGTGTTAAATGCTGTAACACCTCCTCACTCCCCCTCCTTTCCCTATCTTCTTGCCCTAACAGCTATGTAACAGTGTTAGAAGTAACAGAAATAGGAGTAATTTACAAATCTGTATATCTTTTGACACTAGTTGATTAAAAAAGAGTTTTTTCCCCCCTCTGGAGTACCCCTTTAAATGAATTTTGTCACCTTAATTCCTAAAACTAGATGCTGAAACCTTCCTTTTTTCTAATCCAGCTTTATTCTCAGTCATCTTGCCTGATGAATCGGCTTCTTTGCACTGTTAATCACAGTTCATCAATTTTCCTTATATCAGCTACATGGACCATAGGCTTGAGGTGGCTCATTGGCTACTGTGGGAGAGTAATGTGGGCATGCTTGGTGACCTATGTAGAGGAAAGATGTGAAGCATGACCCCCTTTAAGTGCACCTCTACAAAGACCTACATCTTCCTCACATTTAGGAGCAATCTTCTTTTCTGCCCTGTCATATTGTAATAACATCATTCCTTGTCCGTGAGCCGTAATATACCAAACTCAGAGTCTCAGATGTGATTTTTTTCAATGGGCAGCAAGAAAATAACAATATTACGATGCTCCATTGCTCAGTGCCAAAGGATTTCGGCAAAACCTCTGTGTATTAGTAATTGGCCGGGTTGTTCTGTTGCCGTGACTCATCACAAGATGTCTGACATAGAAATCTCCTTATAAGCTTGATCAGATTTCTTGCCATAAAAAGAGATTTCTTCATTTGGAGGCAGCGTCGGATGGGCATGCCGGAGGGCATCCACTGTATGACTTCTCTCCATTCCTTTCTATGGTGTACTGCTGTCATTGTGCTGTCTTACATAATAGTCTGTCTCACAGATGATCTGCTACTCTGGATCTGATAAATTAATAGTCAGCCGAACAGTTTAGTGGAGGACTTCTCAAATTTCTTGTTCTAGGGCCTCACCAGGCTAATAATGTCAATGCTGTAATTACACCAACAAGGATGGACTACTACACAGTATCAGATGTGATACCGCTATGTAGTGCACATATCCCAGAGCAGAGCCAAATTAGCACCATAGTGCAGAAAAAAAACAGTTCCACCTGTATATCCTAACACCAAACTGCATGAATACATACTGCTCCACCTGTATAACCCAACACCAAACTGCATGAATACATACTGCTCCACCTGTAAAACCCAACACCGCACTGCTTGAATACATACTGCTTCACCTGTATAACCCAACACCACATTTCACTAATACATACTGCTTTCTCCATGCAGCACCAAGAAATACAGCTCCACTTGTATAACCCAACACCATACTGCTTGAATACATACTGCTCCACCTGTATAACCCATGACTAAGGGATAAATTAGCTATTCGTTAAAATACCCGTACCCCACCCCTTTTACTACCCATCAATGATGACACAACACCTTGTTGGGAGTAAAAGGCTACAGCAGCCGCCATTTATTATATTACAGAAATAACATTAATATATACATTCAGTATAAATAACAATGTAAACAGTTAAGGTGGGAGGAACTCTTGGAGGCACCCCTTAACTTTTTCCACTACTAACTCCAGAACATCAGAAAAACCAGGTCTCTGCATTGCCTTTAGCCACCTGCACTTGTCCAAAGGCATCCCTCCGAGAGACCATCCACCTTCCTCGGGGACCCTAGCCCACAGGTACCAACTATGGCTGAGTACCATCCCAGCCCCAAACCGTTAACATAACCATTATATGGGGAGGGGCATGTATACCTCCTCCCCAATTCACCAAAGTGCTGAATTGCCAAAGCCTCCAAAAGCCCCTCCCACTTCGGCCACTGCGACAGACTTGAAACCGCCTCCAGCACCTGCAAAACAGAAAAAAGAAAAAGGACCAACAGCAAACTGCAAAAACAACATAGACCAACAAAAAACAGGGCGGGCGGGCCTCTTCTGCTACCCGCTGTGACTGACTGAGCGCGCAATCCCCCCTCCCTTTTTATATAGAGCGTTAACTTCACTCCGCCCCCCACCTCCATGTGCCCTACACTCCTGCATTCTCCCCTTGTCATGGGCTCCCTCCATTATCCTTGCAGGTCATTACGGGGCTGTCTAACACCATACTGCTTGAATACATACTGCTCCACCTGTAAAACCCAACACCACATTTTACTAATACATACTGCTTACTCCAATGACTACTGCTCCACTTGTATAGCCCAATACACACAGACAGGCAGAGATACACAAAGGCAGACACAGACAGACACACATACAAATATACACAGCAGTGGCTACCTTCTGTACCTACTCCTCTATCTGTGGCAACTACCTCACACCCACCCACCCCATTTGCGCGCGCGCACACACACACACACACACACACACACACACACACACACACACCATATACATAACTCTAGAGGTTTTTCAGCAGCTCCCCTGCACTCCGTCTGTTCTTCTCTTATACTGCTCCCTAGTTTAGGACCTGGGAGATCTTGGTCTTGACCCCATTGAGGTCCTTAATCTTTGCTTTGGAGTTCCTGCTGCTTGCGATGCCGGGCACAGGCAGTCACCTAACAGTTTGAGAAGTGCTTGCTTAGAGTGACTATTGGCCATGTTAAGTGCAATGAAACATTACGTTATTCTGTGGCCATTAGTTTCCTGCATAATATACAATAGTAATATACCAATATAAAGTTAGTCTATGCATCAGTCCTGCTCGGATCCGGGATTACACAGAATGGTTTATCTGCACCCTCCTTCTAATTCATTCCAAGGAGAACAATGATCTGCTGATCTTTCAAGTGACTAGACAGGGAGGGCGCGAACGGGCGCAGCCTAGTGGCAGCCCGGACATGACTGTGAGGGCAGTAGGGGGTGATAGAGGCAGCTGGAGGTTAAGGGGTTAATGGCCAGGGCAGGGGCACGTGGCAGCTGGAGGTTAAGGGGTTAATGGCCAGGGCAGGGGCACGTGGCTGTATGTCAGTTGGGATAGGGGGGGTGTTTTTAGTCGGGTGGTTAGATGGGGGTAGCCAATTAGAGGAGACAGGGGGAGGGTTTTTGGATGGGATGTAAAAGGAGGGGAGGGGAGGAGTTACTCACTTGCTCCTTATCCGGACCAGCGAACGGACGTCAGGCTGCTGCAATCTTCTCCTGACGGGATGGAGCGAGATCAGGTGTTGGCCTTCTTCAGGGAGGCAGCGGCGCAACATGGGGCGGCTTGGCTGCAGGAGCAGCTAGGTACAGCAATAGGGGAAGCGGGGGGGGAGGCAGGCCCCTCTCAGGCTCGCCCGCCCGCACGCCGCCGGCGCCCGCCGGAGCGGCTCAGCCCCGATATGCCCCGCCGCTCCCGCCGTGTAGGGAGCCCTTCCCAGGACCCTCCAGCGTCTCCCGGCCGGTCCTCACCTCCTCGGCCTAGGGGGTCGGCTGGGAGGAATCCCGCAGCGCGGCGTGGGTCCGGAGCGGGAGGGGAGGCCCCAACTGCAGCTTCCTCCTCCTCCTGCCCGGCGGCCGGAACCGGAAGTGACGCGGCCGGCCCCTCATCCCGGCAGCAGCGGGGGGCGGCCCGGCGCGTGAGGCCCGGGGTTAGGCCCCTAAGAAGGATGGAAGATCGGGGGAGAGAGTGCGGGGCCCGCCGCGGGCCTGGAGCGCGGTCCCCCACTGCGGGGGCCGCAGGGGCCACGTCGAGAGTCCAGCGGGGGGAGGCCAGACTGTCCCGGGCCCGGGGCAGTCCTGCACACAAGCTATCTGCGGCCAGCTCCCCTGTCGTCGCCGGCCCTGCTCGGAAGGCTGCTCAGGGTGGCAGGGGGGGCCCTGGAGCTGTAGTTGCATCCGGTGAGGTGGGGGCCTCTTCGTCTGAGGCTGAGATGGAGGAGATTGAGGAGGGAGAGATCAGCGCCCGGTCTGCAGCAGTTCGTGGATCCGCCGTCGCGGCTGTTCGGGCACCCGCCATGAGTCAGCCCGGTGAGTTACTCTCTATGTCTGTGGTGCCTGCTGTCTTGTCCCCTGTTTTGTCTGGTGTGAGTGGTGGGGTCGTGCCAGGGGCTGGGGGACGGTGCGAGTCGGGGGGAAGTCCGTTTGGAGGTATGGGTGAGCTGGTGATGCGGTTCCTGAGTGGGGTGAGTGAGCTGGTTGGGCAAGGTGCTGTGGCGCAAGCGAGCCAGGGGTCGCCAGTGGCGGCGTGGTTGGGTAGTGGCGCTGCGCCAGTCGCGGCTTTAGCTTTAGGGCCACCGGGGGCGGTGGGTGGCTCTGCGGGGGGGCCCTCATCGTCGGCGGGGGGAACGGTGACTGTGGCGGCGAGCGGTAGCGCTGGCGCGACGAGTGGGGGGGCGGCGTTGCATTTGGACGATAGGGCGAGAGGCGAAGTGTATGTGTGCTTTGAGGGGCCCTTGGGGGCCCACCTGAAGCAGGATGTACGGGAAAAGATATGGCGGGACGAGTATGTGGAGATCTTTTCTCTCTTACCCTTGGAAAAGTTTAACTTGGACAAGGGTAAGCCAGACGAGAGCAAGAAGGAGGAGGAGGAGAAGCGGCGGTATCGGCTGATCCCGCGGACATTCTCCAACTGGCTCCAGGCGTTTTCCATCCTGGCGAGTGTAGTGGGGGAGAGGGCTCCGCAGAACTGTTCGGCCTTGTTCTGCTACCTGGATTCGGTAAGCGAGGCTTATCGGGTCTACGGTGGCACGGCATGGTTACGGTACGACGAACAGTTTAGACAGCGTAAGGCGGTTAGACCATCGTTGCGCTGGGACCACAAGGATATTGCCTTGTGGATGCGGCTCATGTCGGCCCCGCGGGCGCCGTCGCAGCCGTTTCGCGGGGGGGCCGGGGGCTCAGCAGCTACTGCCGGGACTTCGGCCAGCCAGCGCCCGGGGTGTTGCTGGCAGTTTAATGAGGGGCATTGCCGGTTTGGGTCCACCTGCAAGTTCAAGCACGAATGCGGAACTTGCGGCGGGAGTCATCCGCAGTCCAAGTGCTTTAAAAAACACAAAGGGGGGCGTGCCGCTGAGTCTGGAAGTAAAGGGGCGGACGCCGGTGAACCTAGAGGCGATGCTTCCTTTTCTAAATGAGTACCCGGTTCAGGAGGCAGCACGGCTCTTGGGGGACGGGTTTAGGTGGGGTTTCCGCATCCCATATTTGCCTGAGGCCCCCGTTTTTCGCCCGGCTAATCTAAAATCCGCGCGGTTGCGGCCTGATGTGGTGGGCGAAAAATTGAATAAGGAGGTGGCTCTGGGGCGTATGGCGGGGCCGTTTGCGGAACCGCCGTGGCCTCACCTGCGGGTCTCTCCTTTGGGTTTGGTTCCTAAGAAGGAACCTAATAAGTTTCGTTTGATACACCACTTATCCTATCCGGCGGGGGGGTCAGTAAACGACGGGATCGAGCAAGAGCTTTGCTCGGTCTCATACGTATCATTCGACAGGGCGGTGGATTGGTTGCGGCGTTGCGGACCGGGCGCTTTGATGGCTAAGACCGACATCGAGGCGGCTTTTCGACTGCTGCCCGTACATCCCGATTGTTTTCATCTGTTGGGTTGCAGGTGGGGAGACGGTTTTTATGTGGATTGCTGCCTGCCCATGGGGTGCTCAATTTCGTGCTCTTATTTTGAGACATTTAGCACTTTCGTGGAGTGGGTAGTTCGCAGGGAGACGGGTCTGCAGTCCATTTTGCACTACCTCGATGACTTTTTGTGCATCGGTCCGGCTGGTTCTTCGGTCTGTTCAGTTTTGTTACACTCGGTTGAGCAAATTGCGGGCAGGTTTGGCATTCCATTGGCTCCGGATAAGACGGAGGGCCCGGCTACTGTGATGCGATTTCTCGGCATTGAGTTGGATTCGGTGGCAATGGAATGCCGGCTGCCAGGGGACAAACTGGAGGAGCTCAGGGGGTTGGTACGTGGGTTTCTGGGCCTGCGGAAGGTGCGCCTGCGGCAGTTGCAGTCGCTTTTGGGTAAGCTCAATTTTGCATGCCGCATAATGCCCATGGGCAGAATTTTTTGCCGGCGGATGGCGCAGGCGACGGCGGGGGTGCGGTCGCCGTTGCATTTTGTTCGGTTGTCAGCGGCTCATCGGGCGGATTTGCTGGTGTAGGCGCGTTTTTTGGATCACTACAATGGGCGGTCTGTGTGGATGGAGGACTGGGTCGAGAATGCGGACCTGGAATTGTTTACGGATGCATCGGGGGCCTTGGGATATGGGGCGTACTTTGGTGGTGAATGGTTCGCAGGGCAGTGGCCGGAGGCCTGGGTGGCAGCGGGTTTGGTGCGGAACTTGGCCCTGTTGGAGTTGTTTCCGATTGTGGCGGCCTTGTATGTTTGGGGTGAACGGTTCCGGAACAAGCGTGTTAGTTTTTGCTGTGACAATATGGCTGTGGTGCAAGCGGTGAACAGTTTGTCGGCTTCTTCCCCCCCAGTGGTGAATCTGTTGCGCTGTTTGGTTTGGAAGGGTTTAGAACTGAACGCGTGGGTGTCTGCACGGCATGTGCCAGGAGTGAGTAATTCGATTGCAGACTCCCTTTCTCGTTTTCAGTGGGAGCGTTTTCGACGGTTGGCCCCGGAGGCGGAGCGGCAGGGGAAGCCAGTTCCCGCCCTGCTGTGGGAAGTGGTCTCCGGACGGCTTTTTCCTTAATGGAGCGTTCAGTGACGGAGGGGACTTGGAGGGGACGTGAGGCGGTGTGGCGCGAGTGGCGGAATTTTTGCAGCGGTTTGGGTGTGGATGGTCTCCATGGGGATTTAGTGCCGGCTTTGTTGTGCTTTGTGGGGATAGCGTTTGAAGAGGGCGTGTCAGCGGCGGGGTTGGTTAAGAAGCTGGCGGGTTTGGCTTATTGGTTCAAGTGGTTTGGGGTCGGGGATGCTACCAAGGATTTTGTGGTAAGGCAAGCAGTGATAGGGTATAGGAAGTCCAGGGTAGCGCGAGATGGCAGGAGGCCTGTGTCCTTTGACTTGTTGGTTAAATTATTTGGGGTGTTGGGTGATATGTGTAGCAGTGAGTATGAGGCGGTGCTTTTTGGTGCGGCGTTTGCGTTGGCGTTTTTTGGGGCGTTCCGGGTGGGGGAGCTGGTCAGCCACTCTTGTGCTGCGAGTGGGGGCCTGCAGTTTGGGGATGTTGTGTTGGGGATTGATTGTGTGTCTTGTTTTTTGCGGCGGTCGAAGACCGATCAGGCGGGGAGGGGGAAGCGTATTATGTTGTATGCGGTGCCGGGGTCGGTGGCCTGTCCGGTTCGCTGCGTCCAACGTTTTTTGGCAGTTCGTCCCGACTTGCCGGACGGTTCCTTTTTGATACATCGTGATGGGCGCTCGTTGTCGCGCTTTCAATTTATTGCCGTTTTCCGCGGCGGACTGGACAGGCTGGGGTTCCCTGCGAGAGAGTTTGCCTCTCACTCTTTTCGCATTGGCGCAGCAACTGAGGCGGTACGGTGGGGGTTGGGGGAGCAGATGGTGCGTCAGATTGGGAGGTGGGAGTCTGAGAGGTTCAGATCTTATGTGCGTTTGGAGTTGTTGTGAGTTTCTGTGTTGCCTGGGTGGTGGGTCATTGTTATGTGTTTTGCCTTCCTTTTTTGTTTTTAAGATGCCTGCTTGGTGTGGATCCTGGGCCATTCCTACGTCCGTCGGGGGGCAGCCAGAGCGGAGGTTAGGCCCGAAGGCAGGCAGTTGGGTTTCCCTCGGGGGGACGTGAGTGTCCGATGGATGGGAATCGGGGGCTTGTTATGGAGCGGCGTTTTGCCAGAAATTCATTTTTACTCCCGATTGGACAGGTCGCCTGACGTGTTGGTGTTGCACGTGGGGGGTAATGACCTCGGTGTGCGCTCCTCACGGGACCTGATCAGGGATATTAAATATGACATGCTCCGTCTATGGTCGATGTTCCCGGGCCTGATAGTAGTATGGTCGGAGATGGTGGCTCGATTTGTATGGAGGCACGCTCGGTCTGTGGACAGACTGAATAGAGCTCGGGGGAGAGTGAACCGGGAGGTGTCTCGGTTTGTTGCACGCAATGGGGGCATTGTGGTGCGGCACAGGGAACTCGAAGTGCCGGGCTGGGGTTTCATGGACGGTGATGGCGTTCACCTGAACGAGGTGGGTTTTGATTTATGGACTTCCGATCTGCAGGATGGGATCGAGAAAGGAGTCAAGGTGTGGCGGGACTCGCAAGCTCAAGGTGTCGGGCTTGCTCGCTGTGGCGGAGGGGAGGTCGGGGATGGCGCAGATTAAGGAGGAGTTTGGATGTAACTTGGAGGAGTAGCAACCCCTTGTTGGTTACAGGGCGTGGAAGCGGGGAGGGGTTGCTACTGGTTACTGCTCAGGCAGTGGTTATCACATGGTCCTTGGAACGGGGTTGGCAGTATTGTGGCACATTTGCCCCTCCCTGAGTCGGCGCGTTGCGACATGGGAACTTGTTTTTCATACTGCCAGAAGTGCCATCCTCTACCTCCCAGGGTATGGTTAGAGTTATATATATGTTATACATATAAAGTTTGATTTTCATTGTTAATTGTTCTGGTTGGACATTTGTATATTTAATAAAGAGGCTGCTGTGGCCAATTTTCCAATTTAATGGGTATCCGTGTCTGTTTTCGGTGGAGGGCGGGAGCTACCTTAGGTATGGGGTGTATGGGTAAGTTCACACCCCCGTAATCTGCCATACACCAGTTCAAGGGAGGGCGCGAACGGGCGCAGCCTAGTGGCAGCCCGGACATGACTGTGAGGGCAGTAGGGGGTGATAGAGGCAGCTGGAGGTTAAGGGGTTAATGGCCAGGGCAGGGGCACGTGGCAGCTGGAGGTTAAGGGGTTAATGGCCAGGGCAGGGGCACGTGGCTGTATGTCAGTTGGGATAGGGGGGGTGTTTTTAGTCGGGTGGTTAGATGGGGGTAGCCAATTAGAGGAGACAGGGGGAGGGTTTTTGGATGGGATGTAAAAGGAGGGGAGGGGAGGAGTTACTCACTTGCTCCTTATCCGGACCAGCGAACGGCCCGCCCGCCCTTTGCTTTTTGGCCGGTGGGTGGTGGCTGGAGTGATTGTCGCGGCAGCTTGCGGAGGGGAGGTCGGGGATGGCGCAGATTAAGGAGGAGTTTGGATGTAACTTGGAGGAGTAGCAACCCCTTGTTGGTTACAGGGCGTGGAAGCGGGGAGGGGTTGCTACTGGTTACTGCTCAGGCAGTGGTTATCACATGGTCCTTGGAACGGGGTTGGCAGTATTGTGGCACATTTGCCCCTCCCTGAGTCGGCGCGTTGCGACATGGGAACTTGTTTTTCATACTGCCAGAAGTGCCATCCTCTACCTCCCAGGGTATGGTTAGAGTTATATATATGTTATACATATAAAGTTTGATTTTCATTGTTAATTGTTCTGGTTGGACATTTGTATATTTAATAAAGAGGCTGCTGTGGCCAATTTTCCAATTTAATGGGTATCCGTGTCTGTTTTCGGTGGAGGGCGGGAGCTACCTTAGGTATGGGGTGTATGGGTAAGTTCACACCCCCGTAATCTGCCATACACCAGTTCATGAGTGACTTCGTGTTCAGTGAGTCCATTAGTCCAGGCTGACACAGTGCTCTCTGCTGCCACCTCTGTCCATGTCAGGAACTGTCCAGAGCAGGAGAGGTTTTCTATGGAAAGTTCCTGACATAGACAGAGGTGTCAGCAGAGAGCATTGTGTCAAATTGCAAACACTACACCACTTCCTGCAGGACATACAGCAGCTGATAAGTACTGGAAGACTGGAGATCTGGCACTAATTGATTTATTCCTTTTTAAAGTCAATATAATTTCAGGGAAAACAATGTGACGTGGTTGCTAAGTTATAATTTCATAGATGGAAATTAGTCTTAGAGTTCCCCTTCTAGATTAGGTTGCCTTTTTACAATAATTTTTCACTCCCCGATGTCACTTTATTATTTTTACGCATTTGTATTTAAATAAATACAAAATATTATTTTGCATGTAAGGGTTGAGTGAAGCCTTGTAATGGATCCTTAGCAGATCCCAGTGCCTAACCTAAGAGCAGGGTGACAGTAAACAAGCCGGTCTTGTATCATCCGCTCTAATTGGTTCTATCGGTAACAAATTACATCCGCTCTGCCGGTGACATGGTGACAGAGGTGACGACATCAGAGCAGAGGTGAAGTAAATAGACAGCTGTAGAGTAATAAAGTGACAAAGAAGTAAAATAACTGCTAAGTATCTGTCTACAAACAGAGCAGTAATGTCTGTTTACTGTCTAACCAGTAACACTGCCTGTGTGTGTAGGGGTATAGGTGAAACATGTTGGAGACGTACACTATAATCAGTACAGACCACATGGCAGAAAATTGTAGTAGTTGGTATAAGTATGGGTGTAGGTGTAAGTAGAGCGACCAAGCACAGCGAACCAGGGGGAAAAGGGATATGTTCACACTAAGGAATAGGTCAGCAATTTTAAGCGGAATCCGCTTTACGTGTATTCCGCTTGAAATTCTACCCGTAAAATGTTCCACCATCCAACATGTCAATTCTTTGGCCAGATTCTTTTTTTGGCTAGATAAATCCCATCGAAGTCATTTGGACTTTGAACTTCTGCTCTCCGCCCGGATTCCGCTTGAATTCCACTCAAATTCTGCCCCTATTCTGCCAGAGCTGAAGAAGAGGAAATTTTGAGCAGAAATGTTGGAAGCACCTAACAGGCACTTGTCACAGTAGCCAGGAGTGGGACCAGCTGTGGCCACCCCTGAACACACTGACTCAGCACTGCAGGACTACTAGGAGTTGTAGTTGTAGGGAGCTGTGTGATTTCAAGCACTTAAACAGTCAAAGCTTTTACTGAAGAACCTTTTAGTGTGAGACAGTGGTATACCGTTATTTACAAATACAACTTTGCAGGTGTTTACATACAGTGATAAATAGTCTCACTCAAAGTATAGGCATCTTTAGAAAACAATAGACTTCTATGCATTTCTTAGACACAGCTGAGATATTGGTAGACTGGGGACTGGAGCTGAAGCGACTTAGGGTCTGTGGGGGTGAACGTGGGATCCCTATCTAAACTACTAAGGTTCAGCTGGGGGTCTCTAGAGTAGAATTACCTACACCCACAGGTATGAACTTCCGCCTTATGCTGTCTATAGGCACAGAGTGACACAGATCCAGTGATGTAGGCCCCACCTTATGGGTAGAACTAGCCACTGGGAGTGCTCCTTAGGAATCCTAGCATGTTTGCAGTAGAGACTCAGCATATGCACTTAGCTTGACTAGTTACTTGTAGAGTACCTCAATTACTTGTGCTTTGCATTCAGAAGTAGAGGAAGAAGACATCAGCCCAGCTTGGAAAGGATTCATTCCCGAAGTTCCACAGCCCATATCTCGTGATGCTCTAGCCGGACTTGGCTAGCGTATTAGGATATACAAAAAAGAAGGATACTCTAAGCAGGTTCTCTGCAGCATTGCTTCTCATACATAGACTACAAACCAACTAACAACTGACTGACTCAGTCCAAACCCCACTATACACAGTATAACCTTGGCCTTCAGGGGGAATCTGATTGGGTAAAAGACAGAATAATCCTCTGTGATAGGGCGGTCGCCTCTGAGGTAGCTGGCTCAAGGATTGACTTACCAAAAATCATAAGAAATACACATAGGAAATACAATACAGTTTAACCCTTACATACTTTTGACCTTCAGCCATGCAAAGAATACAGTGACATCTGGTGGTGGAAGCAGCATTACACAGACTTCAGTCTCAGAGTCTATAACACACGGTACTGACCTATACATGCTGACACAACATCAGGGACACCCACTCTGGGACACTGCATAAGTGTGGGTGTAGATGTATGCAGTGTCCCAGAACATACAGACTACTACTCCTATTATGGCCATTTCTCTTGCTGTGTCAATGCCTGTTCTGGTAAGTGTTTGCACTGCAACTGCTGCTGGTTTTCCCCTAGTATTCTCTGGTAATGTGCATTCTCATGTGTATTCTCATGTATTCCTGTATATTATTGCATTGTACAGTGGTATGCAAGGCTGTTGATCACGTGACCTGTAACCATGGTTCCTCCAATGGCCGACTAGCTCTGGCCAGGAACAACCATGTGACCTCCCACTTCCTCCTAACAAGTGAGTCTTCCCCCTGCTTCCAAGCAAGGAGGATGTGTGTCATCCCTCTCCTGCCTCAGAGGAGTTGGGCTTCTTCTCTGCAGCTCCCACTTCACCACTAGAAGTGTGGATCAGGTGCTCTGCTATATTCAAGTCTTCGGCTGTACCTGCCTGCTCAAGTGTCCGGAGTTCCTTCTCTCTCATCTGGGTGTCATTCCGTTATCTCTCCTCATTGCTACAAGGATTCACAGCAAGTATTACTTTCAAGCTAATCCACCCAGCAACGCTATTTCTCTCATACTCCTACTCCCATCATCCGGCACGTATTCTCACAGCCTATGCAGCACCACTCCTGCCTTATTTGTCAAAGCCTGCTATATACCCGGTTGCATCCGGAGAGACTGTTGCTACTAGTTACCTCATCTATAATAAAACCGCTGTTACTGAACCCTGGCATTGGTGTCCACTAACTGGTGCCCTGACTAGGTGCAGCGAAGAATCGCATGCCCATCATCACCCGCAGATTCCACAGACCGGCCCTACAGCTGTGCCGCCCTCAGGCCTATACCGTGACAAGTATAACCCCTGCAGCTGCCCCGGTCATTGCCCGCTCATAACACCAGCACTGCGTAAGTGGCCCCCAGGGGCCAGGGCATCGCATTTTTGGCGTCACGAACAGGATACAGACTGTGTTGTGCCAACTGTCAGTGCCCCCAGAACTGTACTGAAACCCCCTAGAGACTTTGCTGATTGCTATGGGGTTGATTGAAGTGTTTCGGGCCCTAAACTGTACACAAGATGGCCGCCGTCTTCTTCAATTTCTGGCTGCGCCATACCCCGGAGAGGAGGGGGTTAACAGCCATGCTGCCAAAGCGCGGGAATCGTCCGGCGCCATAGACTTTTCATTGACTGCTCCTGATTGGCTGCCTAGGCCAGATGACGTCACTGTTGCTGGGCAGATTCTGGAACCTTATCCTCCAGCCTGGCGCTCCTCCCCGTCCTGCTACAAGTTCCGGCCAGAGCGTGACAAGATGGCAGCCCCCGAGAAACGTTTGCCTGCAGCCGCAGCACCAGTGATGCCGGAGCTGCCGGAGAGCAATCCTGCCTGCCTGCTAGCACCGCTCCCATCCTACAGCGACACCAGCTGGGCCGCTGCCCCGTCGGATGACGGAAGTCTTCGCCGGGCCTTCATCCCGGCCTCTGCTGATCAGAATGAGGAGCCCATACCTGAGACCAGCATTTCTCCGGGACCCGGTCACTCCAGCACCGCTGACCTCGCTTCTTGTACCGGAGGGTCCTCATCACCGGACAGCGAACAGATTGTAAGTGGACCGACTCTGTTGTCCTCAGTCCCTTGCCCTAAAGGGGAGAACTCTGCTAAGGCCTTCATATCCCCGGGTCTGTGGCAACCTCCAGGGCGTGATTCGCCGCCCCTGCCGCAATGGATGCTCGGGCTGGGGCCTAAGATTATGCAGCTGATCGAGGACATTCAGCAGGCCCTCGCTGCCCTGTCGCCTGCCACTACAGCTGCCACCGCTATGCCTAGCGCTACTCCTGCAGCTTCCACTACAGCGGGCCCGTCTACTACCGCAGTCCCCTTTACTGCCCCCACTGCTGTGGCTAAGGCTGCCTCTTCTACCACGACCGTCACCTATCATGTGGCCCCCATCATCTCTCCTATCACCACGGTGACGCCCAGCATTGTAGTCACTACGGCATCCAGTGATGCTTCTGCTCCAGGCCCTTCATGCTATCGCTATCCGTGGAAGAAGAAAAAGAAGAAGCCTACTCAGGGTCCTCCAGGACATTTCTGCTAAGTATCCGCTACAGAGACCAGAGCCCTTAAACTGTTCATATGACTGTTTAATTGTTTCAGGTTCCTGCTATGCAACGTTCAAGGTTCGTGCCTGGTCCTCCTGCCTAAGTTCCCTGTACTAACCAGCCATGAGCTGATGGACACTTACAATAACAAAAGGTTCTCTAGTGCCTGCCCCGGAGCCTTTTACATGGACGATGGTTTCAATTGCCTAAAAGAGACTCTACCTAACAGAGACACTTAATCCATTCCTTCCTAATGCACTTTCCTGTGATTGTGTGTTCCACACAGGGTATTATTGCACTTATTTCATTATTGCACTTATTGTACTATTGCATTTCAGTGTTATTGAAGTCTTTGTATTTCCTCCTCTGAGTAAGCACAAGGTTACCTAGATTGCCTCAGAGTAGAGTGCCTCTTTTGTAAAACAGTATATTTTCCAGTGTCTGAGTCAGATAGCTCCTCCTCTGAGTAAGAGAAGTCAGTTTACATATACCTCAGAGAAAGTCCAGTTTATGTAGGAGTGTATTTTCTCATCCAGTCTCATTATTGTGTATTATTATCATATCTATAGCTGGAAAGATTTAGTTGAGCCAGTTCATATGCAGATTTTTCTCAGATTTTCATTCAGATTTCTCTCAGGTTTCATGTGAGCCAGTTCTCCTCAAGACCTCCCAGTATTTCTTGTCTGTTGTGTTTCCCTTCCTTTTGTTTCCAGTATTTGTTCGCCTCTGTCTTGTCCCAACACAGTAGTAATCACACATAGTCATACCTAACCTTCACACTTGTCCATACATATTGCACCTTGGATACCTTTTCGTGTGTTTGGCCTGTGGAGTGCTTGTGTGTGTGATTGAGTGGTATGAGAGGGAGCTCCCCATGTATGTTTGCTTTTATTATTTTGTTCTTTTCTCTTCCAGGTATCCAAGACACTACTCAGACACGCCAAGGTAGTACACAGGTCTTCACGTTCTCCTCCAGTAGGGTAACACATTTAACAGAAAACCTACTGTCTAACTGGCTGGAATATGGAGGGTCACCCGCCAGCAGTTAAGTTGTCCTGGCTTACACGTCAGATGGTTCACGCACTAGCTACCTGGTCGCCAGAGTACGTTAGGCACCCCTAGGTGAAGTCCTGCCACTAGGGTTTCTCATTCTCTCTCTCTTCTCACCTGTGCCTTGGGCGTGGGAAACACACACCTCATCACACTCACTCTCATCATTCATTCCTGTTGTTTGATTGTCCAGTCTATTCATGTTTGCTGCCTTCTAGATTCGCCGAGGTCGGCTCAAATTTGCTAGGGAGGTATGTAGTGTCCCAGAACATGCAGACTACTACTCCTATTATGCCCATTTCTATTGCTGTGTCAATGCCTGTTCTGGTAAGTGTTTGCACTGCAACTGCTGCTGGTTTTCCCCTAGTATTCTCTGGTAATGTGCATTCTCATGTGTATTCTCATGTATTCCTGTATATTATTGCATTGTACAGTGGTATGCAAGGCTGTTGATCACGTGACCTGTAACCATGGTTCCTCCAATGGCCGACTAGCTCTGGCCAGGAACAACCATGTGACCTCCCACTTCCTCCTAACAAGTGAGTCTTCCCCCTGCTTCCAACAAGGAGGATGTGTGTCGTCCCTCTCCTGCCTCAGAGGAGTTGGGCTTCTTCTATGCAGCTCCCACTTCACCACTAGAAGTGTGGATCAGGTGCTCTGCTATATTCAAGTCTTCGGCTGTATCTGCCTGCTCAAGTGTCCGGAGTCTTCTCTCTCATCTGTGTGTCATTCCGTTATCTCTCCTCATTGCTACAAGGATTCACAGCAAGTATTATTCTCAAGCTAATCCACCCAGCAACGCTATTTCTCTCATACTCCTACTCCCATCATCCGGCACGTATTCTCACAGCCTATGCAGCACCACTCCTGCTTTATTGGTCAAAGCCTGCTATATACCCGGTTGCATCCGGAGACACTGTTGCTACTAGTTACCTCATCTATAATAAAACCGCTGTTACTGAACCCCGGGATTGGTGTCCACTAACTGGTGCCCTGACTAGGTGCAGCGAAGAATCGCATGCCCATCATCACCCGCAGATTCCACAGACCGGCCCTACAGCTGTGCCGCCCTCAGGCCTATACCGTGACAAGTATAACCCCTGCAGCTGCCCCGGTCATTGCCCGCTCATAACACCAGCACTGCGGAAGTGGCCCCCAGGGGCCAGGGCATCGCATGTAGGTGTGGGTGTAGGTGTAAGGGGTACTGAAGCGGCAGACACACTCAGGCAACTGGGGTTTGGGAGGCATGAATGACCATCAGCGAGATAAAATATATTAGTGTGAATAACACATGGCAGACGGTTTACACTTACCCTCAGCTACACCTCTAGGTGTTATCAATAGCGAGGTGTCAGTTAATGACGTGAACAGAAGTCGCGCTTTCTACCATATGCCATATATATGTGACCGTTTCAGTTTGTTTCTTTTTTTTTTATAGCTGTAAATTTGTATCCGATACCAGCCTTCAGTAAGATTCGACAAGCTGCCAAGGTATCTGAGCAATCTATCCTTAACTCAAGACTCTATCTTATGATTACAAGGGATTTTCATAAGAATGGCGTTTGTTGTGGCACACCCATCCATTTCAGATAGGTGTCACTGTATAAATAGGTGCTCCTGCACAGATAGGCGTCACTGCATAAAATGCATTAGCCAAATAAAATCACAATCACTATAAGTCATTTCTACATCAGAGATAAAATGTCAGAAAGTTTCCCTGCCGGCTCGTGACATCTAATCTGTGGCTTTTACACATCTTGTATAGTGATGAGCGAGTGCTAAAATGCTTGGTTGCTCGGTACTCGAGATGAATATTTCCTGATGCTCGGGTGCTCATTTCGAGTAACGAACCCCATTAAAGTCAATGGGAAACTCAAGCATTTTTGCAGGGGACCCAAGCTCGGCCCAGGGAAGGTTGCAGGAAAACCTGTCAACCTCAGAAAATGATGGAAACACCACGGAAATGGACAGGAAACAGTAGGGGCAGAATGCATGGATGCCTCTGAGGCTGCCTAATCGCACCATTATGCCAAATTCTGGGTAACAGCCTGATGGTCAACCTCAAGACAATAGTGCTGACCCAGACCGAGATGGGCAAGGCACATGCAACCAGGGTCAAAGGCCTGAAGGTCACTTTGAAGGTCAAAGGCCTTGGAGAGTGCTCCCCTGCCAGTGCCTGACAAGCTGACTGCTCCCCTCCTCCCCCCTTAATAACTGAAGTTAAGTTTAAGTTAATTTTAAGCCCTTACAAGGGCTGTTGGGTTCTTTGTCTAGTATCCCTGCCTATCTCCGCTAATTCCCTCCCTAAAGCTCTCCCTGACAATCAGCATCTCTGTCCCTAATCTCTTCCAGCATGCATGTGAAGCGAGCACCGCCGGCCCAGATTCTTATGTGCCCGGGTCATCTGATCTGGCCAGCCAATCACTGCTATTGACGTGTATGGGTCCCACGTCATCGCACAATGTACCAAAGTATCTCCTGCATGTTTATTGGCTGAGAAATTGCACCCAAACTTGCAGGAAAAGGATGATGCCATTTTCTCGAGTATGCAAGATGCTCGTCCAAGCGTCACACACCTTCGAGTACGCTCATCACTAATCTTGTATACTGTTCCCCAATTTCAGTCCTCAGGGACCAGCAACACGCCATGTTTTGAGGTTTTCCTTAGGATCTCACAGGTTATTTTTTTTATAAACAGTGCATTAGTTATCACCACAGGTGTTCTTCATATGGGATCTCCTCACATCACGACCTGTTGGTGGTCACTTAGGACTGGAGTTGGAGAACATGGCTTTATATCAATGTCTTATGTTCCCCTAAAGCCAGGGAATGTCGCCGGCAAAAGTAATCCAAGTACAGGGATCCTAAAGGTTCTACACTTTTACCATGTCTGCAAGTGATTTAAAACCTTAAAGAAGAAGACTATTCTCGTCTATAGACAATAAGATGAGCGACTCTCTCCATAGATTTTTTTGGTGGAGGTTCTACTGGAATCGGGCATTAAATTTATCTAAATTGGGCAAGAGTTTCACGACTTACATCTGAGGGTCATACAGTAAGCAGTGCCTATTGTTGCTGCCTATTGTGCAAGAGCAGGGACACTTGGCAAAATGACCAGAGTCACCTGTTCAAAATCTAAATTCCATTGTGGCCTATGAAAGAATGACATGGAAATTCGTTACTGAGTAGGAGACAAATGGTGTATCTCCCCTGCCTAGTGAATACTTGTTGGACTGGCCACATTGCTACAAGTACAACTCCCAGCATGCCCTGACTCTAGCTCAGTTTTGGTTCGGGAAGAGTTGAAGGACAATTTATTCCTATGGCCCGAACATAGTTAGCTATTGACTACATTTGGTTTATTTCCGGCATGCATATGAGTGCACTCATATTAGTGTGGGAAATAACCCGAACATCATTACTAGTTGACTACATTTGTTCCATAGAGGTAAATTGGTCATGCCAGTCTGTGTCAGGACCTGCTTCTGACGCAATGAAGACCTATTTGTGCATTGGACGCCAGAATCATGGTGAGAACCTAGCCTAAGAAGTAGAGTTTATTAATAATTCTGCCCAATTGTATCATTTCTGGGAAACTTGCTTTGGAAGGGGCTATGAATCCTGGGAAATGTCTCTGATCTCGCGGCTGAATATAGATGTCACAGTTATAGTAAATGATCTGTATCCAGAGACTGGTAGCCAGCTGCGTCCTGCGTCATAGGTATGGCACTGATAGACAATAGATGGCTCTCTGATCACAACCAGAAGATCTGAAATTTCACTTTGGAGACGGGTTAATCAAATATTTAGAGGATTCTGTATTGGAGGAATAAGCCAAAGATAGACATTGTAAGCGGATAGAGACTTGGATTTGTTTTCTTACAACTATAGTAAGAGTATTTATTTCATACCATTATATTATAAGAGATCTAAACATGAAGGGGCTGTTCCCCATAAAGACTGACTTTTGGCGGCTCTGTGGTTGATATTGACTATACCCTCTTCTTATGGGCGGCTATGAAAAGAAATTAGAACCAGTGTCACCTACTGTTGGTAGCCCCCCTTCAAATCAATAGTCAACCCTATAGGAGCCTAAAAACTTGATTAGGGATTATATATCAAGCTAGAACCTTCACTGGAAGGCAGATTTACCCAACTGTAGGCAGCAAGACCAACTATAGCATTTGTTCTAATCAGTGGCTAGCACCGGGGCAACTGGTTCTATGAATGGGCTGCCAGGACTGTCAGTCTGGGATTGGTTGAGTGGGCTTTCACTCACGTCTTGGAAGTGGGTGTCTGCTCAGCCCATCCCTGGCTGTAGTGTTGTCTCGTTAGTCAGTCAGTGATTGGCTGTCACTCTCATCTCAGGAGTGACATCACGCTCAACCAGTCACTGGCCGCAGCGCTGTCCCATCTCATCCAGTGATTGGGGGAGCAAGGACAGATCAGCATATCCTTATTTTGTTTTCAATGTGTTTTCAATTAAATTATGAGGCCACCATCTTGGTTCGGGTTTGTTACGAAGCTCAGTTCATGAAGTTTGGTTTATTCATCTCTACTCAAGATCCAAAATAGCAGCATCCTCTAGGGTCATCCCGAAAGCAGCTCCTAAAGGGCCAGTAATAAATTAGCCAGTGTGGGAGCTAGCAGCATGCCCATAGCCATGCCAGTTGTCTTCTCATACTATCTATGGAATGGGTTGTGTTTTAGTAAAAATTCTAATTAGATCTCATCTTTTTGTGTTCTTGCCAGAATCTTCCAAAGCACATTAATAGCGTCATCATGTCTAATAGATGAGTAATAGCTAGCCACGTCAATGGTCTTCTAGCTACAATAGTACATGGATAGCTCCCTAAGGAAAATCTAGATCTACGTAATTGGTTGCGACGTGCGGTACAGCAAGGTAATCATAATGCAGTAACTGTACTATCTATTCCCAACTGATGCGGCTGCATGTTTAAATATAGGGGTCAACAATACATGATCCGTGAGTTCAGCAATTGTGGTGTATGTATTAATGTGTCCATGAGGGCCATGTTATGTAAGAAGACTGCGTCATTTGTATGTGTGCATTAAGGAACGTACTATATGCTTTCCATAGTGAAAGTAATGAAATGATGCCCTAAGCTTATCAGCCATGTATGTTCATGAGTCTAATCTAAACATATTAAAATTTTCTGGGCATGTACTGGGACTGAATAGGAAAAATGATTGAAGGATGTTTCTTTATATTAGCACTGTTTTTGCAACACTGTATACATGTCTTCAAATCTGTAGGCTTCTATTAGTCGTGGTTTGTTTGTATTGTTTTTATTTGAGGCAGTGGACCTCTCCAGTCTCCCAATAGGCCTTGAGAACATTCATGGAGCCTGAAATGGCCATAGGCTGGATAAGTGTCACATCAACATACCTGTACATCATGGCGTTCCTAAGGGGCTCTGCAACTATTAGCCATTGAAATGCTGTTGTCAAAAGTGACGGTTGCATTTAAATGCCATTAAAAAAAAACTATCCCCGTGGCAGATCGGGTTCTCCTGACGTAATCGTGAGAACCCGTTCTGTTTTACTTATCTGACTGGGCCTCATCCTGGCTTGGCGATCAATTACTAGTGGCTTCAGCCGTCCTTATTAGTCGGGCGTTGGATAAATAGATTAATGAAGTACATATGTACTGCATTGATAGAAATGAGCAATCAACAAATCGCTGTTAAAATGTTTTTTTTTTTTATAAAAAAAATCCCTTCCCCTATTAAAAGTTTAAATTGTACCCCTTTTTTCTATTGCATTAAAAAAAAATTGCTATTGCAGTGTACAAAATCGGCCAAACTATTAAATTATCACAATCCGGATCTCGTATGGTAAACAGTATGTGCAAAAAAAGCTCATAGCGTTATAAGGATGGTAATAGAGCAATTTTAGACATCTTTAGTCTCTTTTCTTTTTTAAAATAGTCAAATAAAAAAAAAAGTTATATCAATTGCCTTTTGCTGTAATTTTATCAATTTTACCACAGGACAAACAACATAAAGGCAAAATCTTTCCAACCGGAGTGAAAGAAAATGTTTTATGGAATATGCATAAGTCTGTCATTGCACAGTACAATTGGTGTCGCAAAAAATAAGGGTGCATGTCGGTTTGTAGGTGAAAAAACGCCTTTTAAACATGGGGACCCCTAAAACAAAAATTGGCCTGGTCATTAAAGGGGTATTGAACTCAAACATAACTTTTCATATGTTGCTGCCCATATAGACTAGCAATTCAGTCAGACACAAAAATCTCTGTGTGAGCTTTTCTCTCCATCTCCCCCTTCTCCCCCTCCCTTCTGAGACGGTTGATGTAAACAACTCCCTGGCAGGCTGTATCTGTAACTTTGTAGTTTCTTTGTAAGCCTGGGAGGGTTTTTCTGAGATCAAATTGCTGATGAACTCACTGTGATTAACCCTCCTAGCATTAAAAAGTTGCAGATAGCCGTCTTGAAAGGGAGGGGGGAGGAGGGGGAGATGGAAAGAAAAGCTCACACACAGTTTTTTGTGTTTTCAGCAGAAAGCAGCAGCTCAAAACTGGGGGAAGGAGACTGAATAGATAATAACAAGTATGGAAGGAATTGTTAGTCTCAGCATGGGCAGCAAAAGTTATGTTTGAGCAGAGCACCCCATTAATTGGTTAAAGGAGTTATCCATCTTAAAAGGAAAAAAAAAGGTTTAAAATTACTCAAAACAGGTAAAAATAAATGAGCAACCACTCAACCATCTAAATACACGATATGGCATGAATAATGTTTCATTCTTCAGTTACCGACATTACATTTCCTGTTTTACAGATTATTTGCACATTCATACAAAAACAGGCAAAAACATCTTTCTTGTTTCCGGCTGAATCTGTGATCATCTCTCAACTTGTTTAACGATTTATTTTTTATGTCTTCGCTTTTAGATATATTTGTTCAGTTTTTCAATTTATCAAAAATAATTGCAATGGGAACGGGAGTTACAGGAGACTTCTGACCTTGTGGGAAACCTTTGCTTTTCGGGGTCAAATTCTTCACAGTAATTATGACTTGTGGTTGGCTTTTTAGCTTTTTTTTTTTTTTTTCTTTTTTTTTTGTTGTCTTCAATTAAATATCTATTCCAGGAGCCATAGATAGAAGTTACTTTGCCTGACGATAGTCACAACAAACCTTCCATCGCTCTTTTTATTGTAAGTTTCCTGGGTCACGAACACAATTCGAGAGTATGATTTCTAGTGAGAAATAAAAGCACGAGAGAGGGAGTTCTATTATCATAAGATTAGAATCAGGAAGGTTACAATGTTTCTTTGTATATCTATGGTTTACTAGGCATTTGGGGACTGTACAGGTAGCACAGTAGCAAAAAAGGAAACTTTCGAAGACATGGACCTTGGTAGACAAAATTAGATAGCATGACAATGTAAATTTGTAAATGTTCTTTGTTACTTATAGAGATGGGCGATAACCAAAGTACTTGATTGCTAATTTTCCAAATTTTTTTTTTTAAATGCTTGAGTGCTTGACTAGAGTAATGAGCCCCATTGAAATCAATGGGAGGCTTAACCCCTTGCCGCAAAATGACGTTTGGGGAACATCATGTAAAACAAGTAGTTCCCGCAACATGACGTTCCCCAAACGTCATGCTTTCCCTGCCTCCCCCCGCTGTCCCTGACGGTGATCGGGCAGCGGGAGGAGGCTATGTCACACAGCATCCGCCCGCTGCCTCTGCCGTGAGTGGAGCTGCGCTCCCCGCGGGCAGTTAACCCCATAAACGCTGCGGTCAATGCGACCGCAGCGTCTATGGAGAGATTTGTGTCCTCCCGCCGATCGGGCGGCGGGAGGAGGCTGCAGAACGTTGCCGCCACATCTGATGTGTCCCCCGCCCACCCCCCTCGTCCCCCGATATCGGCGGATCACCGATATTACCGTTATTGCGCGGATCCGCTGGTACCGGGCATTACCGGCGCCACCAACAGCTTTCATCTTCCCCCACTGTGAATCCACGGTGGGGGGAGATGAAAATGTATCCCCCAGACCCCAGATCAGCCCCCCTAGTAGCCGATCACTAACCCTCTCCCCTCCCCGGGCGGCCATCAGATCCAAGATGGCCGCCCCCATCCCTGCGAACAAACGATGTTTGTTCGCAGGGATGGAAATGAATAAATGATCAAAACCCCATGCTCTCCGCCACCAGAGGTAGCGGAGAGCATGGGGCAGTGATTGGGGACCCCCCCGTGGGGTCCCGGAGCAGGCGATCGGTGGTATATACTATATACCGCTGATCACCTGTTCCCAGTGCTGCCGGCACTTTTTAGCCCCTGTCACCATAAATCATTGGTGACAGGGGATAAAAAGTGATACAGTGTCGCCCCCCAAGTCGCCCCCCACCCCCCCTGTCACCCCTGTCCCCCAGTCACCCCCCCTTCCCCATATACGTTACCTGATCCTGGAGCTCCTTCCTCCTCGGTGTCCTGGCTGGTTATGAAGTGCGCATGCGCTCCACAACCAGCCAGCTCTGAAAATTTAAAGTGACAGAGACCAATTTGGTCTCTGTCACTGAACTATGATTACTGTGATAGAAAATATCACAGTAATCATAGTAATACAGTGAAAATGAATGTATAAAGTACAAAAAGTGACAAACATACAAAAAAATAAAACACACACTTTTCATTATAGTAATAATTGCAGTTTACTCCCAAATTACCCCTACCTCCCCCCCCCCAGATTACCCGTAACCGCCCCAGGTTGCCCGTAATCACCCCACGTTGCCCCTAACCACCGCACGTTGCCCCTAACCACCGCACGTTGCCCCTAACCACCGCACGTTGCCCCTAACCACCGCACGTTGCCCCTAACCACCGCGCGGTTGCCCATAACCACCGCACGTTGCCTCTAACCACCGCACGTTGCCTCTAACCACCGCACGTTGCCTCTAACCACTGCACGTTGCCTGTAACCACCACATGTTGACCGTAACCACCCCGAATTGCCAGTGACCCCCTCCAGATGGTGCGTAATCAGCCCCAATTGCCCGTAACCCCCCAGATTGCACGTAACCACCGCACGTTGCCTCTGACCACCGCACGTTGCCTCTAACCACCCCAAATTGCCAGTGACCCTCTCCAGATTGCCCGTAACCACGCCAGATTGCCTGTAACGACCCCAAATTACAGGTACCCATCCCAGATTACCTATAAGCACTTCAGTTTATCCGTAACCACCCCACATTGCCCGTTACCACCCCACGTTGCCTGTAACCACCCCAGATTGTCTGTAACCACCGCAGGTTGCCCATAACCACTCCAGGTTGCCCGTGACCACACCACATTACCTGTAATCTCATTTTTTTTGTATTTTAGTAACTGCGCTATTCTAATAACTATTAATAGCTGCGGTTTTGCTCCAGCAAATTGGCGCTCCCTTCCTTCTGAGCCCTGCTGTGTGCCCATACATTTCTTTCCAAAATGGGGTGACTTTTGGGGGGGTTCTCTTCTGCGGACACTACAGGGGCACTACAAACGCACCTGGCGCTCAGAAACTACTTCAGCAAAATCTGAACTGAAAATGATAATTGGCGCTCCCTTCCTTCTGAGCCCTCCTGTGGGGCAATACAGTGGTTTATGCCCACATATGGGGTACCTTTCTACTCGGAAGAACCTGCGTTACAGATTTTGGGGTGCGGATTCTCTCATGTTCCTTGTGAAATTGAGAAATTTTATACTAAACAAACATATTATTGGAAAAATTCAAGTTTTTCATTTTTACTGTCTAATTTTAAATACTTTCCTCTAATACTTGTGGAGTCAAAATGGTCACCACACCCCAAGATGAATTCTTTGAGGGGTGTACTTTCCAAAATGGGGTGACATTTGGGGGGTTTCTCTTCAGCGGACACTACAGGGGCTCTGCAAACCCACCTGGCGCTCAGAAACTTCTTCATCAAAATCTGCATTGAAAAAGCTAATTGGCGCTCCTTTTCTTCTGAGCCCTGCTGTGTGCCCATACAGTGGTTTATGCCCACATATGGGGTACCGTTGTATTCAGGAGAACCTGCGTTACAAATTTTGGGGTACTTTTTTTCTCTTGTTCCTCGTGAAATTGAGAAATTTCAAACTAAACAAACATATTATTGGAAAAATTTGTGTTTTTCATTTTTACTGTCTAATTTTGAATACTTTCCTCTAATGCATGTGGGGTCAACATGTTCATCCTACCCAAAGATGAATTCTTTGAGGGGTGTACTTTCGAAAATGGGGTGACTTTTGGGGGGATTCTATTCTGCGGACAGTACAGGGGCTCTTGAAACGCACCTGGCGCTCAGAAACTTCTTCAGCAAAATCTGCATTAAAAAAGCTAATTGGCGCTCCTTCCCTTCTGAGCCCTGCTGTGTGCCCATACAGTGGTTATCGCCCACATATGGGGTACCGTTGTATTCAGGAGAACCTGCGTTACAAATATTGGCATGCTTTTTTTCTCATGTTCCTTTTGAAAATGAGAAACTTTAATCTAAACGTATATATTATTTGAAAATTAAATTTTTCAATTTTTTTTTTTTACGGCCTAATTTTGAATACTTTCCTCCAGCCCCTGTAGGGTTAAAATGCTCATCATACCCCTAGATTAATTCTTTAAGGTGTCTAGTTTCCAAAATGGGGTCACTTATGGGGGTTTCCAGTATACAAGCCTTCTAAATCCATTTAAAAAAAGAACTGGTCCCTAAAAAAAAATCAGTTTTGGAAATTTTCACAAAATGTGATAATTTGCTAATAAATTTCTAAGCCCCGTAACACCCTAAAAAAGTAAAATATCTTTCCCAAATTATGCCAGATTAAAAAGTTCATAAAATGCTAAATTTTCAAATTTTTCATGATATTTTGATGTTTTTCACAAAAAATACACAAAGTAGTGACCAAGTTTTGCTACTAATATAAAGTGTCATATGTGACGAAAAAACAATCTCAGAATCGCTAGCATACGTTAAAGCATCACTGAGCTATAAGCGCATAAAGTGGGACAGGTCAGATTTTGAAAAATGAGCCTGGTCATTAAGGCCAAAACAGGCTTTAGAGGCAAGGGGTTAAATAGGATGTACACACTCTCTTCAAAATTTTACATGAATAGAACGTCGCCAGCATGGGGACATGTATGGCACCATTCTATTCATAGTTACCAGGCCAGGAGTGAAGCACTGGAGGCGGGCTGGACCGCCTCCGATGGTAGGAAACCCCTGCCCCTCCATGATGCAGCTCTACTGATTCTAATGGAGCAGCGACATGGTCAGGGGTTTTCTCCCACTGGGGATGAGCCGGCCCGCCTCCAGTGCTTCACTCCCGGCCCAGTAATCATGAATAGAATGGCGCCGTACGCGGGAACCGGGCCGCGGTTCATGTGTAATTTTAAAGAGAGTGTACCTGATGGAACATCCTCTTTAAGTATTTAACCAAGTGTCCCCCGTTCAGCAGAGTGAAGGGTATCTGGTTAATATGAAAGTAACAGTCTGGCCCCCAGGGGGTTAAACCCATGGGGGGACAGACTGTGCTCTTTTGTTGTGGGGGGTGGGACGTAAGCGGGGGAATTATTCTTCTATACCACTCCCGTCTTCTATTTGTCTTCACTATCGATACTCAGTCAATCAGCGGCTTATATGGGACACCGTTGCAATGTTGGTTGACTGAGTGGAATCCATTCAACCAATCAGAAGCTTCACCTCCCTCGGCCGCTGATTGGCTGAGCCGCAAAAGTGAAGACAGATAGAAGACCGGAGCGGTAAGTATACTTTCTTCCTCTCCCTACCTTGCGGTTTAAAGTGTATCTATGGCAATGGGCTCTTCCAGATGAGCGGTAAGAGTCAGCCTAAAATGTATCCATGGAGACCCAACTTTTTGGATTAGCAGGGTATATTGTCCCGAGTATGCTTCAAAGTGCCGCATAGATGTGTAATTATCCCCACTTTATGGAGTCATCCTGCCCCAGGGCAAAAGAAATGAAAGAGAGGGGCAGGACACAGATCAGGAGCAACAATACAACAGGAGCAATGGTGTGGCATGTGTATGTATGAGCAGTGTCAGACTGGGGTATGTGGGGCCCACCAGAGGAAATGATCCTTAGGGCCCACCAATGAAGAACCATTGAGATACAACAGTGTCTGTGTAGGTTCTAAAGCTGGGGGCCCCCCAGAGGATCCTCCGGTCCTCTGGTGAGCCAGTCCGACACTGTGTATGAGGCGCGAGGGGGGATGTCTTATTAGCTTCCTACAGTGACGAGCCTTGGATATGCACTCCGGAGTCCTGCAACTTGATGATGGGGTTAAAGACCAGAACACAAGACGTCTGTCCCTTATCAGCTCCTGCACTGATAACCTCTGACTTCCATTCTGAGACTGCTGGCAAGTTGAGAGACTCCGATGTGTGTCTCCTGGGTTCATCAGTGCAGAAAGCTAGTAAGACAGACTCTCCTCCCACGTACCCCCTCAACCTTGCAGAGTGTACTCCCTGGTCTAGAGCAGGAGAGGTTTTCTCCTGCTCTTGACAGTTCCTGACATGGGCAGAGGTGGCAGCAGAGAGCACTGTGTCAGACTGGAAAGAATACACCACTTCCTTCAGGACACGCAGCAACAGATAAGTACTGGAAGACTGGAAATTTTTAAATAGAAGTAAATTACAAGTCTATCTAACTTCCTGACACCAGTTGATTTGAAAGAAAATCATTTTTCTTGAGTTCCACTTTAATTATTTTGATTTTATGTGATTTTTAATACATAAAAACAGGGTTTATAGAAATAAAAAATACAGAAATAACGATTTTGGTGTCAGCACTAGCTGATATTGGATTGTACAGTCCAATTGTTAGTTTGTTGATCTGGACCCAAGTTTGTCTGGCTGAGAATGATAGTGAGTATATTAATCTCCGCGCCGCTATAAATCTTTAAGCTGGATGTATCCGCGTGTGAATGTGACAGGAATACGGTGGCCTGAATTCCCCTCGTCTGCTGCCTATAGCTTTCTAGAAGTTTTTGAAACTGATTTAATCTTTCTTTTCCGGTCTTTTTCCAATAAAAAAAAAACACTACAATACAATACAATAAAACCGCCAGGAAAATAATTTTTGAAAATCTTAAAAATTTTTGGTAAGAACAATTTTTTCATTGTGCAATTTTAAATTAATGAGGAACTTCACCGTAGTAAGGAACCCGTCATGTCTGGATAAGACTAGAAACCAACCAACCTAATAGGTTGAGGAACACAAAGTATTTATAGTAGGTAAAACCAAGAATTTCATAATGCAAAGAAGGAAGGAAAGAATCACCAAAAATCTATTTGTTCTGAAACTCAAGGTTTTGGCTCAGGACTACATTTCCCATAATGCACTGCTTAAAGGGAACCAATCAAGCCAAAAACGGCAATAAAGCAAAGAAAACGTGCTGGGTGATACCCGTGTACCCTGTGTCCCCTGCTTAAAGGGGTACTCCGGGCTGGGGGGCTTTTTGTCTATGGCTGGGGAGGAGGTGGATGAGGGCAATGACGTTCCCTTACCTCCATGGTTTTAGCGACGTGTCCCGTATCACGGCGCTCTGGTCCGCTTCCTGGTCTCTGACGCGGGCTTGAGACGTGATGTTTCAAGTCCGTTCAGCCAGTCAGTGGCAGAGACAGGGTCTTACATTTATAAAGTGCCACGCTGTATGCTAATTCTGTCCAAATAGTCATCTGGGCTGTGGTTCCTCCATGTAGTCACGGTCCTGGGCAGGTTGCAGCGCTGTAATCACGTCCCTCTGGGTGTGATGGAAAGCGCTGTACACTGTGACGTCACCCGGGAGCCGTCTTTAATATGTCGCGCATGCACAGTACAGTGGGTGAAGATACTACTTTACTGCACCTGCGTGGCGTAGTACAGCAGTGGCTTCTCCTGCTGTACGGCGCATGCACAGCATATAGAGACGTCAGCACGCTGCTCACGTGCAATGCCGCCCCCTGGTGATGTCAGTGTACAACGCTTTCCATCACGCCCAGACGGGTGTGATTACAGCGCTACAACCCGTCCAGGACCGTGACTACAGGGAGGAGCCACAGCCCAGATGACTACTTGGACAGAATTAGCATATAAAAAGGGACTTTATAAATTTAATATTCCGGATGAATTAAGCAAGGAACACAGGGTACAGGGGTATGCTTGGGAAGTGTGCTGGGTGATGTACCAGCACGTTTCCTTAGCTTTCTTGCCATTTTTTGGCTTGATTGGTTTCCTTTAAGGTGAGCTTACCATTAAAGTACTCTTCTCGCCAACTCCCTTCCTCCAGCACTTCTGTCAGATCCCTGCCTAAAGCTATTGCAGAACATATTTCACTGAAGACTAATGAGCAATCAGTGAGGTTGCAGCATCGGCTGTATTCACTCCCTGTCTGCTCTTTCTGTAGCGTCATTCATCACAAGTCTGCATAGTGTTTACACACCTCACTCTCCCTAAATGTCTAAATAAAGATATATAGATATATATATATATATATGTATATGACAGGGGGATGGTGATGGAGGCTGAAAGGGCTGGTCATAGATGTGACATCAACCAGGGGTCGGGGCTAGAATTCAGTTATAAAATTCAGCCAAGTCTTGTGACATCAGAGGCAGAGAACCCAGGAAGCTGAAGACAATACACGTTTTGTACACAAGATAGACAGATAGGAGATAGATAGATAGATAGATAGATAGATAGATAGACAGACAGACAGACAGACAGACAGACAGATAGATAGATAGATAGATAGATAGATAGGAGATAGATAGATAGATCGATAGATAGGAGACAGATAGATGGATAGATAGATAGATAGATAGATAGATAGATAGATAGATAGATAGATAGATAGGAAGGAGATAGATAGATAGATAGATAGATAGGAGATAAATAGATAGATAGATAGATAGATAGATAGATAGATAGGAGATAAATAGATAGACCGATAGATAGATAGATAGATAGATAGATAGGAGATAGATAGATAGGAGATAGATAGATAGATAGATAGATAGGAGATAGATAGATAGATAGATAGATAGATAGATAGATAGATAGAACAAATACCAAACTAAAAGAAATAAAGAATACAACTTTTTGATTAAATAACCAGTGCAATTTGCGTCATATATATTTAAAGGGAATAAAAGACCTTTAGCTGGAAAATTCTCAAAAAAGAAACGTCAGATAGCAAAGAGTGAATGATAAATAATTCAGGTGTTATCTCTCTGTATACACTATATAGGATCTCTGCTGCCCAGCTAATAGTGTGCGAGAACATTTTGTCTATAGATATTGGCACGGGCCGCGGTCCCAGGAGCTTTCCCATCTGTGTATGGGATTCATGTATTGACGTTATTTTATATTGTACTTCTTCTCACCTAGTCATTGCTATGTGAACAAACCCCAGGAGACAACACTGCATAATATCTCACAGAAATCCATAACACTTCATATTACATACAAGAAAGTATACGGAACAAATTCACAACCATTGTAGAGAGCAACTAACAATATTATAATACATGCAGGGACATTAGCAGGGCTGTCTCAGGAGAAGGAGGGGGTAACTCTATGACCACATATTATTACCATACTATCACTAAATAGAAAAAACCATACACAGAACAATACCTGCATACAGTGATAGGAAATATAGTGTCTCCTGGTAAGCATAGTATTATAGAGGTTATATGCTTGTATATAGGGAACAGTATTATAGTAGTTATATTCTTGTATATAGGAGAAGTATTATAGTAGTTATATTCCTGTATATAGGAGCAGTATTATAGTAGTTATATTCTTGTATATAGGAGCAGTATTATAGTAGTTATATTCCTGTATATAGGAGCAGTATTATAGTAGTTATATTCCTGTATATAGGAGCAGTATTATAGTAGTTATATTCCTGTATATAGGAGCAGTATTATAGTAGTTATATTCTTGTATATAGGAGCAGTATTATAGTAGTTATATTCCTGTATATAGGGGGCAGTATTATAGTAGTTATATTCTTGTATATAGGGGCAGTATTATAGTAGTTATATTCCTGTATATAGGACCAGTATTATAGTAGTTATATTCTTGTATATAGGGGCAGTATTATAGTAGTTATATTCTTGTATATAGGAGCAGTATTATAGTAATTATATTCTTGTATATGGGGAGCAGTATTACAGTAGATATATTCTTGTATATAGGAGCAGTATTATAGTAGTTATATTCCTGTATATAGGAGCAGTATTATAGTAGTTATATTCCTGTATATAGGAGCAGTATTATAGTAGTTATATTCTTGTATATAGGAGTAGTATTATAGTAGTTATATTCTTGAACATAGGAGCAGTATTATAGTAGTTATATTCTTGTATATAGGAGCAGTAATATAGTAATTATGAAGAGGAGAAACAGCTGACCCGCACCACCAAACAATACTCCAGTGTCTATGGACCCACGGACGTGAGTACGCAGGATACACCGCGATGTACACGGCTAGGCAACTGGGGGTGCAAGACGATGAAGTAGGAATACGCTGTGTGTAGAGTAGATGAAGACAGCACTCACCCGGTATCAGACAGCTCACTTTATTCCATAAATCGCTGGTGGCAGGGAGGGAGAGATGAGGACGCGCACTGGGACGGCCGTTTCGGGGACACGCCCCCTTTGTCGACCAGGTAACCTGGTCGACAAAGGGGGCGTGTCCCCGAAACGGCCGTCCAAGTGCGCGTCCTCATCTCTCCCTCCCTGCCACCAGCGATTTATGGAATAAAGTGAGCTGTCTGATACCGGGTGAGTGCTGTCTTCATCTACTCTACACACAGAATATAGTAATTATATTCTTGTATATAGGAGCAGTATTATAATAGTTATATTCTTGTATATAGGGGGCAGTATTATAGTAGTTATATTCTTGTATATAGGAGGCAGTATTATAGTAGTTATATTCTTGTATATAGGGGGCAGTATTATAGTAGTTATATTCTTGTATATAGGAGGCAGTATTATAGTAGTTATATTCTTGTATATAGGGGGCAGTATTATAGTAGTTATATTCTTGTATATACGGAGCAGTTTTATAGTAGTTGTATTCTTGTATATAGGAGGCAGTTTTATAGTAGTTATATTCTTGTACATAGAGAGCAGTATTATAGTAGTTATATGCACAAGCCAAAAAGACAGAAATGGCTGCACATCGCACCCATGGCTGACACGGAAGCTTAATCAGCTACATTTAAAACCAACATCAGAAGTTAGTATATAATTTGGCCAAACCATATTGCCTCATGTACCACGTGCAGGTCTTCTGATACACATGAGTCCCTAACCAAAAAACATCACTGTGCCGGTCAGCGACCACAATCCCCGCAAAACGTGCGCAAGCAGAGAAGGGGGGCCACGGAATAGCCCTGCAACCCCGTTGTCACAGGACCAGACCCTAAAGGGTCCCCCCGGACCCCGCAGGCGCCACCGGCGAAAAAAGTGGACGCCAAGCAACACAAGTTTGAACAAGCTCTTACCTCTCTCTATTTCTCTGCAGGTAGAATGGGAGAATACTAGGAGATCCTCCCCTTATGTACACAGGTTCTTCCTGCTAATTTGGATCACATGGTACATGAGGCAATATGGTTTGGCCAAATTATATATTAACTTCTGATGTTGGTTTTAGATATAGCTGAATAAGCTTTCGTGTCAGCCATGGGTGCGATGTGCAGCCATTTCTGTCTTTTTGGCTTGTGCATATTTTCTGTATTCTGTCCCTTTTTTCATTGTGGCTAGCACTCGTGCTTTGTAAGACCCATGTGATCCAAATTAGCAGGAAGCACCTGTGTACATAAGGGGAGGCTCTCCTAGTATTCTCCCATTCTACCTGCAGAGGAATGGAGAGAAAGGTAAGAGCTTGTTCACACTTGTGTTGCTTGGCATCCACTTTTTCCGCCGGTGGCGCCTGCGGGGTCCGGGGGGTCCCTTTAGGGTCTGGTCCTGTGACATTGGGGTTGCAGGGCCATTCCGTGGCCCCCCTTCTCTGCTTGCGCACGTTTTGCGGGGATTGTGGTCGCTGACTGGCACAGTGGTACATGAGGCAATATGGTTTGGCCAAATTATATACTAACTTCTGATGTTGGTTTTAAATATAGCTGAATAAGCTTTCGTGTCAACAATGGTTGCGATGTGCAGCCATTTCTGTCTTTTTGGCTTGTGCATATATTATAGTAGTTATATTCTTGTACATAGGGGCAGTATTATAGTATTTATTCTTGTTTATAGGAGCAGTATTATAATAGTTATATTCTTGTATATATGAGCAGTATTATAGTAGTTATATTCTTGAATATAGGGGCAGTATTATAGTAGTTATAGTCTTTTTATAGGGGGCAGTATTATAGTAGTTATATTCCTGTATATAGGAGCAGTAGTATAGTAGTTATATTCTTGTATATAGGGAGAAGTATTATAGTAGTTATATTCTTGTATATAGGAGCAGTATTATAGTAGGTATATTCTTGTGTATAGGAGAAGTATTATAGTAGTTATATCCCTGTATATAGGGGCAGTATTATAGTAGTTATGCGGTTCAGGGAAGAAAAAGAGTGCTGCACCTCACACCTATGGCTGATACTAGTGCCCCTAGGCTAAATAAAAAACACATCAGAATTTTGTGTATGAATTGATCAAGCCATATTGCCCCATGTACCATTGTGCCGGTATCTGATACACATGGGTCCCTACACTAAGTCCACACCGTGCCAGTCAGTGGCCACCAACCCCGCAGGCGTGCACAGTCAGGGAACGGGGGCCATGGGACGGCCCTGCGACCCCCATGCCACGGGACCAGACCCAAAAACACCACACCAGAACCCGGCCAGCACCGCCGGCGGAGAAGGTCGCCCCCAAGCAGCACAAGTCTGGATAAGGAATTACACTCACCATAGCTGCAGCAAACAGAATGGGAAAAAACAGGAGGGATTAAAACCATGTGCACTCAGGTGTCTCCTGCTGATTGCGGTCATGTGGGTCTCACCAGGAGGAGTGCAATACACTGAGAAAAGAGAAACAAAATGCGGTTCAGGGAAGAAACAGAGTGCTGCACCTCACACCTATGGCTGATACTAGTGCCCCTAGGCTAAATAAAAAACACATCAGAATTTTGTGTATGAATTGATCAAGCCATACTATATATTATAGTAGTTATATTCTTGTATATAGGAGCAGTATTATAGTAGTTATATTCTTGTATATATAAGCAGTATTATAGTAGTTATATGCTTGTATATAGGAGCAGTATTATAGTAGTTATATTCCTGTATATAGGAGCAGTATTATAGTAGTTATATTCCTGTATATAGGAGCAGTATTATAGTAGTTATATGCTTGTATATAGGGGCAGTATTATAGTAGTTATATGCTTGTATATAGGGGCAGTATTATAGTAGTTATATGCTTGTATATAGGGGCAGTATTATAGTAGTTATGGTTCAGGGAAGAAAAAGAGCGCTGCACCTCACACCTATGGCTGACACTAGTGCCTCTCGGCTGCATAAAAAACATCAGAATTTTGTGTATGAATTGATCAAGCCACACTGCCCCATGTACCGCGTGCAGGTATCTGATACGCATGGGTCCCTACACTAAGTTTACACAGGTGTTGGCTTGGAGTTTTTTGGGGGGGCATTTTTGGGTCTGATCCTGTGTCATGGGGGTTGCAGGGCCATTCCATAGCCCCCCTTCCCTGCTCATGCACGCCTGCGGGGGTGGTGGCCACTGACCAACATAGTGTGGACTTAGTGTAGGGACCCATGTGTATCAGATACCGGCATGAGGTACATGGGGCAGTGTGGCTTGATCAATTCATACACAAAATTCTGATGTTTTTTATGCAGCTGAGAGGCACTAGTATCAGCCATAGGTGTGAGGTGCAGCACTCTTTTTATTCTCTGAACCGTATTATAGTAGTTATATTTTTGTACATAGGGGCAGTATTATAGTAGTTATTCTTGTATATAGGAGCAGTATTATAGTAGTTATATTCTTGTATATAGGAGCAGTATTATAGTAGTTATATTCTTGTATATAGGGGCAGTATTATAGTAGTTATAGTTTTGTATATAGGAGCAGTATTATAGTAGTTATATTCTTGTAAATAGGAGCAGTGTTATAGAAGATATATTCTTATATAAAGGAAACAGTATTATATAATTCATTTGAAATCTATATCTCACATCATGCCATTATGGGAAGAACTGTATCTTACAAAATAAATCAAGTCTTTCTAATGTTTCTTAGGGTGTTGCCAGCATTGCTGCTAAATTTATGAAGACATAGAGGTCATCCACATAATCATTGTGTTCATTTGTCATCAGGGTACTCGGTATCTTTGCTTCTTTTATTTGATATTCCCAGTTTGCCTTTAGTCAGAAAAAAATATCAGCATGATGCAATTTGTATTGTGTGTTTTTTTTTTATATTCGGAGCTGCAGCTGCAGAAAATGTCATCATCACATTAGAGATCCTCGCGCTTCTTCACACCATATGAATTTGGCAAGCAATCCCTCTCAGTTAATGAAAGGCTTAGAAATTTGGATGAAATGGGAGAACAATTGGCCTCTAAAAAAATACAATTAGAAAAATCTCCTCTTTATAAATGCCACAGCAGAGCCAGTGCGGGAGGATTCCGGGCCAAACAAACACTCATTAAATTCTTAACATTTTGCCTTGTTTGGAAACTTACTGATAGCACGGATGCAACGGAGGAATAAATATAAGAGTAAGTCACCGTAAATCTCTATCACATTGCATAGTGCGTAGTGGGGGTCCGAGCAGTCAGCGCAATCTCCGGAATTTTCTCTCTTTCCCTTTGGAATATTATCCTGCAACAGGAATTGTGGCCATATTACTCCTCACTGTTCATTGTGCGGCTCTGAAAATAATTGTGCCGTATTTCTGATAGAGCCTGATGGCAGAAGAGCAGCGGATTGTCAGGATTCTGGGAAACTCCTCTTTACTTGCTTTACAGTCTGCAATGGTGGATGGTACAGACTGTGTATGGCGAAAGCTCTGCTAATAAATTCTTGTATATAGGAGCAGTATTATAGTAGTTATATTCCTGTATATAGGAGCAGTATTATAGTAGTTATATTCTTGTATATACTGTAGGGAGCAGTATTATAGTAGTTATATTCTTGTATATAGGAGCAGTATTATAGTAGTTATATTCTTGTATATAGGAGCAGTATTATAGTAGTTATATTCTTGTATATAGGAGCAGTATTATAGTAGTTATATTCCTGTATATAGGAGCAGTATTATAGTAGTTATATTCTTGTATATAGGAGCAGTATTATAGTAGTTATATTCTTGTATATAGGAGCAGTATTATAGTAGTTATATTCCTGTATATAGGAGCAGTATTATAGTAGTTATATTATTGTATATAGGAGCAGTATTATAGTAGTTATATTCTTGTATAAAGGAGCAGTATTATAGTAGTTATATTCCTGTATATAGGAGCAGTATTATAGTAGTTATATTCTTGTATATAGGAGCAGTATTATAGTAGTTATATTATTGTATATAGGAGCAGTATCATAGTAGTTATACACGAACTGGAGAGAATGGAACGGCTGCACATCCCATCTATGGCTAATACTAATGCCGCTAGGCCTATATTAAAAATCAACACCAGAGTGTCTGTATATGAATTGATCAAGCCATATTGCCCCGTGTACCACCGCGCAGGTCCTCTGGTCCACACGGGTCCCTACGCTAACTCCACACCGTGTCGGTCAGCGACCGCCAACCCCGCAAAGCGTGCACATGCAGAGAAGGGAGGCCTTGGAACGGCCCTACAACCCCAATGTCACAGGACCAGACCCAAAAAGCCCCACCAAAACCCAGCCAGCACCACCGGTGGGGAAGGCTGCCCCCAAACGACACAAGTATGGATATGGTATTACACTTACCATTGCTGCTCTCACAGAATGGGGAAGACATAAGGTCCAGACATGTGAGCACAGACATATCCTCCTAATTTTGGTCATGTGGGTCTTATAAAGGAGTGCTAGCTGTTCAGAGAGGGAGAACTGTGAAACACGAACTGGAGAGATTGGAACGGCTGCACTATAGTAGTTATATTCTTGTAAATAGGGGCAGTATTATAGTAGTTATATTCTTGTATATAGGGGGCAGTATTATAGTAATTATATTCTTGTTTATAGGAGCAGTATTATAGTAGTTATATTCTTGTATATAGGAGCAGTATTATAGTAGTTATATTCCTGTATATAGGAGCAGTATTATCATCGTTATATTCTTGTATATAGGAGCAGTATTATCATAGTTATATTCTTGTATATAGGGGGCAGTATTATCAGCTGTATTACGGCTGATTGCCGCTTCCTCAAGCTAGGGTCTCACGTGATACCCTAGTTTGAGGAAGCGGCAATCAGCTGTAAAACAGCTGTCCTGGGGTAGCGTACGCCCGCACCTCCACCTGTCCTCCCTTTCCTGATGTATACTGTGCCTGAAAAAAGATTCCAGAAGAACGGTAAGTGTCCGGACCTCTGTCTTCATTGTTTACATGATACATTCTTCCATTGTACGGAGCACCCTGTTGGAATCACTGTGTCACTGCATACCACCCTGCTATCACAGCTTTAGTGGTGCCGACCACAATCTGTTTTAGAGATTATAGCAGTTATATTCTGTGACAGTGTGCCTGGCTGTGGACTCCTAACCAGAGACAAGGAGTCTGGAGGAGAAGGAAGGGGGCAGGGCAGCATGGAGTCTTATCACCTTCTACTGGGGAATTTATAGAGGACACTAGGTGTGGAGCAGGGGGCTGTAGGTTATGCAGACCCCCACCCCCAACAGACTGGGCAGAAGAAAAAGAACTTCGAAGACAGAAGGGAGTTGATTGTGAGATAGTGAAGAAGCCAGGAGCTGCAGCTGTGGCCAGATCCTGGGGCCCCAAGAACTCAGAAGATTTATGAGGAGAGAAGAGGAGCTGATGTGAGCACAGCACCCGGTGGGATGAAGAGGAAGAACTCCATGGGGACCTGAGGACTGATAGACGGTGTGGACTCTTGCTAAATCCGTATGGGTGGACTCTATTGGCATTGGATTACCTGCTTCATACAGTTGGATTCAATAAATTCTCCTCCTTTTCTATAAGTTGCTCCATCCCCGTGTGTTCTCTGATAATCGCCCCGTCACAAACTGGTTGGCAGCGCTGGGATAAGAGCCCAGGGGATGGAGAACCACCAAGCAACAAGTGGGGCCACAGCCTCAGGATACCACAACTGGACTATGATGACTCTCCAAGGCAAGGCTCGGGAGATGGGCCTCAGCTACAAGGGACTCTCCAAACAGGAGCTGATTGAAGCCCTGGAGCAGCTGAGCCTTCGAGAAGGAACAGAGGAGATCTCCCTAGAGGTAAATACCCCAAAAGATCGGAGGCTTGTGTGGGTGGAGGAGGAACTGGCCCTGCTTGGGGCAGATGTGACAGCAGATGATAAGAGGGCGGCCATTAGAAGAGCCCATGAAAGGGACATGGTAACTCTGCAGCGTGAGCAATCCATAAGCACAACATTCTCTAGGAGGGAATCCCCACAAGTGTCCCGCAAAGACTTTAAGCCATTCCGCGAGGAGGACATTGAGGGATTCTTCCAGGACTTTGAACACCAATGTAAATTAATGGAAGTCCCAGACGCAGAGTGGGTCCGTCATCTTGTGGGGCTTCTGGAAGGGGGAGCTGCAGCGGCGTACCGAGCCATGGACCCTCAATATAACCGAGACTATGAAACGATTAAACAAACCATATTCGAGCATTATGCAGTAACCCCCGAGAACTACAGGGTACAGTTTCGTTCCTTGTCCTGCAATGGGGAGAGTTCCCTCAAAATGTATGCTCATAAAATTACCCAAGCATGCCGGCGGTGGCTGGAGGGAGAGGGGGCCTACACTGTGGACACAATACTGCAAGCTATCCTAAAGGAACAATTCTTTGCCAAATGCCCTGCCGAGATCCGAGAATGGGTGCGAGAAAGGAACCCAGCAACTCTAACAGAAGCAGCGGCTTTGGCTGACGAGGTTCTTAGCATAAAGCCCCAGTGGAAGAAGCTATTGGGAGGGGGTCAGCAGGGCTCCCCTCAACCACACGTATGCTATCCAAAAGTCTCCACTGCTGGACTCCAAAACCAAACCTCGCTTCACTTACCCACAGGTGGGTACCGTTCTCCAGCCAACCTGAACATTCCCCAAATGCGTCACGGAGGAAAAGTATTTGAACGCAAGTGTTATGAGTGTGGGCAGCCGGGGCATCTACAATCAAGCTGCCCAACTCTTCGTAGAGGGGGTCGCTCTACACCAACTCAAACGATAAACTATTTGAAAGCCCCTTCAATGGAGGAAGGGCTCTCACCCGCACAACTTGACTGTCCCAATGAACCAGACTGGACTGTCCCATCCATTGGGGTCTATGGAGTTTGGCCCACCACCTTACATCCCTCTGACCTCCAGAGCAGGCATCTACAGAAGGTTACGCTGGATGGTCAAGAAGTCATTGGCTTTTGGGACTCAGGAGCATTCCTCACCCTAGCTGAACCCCATGTAGTTCGACCAGAGGCGATACAGCCGGGACCAGGGATAAATATTGAACTGGCTGGAGGCATCAGAAGGACTATACCAAAGGCACGTGTGGAGCTGGACTATGGCTTTGGGGCCAAGCAATGCACGATTGGGGTGATGGGTGGTCTGCCCGCAGATGTTCTCCTAGGAAATGATATGGGAAATCTACAATGCCATTTCTTGGGTGCAGTGACCCAGAGTCCAGCCCAGAGGCAGACGGCTACCCATAAGCCCTATCCCAGAAGGAGATGTGGAGGTAACATGATAAAGCGCAGATGCTATGGATGTGGGCAGATGGGGCATCTGCAGGCCAGTTGCCCAACTAGTCGGAGGGGGCCACGCCCTGCACTTCCAGCTGCCCTTGACCCCATCCCCAGATACAGAGGAAGAGTAATAGAGGACAGATATTACAGATGTGGGCAGCCCGGGCCTCTGTCGAGAGTCTGGCCCACAGCCATACACTACTCCCATCCACAGAATTATTAATCTGCCTGTGTACTCAACAAGCGACCTGTGGAGGTCACTTGGTCGTACACATTTTAAGGGGGGGGAGAGGTTGTGACAGTGTGCCTGGCTGTGGACTCCTAACCAGAGACAAGGAGTCTGGAGGAGAAGGAAGGGGGCAGGGCAGCATGGAGTCTTATCACCTTCTACTGGGGAATTTATAGAGGACACTAGGTGTGGAGCAGGGGGCTGTAGGTTATGCAGACCCCCACCCCCAACAGACTGGGCAGAAGAAAAAGAACTTCGAAGACAGAAGGGAGTTGATTGTGAGATAGTGAAGAAGCCAGGAGCTGCAGCTGTGGCCAGATCCTGGGGCCCCAAGAACTCAGAAGATTTATGAGGAGAGAAGAGGAGCTGATGTGAGCACAGCACCCGGTGGGATGAAGAGGAAGAACTCCATGGGGACCTGAGGACTGATAGACGGTGTGGACTCTTGCTAAATCCGTATGGGTGGACTCTATTGGCATTGGATTACCTGCTTCATACAGTTGGATTCAATAAATTCTCCTCCTTTTCTATAAGTTGCTCCATCCCCGTGTGTTCTCTGATAATCGCCCCGTCACATATTCTTGTATATAGGGGGCAGTATTATAGTAGTTATATTCTTTTATATAGGATCAGTATTATAGTAGTTATATTCTTGTATATAGGAGCAGTATTATAGTAGTTATATTCTTGCATATAGGATCAGTATTATAGTAGTTATATTCTTGTATATAGGAGCAGTATTATAGTAGTTATATTCTTGCACATAGGAGCAGTATTATAGTAGTTATATTCCTGTATATAGGAGCAGTATTAGAGTAGTTATATTCTTGTATATAGGAGCAGTATTATAGCAGTTATATTCCTGTATATAGGAGCAGTATTAGATTAGTTATATTTCTGTATATAGGAGCAGTATTATAGTAGTTATATTCTTGTATATAGGAGCAGTATTATAGTAGTTATATTCTTGTATATAGGAGCAGTATTATAGTAGTTATATTCTTGTGTATAGGAAAAGTATTATAGTAATTATATTCTTGTATATAGGGGGCAGTATAATAGTAGTTTTATTCTTGTATATGGGGGGCAGTATTATAGTTGTTATATTCTTGTATATAGGAGCAGTATTATAGTAGTTATATTCTTGTATATAGGAGGCAGTATTATAGTAGTTATATTCTTGTATATAGGAGCAGTATTATAGTAGTTATATTCTTGTATATAGGGGGCAGTATTATAGTTGTTATATTCTTGTATATAGGAGCAGTATTATAGTAGTTATGTGTATAAAATAGAAAATAAGTCCAAGCACTCACCGGATGAAGTGATCTCTTTGTGTGTTTATTCAGACATCACAGGGAGGGAGCGGTGGCAAGGGTGCGGGAGTGTGTAGCAGACAACTGTTTCCAAAACAGTTGTCTGCTACACGCTCCCGCACCCTTGCCACCGCTCCCTCCCTGTGATGTCTGAATAAACGCACAAAGAGATCACTTCATCCGGTGAGTGCTTGGACTTATTTTCTATTTTATACACCGTACTGCCCTTGTCTCTGTTCGAGCACCGCGGCTACTTACCAGTGCAGTTTATTAGCCCTTAATCCGACTCCAGCGCACAGCTACTGATTGAGCAGTATTCAGACAGTGCCGGCACCTGTATCTTCCTGAAGCATTATAGTAGTTATATTCTTGTGTATAGTAGCAGTACTATAGTAGTTATATTCTTGTATATAGGGGGCAGTATTATAGTAGTTATGCTTCAGGAAGATACAGGTGCCGGCACTGTCTGAATACTGCTCAATCAGTAGCTGTGCGCTGGAGTCGGATTAAGGGCTAATAAACTGCACTGGTAAGTAGCCGCGGTGCTCGAACAGAGACAAGGGCAGTACGGTGTATAAAATAGAAAATAAGTCCAAGCACTCACCGGATGAAGGGATCTCTTTGTGCGTTTATTCAGACATCACAGGGAGGGAGCGGTGGCAAGGGTGCGGGAGCGTGTAGCAGACAACTGTTTCCAAAACAGTTGTCTGCTACACGCTCCCGCACCCTTGCCACCGCTCCCTCCCTGTGATGTCTGAATAAACGCACAAAGAGATCCCTTCATCCGGTGAGTGCTTGGACTTATTTTCTATTTTATACATTATAGTAGTTATATTCCTGTATATGGGGGCAGTATTATAGTAGTCCTCCCGCTGGATCCGCCCACTGCACCGAGCGGACAGACAGCGGGAATCATTACCGAGAGTTCGGGCTCGTACAAACCCGAACCGAACTCGGTTCGGACTATCCCTAGTCAGTAATGATATGTGATTTTGTTTGTATTATGTCATGGTCCCCTGCACCTTGTTTCTAAGTGTCCTTAGTGTATATGTTGTTTTTATGGGATGATTTGGGGATTTATGAATTAATAAAGGAATATCAATTTTTGGTCATACAATTGTGGCTACAACTTTTTATTTCTTGATCAATTAGGGTTTTATAGTAGTTATATTCTTGTATATACTGATGCTATTCAATTTATAAATGTGAAAAAAGAACAAAAAAAAAAAACTTTTTCTTTAATAAAGTTATATTTCTAATGGTATGTAAAAAATGAAATAAGATTTTTTATTTTCTTTAATACCCATTTTAAAGGGAACCTATCAGTACTTCCAGAACAGCTGCACCGACCTCGCAGCCTGGTCTCCTATAGTGTTGGGGGTTCTGGGCTCTATAATCTTCATGTCTGTCCTTTATGACCTGATCTCTGTTTATATTCTGTTTCTGGCTTTGGCTTCAAATCCTTGGCAGATAATCTTTCTGTGTAAATGTACCCTTAAGTCTCTTTGTTTCTGTTACCCGTACATGCACATGACTGCTGAGACCTCAGTGAGGTCAGTGGTTGTCTGCAGCTACCAGAAAGGTCTTACTGTAGCCTATGTATCTGTACCTATTTTATGCTATTTTCTCCATATAATCAAAGACCTCATTCATCTCTATAACATGTGACCACAACGATATCAGAAAAATACCAAGTGTGACTTTGAATAAAATCCTTTATCCTATATAAAAAAAGATCCATTATGGTATATAAACAGTGCACAAATCCACCAGTGTCTGAGACCACACACCCTTAGTCTTCATTACAATGTGGGAAATGCACAGGCCTCTTTATATGGGAAGATCCACCCACTTATTCACATACACCTGTGCATTAACCCTGACAGCGCCTTATGCAAGACTAAAGACAATGCTCAAGTGTATGGAAACTTTGATGCAGTATAATGCTTCAGTTTGACAGAAGTAAATATAGATGATATTACTATATCACTGCGCTCCCCCAATGTCCTCTTTTCAGCTCTTATTGATTTGTTCCTATTATTATTATTATTATTATTATTTCAAAGCAACTGATGTCAGAAAAGTTATATAGACTTGTAATTTAAATCCCCAGTCTTCCAGTACTTACCAGCTGCTGTATGTCCTGCAGGAAGTAGTATATTCTTTCCACTCTGCCACATTGCTCTCTTCTGCCACCTCTGTCCATGTCAGGAACTGTCCAGAGCAGGAGAGGTTTTCTATGTGGATTTGCTGCTTCTCTGGACAGTTCCTGACATGGACAGAGGAGGCAGCAGAAAGCACTGTGTAAGACTGGAAAGAATACACCACTTCCTGCAGGACATACAGCAGCTGATAAGTACTGGAAGACTGGATGTTTTCAAATAGAAGTAAATGACAAATCTTTATAACTTTCTGACACCAGTTGAATAGAAAGAACTTTTTTTTTTTTCTGCTAAGTTGCATATACCAGGCTGCAATGCCAGGCACAGCCTGTGGGTAAAGGGGGAGCTGTTTCAAGGACAAAGCAGGCATTGCTTACCCCATCCAGGACAAGCATTTATAATAATGCTGGATACGCCAGAACATGCCTGAGCTCTTGTTTCCTTTACTCCTCTCTGTATATTCCATTGGAGCTGCTTATGGTAATGTTCACTGGCTCGCAGTCCTTCATGGCTTGTAAGCATCCAGTGCTTGCACAGGAAAAAGATGTATATTTAAAACATTGCCAGTAGCATCCCATCCAGATGTCAGGTCTGCTTCAGCCTCAACGTGCCACTGATCTCCACTACGCTGCGCGATCATGCACCGCTGCATCCGCTGAACAGACCGCAATCTGTGAGACCTATGGACCATGATCACACGAGACGTATACAGATGTCACCAGACAGGACTTCCAGTATCATCTACTGCCCTATATTATGCAGGATTTGTTTACATTATTATTATTATATATATATATATATATATATATATATATATTTTTTTTTTTTTTTTTTTTTTTTTTTTTTTTTTTTTACATTTTTCTCTGACTTTTTCAAATGGGAACAACACTTATAGCAGGAAACATATGGGGCATATCGGCAATAAAAATTCCCAGTATTTTTTTTTTTTTTTTTTTTTCTGGACAATAGAAATAAGATCACTGGTGGCCACAAATTCTGGGTGTTCCTTATACATGACATACTGTATACATATATACTTCTCTGTAGAGACCTAGCCTTCATGCCAATATGATGTCCTGAATTATTAAGATACCAAGTTAGGGTATGTGCACATTGAGTAATTTAGACCGAAAGTCTGTTGCGTAATCCGTCCCTCGTGCCCACTCGCGAAGTGCAGCTGGCGCGCACGTCTCCGCCCGTGTCATTGACTCCATTCTATGCACAGGCGGATTCCGCCCTCCATCCAAAGAATGATCAAGTTGATTCTTTGGACGGAGGAAGGGATCCACCCGTGCATAGAATGGAGTCTATGACACGGGCGGAGACGCGAGCGGGCGCGAGCTGGGAATTCCGTGACGGAGGTTCCGTCTGAATTCCTCAGTGCGCACATACCATTAAAAGGAAGTCTAGAAGATTAAAAAAAGGGAGTAGTGAAATATTTGAAAGTTTGAAATTCCATTTGAGCAGAACGCAAAGTTCAACTATTCGATTGAATATCGAATCCCATTAAAGTCTATGGGAGAAAAATGCTTGTGACTTGGTGATCTCCAAGTGGTCATATTTAGGTTCCCAAGTCTGCCAGGGGAAGCATGCCTGGATGCATCCAAAGTCACAGTATAAGGCTATGTTCATACATAGTACGACACCAGGCGGTCTCTGAAAAGATCATTCCATCCGGTATTGCAGTATGATCTTTCGGGCGCGGAGTTCTGATGCGGGTGCATCCGTGCGCACCCGCATCAGAACTCCCCACTGCACACTATGGATCGTGCGGCCCGAGCCACTCGCTCCATAGTGAGCACTGACACGGTTTTCTGCGGCCGCAATTGAATGAATAGCGGCCACAGAAAACTGACATGTCAGTCGTTTGCGGCGCCGCTAGGGATCCCGGCCGGAGCATATACCCTGTGTATACGCTCCAGCCGGGATCCCATAGACGGCAAAGTACTATATTTTTTTTGCACTGTGGAACAACGGCCGTAGTTTTACGAAAAATTACTTAGTGTGAACATAGCCTTACACAACTACCACAGCCTCTCAACAATTGACTCCAAACACATTATAACCTCTATGTAAAGTGGAAAAAACACCAGGAAACCTTCTTTCCTCTACATTAGCATGGACAGAAAGCCAGTTTAGAAAAACGGACATATGACGCCAGCAGATACACAGCCTTTTTTTTCCTTTATTTTTTGTTTTACAGTAAAGGTAGAAAAATGGACCTATGACGCCAGCAGATACGTAGCCTTTTTTTTTTTTTTTTTTTTTAACTTTTCACTGCAACAATTTGGATGTTACACGTAATAGGCCAACACAGGTGTATACAGGAAAATTAGACAATGCCTGCCTGTCTAAGTAGCTGATAGTCTGTGCACTGTATATGATATATGTTGTACAGGTAGCCTGCCTATTCAATGTCTATACAGGTGTATACGCTATGCTGTGTATTGTAGTACCCCTGAAAAGGGCTTGGGGGGGTCTTGCCTGCCTACAATCAGTAAACTTCAAACTATCCCTGAGATTGTCCTGCAACAGTTAGACTGTAGAAGCAACTAAACCCAGTGCAACATGTTCAGAATACACACCAGCTGCCTGTTTGTCTGAATAAAGCAGCTGCTGTTCAGGTAGCCGGCCAATTCTCTGTATATATGAACAGAATATACTATGCCGTATCTTCTAGTAGCCCTAACAAGGGTTTTTGTAGTCTTTCCTGCCTACAATCTGGTAAAACCTCCCTTTCCCTACAGCAGCATTTCTCGCTGACTAGGTCCAACATGGCATCCGGCGATGAGCAGGAAATCCCAAGTTTCTCTTCTCTGGAGGTCACTAGAGATGAGTGAACCTGGAGCATGCTCGAGTCCATCCAAACCTGAACTTTCGGCATTTGATTAGCGGTGGCTGCTGAAGTTGGATAAAGCCCTAAGGCTATGTGGAAAACATGGATATAGTCATTGGCTGTATCCATGTTTTCCAGACAACCTTAGAGCTTTATCCAAGTTCAGCAGCCCTGCTAATCACATGCCGAAAGTTCAGGTTCGGATCGACTCCAACCCAAACCCGATTCGCTCATCTCTAGAGGTCACGTGAGTAAGCCAGCCAATGAATCTCGCAATGCCGGCGTGCTCCTGGGGCCTCTAACACTCCCCCTGCACAGTTATTGGTCCAAAAAAAGCATCAGGGGAGGTGGGAGGAGCATCAAATTTTACTGTGTATTTGGTCGTATGTTCGATCGAAAACGAGTATTTCAGATAGGGTAGTACTCGATTGAATAGCCACTCCATCGAGTACTCCTTACTCATCTATAGTACAGATATGTCCGGATTCGTCTGGGGGGCAGACTCGGTCTTGCCAGCTTCAATGTTACTATAGCAAATTATTTACTCATAATTGGCTAATACAGAGTTTTTGTGCACAGTTTTTTTTAAATGTGTGAATGATTTATCAGGGCAAATTAGCTACATTTCCCCAATTTACACCACGTTTGCCTTTTCTCAGGAGGAGAAGGCGTAGTTTCAGATAAGAAACAATATTTATGTGATTTTTTTTTTTTTGCGCAAAAAAAGTGCAACAATACCTCTGTTAGTCTAATGTGCTCTGTTAGTCAAGCTGTTTAGAAAAAAAAAATTGTGCAAGGAAAGCAAGAATATGCACATAGTGTAATCACTGACACCAGCAGAAAAAACTGTGAAGGTGGTACATTCCTCCAACCATAGTGTTGTAACTACAAGATAAAAACTGTGTTGGCTCTGCTGCATCTGTGAAGCCTTGAAGTAATAAGAGTATTCACAGATCAGCAGTGACATCAAGGTAATACCTAAGTGACAGCAGGACGTTCAGGCAGTGCCTAAAGGTTCTTTGACACGGGACGGTTATTGGCCAGGAGCGTTGCCGCGGTTGTGCCTTAGGTGGTGCCTAAGTAACAGGAACATCTAGGCAGTTTCTAAGTGACAGCAAGACAACCATTACATGTCAAAGTGACAGCTAGACAAACAGAACATGCGTAGGTGACTGTGAGACAACCAGAACATGTCTAAGTGACAGCGAGACAACCAGAACTTGTGTAAGTGACAGTGAGACAACCAGACTGTACCCAATTGTCAGTAAGATTTCGATGCAGTGTCCAGGTTTCAGCAGGATATTCAGGCACAGCCCAAGTGACAGCAATGTAGACAACCTGAGACTCAAGCATAGCATCCACACTACATAAGGTTACAAAGAGTGAAGGGCAATGTGTAACATATGATCTATAGGGGGAGCATCTTTCTTACTTTTGCCATATTCCGGGGTAGCTATGCGGTGTTGTGGCTGCTGCGTTGTTGTAGGGTCACTTTGGCACTTGTCATGGTGGCCAGGAGTGGTATTGGAACCCATCCCTGGACAAACAGGTTGAGTGAATAGGTGCAGGTGCAACAAAATAGACCAAAAGAGTCCAATAGTTTAACCAGGATAACTGGGTTTACTGGTAAGAACTCTACAAGCGTGGTCCTGGTGTTAGCAGCAGCTGCTTCCCAAGTTTCAAACAGAGTTGTTGCAAGGTAAACAGTTCAAATATACATGACCAGGTCATCAGCAGGAGAGTAAGCACAGTACCAGGGATGGTTTGGGTATCATAGTAAGGCTAAGGATCGGGGCAAGCAGCTTCAGAGGCAGTCAGCAAAAGAAGAGGAACACAGTGCAGACAGGGGTCAGACAGAAAGTATAATGTGAAGAACAAGCACAGGTCAGGATACACAATAATTCAGCAAAAAGACAGACACCTTTGCAAGGTGTGCTAAAATGCAATAACACTCAGGCAGGAAGGGGTAGAAGTAGCTGGTTTAAATATGCACAGATGACTCTGGATTGGCAGTAGAAGGTAAAAATAAGATAACTCCAGAGCAGTTGGCTGCCTGTGCACCCTAGTGGCCAGAGGTTTCATTGCAGCAAAAGGAGTGAGAAGATGCCGGAAGACACAAACAGCCCCAGGATGAGCATGGAGTCTCATAGTTGGTTCTAGGAGGGAATACTTCAATATATTCAGCAGAAAGCAACTGTGTATTCCTCCATATGAAGTCTTCTCTGAGCTCCCTAAACCCTTTGACCTTGGCTAGAGGTCAAGGTAGACTGATCTCACTGATGACATAAATGTTAAATCTCAGAAAAGTCCATAGACTGATCTGGAAGGAGGTGAGAATGTTTTATTCTGTTATCCTTATGTATTCAATTTTTGACTAATGCTCCTCTGCCCTGTCACTGATAAATCTGCTTTTTCAGCTATTTCTAGCTTGACTTGCTCCTGAATCAGAAGTTTGACCCATTACCAGACACAGAGTGATGGGAACCTGGCCAATATCTAGTCAGAGGTTTGACATTTATTCAATGCTCCGGGGTTAAGAAATGACTCCGTAAAGAACTGAGGGATTGAGTTATTATTTCATCATGTATTCTAGAATCTTATGCAGATATTCAAAAGTTTGTAAGGTTGAATACAGTATGTAACATTGTGGCATATTATTATTATTATTATTATTATTATTATTATTATTATTATTATTATTATTATTATTATTTACAAGTATATTGTATTACCCCAACACATCTAAAATAAAAACTCCAACAAAAATGAACATAATAAATAAGCACTACTTACCTCTCCCAGTGCCTGTGCAGCGCAGCTTCACCACAGCAGGAACTCATTTTCCCACAAGGTGTTATTGTGTCGTGACTCAGAGGGAAAATACCCAGCCCAGATGATGCATTGCCTGCTCAGCAAAACAGTGACTGGAGTGGTGTCTTACCCCAGTCACTGATTGGCTTTTTAGAATCCATCATCCAAGTCATGATGTTGCTGCAGAATTAATACCAGGAGTCCCGCAACGTTCTCTGGACAGTCTTACTGACAGTAAGCTAAAGACACATAAAGCGTCTCTAGCCTACTGTCCCTGATGCAGCATGAATTCTCTAGGTCAGTAATCTATAGTCGTTTTATACATCTTTAGCTTACTATCAGTTAGGGTATGTGTACACTACGGAATTTGTGCATATCACGGATTCCGCAGATCGCCCCCGATCACGTATGCTGGTCGCATAGGCTTCATTGTATGGTTTGCCAGATCCCACCATCCCCCAGAAGAATGGACCTGCTCATTCTTCAGATGGACAGCGGAATCTGGCAAACCATTGAATGAAGTCTATGGGACCAGTGGAGATGTGCTCGTCCACCAGCGTCCACGAGCGGGGGAGAGCTGCGGAATCCGCGGCTTATGATTTGCTTGGATTCCATAGTGTGCACATACCCATAACCATATATGCATAGGAAGCTGTGCTCATATCTATGGTAAATTAGGGGGCAAGTATATAATTCTGGGAAACCATTTTAGGTCAAACATTCTGAATCTGCTCACAGAAGAAATTTTACATTCACACAACAACACGTGTACTTCTCCTTTATGCACATTGTATCGTATTCTCCCCATTACATTAATTGTATAATATTGCAGTTGTTCCATGAAATATATTTTTACAATGGGAAATGAGACGCGAGGGGAGAAAAAGGCGCCATCGAATGACCGGTCAACATCAAAATGACAGTAAATACCATCTACGGAAAGGAACCGTCGGCTGTAAAATTGCAAGCAGACTTATTTACCGCGTGTTCCCGCAGAGTAACAATTGAATAAGGATCAATGAAAAATGCAGAATGAGAACTTTTACTGTTCCTAAAAGCACAAATCCTCAGCTAAGATGAATAGTGGAAGAACTAGAGTGCGATAAGATTATCCATAATGGAGAAATAGAGCGGCTGCGACGCTGGGTGTCAGTGATTTCTCGCCTCCTCCATTATGTCACCGCTGGAATTTACAGCAGAGTTTTCGCTGCTCATTCGTTTCAATAAACAATGCTGACTGGACAATCTGCGGCAACAACAATGTGTTATCCCGCAGTGTATACTGTCCATGCTATACACTAGGTAGGGGGTATAGAAGAGGCGATATAGCCGGGAACTTTGGATTGCAATGTGTTACTTTTCTTTGCATAAAATGTAAAGGGACAATGGTGTTATGTTTGCCTTTACACATCCCTTAGGGGTCTAATCCTATACAGATGGTATTGTCATAAAAAAAGTAATAGAGAGGAGCTGCAGCTACACCCCCCTCCTACCCCTTGCACCCTGTCAAAGAAATAATGGAGAGAAAGAGAGACGGTAAAGCTGCAGCTACATCCCCCTCCTACCTGAAAAGGAAATTGGGAGAAAATCTACAGCTGCATCCCCTCCTACCTGCCTAGAAAGGAAATGAGAAAAGAAGCCACAGCTGCCTTCCCTATCTTCTCCCTTTTTGTTGAAAAATGAATAGGAAGAGATAATATGGCTACATACACCTCCTACCCCCCTTCTCCCTGAAAAAGAAACTGCTGTAATGCATCACTCTAGTCTAGTGTGACAGGTTAGGGCAGAAGGCTGCTGTTCCTTACTCCAACCACTAGATGTCATGCTCACAAAGCACAGTTGCGGCTAACACTAGGTTTTAGCTACACATACTCTCTGGTCTCTTTAGTTTTCACTTCCTTGAGGTAGTCATTCTGATTTTTGAGAGAGAAGAGAGCAGACCTATTTTTCACACTAGTTATCCAACCACTATGGGTTGCTAGACAAGACCCCTAGGGAAACTGAAGACAAGGGAGTCTTCACCCTTTCCTATGCCGAGGACATACAGCTAAAACAGGATACCTTAGAGAAAAGGGACAGATAAGCTTTAAGACTGGACCTGCAGCAGAGCACAGTGCCAGAAAGCCACTCTTTACTGACAAGACGCTCAGCTTTGTAGGAAGGACATTACAAACTACTCCCTTTTCTTAGTAGAGTTTGAAAGTTGTCTAAAGTGGGACTCTCTACTCTCTACCATCACACTTGCACCCACACCTCGCACCTCACCTTAGTCCTAACCAAAGTCTGGGAGTTGGTGTTACCACTCCTGGCCACAAAACACCAGAACCCACCAGCAGGTCCAACATCTGTTCCAGCAACCCAGGCCATGGCACTACAGCTGCATCCCCCTCCTACCCCCTTCTCCCTGAAAAATAAATAGGAAGAAATCCTACAGCTGCATGCCCCTCCTATCTCTGTTTCCCTGTTTAAGAAATAAAGAAGCTACAGCTGTACTCCTCCTACCTGCTCCTCCCTTTCAAAGAAATAGGAAGAAATCCTACAGCTCCACCCCTCTCCAACCCTCTTCTCCCTAAAAAAAAGAATAAGGAAGAGAAGCTACAGTTATTCCCCCTTCTATCACCTCCACCACATCAGGGAAATACAAGTAGAGAGAGGGGGAGAGAGAAAGAGAGATGTTGCAGTTTCACTCCCCTCCTATCCCCTCTTCTTTGTTAAAGAAATAGAGAAGCTTCTGTTGCACCCCTTCTACTCCTTCTAATTCTAACAAGAGTGAGAAGCTGCAGCTGCACCCCCCTCTTCCCCCTCCTCCTTGCCTACAATTTAGGCTTTAATCACACATCACGGTCATGTTGTGATTTTTCCTTAACTGCACAATAGAGCAACAAAGCTTCTACCTTTCCTGTATCTCTCAGTCTTGTAATTCACTCCTCTAATGATCCCTTTTGGGATTTTCCATAGAGAAAACATGTGGTAATTATTGACTTAGTGAAATGAAATCACCTGCGCAACATTAACAAAATCCTCAATTCATGAGTTACTGCGATTCCTTTAGGAATGAATGAGAAAACATTCCTCTAGACATTTTTGGTGAGGGAATAAGGAGGTTTCAAGGCAAGGAGATGTCAGGGTGAGTGATGAACTCCTGTACAGGTGAGGGACATGACTCCCGTCCCACCAAAAAAAAAAAAAAAAAAAAAAAAAAAAAAAAAATATATATATATATATATATATATATATATAAATCCGATAATATGTTGCTCTATGCAGAGTTAGTAGATGGGCGTTCGCTTCAATAACTCGGGGAAGCAGATCGGGAGTCATCAGAGTAACCAGATTAAGCTACTTGTTTACAGTAAATGACTCCAATTGACTTCAGGATTTAGACTCTCACGATCGTCTTCAGCCAATTTGCAAATCTAAAATGTTTCCTTTTTTTTACATCAACAATTTCCAGAGCGGGAAGACTATGAAACCGAGAAAAATATCCACCAATAGGGGTTTTTCTGTGTCAGGACATCAGGTAGTGAATGATGACGTGATTAGTGTCTCCTCCGAATCATTTTACACCTCCCCTAATTATAACGGCGATTCTGTAATTATCGAGACACCGTTCTGTGTGCAGCCACAGGGGGAGTATGTTCTATCACATTGAGTGTAATCAGAATATCATTACAATTACGACAGCATATTATCTATCCTCTATCTAATGTATGGCTAACCAGCATTTTTCTGTGTTTTCACTGTATGTTCCATTCACTGACAGCAAGCATATGCTGTAGGTTTACTAAGTGTGTTTTTGACTATGTGCATATAACTTGTCTATCAGCTGCTTGAGGAGTTGGTCTGTGTGTCCCTCCCCTCTCTTAGGCTTCTCTCCACCAATAGGGAAGATTATATGTAGGGGTGGAGAGGGCCCAGTCTGGTCTAGTGCGGAGTTTGGTGCAGTAGATCCAGCATGTATTGGAGGGCTGTGTTGCTGTCTGTTCCAGTTTCCTGTGTTTCTGCATGAATTGCTAAAGCATCAGAGATGGGACTACAACCAGGGGAATCCAGCTTGTTCACACTGAGAGGGTCATCAGTTCCCAGTCTACAGTAAAGTTCTGCATTCTGCAGTGTTCTGAGTCAGGTCAGAGGTTGGACATGCTGCATCTTGCCGAAGTGCCCCTCTGGCAAATGTCAAAGAACAGCTCCTATCAGCTAACACGCTGGTGCCAAGTACTCCAGGATGTTCCACTCCACATATACTCATCACAGCGAGGTCAGATTCTTAGTACCAAAAATAATGCTTCTCTCCCTCTATGCAACTTAGACAAAATAGTCAGGACCTTGTCAAAAGACTGTCCTAAGTCTAAGCCTATCAAAACCTCAGTAAACCTGCTAATAAAGAAGTTTAGGGTATCTTAAAGGGAAATTGACTGCCAAACCTACTCCCAAGCTATGTATTTTGTGAACTGTGACTGTATTCTATATTGCACCTTTAAAAGTAAAGTTTATTATTTTGCAGTTATCCCTAAACTCCTTGTTATTTTGTCCTCCACCAACACACTATAGAAAGGGGTATTGGAAACATTTCTCAAAGTGTGTGTTGGTACCTGGGGCTAGGTAGTAGAGATGAGTGCAATTCGAGCATGCTTGAGTTTGGTCGTTCAGCATTTGGATAGAAGTGGCTGAAGAAGTTGGATACAGCCCTAGAGAGTCCTGAAAAACATGAATACAACCTAATGGCCTATGGCTGTTTTCCCAGACTCCCTAGGGCTGCATCCCTCTGCAGACTGTGATATACTGTATCACAAATTTCTGTAATGCCCTTACATCATTGCTCCAGATGTGTCTATCGCCTTCTGGATTTGGTCTTTTGCCATATTGTACTCGTTGATGGCTAGGTCGGAATGAGTTTGGGTGACTTGTTTCGGGGCTTCTTTTCTTGGGGCTTCCTTATTGCAGCAAGGCTTTGTGGTAGTAGGAGCTAGACGTTCCTTGAATGATAGTGCCCTCTACTGGACACAAAAGTACAGATGGAATTTGCCCAGTGTTCTGTTGGACACGGAGAAGGTGTTTTCAGAATTTTAGGTGGATACAATATTTTTATTGGACCACTTTGACCAGTCTGGATGTGTCTTCCCTGCCATACAGAAGGCTTGGGGCAATTATGCTGTCAAATATTTTAAGCCAGACTCTTAATGGTGGTTTGGGATAGAACAGATGCTTCTCATGGCATAGAAGGTTTGGCCTGCCTTTCCTTTTAGTATCAATATGACTTTTTTTTAAAGCTCCCTGATTGGCTAATGTCTAGGCCTAGGTTGGTATATATGTAAGTTTCTGTAAGGCTAGGTTCACAGTTTGCAATCCGTTTTTTGCAAAAAAAAAAAAAAAACGGATGAAAAATTGATGGAAAAAACGGATGCATCCATTTTGATCCGTTTTTCCATTGAACTCCATTATATATATAAAAAAATGGATCTGTTTTTTAACAGACAAAAATTAAGTCGACTACGTTTTTGTGTATGTTAAAAAAGGATCCGTTTTGATCGTTTTTTTTTTTTAAATATTATAATCAAAGATCAAAACGGATGCACACACATGCATCCGCTTTTTCTATCCATTTTTCATCCTTTTTTGGCAAGAAAACAGATTAAAAAAAAAACGGATTGCAAAAGCGTAGTGTGAACCTAGCCTTAGCAGTTATCAACCAGAAAGGAAGGATAGTAAACCAAAGTCCTTGAAAAATATCTTCTAATCCGGCCTCCTCCTCCAGCCTCCGGGAGACTCCCGCAATCCTAATTGAGTTGTTATCGCTGAATGGCTTAACCAGATCATTTTAGTTGTTCTACCAAATGAAACAAACACAGAACACTCGCCATTGTTTACTACCAGTGTGAAAACATCAAATATTTATGGCATATTAGCAGCAAAACCAGCCAGTTGTATATTGAAGGTTAAAAGCCCGAGCTGCCGCCAATAATTTATACATGATGTGGCTGGGCTTCAGCTTGCTGTGCTGCCGAAATTAGCATAGTGTATTAGCCTTAGCTGCCTTGGGTTGTAAAATGCTGGAGAGAATTGTGGTCTTGTTATGGTCAATGGGGTTCGGAGATGGTTAATGAGACATCTGGTAAAATCTGTAAGCTCTGTGACCTAAAAGGAACCCAGTAAGATACCTGAAGACATTGTATATGATTACCTAAGGCTGTATTTACTCTGGTTTATATTGTACCTTCTATAGAAGACTGCAGAGTACAGTGTTCCACTGTATAGGAAGGTATATTACAATTGAATATATTGCTTGCTCCCATAAGGGAAACCCTGGGGCGGCTCTGATGATGTCACTGTGTATAAACTTCATATAAGGTTACCATATGTTCTTGTATTGACAGTTACATCATCTGATCTTTTACCCAATAAAGTAGTAAGGCTCTGCAGTCCACTGTTCTATCCCCCCACCCCACCCCCCAGAGCTACCTTCAAAGTAGTGGCACATTTCAAAATAAAAGCTGTTGGCAGTATCACTGGTTGGAGGAAGACAGGAAGAAGGTCCTTGCATCTCTGACTTAGGAACCTCTAGGGATAGTACACTATACCGACAGTGGCATTGCTGAATAAACTGAATTCTTATGCTGGTGCTTCTTATAGACACTGTTGTTTAAGCAAACTTTGCTTAGATTCTTAGTGCAAGTGAATGTAAGGACAATTGTAATATATCTTATCAGACAAAATATGCTCCCTTCTTCTGTTATCTAGCATCTACTCCCTGAATTGTCATCCACTCTCAAAATCATCTTAGCGCCAATGAGGGATGAGCGAACCTCGCGAACCTCGAGCACCGCGTGTGTGGCATATGATTACCGGTGTATCAAGTTAGATGCCGCCCTAGGGAGTCCTGGAAAACATTGATATAGCCCATGGCCTATGGCTGTATCCATGTTTTCCAGGCAGCCTTAGGGCTATCCAACTTCTTCGTCCAATGATAAAAAAAATGCCGCACCCACATTGCTCGAGGTTTGCTCATCTCTACAAGAGACTCAAAAATGTCCTGAGGCTTTAACATTGATCCTTTTACGACCTATTTATGACCCATCCAAAGGAAATATTATTACTGTAACGTCCTAGAGAGCCTCACCGGGTTAGCCAGGAATATTAAAAAAAAACATTATCTTCCTAAAACATAGACACCATCACAATCCTTCCATTTATGTAAAGTTTCGAGTCTGTCCCTGGAATTTATTGCTGCACACGAGGGAAATACACAGACTTGACTTCATTTCACTTTGCTTTAGTGTAGAGCCTGATTGAACAGCGATAAAGGGAACATAGTAGAAGAAAAAGATTTCAAAAATTCTTGCCGAGAACTGAAACTTTTCTTTATTTATGCCAGTGATGTCACCACTACAAGGCCAGTGACATCACTTCCTGCGAGATTGTAACCATGTTTCCTGGCTCTACCTTTATACTCATCCAGCTCGATCTCACCAGGGTGGAGGAGAAGAGACTCATTGGCGCACTAAGCATTTGATATAAAGACATGGCCGTTTTCTTCTGTCCATGCAATATATCTATAGCTAAGCCCTGTTTAATGGAGTTGGCACTTGGATGGAATTAGCACTTTAATGGATTTGGCACATGGATGGTGTTGGCACTTGGAGGATATTGGCCCTTGGATGGAGTTGGAACTTCAACAAAATTGAGTTCTAATACCAGAAAAAGACCTTGGCTCTTGGATCAGCCATGTTTTCTCAAGGGTTAGTCCAAGTTAAAATTACTTATCAGCTATCAACAGAATAGGAAATAAGATCATAAAGGGTTCAACCTGGTATCTACAGAATGAGAACTGGTCTTTTTAAATGAATAGAGCAGCCAGTTGTGGATTCCTGCCTCCAGTCCATGAAATCTGTATGATACCACTAAATCTGTATTATAGCTGATGAATTTGGCCAAATGGGGTACTCATCTATCTTTGGCAGCTCCATAGATAATGAATAGTGGTGACTTGACATGACTTGCAACTCTATTTTTAACAAAGACCTGCAGTCCCATTCTGGAGATCACCCAACGTTTGGACAAATACAATTTGCAATAACCTTTTAATCCTTCCCCCTTAAAGATTACTTGAGGTAAATTGAAGATGCCTTAAAGGGGTTGTCCCCAAAAAATGATAATCAGTGATCCAACTAGGGCTACTGCAGACATTACAGTGATGTATACTTACCTCTCCCGGTCCACCAGCATTTCAGCCACATCCAATTACTTCAATCCCACTGGAAATTGCTGCATAGCACAGACATTATAGAATTGATGCTGAGGGGTCATTTCCAGTGGGAGTGGCACAATATCAGAAGTTGCTGATACACTGACAGTGGCGTAGAGTGAACGGCCTGGGAACCTGCAGCTGCAGCTGAGCGGATAGGTAAGTATCCATCACGTCACGGCAGGATTTCTAATTATCAATTTGACTGGGACAACTCCTTTAATACTGGTAGGTTAGCAGTCGTTTCCCACTTATTTACCCCTAAAGGTTAGACTAAAGGGTCCTTAAAGGGAACCTGTCACAACGACAATGCTATCTAATCTACTGTATTGTCCTCAAGTTATAGAACAGAAAAAACTGAGCAGATTGATATATAACTTTATGGGGAAAGATTCAGTATAACTTGTAACATATTGATTGAAATCCCTGATCATTCTGGGTTAAGGAGTCCAGTGGGCGTGTCACCCAATAGACTGGACTCTTTAGCCTGGAAACATCAGTGATTTCAATCAATAAATTACAAGTTATACTAAATCTTTGCCCATAAAGATATATATCAATCCGCTCAGCTCCTTCTGCTCTATAACATGATGCTGATAGCTTAGGTAGCATTTTTATGGTGACAGGTTCCCTTTAAATAGTTCACTTGGAAAAGTATATTGGCTACATGGCCCTTTTGCAGTTTTATGAGAAGACTTTGGGCACAATGGTACCCACCCCTTTAATGGCGGCTTAGTTTACTGCCATGCATTCGGTTGTAGATTGTCTCTGAAAGACGCCCTAAACTTCCTGGCTGAATTTCCATGTTATACAATAGATATTTACAAGCCAGTAAATCATGGTCATAGCTCTAAATTCTATTGAGTTCTCTATAGGTTGTTCCTAAATCAGAGACTTTTGTTTTGTCGGAGTAAAGAAGCATCTAAGCAAACGCCTGGACTGTAAAGCTGTCAGGAATTTCTTCTTCTTTAGTTCTCAGAAGTAATTGTGAGGCTGCCTCAGTCTCTATCTCTCACTGGTTGGAGTTGTCAGGATCCATTCTGATATACTGTGACAATGCTGACAATAAACCATAAGGAACGTCACAAGCAGTTAGTTGTACAAGCTGGTGGGTGGCTAATGCCAAGCACTATAGCCGTTCTTTCTTCTTATTGTGTCTTTCTGAATTAATATAATTGTTGCTTTCAGCTCCCCCCCCCCCTCCTCTTCCTGTTTGAGTTGTGTTTTTTATTATTTTTGTCTGAAGTGGAACATGCTTAGTCATTCCTCCAAAAGATTATATAAGACCGTAGATGAACTTAAGAAGTTGGGATTATCATTGCACAATGCATCAATAGAAACAATACAAGTAAACTTTTAATATCTGGTTCAACATCACAATTTCCAAAAATGTTACCAATTTTTTTGACCAAGTTGCCTATGTAACAATATGAGTGCAGGGGATTACAGTATAACAGGAAGGCTTCATGGTCTTTGGTGTTTAGGGAAAGTGATTGACAACAAATAGGGCAGGTAGAATAGAAGAGGAGGAGAGAAGTAGTTATGTTAATTGTAATTATTATTATGACTTTTTAATATTTACTAGTTTAGAATAAAAATATTTTCTATATGTCATCAATATTTAGTTACAAATACTGAAGTAAAAAAAAAAAAAAAAAAAAAGAGAGAGAGAGAGAGAGAGAGAGAGAGAGAAAGGAAACCACATCCCAAAAGGTCAAAACACTGAAACATGTTAACAGTGACCCCCCAGCAGAATAGTGAGTACAGCTCTGGAGTATAATACAGGATGCAATTCAGAATCAGTACAGGGTAAGTAATGTAATGTATGTACACAGTGACCTCACCAGCAGAATAGTGAGTACAGCTCTGGAGTATAATACAGGATGCAACTCAGGATCAGTATAGGATAAGCAATGTATGTATATACACAGTGACCCCACCAGCAGAATAGTGAGTGCAGCTCTGGGGTATAATACAGGATGTAACTCAGGATCAGTATAGGATAAGTAATGTATGTACACAGTGACCCCATCAGCAGAATAGTGAGTACAGCTCTGGACTATAATACAGGATGTAACTCAGGATAAGTAATGTAATGTATGTACACAGTGACCCCACCAGCAGAATAGTGAGTGCAGCTCTGGGGTATAATACAGGATGTAACTCAGGACCAGTACAGGATCAGTAATGTAATGTATGTACACAGTGACCCCACCAGCAGAATAGTGAGTGCAGCTCTGGAGTATAATACAGGATGTAACTCAGGATCAGCACAGGATAAATAATGTAATTTTAAATATAAAAAAATAAATAAAATAGATAAATGGAAAACTTTATCTTGTTGGCTCCCAATAAACATTTTTATAAGGACATCAATCCACTTTAAACACAAAAAACATTTTATACCATCCCCTTCTGTTTTCCACAAAATGACTCTTTTTTCGGTATAACATTTTCTGCTGCGGTGACAGATTTGACCTACAATTTGCTCTGCTAAGTTTATAGAGATCAATTTGACAAGTTGAAATCTGGGAGATTTGAGATTGAAAACTTGACGTGAACATCACTGAAACGAAAATTGCCTATAAAGATTGTGCGTCCGCATTAGAGTCCAGCACAATGTGTCCTTTGCACAATCCAATGACAGAACTCAGCCTCATTTAAAGCGAAAACTAGAGCCGAGAATTACGGTTTTATACTTTTATATGTCAGAACTGGATTTATACTGTGTTTAGTAGTAATTCTTCTATGTGCAGTCCTCTCCAATGTAGATTTACAAGATAGGAAATTACAAATGATAACTGTACAGTCAATGACTATTATCAGACCAATTTTTGTTATTTCAGTCTTTGTTGATCTTCAGCTCCAGTACAGAGGTCCTGATGCCCGGAATAGACATACAGTTACCAAACGTAATAACATCTGATTCTGTTCTCCTACGGCCACTTCTAGGGGAAGCTTAGGATCATACTGTTTATGCATTGGACTCAATAATAACACAGTATGCATTAAGCTCATACACTCCCCCTAGTGGTGGCAGCAAGAAGTCAGAAATTTTACTATGTACTATAACTCTATGGGGGAGATCTATCAAACCAGTGTAAAGAATTGTCTTAGTTACCCCTAGCAACCAACCAGATTCCAACTAAGACAATTCTACTTATTCCTTCACAATTCACCTTTGTTCCTCAGTGTGAACATTACCTTAACGTGGAAATGACATACTCCAGCAAAATAAATGAATAAATAAATAAAATTTTCAAATCAATTGGTGTAAGAAATTTATACAGATTTGTCATTTATTTCTATTTAAAAACCCTTCAATCGTCCAGTACTTATCAGCTGCTGTATGTCCTGCAGGATGTGGTGTATTCTCTCCAGTCTTACACAGTGCTCTCTGCTGCCACCTCTGTCCATGTCAGGAACTGTCCAGAGCAGGAGAGGTTTTCTATGGGGATTTTCTACCACTCTGAACAGTTCCTGACATGGGCAGAGGTGGCAGCAGTGAGCACCATGACTGGAAAGAATTGACACCAGTTGATTTGGGGAAAAATATTTAATGTGTACCCCTTTAAGACTTTTGAAACCTGAGAGAATGGAACCGAAGTTTAAATAGAGCCAAAAATAAAAAATGATCCATAGACTGTGATTACTTTATATAATTTACCATGTATAATAAGTAACAATTACAAACCTTTCCAAAAATATGCCAATCCCAGTACTATCCCTATAAAAATGTTAGACATTGAATTAGGAATAATACAGCAAAAACCCTATAGCTATATCCTAGATGGCATTTTCTTGGCATTTTCTTCCTACTCAGGATCTCACCAGCCTTTAAGGGTCTTAAAATTGTGGAAAGTTCATCCTGTAATAGATCTTGTCAAATAAAGTCATAAAAATTTGAAACACAAAAAGCATAAAATATTGCCTATAAGTTCCCATTGATTCAATTTACAAAGAGTTTTATGAGTTTGGTCAGTGGTATATTGGAAGAATGGAGTGTAAAATTAAAGCATATAAACCTGTTTTATTGAGCGCAGAAAGTTAACCTCAAGCCACCTCCGAACAGAAGTTCTAAAGACGTGTCCAACACAACCCACCAGGATATGGAGATTTTTTTTTATTTGTAATATATAGTGATGTAATGAACCCTAAACTCACTATATACTTTATCCAATTTGGGAATCAGAAGGTAGCTATAAACACATAGCATCTATGTAAATTCCAAAAATGGTCCATTGATTTCAATAGGAACCATGTCATGCTAAATTTCTCCTGTGGGGGCACTGCAGAGAAATGAAACACTTGCTTCCCGCAACAACCTTGACACTACTCACTTATGGCACAATGCAAACTCTATCCCGTCTGTCAAACAGCAGGGAGCTCTGGCTGCTCAATCGCAGTTCCATCTATTCCACCCCAGTGGTGCTCAGCATATCAGGTTGGCAAACCCCATATAGCAAAGAGTAGTGTGAAACAAACTTGTCAAACTATTTGGGTTCGACGACGCTCTGCATTTTACTCCCTAGAGCTGCCAGGAAAACATTGATGCAGCCTATGGCCTCTGACTGTATCCATGTTTTCCAGGACTCTCTCGCATCTAATTTCTCTGGCTACCGGGAGTGAAATGCGGAGTTTTTGGGTTTGGAGAACGTTGCCGAACATTGTTCACTCAACACAAGTAAAGATGCGACATTCACCGACACCAATTCCCCAAAAAATTAATCAACTCAAGCTCAGTTCCAAAAGGAAGCACATGTGTTTTGGTGGGCAAAACGCTCTGACACTTTCGAGTCTCCATCCCGCAAATGAGTTGATGGAATACATTTTTTAGAATTGGACTTCATGAGTTCTGCATCTTTACTTCTTAATAAATGTCGTTAGTAGAGATGAGCTAATAGAACTTCATGAACCGAGATAAGTTACAAACTTTACAAAAAGTTTGGTTCAGTAATGAACCCGGTTCGGTAAGAAACCCTTTTTAAAGTTCATAATAAACCCAGTCCAAGATGACAGCCGCACAATTTAATACACATAGAAAACAAACAGACAAAAAAAAAAAAAGGTATCCTTACCTGTTTTCTGGCGTTCCCCGCAGATCACAGCTGCCTCCAGTCTGCTTAGCCAATCACTGGCTGAGATGGAACAGCACCATGGACAGTGATTGGCTAAGCCACCTGCCATGCTCAAGATGACAGTTACAGTCTTTTCAGACAATCATTGACTGCCTGAGACAACAGAGAGGACACTACAGGAATAAGCAAAGACAATGTTCAATGTATCAAAGTGGAGGAATACATACAGAAGTAATGGTGGACTCCCTCACCCGGTGGGGTTGTGCAGATTTGAGGCATATCTCTCGGACAGTATGTGGGACTATAGGACTGCAGCCCCCCTGTGAACCCTATGATGGGGAAAAACAGCACCCACACCTCCAATCCACTCGTTCCAAACACAGGTGAGTAGGGCCGGATAATCTGGAATATAAAATGTTATTATCAAAATATAAAAATACTTAAAGTGTGAAAGCACTTTAAAAAGGGTAGAAGTGTTTTTACCCCTTTAAATATTTTATTGTTTTGTTAATTCAATTTTATATTTCATATTCCTTATGGCCAGTGACTGGCTGAATGGGCTGTCACTCTTGTCTCAGTCAGTCTGTCACTGTAAATGATTATTGTCAAAATCACTTTAAATTTAGATTTTCTCTCCTTTTTTAAAATTTTATTTTAAATTTACAATACAAACTGATAATTATAATATTTGAACTTTTGGGGTCGGGTATATGGAAACTCAATTAACCCAAAACAGAATAAGTTCTTTGACATCGCAGCTCTCTTTCATCTTTCTAGGTCTTTGTTGTTAAAGGGATCAAGGATCAGGATGTTGCCTTTGCTTAGTCATGTCCTACCCGATTTACTATAAAAGCTTTTTTTTTCTTCTTTTTTTTACACATTTCTTATATGTCTTAAATAAAATGACACTTAACAAAGCGTAAAATGACTGGATTTCATTAAAAAGTAGTTACAATGAATTTCAGGACTCACCAAATCCACTTTGAGATTAACATCTGTTTGAGGGAGCAGGGACAGATTGAACTCTGGCGCTGAGCCGCTCTTGGCAGCTGCCGCGCATTTAAAAACTACTTATTTATGTTCATGAAGATCAGTAAAACGGATCAATGAATACGATGGGTTCTGATGAATTATTGTTGCCATAAAGCGTTAGAATGTAATTAATATATTTTGAGCCGATTCTCCGCGATCATGTCTGGATTCATAATGGGAAGAGGGTTTTTATTGTCGTTTTCTATAGACGGTCTATGTTGTCATGGTTTGAACGTTGGCTCATAGAGCGTAATGAAGCGAAGGAGTCAGATTTGATTAAGAGCTGGGAAGGGACACAAAGTGCCACTCATTCACCCTGGTTGTATTTCGGGATCTCAGAGGGTCTCAAGAGTGATACCCAGAGAGTATGTTGAGAAGAGAGGCCGAACTATTCAGGTTCTGCAACGTTCTTCAAACCCAAGTGTTTACCATTTGACCCCTCATGGCTGCAAAAGTTTGTTGCAGCCCTAGGGAGTCCTAGAAAACATGGAAACAACCTATGACTAGGGCGGCATCCAACCTCTTAAGCTGGCCTGGTTTGGGGAACATTGCCAAACCCGAAGAGTTTGTGCTCTCTCCACTCAACACTAGTGGTAAGATCAGTAAATCACATGGCTGATGACATCACAAATGGAAAATTCCAAAAGCATCCTGGAAAGTGCAAATTTATTTATTAGACATCCAAACATATGTAATGTAATGACTGGAGTCGTGGATCCGCTGTACCACCAGGGAGCAAAGGGCCGCTGGATTTCACCAGTGCCCACCGCAAGGCGGAACGGACTTGCTGCACCAGACAACCCCCTACTCCTGGCTAGGCTTGCTAACTGTGGTGGGCAAGGTGCAGCAGGAGACACGTAGGTAGGAAGGTACACAGGACTCACGTCAGGAACCACAGGCAACTGGGACACAGCAGGACTCATGGCTGAAACCCCAGACTGTAGGAGTCACAGGCAGGAATCATGGGCAAGAATCACGGAAAGCTGGAAACAAACAATATGGGACTGTCAGGACCAGTCACACCAAACACAAAGAGACAGTGAGCCCTGAGCTCAGCCCCTCCCACTGTCCCTACCTAATTGCCGCAATCTGCCCTAAAATGGCAGCGGACAACTTGGCGGCGATCCCTGGCGTGGATACGTGATACAATAGACAAGACAAAATGAACAAACACAATAAGAATAGTCAACAATCAGGGTCACAACGGTCTGGCAGCAAAGGTACAAAATCAGGATCCAAAAGAGTAGTCAGAAAACAGGCAATATGATCAGGGGCAGGCAGCAAGCAAGCGAGGTCAGAGATACAAAGCAGGAATCAGGAGAAACCAGAAAACAGAACACACAAGCAGGCAGAGACTAAGTCAATAACCGGCAAGGCACAGGCAGAAACAGCTAACTTAAATAGGAGACCAGGAACCAAATACAGAAGATGATAGGAGGGACCAGCTGTCAATCACTGAGGCAAGGCAGGTTAACTGTTACATGACCAGAGGAAACTAGCAGCACAGACACGGTTGGGGCAGGGAAAACAATTAGCAGACCAGAAGAAATAAGACACAGTTCAGACAGGGCAAAAACAAGGCAAACAAAACACAGAATAAATGGAAGATTATGGCCAAAATCGCAGTCTCGGTCGTACCTTACGCACCGAGGACTGCGCCAAAGTTCCATTCATGACAGGGACTCAAGCAAAGGCTTCAACAGAAAAGGTCAGTACAGGTGTCTAATTGGTGATTAGGGATGCATAGTCACTTTAAATACATGACAGTCGTCCCACATGCATCCTAGGAGGTGGGGACATGCACGCCAGCCGGAACAGCATGAGCGTAGAGCGGTCTGACGCTCTGTGGAGCCGAAGAGGCAGTAGTGCCGGATCCCTGCACATGGCCACTGGTGTCCGCTGTCAGAGCACAGTGGGGAGAAGGGGATCCACAGCCGTGACATGTAAGATATGTTTTGACCCAGAAAGCGTCTTTATTAATGCTTAATAAAGTCACTTGTGTGGTTGATACATAGCTGACGTGTTTGGATGCCTAATAAATGTTATGGATCCTGGAGATCTTTATGTTATTTGGTCTTCACCTGGTATTTTCAGCCATCCAGTATGCATTCACACAGTACTTTGTGATATGGATCCTATTCCTGTGTTGTTGGGCCTTTTCCATTGGTTATGTCTAAGGACATGTCAATAGTTACTAAAAATTACAGTAATGCTTCACACGCTGGTTCTTGGCTTACCATAAATTTGCCTGCTCTTACTTCAGCTTTTCACCTTCTGCCTGGTATCTCATCTTAGACTCCAATTCATTAAAGAACCTAATGGAGACTACTCTGGAGGAAATGACATATTCCCTATGTGACTATGATTCATATCTCCTTGCAGGGGTTAAAGTGTACTGGTCAAGTATAGTTTTTTTTAAGGAAATCAACAGGGGTTGTGATCGTAAGCAGTTTTGCAATATACCAGACCAAACATAGCAAGTTCTAGTTCTTTGTGCGCTTATACAAGGAAAGACACCTGTTCATCATGCAGGTTGTATAATAGCTGAGGACGTTTACCTTAGGCTAATTATATTATTAACTTTTACTAATTATATTAGCAACTATATAGCTTACCAGGACACAAAACTCTTTGTTATGTAACAATTCAGTCAGTATAATGTCACTGACATTGTAAATATTCATTAGAAGGGTGGGCCAGCCCGGGCAGATCGGCGCACTCAGAGTGGCAGCTCCACCCCCGCAGAACCAAGCCACCAAGGTAGCTCCACCCCTCACACACTCAGGAAGCTCCACCCCCTGTACACCAAGCCACCAAGTACACCATAGGGAATAGAAAAATTATCTTCATCCTTAATACCCTGTGAGCTATATGGACATAACAGCAGGTTTGATGCACCCAACCTGCTATTAGTTTCCCTTAATATGTACAAGAAAGCTGGGTGAGATAATTGTGGCCAAATTATTTAAATATATAGGCCCTTTAAGTCTGCCACATATGTTTTTTGCACCAAGAATGTTAAAGGACTACTCCAAATCAGTTAGTGAGCAGAAAAAGTTCTATTGGGATTAACTACTGCTATAGACAGTTCCTGACATGGACAGAGGTGGCAGCAGAGAGCGCAGTGTCAGACTGGAAAGAATACACCACTTCTCGCAGGACATACAACAGCTGATAAGTACTGGAAGACTGGAGATTTTTAAATAGAAGTAAATTATACATCTACATAACTTCATGTTAACAATATTTTTTTCTCTTTGGAGCAACCCTTTAAGATGGCAAAACAGGTTGCAAACTAATGTTCCCCAACATATGGCTCTCAAGAGGTTGTGAAAATATCACTCCAGTTTTGCACCAGTTGGAGAGCCCCAGGTAGCCAAACATTGCTGTAGACTATGGACTCATTTCTATATACTTTTATCAGCTTTGGTGTTAGTGTCTGACCCCACCAAGCCAGTGCAGGTATTTCCCCCTCCTGTATTGTTATCCCCGGGAGCCTGGTATCATGTTTAATCTAATAATAGGCCAAGGTTAAGTGAAGCGTGTGTGTTAAGTGTTTAACAAATATTCCATGCAAGAATACTTTACAATTACAGCTGTCAAACAGTTCCATGGTGTAACAAAGAGTGCAGCTGTCGCCACCTATTATTCATACATTAGAGCTGTCCATCGGCTGGGTGCTGAAGTCACAGCCCACTGATTCTCTGCAGGGGAATATTTCCTCAGATTTTGTGATGGAGAATACACAGAAACAAGCAGAAATATTACATCGCACTGGAAAACACTTTTCTGAATAAGATATAAAAAAATAAAAAATATATAATAAAAACAACAGCTAAATAACTATATCAATCATATAAGCCAACTCCAAAAAAATATATAAAAAAATAAAATCACTCTCTTCTTAGGGGAAACAATTCCTACATGGCTCTAAACTTAGCAATCAGAATAAATCCAATGATCAACAAACCATTTCCAAAAAACAAGAAAGCATACATTGTAATATTATTATACTCACAAGAGGCACCTGGGACCCTTTTAGACTTTTTTAATGAATTGACCATGACCATTTTTTAGGTAAAGTGCTGTAACCTGGGATTGCTAGGTGTTGGAATTAGCGGTGGGCTAGGTGTTGGGTGTACCGACTAGGCATTTGTCATGGTGGCCAGGAGTAAAATGCCCACCCTGGGTATATTGACACACAGGTGTACAGGTGTAGGTGTGAGGATGGAGTAACTAGAGAATCCAGTTCTTAAACAACTTGATTAGTTTCCTGGGAACTTCAATACTTGGCAATAAAGTGTAATAAATCAAAAATAGTCCTTCTCCTTGTGAGTACATGGAGAATTTAAAGGGGAACTATCATCAAGTTACCCCCCTATTGCACAGGAGATGCCAAGGAGGAAGGTATGTCTCTCACCTTCCTCCTCGGCACTGTTCCCGTGCAGTTACTTTTTTACTCCACAGTCTGTTCAGAACGTTAGGAGCACTGGGGCATCCGTTAGGAGCATTGACCACTCCCAAAGTGCTGATCCGGCCTGACTTCAGCTGGCCCGCTCCCTTTCTTAGCCTGGAGCTGAGGGTGGATCGGCACTACGGGGGCGGGTAGTGCTCCTAACGGGTGTCCCAGTTCTCCTAATGATCTTACAGGACTGTGGAGTAAATAACTAGCTGCGTCAAAATGGCGTCGAGGAGGAAGGTAAGAGACATACCTTCATTCTGGGTGTTTTTTGTGCCATAGAGGGCTATCAGCAGGTTGGATTTGTCTAACCTGCTGATAGTTCTCCTTTAAATATATATATAGGTGTTTCTGTGTACTTGAGCTGGGCTTAGGTTAGGTTAAGGCTTGGTTAGACTTGACTTTTGAAAGGTTAGGGTGCTATCAAGGGATTTTACCTAAAGAGAAGCAGAACTCTGTCAGGGTGACTTGGGTTTGTAGGTTAATAGAAGATACTCATTCTCACGGTTTAGAAAAGATACCACCTCCTACCAGAAAGATCACTGAGGACCAGGAGGAGGAGCTCCAGGCTTGTAGTAGTAGGTGTAGCTAGCCGCACAAGGTTCCCCCAGATTGGCCAAGCGAAGATCAACGGAATACTTTGGCTTTATCTGCTCTTTGCTTTGTTGCAGGCGAACCTCTGCTTCTTGTAACACCCTGACTTTAGAAAGCTCCTAAGTGTTACTGTTCTTATAGTACAAACTGCATTGTGTGACTCCTCTTACAGTACAGACTCCATAGTGTGACCGCTCTTACAGTACAGACTCCATAGTGTGACCGCTCTTACAGTACAGACTCCATAGTGTGATGGGTCTTTCAGGAAAGACTCCATAGTGTGACTGTTCTTACAGTATAGACTCCATAGTGCGACCGCTCTTACAGTATAGACTCCATAGTGCGACCGCTCTTACCAGTATAGACTCCATAATGTGAACGCTCTTACAATATAGACTCCATAGTGTGACTGCTCTTACAGTACAGATTACATAGTGTGATGGGTCTTTCAGGAAAGATTCCATAGTGTGACTGTTCTTACAGTATAGACTCCATAGTGTGACCACTCATACAGTACAGACTACATAGTGTGATGGGACTTTCAGGAAAGACTCCATAGTGTGACTGTTCTTACAGTATAGACTCCATAGTGTGACCGCTCTTACAGTATAGACTCCATAGTGTGACTGCTCTTACAGTATAGACTTCATAGTGTGACCGCTCTTACAGTATAGACTCCATAGTGTGACCGCTCTTATAGTATAGACCCCATAGTGTGACTGCTCTTACAGTATAGACTCCATAGTGTGACTGCTCTTACAGTATAGACTCCATAGTGTGACCGCTCTTACAGTATAGACTCCATAGTGTGACTGCTCTTACAGTACAGATTACATAGTGTGATGGGTCTTTCAGGAAAGATTCCACAGTGTGACTGTTCTTACAGTATAGACTCCATAGTGTGACCGCTCTTACAGTATAGACTCCATAGTGTGACTGCTCTTACAGTATAGACTTCATAGTGTGACCGCTCTTACAGTATAGACTCCATAGTGTGACCGCTCTTACAGTATAGACCCCATAGTGTGACCGCTCTTACAGTATAGACTCCATAGTGTGACTGCTCTTACAGTATAGACTCCATAGTGTGACTGCTCTTACGGTATAGACTCCATAGTGTGACTGCTCTTACAGTACAGATTACATAGTGTGATGGGTCTTTCAGGAAAGATTCCACAGTGTGACTGTTCTTACAGTATAGACTCCATAGTGTGACCACTCATACAGTACAGACTACATAGTGTGATGGGTCTTTCAGGAAAGACTCCATTGTGTGACTGTTCTTACAGTATAGACTCCATAGTGCGACCGCTCTTACCAGTATAGACTCCATAGTGTGACTGCTCTTACAGTATATACCCCATAGTGTGACTGCTCTTACGGTATAGACTCCATAGTGTGACCACTCATACCTACAGACTACATAGTGTGATGGGTCTTTCAGGAAAGACTCCATAGTGTGACTGTTCTTACAGTATAGACACCATAATGTGACCGCTCTTACAGTATAGACTCCATAGTGTGACCGCTCTTACAGTATAGACTCCATAATGTGACCGCTCTTACAGTATAGACTCCATAGTGTGACTGCTCTTACAGTATATACCCCATAGTGTGACTGCTCTTACGGTATAGACTCCATAGTGTGACTGTTCTTACAGTATAGACACCATAGTGTGACCGCTCTTACAGTATAGACTCCATAGTGTGACCGCTCTTACAGTATAGACTCCATAGTGTGACTGCTCTTACAGTATAGACTCCATAGTGTGACTGCTCTTACAGTATATACACCATAGTGTGACCGCTCTTACAGTATAGACTCCATAGTGTGACTGCTCTTACAGTATAGACTCCATAGTGTGACTGCTCTTACAGTATATACACCATAGTGTGACCGCTCTTACAGTATAGACTCCATAGTGTGACCGCTCTTACAGTATAGACTCCATAGTGCGACCGCTCTTACCAGTATAGACTCCATAATGTGACCACTCTTACAGTATATACTCCATAGTGTGACTGCTCTTACAGTATAGACTCCATAGTGTGACTGCTCTTACGGTATAGACTCCATAGTGTAACTGCTCTTACAGTACAGATTACATAGTGTGATGGGTCTTTCAGGAAAGATTCCATAGTGTGACTGTTCTTACAGGGCCATTGGGTCACAATTGCCCCCATCTACCCTACAGGGGGAATAGAATTGGCCCTGGTTGCTTTGATTGTGGGCAACATGGGTGCACATGTTAAAATGTTCCTTTCAATCCCATACATTATACCCCATCCCCTATGGATATATACCTGATATGACCACTGAGTCATTATTATATGTAGGTGAAGGCTTGAGGATCCAGCTATGAAACTCCACTATGGAGTAAGGATGTGAAGTTTCCTAATCCTGATATTTAAAGGGAATTTGGTACTAGGTTTATGCCGCCTTAAATGAGGGCAGCATCAACTAGTGACATAAATGCTGAATAGTTTGGTGTATTACTTACATCATTCTGTGCAGCCGTTCTCCTAATACTCAGGAGAATAGAATTCTTGCCACACCCCTCCCCCCGCCCTCCAGCTGCTGATTGAGAGGTGTCTGTCTATACACAGCATGGATAGATAACTGCCAATAAGCAGCTGATGGGTGGAGTTTTCTGCTTCTCATGAATATCCAGGACTATTGGGCTCATGCACATAATGGAGAGGACTACTTATTGTCCTTGTTATTTAGGAGGATATCTCTGGATCAGCTGCACATAACAATATAAGTGATACATCATTCTGTTCAGCTTCTCTGTCACTAGTTTTTGCTACTCTTAGATAGGACAGTCTAAACCTGCTGACAGATTCCCTTTAAGAAAAGAGTTGCCAGAATAGGTTCAGTCCTAAAAGTTTAAAGTCCATGTTGGATTTACCAAATGTCCCACCAATAATGTGATATCATAATTGCACCCATATGTATACTGTGTATAGAGAGTATTATAGAGTAATAATCTGATCCTTTTTGGCAATTGCTCTTGTTTGTAGAGTGTAATGTGAAGGATAATCCAGGCATAAGTACCATAAGATTGATAAGCATTGCTGTAATTTAGTATCAAGTGCTGCGGGAACCATGGGAGGCGAGCGTCGCACTCTGATAGTCCTGGTAAATAGATCAGCTTACGCTGCAATGTTGCACCGCGCAGTAATTATTAGGTGTGGCGGATCCCAGTAAATTATAGTATGCATAGAAGGCAAGTAATGATTTTACTCTTTGGAAATAGATTTCCAGGTAATTAAACATGTTCAGAGTAAGGGTTTCACCATCTTATAATATAAGACCTGGTAAATGAAGATGGAATCTAGAGAAGGAAATGATCAGCGAAGGAAAGAGATGGTCTACACTGCGCACCGTCAGAGAGACATGGAAGAGATCCAGAGGGTAAGATCAGCCATCAGATACACAATGGCGTGAAACGCGTTGTAAATATAACTGTACCTGCTGGAGCAAGATACACAGAGCAAAATAGAGGCCTACAGCAATGGATATGTCCAGAGGGAACATTCCTGTTCTTTAGTGCCTGAGGGGGCCTAAAAGTCCTTTTACCACCTAAGAAGCTGTCAGTGTTATACAGTGTTGAATCCCGGATACGAGTTATGTCTCAGACTTCAGAATCTCTCCTGACGATAAGCAATGATTTCTTTATCATATTATAAGTAAATCCGACGCGTTTCAGGCTAATTCACCCTTATTCATGGTCCGACAGATTAAAAAGACACCAATATAAATGCTAAGTTCCAACGTGCACCATAAACACCCAGCATGGAAAATTATAATAAGAAATATAAAAGGAGAAAGCACTCTATACCCGTCACCCTTTTATGAGCGATTCCTGGGCTCCTCGAGACGGTCAAACCCTCCTTAACATGCTTTCTATTGTTATCTGCATGCACTGTATTCCCAAGGAAGTGGAAATCCAGTTCTTCCCCCACGCTAGCAGAATGGCTTAGGGAAATCAATTACATTCAACGCATGGAGGAACTCCTTTCAGATTCCCACCATGTTGGAAATAGATACTCTTGCTGTTCACAGCCTTGGCTGGATTTCAAAGACTCAGCTGAGTGCAAGCGAAGTCCTCCCATCCATCTGGAGTTCCCCTCTTCTTCCTCCCCTTCCCCTTCTCGGGTCTTGTCTCCGTGTATTACCTCTCCTTCATCCCAGTTTTCACTTTCCCCATGATTGCTGTGGATCCGCAAGATGGATCCAACAACTGCTTCTATTGGTCCGTCTTTCCTATAACAGAGAAGGTGTCAACGTGTGGTGCTTCACATCTGGTATTCTTCTGGTTGCACTCTGTTGTAGGGGGTTGTTAATAATTTCCCTGAATGCCCCCTCTTTGACTGAGGTGTACTTTATCCTGTTGCTTCCCTCCCTCCCTTTCCCCCTTCCCATTTGCCCCTGATTTTGTTTTGTCTTGTTTTGGCACTTGCTTTGACATGTCTATTTGCCATAATTTTTGCTAAGGGTGGTATTACACAGAACGATTATCGTTCGAAAAATCATTAAATCGTTCGGATTTGCACAATGATCGTTTAGTGTAATAGCAGACAATAATTAAAGAGAAATCGTTGGCTGTTTAATAGAATTTGGAACTATTCTTATCATTGATCGTTCGCAAATAGAGATGAGCGAACCGGGTGCTGAACTTGGATAAAGCTCTAAGGTTGTCTGGAAAACATGGATGCAGCCAATGACTATATCCATGTTTTCCACATAGCCTTAGGGCTTTATCCAAGTTCATCAGCCCCCACTAATCAAATGCTGAACGATTGGGTTCGGATCGACTCGAGCATGCTCCAGGTTCGCTCATCTCTATTCGCAAATCATTCGCATGTAATAAGATGCTGTTCGGTCGTTCGCAGTAGCGGGTAACGCAGTGCCGACGACAGGACAAACACAATAACGATCATAAGTAATGAATAAGTAATGATCATCATTCCATGTAATTGGGTAAACGATTTCAGGTTGTTCACCATAGCGTTCGTGTATCATTAATTGTTGATCGTCAAAAAAAATCGATGTGTGTAAAAGTACTCTAAGTGTGTTTTAAATCTCATATTCAAAATCCCATATCTATCGATCTATCTATCCATCCATCCATCTCCTATCTATCTATCTATCTATCTATCTCCTATCTATCCATCTATCTATCTCCTATCTATCCATCTATCTATCTCCTATCTATTTATCTATCTATCTATCTCCTATCTATCTATCTATCTATCTATCTATCTATCTATCTATCTATCATAAATGGGTAATAAATAGCACTGACCTCCCTGTAACAGAAGGGCTGAGCTGTGGATGGACCCCGGTGCTATTTGCAGGTAGTGTAAGCACAATGAATACACACCCTTTTTTTCCTTATTATACTGTCATTTTATAAAATGGGTCAATAAAGTTGAGCTCTTTTAGATAAGACCCTCTAATGTTAGAGGCCCCTGGACATTTGCCATACTTACTCTTTCTATAATCCATATAAAGAAATGGGTTAATATCCCCACAGTCGGCCATAGAGGTTTATTTATGACGTTATGTAACCATCTCCTGTATCTATCTGTCCATTAATTTGACGTATCTCCTATTATAGTGTATGATGGATATTGTGTTTCCCCTGATGACCCCGTACTCTCTGACCTTCACTTTGACGCCTCATTTCTATCACATTGCTTCAATGATTTTGACCTGCTAAGTACCCGGTGAGGCAGAAAACCTTATAGGTCCTTAGGTCCTTCAGTGCGGATAACATATTATTGGCTGGACCTTTATCCTGTACTCACCATGTTCACCACCAAGCTTTACTTATATACAGATACGTCAGCCACATTCCAAGCCAACTGATAAATGATGATAATTCATCTTTTTCTATTGGCTGCACAGTCCCCAGATCCCAATTGAGAGCGCTCCCTTGGGATGTAATAGAAGATTTTCAGCATGAATGTTCCACTTACAGTAACTGACTAATGCTATCAGGTTAGCATGGACCAGGCAGGAAAAGAGGTTGTCTTCACCTTGAAAAATTAAAGGGATTATTTGGCCAGCAGAAACAAATCCTACTTTTTCCACTCCTTGGCATTTCACTTCCCCCTCTGGCTCCTATCTAAGACGAGAGGCTATTATGAAGGGTCTTATCCACACTTAGGAAGGTGAACCTAACAACAAGAAACAAGACTTTCTTAAAGGGAACCCGTCACAATAAAAATGCTACCTAAGCTTTCCGCATCATGTTATAGAGCAGAAGGAGCTGAGCGGATTGATATATATCTTTATGGCAAAAGAATCAGCATAACTTGTAATTTATTGATTGAAATCTCTGATGCTTTTATCCTAAAGAAACGCCCACTTGACTCCATAATACAGGATGAGAAGAGATTTCAAGCAACATGTTACAAGTCATACTGAATCTTTTCCCATAAAGATATATATCAAACTGCTCAGCTCCTTCTGCTCTATAACACGATGGTGATAGATTCATGGAAAATATCCTCCTGAGACGCCCAAAGAGAGGACACGAAGGGCTAGAAAGTAGAAGGCATCAGACCTGATCACCCATCACCATGAAAAATGCTACCTAAGCTTTTAACATTATGTTACAGAGCAGAAGAAGCTGAGCATATTGATATATATTCTTTTTATGGGAAAAGATTCAGTATAACTTACTGATTGAAATCTCTGATGTTTCCATGCTAAAGAGTCCTACTATATATGACCCCGCCCACTGGACTCCTTAACCCAGAATGATAAAGGATTTTAATCAACAAGTTACAAGTTATACTGAATCTTTTCCCACAAAGATATATATCAATCTTCTCAGCTCTTCCTGCGCTATTACGTGATGGCGACAGATTTGATAACATTGTCTTGGTGTCATCTTCCCTTTAAGTATCAGGTAATTTTTTACCGGTTTACACCTGTTTTTTTTTTTTTCCCCACTCGAAATGATGTCCGTGTTTTGGCATTATTTTCCTATGGATGAACATGGCCTCAAACCGCACAGCAACCCGGCCGTGTGTTTTCAGCCTTACGTTTATTTCTGCACACATACTGCGCAGATCTTTTTTTCTGCAGAGCGTGACTGTTTATGTATATATATATATATTTTTTTTTTACCTGACCCAAATACTACATCTATTTTAATAAATAGCTGGTAACCTGGGTTGTAGAATCCTCTGTACAGTGTGTAGGTGGAAATCTAGGCACGCCACTTAAAGGGAAAGTAGGCAAAGTGTTTCCTACTCTAACCCTCTCTTTATCCTGCGAGTCCTTGGAGCAGAACAGCTGCACAAACACAGCACAAAGTGCAAATCTGCTTATGGTGACCCCAATTAACTCTGGAGACATTTCCATAGAATCATAGGAAATGCACAGAGCTCATTCCGCAGGATTCCCATACATAAATTACTATGTTGCCACTTTGCTTTATGCAACTAGGGGATTATCAAAGATGCGATATCTGGAGCTGCCGCCATTTATCAGAATTGTTGCTTTTAAAACAAATACATTGCATTTTAATCTTTCCCCAAGCGCTGTAATCACAATTAGTATTTGGGGGGGGACTCAAGAGCCAGACGAACGGGGGAGCCCCCGGGCAAGGGAGCCAAAAAGACTTTAATTTTTATTATCCTAATGAAATTGACTGTGAGATATGAGGACTTTGTTATCGCCTCTGTAGGGCTCCGCTGGTAACCAGACACAATTAAACATCAGTCACATCAGGAACTATTTAGCATGCAGGAGTTAGATACACCGGACACACAATGGATGGGGCGGGGATTTATGGAGGAGCAAGATGTTGTTTATGCTGTCGAAATATGGTACAAGAAGGAGGGATTATAAGTAGTTAAAAGCCAAAACTAGGAACCTTTTCCAAATCGGCAATTTCTCCGAACCCGAACATTCAGCATTTGATTCCTGGTGGCTGGAGAAGTTGGATGCCAACCTAAGGAGTCCTGGAAAACATGAATATAGCCTATAAACTATGGCTGTATCTATGTTTCCCGGCATCCAACTTTTTCAGCAGCCGGGAATTAAATTCCAAATGTTCGGGTGTGGAGAAGTTGCCGAACCAGGAAAGTTTTTTCAAGTCTCCTGTCTCCCAATTCTCCTAGGTTATATGAAGGAGACAGATCACTGATCTCAGGGAGACCAGCCAATGATAACACTGTCAGCTGCTGGTTAAAGCACTCAATGCAGTGAAATCTTAGGTGCATTGTTCCCTGGGATACATGGATATGCAAAAAAGAGCCAGTGGAGCCTTATTTAAGAGTCTCGAAATACAGGACTAGCCAGATATCCCTCTGGGAAGGGCTCAGCCGGGGGCTGGCTCTTGTAGGGAAACCACCAAAACCACCATATTAAGTGGCCCTATAAGTCAATGTAATGACAAGGGAAAAAAGTTGTATGAAGTTCATAAAGGGGGTTCAACCACTTGGATGTCTTCTCTTTGCCAGATTTGAAAGCTGCTGCTCCACGGCTAGCATATATTTGCAGTTGCTGTGTTCAGCCTTGATCTTGTGTGGACCCTGGAGCCCTGGCTGGTAGCAGTATGTTGCAGTTGTAGTGTTTGTGGTCTCCCAGTATGTTTTCACAATAGAAATGTTTCACTGAAAGGAACTTCACTAGTTGCCTCCCGGTGGCTACATTCTGTGGGAATATTATACAGTAGTTGAGCTGCAGATTCCTATAGCAGGATGAAGGTCAGTACTGAAATAAGACATGAGAGCCATGATGCTTGTAGCCTTTGCAGGTATCAAGAATGCCCCTGGGAAGTATCTAGATCGGGGTCTACAGACTCTTTAATGAGAACACCAGGTCTATTTGTATAAACTCAGCTTATTTTCAGCAACAAGGGAGCTGAATTTTGCTAAGATTTATCTAGGAAGATACTAAAACTTATCTAGGAAGCTTCTTGAGACAAATGGAAAACCCATTATGTTTCTGACAACTATCTTGATCGGGGTGCTCAATCAAGCAATATGCTCACTTTTTTGTCCATTTTTTAACACATCCCTTGAAGGTGAACCAGGCCGAGAGAATTTGGGCACCTGGTTAAATGCTCAAGTCTCCCATTGATTTCAATAGGGTTCATTACTCATATCAAGCACTAGAGCATTGAAAAAAGCAACACTACCGACAACCTGTTTTACCTAATATGCAACCAGCATCTCAGCTGTGTAGAACTTTTTGTATTTTACCACTGATTTCTGATTTATAACCACAGCCTTTCTTTCCATGACTGTGCCCACAAATGTGCAACTACTGGCTAGCTTCAACTACAATGCCAGATCAGCCTCCTTTGCAAGCTCCTCTTCTGCTGATAGCTCCACCTACACTGCTAGCTCCACCTACATTTTGGCTCCGCCTCTGCAGTCCCAGACACCGTGGCCCTAACACTAATTTATGGGACCACACTCTTTCTTTAAAGATATATATATCTATATATATATATATATATATATATATATATATATATATATATATATTATTTTTTTAAGAAATACTCCAGTGAATTTTTTTTTTCTTTCAAATCAACTGGCGTCAGAAAGTGCCAGATATTTGTAATTTACTTCTATTTAAAAATATCCAGTGTTTCAGTACTTATCATCTGCTATATGTCCCGCAGAAAGTGGTGTATTCTTTCCAGTCTGAGGCCATGTTCAAACACAGTATGAGACCAGCCGTTCCGTGACCCGGCCGGTCTCTAAAAAGATCAACCCGGACGATACTGCACTACCGTCCGGATAATCTTTAGGGCCGCAGAGTTTTGATGCAGATGCATCCGGTCGCAGCTCTATAGTGTGCACTGACAGGGTTTTCTGTGGCTGTTATTCAATGAATAGCAGCCACAGAAAACTAACATGTCATTTGTTTGTGGCGCCGCTAGGGATCCCGGCCAAAGCGTATACTGTGTGTATACGCTCCAGCCGGGATCCCATAGATGGTGAGGTAACGTATATTTTTGTAATAATCACGGCCGTTGTTGCAATGTGAAACAACGGCCGTAGTTTTACGAAAATATACGTTGTGCGAACATAGCCTGACACAGTGCTCTCTGCCGCCACCTGTGTCCATGTCAGGAACTGTCTAGACTTATAGCAAATCCACATAAAAAACCTCTCCTGCTTTGGTCAGTTCCTAACATGGACAGAGGTGGCAGCAGAGAGCACTGTGTTAGACTGAAGAGAATACACCACTTCCTGCAGGACATACAGCAGCTGTTAACTACTGGAAGACTGGAGATTTTTTAATAGAAGTAGATTACAGATCTATATAACTTCAAAAACAGTTAACCCAGTTGCCCATAATCACACATTTTAGCCATAGGGCAGTAGTATGCATGGTGACTATAAACCATGTGGTAAAACTATGTGTATTTAACCACATATATTGTATTACAACAAGGCGGTTTAGCATATGTGCAGCAGCATGATTCATCTGTAAAAAAATAAAAAAAAATAAACAACTGCACACGGCCAATAACCTCACCACAAAATCTCAGCTACATGCAGTAAAAATACACAGCCCGCGGTACTCGCGACATACCACCGCTACATGTGACCGCGGCAGTTTTTCCCACAGCAAATAATGTATGTTTCATATGAGCAGGACATGACTTTTTCATGAGATGTCACTGCAGGAAAAGCTCAGCATAAAGCATACAGCGGCCTAATCCTAGAAGACTTCTCATCACTCCATAATGTATAATGCATACAATTAACATAATTATTTTTCTATGGCATTTTCAATGCTTAGACCTCCATTGTCCATAATAATGTTAATTGCCATGTAAAACATTACTCTGAAAAGAACATGATATTTCACTAAAATGCTAATTAGTGGCGTCTATAAATATCATGGTACTACATTATATGCCTGCAATGTATGCAGCGTCTGCACTTTACAATAAGCGACACTTACATTAATCCAATATTACAATATATATTATCAAAAACAAGTTCTGGTAGCAGCATTGTTATACCCAGTCAGATAAGCAGTATTATAGTAATACTATTTTTCGGCGTAGGGGGGCAGAATTAAGGAAATGATAAAAGAACAGTATTATAGCAGTAATATCCCTATACTGTATATACTGTAAGTATATGCTTTAAAATAGTTATATTCCTGTATATAGGAGCAGTATTATAGTAGTTATATTCCTGTATATAGGGGCAGTATTATAGTAGTTATATTCTTGTATATAGGAGCAGTATTATAGTAGTTATATTCCTGTATATAGGAGCAGTAGTATAGTAGTTATATTCCTGTATATAGGAGCAGCATTAAAGTAGTTATATTCTTGTATATAGGAGCAGTATTATAGTAGTTATATTCCTGTATATAGGAGCAGTATTATAGTAGTTATGTTCTTGTATATAGGAGGCAGTATTATAGTAGTTATATACTTGTATATAGAAGCAGTATTATAGTAGTTATATTCTTGTATATAGGAGCAGTATTATAGTAGTTATATTCTTGTATATAGGGGAAGTATTATAGTAGTTATATTCTTGTATATAGGGGGCAGCATTATAGTAGTTATATTCCTGTATATAGAAGCAGTATTATAGTAGTTATATTCTTGTATATAGGGGACAGTATTATACATGTTCCTGCTAGTATTATAGTTGTTATATTCTTGTATTAGGGGGCAGTATTATAGTAGTTATATTCTTGTATATAGGAGCAGTATAATAGAATATTTTCATACCTAGCAGCGATTAATATAGTAAGACATATCTGTAAGTAATGTTAGTAGTAGCTCACTTTCCTTGTCCCTATTTGTCATGCAGCAATAACACATCCTAATCTATCTTTATACTGTACATCCATTGCTTCTTCTTAGTGTCTGTCCTATATCATGGGATAATTTCCTTCTTTTCTCCCACATTTGCATGAGAAAAGCAGTGACCAGTCCTTGGCCTTGCACATTATACGGTCTTCTTTTATGATGGGTAATGCGCCTTTAACGCTCATTTTAACTTACCACAATAATAAAATGTTTGTCTCACATTCCCTTGGCGGCGTCCAGCTGTGAATAGGCCTTTTAGTTTTAAGATGTATGCGCGTGACTATTGAGGTGTTATAGCAGTATAATAAAATAGACATAACATTAGCAAGGATCTGGAGTGTACATGAACTGCAGTCACCTTCACTCCAGGCCTATTTCAGCTGGAAGGCCATTATCCTTAGTAGTGCGATTCTGCTGGTGAAACATGACTCTTTAGACTAATGATGCAGCAATGGGCTCTCTGTGGAAGCTGCTGCTCCAGCAATACTCCTCAGCCACTATTGACAGCTATAAATCCCATCTACCTATTATCTCCATCCCTGGACTGCAAAATCCTCACTCAAGAGTGATCACAGCGGTTGGAAAGAAGAGAGTGCATCCTAGTGTAGAACGGGGATTAGTGGAAGAGGTCAGCCGCTAAATGGGGTAATAGATACAGGGTGGACTGGAGATTTAATAAAAAGAAGGGAAAAAAACAGGATGCGGTATTGATACCTTTGGATAGTCTAAGGGCCCTATTCCACCGGACGATTGTCGTTCGCATAACCGTTAACGATCTCAAACGACCGCTATTGCGAAAGACCTAAAAACGTTCACTCATTTCCATGGAACGATAATCGTTGCTTATGATCGTATTTGCGATCGTTTTTCCTTTGCTTTTGCGTTCGTATCTACTGCGAACGACCGAACGCCGTCTTATTCAATGCGAACGATTTGTGAACGTTTTTCGAACGAGCAACGATAAAAATAGGTATAGGTTTTATAAAGCGATCAACGATTTCTTGTTCGGTCAACTGCATTTCAACCGAACGATTATCGTTTAGATTCGAACGATTTAACGATAATCTGAACGATAATCGTCTGGTGGAATAGGGCCCTAAGGCACCATTCACACGTCCGTGTCAGTTTTTACTGTCAGGAAATCCTGATCAGGAGGCCTCAAATGGCATCAGGAAAGCATCAGGAGAAACCTTCAGGAATTCCTGATCAGAAGAATAAATAGGACATGATGGGAGATGTAGTTCTGCAACCTGGATGGTCACAGGCTGCAGAAGTAGAACTCCCATCATGCCCTGCTGACAGGTGGGAGTTTTTTTTTTTGGGGGGGGGGTGATTTCACCTGTCCGGGCTTGAGGTCGGAAGGGTATCCGTGACTAATTGAAGTCTATGGGTCCGGAAATCCGGGTGGTTTTTCCGGAGTTGTGAAAGGGGCCTAACTTGGGCTAATTGATACATTGTATATGTCCTATTAAGCATTATGGACCAAGAATAAGAACCAAGTTGAAGATTTATTGTAACTTAGTGGCAAATCCATTGGTACCTGTGAGGTGACAACTCACCCTGACTGTACATGGACATTATTAGGCTTATATACTATTCATACCAGGCAAAAGCAATCAATATGAGGGACTGATATTCCTCTGCTGATGATAGACTTCTTAAAGGACTAGTGATGAGCTTACAAGTTTGTAAACGTTCATATCTTCGTACACTAAGGGGGAGATTTATCAAAATGGTGTAAAGTAGAGATGGCCTAGTTGCCCCTAGCAACCAATCAGATCCCACTTTTCTTTCCTCACAAATACTTGGAAAGGTGGAATCTGATTGGTTGCCAGGGGCAACTGAGCCAGTTCTACTTTACACCAGTTTGATAAATATTCCCCCAATTGTTCATGTTCGCCGATCACGATCAATTTGTTTGTCGATCGGAATGGTTATAACGTTCATTTTCAAACATATTCGAACGTTTGTCTCACAATTTACACAACTGCGCAAGTTTCCTCCCACCAATTTGAAGGAGCCAATAAACATGTTGGGAAGAAAGGGCACATCAGGTAATGTAGTAGTCATGTTCACTACTGGCATTACTGTGATTGGCTGTACGATTAGCGGCCTTACAAACATACACGTATAAAAACGCAACGCTGAGCCAAATTTTCTCAGTCTTTCCTGATTTTTGTGCCGCTCAGTGGGGAGAGTGAAACGGGCAGGGACAGCATCTGAATTTAGTTTGATAGCAATATTCACAGTGGTAGTTAGTCAGTGTAGGGAGGGAGAGCCGACCGAGTAGGGTTTAGAACCTTGGGAAATTGTCAGTAAAGGGAGGGAGAGCTGACCGAGTAGGGCTTAGAACGTTGTGAAAATGTCACGGTAGGGAGGGAGAGCCGACCGAGTAGGGTTTAGAACCTTGGGAAATTGTCAGCAAAGGGAGGGAGAGCCGACCGAGTAGGGTTTAGAACCTTGGGAAATTGTCAGCAAAGGGAGGGAGAGCTGACTGAGTAGGGCTTAGAAGGTTGTGAAAATGTCAGTGTAGGGAGGGTGGCAGAATCCAGCGTTTTAGCACTATAAGGATTCATTTCTTAACACTATATGTATATGTATATATATATTTTTTATTAATCTCTCTCTTCGGATCTGCTGTGTCGCAGTATATTCACACGGGCGAATAAAAAATACGCTAATGCTAAGCACCTTGCAATTGCTCCGCTATTACATATTTTCTCTTAATGTAGAGGTTTCCCAGCAGAAGCCGTCTGGGACAGGAAGACCTTGGATGAGTCCGGCGCAGGTGACATGCACAGTGGTAGCAAATGCCGCTTAGTATATAACCATAGGCGGTGTATTACAGTGAAGATTTATTACAAGCAACGCGTTTCGGCTCTATAATAAGGCAGAGCCTTCCTCAGGCTATGGTTATATACTAAGCGGCATTTGCTACCACTGTGCATGTCACCTGCGCCGGACTCATCCAAGGTCTTCCTGTCTCAGACGGCTACTGCTGGGAAACCTCTACATTATCCTGCATCTCCTGGTTTTACCTGGAGACACCTAGAGCTGGCAGCGGTGAGCTTCTCTAAGCCTACAATAGACTTGTGCCTATGCTTAGCACAACTCGCCCAGGTGAGCATATTGCTGTTCACCTTTTGTAGCCTCTACTAACCTGTGCTTGGATACTACACTAGAAAGCGCCTCGAAATCTCTTCTTTTGTTTTATATTTTACTCTATTACTCTATTATTTCACTTCATCTAGTAATTTGTACATATGTGCATAACTCTAGATCGAAAGGTACATTCCTACTGTACAAAGAATGCAAAACGAACGCAAATCGATCACAATCATTTTTTTTAAATTAATATTTGTGTTCGGGATCCAAACCAACATCTGGACGTTCGCTCATCACTATAAAGGACCCAATTCCCACCTAACTCCTGATTCTCTGCATGTATATGCTGCTATAAGCTTATGTCTGTTATGTCTGGAGTGGTTGACAGAGCCAAGCCAAGCGACTCACTTTAGGAGATCTTCTAATTTATAAGCGCCTGATCACTATAGGTTGGTAAAACTCTTGGGATCCCAAATGATCACAAGAATAGAGTCCCGAATATAGGCGAGGGGTGTACTTCTCAGAAATGAACAGAACAGAATAGAAATCTCTAAATGCCCCTCTCTATAACTGGGGGACATAGGTGCCATATCCTCTTGACTGTGGTAACCCCGACAGATCAGCCACCTAATAGATATACAATGAGTACCCTTCATGGGAAAACTCCAATAGTCTTCATAAAAGAGCAATGTCCACCCCTAAAACCAATTGCAAGCTGCGCTGGACAACCAAATCATTTTCCTAGACATTTCTAGAAGGGGAACCGTTACGATACTAGTGAAGTTATCCTCACTAGCGTTGAGCGGACCTGTCAAACTGTTTATGTTTGGCAACGTTCTACCACACTAGGGCTGCCAGAAAAACATGGCTACAGCCTATAGCTTATGACGGTATCCATGTTTTCCAAGACTCCCTAGGGCAGCACCATGGGGAATCGAACAATGAGTGTTCAGGTTCAGAGAACATTGCCAAATCCAGTTTGACAGGTCGGCTCAACACTAGTCCCCATGTATTAGATAGCTGCCAGATGAATCCTTATCCTGTAAGTCCAGAGTTTTTTGACTTTTGCATGCTAGGCTGAGCATGTGTTATCTAATCCAATGGATCCTTCTCTCCACTACTTCTGCCGATGAGGGAAAGTTAGGAAGAGACCATGTATAGATAGTCAACTGGTTCCCTGATTAATAAAGTAACTGTCCAGGCATCTTACATTTATGTTTTGCCCACCTACCTTTGTGACTGCGCCGGGTAGATCATCCAGTCCCCTGCTCCCACTACTACTCTCCATTTCCAAGACAGACTTGATTCAATAATGACTGTTCACTGACTGTGCTGGGACACTGCTAAGGACAATGATTGGCTGAGTGGGCAGTTCCTGCCGAGACAAGTCCATTATCGAAGGTTGAGGAAGGGGGATGAGTAGGACACCAGACAACGTCACACTGAACCCGCTCGTGATAGGTTTGGCCATTGGTATTAGGTGCAAGGGGCTCTCCTATCTGTCCACCTTGAGATGATGTTAGTGAACATGGGGGTTGGGAGTGATGGAAATGGAGGGCACTAATACTCTATTGGGTTCACAGACAGGCTCAATACTATTTGAGGGCACAGAGGGACCTGTTACTATATGAGGCTGCACAGAAGGGGCCTTATACTATACGGGGGCCCAGAGGAAGCTTGATACTATACAAGGAATGCACAGCAAGACCTAAAAATTCTAGACCCAGTGTAGATCTTTATATGGGACCATTACGGTAAGGATATTGATCTTCATGTAGTAGACTTTATTCTGTAGCCATATGGTGATTAGTCACTGCCCAACCCCTTTGTTCTGGGAGAGATAAGCTTTCTGGCTGCGGCTTAATCCCTATAGAGAACACAGAAACTTTCAACCTTGACGAAAGTTCTTGTGTTTGGGGACGACGTGGGGAGGACGAGAGATAAGTGACAGCCGAACGATCATTCAGGAGTCATTTATTGAAGCTTTAAATGAATGCCATTAGTCTGGGTTCACACTACGTTTTTGCAATACGTTTTTTTCATCCGCTTTTTGCAAAAAAAAAAAAAACAGATGAAAAAAACGGATGCATTTGCGTTCATCCGTTTTGATCCGTTTTTTCCATTAACTTCCATTGTAAAAGAAAAAAAACGGTTCAAAATAGATCCTTTTTTTTTTTTTTTTATGTACACAGAAACGTAGCTGACACTGCTTTTGTGTCCGTTAAAAAAAAAGGATCCTTTTTTTTTTTTACAATGGAAGTCAACAGAAAAACGGATGCACACAATAATGCATCCATTTTTTTGCAAATGAACGGATGAAAAAAACAGATTGCAAAAACGTAATGTGAACCCAGCCTTACATGATGCAACTATATAGCAATCTATAGGTCCTTTTGGACTATCCCTTTAATTCCAGACTCCTCCCTCACCTGCCAGTCCATTACTATAAGCAACTTCCTAAGTTTTTGGATGCAGTTTAGTTAAATCCTCCATATTTATAAGGTAGAGGTAATAAGAAATAACCATACAAGGAACTCGATTATTCGGCTAATACATAAAATTTTTAGCCTCGGTCCCTTCAGGTAACATACAAAGTAGGTTGCTCTTCAAAGGCAATTTGCATTATTTTTGTGCTTTTCAAACCTGCTCTCCAAGTTTTCTTCAGGGCATTTGAGCTCCTAATGTACATAATAAATCCAGAGCTGTTGTTCACAAGACACTTCTGCTGTTTGTAAATTATATCACAGAAATGCTGCGCTGCAAAAACGCAAACATTTTACCCAATTAAATCTCCCAGTAATTAAAGGGTTTTTTGGTGACTTCCCCTATGGGAGTAATTTACATGTGTAATTAGATCAGCGCTCAGCTATAGCGCAGTTCTATTATGGAGCTGCTGATCGTATTGTGTATATACAATGCGCTATAGCCTGTCACCTGATACAATGCAATTGTCAGAGCGGAATGTTACCTGCCTATAAAGCTGGCACATGATTGAAAGGGCCGTGCTCTCGTGTTCAGACAATGTATCATCTAGACTACATACAATATGCTTATCATTCATCAGAACATACCCAGGTTATACCAGCATGCCCCATATCACTATATACAGAAGATTTATAACTTATAACAGCTGTACATATATGATTATTTACAGGAGATACCCAGGTTATACCAGCTGTACATCTATAATTATATACAGGAGATACCCAGGTTATACCAGCTGTACATCTATAATTATATACAGGAGATACCCAGGTTATAACAGCTGTACATCTATAATTATATACAGGAGATACCCAGGTTATAACAGCTGTACATCTATAATTATATACAGGAGATACCAGCTGTACATCTATAATTATATACAGGAGATACCCAGGTTATACCAGCTGTACATCTATAATTATATACAGGAGATACCCAGGTTATACCAGCTGTACATATATAATTATATACAGGAGATACCCAGGTTATACCAGCTGTACATATATGATTATTTACAGGAGATAACCAGGTTATACCTGCTGTACATCTATAATTATATACAGGAGATACCCAGGTTATACCAGCTGTACATATATGATTTTTTACAGGAGATACCCAGGTTATACCAGCCGTACATATATAATTATATACAGTATAGACCCAGGTTATACCAGCTGTACATATAGAATTATATAAAGGAGATACCCATGTTATATCAGCCGTACATCTATAATTATATACAGGAGATACCCAGGTTATACCAGCTGTACATAAATAACTATATACAGGAGATAACCAGATTATACCAGCTGTACATATATATTTATATACAGGAGATACCCAGGTTATACGAGCTGTACATGTATCATTATATACAGGGGATACCCAGGTTATACCAGCTGTACATCTATAATTATATATAGGAGATCCCCAGGTTATACCAGCTGTACATGTACATAATATACAGGAAATACCCAGGTTGTACATATATCACTGTATACAGAAGATACCCAGGTTATATCAGCTTTACATATATAATTATATACAGGAGATACCCAGGTTATACCAGCTGTACATATATAATTATATACAGGAGATACCCAGGTTATACCAACTGTGCATATATAATTATATACAGGAGATACCCAGGTTATACCAGCTGTACATATATAATTATATACAGGAGATACCCAGGTTATACCAGCTGTACATATATAATTATACAGTATACAGGAGATACCCAGGTTATACCAGCTGTACATATATAATTATATACAGGAGATACCCAGGTTATACCAGCTGTGCAGACCATGTTTCTAATTGAAGTCCAGGAAATAACCCTCCGCCTCCATATTGACGCCGCCACGTTTATCGCCACTTTCTGTGTATTGATGTCTGACTTCTCCCCGGTAAAACGCTTATATCTAACCGCTTAAAATGCGCGGCGACAATTGCATAATTGCCTATGCCAGATCCATCACATTGAGTCAAGACGGAGAAAAATGATGGGTGCATACTGGTTTAATGATACGAGGTCTGGAAACAAAAGTGGTGGTGCGCAGATCTGGGCAGCTGAGATCCGGCGCCTGCAGACACCATTGTCATAGCAAATTAAACCTTTTAATAAGCCGTCTTAGTTTCAACTGTTTCCCGTCTTTCGCGGCGGCACGAAAAGTGTTTAATTCACTATGGGGATCCGGAGAACTCTACGGCAGATTTCACAATTTATGTTCATGTGTTTTTGGATTTAATTAACTGTAACAAATTGAAATTATTTGTTTGCTTTGTAAAGTTGGTTTAATTAGAATTTCATTAAGCCGAACGTATTGGGGGAATCTGCCGCTTTTTATCGTCTGATAATTACGTTATTAATGGTTTAATTGATCAGAAATAATCTGATCAGAGGCGACGAGTCTATCACAATCGATCACAAGTGACTTTTTTTTATTTACCACATCCCTTTCATTGCTTGTTTGGCACAGTGCCATGCATTTAGTAGTGGCCATATCTGGTATTACATCTCCAAGTCTATGGAACAGAGCTGCAGTACCAGGCACTGCCACTACTACATGTATGGTGCTGTTCCTGGCAGACAATAAAGAAGATGTAGCACGTACCTGCTTATTCAGAACATTCTAGTGGTAACATGTAATGTATAGTCATCAGGGGAAGCTACAGCACTAGTGAAACAGACAGCTCCCCCCCAGTGTAATATCTTTTCTTATAGTAACAAGTAATTTACAGACATCTGAAGTGGCTGCAGCACCAGTAACACAGACAGCCTCCCCCCTGTGTAATGTGTATTCTAATGGTAACATGCAGAGCCGCTTCTGCCATGAGGCGGAATGAGCAGTTTCAGCGGTCTGGCAGGGGGCAGCATTATGTCCCCCCCTGCTGTCATTTTAGTTAAGTTTCACTTAGCAAAAATGACAGTAGCCGCTCATCTGTGCTGCCGCAGCCAGCCCGCCGCCCATGCTCACCACTGTCTATTCCTCCGGCCGAGCTACCGCGATGTCACCTGGCAGCTCTCTGACCGGATATTGGGGGGCGGGATGCCGTGGTTGGGGGGACAGGTGATATAGCTTCCGGGGGGGGGGGGGGGGCTCTAGTGAGGAAGCAGAAACCCCAGAATCGGCCCTGGTAACATGTAATATATAGACATCAGGGGAGGCTGCAGCACTAGTGACACAGACAGCTCCCCCCAGTGTAATTTATATTCTTATAGTAACATGTAATATATATAGACATCAGGGAAGGCTGCAGCACTAGTGACACAGACAGCTCCCCCCAGTATAATTTATATTCTTATAGTAACATGTAATATATATAGACATCAGGGGAGGCTGCAGCACTACTGATACAGACAGCTTTTCCCAGTGTAATGTCTATTCTAATGGTAACATATATTATATAGACATCAGGGAAGGCTACAGCACTAGTGACAGACTTCTTCCCCAGTGTATTGTCTATTTTAATGGTAACAAGTATTATATAGACATCAGGGGATGATGCAGCACTAGTGACACAGACAGCTTCCCCAGTATAATGTTTATTTTAATGGTAACATGTATTAGAATAGACATTAGTTGAGGCTTAATATTGGTCATGTTGCATGCAGCAGCACTAGCAATATACAGTATAACTGTGCCAGGACTAGGGGTTATGCAAAGCCGAAATATCTGACACAGTCGTTTGTGGCAGCAGAGGGGCTATGTTGCCCTTTACTACTGCTACTCAATATATATATATATATATATATATATATATATATATATATATATATATATACCTCCAACACTGTCTTCTGTAGCAGATCTGATCCAGTGATGAAGGCCCTGGCTCCCAGCCACCTAGATGTTACAACCAGTCACTATTGATTGAGACATCTAGAGGGTTAAACCATATGGGTTGGAGTTATCTGATAGGTATCAGTTGTATAACACAGCTGACACCCATTGTGCATAGTGTGATCCATGGCAAATGTCTATATACAGTATATTTTAATTTTATTTTTTAAGCATTTTCCCAGAGTTGTTCTATAGGTTTCTTCTACTTTGACCTTTTGTCACATTCTTCCACATAAGTAGCAATCCTGCATAATCCTGCAGCGATAACGCCAAATCCAGGGCAGCTCAGGTAAATCTCAGATTTTCAAAGTCCTTCTAAGCTTTAGGTTTCTTAAGACGCTGGTCACACGGCCGTCTGAAATGTGATTGCTGATATTAGCTTGTCTCGCTGGTTAGAGGGAGTCACGGGAACGTGTAATGTGCGCTGCAAACACATAACATACACAATACCGGCAGACATGATAGAAGGCCATTCTTCTTCTGTTCTTCAAGGTCATTTCAATGTCACTATATAATTATATGGGCAGCAACAATACATTGTGACACTAGGACTAATGGCTTTTATTACTAGTATTTACAGCTACATATAATTAGAATACAGGATCAAGAACCACAATGATATTATTAAAGGCCCTTTCATAGCATATGGACATACTATTCACTGATCCACCAGGCCCAATTATGTATTACATGGTTGGCCAGTTATCTGAATGACTGGTGTGTAATAGTCATTTCTGTGTCATGTATGGCCGGATGATACTATTCCTGGTAATAGCAGATGATTGCTGGAGGTCTTTACATGGTCTCACTTTGTGATCTAACAGCCAGAATCATTACTAAGGGCCTGGTGTCTCCTGCACACATCTGATTTAGTTATTTGTCTCATTTGGGGGGTAAAATTATATTAAACTAAAGGGTAAACTAAAGGGGAGCAGATGAGGAGACTGTGATACCGCAGGGGAGAAGATGGAGGGGACTGCGATACCCCAGGGGAGGAGATGAGGGGGCTGTGATACCACAGGGGAGGAGATGAAGGAGACTGTGATACCGCAGGGGAGGAGATGGATTGGACTGCGATACAGCAGGGGAGGAGATGCAGAGGACTGTTATACTGCAGGGGAGGAGATTCAGGGGACAGTGGTACTGCAGGGCAGGAGATGGAGGGCACTGTGATATTGCAGGGGAGGAGATGGAGGGCACTTGGATATTGCAGGAGAGGAGATGGGGGGGGGGGGGGTCTGTGATACCGCAGGGGAGGAGATGGAGGGGACTGTGATACCACAGGGGAGGAGACAATACAGAAGAAGGTGTGATACTGCAGAGGAGGAGGTGGAAAGAACTGTGATACTTCAGGGGAGCAGATGAAGGGGACGGTGGTAGTGCAGGGGAGGAGACAATACAGAAGGTGGTGTGATACTGCAGAGGAGGAGGTGGAGCAGACTTTGATACTTCAGGGGAGGAAATGGAGGGGACTGTGATACTGCAGGAGACAATACAGGAGAAGGTGTGATACCGCAGCGGAGGAGATGAGGTGACTTTTGATATTGTAGATACTGCAAAGGGGGAGCTGGAGGGGACTGTGATACTACAAAGGGGTAGATGGAGGGGACTGTGATACTACAAAAGGGGAGATGGAGGGGACTGTGATTTGAACTTGGAATTTCTGCATTTTACTCAAATTTCGCACCTATTCTGCCAGAGCTGAAGAAGAGGAAATTTCAAGTAGAAAACTTTCCTCTTCAATTCCTCAGTATGAACATACCCCTATTGTTATTTTTTAATAGAATATCTCGGTTTATTCCATAATGGAGCCTATTCTTCTTCATCAAGGCATTGAAGAGAGATCCACAATCTGTTTCATGGATTAATCTACTTTGCGGGAGTCTGGGAGTCGCTCAGTAACAGGCGTGACGCCTGGGAATACTCATTACAATTCCAGAACAATATGCTAACAAATCAATGACAGCCCCATGAACTGAACACATAACACTGAATTGATCTCTCTCCTCATTTACTTATACAGAGAGCGTTTCCTCTATCACAGCTTATAAAATTGTATGTCAAGACTGGGAAATATTGATGAAATTAACCATCCATTGACAGGCTCCCTCCATCATTAGCTCCTATGTCTACTTCCCCCCTTCATGGTTGTGTAGCGTAGTGTCCATCAGACTGGAAATCTTTACATGATACTTACCAGAGATGGAGCGCCCAAGGACAAAACCACTAGGGAAGAGGAAGATAAGCAATCTACACCATAAACCTTTATAAGAGGTCAGAGCTCTTAACCCCTTGTTTCATAGAATTATGTGTTCAAATGTTATCTACCTGCACCTACCACCAGGGGGAGCTCACTGCATCCAGATCTTTAGCCAGGATTAAAAGGAGCTGTAGATGTCAAATTGTCAAGTGTTCCTCAGATTCTCAGATTCGGCATTGGACTACTGGTGGCTGAAAAAGTTGGATGCAGCTCCAAGGAGTCCTGGAAAACATGGATACAGCCAATACAAGAATTGCCCCAAGTATGAAGACTAGACCACAGTGACATTACATATGTAGAGCTTCCTCTCCCTAATCCCTTTCTTCTATTTCTGTAATACACTAGATGCAACTCTTGAAACACAACGTCTGTGCTGACACGGAGGTAATCAGTGCTTGTAGAAGTATAAAGTGCTTTGCCCCAACCAAAGTAGTGAATGTGCTCTGCTGGAACAGGTGTAGATACAGAAGAGATAAGAAGATACTTATACTCTTGGAAGCCAATAGTGTCTCTAAACCACCTTACGCCTCCTTGTTGCGAGTTACCCGTCCTAGGTGGATAATACGAGCCCCAGTTGTCAGTTATCTGGGTGTAGCAGACAAGGTTTCCCAGTCATCCTGCACTGCGCAGTAGGATATGTAGACCTTGCATGGTAGCTTTGTCCTACTGGGGGTCACTTCTTTCTTCAGGATACTTCCCTGCACTTTTTAGAGAGGTTCCTGGTGTGCACAAGGGTTTTCCTAGGTGGCTTTTCTCCTCTGAGGTAGAGCTTAGCAATGCATAATTGCTTTAGGGCCTAGTAAGAAAACTTTGTAAGGAAGCAGTGTCTCACACATCTGTCCGCTTGGACCTCTAACTACTAAATCCTAACTTCCACCCACCAGGAATAAAAATCTTCCTCCAGGGGCTAAAACTAAACCCTCCTGTGAGTGGTGGGACTGAGTATGTGCGAGAGAGAAAAGAAAAGACATAGGTTAGAAGAGAACAAGCACCTCTGATTGGTCAGCAGATAACACATGGCATAAAAACAATTAACCCTTGGTACTTAAGCTGTGCAACAAGTTAGACAAAACAGTAGTAACACCTAGTGGAGAAAACACAGTACTACATCTACCACTCTTGTGAACCTGAGGAAATGACTTACTAAGGTGCTCTAGACAGCACCAGCGGTGGGACACCAAACTTTTTATTCCCAATAGAGTTTTGGAGATTATCAGGAGCAATAGCCTCTAGGAAAACTCCAAAGTTCCCTCAGGGATGACCTAGAAATTCGACTGCAGATGTTGCCCTAGATCGGATTTAAACCCAAGACACCAGTGATGTAAATCAGTCACTTACTTTCAGCTGCTCCTACATACCACGAAAAAGGGGGAATCCTCTATATCTAGAAGAAAGATCCATCATCATCACAAATCGTAATACTTTATTGTAAAAGTAGTAACAATCACATGAGGCTGGGATGGTTGTGGGGTACTCCGGAGAAATAACATTGTTTTAACATCAAGCGGTGTCAGAAAGTTCTATAGATTTGTAATTTAATTCTTATTATTAATCTCCAGTTTTCCAGTACTTATCAGCTGCTGTATGTCCTGTGGGAAGTTATGTATTCTTTTCTGTCTGACACAGTGCTTTCTGCTGCCACCTCTGTCCATGTCAGGAACTGTCCAGAGTTAAGAATACACTACTTCCTGCAGGACATACAGCAGCTGATAAGTACTGGAAGACTTGAGATTTTAAATAGAAGTAAATTACAAATCTTTTTAACATGCTGACACCAATTGATCTGAAAGAAAAACTAATTGCCAGAGTTCCCCTTTAAGGAGGACATTGATGCGTTTCTTGAAAAATATAATGTTACGGGTACGGGATTTCTGGTAATAGGATGATGATCCAGAGATTTATTCTGATTGCCAGATTCAGAGTCAAGAAGTATACGAGGCAATTGGTGCATGCCTCTTAAAGTGACTCTGTACCCACAATCTGTCCCCCCCAAACCACTTGTACCTTCAGATAGCTGCTTTTAATCCAAGATCTGTCCTGGGGTCCGTTCGGCAGGTGATGCAGTTGTTGTCCTAAAAAACAACTTTTAAACTTGCAGTCTGTGCCCAACAGCCGGGGCTTAGAGTATCTGTGCCCTAACTTTGCACCACCCCTCCGTCCCTCCTCCCCATCCTCTTCCTCATTAGCAATGCCACTGGAACATTTTCTCCTGTCTGAACATTGCACAGGTGCCTTAACGATTCAGCCCATGTTCAGTATTCACACAGCTGATGAATAGGAGACAATCTGCCTGGAGCATTCCTAAAGATGAGGAGGGCTGCAAGTTTAAAGGTTATTTTTTAGGACAATAACTGCATCACCTGCCGAACGTACCCCAGGACAGATCTTGGATTAAAACCAGCTATACAAAGGTACAAGCGGTTTGGGGGGATCAGATTGTGGGTACAGAGTTGCTTTAAAGGGGTTCTCCAGCACTACAGAAACATGGCCACTTTCTTCCAGAGACAGCACCGCTCTTGTCTCCAGTTCAGGTGGGTCTTGCAATTAAGCTCCATTCACTTCAATGGAGCTGAGTTACAAAACCTGCACTCGAACTGGAGACAAGGGCGGTACTGTCTCTGGAACAAAGTAGCAAAGTTTTTGTAGCGCTGAATAACCCCTTTAACAGTTTTTTTCTGGATCCACACAGCAGAGGTATAGGTTAAACTCAATGGACTCTTGTCTTAATTCATGACAAAATGATGGGAAATGATTAAACAATTATGTAATACTATGATCTAGAAATGGGGAAGGGGGGCACATACTTTTCTCCATTATAATACAACAGAGAAAAGGAACATGAAAGTGAATTTTCTGTCTCTAAAGCCATCTAAGGATGAAGAGAAGAGAGAGATGTTGTTGCTCTAGTCTGGTCACATAGTGAATTCTCCATCCGCCAAGTCTTATCAGTGAAGTCGTGTACCCGAGGATTATTCCGTGTCACTATTTAGATACATCTCCTCTTTTTTCTTTCTTCCATTTGACAATAGGTTTTGTTATTGTACGCCGCCGCAGCAGGGGAAGGAGTCTTGGCACACATGGTTGGCGGTATTATTTGTCTTTGAGATGGCGGAGCGGCACTTCATGGAATCTATCATTGAGATGAACCCTGCAGCTGGGATAATACAGTAAATAAACTTCTTAATTGCAGCCTTGGGCGTCTTTTTCAGGATCTTCATTGAGGCGTACACATCAGAAGATCAAAATGTCAGAATTTATTTCGCATCTTCTCTCCGTCTCCGAGTTACCTATTTCAGGCATGACAGCTCTCGGCAAAGTTTCTTTGGAGGACTAAGAACTTGAAGAGGGGAGGACCTGTCACATTCACTATAGGGTCTGGACATCTGCCCCTTTGCATTAGGCTTCTTTTAATGCATGACGGCACTAAAGCTCCAATCTTTTGTTTCCTGGGGAGATGACAAGCTATTGCTTCCTGTTATCAGCCACTGTGGAGGCTTACAATAGATTACAATGCATTATAAGTCTTATAACTTTTCACTATTTTCTATCATGTGTTTCTATCATATATGTGACTGAAATTAAAGCTGTTTTCCAGGATTCAGATTAAAAACAGCACAGCACCTGTCCTCAGGTTGTTTGTTGTATTACAACAACTCCTCTCTATTTGTTTAAATGAAATTGGGCTGCAATACCACACACAAACTGAGGGCAAATGTGGCGCTGTTTCTGGGAAAAAAAAAACATTTTTTTTATTTTGTATGCAATGCTGGGAAAGGGATTTGGTTGAGAAGCTGAGCCTAGAAAAATAGTGATCAGAGCAATCCCTTGTCCTCTGTAAGGCCATGTTCACACATGGTTCACACATGTAAGGCCATGTTCACACATGAACACTGACGTTTAGACAGGTGATGCTGTCTATACGGTGTTTCAGTTGATCTCCCTGAGGTCAACCAGCGTCCTTTTGCATGCACTTACTAGTCATTGCTCCCTCTACCCAGAAACCTACTCCACACTGATGAGGGGCAAAAAACCTGAAACAGCTGTCTGTGGATGGATACCTTGCTTAGGTGGTTTCCTTAATTGGCTTGGTTGTTCCTTCCCAGAGGAAGGTCTGGCTAGTTCACTGACGTCGAGACACGTGATGGTGTCTCTGCAGCGTTCTTTTGCACACACATGCTATTACACCGGCAGTTCTGTGACCCAGATGGTGTTACTGGTGATCATCCCGGGCCAGTACTGCAGTACCAGCCGGATGATATTCATTTCTGATGAATTGGGATGTGGGCGCATCCCAATTCACCTCAGCACACAATGGAGCGTGCGGCCTGAGCCGCACTCTCCATTGTGTCAACTGTCATGTTCTTTGCAGCCACTATTCAATTAATACCTGCCGCACAAAACTGACATGTCAATTTTTCGTGTGGCCGTTTAGAATCCCAGGCGGAGCATATAGTATGTGTATACACTGCGCTTGGGATTTCATTCATGCACATACAAGGTACGGTATGTTTTGTATATATCACGGCCGTTGTTGCAACAACGGCCAGGATTTATACAAAACATATGTTGTGTGAAATTGGCCTGAATAAGAGAACAAATTAAAGATTATAATAAATAAGAAAAAACAACAAACAAAAATTCTGAACTAAATAAACAGGTTTCAATGTGTTCACGAAGATCTACAATTTTATTTATTTAATCATTTATGTAGAGAAGCAAAATAGTTAAAAAGATCTGTAAGACGATGTTCACACAACGTTTTTTCAGCTGTCTAAAATGACAGATATCATTTAGCTGTCTGGTCTCCCGTCATTGACGGCTGTTACATTATTCTAGTTCATGTGGACTGATTGACCTTTAGGTGTGTCTTTAATTGAAAAGTCTGTTAAATTTAAAAACGGTTGAAGGACGGTGAAAAAAGAAAAACTGTGTGTGAACAACAACAAAAAAAAAACATCATTATTTTGACGTTGTGTGAACATAGCCTATGGCTGTGTTCACACACTATTGAAATGGCAGACGTTTTTATTGGATGGCTGGCAGGGAATAATAAAAAATGAGTTATTTGGCGTGTGAACACTGGTGTGATTACAGCCTATTAATGTTTTCTCATTATAATTGTATTAACTCACACAATAAAGTTAACATTATTGTCAGCCCTAATAAGGAGAACCCACAAATAAGAGGACATTTGTATTTGTTTTTCTATTTTTTAATTTATTTATTTATTTTTTCAATTTGGCCCCATTTTTTTTTCTTATTCAAACCTTTATATATTTATAGTAAGAAGAATAAAAATGTGGAAACATAATAATAAAAGAGAAGGGATATGGGGAAAACAGCTGCAAAAACTGTCAAATATAGTGCTGGCGCAGCAGGAGAAAAGGTAACGTCTAATGTCAATAACAGATTGGAGCCAGTATGGTTATACGACAGTAACTATAAAGGTGCACTCAAGTGTGAACATGGGAATGAACATCAGAGTGTTGTGATATTAGTGGCGGTGGTAGGGTGGTTAGGTATAACCAGTAAACCAAGGGAACAAATGCACTCTATAAGTGAGGCAGGTTAAAGCGACTCTGTATCCACCAACCCAACCCTCCAAACTGCTAGTACTATCCGTGTGATGAGAGTAAATACTTACCGACTGTGTCTTTTACAATGCGCCCAGTGCCTTGGATAGAGCAAGAAATTAACTTTTTTTATGCAGCCCCGTTTCATACTGGCATGGCCTAGAGTGTTTGTGCCCCAGGTCTGAGACGCCTCTCCTTTCTTCCTCCCCACCCTCCATTATTATTGATCGCTAGTCTAAACAGTGCACCTGTGTTGCTATGGCACAGGTGCACTGTTTAGACAGGTGATGAATACAACTCCTGCCTGGAGGTGTTCCTAATGATTAAGAGGGTGGGGCGGAAGAAAGGAGAGGCGTCGCAGACCTGGAGCAAAGACACTCTAGGCTACGCCAGCATGCAAGTTCAAAAGTTATTTTTTTGCTCTAACTAGAGATGAGCGAAGAGCCGGAAATTCATTTCACAAACTCCACGAATTTCCCGTCAAACTCGCAAATCGAATCTTAACGAATTTCATTAAAACAGCCAAAGCTATAGTAGCTATGGACAGGCGCTAGGGGTTATGGTTAAAGTGGTTATTCAGCGCTACAAAAAACGTGGCCACTTTCCCCCCTCTCTTGTCTCCAGTTCAGGTGTGGTTTGCAATTAAGCTCCATTTACTTCAATGGAACTGAGTTCCAAACCCCACCCAATCTAGAGACAAGAGAGGGGGGAAAGTGGCCATGTTTTTGTAGCTCTGGATAACCCCTTTAATCCCTTTCTCCTGCCCAGTAATGCTCTAGACAGCATATTGAATAGGAATAATTTATGTAGAGTAGTAGGAACCCTATACCATCTGGATACCCAATTTTTTGTTATTATTTATTATTATTTTGCAATACATTGTATGAAAAGTGCCATTAAAAAGTACAACTGATCTCTCAAAAACTAGGACCCAATTACCTCTGTCAATACAAAAATAAAAACGTTACGGCACTAATAAAATGAGGAGGAAAATACCAAAACACCATCACCAAAAATGGCTGCCATGGGAAGGGGTTCAAAGCATTAGGAAAAAGCTCAAAGTCACTTCTGCTTATTGTTCCCACATACTTGTCATCTGTATCTCCAGCCTCGGTCTATGGGAAACTCCTTGAATGGCTCCTTAAATACCTGATAAAAACATTAAGAGGATGAATATGCAGTAAGGTTATTGATCTGCCGGCTCTGAACAAATACTACGACAAAGGACCTGCTTATCATTCCACTTCGCCGTGCCGGCTATGGTCGTCTTCCTAATTGCTTTTCTTTTGATAATGGTTCAGGCTTCTTATTGAGTTGTTCGCCCCACCTCCGCTTCCTTCTCATTCCCAATGGGTCACCGCAGTGTTGATCAAATCTGGTTTAGCCGGCCACAGACATGAAGAATGATCTTCCTTCCCCCATCTGGAGCCAATAAGCTTTCTAACATTTATCAGAATAATGGGGCATATCTACTATTCAAATAGTGACTTCTCATGGTCATACTACCATTACCATTAGAGGGGTAGTGATTAGAGATGAGCGAACCTCAAGCACGCTCGGTTTTATCCGAAAATGAATGCTCTGCATTTGAGCAATGGTGGCTGAAGAAATAGAATACAGCCCTAAGGTTGCCTGGAAAACATTTTTTCTAGGACTCCCTAGGGCTGCATCCAACTTCTTCAGCCACCAATTATTAAATGAAGAGCATTCGGGTTCGGATAAAGCCAAGCATGGTTGAAGTTGAAGCAGGATTAGGAACAGTCAGCATTAGACACCCTATTATTTATATAAAGGGTCAGCTGCCCCATGTTTTATGGGAAATAAGGGGTGAGAGGGATCACCTTCACCTTTGTCTGTCTCAATCCTTTCTCACTCTCTGTCCTGCTAAAAGGAAGGGATAATTCTAGGCTCCCTGTGTTCTCTTCTGATGTAGCCATTGCACTTGTTGCTAGAGACATAAATTCTTCAACAACAGAAAGTGAACAGCAGATTACTGAGAAGGGAGAAACCTAGTGGCCAAGACTTTAGATCTATTTTTTTCCTGGGACAAGGAGCAGGATTCATGGGGGCCCCAAAGCCAAAAAGTGAATGGGGCCCCTTGAATCGTGTACGCACCACCCACCCTTCAGTCCCCTTGCACCAGGCCAGGTGAGAATGTGTATGGGGGAGGGTCTGAGGCTGGGGGTACAATGCTGCCTCCGTCCACAAGAGAGAATGGCGGGGCAGGAAGCCAATAGCTTCTTGATCTGACAGTCATCATTTAACTGTGTGCGTTAATCATAAACATTTACAGTTAAAGGGCCAGAGGCCTGCAGGCACTCTTAGCATATGGGCCCTGTAGCAGTGGTGTGGTCTGCCTCTATGGAAGCTATGGTAAAGAGTCATTTTTAGTAAATATGTTACAGATCACGTAGGTTATCACTCAGTGACCAATTAGGTATTACTAAGAGTTCTCTGAATGAAGAATAAAAAAAAGTCTGTTTTTGTAACCCATGGATATGTCAGGTCATCCAAAGGAAGAGACACTCCTTATAGCCAATTTTTAAATTTGCTCAATAAAGTCCTGTACACCAAGTACTGTTAGTCTTCATTTATAGTTGTCATTAGAGATTAACACAACTTTGAGCATGCAGCATTTGAATACCAGTGGCTGAAGAAGTTGGATGCAGCCCAAGGGAGTCCTGGAAAAAAGGTCAGCCTAAAGGTCAAGGCCTTACCCCCTCTAGGTTGACTCACACCAATGGCCGCTGAGGGGGTGGGTCCTATGCGCAGATGACTTCACAGAGAGGCGGCCAATGTGGGCGGGGATAAGTGGCGCTGTGACCGTGAAGCCCCGTTCAGATAGCGCAATCCGCAGATGATAAAAGATGACTTTTTACTGGAATAAGCACCATGACGTAAGATATAAAATAAGGTATAAAAACTGCAAGAGAAGTCATAATGCAAAAAGAGGGTGACACTGTCACTTTAAGCACGCTCGACTTGTGCTCATCCAACATCTACGCAGAATGAGGATTTTTATTTCATTGATATTTTCCAAGTCTCAGTATTTCAAGTCATGTTTTGTTTATTTCTCCAACTTGAAGCTCTTTTCCCATACTAACACTGCAATTAAATTTCATCTAAGAAGCCAATGTCACAAGTCGTCTATGGAGAGTCTACCTGGAGCGTCTCACTTTGCGGCAATTAGAAGGAGATCTGTATACTCTTGCTCTGTTTACCGGCAGGTCGGGCACGGCTAAGGAGCAAAGCTCATAGAGAGATTGTGCGGATTGTGCAATGCTATTAATTACATAAATAGAAATCTGAAATTTGCAAGCGGCAATCAACTCTCTTTAATCTTCTCTGTGTTTGTGAACAAAGTGACCTCCGGAATAAAGCTTATTGTGCCGGACTGGAACATAGACGCTCATCATTCATCACCACTTCTTTGATTAAGCCAGTGGAGAAGATGAGAGAATAGGACTATTTAATAATTCAAAGACAACCTATCGTTCCTTAGTTTCAGATTAGCTTCATGCGGCCACCAATGCCCCTTTCATACAGACGGCTGGGGGCAAAGGTTGGAGAAAGTCATTGTTAAGAGGGTGGAAATGTAATAAGATTGCCAGAGCTCTGAATGAGAAAAGTTTGGAGCGTAAATTAAAAATTTGGTAATTAAGAACGGATTTGCATACAGGTTAAAGTAATGGCAGGATCTTCAGACAAGTCCATGGTCTCAGGTAAGTTTCTTATTAAAGGGTAATGTTATAGTGTCATCTGTATCTGTCATTCCAGGATGAGCTTCCATTTGTGTATACATGAGAAGCAACCGATATATCACTTGCAAGTGACATTTTGAATCAGTTTTCCCTATAGGCTCTCGCTCTCCCTTTTTAATTGTTCCTGAGCTAGTGAGTTAACACTAGCTACCATGATGTCTCCTGCACACACACCGAAAAGGAAATCCTGCTTTCTCTATAGCACACCTTCAGAAGGAGAAACAGCATGGAGGACATTATAAAGCAGCTCTGGACAGTGAAGGAGAAACAGCATGGAGGACATTATAAAGCAGCTCTGGACAGTGAAAAAGAAACAGCATGGATAACATTATAAAACAGCTCTGGACAGTGAAGAAGAAACAGCATGCTGAACATTATAAAGCAGCTCTGGACAGTGAAGGAGAAACAGCATAGAGGACATTATAAAGCAGCTCTGGACAGTGAAGGAGAAACAGCTTGGAGAACATTATAAAGCAGCTCTGGACAGTGAAGGAGAAACAGCATGGAGAACATTATAAAGCAGCTCTGGACAGTGAAGGAGAAACAGCATGGAAGACATTATAAAGCAGCTCTAGACAGTGAAGGAGAAACAGCATAGAGAACATTATAAAGCAGCTCTGGACAGTGAAGGAGAAACAGCATGGAGAACATTATAAAGCAACTCTGGACAGAGAAGGAGAAACAGCATGGAGAACATTATAAAGCAGCTCTAGACAGTGAAGGAGAAACAGCATAGAGAACATTATAAAGCAGCTCTAGACAGTGAAGGAGAAACAGCATGGAAGACATTATAAAGCAGCTCTAGACAGTGAAGGAGAAACAGCATGGAAGACATTATAAAGCAGCTCTGGACAGTGAAGGAGAAACAGCATGGAGGACATTATAAAGACTGGACAGTGTAAAACTAAAACCCAGCACTAGAGTGAGATTGAATGCAATAAACCTATATGGTCTTTCGACAGTCTCTCTATCAGTGCTCTATCTTTCTCTAGCTTTTTTAGCTCCTACATCTCTTTCCCTCTCCACTTTTCATAGACTTCTATGGGCAATGACCATAGATTGTGAAAGCTTTAAAGGGAAACTATCAACAGGTTAGTAGCATCTAACCTGCTGACATATCCCTATTGTACACAGAGTGCTGAGGATGAGGGTAAGTACCTTTATCCTCTTCGCCGTTTCTGTGCTATTACCTTAATCCATTTTCTAATTAAACATTATGGTGCACAGGGGGCGGGACTACCACTGCTAGTGCACCAATCAAGGCCAGGCATGGTAGATTGATGCACTGACGGTGGTAGTCCCAGTCCCAGTGCATTAAAATACCTAATTAGCATAGGGATTTAATGCATAATAGCACAAAAACGGTGCAGAGGATAAAGGTACGAAACTTACCTTCATCTTCAGCTCCTTATGCCCAATAATGAGAAATACAAATATAAATGGGAAACAGAAATACTAACAGTGACTGCAGGCTGCACAGTCATGTATGGAGGATAGATATAGTAACAATGAACACAGGCTGCATAAATATCTTAGGGAGGCAAAAAAAAATATTTACAATAATCAGAATAAATTGTCATAAAAAATATGAAAAATGGTGAGTTATATGAGAGTTTATGGTGCCTTTATTGTCCACTGGCCCACGTACACCAGGAGCCGGCCCTGTAACCTCCTTGTTGATGATTTACTATACATCCAGAGTTTCTCTGGCATTCACAAGTCACAGAAAGAGTGCAATATTTCTGTTTAGTGTTTGATCAATTTTTATGCTTCCCAAATACATAAGAGAAAAAGTGACCTGATTGTGGGAGTTAAATTCCGTCATTGTACCATGAAACAACTCTTAATAAATCTTAGAAACATGTAAATGGAGAATTCAATAATCTCCAGGTAACGTCAGGACAAAGCTTCATGAATCAGGAGAGATTAGGCGCTCTTGTATGGTACACATAGCATTGACTTACAAAAAGTGGATACATTTGTCTGAAAGGTTAAGCAATGTTGGTATATAATTTGTTCAAACCATATTGCCACATGAACTGCATGCAGATCCCCTGGTTCACATGAGTCTCTACACTAAAACAACACTGTGCCGATCAGCAACTGCCAATCCTGCAAAGCAAGCGGGAATACCGGGGAGTGGGGGGCCACAGAATGGCCCTGCAACCCCACTGTGACAGGACCAAACCCAATGGATCCCCCAACACCCGCAGATGCCGCCAGCGGAGAAGGTGGCCGCCAAGCAACACAAGTGTGAACAGGGTGATAAGGTACTTACCATGTGTGTACAGGTAGGTACCTACTACTAGGTAACTACTATAATACTGCCCCTATATACAAGAACATAACTTCTATAATACTGTTCCTATGTACAGGAGTATAACTACTATAATACTGCTCCTATATACAAGAATATAACTACTATAATACTGCTCCTATATACAAGAATATAACTACTATAATACTGCTCCTATATACAGGAATATAACTACTATAATACTACTCCTATATACAAGAATATAACTACTATAATACTGCTTCCATATACAAGAACATAACTACTATAATACTGCTCCTATATACAAGAATATATATACCAGAGGACCTGCGCGGTGGTACACGGGGCAATATGGCTTGATCAATTCATATACAGACACTCTGGTGTTGATTTTTAATATAGGCCTAGCGGCATTAGTATCAGCCATAGATGGGATGTGCAGCCATTCCACTCTCTCCAGTTCGTGTATAACTACTATAATACTGCTCCTATATAGAGTTCCCTGAAGAGGTCCGGTTGAGGTGAAACGTACGTAGGGACAGCTGTGACCCTCATAGGACAAATGGGTGAGTGCTGATAAGGCTTATGATTGTCTCTGGTTTGTCTTGTGCCATAATATTGCTGGAACAGCGGTTTAGTTTTAGGGAATGACATACCATTGCGACGCACTTAATATTTGATCACCCATACATCCTATGTTGTTGTCTATTATATATGTATTGTACCTGGTTGTTTTTAAATATTTTTAGTGAGTTTTTATATATTGTTTTTATTATGTTATCATTATAATTATGATAAATAAATTTTCAGTGATTCAGAATCTATGCCCAAAGTTTTTTGTTGTGTATTCACTCCTATATACAGGAATATAACTAGTATAATACTGCTCCTATATACAAGAATATAACTACTATAATGCGGTTCAGGGAAGAAACAGAGTGCTGCACCTCACACCTATGGCTGATACTAGTGCCGCTAGGGTAAATAAAAAACACATCAGAATTTAGTGTATGAATTGATCAAGCCATACTGCCCCATGTACCTAGTGCCGGTATCTGATACACATGGGTCCCTACACTAAGTCCACACCGTGCCAGTCAGTGGCCACCAACCCCGCAGGCGTGCACAGTCAGGGAACGGGGGCCATGGGACGGCCCTGCGACCCCCATGCCACAGGACCAGACCCAAAAACACCACACCAGAACCCGTCCAGCACCGCCGGCGGAGAAGGTCGCCCCCAAGCAGCACAAGTCTGGATAAGGAATTACACTCACCATAGCTGCTATAATACTGCTCCTATATACAGGAATATAACTAGTATAATACTGCCCCTATATACAAGAACTTAACTACTATAATACTGCTCTTATATACAAGAATATAACTACTATAATACTGCTCCTATATACAGGAATATAACTACTATAATACTGCTCCTATATACAAGAATATAGCTACTATAATACTGCCCCTATATACAAGAACTTAACTACTATAATACTGCTCCTATATACAAGAATATAACTACTATAATACTGCCCCTATATACAAGAATATAGCTACTATAATACTGCTCCTATATACAGGAATATACCTACTATAATACTGCCCCCTATATACAGGAATATAACTACTATAACACTGCTCCTATATACAAGAATATAACTGCTATAATACTGCCCCTATATACAGGAATATAACTACTATAACACTGCTCCTATATACAAGAATATAACTACTATAATACTGCTCCTATATACAGGAATATAACTACTATAATACTGCTCCTATATACAAGAATATAGCTACTATAATACTGCCCCTATATACGAGAACTTAACTACTATAATACTGCTCCTATATACAAGAATATAACTACTATAATACTGCCCCTATATACAAGAATATAGCTACTATAATACTGCTCCTATTTACAAGAATATAACTACTATAATACTGCTCCTATATACAGGAATATAACTACTATAATACTGCTCCTATATACAAGAATATAACTGCTATAACACTGCCCCTATATACAGGAATATAACTACTATAATACTGCTCATATATACAAGAATATAACTACTTTAATACTGCTCCTATATACAAGAATATAACTACTATAATATTGCTCCTATATACAAGAATATAACTACTATAATACTGCTCATATATACAAGAGTATAACTACTATAATACTGCTCCTATATACAAGAATAAAACTACAGTACTATAATACTGCTTCTATATACAAGAATATAACTGCTATAATACTGCCCCTATATACAGGAATATAACTACTATAACACTGCTCCTATATACAAGAATATAACTACTATAATACTGCCCCTATATACAGGAATATAACTACTATAATACTGCTACTATATACAAGAATATAACTACTATAGTACTTTCTCCTATGTACAAAAATATAACTACTATAATACTGCTCCTATATACAAGAATATAACTACTATAATACTGCTCCTATATACAAGAATATAACTACTATAATACTGCTCCTATATACAAGAATATAACTACTATAATACTGCTCCTATATACAAGAATATAACTACTATAATACTGCTCCTATATACAAGAATAAAACTACAGTACTATAATACTGCCCCTATATACAGGAATATAACTACTATAATACTGCTCCTATATACAAGAATATAACTACTATAATACTTTCTCCTATGTACAAGAATATAACTACTATAATACTCCTCCTATATACAAGAATATAACTACTATAATACTGCTCCTATATACAAGAATATAACTACTATAATACTGCTCCTATATACAAGAATATAGCTACTATAGTACTGCTCCTATATACAAGAATATAACTACTATAATACTGCTCCTATATACAGGAATATAACTACTATAATACTGCTCCTATATACAAGAATATAGCTACTATAGTACTGCTCCTATATACAAGAATATAACTACTATAATACTGCTCCTATATACAAGAATATAACTACTATAATACTGCTCCTATATACAGGAATATAACTACTATAATACTGCTCCTATATACAAGAATATAACTACTATAATACTGCTCCTATATACAAGAATATAACTGCTATACTATCTTCTTATCCTTTTCTTCCTATAGTGGATACAGGATTTTCCTGTCAGGCTTTTCACCGCTCTGCACATATTAGCTCCACAATAATTCGCATATAAAGTAAAGTAACTTCCTGGGAGAATTCTAAACCTTGAGATTACTTTTGTGATATGTCACCGACCAACCTGTGACAAGACTGTTTGCCAAGATAAGCAGAAATGGATCTTGTTCTTATGGATATTAGATGAGATATGGGATTTCTGTAATTATGTCTCAGATGATCAAGACACAGCCGGATGAAGGATTTCAATATAAAGGCCGTCATCACATTTGACAATGTTGAAGTAGAGAAAGAAGTCTGAAATCCCCGGGCCGGGCAGGAGGCTGGGTAGAGTGGATATTCATGTAGCGTCTCCCTTCAGATTGTTCTTCCCTATCTCTCTGATAGATGTCAGGATTCTCGTGTCAAGGCAGCATTGTGTAAGTAATACAGCGCGTTGAGCCAGCAAAAATTGTGTCCAAGTGAAAATATGGACTGACAAACACATTTTCTGTGGCTAATTTAATAAAACGAATTCCCTGGATGGCTGGAGACACTGTATGACCAAAGGAGAGAAGAAGGGGATGGGGAATGATACAATGATACAAGAACAATGGATATTTATATCATTTTCTGCCACATCCCAAAGATAGAATGGCATTCAGTTTATTCTACACTACCTAAGAACCCCCCCCACACACACACACATACACACACCCCTCCCAAACGTCCCAGGTCGGAGATGACTTTTGTGGTTTTAGGTTGATGTCCACCATCCTGGGATGACCCTCATATGTCCTGCTCCTTCTTGCCTTTTCCAGTTGCTGCAAGTTTATTTTTTAAAGCTAAAAGTGCAAGGAGCCATAGGCTCCCCGTTCTGCCAATTACTCTTGTGGCCGCAGGCATCACAGGCGGACCCTCCCTACCCCCCAGTGCTCCAGCATACAACCCCAGAGCAGGAAGAGGGAACGGGAGAATAAGTATACGCAAGACGTATGCTGAGAATAAGTGGATTTGTTGTTTGATTTTTGTTTTACAGGGGGATGACTATTAAAGGGGGCTGAAATAACAGAGGTAATGCCTAGCTAGATGAGGGGGTAATTGGAGGTGTATGGCCACCTTTATCTGAGCGCCATGGGAAACTCAGTCAAGCATCGAGCTAGAAAGAGCACCTCGATGCTTGATCGAGCATTATACTTGAACGAGCATGCTCATTTTACAGTATTCTCAATGCTTTACACTATCTAATCAATAAAGATTTATCAAAATCTAAAATGTTTTTTTTTTATTGTTCCCTTTATTTTTTTGAGCAGTGTATAAGGGCACAGATTGGGACTCTCTACTATGTGAGCAAATAGAAGGGACCTAAGTTTTAGTGGATGGTTCATATTGGGCCTCAATATTACATAGTGGCATACAGTGGGCACTGTTACAGTGTGGAGCAACGGATATGGGGACAGAGTCGAAAAAGGGTGCTGAAGCAAAGAGTCTGCGAGATGAGGTTTCACCTAGAGAAGTCTTCATGTTGGCTGGACCCGATGGAGTAAAAAAGGAAAAGTGAGCGTCTCCATTTAGAGAAGATGCCCCCTTTGAGTCACTAGAAGTAACTGCACTGTAATCCTTTATATGAGGTGAAGAGCCTATGCATTGGTATCTACCTCTATATGGATCAATTTATGGTATGGTAGTAATGGTATGGTGGTATCAGTCAACATGAGCTGACATTGGTGGTGATGGTGCAAGTGTGGCAATAATATGTATTTCTTATATACTGACATCGTGTGTCTTGGACTTTAGTAATGGTGTTGTGGTATTAGTTCCTATAAGTTGTGGTGATAACATATGTTTCTTACCAGTATATACTGGTATTATTGATATACTGGATTTGGTCAATAACAGTGTGATGGTATGATATCAATTCATGTCTAGCTTTTGACACATTTATCTGCTGGAAAAAAAAACTGCAGCACATGGCGCTACCCTATGATTGTGTGGACAGCAGTGGGGAAAGGGTTTGGGCATGGTGATAGGGTGTGACTATAGGGTGTGGCTATGGGGCCTGCTGCCAGATCAGTGGCCAGTTCCTTTGTTAGGCTAGATTCACACCTAACGTATCCACAGCAGATTTCACGCTGAGACTTAACATCGAAATCTGCTGTGGATACCAATCCTGTCATATCCAATGTGGAAACGTTACGTGTGAATCTAGCCTTAAACTGAAAGTCCACATCTCCTTGGATACCAACAAGCAAGGAGGCCATAATGCACAAATGTAAAAAATATATGCACCCGGAACCCGTCAGTACAATGTAAACCACAGGGGGCGATATTATGGAGAAGACCACACACACAGCTGACAAAACCCCCCTAGGATTAGACCCCACATCCCAAAACAAGGGCCAATACACATGAACGAAGAAGATAACTTTCTTGTTTATTGCAGAATCAAAATGATATAGTGTATATGGCTTTGTCAGTCAGTATAAGGCTATGTTCACAATCTAACAGCATTTCATTGCTTCTATATTCACATACGCATCTTTATAAAATAACGCTTGTTATTTGGCTTCATATTATCTATCTATATCTATTACATATATTCTATTATCTATCTTCTATCATATATTCTATCTATCTATCTATCTCCTATCTATCTATCTATCTATCTATCTATCTATCTATCTATCTATCTATCTATCTCACATCTATCTATCTCCTATCTATCTATTATCTATCTATCTATCTATCTATCTCCTATCTATCTATCTATCTATCTATCTCCTATCTATCTATCTATCTATCTATCTATCTATCTATCTATCTATCTCCTATCTATCTATCTCCTATCTATCTATCTATCTATCTATCTATCTATCTATCTATCTATCTATCTATCTCCTATCTATCTATCTATCTATCTATCTATCTATCTATCTATCTATCTCCTATCTATCTATCTATCTATCTATCTATCTATCTATCTATCTATCTATCTATCTATCTATCTATCATACCTCCCTCCAGTCCAGACAATCCTACCCCTCTCTCACATTCCCCCCTTGGCCTCGCTATTCCTCCTCCATTACTTCTCCTGTAACAGATTGCATTAGGTCTCTCAGATAGAAAAACCATCAGTGAAAATCTTCACCCAATTAACCCGAAAACTGATTATTGGAAATATGGATTTTCTCGCGGCTTGCAGATTGGTTTGGCGCGGCTTCAGATATCTCAGTTATCCGCGCCATCCTCACCTTGTGCATCTGCACCTCTCATCCTCCTCTCATGCAAAGAAGGTTACAGGGAAGTGGCCCTGGGTTGTGAGAGGGCAACACATGAGAACCATCCTGCTGTGACCAGACCTCAGCGTGCGGCGGGCGGACGTGACCAGACTGCTCAAGCCTCAGAAATGACGGACCCTGCAAGAAATGGGATTAACCGTATCAGGGGCGCACAGGTGGTGAGCGCTCACCGCGGCCCGCAGGTTGTATCATTAGAGCCAGCAGATTTATGGTCGAAAGAGAGAACTTTCTGCTCACTCTGCAGTTCAGAGCCGACTGGAGCGGGTGGAAAAAAATGATTAGGAATATTCCATAGAAAACGGCTATAGGACGAACCCTTATGAACTCTGCCCATGGACCAAATTTACTTTACGGAATTTGGTTCACTTGCATGAAAGCGGATTCATAGGAAACTAATGGAATAGTTATCTGTCAGTCCAGGTGGATTCTTATCGGCTGCATTATGATGGATTCCAGCCTCCAGCCTTGTACACCTAGGCTCCTGTACACTCAGAGCTGCGCTCGCCCTGCAGTCAGAATAGACAATATTGATTTCTATAGTGAACAGTCATGTCCGTAGACACTAACTATTTTTTTCCTCAATGTTTGACAGACCATGAACACGGCTTGTTGGTTTCATGGTACATCAAGCCTTCGAAAAATTTCATTGTGGACGGACTGTAGGCTTGGTTTACAAAACAATGCTCTTTCCTTGAGTTTGAGAAGCATTTATTGTAGTTTAGAGGGACTTAGGTCTTAGGCTGGCCCTAGTCCACATTTTTTTTTTATTTGAACTTTTTGTTTAGTTACAATGTAAATCTTTTTCTCGATCAGTAGTATTGTATTGTTAGGGCACATAGCTATACAAGCCAAATAAAGTACAGCGTTAACAAAATTATGCCCACTTATTAATAAAAAAATAAAAAAGGAAGCATTTTTGTCTGATAAGTTATATTACAATTTTTTTTTTATTCACCTATATTATTGATCCATGCAAAGGGCACATAGCTATACAAGCCAAATGAAGTACAAGGTTAACAAAATGATGCCCACTTATTAATTTAAAAAAGGAAGCATTTTTGTCTGATAAGATTTATTACTTATATTTTTTATATTCAACTGTATTTTTGATCTATGCAAAGTTTCATGAAACAGCAGTGCCAATATAAGTTATAGAATATTGGGGCATTAATTTCCAGGTGGCTCACTTATTAATATGTAACATTTCAACCAAAAATCTGTTGCTCAAAATTATACGCAAGCCAGACAATGGGCACTTGTCTGGTAACATTTGGCATGCTAATAAAATAAACATTAAAAATTACAAGGTGGCGAGTTGGTGGCACTGTAGGTGTGCAACCAACTCTTCAAATGTTCAAAGTGTCTCCCTCAGTTCTAAACAATTACTTCCATTCACAAACTTATGCTGAAGTCAGCTGACATGTTAATAAATTCTGCCCTACAAATGTGGCACTGATTTAGCTATGTCTGGGTAGACACAATCCTTTAGGTCCTTTGTGGCCATATTTTCCTTGATAACTAAACAAAATTAAAAAGTGTAAATTGCAAACATGGAATTATCACATGCAATAGATCACATGCTGATTTAGATTCTGAAAGTTATAATGACAGGGACACTTCAAGTCATAGAATATTGGGACCTTCATTTCCAGATGTTATCCCCTCTTATTATTACTTTAATATAAAAAAGAAGCATTTTTGTCTGATAAGATATATTACAAAGTTTCTTATATTAGGCCGTACTATTGATTTATGCAACACTTGTTGAAATGGCAGTGCCTATATGAGTTATTTAATATTTGGACCTTTATTTCTAGATGGTATGCCCACTTATTAACCTCTTGTTAGAAGAAAAAGAAGAAATAGAACAAGATTTGTCTGATAAGATATATTTCTTATATTCACCTGTACTATTGATCTATGCAAAGTTTGCTGAAATAGCATAGAGATATAGTTATAGAATATAACATATAAAAGTTAAAGAATATGGGGACCTTCATTTCCAGATGTTATGCCCTCTTATTATTCCCTAGATATAAAAAAGGAAGCATTTTTGTCTGATAAGATATATTTCTTATATTCACCTGTACTATTGATCTATGCAAAGTTTGGTGAAATGGTATAGAGTTATAGTTAAATAGAATATAATATAGAAAATGGGGACCTCCACTCCAGATGTCGTGCCCACTTATTAATCCCTCAAATGAAGAAGAAGAAAGATAAGGAAAAGAATTGTTATTTACCATACGTTATTGTATCCAGTATTAGTAAATAATATAACTGTCCACGTCAGTATATAATTCATCCACAAACAACATCTTGTCTCCCTATTCCTAAAGGTCATTGCCGCCTGATATAATCTGAGCCTGGAAAATTCACGCCATTCAGAAAGTGATGTGGAATCAAGCTGCAGCACATGTTGTTCTCTTCTAAAGGGAGACAATGAAGGAAGAGTCACGTTAATATGTTGCATCTTGCCTATTGATGGAGAAGCGTCCCGACTCCGTGTCATTGTTACAGCTCAGAAGCCGGTTTTCTGTGACAGGAATACAGAACTTTCCATCTGTCATATCTTGCACCTTTTATGTCGTATTAACATTCTCTTTCTTTCTGAAGGTGAAACATTGGTGCAGAAGCTTTACATGGAGGATGGGGAGGGCTGCCGAGCAAATCGTGTTTCCAAAGATAGAGAAGTGTAAAATATACAGGAATCCACAAGTTCTATAGAAATGAAAATGACCTGTTGGTTGACATGAGACTTAATGACTAGAAGGCAAAGGCAGTTTGCTTCTCTATAGCTCAGATGATAGATTCTATGGAGTGCCGGGAGACCCTTGCCCATTTGTAGCCACGGGATCACATCTGACCTCGATTACCACGTCGTGGCTCCAGTAAAAGAAATATTTCTCATAATCGGCCAATCTGAGCTCCAACAATATCTTAGGGTTATGGTTGAATTAGAAATTGTTTGAAGATTTATTGCCTGGTCGTACGTTGTAAGATTGGCTAGCTACCACGTCCTGGACACTATATAAAGCCGTATACAGTCTACTTTTAGAGTCTGCACATATAGTACTATCTATGTCCAAAACACAAGAAGGCATCTGGGAAGGGAAAGACTACTTAAGATTTAAAGGTATCTATCAAGAGGGGAAAAAAAGTGTTTAGACCACACGTGTCAAACTCAGGCCCCCCAGCTGTTACAAAACTACAATTCCCATCATGTCTGGACAGCGAGACATGGCCTATATGCCCAGACATTGTAGTTTCACAACAGCTGGAGGGCCTGAGTTTGACACCCCTGGTTTAGACTGATCAGGAGAATGATCCTGGAGAAGACAATGTTTCTCCCGGCTCTATGTTATGTGACCTAAACGGCGGCATAATGTAGGTCTACGTGGCCGACCAGGTCGTACACAAAGCCAGGAGTGAATACGCTGCACATGGACTTCTCTTGCCTTGTTTTCCTGATCGGTCGCGGTCTGAACATTCAGACTCTGACCGATCAAAGCTTTTGCCATTTCTCTCTGTCAGTTTTTCTTTTATCATGACAGTGCCTATATAAGGGAAATGCTATCCTCTTCATGGACGCACCATTGTGGTGGTCTTACTAAATACGAATAATGGCACCTGCAGTGGCTGACATGAGTACGTGAGTACAGGAGCAGTGCCTGTGGCATCAGTAGAGGTTAACTCCAAAAATGTACAGCTTCCACTCGCCAACAATGGCCGTGATCAGTGTTATCTCTGATCTTAGCTGTGAAATCCCTTAAATGCAGTCATCAATAACAAAGACAGCATCTAAAGCTGGTCATTCATTTAAGTCAACTGCTGGCTGAACAGTCAATCCCCCATACACAAGAACACTCAGCTTGACCAAGTGATCCAGACGAAATCAGCTGGTTTATCCTAGTCTAATGTGTATGGCCAACGACTGAAAGCCTATCCACAGGAAACAAATAGGAGCTGAGGCTGCAGCACACCGGCACCACTACTACCTAGGGAACAGAGTCAACTTCTGGCTCTGCTGTCAGCGTACAGCGGGCAGCAAACAGCTGATTGACAATTGGCAGTAGCCCCCCCTTTCCAAACCCCTTCATATGTCACTTGATGGTTTTATTGTTTTCTCCATAGTGCAATGGCCTTTCTAACACATTAAGGAAGGGGACCAATTCATAAAAGCCCTTTCTTTCTCGGTCATGGACAAGACTCCTTTCCCACAGGAATCACTAGATCGGTAAGTGATTTACGTTGCTCTGTAGAAATACGTCAGAAGATCAAAAATCTATGTGGAAGACAACTATTGGCAATATGCCATAATTAGAGACAAGCAAACAAAACTTTAAAATATTTATTACTAACTTTGCAAACTTTACTAACTTTTCAAAAGTTTGTAACAAACCTGATAGTGGCCACACAATTTAATACTCCCTCTCCCCTGGTGTCCTCCTATTAGTCTTCAATGATTAGCCAATCACTGACTGAGATAGGGCAGCACCGCTGCCAGTGATTGGCTGAGTACTCTCATCTTGGGAGTGACAGAACACTCAGCCAATCACTAGCTGTAATGCTGTCCCATCTTAGTCAGTGACTGGCTGAGTGGGCTGTCATTCCCAAAATGAGAGTCACTGACTGAGGGCCCTATTACACGGGACGATTATCGTGTGAAAAATCGTTATATCGTTCAAATTTAAATGATAATCATTCTGTGTAATTGCAGGCAACGATCAAAAAATTGTCGTTGATCGTTGATTTAGATTTGAACCTAAAATTATCATTCGCTGGAATTCCACATTAGTTCTCTCAAGTTCCGCATTTGTTCACTAATGATTCAGTGTAATTGTAATCCGTTGTTTTTCTGGGATGAGGAGGAGTAAATGATCATAGTAACGATCGCAATAATGATCGTTACTATGATCGTTTGCGATCGTTTATTGTTAGTCGTTAATTGTTAAAAATCATTCCGTGCAATAGGACCCTGACTGAGATTGGACAGCGCCACCGCCAGTAATTGGCCATCCCAAGGTCACCTCTCCTGGGACACTTCTTCACCCTGAGCTTACCGACAATCCAGCTATCAAGACTTTTGGGTCAACCACAGGTTCCTGTTGGGCCAACCTGTATACCCCTATAATGTAACCTCCCTGTGTATATGTGCCTATCATTACCACTGACCACTGATAAGGTGAGATGCTATTCTTATCCCAATGACAAAGTTTCCTTGCTCCGAGTTTATTCAGCTCCTTATATAATAGACCCAGGCATCCTCCACATAATAACTCCGCTCCAGACTCAAACTCAATTTCCAGGGGTCAAGAAACCAAGCGTGCAAAGTCTGTGGTGATAAAAAAGTAGAGCACATCTGAATAAGTAATTGTGTGGAAGTTGCAGTAAGATCCTATTGTTGGGCTTTCTCCCCGCTCGGCCGTTCTTTGTAGCAGCTAACTCAGTTTTGTACTTTCATTGTGTTCTCCGCATTTGTATGCAAATCAAATGAGGCAAATCAGCATAATTTCATCCCACAACCAGGCATGACACAAAAGTGTTACCGTTACCCGGCACAAAGGGAAAGATTGGCCATCAGATTCAATTTTAATAATGCATTAAGGCGAGAACAGCATGTCTCCTTTTTATTTTAACATTCGCAGAGTTCTCGTTTTTCTCATCTACCTGCGCTGTAAGCGGAAAAGTGCTGATCCCGAAAGTCGTGTACAATCCCGGATGCTGGGAAGCAGAGGATGCCATTCCTGCCTTGTGCCAAATAAGATATCACCTACAGTTGTTAGGCCCCTCTGTGTCTCCATTAGTGATGAGTGAACATCCCAATGTTCAGTCCGGATCCCGAACACGAACATAAAAAAACTAACGTAATTGGTGGAAGCGTGCGTTTCGGTCATCGGACATGCGTACAGATTCACGAATAAATAACATGCAGTGGAAGCGTGTGTTTCAGTCTATGCACTAGCGTAAACCGAACATACAGGTGCAAAGCATAAATTGCACGTACGGATTTATTTGCATACGTTCGCAAGTTCGAATATGTTCTAAAATTACTGTTATAACCATTCTGATCTTCTAAAAAATTTTGTAATCGCCGAACACGAACATTTGCGAACGTGTTTGCTCATCACTAGTTTCCATATAGTTTTATGGCTCCCCTGTGCCCCCATATAATAGTTAGTATGCTTGGTGCCCTTATATAGTAGTATAGGCCCCTATATAATGTATAGGTGGATGGAGGGTGCAGCTGTGGGTTATTGCATGCGAGTATTGTTTAGCACACATAGATTGGGTTGTACACGTGCCCTCTTCAGTCTTGGTACTGTATATGTCCAAGAGTGATGTGGAAAATTAATGTGGGAAATTAATACCAGGGAGCAGAATGCTTGAGCCATCTTCTGCTCCCCACTCATCCCCTTCTACCATCTGTTGGCTGATTTGGGGTTCACACTATGGGGGAGATTTATCAAACATGGTGTAAAGTGAAACTGGCTCAGTTGCCCCTAGCAACCAATCAGATTCCACCTTTCATTCCTCACAGACTCTTTGGAAAATGAAAGGGGGAATCTGATTGGTTGCTAGCAGGGCCGTTTTAATACATTGGTGGGCCCAGTGCACAGCCCTCAAGAGTGGGCCCCCCCTTACCTTTCTGCACATTGTATAATGTACTGAATTTGCCCCCACACTGTATCAAGAGCCCCAATACATACAGTAGTTACCTTATAACACTATTTCCACCATTCAGTGATTACATATTACATAAAAACTGCACTAAACAAAACAGAAAGATATCACCATTGATACCATTACATAATACCGCCACACCATGACCCCTATCAGTACAAGCCTATAACAGAGTGAAGTTACATCCAGTGACTCACCGGGGGCGTCTTCTCCGATCAGAGTCTGTCACCTTTTCTTTTTCTCTCCATCCAGCCTGGGCCACCTTGAAGTCTTCTCCTGGCTGTGAATCTTCTCTCCAGAATCTGCCAGACAAATATTTTAGGCTCCAACACATACAGTAGTTAGGTCCCTTGTACCCCTATACAGTAGTTACACCCCTCTGTACTCCTACATAGTTACACCCCTCTGTGCCTCCATAGTTTTAAGGTGTCCCTGTAGTATATAGACCCTCATGTGCTCCTCCAGTTATATACAGCCCTCCTGTGCGCTCCCCCATTAGTATATAGCCCCCCTGTGCACTCTCCCCAGTAGTATATAGCCCCCTGTGCTCACCCACAATAGTATATAGCCCCCCTGTGCTCTCCCCCAATAGTATATAGCCCCCCTATGCTCTCCCACAATAGTATATAGCCCCCCTGTGCTCTCCCACAATAGTATATAGCCCCCCTGTGCTCTCCCACAATAGTATATAGCCCCCTGTGCTCTCCCCCAATAGTATATAGCCCCCCTGTGCTCTCCCACAATAGTATATAGCCCCCCTGTGCTCTCCCCCAATAGTATATAGCCCCCCTGTGCTCCCCCTCAATAGTATATAGCCCCCCTGTGCTCTCCATAATATATAGCCCCCTGTGCTCTCCCCCATAGTATATAGACCCCTGTGCTCCCCAATAGTATATAGCTCCCCTGTGCTCCCCAATAGTATATAGCCCCTGTGCTCCCCAATAGTATATAGCTAACCTGTGCTCCCCAATAGTATATAACCCCCTGTGCTCCCCCATAGTATATAGCCCCCTGTGCTCCCCAGTAGTATATAGCCCCCTGTGCTCCCCATAGTATATAGCCCCCTGTGCTTCCCAATAGTATATAGCTCCCCTGTGCTCCCCAATAGTATATAGCTCCCCTGTGCTCCCCCATAGTGTATAGCCCCCTGTGCTTCCCCTATAGTATATAGCTCCCCTGTGCTCCCCCATAGTATATAGCCCCCTGTGCTCCCCCATAGTATATAGCCCCCTGTGCTCCACAATAGTATATAGCCCCCGTTCTCCCCCATAGTATATAGCCCCCTGTGCTCCCCAATAGTATATAGCCCCCGTTCTCCCCCATAGTATATAGCCCCCCTGTGCTCCCCAATAGTATATAGCCCCCGTTCTCCCCCATAGTATATAGCCCCCCTGTGCTCCCCAATAGTATATAGCCCCCGTTCTCCCCCATAGTATATAGCCCCCTGTTCTCCCCCATAGTATATAGCCCCCTGTGCTCCCCATAGTATATAGCTCCCCTGTGCTCCCCCATAGTATATAGCTCCCCTGTGCTCCCCCATAGTATATAGCCCCCTGTGCTCCCCAATAGTATATAGCCCCCGTTCTCCCCCATAGTATATAGCCCCCCTGTGCTCCCCAATAGTATATAGCCCCCGTTCTCCCCCATAGTATATAGCCCCCTGTTCTCCCCCATAGTATATAGCCCCCTGTGCTCCCCATAGTATATAGCTCCCCTGTGCTCCCCCATAGTATATAGCTCCCCTGTGCTCCCCCATAGTATATAGCCCCCTGTGCTCCCCAATAGTATATAGCCCCCGTTCTCCCCCATAGTATATAGCCCCCCTGTGCTCCCCAATAGTATATAGCCCCCGTTCTCCCCCATAGTATATAGCCCCCGTTCTCCCCCATAGTATATAGCCCCCTGTTCTCCCCCATAGTATATAGCTCCCCTGTGCTCCCCAATAGTATATAGCCCCCTGTGCTCCCCCATAGTATATAGCTCCCCTGTGCTCCCCAATAGTATATAGCCCCCGTTCTCCCCCATAGTATATAGCCCCCTGTGCTCCCCCATAGTATATAGCTCCCCTGTGCTCCCCAATAGTATATAGCCCCCGTTCTCCCCCATAGTATATAGCTCCCCTGTGCTCCCCAATAGTATATAGCCCCCTGTGCTCCCCAATAGTATATAGCCCCCTGTGCTCCCCCATAGTATATAGCTCCCCTGTGCTCCCCAATAGTATATAGCCCCCGTTCTCCCCCATAGTATATAGCCCCCTGTGCTTCCCCATAGTATATAGCTCCCCTGTGCTCCCCAATAGTATATAGCCCCCGTTCTCCCCCATAGTATATAGCCCCCTGTGCTCCCCAATAGTATATAGCCCCCTGTGCCCCCCCCCCCCCCCCCGTAGTATATAGCTCCCCCTCCCATATAACATTGAAAAAAACAAACACTGTTACTCACCTGGGTCCACGCGTTCCTCTTCTCTTCCCTCCTGTGGCCGCACTTCCTGCGGTCACAAGAGGCTGCACTCCCCTTACCCTAGCGCCGACGCTCCAGTGACGTCGGGCGCTAGAGGGAGAGCGCGGCCTCTTGTGACCGCAGGAAGTGCGGCCACAAGAGTGACTGACAGGGAGGGAGCCAATGGCTCTCTCTCTGTCAGTGTCGCTGCTGCTGCAGCGCTGAAGCGCCGCAGCAGCAGCGGACGGGGGCAGCGGCGGACGGGGGGGCCCTGCAGGGGGCGCCATGGAGGGGTAAGTAGATTACCCATCCATGGCGCTCCCCCCTGACAGGCTGGTGGCCGGAGCCCTGTGCGACCGCACTGGTCGCACATAGCAACGGCCGGCCTGCTCGGGGGGGCCCCTTTAACCAGGGGGCCCGGTGCACGTGCACCATGTGCCCTCTGGTTAAAGCGGCCCTGGTTGCTAGGGGCAACTAAGCCATGTTTGATAAATCTCCCCCACTATATCTTGTTATTTGTCAGCCTGACTGTTCAAATGACCTTTGACATTTTAATGGGCCCCTACAACATAGTGCCTAGTCAGAAGACTAGCTTATAAAGGTGTACTGAAAAGTGTGGAAGATTGTGTGCAATATGTTATAACCCACTGGCATCCCACCCCCCAGAATTTAGGCACCCTGGGTCACCTCTCCTGGGGCACTTGTGTACCTTTAACCATCCAACTACTAAGCCAGAAAAGTTTCTGGGACAATGACAGATAACTGTCCCATGTGAGTGTAATTCTGGATAGTATGTGTTAGTCTGCTCATGTCTGTAGCTTTGGATGGATGTGTTAAAGGGCTTATCTGGGTAACAAAAACAATATTCTAAACAATCCCCCTTCCCAATACCACCCTATGTCTAATATACATGTATAACCTATCTTGCACCCTTTCCTTGTTTCCTTGTTCCCTTTCCTTCTCATTCTTATATGCTCTGGACATGTAAAATCCTCTACTCTGGGTTCACTCTGACCACGCTCTGCACCATCTTCCTTTGTAGACACAGGACATGTAATCTCCTCTCTGGGGTCGGGTTAGCTGTCTATTGACTTGGTAATCCGACCCCAGGAGACATTATCTGCATCATCTCCATGCACCTGTGCTGCTTCCATAGACTAACATGTGTCCCTGAGCCCAGGTTTCTTTAATATGAAAAGGTATAGTTCTATCTCCACTTGCTTGCTGTCAGTAAGTGCAGGCATATGTACCTGTCTTTGTGCCACAGCTCTGTATATTGTAAGTGTTATAGATGTTCTTAGAGTCTGGAATGAACTAGAATGTTTTTATTCACAGTCAACAAGCAGTGATCTAAACCTACACTACACCCCCACCCCGGTAAATAAATGCCCATTATGCAGCATATAGCTACACCATGTGCGCCTGAGCTCTGCTACATCGTCAGCTAGTATGGAATACATATTGGGGTGATGTGATGCTAAATCAATGAAAAAAACTATCCTGTGCTTACTGTGCAATAGTTATGACAGGGCAGGAAAGAAAGCTAAGGGAGCCAGTACGCAAACGGACCAATCAGGGAGATGCATGATGGGAAATGTAGTTTCCTATCTTGGTTATAGCTCAGCTTTTAGAAAAACGAGTAAATCAGGAATAGCAGCAGCTAGAAAGACAGGAGATGGCTCAATATACTCAGGGGGACTTAATGAGTATGACAAGTAAGACAAGGGGTGGATGACCGCTTTGATCTGTTTAAATGCCGTAGTTGTTGATGGATGTGTTAGTCCTCTCATGTGAGTGTAGTTTTGGATGGATGTGTTAGAGCCCTATTACACCGGATGATTATCATGCGAAAAATCACTATATTGTTCGAATTTTAACTATAATCGTTCTGTGTAATTGCAGGCAACAATCGAAAAATCGTTCGTATGTCGTTGATCGTTGATTTAGATCTGAACCTAAAATTGAGGTTAATCGTCCGCTGTAATTCCACATTCGTTCGCTCAAGTTCCGCATTTGTTCACTAATCGTTTAGTGTAATTGCACTTTGTTCATTGTTTTGCTGGGATCAGAAGGAATAAACGATCATAGTAACGATCGTAACTAACAATTTCAGGTTAACAATAAACAATCTTGTTCGCGATCGTTTATTGTTAGTCGTTAATCTTTAAAAATCGCTTCATGTCATAGGACCCTTAGTTTGTTCATGTGAGTATAGTTTTGGATGAGTGTGTTAGTCTTCTCATGTGAGTGTAGTTTTGGATGGATGTGTTAGTCTTTTCATGTGAGTGTAGTTTTGGATGGATGTGTTAGTTTTTTCATGTGAGTATAGTTTTGGATGGATGTGTTAGTCGTCTCATGTGAGTATAGTTTTGGATGGATGTGTTAGTCTTCTCATGTGAGTATAGTTTTGGATGGGTGTGTTAGTCTTCTCATGTGAGTATAGTTTTGGATGGATGTGTTAGTTTTTTCATGTGAGTATAGTTTTGGATGGGTGTGTTTGTTCATGTGAGTGTAGTTTTGGATGGATGTGTTAGTCTTTTCATGTGAGTGTAGATTTGGATGGGTGTGTTAGTCTTCTCATGTGAGTATAGTTTTGGATGGGTGTGTTAGTCTTCTCATGTGAGTATAGTTTTGGATGGGTGTGTTAGTCTTCTCATGTGAGTGTAGTTTTAGATGGATGTGTTAGTCTTTTCATGTAAGTATAGTTTTGGATGAGTATAGTTTTGGATGGGTGTGTTAGTCTTCTCATGTGAGTATAGTTTTGGATGGATGTGTTAGTTTTTTCATGTGAGTATAGTTTTGGATGGGTGTGTTTGTTCATGTGAGTATAGTTTTGGATGGGTGTGTTAGTCTTTTCATGTGAGTATAGTTTTGGATGGATATGTTAGTTTTTTCATGTGAGTATAGTTTTGGATGGGTGTGTTAGTCTTCTCATGTGAGTGTAGTTTTGGATGGATGTGTTAGTTTTTTCATGTGAGTGTAGTTTTGGATGGATGTGTTAGTCTTTTCATGTGAGTATAGTTTTGGATGGATGTGTTAGTCTTCTCATGTGAGTATAGTTTTAGATGGATGTGTTAGTCTTTTCATGTAAGTATAGATTTGGATGGATGTGTTAGTCTTCTCATGTGAGTTTAGTTTTGGATGGATGTGTTAGTCTTCTCATGTGAGTATAGTTTTGGATGGATGTGTTAGTTTTTTCATGTGAGTATAGTTTTGGATGGGTGTGTTTGTTCATGTGAGTATAGTTTTGGATGGGTGTGTTAGTCTTTTCATGTGAGTATAGTTTTGGATGGATATGTTAGTTTTTTCATGTGAGTATAGTTTTGGATGGGTGTGTTAGTCTTCTCATGTGAGTGTAGTTTTGGATGGATGTGTTAGTTTTTTCATGTGAGTATAGTTTTGGATGGGTGTGTTTGTTCATGTGAGTATAGTTTTGGATGGGTGTGTTAGTCTTTTCATGTGAGTATAGTTTTGGATGGATATGTTAGTTTTTTCATGTGAGTATAGTTTTGGATGGGTGTGTTAGTCTTCTCATGTGAGTGTAGTTTTGGATGGATGTGTTAGTCTTTTCATGTGAGTATAGTTTTGGATGGATGTGTTAGTCTTCTCATGTGAGTATAGTTTTAGATGATGTGTTAGTCTTTTCATGTAAGTATAGATTTGGATGGATGTGTTAGTCTTCTCATGTGAGTTTAGTTTTGGATGGATGTGTTAGTCTTCTCATGTGAGTTTAGTTTTGGATGGATGTGTTAGTCTTCTCATGTGAGTATAGTTTTGGATGGATGTGTTAGTTTTTTCATGTGAGTGTAGTTTTGGATGGGTGTGTTTGTTTGTTCATGTGAGTGTAGTTTTAGATGAATTTGTTAGCGTCGTGTTGCACGGTCAAATATTTCACATAAGTGAGTTCCGATCAGCCAGATCAGTGCTCGCTTACAGAGCCTATTAGACATCTCGACTATCGTGCAGCAAGAGCTGCACAGAGATCGTCAGCAATGTCTGTGCAGCCTTTGCTGTATATAGAAAATAAAAAAAATATATATTTTTACCTCTCCATGCTTTCCGGTGTCCCTCTAGCTTTTTCCCGCAGAAGCGTCTACACCTGTCCATGGCCAGTGATTGGCTAAGTGGCCTTTCACTTCAGAAAAAGACTTAGATTGGAATGGCTGCTGCGGAGAGTGGGCAGAATCTAGGAGAAGACTGGAGAGCGTGGACAGATATATATAAAATATCTTAAAAAAAAACAAAACAACATTAATCAGCCATCAGCCGTGCATCTCTATTATACATAGCGAAGCGCGATCTGCAACTGATGATTTTTCAACATTTTGAAAGATAACGATCAGTCGATGATCGTTTCTGCAGCTGATCATGGTCTTTATTACACATAATCTGCTTTGGAATATCATTCTGTGTAATAGGGCTGTTAGTCAGGTCTTGTCTAGTCTAGTCTATATGTGGGTGTAGTTTTGGATGCATGTGTTTCCCCTCTGCTATGGACTCACCCTCACCTTCTGCTTGATATATACATGATATATTGTCAGCCATAACAGAAATACAGCCATGTTCCTTTCCGACATTAGTCTTTTCTCCGAATTTGCTAAGAAAATCTTGTCAGACGCTTCTCCTCCATGTCCGAAACCAAAAGTACAATAAAAATCCTACTGGACAATCATCAAATGAATTAAATTAAAGATCTTCTCAATTAATTATTGTGACTAAACTTTCCGCCCGGCTATGTCGCCTCCGAGCGCCAAGTCGCATAATGTAGACTCCGTAGCAATTAAGGTAAATTAAAACCTTTCCGAGAAATCTCCATAGAATTCTGACATTGAAATTTTAATTTAAAAGCAATAAAATGTTAACGTTTATTGACACGCTGACACCAGGAATCAACTTCACCGATCTCCCTCGTAGTTTGGATACATTGTATTTCCCACTGGTGCCAGGGGGTTATCTATTTATTCCTATTGTTGTGTATGGAGAGAATATAAGTAATCAGATGCGGAGAATAATAACATTATAACTCCTAGTCCGTAATCAGCATAGGGTCGTCTGACTGTAATGTAGTCAACAGCAAACAAAAATCTATGAATCCAAAGGCTGCAGATCATCAATTATTCCGAAGAGGGAATCGGGGATCCAGAGAGGTTGAATAAAATAACCAGAACTAGAGTTGAATTCTTGACGCTCCAGATGTCCCTGGTATTTTCTCTGTCTTGTATCTTATATCGCCAATGTTACATTTTATTACTACCATTGGCTAATTTGTTTTTAGAGGTTGGATATGTAAGACCCCGCATAGAATGATCGCTGGTGCCAACTTTATTGGGACATCCTTGACCCAATCACATGAGCCAATGGGTGTGTTGAGTTCTAGTGTTCTGTTGATCTGCAAAGTTGTGCAGCCAGAAGTAGCTGTGGTCAAAAGTCAATGTGAGGGACAGGGGAGCACTGTTAAAAGTAGCACCCCCCCCCCCTTTTCCCAGCCAGAAAATTATGTCCCTTATCCGGGATTAGAAAAACATTGCTGCTTTCTTGTCTAAGGTCTAGGTGTGGGGTTTTGCAGCTCAGGTCCATTGAAGTGAATGTAGCTTAATTGTAATACCACACACAACCTGAAGACAGTAGTGGGGCTGTTTTTGCTAGAAGCTTTTTTTTTTTTTTTTTTTTTTTTTTTTACTGGAAATGTATTTCATCCCCATTTAAATTTTTCATTTTTTTTTTATTTATTACATTAAAAAAGAAAAAAAAAAATCAATTGTGGGGTGAGGTTGGGTAGAGGATTATTTTTACATTGTTCATTTAAAATATGTTATCTCCCTTTCCCAGGTTCAGATGTCAAAATAATGATCATGACAATTATTTCCGGACGTCTTTTGCAAACAGCGGACGTTTTTTATTAGTTGTTCACACACAGTTTTTCTTTTGTCACTGTTCTTTCTTCGTTTTTTATTACTAAATTCGATGGACTTTTCAATTAAGTCGCATCCAAAGGCCAATGAGTAACCCAAACTAGAATAATGACCCAACAGCCGTCATTGCAGAGGGGAGGCCAGACAGCTAAATAACATCCATTATTTTAGACTCAAAATGACGGACTTCATTTTAAACAGAGCTGAAAAAACTTTGTGTGAACATAGCCTTATTGTTATAACTAGTTGTAGCAATAATAGTGTTTTTATAAATAATAATTTTTTATTATTATTTTTATTATTATTTATTATTATTATTATTATTACTATTATTATTATTATGCAGCAGTACATATTGTGAATATTTATTCAGTGATTCATGGAGATTCTGCTTGAAACCTCCGTTACCATAGCTGTAATCTGAGTTGGAGGGTTTATACCGTATATGACGTCCAGTATGTCTCGGTATAGTGACACACTGTAACCCTATAGTACGTGATTAGATTACAGCACAGGATATGTCATTGCTCATAACACAGATTGTCACCTACCCCGGATACATTGTTATAAATCATTTCCTCACTTTCTTTTCCATCTTTTAGTTCTTTTGCCTGTTACATCTTTACATATGGTTCAGAGTTCAGGGATTGTTGGAAATTTTTGCCAAAGTTGTCACAAAGATGACAATCCTTTGTTCTATCTATCTATCTATCTATCTATCTATCTATCTATCTATCTATCTATCTATCTTTCCCATATTTATCTATTTCCTATCTATCTATCTATCTATCTATCTCCTATCTATCTATCTATCTATCTATCTATCTATCTATCTATCTATCTATCTATCTCATATTCATTCATCCACTCATCCCATATCTATCCATCCAAAGATGTTTTCTCTTTTCTATTTTTCTCACATTCATTATTTTCTCTGTAATATGCCTCAGGTCTGTTTTGAAAAATGAGAAGAATCAGATCACTGAGGGATCAGGTTAAAGCTGCCACTATAAGTCAATGGAAAGAGTTGAAGAGCACAAGAGAGCTGCTGCATTGTGAGAAAGAAGCAAAGAGACACAGAGAAAAGCTGAAAGCTCCAGCAAGTGTTTTGTCACAATGGATTCATGGCTCACACTGCTCAGTACTGCTCTATAATGTCCTATAAAGAGGTAAAGGAAAAGGATGCCCTGTGTATGGAGCAGCTTGCAAAAACTGGTAACAAATGCCAAATGCAAGTTATCTAATGGACAATATGCTCCTTATGTGCACATACTGCAAATTATCCTGAAGAGTTACACTTTCAGCCTCTAGTCGAGGGATGGGAAATCTTCATCCCTTTAACTGTGGCAAAACTGCAAAGCTTTAGCTTCGGCTGTCCAGGCATGATGGGAATTGTAGTTTTGCAACAGCTGGAGGGCAGAAGGTTCCCCATCCCTGATCTAATCGTATTGCTGACGAAGCCTCAAGAGCTTATTATATGAAGACACCATTAATCTATTATTTTGCTGAAACACTATAACAATGTGACAGAACAGAGTTTCACGTGACCGGCCGCTTCTTTCAGTCCTATCGGAAGGCGTCGCGTCCACAGCTGCAGTCATATCAATATCATCTGTTTCGTGATTAATTGCTCCATTCAAGTGATTGACTGGAAAACCATTTCAGCAGCACAAACATCTGGAGCGAGTGTCAATGCCATCACACCGACTTTCATCAATATTAAATGCTTTAGGCAAGAATTTAATCAAAACCGATCTCCTAAGCCCGGTAACGCTATGGAAATGAGTAACATGAGAAGTTAAAAGGAAATGCTCAATGCAAATCTGCAAAACAAATACTGTACCCAGTAGATGGGAGGCATACATAACAATATCTTTATAAAGGGACTATAGATCCACTTGGCATACTGGTGTGAATGGCCAATGCAGTAACAATCTGAACATTGGGTACAGTGGCAATCATATGTAGCCCACAAAGAGTGAAAACTTGGGACCGCAAACCTGATCATTAATTCATATAATTTCCCATATTATCCACACTTGCATCACTTGTCTGTTTCATTTCAGCACCGCTCCATCCACGCCTTTCATTACTGTAAATGGGTCATGTGATCACCAGCCTGACCCAGGAAAAATCTCAGTGTTTAACATTTCAGAGCAAGTGGTTTGTCCAGAGTCATGTGACTTCCTGTGAGCGACCTAATTAATCACCTATCACACTCCAACTCTCCATTCCCACCCAGATCTATATGCTGCTGATTTATCTTTCATTATCCACCTCCTCTCAGGCTGTGTAGATGGTAGATGGTCCCCTGTGTTGTCCCTCTTTAGTTTATAGCCCCTTGTGTAAATTCCCTTAAGTATTTGGCCCCCAGGGTAATCCCCTATAGTAGACTACTTCCGGTCAGTATATAGCCCCAGGTGTACTCCACTTTAGTAGATGGCTGTCATTCAGTGTTTGGCCCCCAGTGTAATCCCTCTTTAGTCAATGGCTCCCTGTGTAGTCCCCTTTTAGTCCATGGCTCCCTGTGTAGATCCACTTTAGTAAAGGGCCCCTACTCATTATATGGCCGCCAGTGTAGTCCCTTATGGCCCCCAGTGTAGATAGCCCTAGGAGCCTCTGGCCTGGTTGGCTACTTTTAGTACCCACATTATAATCCACAACTGGTGGGCCCCCAAGAGGTGCTGTGGGCCCAGGCACTTGCCCAAGTAGGCCGGGTGCTGGTGACGGCCCTGCTTATAAGTCTCACCTTTCTGGACTCCACCTGTCAATCAAATGATTGCCCCCCTTTCTACAAAGCCAGATGCATCATGGGAAATGTAGGCATCATTAAAAATTATTTTAGATTGTGTGAACATTGCCTTTCTGAGGGGATTTATCAAGACCAGCGTTCTCGTATGCCAATCTCAAATTAGGCCCCGCCCCCAGCCAGATACACTAAGAGGCACACGCCTCTTAGTAAATCTAGCCGGCCATGCACCCGGTCCTGTGCCCGATGCAACAAATCTACAGATTTAAATTATTATTTATGGGTGTAAATCATGATAAATGAGGCGCGGGAGGAGGCCACACCTCCTCCCCGCCTTGCTGCGCCCCCAGCATCATAATGATACATGAAGCCAGGAGTTCCCGATGCCAGCCTGCAGTTTCATAACATCCGTGATCTACGTAGTGTGTGCATGCACCCTTAGGCTATGTTCCCACAATGTCTTTTTTTTTGCTATTTTACTGCTATTTTTTTGGACAGGCGTCCTTTGTGCGCCAAGACGTATCAGTTTTATGCAAATAATGGCAATAATTAGCCTAAAAGGAGCACGCTGTGGCACGAAAATAATGACCGCAAACCTACCGATAAAAGATGTGAGAATGACAAAGCCGTCATTGCACAGCCGTCATTTAATGGTGAATAATACAGGTCGTTATATGACGGCCATCCAAAAACATAATGCTTGAACATACAATGCTAAACAACAAAAATACTTTAAATACACCCCATAAAGAAAAAAGCATGCATCAAAACATCCCGAAACAATAAAAAAAAGGAAAGAAAGAGAATTCTAAGGCAAATTTTGAATGTATAAACAAATGTATTTTTGAGTAATTAAGTAAAAAAAAAAGGTGTTTGCATATTTAATATAATTAATGAGAATTCAAATCTTAATTAAAAATGAGTATTTATTTACTTATTTTTAATTTACGTGGAAAAAAATAAATAAATAAAACTTTCCTTATCAGTTCTTAGTCTGAGAGTGGGAATGACATGGGCTGCGCTGGGAGCGAACCTTTGTAGACGTTCACCTCCAGGTAACACGTCGGAGCTGATTAGAATGGCTGATGTGTTGTTTTCTCGCTCACAAGTAATTATCCTGTCATTCAAACAAATTAGGATGGAAGAAAGTGAAGATTATAAATAATGCAAATGTTCTGCTATTACTTGTGGACATCTACATTTAGATGTATAATTAACATGTTGTAGATGGGAAGTGGAGCAGCTATTCTGGAGAGCTGCGGAGAAGGATACTGTGAATGTAAATGGATTGGAGGGTCCTCCATTTATATCCAGTTATTAGGGTCACAAGAGTCATGGATGACATCTGTATGTAAATCCATGGTGGGATTTCTACAGCTCTGGACAGTGAGGAATGAACACGCCACGGGGTATCCAGCGGGAAGCCATATCCTGGCCGACACATTTACATACAAGGTTTCAAAGTAACATCATAGTAAAGCAATTCAATTCTAACAGAATCCAATTTTCTCGGAATTTCCCCCCAACTTTGGATTTCCATGATCTCATGTGGTTCTCTTGGCATAAAACAGTTATGATAAATTTTCCATATCCTTTTTTTTTACGCTGTGTTATAAAGGATCAAACAGTAATATGTGAGTAAGCAATTACGGAACACAACTATTAATCTTGGCTCCAAGAGGAAAATATCAACTAACAAATCTGGAAAAAGAGAAGCATAAAAGTTTCACTATACAAGGAAAAAGTAACTGCAACAATATTGTAGTTATGTAGAAAAATAATTACCATACTTTACCAATACCATAAATTACCAATACTGTCGCCCATGTACGAGAATATGACTATTCTAATACTGCTCCTACATGCAAAAATATACATCCTATAATACTGCTCCTATATACAAGAATATAACTAAAGTACTATAATATTGCTCCTATATACAAGAATATAACTGCTATAATACTGCTCCTATATACAAGAATATAACTACTATAATACTGCTCCTATATACAAGAATATAACTACTATATTACTGCTCCTATATACAGGAATATAACTACTATAATATTGCTCCTATATACAAGAATATAACTACTATAATACTGCTCCTATGTACAAGAATATAAGTACTATAATACTGCCCCCCTATATACAAGAATATAACTACTATAATACTGCTCCTATATACAGGAATATAACTGCTATAATATTGCTCCTATGTACAAGAATATAACAACTATAATACTGCTTCTATATACAAGAATATAACTACTATAATATTGCTCCTATGTACAAGAATATAACAACTATAATACTGCTTCTATATACAAGAATAAAACTTCTATAATACTGCTCCTATATACAAGAATATAACTACTATAATACTGCTCCTATATACAGGAATATAACTACTATAATACTGCTCCTATATATAAGAATATAACTATTATAATACTGCTCCTACATGCAAAAATATACATCCTATAATACTGCTCATATATACAAGAATATAACTAAAGTACTATAATATTGCTCCTATATACAAGAATATAACTACTATAATACTGCCCCTATATACAGGATAACTACTATAATACTACCCTTATGTTGAATTTTTTCCTTGTAAGATATGTTACCCTGTTGCTTTTCTGATCAGTCATCGGTTTTATCAGTCATCTTACCATTCTGGTGGAATCCAGCTGAGTTAGTTGAAGGGTCAGAGGTCAAATCTTCCTCCTCATCTAATCACGTTAACAAGTGAATATTGCTTCCTATTAGACAATGTGACTTAACACAAACACTTTGTTCTCATGGACTTGGAATGATGTGATTAAACATAGGTTAATGTAATGTGTTGCTACATTTGGCCCATTAATCTCGTCAACTAGACTGAGACATTAAATCCTTTCTTGAACACTGTCCAAATGTGAAGCTTACCAGGCTTTCTTTGAAAAAAGATTTGTCTAAACGCCTATATAGGGTTCTATTATTACGGGATAAGCACTAAAATGTGCCGTCTGCCTCAAATTGCTCTGGAGACTATTGGGGAAAAAAGCTATATATTAAAATCTTAGTCTCTTCAGACTTTTTTTTTTTTTTTGTGAGTTGTAGGAAATGAGGCCAAAAAATGAATGTGTAATTTAAGAGCAGTAATGGACTGTGTATATACAGTATGCAGTGCCATTCATGTCTGGTAAGTAGCCTACTTTATACGAACTTTACTGCAACGCACCAAGCTGGATCCAACAAACGTAAAGGGGTATTCCCATCTCATTAGGTTATTCCCCATGCACAGGGGATGACAAGCAGATCAGTGATGGTTTGATAACTGGGACCCTCGCTGATCCCAAGTTATCCCCTGAATAAATGATTCACACCAACCCCCTTTATGAGTCCGTTCCAAAGGTTTGGCGGCCCCACCTGCTTCTATGGACCACTGGTTGTGTAGATGTGGTGGGCACTATTTATTCTGGGAGGATATTTTGCCCTGTTCTCATCAGTGGGGTCTTACCACTGGGACTCCGACTGTTCCTCAGAACGGGGATAGAATTGTCCCCTTAAAGGAGGAGTCAGGCGAAACTTTTTATTAAAGTATAGTATTGCCCCCCAAAAGTTATACAAATCCCCAATATACACTTATTATGGAAAATGCTTAAAAAGTGCTTTTTTCCCTGCACTTACTACTGCATCAAGGCTTCACTTCCTGGATAGCATGGTGATGTCACTTCCTGGACAAAATGGTGATGTCACTTCCTGGACAAAATGGTGATGTCGCGACCCGACTCCCAGATCTGTGCGGGCTGTGGCTGCTGGAGAGGATGATGGCAGAGGGATGCTCAGTGTCCCTCCAGTGCCCTGTGTCCCTCACTGTCCCTCTGCCATCATCCTCTCCAGCAGCCACAGCCCGCACAGCTCTGGGAGTCAGGTCGTGACATCACCATTTTGTCCAGGAAGTGACATCACCATGTTATCCAGGAAGTGACATCACCATGTTATCTAGGAAGTGACATCACCATGTTATCCAGGAAGTGACATCACCATGTTATCTAGGAAGTGACATCACCATGTTATCTAGGAAGTGACATCACCATGTTATCCAGGAAGTGACATCACCATGTTATCTAGGAAGTGACATCACCATGTTATCCAGGAAGTGACATCCCCATGTTATCTAGGAAGTGAAGCCTTGATGCAGTAGTAAGTGCAGAAAAAAACCAAAACACTTTATAAGCATTTCCCACAATACAATACTATACAATATCTTTAAAGATTTTACCAGGACTTCTCCTTTAACGAACATGAAATGTACACAGCCAACGCTCAATTCCTTCTATCTGGGGTCATCAAACATTTCCCAGTGCTAAATTAAAAACTGTTTGACCTTCTTTTAATAGATGGCTACTGAACTGGCCCGGTAATGCTGATGACATGTTGAAGCCCGCTAATGCTGATCACATGATGAAGCCTGGTAATGCTGATCACATGATGAAGCCTGATCATGCTGATCACATGATAAAGCCTGGTAATGCTGATGACATGATAAAGCCTGGTAATGCTGATCACATGATAAAGCCTGGTAATGCTGATCACATGATGAACCTTGGTAATGCTGATGACATACTGAAGCCTGGTAATGCTAATCAACATGTGATCACATGATGAAGCCCGGTAAGGCTGATCACATGATGAAGCCTGGTTATGATGATGACATGATGAAGCCTGGTAATGCTGATGACATAATGAAGATGATAAAAATGTGGGTGCTCCCATATATAATTATGTAAACAAACACAGCAAAATCAGGAATGTGTGAACCTGGCCTAATACACCTCTTAGTTTCCCGGCAGCTAACACCTCATCACTGGGGATTCCAATGATCGGCTTTTTGTCAATGGATTTTCCTAACAAGCAGCAACCATTCAAATCAGAAAACCCCTTTAGGGTATATTCACACGAACGGTCTCGCAGCGAGATTCTCACTGCGAGACCGGCAGGTCCTGGCAGTTCCCACAAACTATATACTCGCTGCGTAATTCTGCCACCCTTAACCCCTTCTGCTCCCGCCTGGCTCCCCCGCTGTAAGCATACATTACCTGTCCTCGCTGCACGGGCCCGGCGTCCTGCTCTCCCGTCCGGCCAATCAGTGGCTGCGGCTGGGCAACACACTGATTGGCCGGGCGGAAGAGCAGGACGCCGGGCCCGTGCAGCGAGGACAGGTAATGTATGCTTACAGCGGGGGAGCCGGCCGGGAGCAGAAGGGGTTAAGCGAAGCGAGTATGCCGCGGTCGTTCAGACCGCAGCGAGTAAATAGTTTGTGGGAACTGCCAGGACCTGCCGGTCTCGCAGCGGAAATCTCGCTGCGAGACCGTTTGTGTAAATATACCCTTAATGTCCAACCTTCACATCCTCATGGCCGTCACAATCCTCCTCTTTATCATCACAGACACATCAAATCACCTGTAGGCTTTTCCCCATGTTTTAATAGCTTTCCGGCTTTGTCCTACTTCTAAGTGTCTGGATCTTTTTGTCGCTAACCATTATTACAATCAGACAATCTCTCCATTCTGCTTTTTCCTGCCTCACCTGTGACCGGCTTCCACCATGATTGATCTTCATAGATCGTCCCCACCACATTGACAATTAAGACTGGAAAATCATTTGCCCCCGTGCTCTGCATCAACACGTCCCTGCTACATCTCAGAGGCAAATGGCGAATTTAGTTCCATATGACAGATCCTGCGGGGGCTAATCAGGACAACCGCTGTGACTAAAACTGAAAAGGAAATTACTAATGCCGGGGAAGGAGTTTTATTAAAGGTTTCTGCCAGAAGCGATGTACAATTCAGACCAAATCGGAGAAACATATTCTGACGTCTGCTAGCGACTAATGCGAATATTTGATTTTCGTAATCTTGCACTATTGCCACTGAATTTTAATCTCTCTCCGAGCGTTAACCTGACAGGAAGGCGTCTTGTCACTTTGCATTTCGGCCACGATAAATAGTTTTTGACCAAATTGATATAAACCTTCAGTTGCCGTGGATTAATTGTATTGTCCGTGAACTCTGTGAACTCGGAAAATATTTGCATTTAGGAAGAAATGTGGGAATGGAGCAGAAACGAGGGGCATTTTTATGGTGGTGGCCGTATTGGTTTACAAAAAAATAATAATAATACTATCAGTACATTTGCTTTAAGTTTTGCACATTGATAGAATGGCACCCGCGTGGGGCAGCTTGGTTCCTGCGTATGGCATCGTTCTATGGCATCGCTGTGGGTGAAGCACTCAAGGAGGGCTGGCCCCAGCCCAAGTGAGAGGAAACCCCCGCTCTTTGATGTGGCTTCATTGATTCTAATGAAGCCGCATCATAAAGGGGCAGGGTTTCCTACTGGGACCGCCTCCAGTGCTTCACCCCTGGCCGATGCCTGGGAATTGAACTGTGCCATAAGGGGGAACCGGCTTGCCCTTCAAAAAGAGGACCGGGGCACCGGCTTGCCCTTCAAGAAGAGGACCGGGGCACCGGCTTGCCCTTGCCAATGCTGTTCTATCCATGTGCATGTACTGACGGTACACTTGCTTTAAGTACATTTATTTATCAAACTTGCCTCTTTTCCTCTAATTGTTGACTGCTCATTGTCTAGGTTACCGACCACCACTCTGCTCTAAAAGCAATGGTTTGACTGGTGTATATTTAGCCTCTATATTATGCACCTCTTGCTCTTACTATGTTAAATCATTAAAACTGGGAGTAATCCTAATCTTTTCTGGCCGATGATCAGTAAAACCAATCTATATAATAATATTTATTTATTTTGTTATTATTTTATTTTGTTGTTGGACAGTATAGACAGAGACCGAATTGAGAGGAAAGGGTAAACACACAGTTGTAATATCCTCTGCTCCTGCCAGTGCAAATGACTTTTGTCCTCTGAGCCGTAACTTGGGTTATTCCTCTGTCAGTGCTGCAGCACAGACCTCCATATACTGCAGACTTTTAAGAAGGTCCAAAGCCCTTCGGATTTATGGGTCCAGTTGCAGCTGTGATTGCTGCAACTGCTATAGCTACATAACAGAGTTTTAGGGTCGTATTATATGGCTCGATATCCGTGGTATATGAGTGCCCATCTGATATATATTATATATATATATATATATATAGAGAGAGAGAGAGAGAGAGAGAGAGAGTTAGCGATGTCTGTGCAGCCCTTGCTTTAAGAGTGTAAAACAATATACTTACCTGTCCAGGCTTCCCCAGTGTCCTCCATCCTTATGTGTGATTTCCCGGTCACCGCAGCTGCCACTAACACTTCTGATCCTGTCTCTGAAGCGACAGGCTGCTCAGCTAATCGAGAAGGGAGAGCTCCATGGCAAGTGATTGGCTCAGTGGCCTGTCCCTTCAGAGACTGGTTTGGAAGTGCTGGTGCGGTGACCAGGAAATCCCAGAAACAAACCAGAAGGACAACGGGAGAACATGGATAGGTAAGTATTCATTAAGGTTTGTAAACATATTGAAAGACAATGATCAGCCGATGATGGGCTCCTTAGCTGATCATTATCTTTATTACATGGAGCGATATTGTCTCAGGTCACAGAGATATGCAGGAGAGACACGGACAGTGTACCCTAAGCTCAGCCCCGCCCACTGTCCCTGCCTACTTGCCGCAATCTGCCTTAAAATGGCAGCGGGCAACTCGGCAGGGGTCCCTGGCCTTGATACGTTAAACAAAAGACAAGATGAACAAACACAATAAGAATAGTAAGCAATCTGGGTCACAGCGGTCGGGCAGCAAAAGTACAAAATCGGATCCAAAAGCCTAGTCAAATAATAGGCAATAAGGTCAGGGGCAGGCGGCAAGCCAGGAAGGTCAAATATACAAAGAAGGAGTCCGGAGAAACAAGGCACAGGCAGAAACAGAAATGTTAAAAAGGTTATCCAGCACTACAAAAACATGGCCACTTTTCCCCCTCTCTTGTCTCCAGTTCAGGTGCGGTTTGCAATTAGGCTCCATTTACCTCAATGGAACTGAGTTCCAAACCCCACCCAGTCTGGAGACAAGAGAGGGGGAAAGTGGCCATGTTTTTGTAGTGCTGGATAACCCCTTTAAATAGGAGACCACAGAAAGTGATTGGAGGAACCAGCTGTCAAAACCAGGTTAACCATTACCTGACCAGAGGAAACTTAGCAGAACAGACACAGGTGGGGCAGGGAAACAAATAGCAGACTAGAAGGCATAAGACAGAGTTCAAACTGCAAACAAACAATAAGTGGAAAGTTATGGCCAAAAAGGCACCTTACGCACCGAGAACTGCGCCAAAGTCCCTTCACGTGCATTCATAACGGATATCGACCTGATTTTGCAGATAATCCATGTAATAGGCCCCTAATAGTTTCCCCACAGTGAGACATGAGAAGCTAGGGATTCCATAACGTCCGTTACATTAGGGGTGTGTCCAGCGTCATCTGTTTTTTTTTTTATAGAGGTCCTGAGCTTCATGCAGCATCAGCGCAAAAAGAAGCAAGGGAAGCTACATTGAGTCTTTTTTTATTATTATTATTTTACAGAATTTTTTTTTTTTTTTTTTTTTACTAAAAACCTCTTTTTACTGCTTCAGGATCTGTTGTTAACGTGGAATTGCAGAGGGAATTTCTCTTTATTGTTCTGCACCTACGAGCCAGATGACATCTCCCATCTCATCCATGACAGCATATAACATGGGTGATGTATATTTCTGCATAACACGGGACGCTCGCAGATCATCTCTCTCATATTTGCAATGACCTCTCCGTGGTCTCGGAGTTTTAATATCTTACATGTGTCTCCAATGTGCGCGGCGACGCTTGAAGTTAATTCCGACTGTGAGAAATCCCGTTCTTTATGTCAGTCGACAATTTCATATTCCCTGAAATGAATCCTGCCGCGCTTACCCTCAGAGCCATCGGTTCACAAGGTCTAAATGAGGCAGGTTCTCCACTACGGCAAATATCAATAACACAGGGAGAAGCTGAAGAACCATCTCTAATAATGTTACCGATTCGGCACCATCTTCGGCTGTGAAATGAAGGGATAGCGTCTGACCGGCAGGCAGAATGGAGACCTCGGCAGAAATTAAATCTCAGCCTGCTTATTCTGATAATCCACAGGGAAGGTTCCGTGTTAATTAAAATTGTTGTCATATTGATACCTCCCAAAATCAATCCCACCTAGACGCGGAAGAGGATTAGGAGGAAGGTATATACGACGGGATGGAAGATAGATAGCTTCTCAGTATCCTTGTATCTAGAGGCTCGCCGGATCATCCGCTCTCATGCTATAAAATGCTACATTAGTTTAAGGCTTGGTTCAAACTACATTTTTGCAATCGTTTTTTTCTTCTTTTTTTTTTAATAACGGATGAAAAAACTTCTGCATTTGTGTTCATCTGTTTTTTCATTGCTTTCCATTATAAGAAAAAAAAAAGAATCACGTTATTTTTGTTTTTTTTACGGACACAAAATTGTGTATGTTACAAAAAAATGATCAATTTTGATCCTTTTTTTTTTTTTTTTAAATGGAAGGCAATGGAAAAATGGATCAAAACGGATGCACACAAATGCATATGTTTTTCCATCAGTTTTTTTTTTTTTTTTGCAACAAAAGGATAGAAAAAAACAAAAACAAAAAGCAGATTGCAAAAAAAAGTAGTGTGAACTCATTCTAAAAGTTTTGAGTTTTACTTTTTTCTTTTTTTTATACTTATAGGGATACACAAGGGAAATATTTATTTATTTATTTACCAAATAAACTGGTGTCAGGAATGATAATAATAATAATAATAATAATAATAGAGCAGTAGCAAATCCCCATAGAAAACCCTTTCCTGCTGTTGACAGTTCCTGACATGGACAGAGGTGGCAGCAGAGAGCACTGTGTAAGACTGGAAAGAATACACCACTTCCTGCAGGATATACAGCAGCTGATAAGTACTGGAAGACTGGAGATGTTTAAACAAAGGTCATTTAAAAATCTGTATGAATTTCTGACACTGGTTTATTTAAAAACATTTTCTTATCCAGAGTACCCCTTTAAAGAAGTACTCCAGCAACAGTATAATTTTACCCTCACAGTGTTTTGCTGGTTCCAGTCCCTGCTATAGTGCACCAGCTTAGTAAACTGGAAGTAACTTTCTCTATGTAAGTCTATGTAAGTGATTTCTGGTCCTTACACAAACCCAGTGTGAATCAACCAGTCTTACTTGGCTGCAGCAGGGACTGGAAGCGACTGTGGATTGGGCAGATGGAGCCGCCATTAAGCAACAGGGCAGCTGTTTATCTTAAGCTGGGTGGGTAAAATGATATTAACATTAAAGTGGGTCTGTAAGTTTTCATGTCCATACATAGTGAAGTGGTCCTGTCACAACCAGCATCATCATCATGCCATCAGGGGACAGTGTGTCCTCCACATATCACACCAGCAGAGGGCAGCATTCCCTCCCCCATCACGACAACAGCATGGGCAGTTTGTCCTCCCCACATCATCACACCAGCAGGAGGGCAGTGTCTCTTACCCACATCACTGCATCACACCAGCAGGGGCAGTGTGTCCTCCACACATCATCACACCAGCAGGAGGGCAGTGTATCAGTGTCTCCTACCCACATCATTGCATCACACCAGCAGGGGGCAGTGTGTTGTCCCTACATTATCATCACATTAGGGAGGGGCAGCATATCCTCTCTACATCATCAAACAAGCAGAGGGTAGTGTTTCCTCCCCTTCATAACACTAGAAAAGAGCAGTGTGTCCTTCACAACATTCCACCAACAGGGGGCAGTGTGTCCTTTACATCATCACACAAGCGGGTGGCAGTGTATCCTTCACACATCATCACACCAGCAGAGGGCAATGATTCCTCCCCTTCATCACACCACTAGGATGCATTGTTTCCTTCCCTTCAATCACCCCAGCACAGGGCAGTGTTTCCTCCCTTTCATTACATCAGCAGGAGGCAGTATGTCCTTCACAATATTCCACCAACAGAGGGCAGTGTGTCCTCTACATCATCACACCAGCAGGTGGCAGTGTATCCTTCCCACATCATCACACCAGCAGAGGGCAATGATTCCTTCCCATGATCACACCACTGGAATGCAGTGTTTCCTTCCCTTCATCACCCCAGCACAGGGCAGTGTTTCCAAATCTTCCAAATCATAGCAGATCCACTTGAGGCTGGGGCTTACATCAGTGGACAGGACTGTGGAGGTAATCTCTCCATAGCTGTAACCCCTCTCTCCCCGGACAGAGAGCGCTGCTATACTGTGCCTCCATATTCCCTGCTCATTCCTTCATGCTCCCTGCAGTCTCTGTCAGTCCTTGTGTTTCCCATCCTCTCCATTATAATATCACAGATTCTGCTGTTTCTGAATGTTTGTTTCATCTGTTTTACATGTTATTCAGAATAATAAATCATTATTTTTGGGATGTGGAACCAATTGTCTGCATTTCTATGATTTCTTATGGGAAAATTTGCTTTGGTTTAAGAGTGGATTTGGATTACAAGCACGGCCCCGGAACGAATTATGCTCGTAATCCAAGGCACCACTGTATATATAATTTTTATATATATATAATTTTTTTTTTTTTCTGGTTTCACCAAATATATTAGGCAATAATTACATCTGCCATTGCAAAGTACAATAAGTGGCGCAAAAAATAGAGGCTCATCTGGGTCTCTGGGTGGAAAAATGCACACGCTATGGCCTTATATACACAAGGAGGAAAAAACTAAAGCGCAAAAATGAGAACTGGCTGTGTCCCCTAAGGGTTAAAAAATAGCCTTCATAAATATGAACTTTAAGATAAATTTGATGAGTCAGAAAATAGTGAGTACAATTTTCTAGATTACCAAGATTCTATAATAGGCTGATTTTATATAATACTGGACCACTGTCCCTATAGTTTGTATAGACTGTCCCTGTCAGGACAATGAAGCCTATTAACCTACCAGCCAGACCGGGTTTATATAGATCTACCTGAATAGCTCCTCCCCAAACAATCATGGATGTTACACCATTCACACGTTGTAATACTACTAAGTGGTAACAAAAGCGCTCACGATAGGTCAGTGTGAGCGATCACATGATCCCTGACTGTGAATGCTTCAAAGAAATTCCCCACCTCCCTACACAGGGTGAAGGTATGGAGTCATGGAGGGGCGTACCATGGTGAGGAGCATGCTCAGTGTATCATGATCGGCACTTAGACTCCATCTGTAGATGTCTGATGCATTGAGCATGTCAGGAAAGCTTAGTGCTAAACACATAACTGCATGTCAGACTCTACCTGTAATTATTACTGCACTATTATGTCTGCTGAACACTATGCCTAGTTTTAAATAATAATAATAATAATAATAATAATTATTATTATTATTATATTAATATTTTTTTTAATTACTATTATCGTCAGTTTTTCACAATTTATTCCCACTTCAGCTTATTCTATATATCTCAAACCTCAAGGAATCTTTGAGCATTTTACTATTTGTTATGATGAAATTTAAATGTTTCCACTTCACTTGATATTCTCATCCGCCGGTTACGTTTGCTCCCGGCTCGTGTACTTAAGGGAAAATGAGCAGAGTCGTTTTCATACAATAGTTAATAGGAGAAAAAAAATCCTAATATGAATAATTGTCAGAACAAGTGTGTTCACAAGGTAGAGTGTCTGCTTCTGACATTGGGAGATAAATTAAATAGATTTTTCTTTTCATTACATATAGTAAGAAAAAAAAAATTAAAAAATTATTCCAAAGTCACGCAAACACCCAAACATACGGCCGGGATCACACTACGCCTTTAGCCCCATGTTGGGCTACACATCGGGAATCAATGAGAAAGGATGCTGACGTGCAGCCCGATGTGCGGCCGATGCACAGAAGTATCCATTGGGCAGACGTACAGAACATAGTCATAAAATTACTCTGTCCTGCCCATTCAAGTTAATGGGGGTGTCGGCCGCATGCCGGGCTGCATGTCAGCATCCTTTTTTCATTGATTCCCGATGTGTAGCCTCAGGTAGGGCAGAAAATGTGATGTGAACATAGCCTAAGGCTGGATTAACACTACGATTTTTTTTCATCCATTTTATGCAAAAAAAGGGATGGAAAAAACGAATACATTTGTGTGCATCCGTTTTGCTCTGTTTTTATAATGACTTTCATTATATATACATATTAAAAGAAAAAAAAACTATCAAAACGCATGTACTTTCGTTTTTTACCTCCTTGTGCTTAAAAAGGCCATAGCACTTGCACTTTTTCACCTAGAGACCCACATGAGCCTTTATTTTTTCCGCTACTAATTGTACTTTTCAGTGACTGGCTGAATTTTTCCATTAGGTACACTGCAAAACAAGGAAAAAATTATATGAGTGGTGAAATTGAAAGTAACATTTTTTTTTTGGGGGGGGAGGGGGTTCCTTTCGCCCTAGGATAAAACTGACATGTTATACATGTTTCTCAAGTTAGTATGAGTACAACGATATGTAACTTTTATTTTATTTGGTTGCTTTTAAAAGATTAAAACCTTTTTTAAAAAATAAATGTTCTTTAAAATTGCTTTAACCATGCTTATAATGCTTTTATTCTTTGGTCTATGGGGCTGTGTGAGGTGTCATCTTTTGCACCATGATCTGTTCTTTCTATTGGTACCTTGTTTGCGTATATTCAACTTTTTGATCAACTTTTTTGCCCTTGCGCTGTTTTCCGTGCAAGATCAAGAATATGTTTATTTAATAGTTGGGCAATTACGCACGCGGCGATACCAAATATGTTTATTTATATAATGGGAAAAGGGGGTGATTTAAACTTTTATAAGGGGAGGGGATTTTTTATTAGTAAAAAAAACATGTTAATAGGGCCTTATACATCACTAACGTTGCTGAAGTCAGATACTGAGCCTCCCCCAATGTCTATTGTAATGCATGTTAGCAGTTCCAGCCATTGTGGGCAGCAGAGGGGCTATGTAGTCCCTTACTGTTGCACTGTGGTCACGGATAAAGTTATGCAGCTGCTATGTGGGTGCAAACAGGATGACGGTGTGAGGCAGTAGAGGGAGACAGAGCCTTAAACTCCAGTCCTGGCAAGCAGGCGGGAGAAGAGGAGGCAGAACGGCACACACTTGCGGGATCTTCGCTGCAGCACACGTTTCCGGTCACCGAGGGGGATCCAGCTGACGTCACAGTGAAGGTGGGACAGGTCTACAGAAATTAGAATGTTAGGCTGCTGTGATGACCTGCACCACAACAGCCGCCGTCACACAGCCCACACCTCAGGGACTTATACAGTGTGTCGTGACGTCACCATTTTATCAAGGAATTGAAGACTTCATGCAGTAGTAAGTGGAGGTTAAATTACCGGAGGAAAAAGGCCACTGTTGGTCAAATACTTTTATTACATTAGTTACAAAGGTGCACGCCTCAGGAGTAGTCCACACCTATTCACACTACATATAAACAAAAATACTGTGTCAGATCAAATAAATGGTAGGGAAGTATAACCCAGAAATAGATGGGTGGGTCATACAGAGGGGAAAAAGACACGGGGAATGTGTGCCCTGCTCTAAACAGGCTATAGTCTTTCCCTGCCTTTTGGGGAACCCACCTCCTTAATAGGGTGGCCCCACCCACGATGACAATCTCTACTCTTGATAAGGTGCTCAGGGACAAAATAATAGACAGACAGAAAAGTGTATCAAATAATGTGTCCAAAGAAAAAGACTATATACATATATACAATAAGTAAAAGTAAGTAAAAGTAAGAGTATCGCTATGTTCCAGAATATGTAAACAATGAATTGTTATGTTCCAACGCGTTTCCCCTGGAATGATACGTATAAATGTCGATGAAGCAATGGGGATGTATTGAGTACACATACTTCAATTAGACGCGTGACCTAAGATACTAGGTAACAATGAATACTGCCGATTAGCATGATAAACTGATGAGAAAAGTCAGCCAAAGGATACAAAACACCCATATCCCAGCAGGGTCCAAGACACAAACAAATGCATGATAAAAGGTATAGCAGAAAATAAATGTGCCCCTGGGATAACTTGGGGGGGTTGGGGGGGGGGGGGGGGGAGAGTAAATAGTGATTGTCAGTAAATACTCCTGATTTTGAGAGTATAATAAACCTGATAGGTACGAATAAACACAATCACTTAGCTACGGTCCTGGAACCAGCGGTTGAGTCTGCTGATGCCCAAGCCAGTGAGGTCCGTTGGATATAAAAGCAACTAAATGGGAGACAATAAAGAAGAAGAAATAGGCACAAGATCAGTCCCAGTCTGATTTTCGTATTACCTGCGCCATATGTGATGATGGAGGCCGAGCAATACCTGTATGGCCGACTAGGATACACGAGGCAGTAGTATGCAGCCCGTGCAGAGAAGCCGATACTTTATATGCTAGTACGCTGAAGTCACCTCCGGGTAATCCAAGATGGCGACCATCCGGAAGTGGTAATCGGCGCACTTCCGGAATGCAATTTGCATCCCACCGCCGATGACGGAAGTGAATGCAGCTGGAACGCACAATGCGTTCCACCTACCATCTAACATGTATTCAAAAGTAAGTATATGAGGAGAAAAGAGTTGGCCGGCATAATCCCTATGGGACAAGAATGTAAAACATATAATAAGTGGACAATAAATGATGACCGCCCTGCCCCCTGATAGAAGGGGGGAGGGGCGGGATCACAGATACAGGGCATACTGTAAAGTGCATCAGCATGCCACCATATGTTACATTGGTGCCTAGTTGTTCATAGTCATCCCATAGACAAAAGAGAAGAAGTGTATCATTAGATATGATGGGTGAATGAACATAAGCTAAGATGAAAAAATGAAATAAAATTATTCTTGGATCCGTATGGGTATAAGGTGGGGCTGACACTAAGATATACGAGGGTAAGCTGGTGAACTTACATAAGTATATATATTAGATTAAATGAAGGGCACAAATGAGAGGGCTTCGTTTAGGCCCAGTGGATTAACTGTACGCAATCTGTAAATCCACTGGGTCTCCTTTTGCAATAGCCGTCTGTCAATATCACCCCCACGAGGGGATGGACGAATCACCTCGATGACCTGAAATCTGAGGTTCAGAGAACGGGTGGACCTGGCGCATGTGGGCTGCAACAGGTTTATCCCTCTGGTGAGTGATGTCACCCACATGCTCCAGGATCCTACGTCTTAGCTCCCTCTTTGTTTTCCCCACATAACGGAGATAGCAGGGACAGGAAGCCATATAGATCACACACTCTGTCTTACAGTTAGCAAACTCACGGTTTGTAAATAACGGATGTCCGTCTGTGCCGCAAAAGGTTTTTGTTGGATATATAAACTTGCATGCTTTACAGGATCCACATTTAAAAGTGCCCGTTGGTTTAGACTGTCTAAGCCGCATGGTGGATGGTGGAGGGGTATAGTGGCTGTGTACTATCTTGTCTCCCAGGTTTCTACCGCGTCTGTATGTGATCATTGGTCTTTTGTCCACCAGTTGTGAGGTCAGTGGGTCGGAGGTAAGGATCGGCCAGAATTGAGTGACAATATCTCTAACCTGTTGTGCCGAGGAATCAAAAGTACCAATGATTCTGGTTCTCATAGGTGCATCCTGTTTACTATGTGGTATTAGAAGTTGGCTCCTGTCCCTGGCTAGGGAATCCTGATATGCCCTTTTGAGTGTTCCAAGAGGGTATCCCCGATCGAGGAATCTTTTCTTGAGAGTCCTTGCTTCCTGCTTGAAAGCCTGCGGAGATGAACAATTCCGCCTGGCCCTCAAGTATTGTCCATTAGGAATCCCACGTCTTAGCGGTGCGGGATGATGGCTATCCCATCTAAGCAGGCTATTACCTGCAGTGGGTTTCTGGTATACGGACGTGTTGATCTGACCACTGTCACCCCTTTCAAGGAGAACATCGAGAAAGCAGAGCTTGTGAGTTTGTATTTCGAAGGTGAAATGCATGCCAATATTATTTGCATTTAGGTAATCCATGAATGCCTCAAACTCTTGGTGTGAGCCTGACCAAATCACGTCATCAATATACCCCAGAAAATAATGTAGTCTTGGTACTTCTGCATGCGATCCCCAAACATGTCGGTCTCCTCCCACCAGCCCAGGAACAGATTGTCATAACTGGGCGCCACTGGAGCGCCCATAGCCGTGCCCCTGAGCTGGTGGTAGATGTGAGACGCAAAAAGGAAATAATTCTTAGTGAGGACAAAATTCTGTAGTGACAGCAGCAGGTTGTTGTGGGGGATATCGTGTACACTCCGGCTCCTAAGAAAATGGCCAACGGCTGAAATCCCCAAATGGTGGGGGATGGAGCTATAAAGAGCCTCTACATCCACAGAGCACAACAGATGGTGTTTCTCGAGTGTGACATCTTGGATCCTCAATAAGAGGTCAGTTGTATCACAAATGTAAATGAGGGGAGAGATGTGATAAACGGTCTAAGAATTTTGTCCAGGTAAATTCCAATATTTTGTGTTATGTTGTTTATGCCTGAGACAATTGGAAGGCACTTAAGGGGATTAGGGCCCTTGTGAATTTTGGGAAGGCCATAAAATGTCGCTATTTGAGGGCTATTTGGATACATGAATTAATATTCATGCTTATCTATTAGTCCCCCTTGGAGTGCATCATCAAGAATGGTTTTTAATTCCTTCTGGAATTTAATCGTGGTGTTGGACCTAAGTACAGCCTAGCTTGTCCTGTCCTGGAGTACCTGTAAGCACATGGTGCTGTATTGTGATGAATCCATGATTACAAGGTTCCCCCCCTTGTCTGAGGGTTTTATGACAATGAATTTAACCTTTTCAAGTGCCAAGAGGGCGTTACTTTCCTCTCTTGTCAGGTTTTGATGTGTCATCTGTGGATGTAATTTTTCTATGGACTGTGTTACAACCTGCACAAAAACATCAATTGCAAATCCTCATTGCTTAATGGTGGCATTTTTGTACTTCTGTTCCTACAGTCCGAGTACCTGGGACGCGATCTTGTTCCTCCAATAAAGATGTAAGAATTTGGATACCATCATAGTCCCTTTGATCCATGTCTGTGTCCTGATGTAGCCTTTTATTACGCATGAGGAAAAACTTGTCAATCCGGTTGGTAGGGATAAATGAGAGGCCCTTCTGTAGTAACTGTATTTCTCCTTCTGTAAGGATGTGACGGGACAGGTTAATAATCTGGTTGTCTGTCTCTTGTGCATGTCTAGGTTCCACTCCGTCTTGTTGGCCATCACCTACCCCTGTGTGGGTGGTATTGGGCCCTTGTCCAAAAAAGATGTTGCGTTGTTTGAATCCGACGTGGAGGGGGCCGATGTAGATTGAGATAAGGAATGTGAGGAGTAATTGTACCCCCAACCTCTTTCATATCTCCCTCATCCTCTCGGGGGGGCCCATAATCCCCTACCTCTAAGGCGATCGCTTGTTTGATTTCCTTCTTTTGTTCCGAATCGGAGTGTTCTGTCTCTGACAATGATATATCCGAGTCTGTTCCTCTTTGGTCCGAGTTGTTAATAAAGGAGTATGCCTTGTTTTCTTGAATTTGTTTAGGTAGTAAGTGGAGGGAAAAAAAGCATTATGGGGGACATTTGTGAAAGATATGCCCAAGGCACACGCCAGGGAGAGGGTGCAGATTCACCCTTTTTCCCTGGAGTACCCCTCCCGTACGCCCTGCTCGCTCGATGGGCGGGCTGGTGGAGCTTGGGGGGCGTGTCGAGATGGGGGGGAGGCGCCTCATTTATCATGATTTACGCCTGCTTGCAGGCGTAAATTATGATCCAAATCTACACCTGCTTGAAAGCAGGTGTAGATTTCGTATGCCGGGCGCAGATTTGGGCGCACAGCCGTCCGGATTCACTAAGAGGTGTGCGTCTCTTACTGAATCCTGCCAGGAAAAAGGGGGCGGGGCCTAATATAAGACCAGCGTACTTGAAAGCTAGTCTTCATTAATCCCCCCCTTAATGTGCATTTCCCATAATAAGTGTCTATTGAGAATTTGTATAAATTTTATGTTGCAACTACAATCTTCAATTTAGCTCTGGGGTGGACTGAAATGAATAAAAAAAAAAAAAAATAAACTGTTAGGAAAAGCTGCTGGATTCTAACATCTAGAGCTCGCCTCGGGGTCCTGCATCTGAGCTGCAGACTAGAAATCTGAGCATTTGCCTCAAGAACAAATTCTAAAGATCTTAAATGTCACTAAGCACATAAATATTCCCCATGCTAAGAGTTTTAAGACTTGATGCCACAGGTCAACCCAAGGTGACTCTTAATGTTTGATAAGTAAAGGTCTTGTGATGCCATCTGCTAGCCACGTCCATTGCCACTAACTTTCAGGTCTTTTCACTATCTAGTGTGGGTTCTTTGTATTCTCTTCACCACCTGCAGTGTAACCTGTAAAACCAACATATTTCCAGGTGTTATATCTTAGTAGTTGGCACTAGACAAAGATGTATTAAAAAAAATCTGTACAGTCTTCCTGCCAGATGCTTTACAGGGTTAACTTTACCCAGACCTCAGTCATTGTAAGCCAGTGATCAACCACTGTCCACAGCTTTCCTGAGTGAAGTTAAATCTGTCAGTCCCCTGTCAAGTTACATCAGGTGGCCTGTTATAAAATCATGTCTGTCAGCAGAAAAAGTGTTTTTAACAATGACACTTTTTTTGCTGCCAGACATGGTTTGTAAAACAGGCCACTCATAGGCTTAACTTCACCCAGGAGAGCTGTGGACAGCGATCGTACAATGACACCTATTCTACTGCCGCAGAGATGTAGCTAGGATTTATTAGATACACACACACACTGACACATACATATATACCCACCGATACATTACATACATACATTCTTACACACACACAGAACCTACAGCTCTCAGTCCTCCCCTTCTTCCTCTGTGTAGTCAGGCTGATCGCTACACAGTAATATTGAGAACCTGCGGGTTTTTTGATCCAGGGCCTTTAACACTCCCCTTCTCTCTGTGCATGACATTGAAAGTTCTTGCTCCTCTGATCAGATCCTTTTGATGTTCAGCCTGTCCTCCCTGTACTACAGTGGGCAGGCTTAACATTACAGCGGCGGGCCCTATTCCCTCTTTGGGCCCCTGTGTAGCCGAACTGGCGGCACATGCTGTATGTCCAACACTAGTGTGTGTGTGTGGGGGGGGGGGTGGGGGGGTGTTGCTGTCAGTAGGATATCATGAAATCAGACCACGCTTCTCTAGGCCCCCTTACTGCACAGGCCCCATAGCAGTTGTGTGGTCTGCCTTCATGGTAGCTACACCCCTGACAGCTAGATACAGTTTTAGGATAGGCCTCTCCCAGCTTCTTCCCATGTCTCGCTAGCAAATGTATGTGTTCAGTTCACTGTACAGGAGCTGACTTGATTCAATATGTAATAACCCCTTGTACCTGGACGTTTGACATAATGTAACGTACAATGTGCACCCGCCATCTTGGACCAGATGTGATTTTTTTTTTTTTTTGTAACAAATCTGGATATGGTAAGCTTGGTTCATTCATGTCTACTAAAAAGTAAAAAAAAAAAAAATTAGATGATACTGTTCCTTTAAACCTAGTCTCCCCTCAACTCCAATGGGCCCACAAGGCGAAGATATACTGTAGGATACTGTATGTTCCTACTGTATGTGTTGTGGTTGTTCCCCTTCAGAATAGAAGACTACACTATTCTAGCTGTCAAAAAGGAATAGAAAACTGACTGATGGAACCCTAATGCTAATGTGAACAGGGGCTTAGACATATTTATAGATTCTTCATCCTGTATTTTTCACTATTTGTTTCCGCAGACTTATTCTACCACTTACATATCAAGACAATGACATAAATAACATCAAACCATCTCCCACTGTAGCATATGAAATGGGTTTTTATTATTTATTTTCTCCTTATGTTCTGTTACCGTACATGATGAAATGTTTCCTTTAGTGTTATGCTCATCCTTCCGCTATAGCCAGAGCTCCGTCCCGCTCCGGCACCAACAAACGCCTCGAAAATTCTCATCCTTTTCCCATCAGCCTCTAAAATATATATAGATATAAAAGTAAAATATGGACGCAGAAGAAAGAAGAAATAAGGAGCGGGAGAGAAAGTCAGCGCGGAGGACGGAGGAGATTGTTAAACTCTCCTGAAGAATCTCTCGCATTCAGTATTCTTTATGCTACTTAATGTCAAACGTCTCCGATCCAACAAGGATATGGACAGGTGGGGTGCGGAATGAATCAAGTAAAGTGCTGCGAGCCCGGTATACCTCATACATCTTCTAAAGGTGGGATATAAAAAACAAGCCATCTCTCTTACTGTTGCCTTACGCTAACAGAACTGCAATGAATATATGTTATTCTCAATGGATACAGCTGTATTCCGGACCTGGTCACTGTATAATATGATTCCAAATATTAAAACAATGCTCGGAGCTTGTATAAAGCACTATGAACACTTAAAGGGCTACTCCAGGAAAAAAAATCCTTTAAATAAACTGGTTTCAGAAAGCTACTGTATATAGACTTGTAATTTACTTCTATTTATAAATCTCCAGTCTCAGTACATATCAGCTGCTGTATGTCCTTGCGGAAGTGGTGTATTCTTTCCAGTCTGACACAGTGCTCTCTGCTGCCACCTCTGTCCATGTCAGGACCGTCCAGAGCAGGAGAGGTTTTCTATGGGGATTTGCTACTGTTCCGCACAGTTTCTGACGTGGGCAGAGGTGGCAGCAGAGAGCACTGTGTTATACTGGAAAAAATACATCACTTCCTGCAGGACATACAGCAGCTAATAAGTACGGGAAGACTTTAAATAATACAAATAATAATAATATTCCTTTAATCTTGGATAATCCCTTTAAAAAGAAATACTACAGGCAAAACTGATGCACTTTGTTATGTCTAATATGAAGTCCTCAGGGGCGGAGCATGACACTGGAATTTAAATAACTCTAAATATACCTCCCCTGAGGATATGATTAAATAATATATACACAACAATACTAAATACACACAATGTTGTACAAACCAAAATGAAGGACTGTGAGGAGATGAGAGTGACCCCGGTACTAACCCTACCCCACGCTTTCTCTCAGCAAAATGCTGACTTCATCAGGGGTCTGTCATGATCTAAACACACTACATACTGATTTGTGCTATGAGTTGTTTTTAGCTCTAGAGAAAAGAGAAGCTTGAGACCAGTTAGAATAAAGAAGCTCAGATTTCATGGTTATGGGTCAATAGACACTTTTAGACCTAGGTTGACAATTGTCTAGACAGCAATGGGGTGACCTACTTGGAACTACCTGAGCAGAGTCACATAAACAACAGGGATGTAAATTTGGTTGATTTACTTGAACATAATTTTTTTTCTTTTTGTTAATGCTTAGGGCCTTAAATTCTTATTGGAATGTGGGGATGGTATGGAATAATAAAAAAAAAAAAAGTAGAGGATGTAACAAAAAGTGGGGGAAATAAGAAAAAAAAACAGTTGGGAAAGTTTTTGGAAAATTTATAGAAGTTTTTTTCTTAAAGTGACTTAAAGTGTACCCAAAATCTGACCCCCCCAAACCACTTGTACCCTCGGATAGCTGCTTTTAATCCAAGATCTGTCCTGGGGTCCGTTCGGCAGGTGATGCAGTTATTGTCCTTAAAAACAACTTTTAAACTTGCAACTCTGTGCCCAACGGACGTGGCTTAGAATATCTGTGCCCTAACTTTGCACCACCTCTCTGTCCCTCCTCCCCACCCTCTTCATCATTAGGAATGCCACTGGAACATTTTCTTCATGCCACTCCAACATTGCACAGGTGCCTTAATTAGGGGACACAGCCAGTTTTCATTTTTGCGTTTTCGTTTTTCCCTCCTCGTGTATATAAGGCCATAGCGCCTGCATTTTTCCACCTAGAGACCCAAATGAGCCCTTATTTTTTGCGCAACTAATTGTACTTTGCTATGGCAGATGTAATTTTTGCCTAAAATTTGTCGGGAAACCAGAAAAAAATTATATGTGTGGTGAAATTGAAAAAAAAAATGTTTTTTTTTTTAATTTGGGGGGGGGGGTGTTTGTTTTTACTCCGTTCGCCCTGGGGTAAAACTGACTCGTTATATATGTTCCTTAAGTTGTTACGATTACAACGATATGTAACATGTATAACTTTTATTTGATTTGATGGCTTGTAAAAAATTAAAACCTTTTCAAGAAAATATATGTTCCTTAAAATCGCTCCATTCCCAGGCTTATAGCGCTTTTATGCTTTGGTCTATGGGTCTGTGTGAGGTGTAATTTTTTGCGCCATGATGTGATCTTTCTATCGGTACCTTGATTGCGCATATATGACTTTTTGATCGCTTTTTATTACAATTATTCTGGATTTGATGCGACCAAAAATACGCAATTTTGCACTTTGGGATTTTTTTGCGCTGGCGCCGTTTACCGTGTGAGATCAGGAATGTGAATAATTAATATTTCGGGCGATTACGCATGCGGCGATAGCAAACATGTTTGTTTATTAATTAATTTATTTATTTTTATTTATAAAATGGGGAAAGGGGGGTGATTCAGACTTTTATTAGGGGAGGGGATTTTGTGTTATTAAAAATACATTTTTCTTTTACTTTACACATATACTAGAAGCCCCCCTGGGGTTAGGGTTATTCCCCCCTGGGGTTAGGGTTATTCCCCCTAGGGGACTTCTAGTATATGCACTCTGATCTCTCATAGAGATCCATGCAGTATAGTTATACTGCATGAATCCATGAGATCGGTGGCTGCTGCAGCCAAAAGCAATAGAATGCCGAGCCGGGATCAGCGCCATTACGGCGCAGAACCCGGCCCGGGATGGATGCGGGGATCGCCCCCCCGCAATCGCGCCGCAGGGGGGCGATCCCCCTACTAGACCACCAGGGATGAATAAAAGCAAGTATTTAGAAGCAGCTGTCAACTTTGACAGCTGCTTCTAAGTACTTAATTAGCGGGCACGGCGATCGGACCGTGCCCACTAATAGCCGTGATCCCGGGCTACATGCGGCACCCGGGATCGCGGCAGTTCAGAGGGGGGTCGCCGCGCGACCCCCCTCTAAACTCCCATAGCGGCACGAGGACGTTCAGTAACGTCCTGGTGCAGCTATGGGTTAATGATCCAGCACATGTGTCATGCTGACACAGGTGAGGAATAGGAGACAATCTGCCTGGAGCATTCCTAATGATGAGGAGGGCAGGGAGGAGGGACAGAGAGGGTGTGCCAGCCTAATGCATAAACAATCTAGGCCACGGCCATTAGGCACGGGGTTGCAAGTTTAAAAGTTGTTTTTTAGGACAATAACTGCATCACCTGCCGAACGGTCCCCGGGACAGATCTTGGATTAAAAGCGGCTATCCAAAGGTACAAGCGGTTTGGGGGAGTCAGATTGTGGGTACAGAGTCACTTTAAACGCTCCAATAGGCACCAGAAAAATTGTATATAAAGAAAACTATCACCCCTAGATATATAACTTACTAATATAATGTTATCACTAGAAGTACTGGCTTTACCCCTGACAGGAAATAGAACAACTATAACAAGGGTATTATTTACACCCCCCCCCCAGCTCCTCCCTCTCTTCTCAGACAATGCATCATCCTCTGATATCACAGGAGGCATGGCTGTATCACTGAACTCTAGCCCCTCCCCCTGAGTGATGTCACCATCTCTGACCATCTCTTTCAACCTACATTACCATGACGGATACACACAGATTTATATACTTCTTTATTAGGGCATACAGAGTGAGGTGTGTATACAGCATCCTGCCTTGTAATGAATGCTGCTACAAAGAGCAGACAGGGAGTGAAAGCAGCAGGTGCTGCAACTTCCTAGATTGTGCTATAGCCTGCAGTAAAATAAGATGCTCTGTAACAATTCTAGACAGGAAACTAGCAGGAGTGCTGTGGGAGGGGAGTAGTTAGGGTGGATGGACTGTGATAAAAAGCTAAAGGAAAGCAATGGATTATGGGAATTAAAAGATAGTAGAGGGTTAGGGTAAGTAGAGGATTTGGATTAGTAGAATGTTAGGGTTAGTAGAGGATTTGGGTTAATGGAAGGTTGGAGTTAGTAAAAGACATGGGTTAGTAGAAGTTTAAGGTTTGTAGAGGATGTGGGGTACTAAAATGTTAGTAGATGATATGGGTTAGTAGGAAGTTAGGGTTAGAAGAAGATTTGGGTTTGTAGAAGGTTAGGATTAGTACAGGATATGGGTTAGTAGAAGATTATGGTTAGTAGAGGCTATGGATTTGTAGAAGGTTAGGGTTACAAGAGGAAAATGGATTAGCAGAAGATTTGGATTAGTAGAGCATATGGGTTAGTAGAAGTTTAGGGTTAGTAAATTATATGGGTTAGTAAAAATTTGGGATTATTAGAGAATGTTATGGTTATGGTTAGAGGAGGATTTGAGTTAGTAGAAGGATAGGATTAATAGGGGATATAGGTAAGTAGAGGTTTAGGGTTAGAGGAGGATTTGAGTTAGTAGAAGGATAGGATTAGTAGGGGATATAGATTAGTGGAAGGTTAGGATTAGTAGGGGATATATATAAGTAGAAGGTTAGAATAAGTAGGCAGTATGGGTTAGTAGTTTAGGGTTACTAGAGGATTTGGGTTAGAAGTAGTTTAGGGTTAGTAGAGGATATGGGTAAGTAGAGGGTCAAGGTTAATGTAGGGATGGAATAAAGTAAGTGCAGGATTAGGGTTACTAGAGATTAAGTGACAATTTAGTGATAGTTGGGACTATATCAGTTTGTTTCTTATAATTTGGAAGTGACATCCAGCATTGTTGGAGAAGCCCCTCCTCCTCCCAGTAATAATATAAGTGGTAAGATAAGCTTTCGCCGTGTTTTGGTGCTCTCCATTTATCTGTGTCACAATGTTTTTATTTTATGCTGCGCCTCAGGAAACGGTTTTGTTTAAACAAAGTGAAGTGCTGCCGATAGTGCGGCTCCGCTGAGTGATTAATATAATTGTTCTATGGTTCACATATCTCAGGACTCATTAGTGATCACAGTCAAAAAGTCACGCTAGGAAAGCAAAATCTAATGAATGTAAGATCAGAGAAAACCATGAATTAGAGAAAAATAATAAGATAGAAAGAAATCCAGATTCAGGCAAATAATGAACATCTTAACTTTATATACGAAAATAAATAAATTTATATATATATATATATATATATATATATATATATATATATATATATATATACACAGTGGTGGCTTGGAGTATGAGCATAATCCACTTTTAGACCAAAGCAAATTTTCCCATAAGAAATCCTATAAATGCAGAGAATTTGTTTCACACCCCAAAATTAATGATTTTCTTTTTTTAATGAATAACATGTAAAACAAATGAAACAAACATTTAGAAACAGCTGAATATGTAATATTAAAGATTACTGCACAGTATATCGATCAGCATGTGGAGTATAATGTATAGTAACTGTATAACCCTGATAACACAGCAGCAGTTTGTAGATACAGGATAGAGCTGCAGATCCCCATAATGCAGTAGTGAAGTACAACAGGCTAGAATAGAGAAGCAGGGCTGCTGTCCGAGGTCTGTGTGGTCACATGACAGCAATGGGAAAGGGTGTTCAGCATGGACCATTCAGGAAGTGAGAATCCCTGAGCCATGCAGCACTCATTGTCCGAGGAGAGAGGGGTTACAGCTATGAAGACATTACTACCACAGTCCTGTCCCCTGATGTAAGCCCCAGCCTGAAGTGGATCCGCTGTCATTTGGAAGGTGAGGGAGACTTCCTGGGTCAGAGTACAGAGATGTAGACCCCGCTATGCAGACCATTCCCATCTCCCTCCCACCCAGTACAGGTAGCTCTTAAACCAAGTTTCAATTTTAAAAACTCTGAGCTCTTGTTGCAAAGCGCTCTTAATCCAAGTTACTTATAAACCGAGGTACCACTAAGACCTCACCTTTTCCGATATATTGTTGTATTCTTATTGTTAATTGTATGGCAGACAGATTGAAAAATTAATAAGCAAACTATTAATTTAAAAAAAAATGCTGTAGCAGAGCTGGGTTTCTAATTCAGTCTACTGATTTTCTTTCCAAAGTTTTCCTTTTGATCTTTTTAGATTTCTATAATTACCTCTAATGCTGTATCTCAAATTCTACTGGTTTATTAGATGTTCCTATGTCTCTGCTGCTTGTCCCATGTCTGCACATAGTGTAGCATGTACTGAACCCAGCCCACTGTTCCAGCCTACTTGAGCCATCTGCCCTATATGTAGCCCTAAACTAAGTGATGCTCCCTACTCTCACTTGGTGCAAGGTCCATCAGGGATATGGGGGAGTTGACAGTCAGAGAGAACACAAACGATCGCAGGCAGCTGCTGTGATTACCAGCTTGCTTAAGGGAAATCTGTCAGCACCTGGTCCCTATCTGAGATGCTGACAGTGATGAAGCTGGTGGTCCCCTAGTGAACATGGTGCATTTTGATCATTTGTAATTGGAGCGGATTATTCACATTCTCACGTCTCCCATTGTAATGAAGAGTCAAAGAGGAGTAGTGGCTCTGTTTTTGTGCCGCATTCTGGCCGCCTCACCACTCCTTCCTCCTCTCTCTTCTTTATGAATAATCTATGCTGCCCAGCCTCCTGCTCGCTCAGCTGTCAGCCGGTGTCTCTGATTGCAGATGAATCCTCTGTAGGCAGTTTATTTCTGAAAGAAACAGTCAGATACAGTTAAATCTTTGAGCCCAAATGTGTTGGAGCTGTGGTTTAGGGGTAACTCACCTGTCTAGAGACCACCAGCTATTGTTTCTTTGGATCAAATCCCCTGATGGAAATATTTTTTCTTCTTCTCATTATTGTATCATTTTTAAAATTGCAAAGAAATCAGGACCAAATTAGACTTACAATTTATATATCTATATTTTTTTTCTATATTTTTCTTTCTGTCAAGAAAAAAAAAAAAAAAATATATATATATATATATATATATATAATTTGGACTTTACTGGAAATTCTTTGCTCTTTAAAAATTATAAAATAATGATAATATAAAATAAATAAATATTAAATTTTTATCAGTAGATTCAAACCAAAGAAAGACCTGTTGGTGGTCTCTAGACAGGTGATTAACCCCTAGACCACAGCTCCAATATAGTCTAGGAGATTCAACTATATCTGATTGCAGATTGGTCTTCTATTGGCAGACACTGACTGACAGCTCAATGAGCATTAGGTAGCTGGGTAGCATTGATTATTCATGAACAAAAAGGAGGAGGAAGGAGTGTTGAGGCATGGTAGAGTGCACCACAAATGCTGAGGCACAACTCCTCTTTGACTCTTCAGTACAGTACCGTGCTTCAGTACCAAGGTACCATGCTCACTAGGGGACTGCCAGCTACAGCACACTGTCAGCACCAGTGGTGGGGTTCGGCTGCTGACAGATTCCCCTTTACCCCTTGCCTCAATATGACGTTCCAGGAACGTCATGTAATGCAGGTAGTTCCTACAAAATGACGTTCCTGGAACGTCATCCTTTCCCTGCCACCCTCTGCTGTTCCTAGCAGTGATCGGGCAGCGGTAGGAGGCTGTCTCACACAGCCTCCTCCTCATCCAGCCACTGCCAGTAGTAGTAGAAGTAGTAGTAGTAGTAGTAGTAGAAGTAGTAGTAGTAGTAGTAGTATAGCTTATTATTATTAGTAGTATGGCTTATTACAGAGACGGACATATCACTGTTCAGCTGCACAGGGGCCCAGGCCAATAGAGGGGCCGGCCGGGCTCAAACTCTAAAGTGTTAGCTCAGCATGGCACATGTCTGTAGTGGGCTCCCCAGGCAGTATCAGCACCCGGGAAGTGCAGGCTCCCTGCACCAGGAGGGCCCACTTAGTCACTGGATGCTGTGCCCAGCCGGGGCTGGTTCTCTCTCCTCCTGCACGCTGCAGACAGCCGCTCCCCCTTCTGTACTCCACTGTCCAGCATACCTTGTGTAAGAAGGAGAGGAGAGAGCGTAAGATGACAGCCCCTTCCCCTCCTGTACTCCACTGTCCGGCAAACCTTGTGTGAGGAGGGCAGAGAGCATGTGACTGCCCGGGATTGGACTGTGAAGAGAAGCAACAGCAGAAGCTCTTACAGTGAGGGATTATTGTCAGTGTGTCTGTCAGGCTGCTGGAAGTTGTAAGATAGAGGGTGAACTGTGTAAGAGTAAGGGTACTATTACACCAACAGATCTGACGAAAGATTATCTGCCAAAGATTTGAAGCCAAACCCAGGAACAGACTATAAACAGAGAACAGGTCATAAAGGAAAGACTGGATTGCTCCTCTTTTCAAATCCACTCCTGGGTTTGGCTTCAAATCTTTGGCAGATAATCTTTCATCAGATCTGTTGGTGTAATAGTACCCTAAGCCCAGACCCCCCCCCCCCTTCTGATGCTGATGTTTGATTCTAAGTTTATGCCTTTTTTGCCAATAACACACACACAGCATGGTGTTTTTTTTTTCTTTCATCTACCGCCTAAGCAGACACATACAGTACATGTCTCCCACCTGTGCAGCCACATACAGTACATGTCTTCCACCTGTGCAGCCATATACAGTACATGTCTTCCACCTGTGCAGCCACATACAGTACATGTCTCCCACCTGTGCAGCCACATACAGTACATGTCTCCCACCTGTGCAGCCACATAGAGTACATGTCTCCCACCTGTTCAGCCACATACAGTACATGTATCCCACCTGGGCAGCCACATATAGTACATGTCTCCCACCTGTGCAGCCACATACAGTACATGTCTTCCACCTGTGCAGCCACATACAGTACATGTATCCCACCTGTGCAGCCACATACAGTACATGTCTCCCACCTGTGCAGCCACATACAGCACATGTCTCCCACCTGTGCAGCCACATACAGTACATGTATCCCACCTGTGCAGACACATACAGTATATGTATACCACCTGTGCAGCCACATACAGTACATGTCTCCCACCTGTGCAGCCACATACAGTACATGTCTTCCACCTGTGCAGCCACATACAGTACATGTATCCCACCTGTGCAGCCACATACAGTACATGTATCCCACCTGTGCAGCCACATATAGTACATGTATCTCACCTGTGCAGCCACATACAGTACATGTCTCCCACCTGTGCAGCCACATACAGTACATTTATCCCACCTGTGCAGCCACATACAATACATGTATCCCACCTGTGCAGCCGCATACAGTACATGTATCTCACCTGTGCAGCCACATACAGTGCGTCTCCCACCTGTGCCCCAACAGTAATTAAGGGTCCATTGGTTCTATCCCCTATTAGTGCTGTCCTGGGGTCACGTCCTCACTCTGAGCTATATATTCTTATCTCCCACACAGCATCCAGTATACAATACACCCAGGACCCTCCGAAGTACAACAGCTGCAAACACTACTACTCCCAGCATTTACTGTACCCCTCAGGATATGCTGCAATTTGAAGTATAAATGAGCAGACAACTCAAGAAGTTGTCCTCTTGGAAATTACAACTCCTAGCATTCTCTGAGAGCTTCATAAGTGTAAGGCATTCTGAGAGTTGTAGTTATCGTTATTCCAGGAGTTGTAGTCACAGATACATCAGTACGGGATGGGACCAGGTATGTCGCTTCTGATGGGTTCTTTATTTGGGTGTCCCCCATGATTACTTCTATTGGTGGGCCACAGGTACCCCAGTCCAACACTGGGGCCTGCACAGACTATAGTACAGTCCAGTCTGGTGGGCCCTGGCATGTGTGCTGTAGGACACATGTACCAAATACCCAGGTGTACATATGTGTGCACCTTTAACCCTTTGAGGACCAGGCCCAAAATGACCCAGTGGACCGCGCAAATTTTGATCTTAGTGTTTCCGTTTTTCCCTCCTCCCCTTCTAAGAGCTCTAGCACTCTCAGTTTTTTATCTACAGGCCATGTAAGTGCTTGTTTTTTACAGGAATAGTTGTACTTTGTAATGGCGTCATTCATTTTACCATAACATGTATGACGGAATTCCAAATATATTATTTATGAAGATATAAATTGGTGAAATCGCAAAAAAGAATGCAATATGGTAACGTTTGGGGGATTCCTGTGTCTACGTAATGCACTATATGGTAAAAGCGACATGATACCATTACTCTATAGGTCAGTACGAACACAACCATATGCAGGTTTAAGCAGATTCTCTAATGTTATATATTTTTTTTAAATGAAATCCTTTTTTTTGGCAATTAATTATAAATAAAATGGGCCTATTGTGACGCTTATAACGGTTTTATTTTTTCACCTACGGGGCTGTATGGGGTGTCATTTTTTCCGCCATGATCTCTAGTTTTTATTAATACCATATTTGTGAAGATCGGACGTTTTGATCACTTTTTATTAATTTTTTTATATATATAATGTAACATAAAATCGGTAATCCGCGCACTTTTTTCCCTCTTTTCGTGTACGCCGTTTACCGTTCGCAATGACGCTTGTTATATTTTAATAGATCGGACAATTATGCACGCTACGGTATATTATATGTTTATCTATTTATTTATTTTTATATGTTTTATTTATATAATGGGAAAGGGGGGTGATTTCAACTTTTATTGGGGGAGGGGTTTTGGGGTAGTGTGTTAGTGTTTTTAACTTTTTTTTTTTTACACATTTGAAGTCCCTTTGGGGGACTTTTATATCCAGTACTTGGATTTTTACACTGATGAATGCTATGCCATAGACATAGCATTGATCAGTGTTATCGGCGCTCTGCTCATTGAGCCTGCCTGTGCAGGCTCAGTGACCAGAGCGCCGATCGGACCGCACGGAGGCAGGTGAGAGAGCTCCGGCGGCCCGTTTTACCGATCGGGACCCCCGCAGTCACACTGCGGGGGTCCCGATCGGTAGGTGACAGGGGACTCCCCCTGTCACTTACACTTAAACGCCGCGGTCGCGCCGCGATCGCGGCGTTTAAGGAGTTATTGACACGCGGCAGCGCGATCGCGGCAGCGTGTCATTACCGGTGAGGTCCCGGCTGCTGATTGCAGCCGGCCCCCACCTGCTATGAAGCGCGCTCCGCTCCGGAGCGCGCTTCATAGCGGGAGAAACACCCAGGGCGTACAGTTACGCCCTAGGTCGTCTGGGGACAGACTTCCATGGCGTAACTATACGCCCTGGGTCGTCTAAGGGTTAAGGCAGAAAGCTTATTATTATTATTATTATTAGTAGTAGTAGTAATAGTAGTAGTAGTAGTAGTAGTAGTAGTAGTAGTAGTATGGCTTATTATTATTATTATTATTATTAGTAGTAGTAGTAGTAGTAGTAGTAGTAATAGTAGTAGTAGTAGTAGTAGTAGTAGTAGTAGAAGAATGGATAATTATTATGGTTTTTTATTATCATTGTTATTATTACCATCATTATTATTGTTGTTGTTTTTTAAATATTTGGCCTGACTTTCTGTATCTCTAGATACAGAGCGGTAATTATTATTTTTCTTCCAGTGTGCTGCAGATGAATGAACAGAGATTTTCTAAGCACAACACAGAGGGGGTGGTGTTTCCAAATTTTGCTAGCAGTCGGCTAAAAACACAAGGGATTTCATAGGCAAGGATCCAGACGAAAATTGATTAGTCTCTGCAGCAAGAAAGACAGCCTGCATGAATTCTCCTTTTCTCCACAACCAGAACCATCTGAAAGCTGCAGCAACATGTGAAGTAATAAATGATTTGCATTAAAATTTTTCAAAACATTAGTTTACTCACAATATTTCAGTGACCAAAACAAATGCCTATAATGCCTGTCAGTCTAATGTAATGTCCATAGTCACACCTACAGGCCTTCTGTAATGATGCAGGGAAGGCAGTCCAAGAATGAAATAGAAATGTCTGCATGACAGCCCACAAATCATATTGTAAGAGTTTTGATTTAATTCAATAAAGAACACATGATGGGTATAAAGCAGGCCTAAAATATATTATTATAATTATGAAAATGGGTCCTGGGATGCAGTTAAAAAAATGTAATATATTATCTATCTATCTATCTATCTATCTATCTATCTATCTATCTATCATCTATCTATCTCCTATCTATCTATCTATCTATCTATCTATCTATCTATCTATCTATCTATCTATCTATCTATCTATCTATCTATCTCCTATCTATCTCCTATCTATCTATCTATCTATCTATCTCCTATCTATCTATCTATCTATCTCCTATCTATCTCCTATCTATCTATCTATCTAAAAATGCAAAAATGATAGAGAGCAGCACCACAGAATCAGGATATTTGGTGCCAGCGGATAGTCCCGGCCAGGGACGTAAGTAGCTAATCAATAGAAAAATGTTCCGCAGCACACAGATGTAAGTGCAAAAATCGTAGTGTTTATTACATCAGTGCAAAAACAGAACACGGCATAAAGTGAGACGCGACGTTTCGATGATCTCCATCATCATTTTCAAGCGCTTGAAAATGATGATGGAGATCATCGAAACGTCGCGTCTCACTTTATGCCGTGTTCTGTTTTTGCACTGATGTAATAAACACTACGATTTTTGCACTTACATCTGTGTGCTGCGGAACATTTTTCTATTGATTATCTATCTATCTATCTATCTATCTCCTATCTATCTATCTCTCTATCTATCTAGTCCACAGAAATCTGCAGCACTCCAACATGTGATAAGAAAAATTTATTCCATCAACACAGGTACAAAAATGGCGACGTTTCGACCCTCTCACAGAGTCATTCTCAGGCCTGAGAATGACTCTGTGAGAGGGTCGAAACGTCGCCATTTTTGTATCTGTGTTGATGGAATAAATTTTTCTTATCACATGTTGGAGTGCTGCGGATTTCTGTGGACTGTGTTTGGGATCCCTGGCCAAGGGACTTTCTTCGCTGGCACCCACGCCTTTACCCCCGGATGTGCGGCTTTTCTCCTTGCTATCTATCTATCTCTCATATGTATATGCCTCATCTATCTATCTATCTATCTATCTATCTATCTATCTATCTATCTATCTATCTATCTCCTATCTATTTATCTATCTATCTATCTATCTATCTATCTATCTATCTATCATCTATCTCCTATCTATCTATCTATCTATCTATCTATCTCTCTATCTCCTATCTATCTATCTCCTATCTATCTATCTATCTATCTATCTATCTATCTCCTATCTATCTATCTATCTATCTATCTATCTATCTATCTATCTATCCATCCATCTATCTATCTTCTATCTATCTATCTATCTATCTATCTATCTATCTATCTATCTATCTCCTATCTATCTATCTATCTATCTATCTATCTATCTATCTATCTATCTCCTATCTATCTATCTATCTATCTATCTCCTATCTATCTATCTATCTGTCTGTCTGTCTGTCTGTCTATCTATCTATCTACCTATCTCCTATCTATCTATCTATCTATCTATCTATCTATCTAGTCCACAGAAATCCGCAGCACTCCAACATGTGATAAGAAAAATTTATTCCATCAACACAGGTACAAAAATGGCGACGTTTCGACCCTCTCACAGAATCATTCTCAGGCCTGAGAATGACTCTGTGAGAGGGTCGAAACGTCGCCATTTTTGTATCTGTGTTGATGGAATAAATTTTTCTTATCACATGTTGGAGTGCTGCGGATTTCTGTGGACTGTGTTTGGGATCCCTGGCCAAGGGACTTTCTTCGCTGGCACCCACGCCTTTACCCCCGGATGTGCGGCTTTTCTCTGTGCTATCTATCTATCTATCTATCTATCTATCTATCTATCTATCTATCTATCTATCTATCTCTTGTATGTATATGCCTCATCTATCTATCTATCTATCTATCTCTTTTTTACTTGCTTTTAATCCATTGTTACTTACAATATTGTTACATGGTTACCTATAATAAACTGACTGATATCAGGACCAGATTATAGCGAGGAGTCATGAGAAATACAACGTCCACCATGTGTGGCAGCCAATGGGGGATCCTGCTCAGCCAGGTATTAGTGGCCACTATAGATGAGCGTGACTGGAACATGCTTGAGCATTTAATTACCAGCGGCTGCAGAAGTAGAGAATCCTAGAAAACATAGATGCAGCCATAAGCCATAAGCTGTATCCATATTTGTCATGACTTTTTAGGGCTACATCAAACTTCTGCATCTGCTGGTGCTCATCTGTAGTGGCTACACATGTTTATCTCCCTCAGAGTCATTGGCTTGGCTATCTATGTAACTCCTATATGGACACATCTCCTATATTGTGATTGTTATAGGGGATCAGGTTAAATCTATAGTTTACAGTCCTTGCCCGGGCCTGCATCATCCATAATCTGGCCCTGACTATTATAATGACGCAAACAATGGAATTACCTTTTACCCACACAGCCCTGGGTTATTTTTTCAGGGCAAGGTCCAAAGATTTAATCAAGCCGATCTTTGTATTGATTTGGGATTTGCAGACACAGGAAGCAGTTTACCCCTGAGGCGTGTTTTTTTTTTTTTTTTTAAATCTCCAATTTTGTCAATTTGTCTGATTTTCCCTTAATGTAAATGTAAGATTCCTTTAACCACAGGTCACCGGTGAGACCTACATCCATTGCAACAGTCATCCACCCATGTAATGTGGTAACAGCACTGGAGCCCTGGGTAAGATCAATGGATGAAGTTCCTGCTTTCAATTTGTTCTCTATTTTATCAATGCAAGGAAGACAGATAGGTGTGCAATGGGGGATGCATACATGGGGTGGTTGCCCCACTGTGGGCTAAGTCGTGTTTTTGCTTGGATTGAGAGTTAGATTTGCTCCATCTCTAGGCAATTTTTATTAATTTTTTTTGCAAAGGTTTGCTGCACCTTCAGTTTAGGAGGTAATCATGGCAGGGGTCTATGAGCTTTCGCAAATAACCATTCCATAAAATTAACCTTGTAAAGTCCATACTTTTTAGTGTAGGGGTCATGTTAGGTAGGGAACACTGCTCTTTTACTGACTGCTTCTTTCCACCTGCCTTCTTCTTTGTTGATCCACCCTAAATGATGGCCCCTAACTGGGCGATGGTCCCTACTATGGAATAAGTGCACAAAAAGGGTCAATATCAAATAAGCACGTATAAGCAAAAACATTAAAACATGAGAAATACCAAATAACACATCAAAGAGTCCACACTAGTGTTGAGTGGTCTTGACAAACTGTTAAGGTTCAGCATCGTTCTCTAAACCAGAACAGTCGGCATTTGACTCCTGGTGGCTGTATCCATGTTTTGCTGGACTCCTAAAGACTTCATCCCAAGGCACAAACTAATATAGGAGTTTTGTAACCACAATCCTTGTTTTAAGTGGGTGCTCTGTAGAAAAGGGTTCCTCAACACTACATGAACTTGAAGGAAAAAACAGTGCACTCCTGTAGTAATCTGATATGGGTAAATATGGGTTAATGTTTATTTACACAGAAAATGTGCTTTATTCCATTAATCTAACCAGTAAATAGAGACAATAAGAATAAAGGGGAATATTTTGGTCCTTCTGGACCTTACTCAAGCCTAACTCTCTCTGTTAGGAGTCTCAGGGTTATCCTGGTCTGGATTCGGAGAACATTGCCAAACCAATTCGGCAAGTCCGCTTAACATTAGTCACTAAAGAGTCAAAATGGGATAACAGGTCGGATGGGCTAGGTGGTCACGTAAAGGCATGAGCAGCATGTCAGGGTTCCATTTAAGTAGAATACAAGGGAAGAAAAGCCAGGGAGGCTCGGAGAGACTGATTACGGACCTCTAGGGTCAGCAGATGATATAATTTACATCATATACTCAGGAGGCAGGGAACATCTTCCCCAGTTCTGATTACCCAAGCTGTCTCCTCTCCTGAAGGAATGATTAACCCTCTGTAGCTCATGAGGATGACTGGCATTAAGTTGCCACATGCCCATTTCCCTGAAAAGTTGGGGAAGCACCTGGGGAAACAAGTGGAGACAGTGTCAATCTGGAGCAAGATCGCTGTGTTGGTATGAAGTCAGGTAAACTTCTCACAGGTTTTTAAACCTTGGTATGTTAAACATGGCTAGGATTTTAATTAGTCATTTTGGGAGCTTTGGGTGCATCTGGGTTTTATAGTACACATAATAAGGCACATGGATAGGTGTGTATAAAGTGTCAATGTTAGCACCAGGTATTGCAAGGGCAGTCAGACAGATATAGACAGACAGTGAGCCCTGGCTGCTCCCACCCTCTGTCCGTGCCTACTTGCCTCAGTCAGCCCTGAGCAGCTGCGGACAACCATGAAGGCGGTCCGTGCAAAGGGTCAGAAAACAAGCAAAAGGTTAGAGCACTATAAATCACAGCAAGCTAGCCTAGCAAGGAACACTAATAGCCAGCACTGTCTACTGGGCTTACACACTATTTATGGAGGGTCAGGGACTGATTGGAACAGCCCCTGATCCTCCACACAGCTCACCTGCACAGCAGCAGGTTAACCCTGCAGCTGCCAAGGCATAACAAGCATGACAGGTGGGGCTGAACAAACCTAAAATAGACCTGTGTTCAGACAGGGGGGTTCTGGAACTGTACAGAAACACCAATTCATCGTCTTCTCAGCCGTACAGCCCGAATCGAGGAGTGCCAGCACACAGTCCTAACAGTCAACAGTCAAGTTGTGGCATAGTGTTTGGTCACTGTTCAAGACCATCAAGAAGAGAAATTTGGTTGACAACCAATATGTTTACCAACAGAGCCCCAGTAATGACTACAGTAAGATATAGCTTCCATAATGTACCATCATCTTGTATCTCTTACTATAGGAAGTGTTTGTTACAAAGTAACAATTTGTTGCAACATGTAATAAATATTTACTATAACTATTTAAACAATCTTATCCTATTATAAACAATATTTACTTCTATGCTGCTTCCCAATCTCCTCCCATGTCCCAGCATGCTTTGCATTGCTTCCATCTTATCGCTATTGCTATTACTCTGCATTGATTCGATCACCTTTCCCCTGCTCTCCCTGATTCTTTTACATGAAATCCTGTTGTATCATTTATCTCCCACTACACATCTTAGCTCAGGGCAGAGGTTCCGTCTCACAACGTTTCCATTAGCATCTCAGTATTGATCTTTTTATCCCATGTTCATGCATTGCTATCTGTGTACCACTAACTATGCGTCCAATGCTATATAAAAATAACCAGAAGCAAATTTATCGCAACAATGATGTAGTAGGGATAATTTATCTGCTATCAAGTATCACACTGATGAATGGCCTTGTAATGAATGTGTTGCTTGCCAAATGTCACCGGCGTTAAAGATTATGTACATGTCGACTGCTCAATAATTCATTCTGCTGCAAAATGGACCCTTTCCTACTCTTCATTATGTTTGCTGGATGCTATGGTGAAGGCATTACAAGAAAATGCAATAAAATTGTGTGTTTTTTTCTGCAATGTCTGGGAATTTCTTTTGATCTTTAACACAAATTGATAAATGTGTGCAATCATCCAGACTTTATTTTTCAAGTCACTTTCGAGCGGGAGAGCCAGAACGAAGATTTATTGATGATCTTCAACAAGAATTACGCTAAGGATGGAAGCCTCGTGAGAAGACTCAGTGGTCACACAATTGCTTGTATAAATACTAACCATGTCCGATCAGGCATGAATATGTAAGTCCTCTGCTTTCCAACCTATGGATTTTTTTTCTTGCTATTGAAAAACTATAGTTTGGCAAGTTCAACACTATGATTATAAGGTTGAACCATTTGTCCAATTTTTGACTACCTACAGGGTCCAAGTGATATGGTAGGTCCGCTCTGGCATTACAGGTTTGGTCCAGTTATTTAACTCTCGACACCTTAGATCACCTTCTGGGCAATGGTGGCCTGTTAGGTCACCTTTAGTATTACAGAGTACAACCACTTGTTTAATATTGAATGTTTGATCACCTCCTTGGTCATGGTAATCTTCTACTGTAGGTCAACTCTGGTACTGCAAGGTTGAACAACTTGTCCAAGGCCATAATGATCTGCTAACTCAACTATATAATTAAAAGCTTGATCATATGTCTAGCAAGGTTAGAACTGTGAACCATTTGGACCATCACCTCAAGTGCCTAAATTACCTGTTAAGTCTGCTACAGAATCATTTTGGTTGGAGCACCTATACAACCTTGGACTGTTTGGATAATCTCCTGGGCCATAAGGACCTGCCAGGTCAACTCTATTATTGAACCATACATCTAACTTTTGATAATTATGATAACCTGTCTCTACAACTAGCCAGCTGTTCATGACTGGGTATTTATTAAAATAATGGACAATTCTAACCCCCGATAGGTCAAATTTGGGTAATGGATGAGATCAAAGAGCTTCAGTCAATACATTAATTTGAACCAAATCTACGAAATTACAAGATTGCGGCTTGCAGTCTAAAACAGTAAGGCAATGACTAGAGCAAAATTGACTTTGAACCAGTAAACCACTGTTGAATGCATGGATCCGCTGGACCATGGAAGGTGATGAACTAATTCATAGCAGGGAGCGGAGTCTGAGGGGCCGATGGTCTTCACCAGAGCCTGCTACAAGGCAAGTTGGGCTTGCTGTGGCAGGAAACCCCCAGGTCGCTTCCCCTGGTTTGGATAGCTTGCCGTGACTGGTGAGGTGTAGCAGTGTGGACAGGACGCAGCATGAAACAGCATTAGGGAATGGAGGAAATGAGCAGCACATGCTGGAAGCTTAGGCAGGAGCATGGGCTGCGGCCACTGTATTTGGGCAAGGTTCCCTTTTTTTGCGGTAGTTCCAACAGAGAAACCAGGACAGGATCAATTATTTGTATACACTGGCTGCTTTACAGCAGCCAATTAAGGGTGCACTGGCTCTTTAAATTTCGCAGAGCCGGAATGCGTTCCCTAGGTTGTGGGGATGCAAAGGAAGATGAAGTCAGAAGCAAGGACGGGTAAGGGGACCAAACATCTGGGATGTGGTGTCCACTGGGCTGGTATATGGCAGCCCATGGTAAGGGGCGCTGCTGCAGTCATAACAACCATTTCACTTGCTGACATTTACCTGTTGTCCCAATGGTTAACACAAGGTTGACATCAATCACAATAAGCCAATGATATGTTTTTTTCCCTTATTGAGGGATACTTATTGAGGTTGGAGAATTTTTTAACCTCATTTCTTTTCAACCAGTCATCAACTATCCATGCAGGGGAAGCCTCATCTAACCCAACATGATAGCATTACATGGTGATTAGAGAGATAAGCTGCCGCCAGAAGTGTCTAGCAACGTCTTTCTCCCTTTTCAATATTCCGAACATATGCTGAGCTAAGCATGCCTGCGTACTGTGGGAGCAGGAAAGATAGTTGCCCCATGAATGAGCATTCGATAGCTATCTTACATATATGGCCAGCTTAACACCCTATAGCATTGTTTGACCATTCAGCCCCCCCCCCCCATCCACCCCAGATGCAAAACTGCATAAAGCAGATATCTACAAGGCACAGATCTGTTTGCAAAGAGCTTTATCCGTCAGTATCTGTAATGTATGAATGAAAGTAATGTAAGACCAGAGATCCAAACCAAAGATTTGCGTCTATTTATAGTCTTCAACAATGTCTGCATTGACCGCACATTGTATAAGTTGCATATTTGCTTGTCATCCCCTAATATATCCCGAACCAGGATTAAGGATTTATTTGAGCTTTGCAACTCTTTCAATCCTACATCAATATAGAAGACCAACATTTATCCTCATTCCATAGATAAGAAACCCGCACGGAGTACATACATGCATTTTAGAAAGGGAATTAAGCTGCTCCTAGACCTCGGGGGCCTTCCACACCTTGATGTGATGACCTTACTGAATGCAAATACACAGAACTGAGCCGGACCAGGAGAACAAGATAAAAGAGTTACAAATGCATAGGAAGGTCACTATTAAAATTAGACGTAATCCTAACAAATGGAACATAAGAAGAGACGTGATACGACTCGACCTGCTGACTGTGCGGCATCAGCCATAGAGGGGCGGCTGCACTTAGCAGCCTTTAAGAAACAGAATACCAGGATTTAATGGACTTATCAGTCGGGTAAATGTCATGCACATCTGAAACTGTGCAGGGAGCTGAATATCGAATGCACAAAACTATATCACCCAACTATTGGCATGTAGAATGGAGATCTCTGCTCAGAGTTAATGATTTACCTCTTACAGGATAGGAGGAGAACATGCGGGAAGACGTGTCTAATGGAATAAATGAGGCAAGCAATGGGTGGTGTCTACAGGAGGCTTGGAGCATGTTCCTGAAAACGCCATACCCTGTCATATCATAACAGGGGCAGCTATCATACAAATGATGCCCCCTTAAAGGAGAAGTCTGTCGAATTTTTTTATTAAAGTATTATATTGTCCCCTAAAAGTTATACAAATCCTAATTTTACACTAATTAAGGGAAATGCTTATAAAGTGTTTTTTTTATTTTTTCCTGCACTTACTACTGCATTAAGGCTTCACTTCCTGGATAACATGGTGATGTCACTTCCTAGATAAAATGGTGATGTCACTTCCTGGATAACATGGTGATGTCACAACCCAACTCCCAGAGCTGTGCGGGCTGTGGCTGCTGGAGAGGATGATGGCAGGGAGACACTGAGGGACACAGGGCACTGGATGGACACTGAGACTCCCTCTGCCATCATCCTCTCCAGCCACCACAGCCCGCACAGCTCTGGGAGACTGTTCGTGACATCACCATGTTATCCAGGAAGTGACATCACCATGTTATCCAGGAAGTGACATCACCATGTTATCCAGGAAGTGACATCACCATGTTATCCAGGAAGTGACATCACCATGTTATCCAGGAAGTGAAGCCTTAATGTAGTAGTAAGTGCAGGGGAAAAACACCTTATAAGCATTTCCCGTAAGAAGTGTATATTGGGGATTTGTATAACTTTTGGGGGGCAATACAATACTTTAATAATAAATTTTGCCGGACTTCTCCTTTAAGTTACCATGGAAAATAGAAGTCTCCTTACAGATTCATACAACCTGTGAAGAGGGGGATTTTCTTTTCATGAGCCCAATAGCTGCTATGGCCTTCAAGACTGCAGCAATTCATCATGGCATAGTTCACACTAGCCAATGAAATCAATATGTAGGAATACTGGTTCATAAGGATAGGATCTCTTCTCACAATGGCCGCACCTTAGATGGAGATCCTGACTGATACTGATTACCTGTCCCCGCTCCTCCTGATGCCATCTGGCCCCTACTCCTGTTGCCGCTATGTGACAGCCCATTCCACCAATCACTAGCTGCGGTGGGACAGCTCAGTGATTGGTTTAGCAGGCTGTCACCGAGTCGGGGACTTTAGCTGGCACTGGAGGGCATCAAGAGGAGTGTGGACAGGTAAGTATGCCTGTATTATTGTTTTTATTGCAGCAGCTGCACAGCATCCGAATGTTTCTACAAGACACTGTATGCTGGAAATTGACTACATACCTCCAGAGTTCTAATGTGTTTTGCAGAAACCTATACCATTTTTATGTTCTAATTTTTGTATATTTCATTTAAATGAATGAGGGATGAAATATACAAAATTTAAGAGAAAAAAAGTGAACCAGGTACTCTCCGCTCTCCCAAGCCGAGGCACCTGGTTAAACAGGTTCAGGGAAGAAAGCACCTGGTTAAACAGTCTCTCATTGATTTCAATGGAGTCAAGCCCTAAATACATTTTACTCAGAAAACCCCCTTTAAATGTCCCTTCCTTACAACCTCACAACATCTATATGCCCTAATCCGCCAACACAGTATGTCAAACCAGAGAGTATAGTGGGCACCACCCTATAACCTGAGTGCTAAACTAATGCATATAAGAAACACAGAAGGACTATGAAGAAAAAGCATATGCACAAAAAGGTAGCACATCAAGAAAAAAATCTTACAATACACAAAATATATACAAAACAGGAGCAGTAAACCTAGATAGACAAGCCCTAAATGCCACTCAACATTAAAAACAGTAAAATGTTATCCTTGGTCCAGCTGGTGTCCCAGCCCAGACTCAGCACCCTACCTGACCCCGGACACAGCACATGAATAAAATGCAGAAAAAAAAAATCCCCAAAACTTTTACAAAAATAATAGGTAATGCAGTGACTAATAATGAAAATGAAAAGTGTACTGAAAACAATATCACCATGTGCGGTCCAGTGGATGAAATGATTGGTCAAATGGGAGCAGCAAAAAGATGCCACACGTTCCGCTGTACCCGGCTTTCTCAGGGAAGTGACAATTAGAGATGAGCAAACTGCTCGGACTTTTGGTCCGAAAGCAGTTCGCTTTCTCATGATGCCTTTGATCTCAGCCGCATATTCACGGGAATATGCGGCCAGGATATTCCAGGGAATCCCTGTTGAATTCCCTGGAACGCATATTTGTTGGAGCACAAGTATGCGGCCGGGATCACAGGCATGATGAGAGAGCATTGATACGGTCGGACCAAAAGTCCGACGGTCCGCTCATCTCTAGTGGGAATCCGACAACATATCTGCATTGTTTTAGGGAAATTTCAATCCTTATCTCCAGGCCATTTGGGCTTGCTCTGCTGGAAACAGAACGGGGAACCTTTATGCATGTGTTTCCATGATAAAATTTAGCATCGAGTATTACAATAATTCAATTTCTATTTTAATTCTATAACGTTCTCACTGCAGGGAAAATATTTTAATAGAAGTGAAAGAAAAAAAAAAATCATCCCATTAGGATGTGTTTTACCTCCTGCATTAAAGCCTACAGGGAAGACGGCTCCAAAATGAAATGTTTAAGAAATTATAGTGATTCACTGGAGTATGAAGTAAGTAAATACAAATAATTACAATGTACGTCTGCATCACCAGGCTATACCCAATGTAATGTTCGGTGCTATCATACGCCCAACCTGATTGGATGGTTTTAAAACAGGATATAGGAGGATAGTTTTAGGTCTTAAAGGGTATGTAGACTTTTGCAACTATCTTCCTAAATGATGCAGTTATTCAAATTTGCAAATAGTATTTGCCGTGGCCGAATGTTCATCTGTTGTCTGTGCGGGTAGCGTAATGGTAAGCCACAGCAAGACAGCTCTGGCGCCAGTGAATTACTTCCATAACTATAAGGTGGGGTGTTTAAAATCTGTACACCATATACTGTTGGCCAAACCAGTCAGGTGCTACAAGTTTAGCCAAATATAGTATAAGGGCCCTATTACACAGAGCTGAATGGGGCCGATTGAACCAATTATTTCTCTGTGTAATAGAGAGAATGTTCAGCCGATCAAACAATCATTGGTTGATCATTTCTTTAGGCCTTGACCTAAAATCACTGGGCGGTAGACACGCATTGCTACGTGTAATAGTGATGCGCGGCCGATGGCTGATGATTGAAATAACAGTTAACAATTACCTGGCCATGCTCCTTGTCTTCTCCTGCGCTCTACATGCGTCCCGGTCATTGAGCTCACAGGCCGCTCAGCCAATCACTAGCCACGGCAGTACTTGCCAGTGATTGGAAGAGTAACCTCAGCTCAGAGACTGCTCTGCATCTGCAGCCGCAGGATTGGGAAGCATGCACAGCGCAGGAGAAGACCGGGAGCGTGGAGACGTAATGTATTAACTGTTTGGGCCAAGGGTTTCTCCCTCCACAATACTGCACCAGACTTCCTGAAGGATCCCTCTTATACAGTAACTGGCAGAAAGGTGAGAGAGACTCTTAGCCAAGCAGCCTAGCAAATGGTTGACATCTGAAAAATGGGAAATTCTGGCCACTGTGTAGAACTGTCGCTTTGTGTACACAGCTCCTATGAAGACCTTTGTGTTACCATGATGAGAGACTACAAAAAGCCTCTGTAGTCAGATCCTGTAGTCATTCTTCTCTGCTGGCTTTTCTGTAGGGTATCAGTAAGAGGGGGCAAATGGATTTGGATTAACATACGACCAAAGACCACACCAGCCTTGTTTCCAGTCTGCATCCAAGAGGATACATCGGTCTGCAGAGGAGCTGTATACAAAAATGGTAGGATTTCTAATAAAGAGTGCAACAATTCTGCTTTTAGATGCGTCGAAGCATTACGTTTTCAAGTTTCTCCATACGGAAAGGGAGCTATCTCCATACAGAATGGGATACTAGCAGATGGGTAGTCCACCGGCCGCTACTTAGGATGGTCTATAGTCAACTAATGGCTATATTATATGGGTCTGGCTTTCTATGTATTGTTCTATACCTGACCCTTTCATGGTGGGGAATACATGTATTAATAAGAGTGCACTTGAACCCTACCATTAGAGCACTAGAGATTAGCTAACTCTTTAGTGGAGGTCTCGAAGCTCACATATTCCCAGCAATATCATCTTATGACCTCTCTATACAACAACACTCTAGAAGATACTCAGGGTAGAATTTCCTCTATAAATCAGTCATGTTTTCCATAAATGACCCGTCTGATGTGTTCTCCTTCTCAGAAAGGCAGTCATCATTGCTTCATTCATCGGCTTATGTAAACCCATAATAGAAGATCATCTCAAGAGCCGAGACGCAAACGCGCTTCACTCGAAAAGAAATCATTGCTTAGACCTGAAGTACAGGAGACCTTTCAAGGCAAAAAAAACTTTAAAAGATAAATGTTTTCAATATTAGATTCATACTAGCTGGCCGGAGAAGTCCACATCCTTCATTATGTCACACGGCGATGACCTCATTTGTGCTACATAATATGGTTAATGTGACCCGTGCTGCTCTACAGTGCTAGCTGACACCAATTCAGTAAGCTAATCACATTGCTGACTCTTGCTTTTCTCGGGGCATGAGTTAATAGGAGACATCAGTAATGATAAAACACTGTACTTTGCAGCGATCACCAGTGAAACCCCCCTCCCCAGGAGACCGCCGTCACTACATAAACAGAGAAAGATGAAATATGCGGCAAGGGAAGTGTGTCATGTTATTTATACTGAGGTGACACTATACTGTGCTGGCCCCAGTGGACATCACTGCCTCATCCATATGCTTGACGCACAGGAGGCACCAGGATGGGAACATTGTGGGGACAGCCCTCTCCTAATACTCTATTAGCAATGTAATCAGAATAGGTCTTATGGGTTTAGAAGATGATCCTTATGGTTAAATGAGACTCATCATTTTAAATCTACAATCAGAGATGGGATATGTCACTACTAATGTTAAACGAGTATGCTCGGTTGAACACAGTGCTTGATCAAGCTTGATACTTGACCGAGCACCTTGGTGTACTTGGGATGCTTTTAAAATATTCACACTCCTGTACTGACACAGTGTGTCAGTACAGTAGCGTGAATATTTCAACTGTTTCAGAGTTCCTCCCTTCATCATTCATTATGATGCCGGGAGCACTGAAACTGTTTAAGGGTATAATACAGTAAAAAACAAGAAAGCAGCAATACTTACCCATCTGCGCTCCTCACGATTCCTCTGCTTCTGGCTCCAGTTCCCTACTTAGTGACAGCTGTGCAGTAATTTGGCTTAGTGTGCTGTCAGGGAGCGGAGGACCGGAGCTGGCGCCGGAGGGAATCAGGAAGATTGCGGACAGGTAAATTTAGCTACCTATTGCATTTTTTCATTCAGATTTTTGTATATTTCGTCCCTTTAAGGGACGTTTAAATTAAAAAAAAAAAAAAAAAACATTTGAATGAAGAAATGTAAGAGGTTAACCAGACACCCTCACCTCTACCGAGCAGGGGGCACCTGGTTAAATGCTTGAGTCTCCCATGGATTTCAGTGTGGCCCGTTACTTGAGTAAAGCACTCGAGCATTGAAAAAAGCTCAATTCGAGCACGGATCACTTGAGCAGTCAAGTGCTCGCTCATCACTAGTCACTAGTTGATGAGGGTCTTGCAGGTTCTATGACTAAATGAAGACCTTACCTATAGATGTATACAGCCAACACCATCCGAAAACTTTGCCCAAACAAAGATGTTTCTCAATGTGTGGACCAACATAACTGACATTGTATAAATTCTATATGGAGACCTTCTGCACAAAGACTTATGCGCTGCACTATACACTACCCTGAATGAATGCACATTGCATGTCTAGCCAGAGCCTAATTTGAGACACAGTTTCTCTCCATTCTTGGAACTGGTGAGGGTCCCAGTGACAGCTTGTCTTCCTCCTATCCTGTGGATACGGCATAATTTTTTAAATGCTGGAAATAACCCTTTAAGGAGGCTTTTCATCAACAGCCAGTGTTTATTTATTAGGAATGCATTTGCATATTTTTCCCTTAAGAATCAGTAGGCTTACATTACAGTAGTTGACAGAGCCAGCTTTCCCATTGGGAAGGGTATATGGCTGCCTGGGGGACCATGACTCATAAAGGGCCCCTCTGCGCTCCCAACAAACTGTAAAACACTGATTCTAAAAGACAAAGTAGTGACAAGCAATTCGCTCTTCTGTCCGCCAATGTCCTCCCCCCCCACTGCACTTACTAATAATGGCCATAATAATGTTAAGATGACCGTGGAAGTGGATCATCAGTCATGTGACCTTTGCCTGGCACAGGGCCATATACACAAATTATACTGCCCTAGGCAAACAGCTTGGAAATTTTTCAAAAATACAGTGAAGTTTTTTTTGCAGGTACATTTTGTGGCTGTTCTAATATAAATTCAACCAAAGGCAATGGACAGTTTTGTTTTTTTTTCCCTTTCACCAGCCCACTTTTATTATTCACTTAAGTGCCGCCCTAGGCACAGACCCCTATGTGCCAAGTGGCAATACAGCCCCAGTATTACATTATACATTAGTTCAATATAGCCAAACTGTGACTCTCTAATAGTTGCAAAATTACAACTCCCACAATACCCTGGCAGCTGAAAGTTATTAGGGCATGCTGGGATATATGTAGCTTTTTTAACAGTGTAGGTTGAGGAGAATGAATGCGTTAGATAATGCAGGACCTATGTGGATATGTGAGATTGAGTTTTGTAACTAAAAGGTCTATATATATATATATATATATATATATATATATATATACAAATTCTGAGATGTACCGTAATTGCAGTAAGTATAGAGAAACACTGAATAAGAAGTGATGATGTTTGCTGTGCGCTGAGAGTTATGAGCAGCCGCTCTCCAGCCAGTTGGGTTCAATACCTGACAGCATTGCTTTATGCTCTGTGTGCACAGTGTGACAGATAGACTTGGAATCACACTAAAAGCCTGCACAGACCATTATCAGTAAAGCATTGTGTACACAGCCACCATTTCACCAGAGCAGCCTCAAACAGATGGGCCCATACAATTCAATTAGAGAAAGAACGGAGGAAAGAAATAAAACAGGTTCAATATACAAAAATATAGTTAAAGAAAAAAAAGGCAGTAAAGCTGCACGGATTTGGGACTTAGACAGGTAAGATGTAGATGCCAATGTTTTTGGTGATTTAGATCCACTCGTCACTACACCAGACAGAATATCCGAATAGAATATGTTGTCATCAGACTATCAGGATTACAGGGTTAAGCTCCATAGCTCAGCATAGAAATAGGATCTTAACTTCAGTTTGCATATTTTTAATGGACACTATGGAGCTTTTTTTTTACCTTATATCTTTGCAAAGAGGTTTCTTTAAAGGGGTTATCCAGCCCTACAAAAACATGCCTATATTTCCCCCTCTCTTGTCTCCATATTGGATGGAGTTTCAAACTCAGTTCCATTGAAGTAAATGCTTAATTGCAAACCACACCTGAACTGGAGACAAGAGAGGGGGAAAAGTGGCCATGTTTTTGTAGCGCTGGATAACCCCTTTAAGAGGGCCAGCAACACTGGAGTAAACAATGGAGCATGGTGATTGATAATCCTGGCAATCCGCCAATTATACATTGTAGTAACTGCAGATGAGCGCCTCATTGGGTCAATACAGCGATATCCCCAACTATATGAGAAGTAGAGATGAGGAGCACCAAAATACTCAAGTGCTCATTGCTCGAGTAATTTTTAACCCCTTCCCTACCGGGCCAATTTTTATTTTTGTGCTTACATTTTTGCCTCCTTGTTTTTAAAAGGCCATAGTGCTTGCATTTTTTTTTTCACCTTCAGACCCACATGAGGGCTTATTTAAGAATCAACAATTTTGCAATTTGGCGGGTTTTTACGCTTACACTGTTTACCGTACATTGTCAGTAATGTGATAATGTTTAATAGTTCGGGCGATTATGCACTAAATATGTTTATTTTTTATTATAAATAGAAAAAGGGGGTGATTTAAACTTAAAAGAAAACTTATTATATATTAGGGGAGGGTGATTTTTTTTTATTAATAGAAAACTCATTTTTTTAAATACTTTTAGTCCCCCTAGGTGACTTTTATTATTATAGATCTCTCATAGAGATCAATGCAGTATACATTATATAGCACTGATTGATTAGATCAGTGCTGTATTACTCTGGGCTGCTGGACCCCAGAGCTACAAATTGCCAAGCTGAGATCAGTGTCATTGCGACATTGAGGCCCAGCTTGGCAAGAAGAAGGAATCTTGTCCATATGCGGGAAGGGGTTAATGCTTGAGTGTTGGACTTGAGTAACAAGCCCCAAGGAAAACAATGGGAGACTTGACTGGGGGGAGGGGTTGCAGGGAAAGTATACTTACCGTCCCAGTTTTCTATCACCATTCATCGGCTGAGGTGGGACACCAGTGCAGTCACTGAGTCTGCTTAACCAATTGGCAGCTGCAGCAGTATCCTGCTGCGATAATGAAGACAGATTGAAGACCTGAGAGGTAACTATACTTCCACGATCCTCTCCTCATGTGGTTTAAAGTGTGGTTTACCTGTCACAATTGACCCTTCCGGATCAGTGGTGAGATACTTTGCTTATCCAGAAGTTCTGGACTCTATGGACACAGAGACGCAGTCAGACGATAATGCATTCTTGTGAATTGCCAATCGTGACAAATACTCTTTAAGGCCATGTTCACACAACGTATGTGTTGTATAAATCACGACCGTTGTTTCAATTTGCAACAACGGCAGTGATTTATACAACACATACGTTGTATGTGAATGAATGGAATCCCGGCTGGAGCGTATACACATAGTATACGCTCCTGCCAGGCTTCTATCCAGCCGCACGAAAAACTGACATTTTTTTAAATTGAATAGCGGCCGAAGAAGACGTGTCAGCTCACACAATAGAGCGTGCGGCCCGAGCCTTCCTTTGTGTACATCGGGGAATTAGGATGCAGGCACACACGGGGGCGCCCACATCCCAATTCAGCGGAAATAAAGATCATCAGTAAGGATGATGAAGGATGATCTTCAGTAACACCGGCCATTCTATGACCCAGCCGGGTCACAGAACGGCCGGTGTTACACATGATGTAAACGTAGCCTAAGGCTGTGGAAATGCATCTTGTTTAGCAGCTTTTCAACAAGCTTTTTGTAAATGAACACCCGAACAGCCAGCAGGACTCTCTCCAGTGTAGAGTACTTACAAGTAGCCAGATACTTGAGCGAATACTCGTTAGAATGTGCTTGCTCTAATAATAAGGTGTCCTGAGACCCTCATAGGGGTATTCCAGCTTATTCTCTATCCTTGGTTAACATGTCTGATTATGTGGCTCTTGACTGCTAGTACCCCTCATGAACTCGAGAATGGACACCATAGCTGATGATCGCCATATGCTCACCACTGCCTAATTCATGGCCTATGAGGCTACCAAAGATATCTGTGGAGCCATTTACAACTGGTATCCACTTACTAGACATTCTTCATCTTGTTCGACAAGAGATCATGGTAACAGTGCCTCAATACAAAATTTGCAACAGGTTCCCTTCCTACCATGTGATCCCCCTCAAGCAGTAGGGACCACCATCACACATCTAGAAAGTAGATAGCTGTTGCTTATGTTCAGTTTGATGTGTGATAAGTCATCAACAGAAAATCCAGCAGAATAATTAACATAAGTACATGTAATAGCCGGTAAGGCTCAGAGGAGCATACAGTGTCCAAAATATTCAGTTGAGAAAGAGGTTGGGTAACCTTAAAAGGTGTTGTCCAAGCTCTATCTGTAAATCAGCTTCTTTCATTATTTTTACAAAGTCTGTATATACTGTCCGTATATACTAAGCCCATGAGCCCCATAGTAATATGCTTCGTTTGCACCAATATTCTCACAAAATTTTCTCCTGTCGTCCTGAATTTTTCCTCAAACTTGTGCAAAAAAATTACTATCTTTTTTCTGCAACCTATGTTCTCTTAAGCATACCTCAAAATCAGCCGTTTCAGATTAGCGGTGAGATCCTCTGCTAATCTGGCAGGTCAGGTCTTCTTGGATATGGAGACACAATCATACAAGTGCATCTTCATATCCATGGAGACCCAACCTTCCGACTTGGCAGAGGATCTTACCGATGATCTGGACGGGCCAATTGGGACAGGTACACCTCAAACTACTTAGCTGAGAAATCATATTTACTGCTCCAGTCTTCTATCTGTCTTCACCATCACGTTCAGCCAATCAGCAGCTAAAGTGGGACAATGCAGTAGCTCATTGGCTGAGCGGCAATAGTGAACAGGGGGCACCTGGTTGAATACTTGAGTCCCCCATTTATTTCAATGGGAGTCGTCACTCGAGTTGAGAACTTGAGCATTAAAAAATATTCAACTCAAGTTTTTTTTGTGCTGACTCATCCTTAAAGGGGTCATCCAGCGTTAGAAAAAATTGCCAATTTCTTCCAGAAATAGCACTACACTTGTCTCCAGTTTGGATGGTGATTTTGCAACTCAGTTTCATTGAAGTGAATGGAACTTAACTGCAAACCACACCTGATTTGGAGACAAGTGTGGTGCTGAAAGAAAGCTTTTCTTGTGTTTAAAGGGGTTATCTAGTGTTTAAAAAACATGGCCACTTTTTCCCCACTCTTGTCTCCAGATTGGGTGGGGTTTGAAACTCGCTTCCATTGATGTAAATGGAGCATAATTGCAAACCACACCTGAATTGGAGGAGGAAAAGTGGCCATGTTTTTGTAGCGCTGGATTACCCCTTTAATTATATTTCAGGTTTTTAGGGGGAAAGAAAGGGGGGGGGGGGTGTGTGTGCACACAATAGCGAATACAGTCATCAAAATTCCCAGCACTTAGGCTTATTTAATACAATGTTTAAAGAAAATCTATATATGCCATGGGGGGAGATTTATTAAATTACGAAAGCTTATTCAGCTACATTTAAAACCAACATCAGAAGTTAGTATATAATTTGGCCAAACCATATTGCCTCATGTACCACGTGCAGGTCTTCTGATACACATGAGTCCCTAACCAAAAAAAACAGCACTGTGCCGGTCAGCGACCACAATCCCCGCAAAACGTGCACAAGCAGAGAAGGAGGGCCATGGAATGGCCCTGCAACCCCATTGTCACAGGACCAGACCCTAAAGGGCCCCCCAGGACCCCGCAAGCGCCACCGGCGGAAAAAGTGGATGCCAAGCAGCACAAGTGTGAACAAGCTCTTACCTTTCTCCATTCCTCTGCAGGTAGAATGGGAGAATACTAGGAGATCCTCCCCTTATGTACACAGGTGCTTCCTGCTAATTTGGATCACATGGGTCTTACAAAGCACGAGTGCTAGCCACAATGAAAAAAGGGACAGAATACATAAAATATGCACAAGCCAAAAAGACAGAAATGGCTGCACATCGCACCCATGGCTGACACGAAAGCTTATTCAGCTACATTTAAAACCAACATCAGAAGTTAGTATATAATTTGGCCAAACCATATTGCCTCATGTACCACACAGGTGTTCTGATACACATGAGTCCCTAACCAAAAAAACAGCACTGTGCCGGTCAGCGACCACAATCCCCGCAAAACGTGCGCAAGCAGAGAAGGGGGGCCACGTAATGGCCCTGCAACCCCATTGTCTCAGGACCAGACCCTAAAGGGCCCCCCGGACCCCGCAGGCGCCACCGGCGGAAAAAGTGGACGCCAAGCAGCACAAGTGTGAACAAGCTCTGCAACCTAGCTCTGCAAGTCTTTTTGGCTTGTGCATAGTCTAAAGTGAAACTGGTTCAGTTGCCCCTAGCAATCTTTCCTCACAGACTCTTTGGAAAATAAAAGGTGGAATCTGATTGGTTGCTAGGGGCGACTGAGACAGTTTAACTTTACACCATGTGTTTAACTTTACCCCTCAATATATATATATAAATATATATATATATATATATATATATATATATTCTAGATATGTATAATCTATATTTTATATATATATCTAGATATATCCTGCCACCATGTATAAGTTGTTCCATGGCTACCATTCATCCATCCACTGTAGCCCAAGTTAAAAAGCATACATTCAATAGACCTAAATGCAACATGAAAAAACAAGATCCAAGGAGGTCATAAGTTTTCTTTTCCATAAACATCAGTAAACGAATACATTTCTGGCTTTACTCTACCTTTATCCTCTATACTGTTTTTCTTTTTTTTTTTCCAGCATGCATCAATGAAAACTATTGCTGATGATAGGCTCCCTACCTGAGCATTAGCCCTGCCTCAACAAGTCTGTCATGTGCACTCATTGAATCCTTTGAAGGTTCTGTGACCTACAATGACAGTAACTGGAGCAATGGGGTGCACTGAGCAAGAACACAAGGCAATGTTCCCACCGGATGCCTTTTATAATCAATGAGCTGGTTTGGCTTTGGTCCCATATTACGTGGTTCTGTAAACAGCTACAGTTTAGTCCATGGAGATGTTTTATCGAACGGTCCTGCTGAGTGGCCTCACCTGTTCCAGGTTACATGCTGTTGGATAAAATGCTGGAAATTCATTGTGAAGTTTTACAGTAAACTCTCTTTTGCTCAAAGGAAACTCCTGATCTCTCGGAATAATGGCAGATCACCAAAAGCGTGAAATGGAAAGCAGAGTCCAGTAGGACCAATAGGTTATTATTGAGTTGACTTTTTAGGGTTTTTGTGGCAATGATTCTAGCTGAAATGCTAGGGCTGCCAATTTTCTGCATGTGCATTAAGACTGCGTAAGGGTGCACAAAGAGGTTTTGCATTGGCAGTCAAGAACTCGGAGGGAATGATCAATGCAAATATTGGCCAAAAAGCCACTTAAATACGAACACACATGCTCTATGGGAACGCATTGAGAATGAAGATGGACAAGGTGCTCAACACACAAATACATTCAGTATGTTCAGTAATGATCCCATCTCATAATCCTTCTAGTAAAGTCCAGGTTAATGGAGCAGACGATGGAAAATAATCATAGTTAATCTCAGACTACTTTGCATACAATAATAATACACTATGTAACAAACAGCAGAAAATCATAGAAATACCATGACACAAATGGCATATTCCCCATCAGATCCATATATTATCCAGCAACATTTCTAGCACCTCCAAACAAGACTTGCAACTGCATAACACACAATAGCAAATTACATGTAGAGTCAGATGTAGCAGTGCTGAAGCTGTTATATAACTTTTTTGGGGTGCGGGATGCATGGTCAGGGCATTGCAATAGCCATTGATAAAAATGTAAGTTATGATGACAAACCCAGCTCTGCTACATCATAAGAACACAAAGAGGGAAAAAAAAGGACCAGCACATTGTAGAAGCCATTGATAAATAAATGTGTTATGTAACAAACTCAGCTCTGCTACATAATAACTCAAACAGTAGGGGGAAAAAAAGCATTCATCCAAAGTCCCACAAAAGAGATGAAGCATTACCGTCTCAATAAAACTTGGGAAGACTACAAGAGCAAGTGAGGAGTTAATGCAGTGCTGAAAACAGCGGGTCACAAAGTTCACAGAAGTAAAAGAAAGGCAATAGAAAGAAGTAAAGCGTCCACAATGCACAGCAGCATTAATGAAGCGTCTTCAGCAGTTTCCACACGGTATAGACAGCCCACCGATTGCAAGCAGCTCATACCAAATTTTATAGCAGGAGGAGGGGTGCGAGGCTGAAGCCTGATCTCTATGCAGATAACACATGGATGACTCGCTGGGGCAGGGCTAATGCACAGGTAGGGAGCCAATCGTGAAAAGTAGATTTTACTGGTTCATATGGGAAGGGTAAAAAAATGCAACCCATAGAAACGCTTCATACAGGAACAGGGTTTATAGAAAACCACAGAGCATTAACCCTGCCTGTGCAGTTCAATAGCAGATCTGAACCTGTGCATTTAGATGGATTACCTTATCCTAGATTATATCTTTTCTATTAGTAAAAAATCCCCTTAGACTCCCAGAGGGGCAAAAAAAAAAAAAAAAACATCTGAAGACGGTCCCCACTTTTTTTCCCTCCTGGGGACTGTGGCATTCAATCACTCTTAGGATTAACTCAGCGTGGAGGCTGTACTGGGGGAAGTACTAGGTGCAGCTGTGCAATCCTGCCTGCTGAGATCTGATCTGACTTTCCTATCTCAGCCACTTGATCGCTCTCACTGCAGAGACGTTGGCTCAGCTTGCAGAGGAGGCTTGCCTAATGCAGAGTGAAACGCTCCCTCAATGCGCAGGAATGGCTTTGTCACTGCTGGATGAGAGAGACCCACAGCCCTGTATCCTACACCACAGGCTTTCGGAGTCTGCTTCTGCCTGCCTGACGTGCCCCTGTGTACAGCATGTGTGAGCTATTTCACCGAGGCAGGGGGTGGAGGGAGCTGCTGCCTTTTGGAGAGGGTCTTCTTCGTGTCATTCTCTGGATCTGTGTCTTTGTCTAGTGTGGGGAAAAAAAGCAGTATCTAGTGTCTGGTGCTCATCTATTCAGCCCCCCGAACCCATAGAAGGAGAGTGCAGCTGAATAAGCAGGCTGGAAGGAGGAGGAATTGAACCTGATGTTGACCTTCAGCACCATGGACAGCGACCCAGAACAGCACCTTGTATAGATCTCCTTCAGCACCTTGGACAGCGACCCAGATCAGCTTATTGTATAGATTGCTTTCAGTACCATGGACAGCGAACCAGATCAGCTCGTTGTATAGATTGGTTTCGGCACCTTGGACAGCGACCCAATGAACACACTGAGCAGCTTGTGCAGTGATCTGGATCAGCTCCCTGGACAAGGATCTACCACAGCACACTAAACAGCGATTTGGATTGCCCCCACCCTTTTTTTTTTTTTTTTTTGCACAATCTGGATCGGAACCTGGGGTCTGATTCAGCACCTCACACAGCGATCGAGTTGCCAGCATCTAATCCTGGAGCAAACAAACAAGCCCTTCGGATTACAAGCGCAAAACACCCTAGTTAACCCAATGGATTGCTGCTACTACCAGTGGGTGCTGTCCGGTCACGGGCATTATGTCTTTCGACAAGGATGCTTGCATTAAAGGACGGTTTTAAGGATTAACCTGGATCAGGTACATTGCAAGGTCACAGCTCCAGTCTTTTACCTGTTTACTGTCTGCTGGTAAAAGTGAATTGTCTCTTGTGGATTTACTTCTCCTTAAAGCTTTTTCTAAACTATTGGCTTTATAATGTGTCCTCCACAGCAAGTTGTTGGAGTTGAGCAGGTTGCTGGATAACGGTGTCTGGGTATGTGTGGACAGGCTGCATACTATACACATGGTGGTGGTCTCAGCCTTCCTGTCTGTGTTGGGGATGTCTGTACCCACACAATCTCCTCGCTACTCGCTCTGATCCCCCACACCTTCTCCTGCTGCCATCTGTTTTAATGGAGCATTCTCTTTGGATTACCTCGAGTGAAAATCACAGATAGTATTCTAGAATGCCAACGCTGGGTAATGGCAAAGGGCACACAAGTTACCGGAAAACAATTTGCAAGCCTGTGAGCTTCTCCCTGAGGCGCCTAGTTATCATTGTATCTGCAGGTAAAAAGTCTGACTGCAATCGTCTTTACTCTAGAGGCGACAGGTAAACACAAAGCTTAATCCTTCTCTTAAATTGTCTTGTGATCTGGTGTCTTATGGCTCAGCTGCATTGCAGACTGCTTTACTTATTAATGCTTTTTCGCATTTGTTAGAGTGAGCTGAAATACCCAGGGGTTCCTGTTGTATGATGTTCTAGCAGAATAATTTCTATTAAATGGAAAATAAATCTATACAGGGGCACTTAATCTATCCCTGAAATGGGAGATCGGTTACATAGCTTCCTGGACTTTAGCTTGGAAACCAAGTGTAATCTTCCAATGTGCACCTACTGAAATAGGAGGACAGAATTGGAGCCATGGAGAAAGGGGGACATTGGATTTGGGTGGTGGTGGTGTAGCCATAGACTACTACAGACCCACCATGTCTATACTATAGGATTTCTCTAGAAACTAGCACTTACTGAGACTTTTAATGGAATGCATATGTGATTGTTCTAGTTATGTAATACAAGCAGATGGCTTGGTTAGAGATGGGGAAGGGGAAGGTGGGGGTGCCGAATATTCAGCTATTGCATAGTACTAGTGCACAGCCCTGGAATCGGGTTGGGAATCAGTTGATTGGAGTCATGAAATAATCCATTTTACGACTCTGAGATATGAAATGGAGGATCGGAGGTTTTGCTGGATAAAGTGAAGACGATAATGCACTTGCCTTACAAGATGGTCTCATCAATGTTTCATGTTTATGTAGAAGAACAGGTTAATAATTCAGATGCATTATGCTTTATTTGTCTGGGTGTTTTACAGCAGTCACATATTTAATATAGACTCCTCTGCTATCTTGGCCTTGCATCCTTTCTAATAAGGCCAGGGTAGAAGGGAAGCATGCTTCCTTATCTATATTTATGCATCTGTTGGGGGTAAAGAGGTCTTTTTTCTTCTATACTTGGTATATTTTTACATCTTTCTATATGAAGGCATTTGCTGGCAGCTGGATAAAAATGGAACAAGAACATGCTATTTCCAAGGCTGGCAGGATGGGGGTGCCAGTGGGCCACTTTTAAGCTTCTCTTGAACCTCTTTGCTTTAACCTCTCATTTGCCTGTTTCCACTGCATTGCACTATATTTAGTGAAAAAATAACATTCTTGACTTGTTGTTGCCTATTCAATGGTCTGAAATAACTGCCAGGATCTGTGCAATTGTTATTTGTGCCAATATTCTACCTTGTCTGATAGCTACGTTGGGTATTTAGATGATCCTATAGGTTTTTATTAAAAAAGTTGTTTGGATTGAAGGATATAAGTGACTTGTGCAGAGTAACTTGTTTAGGGTGACACCCAGCAGTAGTTGTCAGGATCGGGGTGGGGGTGTTATATAGAATGAGTCCATGTGGAATATAATCTTATGGTAAATACATAGAACACTATAATATGTATTTATCATCTGCATTAAGCTTGTTAGGTCAATGCCATATGTTACTACATAAGGAATTGCATTGATCAGATACCAGTCCTATGTCTTGGATGGGTGCGAACAGATAGAAACTAGAGTGACTGCATCTCTTATTGACTGGACAACAATATAGACAGTGTACTTTGCATTCTCTGTCCATAACCATCTGGATCACTGACAGATGCCAATGAGATGGAACTGTCTATGTGACAAGTACAAAGCTGCTGATTCTTAGTCCTACACCCCCCTCCCTCCTTCCCAATAATCTGGCTCCTTTTCCCAATGTGATCCCTGAGATTTGTTACAGAATGAGCTCACGCCATTTTGGGTGCCCTGTAGCTGCATGCAAAGCAGGGATTTACATGGAATCAGAGCAGCCTGACATTTTTTTTCTCTTCCCCCGCCTTTGAAAGGATTCCTGTACATGCAGTTTATTCAGATTGCAGAGTTCTCATCATACAACTGCAGGGAGGGGGGGAGAGAAGGTAAAGGATGGAGAGAAGAAGAAGAAAAAGAGAGGGATGAGAGGAAGAAGGGCCTGGGAGAGAGGGTGGAAGGATAGAAGACAGATGGAGATGGGGATAAGAAGAGAAGGGATGAGGAGACGAGACTGGAGAGGAAGAAGAGAGAGAAAGATAAGATAAGAGAAAGATAGGCATAGGGTAATATTGTGGAAAGACTTACATAGGGTCAAAGTGAATTACTAGATGGAAAAAAAGACAGAAAGATATGAGAGATAGATATATGATAGATAGATAGATGATAGATAATAGATAGATAGTTCATCGATAGATAGAGAGATAGATAGATAGATAGATAGATAGATAGATAGATAGATAGATAGATAGATAGGAGATAGGAGATAGATAGATAGATAGATAGATAGATAGATAGATAGATAGATAGATAGATAGATACTCAGCTGCTAATCTCATCACATACAATAATAATTATCTTCATTATAATATTTCTTCTTCTTACACGTTGATTCACAAGGAGACGCCAGACCATTGTTCCATCCATTATTTCCTAACATTATCTTATTACAGAGCTCTTGCCTTTCTAATGGAAACAGCGCTCCATCATCCCTGCCAGGATCACTGGATCAGACATGTCCAGATCTTGTAACCATCAATGTTCTATGAATAATTGAAACATAATTCCAACTTAAATGTTTTGCAAACCAGAAACCTGACCCTTGGCGTCTTATGGGAATGTATGGGAGAAGTGTCTCCATGCACACTGTGTCTATTGAGCCCACTATATGCTGAGCGGAGAGGACTATGTATTGTATGAACTGCACTAAAACATTGTCACAGCTTAAACTGGTAGCGTACACTGGCAGCCTCCTAATCTGTAACAATATAGCAACCCATATACGAACCATGACTCATCCTAACCATATACCCTACTTAAGTTCACCCAATGATTCCTCCAGAGCTTGGCATGGTTGGCCCTCTAGCTACCCCAACCCATGAACTTTGGGTAACCACATGGACAGGGTGACTTCTCCAATGTTAGCTTTCTATTCTAATGTCTGATAGATTTGTTCCCATAGAGTTCATGGTGACGCCTCATCTCATGATGGCCCTGACTCCACTGCAACTAAGTAGTAAGGGGGCAAATAGGCCAAAGATTGTCTGTGGCTCCAAACCACTTGAAGGCAGCCAGTGTGTTACAAAATGCACAGTGTTTTTCTTGTTTTTTTTCCCCCACAGTTCTTGACATATAGATCAATATAATTCTTAGAGTAGACAGTTGTGGCAAAGAGAGGACCCTGCTCTGTTAGATTGTGCATCACTATGTAATAAATTGGCACAAATTTATTTGAATGGTTCTCTTGCAATACCAGCTGGACTTGGTGTTATACTAGGGGTAGTTTCTTCAGAATGTCTCACGTCTATTTGTCGTATAAGAACGTATGGGCATTACTGAGGGGAACCCCCTATAAAACTCTGCTGCAATGAAAGGACTCTGCTCTGAAGTATTGTGCATTGTTGTGTGTTACATTTGAATGGATGCCATACTATACTATATAGAAATGTGATGGTCTCCGCAGCATAGAAGTAGAGACTGCAGCTCACCCTGTGTGTCCACCAGCCACTACTATCTGCATAGACCAGGCTACAAGGTAGTGTATAGGATTAGGGAGAAGGTATAGCTCAGTGGAATGTCCGTGGAAAGCAGAGAAACATTCACAGGGGCAACATTTCATATACATTACAATGTATGGCATCCTAAAAAGCTGGATTCTATTCCCTACCCTATAGACCCTCACAGTTTACCCTCATCAATGGTGTTTCAGCTGCAGGTGACTGTCTCATGTATACAAGGGATTGTCCAGACATGACAGCATTAGTTGTTGCTTCCTATGATCTACATCAGATAAACAGATTGATTTCCATGGCTTCAATAAGAATAATACACATTTTGGTTTCTGTATGCAGAATAAATTCATTGAATGGCTTCACCATACTGTATGTTGTGATTGCATGTTAGTATCTGCATTTCTTCTTAATGTTCATAGAGCAGTAAAGTGATGCTCACCATAGAGTTATAGTTGTATAGGAGCCACAGGTTGGGGGACTCTCCTGTAGAGTTCTGCACTATGTCCTACTGCTTAGACTTTGTACATTGCATTTCCTTATACATAATACTGCAGTCTACTGCTGTCAGGCTATGATGGGAGTTGTAGTTTTGCAGCAGCTAGGAAATCACAGGTAATTCTAATGTTAAGCGTTGCTTTGTGTTCCCCTGCTTGGATTTAGCATAATGTTTTTCTTACTCTTATCACCTTTATCTCCTTTTTACATAACAGAGAAGATATTTCCAGAAAGGGAATGCTGAGGGTTGTAGTTTTACAACAGATGGAAAACATGTTTTGGGGACACTGGTGTATCACATGGTCATATTGCATGGCCTTTGCACATAGGTTTTCCTTAGTCTCAAACCTTCCAGTGATTTTTTTGGACAACTTGCACCATGGCATTATCAGATTTATCATTTTGCTCTAATCACAGTTTAGGGAACACCGTGGTAAAGTGCTATCATGTGTCTTACTGTATGGACTTTGCACATTGGTTTTTCTTACTCTCAGCTCTTGAATTTTCCTCGTACATCACACAGATGTTTAACTGTATGTAGTACCTGACCTATTCTGAAAATAAGACCTACCCTAAAAAAAAGACCTACCCCAAAAATAAAACCTACCCTAAAAATAAGACCTTCCCTATAGATAAGATGTACCCCAAAAATAAGACCTACCCTGAAAATAAGACCTACCCCGAAAATAAGAACTGCCTGTCCTGAAAATAAGACCTACTGTGAAAAAAAGACCTACCCTGAAAATAAGACCTATCCCCCCAAAAAAGCCTACCCTGAAAATAAGACCTACCTCGAAAATAAGACCTATCCTATAAATAAAACCTATGCCAAAAATAAAACCTACCCCTAAATAAGATCTACCCTATAAATAAGACCTAGCTCGAAAATAAGACCTACCCTATAAATAAAACCTATGCCAAAAATAAAACCTACCCTAAATAAGACCTACCCTATAAATAAGACCTAGCCTGAAAATAAGACCTACCCTGAAAGTTAGACCTACCCCGAAAATAAGACCTACCCTGAAAATAAGACCTACCCCGAAAATAAGACCTTTCCTGAAAATAAGACCTACCCCCAAAAAAAAGCTGTACTCCAAAAATTAGCCTGGGCATAATAGAAGTTTTTAGTTTTGCAACTGTTTATGGGCCACAGGCTGGGCGCCACCATAGTACGCTGATCCTATGTCTTTTTGCATGGCCTTTGCACAATGGCGTCTCATCCTCTTATCTTTTGAATTTCCCATAGACGTAATACAGATATTTTCTGGACAGTATTTGAGAAATTACTTACTATAAATTATGCAAATATGACTTCATTTGCATCGGGTAACGTTACCTTTGAGCAATAATTAAGCCGGAGACACAACTGGCAATTTGGGTAGCATTGCGTTGCCTGTTGGCAATAAAGAAAAGAAGCCGAGAAAATGAATTCTTTAGGTTTTAATTTAGCTTGTTAATTAACATGATGCCTCCGTGTGAACTCGGCTCGAAACTGGAACATGTCGGAGGAGGCCGAGAATGTTTTACAAGGCTGTGCGGGGCCCCCGAACACAGTACGACGGGAATATGAGTCATGTCATGTGTTGATTTGTTCAATCAATTATTATAGGCAGCTCAGTGCTCCAGGCGATCTTATACCGTAGCATTAAATTGTAAGGCATACTATATTAATAATTACTGAGCTTCCCTTCCTGCCAATGCACTTGGGTATATTTGTCAAGTTGGAGGCAGAGACGTAAATGCTAAGTTGGTACAATTTGCTTTTGTTTTGTGCCGTTCACATGATATATTAGTAACCAGCTTCAATTACGATAACCTAATGTTCCAGGCGAGGGATTTGTCTCTGATAAGTGTATGTGATACATGTCGTTGGGATGGCTGGAGGTGCGGGATGGTGAGAACCTTGAAGATGTGTGCAATCTGTTAACATGACACCATACTATTAGGGTGTGATAGAATACACCGTTCTTACTTGTATAGTGAATAGTAAACACATGGAGCAAATAACCTTGAGATATGGCTGCAGCCATTGGTTTTATCGTTGAGCATGGTATACTTGCCAATCTTACCGATAACAATAAGCTTTGCACCAATGCAACTTTTTTAATTCAGTTGTTGGGTTGTACAATTGCCGAAGATAAATTTACCATGTTCTGGTTTACATTGAAGAAAAAGAGGATCCCCATAGGTACATTACACAGAACCCATTTGGCATATGGTTTTGTCACCATGTGTAGAAGAGTCGGGTATCTTTCTCCTATAAAAACATTTACATCTCTGGATGACAGTCGACAAACATCAGGTTTGGGCGGAGCTGTTATCCTTGTCATCCTGTAGAACCTTTGGGTCTCTTCTGTGATTTCTGGGCAGCAATGGGTTTGTGATCTCCTCTTTGGTTTTTGGGTAACATTGAGTTTGCAGTCTCTTCTGTGGTTTGTGGGTAACATTGGCCTTGTTGTCTCTTCCAGGATTTTTGGTTAACATTGGGATTTGCGGTCTCTTCAGTGGTTTGTGGGTAACATTGTATTTGCAGTCTCGTTTGGGTTGTAGGTAAGTCTGGGTTTGCGGTCTCTTCAGTTGTTTGTGGGTAACATTTGGTTTGTGGTCTCTTCTGTCATTTGTGGGTAGCATTAGGTTTGTGGTATCTTCTGTGGTTTGTAGGCAATACTAGGTTTGTGGTCTCTTCTGTGCTTTGTCGGTCACATTGGGTTTGTGGTCCATTCGTTGGTTTGTAGGTAATGTTGGGTGTGTGGTCTCTTCTGTTATTTGTGGGTAACATTGGGTTTGTGGTCTCTTCTATGGTTTGTAGGTAACTGTCAGGAATCTGCACTAGCCTGGTGTGAACTGGACCTGTTTTTGCCTTTTGTTTGGCACACCCACATTTCTCAAGGGTTACACTGCTCACTACTGGCCTTGATTGCTGCAGCTGAGCGGTGTTCCTTGACTGAGAGTTTCCTCTGCCTCTCTGGAGCCTGGGTGATCAGAGCGCCGGTCCAATCCGGAGCGGGCTCTTGGTCAGCATAAAACAGAGCTGAGGCAGAGTCCAAGCGCTGGCTAATTAGGTTTACTCCTGGTCCCAGCTTTCCCATGTCTTTCCTGCTATTCCCATCCTACTTCCGCTATTTGCTCTACTGTGTTACCTGACCCCCTGGCTTTGGCTTTTGACTTCCTGATTGTATTGCTGACTTTGTACTGCGTTGCCCTTGTGATTTTGATTTGGCTTGTTCACCATCCTCTATTGTGTTTGTCTGTCTTGTTTTGTGCGCCACATATACAGCATAGGGAACGTCTTCGTGGTTGTCGTGGTAGGGTTGACTGAGGCAAGTAGGTAGGGACAGTGGGTGTGATCAGACTCAGGGCCCACTGTCTGGTTGTGTCTGTCCTGACAGTAACATTGGGTGTGTGGTCTCTTCTGTTATTTGTCGGTAACATTGAGTTTGTGGTCTCTTCTGTGGTTTGTGGGCAGCATTGGGTTTGTGATCTCCTCTTTGGTTTGTGGGTAACATTAGGTTTGTGGTCTCTTCTGTGGTTTGTGGGTAACACTGGGTTTGTGATCTCTTCTTTAGGAACTCTCCCCACTCCCTTTCCATGAACCTTAGGTAATTCCCTAACCTTAATTCCATGGCATCCACTTCTTCCATTCTGGATGTCTCATTATTGCCATCCTCTAGAGCAAGTATTTCTTCCACCATTGGTTTTGTAATCTCCTCTTCAGAAGCCTAAGGTCAATAAAAGCAGGGTCAATCCCCCACCATAACTCTATGAAGACCTAACATTCTAGGCCAAGACCCATAATGGTGTGTCACATTGAGCCACCATGTTGGGTGGTCAGATCTATGGCAAAACACACATGGGATGTTGGGTGTAGTTCTGAGCACCAGTGTACAAGACTTAGTAAGGCTGTAGCAGCTTCAAAAATGGACAACCAGAGTAATAAATCGAATGGAAGGAATAAAGTATCCAGATAAATTGGCAAAATTAGTTTTTTTTAAGGGAGAAACCAAATGGATGACGAACGACCTAACAATAATATAGAACTGTATCAGGAGTATTGGCAATTATCTATTTATACCCAGGAGTGTATTTATAACAAGGGGGCATATTCTATACCTAAAAGAAAGAAGCTTTCTGCTCCAGCACAGAAGGGATTCTTTACTGTTAGAGCAGTACGATGATGGACATCTATGCCAGAGAAACTATTCATGGTGTTCTCAATAAAAAAAGATCCAGAGGGGCTCGGATACATTTCATATGTTACTATGAATGAACTTGAATGGCTACTTTATGAGTCCCACAATGTTTGCAAATAACTTACCATTGTTTAGGACTGCGAAGAAGATAAAAAGTCAATTTCTATCTGACAGAGAAGGTTAAAATGTCCGAATCAGAGATAGGAATGATAATGTTGGTGATTATGATGACAGCGGTGATAATTATGAGAGTGGTGATGATAACAAGACAAGGATTATGAAGAAGACGTCAACCGCAATTACCAAAATGACAATAACAACAAGGACAATGACGATGATGAGGAGGATGAAAGTTGACCACAGTGTGCAATGACTGAAAAGTTGACTATTGTAATGGCGCCAATTGTGATTATGGGAATGAAGATGAAGATGATCATAGGGATAATGATGGAGATAATGGCTGTGATAATGATAATATTGAAAAGGATGATGACAACGACGATGAAGATAATGATAGTGTAGATAGCGACCATAGAGATAATAATGTAGATTATGGCCATAATAATGATGACAAGTATAAAGATGATGATCATCATAGGGATAACAATCAACTATCATGGCTGCTGTAAAGGATAGTGATAATGATGATGATGAGGATGATGATAGAGATGACAAGGGTGATGATTAGTGTTGAGCGGACCCTTCAAGCTGTTTGGGTTCAGCAACGTTCTTCAAACCCAAGCGCTCAGCATCTGATTCCCAGTAGTATCAGAAGTTGGTTTCTGCCCCAAAGCTGCCAGGAAAATATGGGTACAGCCTATGGCCTATGACTGTATCCATTTTTTGCAGGACTCCCTAGGGTGACAACGTCTGCATCTGTGGCGAATCAGATGCCGATTGTTCGGGTTCAGAGAATGTTGCTGAACCCAAACAGTTTGACAGGTCCGGTCAAAACTAATGCTGATCATAAGCCTAGTAATGTAGATTGTAACTGTAATAACAACGACAATATTGACAAGGATGATGATGATGAAGAAGAAGACCATAATCAGAATGAAAAGGATGTCTGTTATGCAGCAATGAAGACCTGATGAGACCTACATGTAAAATCATTGTGTGCATCCATTGGGACACATAGGAAAGAGCAGGCTTCATGTTTAGTAAAAGTGTTGGTATATTTCAATATTGGATGTGATCATAGAAAATGTGACCCCAGAAACCTTGGTTGTGAGGGTGGAGACTGGATATGGAATGAAAGATGGGTTGACATGGGCTTAATCTAAGACAGTTATACCCTTATTATAGCCTATACCTTGACATCTTGCCATGTGACCCAACTATGAATTTCCCAATCCACACAGAAACCTAAAAGTACCTAGTAAAGCACCCTCGGGCAATTTTAACACATTAGACATGTTGTAATATTTTACCATCTAGTTAGGGTCATTGGCCTTTAATTAAAAAAGTATCCCTATCTCTCTTATCACAATTCGTTTCCTATTAGTTGTCTCTTTTGAATGAATCCTTGTTTGTGGCATGACTGGGGATTTCAGCCTTAATGGTCGAGGTCATGGACCTTTATTCAAACAGAAGCCGACTGATCGTTGTATAAAAAGATTATGTATTGATTTATTTGTTCAGTGAAAAATCCGTAGTTGAGGCCCCTCTATAAATCTCCTGACTTAGTCCTTCACATTAAGGGATGATCTGTGCAGGTCGCGACCCGACCGTAGGACGGCATTTAGAGCAATGAACTTTAGATTGTACGTTGTAGATACAGGTCAGAAAAAAATGTATATCGGAATAATACTACCATCACTGTGTGAAAAATGATACTTTATATGTGTAGGACGGAGCATTGGCCTCCGCTAAATAGAGATAAGGAGCTGAATCATCTCATCTCGGGATGGTTCTCCAAAACAGCTGGCTAAGAAGAAAACGGAAATAAAGTTAGTCGAAGAATTGTCGTACCATGTGGTATGAGGATAAGGATGAAGACAATGATGAAGATGAGTATGTAGATTATAGCAATGATAATGACATTAAAGGGGTTTTCATATCTTGAAATCCATTGGATTTAATTGTCGAGAGTCCGAGTCCAAAATCAGTCTGTTTCCACAGTTCAGAGCCAAAGGCTATCCAGGCATCATGGGAATTGTATGTAAAGAAATCTGTGACCTTGAAGGAATACAGAGACAGAAAGAAAGTGTAAGCCCTAGTGATAGGCCCCAAGACAACCCTAAACAGTAAGCGTCCAAAGAGTGATTGGACCAGTCCTCTGGCATCCAGACCTCACAGAACATAGGTGGCAGGGAAGAGAGATAAGTGAAGTAGGCAACTGTCCATCATTACTCAGCCTAAACCATCTGCAGCCCAGCACTAAAGCAAGCAGAAGAAACCAGACAGGTGTGGTGGAGACCTGGTCTGAACAGACACGGACATAACATTGTAGTTTTGCAACAACTGGAGGACTGAAGATTCCCTATCTCTGCCATAGAGAACGAATGTAGTAGCAACACATATATGCTGATCCATCCCAACAGGACAATCTGGTCTTAGTGCATGGGGTCCCAGTTGTCGGACCCCCACCAATGTTCACATAGTTATTCCTTATCCTGTGGGGAGAAGATATCTTTATGTATCTTTATATAATGGGGAAAAAACTATCAACAATTATAACGATTACTATTGTTGATAATGATAAAGTTTACCCTGATGATTATAATGATGGCTATTATGATGGCAAGGAGGAGGAAGATGTTAATGAAGATGGTAAGAATGATATAAGATCAAAGGTCAAACTCATGGTTCTCCAGCTGGTGAAAAACTACAATTCCCATCATACCTTAATGGGCAAATCCAAAGCGTTGGCTGTCCAGTCATGATGGGAATTGTAGTTTTTCCAACAGCTGGAGGGCCATGAGTTTAAACACCCCTGATGTAGATGATTATGATGATGGTGAGCAATTTGTGCCAATGGATTTACTATTTACTTTTCTACTATATGATTAAGACATTATTATTATTATTATTATTATTATTATTATTATTATTATTATATAACAATAATAATAATAGCAATTTGTATTGTTCTCAACATAAAAGGATACATCCAGACCTTTATATATCAGTTTATGCGCTCTGTCACTCTATGTCCCTAGCTGTCACTATATCACAGAGCTTATGGCTCTCATTGACGCCATCTACCCAATCGGCCAATCAATAGACCTCTATACCGTTACAATGTCCCAATTAACCAAATCTTCCCTTCTCGTTCCTGACAGAACAAACAAATGAATCCTGATAAATCGCAGACTTTTGACCCCCCGTTTCCATTCCTCCGCACTTTAATTGGCTGTTTTCATCTCTCGTGTAAACTTTTGCAAGCCTCACTCCAAAGTAAGCAATAAGAGACTATTCATCGGGTTCAGTCCATTTCCGCACCACTTTATAATGTTCTAGATGTTTGATTATCTACTTAATGAGTGAGCAAATTATGTCGCCTGCAAGCGTAATCCCCTTCTTGCTCTGCTGTCATGTAATCGCTGATTTGCCATATTGTGATTTTACTGAGTGAATAAATTCTAAACAAAAGCCGTAAAGAGACTGAAAACACTAAATATATCAAATGTCATGTAAAGCACGCAAACAAATAATTATAGTATTAACACTGGAAAACATCATAGTCGCGCCATCTCTGTCTTTTGTAGCACAGATAAAGCCTACTCAGGCAGCCCTAGGGGGAGGCTTATGCACGTAGTAAAGGCGTACTTCACCTAAGTGCATCATTAATATCAATATGAGGAATTAGCAGGAATGGAGTCCTGTGCTGATGCCCACCTAAGCCCCTCTACTCATAGCACAGCCAGGCTTCTTAATGGTATGGGTTGTTAATGATTCGCCTTGACAATCCCTTTTGTACTAAGTAGTTACAATGTTGCAATGTATCCATAGCAACCAAAGGATCTGGAAGGATTTGACTATTCTGATTGGTTGAAGGGAAAAGTAAACTTAGCAGCAAATATATCATCACTAATGTTGAGGAGTTCGGGTTCGGCATTGGACTCCCGGTGGCTGGAGAAGTTGGATACCACCCTAGGGAGTCCTGGAAAACATGGATACAGTCTTTGGCTCAGACATTCTGAGGGGAACATTGCTGAATCGGAACAGTTTGACAGGTCTGCTCAACACTAGCCACCATTATCCCATGAATTGGACCATGTATGGTGCAAGATTCTGGCAAAGGAGTATTAAAGAGGATGTACCATCAGGTACATCCTCTTTAATATGACCCACAGAAAGAACAGAGCCGTCACAGGGAAGACGGTGCCGTGGTCTGTTTTTTGGACCGTGGCCCCGCTCCCCTCTATGATGCGGCTCCTTTAGAATCAATGGAGCCACGACAAAGAGGGGCAGAGGTTTTCTCCCACTGGGGGCGGGCCGGCCCGCCTCCTGTGCTTCAGCCCCAGCCCAGTACCTGTGGATAGAACGGTGCCGTACGCGGAAAAACGGGCCGTGGTTCAAAAAATGGACTGCGGCACCGGCTTCCCCGCGACGGCACTGTTCTATCCATGGGTTATAATAGAGAGGATGTACCTGATGGTACATACTCTTTAAAGGGACGTTTTTACTATATTAGAGCATAGTTGATCAGCTGATTAGTTAAATAGTCTATAGGAGTAAGAAGCTTCAGCTCCATACACTGTTGTGCTGGATTTCTGCAGAACATCCCCCATGCCCTTTAATGGAAACCTGTCAGGACCACTACAATGTATGAATCTGAAGCCTCGGACTCCTGTACATTCTTATTTTCTAGTACTGTGACTGAGCTACTGGTTAATTATAGGGAGGGGGGGACAACATTTCTCAGGGAGATGAGCTACTGTTAGAGAAGTAAGAGAACAGCTCACCAATTTCCCCCATTTACAATACATGGATGCTGTGTATAGGCAGAATGGAAGGGACCGCTGTCAGCCAAACAAACTATTGAGAATGTATGGCTACCAATAGTTTACCATTGGAGATCCAGACCTACCCACAATGAGAATGATGGTGCAACAAGCTGGAAGAGTTTTACACTATGTCCCATTCAATGCCTCAATGGATAAAATATGTCAGAGGGAAAGACCAATGATCTATCCATTATTGTTGCCATCTCAATTGATCACTGCATGCAAGGTACATGTCCTGGTACAACCAACTATGCCAGATCGCTAGACTTATGTGAACCCAACATTACAGAGAAGTTCTCTGTTCTGGCTCATAGAGTGAGTCTAAAGCAAGGAGTGAGTCCTATATATTGTCTATATGCCACAATAAGACAACCACTTTTAAGAAGGTATGAAATACAAATAATAGTATAATCATAGCAGGAGGCAAATAGTTTGCATCCGAGCTGTGAGCTTCAAGCTTCAGGTTTATCCATTGCTACTCACCTTTTGTACTTTTTGAAGCCTATGGGTCCTTTTACATGGCCTGATATGGGGTTGTGCAAGGACGCAAGCAAGCGCTGATCAAGGAGATTTAGTTTTCAGAACCCTCAAACAGTAGAAGCATCCGGTCCACATGAAAGATCACTGTAGCATTTGTGCATTTAAGTGTATTGCTGTCGTCCGCACATTCCTTGTTTACATGGGGAAATGTGCAGCTGATAATGAGAAATTGCACTTCCACACAAAAGATGCGATCAGCCATTGCGGCCGTTTTCCTGGTGCTCGGCCTATTGCTGACCCTTTTACATGAGCCAAAGGAGCGTTTCTAGCAACTCGACTTGCTGATACAGTGAGCCCTCAACTCACAATGGCCTCAAGATACATTATTTTCAACATACACAATGGTCCTTTCTGGATCATCGTAACTTGAGACCAGACTCAACATACAATGCTATGGACAGTCAGGATCTGCGGTATATGTAAATAACTAGATGATCAACCAATGAAACTGGCCATTTTACTGGTAAAACCCCAGTATTAGTGAAATGCCTGCACTGGTTGGCTGTCTAGTAGTGATTCTCCAGAGTATAGTGTGATACTACATGTCCTGTACTGCTCTCTACCTGGGCCAGTTTTCCATAGAATTTTGGTCTCAACAGGGCCGGTTTTAGACTAAATGTGGCCCTGGGCAAAGTTGAAGGTGGGGCCCCATATGCTGAAATATTGTAGCAACAATTTAAGGTCCCCATACATTTTACACTTTTGTTGCTGGTACCTGTTGTTCCTGGTGGGTTCGGCCATCAGTGTAAGGTGTATGGGGCTCTCTGGACAGTCTGACAGATGATATCAGTGGACATAGGGGGTCGAGCTTGATGGAAAATCAACGCCCAACCTCTTTGTTCTCAGAGAGATAAGCCGCCATCAGATCTGTATGGCTATGGCTTTCCCCTCTCATAGAGAACACAAGAACACTCAGATGTGCCAAATTTCTGTGTATGGGGAGGACTGGACGGATTGGGAGAGATAATTGTCAGCTGAAGGATTGTTCAGTCAGCAGTTATTGGAAGTGTACGGCCACTTTTAAGGCCGTATTACACTGCCTGATATTCCGCAGAAGTGAGCGCCAATCTGGTAGAATGGAGCTCGCTTAGAGAGCCTACTACATGGCTCTTTTATGATGTCTTTTACATGTCGGGACTGCCGCTACATGCCAGGACTGCCCCTACATGCCAGGACTGCCCCTACATTCTGGGACTGCCGCTACATGTCAGGACTGCCGCTACATGCCGGGACTGCCCCTACATGCCGGGAGTGCCCCTACATGCCGGGACTGCCCCTACATGTCAGGACTGCCCCTACATGTCAGGGCTGCCGCTACATGTCAGGACTGCCCCTACATGCCGGGACTGCCGCTACATGGCGGGACTGCCGCTACATGGCGGGACTGCCGCTACATGCCGGGACTGCCGCTACATGGCGGGACTGCCGCTACATGTCAGAACTGCCGCTAGTGGTGTAAACACAAGAACAATTTATATGAATTGCTTTAAAAAAAAAAAAAAATCACTATAATCAGGACCAAATATTACCTCCATACCGTTTATTAAGAAAACACACTATATATAGGCCAATATTACCACCATAAAGTGTCCGCCCCATAATGACTCTATATACACTATATACAGACCAATATTACCACCATAGAGTGACCACCGCATAATGACTCTATATACAGACCAATATTACCGCCATAAAGTGACCGCCCCATAATGACTCTATATATACACTATATACAGACCAATATTACCGCCATAAAGTGACCGCCCCATAATGACTCTATATATACACTATATACAGACCAATATTACCGCCATAGAGTGACCACCGCATGACTCTATATACACTATATACAGACCAATATTACCGCCATAAAGTGACCGCCCCATAATGACTCTATATATACACTATATACAGACCAATATTACCGCCATACAGTGACCACCGCATGACTCTATATATGGACCAATATTACCGCTATAGACTGACCACTGTATAATGAATGACTCTATATACACTGTATACAGACCAATATTATGTGGCTGTCAGCCTATGGCTGTACTATTGGTCTGTATATAGTGTCATTATGTGGCAGTCAATCTATGGCAGTAATGACTCTATATATACACTATATACAGACCAATATTACCGCCATAGGCTGACCACCACATAATAACTCTATATACACACTATATACAGATCAATATTAACGCCATAGATTGACCACTGCATAATGACTCTGTATCCAGACCAATATTATGTGGCGATCACTCTATGGCGGTAATATTGGTCTGTATATAGTGTGTATAGAGTGATTATGTGGTGGTCATCCTATGGCGGTAATATTGGTCTGTATATAGTGTGTATAGAGTGATTATGTGGTGGTCACTGTATGGCGGTAATATTGGTCTCTATATAGAGTGATTATGTGGTGGTCACTGTATGGCGGTAATATTGGTCTCTATATAGTGTCATTATGTAATAGTCAATCTATGGCAGTAATGACTATATACACTATATACAGACCAATATTAATGCCAAAGAGTGACCACTGCATAATGACACTATATACAGGCCAATATTACCGCCATACAGTGACCACCACCTAAGGACTGAATACCACCTTATTTTTTTTCTCAATAAAATACACTGTACTGCCTTATATACATAGGAGCTGCAGCCAATCAGCGGCCTCTGTGGTCACCTGCAGCAATTACATATGACGGATGAGGCCAGAGAATGGCTGCAGCTCCTGTATACAGTACATTCACCTCAATACTTGGAGTCAGCAGTGCTAATACACACACACACACACTAACACATCCATAAAAACACATTATACAGATCCAAACCATCCAGCCCACACACTACACACATGACATGTAACACACACTGCATTCATCCATTATACACATAGCATTCATACACACACTACATGTACAGTATACTTACCCCCTCTAGCATGCTGGGTGTAGTGGTGAATCCCCCTCATGTTCCTTGCAGCAGCAGGTTGTCATCCTCACCCGGCAGCCCTCTCCTCCATCGTCCCGACAGCTCCACACCAGAGGAGGAAGTCACGTGCAGTAAGAGGAGCTGGAGGGAGGGGGAGGGGAAAGGGGAGCAGACACCAGCCCAGCGCAGAAGCCAGGGATCATTCACAGACGCTGCAGGACCCTCTCTGTGCTCTCCTCTCCTACTGGAACTGCGATAGGGGGCCCCTGGGAGATGGGGGCCCTGGGCATTTGCCCTGCTTGCACCCCCCTAACGCCGGCCCTGGGTCTCAACATACAATGGTCGTCCTGGAACCAATAAATATCGCATGTTGGGGGATCACTGTAGTCAGCCAGTGTAAAAAGGGCTTATGTCGTATCATCTCAGCAGATACTTGCTATTTTATAGAAACCTTGAGGTTGGTTCTAACTAGAGATGCACTGTCAATTTGCTTCATTCTGTGAAGTGAATTCCTACCGGTTCTTTAAGGAAGTTTGCAAAAAAAAAAAAAGGCGGCCGCACATGCTGTCTGGAGCATGCTATGTAGGAGGGAGAAAGGGAGTAACCATAATCCCCAGCGCCTGTCCAATCAACTGTAGGCTCCTCTGTGATGTCATCACCTCCCCCTCTATATAAGGAGATTCAGTAACGGAGGTGACCAGTCGGCTGTGTGTGGAGGAGAGAGCAGGATGGCAGCAGGCAGTTAGAGCAGAGCAGGGAGAGACTAAGGGCGGGTTCACACTACGGAATTCTTGCGGACAATGTCAGCGGAATTCCGTCAGCTGTCCGCCCGCACGGGCACACGCTTTTCCGCCGGCTCCATAGACAACATTTTATGGGCTGGCGTATTCCGCGATCCACTAAAAGAAGTGACATGACACTTCTTTCAGCGTATAGCGGAATACGCCGGCCCATAGAATGGTGTCTATGGGGCCGGCGGAAAGGCGCCCAGATGTGCGGGCGGACAGCTGATGGAATTCCGCGGACATTGTCCGCGAGAATTCCGTAGTGTGAACCCGCCCTAACAGAGTGATATAGGGACAGAGAGAAGAGGAATGGCGGAAATTGGATGAATGACTGGCTGACTGACATTTTTTTTAAATTGTGATTTTCCCATTTTTGACACTTTTACAACAACCTGTTTAACAAATTCTCCCTTCTGTAATAGTCACAGTATTGTAGCTACTATAGTTTGGGCTATTTTAATGAAATTCGTTAAGATTCGATTAACGATCCTTAACGAGTTTGACCAAAAATTCTCGAAGCTCGCAAAACAAATTTCTGGCTGCTTTGCTCATCTCTAGTTCTAAGGGTTATGTGCTCCAGATAAAAGATTTGCCAGATATTTGTAATTATTTCGTAGTGTGTCCGCTCCTGACCCCTCATACAAAACTCTTGTTTTCGTAGACGCTAATAGATAATTATTGTTATAGTAATTTAGTTGGTGCTGACTCATGTTACAGAGAAGAGTCATCGGCCTCAACTGATTCTCCGCTAAACACTAACACATCTGTCTGATTTGTGACTCTGATTATAATGAATGTCCTTTATACCACACATCCGCCACCAGGATTCATGTGGTTTATGGCTCTGTCTGGAAGCAGCTTCTGGGGTCATCTCCTTCCGAAGAATTCCCAATTAAATGGCAATAAAGTACCATGCTCCTTATCTAGATGTCAATCCTTTACACCAATTTCACTCATCTAAAGGGACTTTGGGGTTGAGCTTTTATGACTTGACCTGACCTGACCTCTTTTGCCTTTTGTTAGATACATATGTATGACCTTGCTCCTTCCACTATGTAATTCTCAGCCAGTGACCTCTTATATGATCAGTGCTCGAGATAAGCAAAAAGATTCAGAATAAATGGGATTCATTCACAATTTTTGAATTTTTTTATTTTATTTTATTTGACCTTTTATGTTATTTATTTGATCCATCACCGGCATTGAGGTCAATGGTGATGCAGTATGCATTCAAGTTTTCCCTCACAACATTCTGCTTTGTATCTGGCCCAGCCACCCAGTGTACTGCAGAAGGGCAGGGACTCTCATCTTTGATAGGTCTCTGTTGGCTAAATAGACCACATGACATCATGTCGTCGCGTCACAGAGCAGGGACTGGAGCTCTGCGATACAGGCGGGGGACAGAAATGGGGAAGATTAGTGTTATTTCACACCTCTCTGATACTAAATATAAAAAAGAAAAATTTGATAACCCCTTTAAATACCCTGAATTTCTAAGGGACCCTGGGTCTTCCTCTATGTATCTCTCCGTCAGGGATTGAGTTTTCATGAAATGATGACATCATAGGGGAGATTTATCAAACATGGTGTAAAGTGAAACGGGCTCAGTTGCCCCTAGCAACCAATCAGATTCCACCTTTCATTTTCCAAAGAGTCTGTGAGGAATGAAAGGTGGAATCTGATTGGTTGCTAGGGGCAACTGGGCCAGTCTCACTTTACACCATGTTTAATAAATCTCAACCCATATGTATTTATCTTGTAGAACTGGAAATTTCCCTCAGTATGGAGGTCTTCATGGTCTACAGGCTCGTGTCATGGTCATGGCTGATGCTGATCTGATGAAATAATCTCTGCTTTCTGTAGTAAAGTATACGACACCAGCCGCCCTATAGAATCCTGTATGCATTGTGGCTGTAACCTGTAAAATAAAAGAAAGAGCATACAACAGAAAAAAAAAGGAACACATAAAAAAAGGAAAACCCTTAAAGGGCCGGTTAGTCTTTACATATGACACAAAGTGACTCTAATGGCCTGAGTAGATGAGCAGGCGTAGTCCATGTGTCGCCTTTCTACCGCTGTTAATATTATGAGATGTTCAGCGCTTACTCAACGCAGCATGGAGACGGCGTCCGGGATGGCGTCATTTAGATAGTAAGATGTATGTGACATTTCAGGCTACGATTCTGACTGTGACTCTTAATGCATTTTATCTGGATACAATTAACCCATTAACTTTACAGAGCAAATCATTAGCAATATGTTTAGGTCCTGGGTATGTATACCACAGCATGGCTCTGTCTATTGCCCAGACAATCGAGGATGAAATAGAAAATTTTACGACAGAGACAATGGGAATGGATATTGTGTCTGTTTGAGGGATATGAGTTACTATACCCATAGACAATGGATCTATGAAAGTCTACTGTCTACAAGGCCTGGCCTATAGAGGGATGGGACTATGTTAGGTCAATGTATGGAATGACAACAGGTATAAACAAAAAGGATGATAAGGTATTCCAGATTATTTTTGCTTTAAATTCCTAAGTTTTACTACTTTTCCTCCCTGCCCTGTGGATGTTTACTCAATAAAAGAGACGAATGACACAAATGTGTGATTACCAGTTTGGTGCCACAAAATACTAGACAATTGTAATTTACTTCTATTTAACAATCTCCAGTATTCCAGTAATTATCAGCTTCTGTATGTCCTGCAGGGAGTGGTGTATCCCCTCCAGTCTGACACAGTGCTCTCTGTTGCCACTTCTGTCCATGTCAGGAACTGTCCACAGCAGGAGAGGTTTTTTATGGGGATTTGCTACTGCTCTGGGCAGTTCCTGACATGCTGAGGTGGCAGCAGAGAGCATCCCTTAAACCCTTTCACAAGTCTTTATATTTTTTTTCTCCCTGCACTGTGAATGTTTACTTAACCTGCTCAATAAGAAAAGAACAAAACAACTGTATCTATGCCTTTTTTTTTTTTTTTAGCTTAGTTACAGTATCCAGTATTTCTCTATAATTGTGTCTGATAATAACCAGACCACACTTTATTTGTAATCAATGCAAACTTCCAGTCACTTACTTTTTCTTGCACCTCCGAGAACGTCCAGTACTTCTACTAATATTCTCATATCTTCCTAGGCTGAAGAGATTTATACATAGTATGAACATGACACTCGCTCTGGGATAATGAAGTCATAGGCCATGTAGTCGACCAAAGACAGCAAACATAACCCACAAGACACTTATATATAGTTCATGAACATGCAAAATGGAGATTCCAGGAAACCGAGGGCTTCATGATGGATACAACGTCCGAGAAGTGCTTATATCTTATGTAGAGCTTGTAACATGATAAACGGGCAGGGGGGGGGGGGGGGGGGGGGGAGGGGGAATCCATCATTTACTGTTTGAATAGGAGAGATTTTCTTTCTGTAATTTGTGTTCTCTATTACTTGCTCTCAGCTCCTTTCACCCTCTTAACCCTTTAAGGACACAGACAGTTGTCTACTGTTATTTACTGATTTTCATTTTCTAAGACACAGATTTTTTTAAATTTTTTATTTATCTATCAATAATAATAATAATAATAATAATAATAATTATTATTATTATTATTATTATTATTATTATTATTATTATTATTATTATTATTATTATTTATTCAATTTATACATATGTTTTATCCCCTGTATTATTTGTTTTGGGGTTACATACAAAAATTTCATCACTTTTTATCTCATCCTAAAAAAAAATGTGTTTTAATTTTGCTTCTATAAGGGACTGGAATATTTAAATGTTTGTACAATATACAAAAAAGGCGAACCAGGTCAAAGATGAAAGTTTCCTCCCTTTTACTGACTGCATCATCTAATTACTTAAGGGGGTCTTACAGCCCTAGACTAACAATATTGTGCCAGGACCCTACAAAATCAAAAAGAAAATTAAAACATACTTGCCCCCCAGTCCCCACTGCTCCCTGCAGCTCCCGTTTTGTCCTGTCCTGTCCTCTGATCCTACCTTTTTCAGAGATGAGCACTCGGGGGCAGGACCTTTCAGCTCAGCCAATCATTGGCTGAGATAGGACACTACTGCAACCAATGATTTGAAGTCCTGGTAGGTCCTGCCCCCGAGCACTCATCTCAAAAGAAGGAAGAAGATAGAAGACCAGACAGAGCAGAACAGGAACTGTGGAGGGGCAGCATGAAAGCAGGGATAGGTAAGTATGTTCTTATTTAAATTTTTTAAGGGGCCCGGCACAATATGAATTTTTTTGACTAGAACTGAAATACCTTTACAAGCAGCTGGTATAGGAATGAGCTCTGATCGCTGGTATAGCTGTATTTATTAGCCGATACCTCCCCTAATAATGCCATGATATAGTAATAACTCCATCAAAAATAACAATTTCTCCATCTTTGAACCTCATAGTAAATATGTTACTCCTTTGGCCCTATATGTGGCATGGAGGCAGATGATACCTTTAAATTTAGAAGGTCCAGTCCTGGTTGGTTGTACTTCCTTTGGAAAGATCCTATGCAGGACTCCTCCATCCAGAAACCTCATTGTATTCTACAGAAATAGGGAGGAACAGAAAGCAAACACCAATCCCTCAGCACTCTGGAGTATAGGACCATTTTGATCTTTACTTTGATGCCCTTTTTTCTTCTGTGTCATTTCTAAACACTATAGAGACTATGGGGGAGATTTATCAAAGGGTGTAAAATTTAGACTGGTGCAAACTGCCCACAGCAACCAATCACAGCTCCTCTTTCCTGTCAGCAAAGCCTAAAGCTGAGCAGTGATTGGTTGCTGTGGGCAGTTTGCACCAGTCTAAATTTTACACCCTTTGATAAATCTCCCCCTATGTGCCACTGTTACAGTATGTTACCACATTGTAGCAGCCTGGAGTCAATGCCTGCCTCTCTAGTTGTTAAAGGGCTGAGGGCTGGACTGGCCATCTGGCATTTTGGGCAAATGCCAGATGAGCTGGTATACTCTGTGGGTCGGTCCCGTCTTCTTACTGACTCGGTGACTCCCTCCCCTTACCATAGGGGTAAGGAGTTGCTGAGCTAGGAGAAAGACGGGATCAGCTCTCGAAGGACAGTGTTGGACTGTCCAGTGGTCCAGGGCTGTCTCGGGAATCTAGGCTGCAGAAGTTGGATGCAACCATAGGGAGACCTGGAAATCATGGATACAGCCTATGGGCTGTGACTGTACCCATGTTTTTTCAGACATAGGTCTACATCAAACTTCTTCAGCCACCGGTAATCAAATGCTGAGCACTCAGGTTTGGACGTGAATGTTTTCCTATCCTGGTACTCGGAACTTGGCCTCTTCTGATTTTTCCCTTTTGCCTATACATCCCTCATAACAATAATAGCTGCACCCTACTTATAAGTCATTATTCTTTACCCAGCATGCAGCTGCCTCTAACAGTCTGAAGACAAAGTTATAAGAAGCCCAGCAGTTCCTCCTGCTTTTCTCCTCCTACTCAACCCTTTGCATGATGCCATCTCTGTATCATTTCACATTCTGTTTTAGATGCCAAAATAACTGATATATTCATGTATTCCGACCCCGGGGTTAGAAATGAAAGTAGCTGTCACAGTAGACGTGAACTGAGAAGGAGAGGATGTACCCGATGTGTTTACACAACTCCCCCATTCATCATCTAGGTTTCTTCTTCTTTTTGGGTAAACAGAATAATTATTAGGCCAGCAATTATTTTTTCTTTTCCCCATAGCCGTTCCTATATGTCTGTTACTCTATTTAATATATATATATATATATATATATATATATATATATATATAATCCAAGAACATGTGACCGTACTGACCCTCTACTCCATGCTATGCAGGCGGCTCTACTTACTGGGCAGCCGCCCTATGGCGTTATGCAGATGTGCTGTCTTTTCTTCAGCTCCTACCCATTAACCTAGAAATATAGATGTAGGGTAACAGCTGCAAGTACAGATCTGTTCTATATTCTCTCTATTCAGGAATCTCCCCCAAGGATTAGGTATTAAAGAAAATCAGTCCAACTCTTTAAGGTGATGCGTCAATAGAATGCTAATGGTTACCATTGTAATACTGGAAACCCATAACAATCAGATAATGCCGCAAACTCTTTGTTATCTTGGTCAATTAGAGGCTCCTGACTTACTACTTTAAGGAGTACTCCAAAGAGAATAAATATTATATATATATATTTATATATATATATATATATATATATATATACACACAGCGTTAATATATTTTATATATATATATATATATATATATATATATATATATATTTATATATATATAAATTTATATATATTTATATATATATATATATATATAAATAAATTTATATATATATATATATATATATATATATATATATAATCAACTGGTGTCAGAAAGTTATGCAGATTTGTAAATTTTTTATTAAAAAAAGATTAAAAAAACAACCTTAAACATTCCAGTACTTATAAGCTGCTGTATGTCCTGCAGGAAGTGGTGTGTTCTTTCCAGTCTGACACACTGCTCTCTGCTGCCACCTCTGTCTGTGCCAAAAACTGTCCAGAGTAGTGGTAAACCCTGATAGAAAACCTCTTTTTTTTCTCAGGACAGTTCCTAACATCGACAGAGGTGGCAGCAGAGAGCACTGTGTCAGACTGGAAAAAATACATCACTTCCTGCAGGGCTTACAGCAGCTGATAAGTACCGGAAGACTGGAGATTTTTAAATAGAAGTAAATTACAAATCTATAGAACTTTCTGACATCAGTTGATTTACAAGGAAAACATTCTCACGCCTTTAATGGCTGACATTCTGTAGGACAAATAAACAATAGGAGATATTAGGAGATAATATGGAGATTAAATGTGTGAACAAATGGAGATATTAACAGGGTTTTCCAGGGTTGTCTCCAGTAACAGCTAGACAAATTAAAGGAATTAGGAACAAGGATAAATGTGCTACATGAATGAAAGAGGGAGAAACCCTTGGATGTGTTCCTGCAAGCTAGCCTGGTTTGCCTATTGAAAATGATCCACACTGTTCCTAAAAGGTAAAATAAGGCTTCTCTCTCATGTCTATACATCTCCCTGCTGCAAATACCAGTGTACTCACTGCTGTTCAAAATAACCTAATTTATACAATCTGTATGTACTTTGCGCTATTGTTTGTATTCTCTTTTATATTGTTAGGTCTCCCTATAGTCATCTTAACATTCACAGTAAGAGAGTCGAGCTCATTACACATCATTGTCATTGTTTCAGAGGAATAAAGCATGATCAGTTAGTGTTCCTATGGAAGGAAACATGTCTGGGGAGGTAGCAGAAGGTAGCCCAGGCATGCACCGTCTAATCTACATTAAAAGCTACTTTATGATGATAAAATCTACATTTTAATGGGGCTGCAGACGGGATTCAGCATGGCAGGGAGAATTCATAACACGTCTCTCATATTATTCTATCTGCATACACTGGAATTCTTCCAAGCGATTGTCATCATGAAATACACAAGCTGTTTTTTTTTCTTTTTTTTTAATTCATGTTTTTCTATAACTTTTTGATAGGACGACAAGCAATTTGGATGACAATAGCTAGAAAATCAGTCTAAATTAGCTACACTGAGACAATAGCCAATAGCCGGGCGGGGGGGGGGGGGGGGGTGGATTTCCATAGCAGAAGTATACAGATTTGTCTCTCGGGGCAACACAGAGCTAGGTTACATCCAGGGGAGATTGTAGTTTAAAGTTTGGTCAGGAGGTCACTAAGGAGGACACAAGTATTACAAAATTGCAGGGATTAGGGACAAGATTTATAAGTGCTACATGCAGATGAAAGGCTAAGAAACCCAGGAATGTAAAGATGATCCACACTGTTCCTAAAAGGTAAATTAAGGCTTCCCTCTCATCTCTTATTCACCCATAAATCTTTCTGTTGCTAATACCAGTTGGCCTATTGCCCTGCAACCAGATTGGAGGACCTCCTCTATTATACGCAAATGACATAGAAAAGGTTTACAGAAAAAAGAGGGTTAATTGGCTTCTTATTTCTTCCTGGGTGGGGATATTTTGCTTCTATTGCATATTTTCCGTCTTTAGTGCTTCCCTTAATATTTACTTTTCTTGTAACATATGTAGCTGTAGATATTGAACAGAGTCTGTATCATGGAACAGTGAGCAAATTAACCACAGACATTGTCTGCAGCGTCCCCTGCTAATAAGAGAACACACAGTCTGACATAACAAAACTTCTCCCATCGTCTTCTACTTGTTTGTTCCTTAATCATTATCTACAAATAAGCTATAGAGAAGGAAATATGTTCTGTCATCTCTAAAATATTATTATTACTGTTATTATTATTATTATTATTAATGATAACAACAATAATAATAATAATAATAATAATAATAATAATAATAATAATAAATATTTTACCCAACATAGATTCTAGGCCTTAATGCCCAAGTTTTTTCCCATTGTCACCTCCAAAGCAGTAAACCTACTTTTTTTTAACCTTTTTGCATTCATTGTACAGAATAAATAAATAAAAAACAAATCTGTTCAGTTATTGTTCAGGATATATATATATATATACTTACTTCCCCCTGAAGTTTTGTTTGACATTTCAACCCAAACAAAGTCAGGGGAGATGACTGTTCAACTATAGACAACTATTGTTGAACTGACAGTTATTAAGGTGTTCAGGAGCACCATGGTTACAGGAGCAGGGATTCCTGTCATAATGAGGGGAATCCCTGCTCTAAATGCGTGTTCCATGTTGCGGTGACAGAGAGAGAGAAAGAGGCAGGAGTCGGCAGAGGGAAGCAAGGGCAGTCCTGCTTGCTCCTGCCTCTGTCTCTGCTGCTGGGAACACACTGTAAGGCCATGTTCACATGGCGTAAGACTGATGAATTGGGATGCGGGTGCATCCGTGTGCACCCGCATTCGAATTCCCCGCTGCACACAATGGAGCGTGCAGCTGGAGCCGCATGTCCACATGTCTCCTGCCGCCACTATTCAATGAATAGTGGCCGCAAAAAACTGACATTCAATTTTTTGCGGCGCTGCTAGGGATCCCTGCCGGAGTGTATACTATGGTGGACATGTATCAAGTGGCATACATATGTTTTTCGGCATAAAGAGACGATTTGCGAATATTTTATTCGCAAAATGTTCGCTTTGCGGATAAAATATTCGCAAACCGGCTCTTTACGGCGGGTACGCCGGAGGCCGGGAGGGGGTGTGGTTGGGGCGGAACGGGGGGGGGGGGGGGGGCTCATAGTCCACGCGATTCACTATTTTTTTATCTAAAAGATACGTCGAAGCTGGCGTAGGTTTTCGGCCGTGCGCCCAAGAGCGCACGGAATTTATGTAGAGGCAGTCCGCCGGAGATGCGGGGACATTTTTAAGTCTGGCATAAAAAAACGTCGGACTTAATTAATGTCCCCCTTTGTGTATACACTCCAGCCGGGATTCCATACACGACAGCACTACGTAAGTTCCGTAGTAATCATGAACGCTGTTGCAAATCGGCAACAACGGCCGCGATTATTACAGAACTTATGTAGTGTGAACATAGCCTAAAGGAGCAGGGATTCCCCTTTTAATGACAAGAATCCCCGCTCCTTGACAGTAAGTAGTGGTGCAAGATGCACGGCTACTTACTGCTAGTCTTTACACTCTGTGGGCCGGTCACTCTGTAAAAACCAGTTAAAGACATTTACATTGTTCCCTATGGAAACACACAGCTCGGTTCTCGAACTGCTCAATTCTGGAACAGTCGTCCAGAACAGTAACAAAAATAGAAGATAGTGGGAAAATGTACTTTACTGTCCAACAAAGGGACTTTTAGGCTTTGTTCATATGCTGTACAAACAACAGCTGCTGCTTAACGCTACCTATTGTTTATACAGCGTGTGGACATAGCCTTACAACGATTATTATATAACTACTATACTACTATAATACACTGCACTAGTCCTGCAGCAGGCACAGTATAGAGCGGTAGCAGCAGAATGGCCACATAAAGTCTGGTGGTTGTGTCCTATAGCAGCTAGAGATGGCCAGAAGATAGATCTCCAAGATCCTTGGTGTAGAAGACCCTTCATTGATACAATGGTAACGTGTTTTGGAAATCTGAACGTTCCCTTCATCAGGAATGCTGTAGTTGTATTGTGGTGCCAGTAGGAGTAGTAGGAGAGTAGGAATAATACTAGAAGTAGGAGTAGTAGGAGAGTAGGGGTAATACTAGAAGTAGGAGTAGTAGGAGAGTAGGGGTAATACTAGAAGTAGGAGTAGTAGGAGAGTAGGGGTAATACTAGAAGTAGGAGTAGTAGGAGAGTAGGGGTAATACTAGAAGTAGGAGTAGTAGGAGAATAGGGGTAATACTAGAAGTAGGAGTAGTAGGAGAGTAGGGGTAATACTAGAAGTAGGAGTAGTAGTAATAATTTACTCTAATTCCATATTGGTCAGAGTTCTGTAACAGGCATCTAAAATCAATAACTCATAATGGGTATTACATTCTGATGACACCACATAGTCATAGACTTTCTCATTACATCAGCCATTATAAAGAATATCCATAAAGTGACAGAATGTATCGGTCAGCTATTCTTGTAGATTATACTTTCCTCTATTTATTATATTTACGGTATGAGTCCTATTGTACCTCCTATCGTATCTCCTCGCCAAGGTTAGCTCAGCTCCCTACTGACTGTATTATTATTATTATTATTATTATTATTATTATTAATAATAATAATAATAATAATAATAATAATAATAATAATAATAATAATAATAATAATAATAATAGTATTGTTATTGTTGTTGTTATTGTTATTTATTATTATTATTATTATTATTATTATTATTATTATTATTATTATTATTATTATTATTATTATTATCTTTTGTGTTGTTGTTGATGTTATCCAAAATATAAATTTTTAATTGTCCAAAATTAAAATTTACAACAAATTTAAAAGAAATAAAAGCAAACAAAAAACTAAAAGAATAACACTGTAACTAAAAATGTAATGACAACAACAATGATGATAATAATAATAATACAATACACATACTACTACTACTACTACTACTACTAATAATAATAATAATAATAATAATAATAACACTAATATTGCCTTTTCTCTCTGTGCTTTTCCAGGCATCTTTATATCCTTATATTCTCCTTATCATCTCACATGTTCAGTCCTTCACCGTCTACCTAAACACTTAATGATTCACTCGTAATAAACACGTTTCCATCTGCTCTTAAAGTCGTATCCAAGTTTTATAGCATATAAGATCAATTCATGAACAAGGACGCTGACATGAAATGCTGCCTGCCCGCTGCTGGTCCTGCCTCCTTCCTTACAAAGGCAAAACACCGTGCACGGACACATCTTAGGCCGTAACATCCATCACTTGTGGATCTTACAGCTGCTGATGAAATAAAGGAAAGCGATGGCTGCGGGTCCCAATCAAAGGCCGTAACCCCATAAAGGAGCAGATAGCATCACTGGGGCGCATAGGCTCACACAGGCCCCATCATGGAGGGCCTAGAGGGTCTCATGGCTGCACCTACAATAAAGAGATAGTGATAACATTGGGGATCAATACTGCACAATCAGCCCCAAGATGCTCCGGATCAATCACCTTCCTCTATTCTGTAATAATCAGGATGTCACAGCTGCTGGAATAGGAATGACTAGAAGTAAATGGGAAGTATCTGATGCAGATATAGACATACACTATGAATATACAATAGATGTACATTCTATATAATACATAAGGATTCTAATGCTTCCAGTATGTTATCCAGAATTGGGGGGGGGGGGGGATCATTTTTCCATTAAATAAACAGTACCACCCATGTACTCAGATCACGTGTGATATTACATTTCAGCTCCAGTCACTTCAATAGAATTGAGCTACAATACTGAAGACAGGGAAGGTGCTGTTTCTGGAAGAAAGCAGCTATAGTGCAATGCAGCATGGAGACTAGATAGTCCCCCAGCACAATGCAGCATGAAGACTAGATAGGACCCAACACAATGTAGAATGGAGACTAGACAGACCCCAGCACTATGCAGCATGGAGACTAGATAGGACCCCAGCACAATGCAGCATGGAGACTAGATAGGACCCAGCACAATGCAGCATGGAGACTAGATAGGACCCCAGCACAATGCAGCATGAAGACTAGATAGGACCCAGCACAATGCAGCATGAAGACTAGATAGGACCGAGCACAATGTAGAATGGAGACCAGACAGACCCCAGCACTATGCAGCATGGAGACTAGATAGGACCCCAACACAATGCACCATGGAGACTAGACAGATTCCAGCACTATGAAGAATGGAGACTAGACAGACCACAGCACAATGCAGCATTGAGACTAGATAGGACCCCAGCACAATGCAGTATGGAGACTAGATAGACCGCAGTACAATGCACCATAGAGACTAGATAGATTCCAGCACAATGCAGCATAAAGACTAGATAGGACCCCAGCACATTGCAGTATGAAGACTAGATAGACCCAGCACAATGCAGAATGGAGACTAGATAGACCCCAGCACAATGCACCATAGAGACTAGATAGACCCCAGCACTATGCAGCATAGAGACTAGATAGACCCCAGCACAATGCAGCATGGAGACTAGATAGACCCCAGCACTATGCAGAATGGAGACTAGATAGGACCCAGAACAATGCAACAAGGAGACTAACTAGATAGACCCCAGCACAATGCAGCATGGAGACTAGATAGACCGCAGTACAATGCAGCATGGAGACTAGATAGACTGCAGCACAATGCAGCATGGAGACTAGACAGGCCCCAGCACTATGCAGCATAGAGACTAAATAGACCCCAGCACTATGCAGAATGGAAACTATATGTAGATGGACAGATGTAGAACACTGCAGCATTGGGACAAGATATAGATGGACAGACGCATGTAGCGCAGTGCAGCATGGGGACTAGATATAGATGGACGGACGGACATAGCGCAGTGCAGCATGGAGATTAGCTATAGATGGACAGTTGGATGTAGCACAGTGCAGCATGGGGACAAGATATAGATGGACGGACGGACATAGCGCAGTGCAGCATGGGGATTAGCTATAGATGGACAGTTGGATGTAGCACAGTGCAGTATGGGGACAAGATATAGATGGACGGACGGACGTAGCGCAGTGCAGCATGGGGACTAGATATAGATGGACGGACGTAGCGCAGTGCAGCATGTGGACTCGATATTGATGGACGGACGAACGTAGCGCAGTGCAGCATTGGGACTAGTTCTAGATGGACAGATGTAGCGCAGTGCAGCATGGGGATTAGCTATAGATGGACAGTTGGACGTAGCACAGTGCAGCATGGGGACTAGATATAGATGGACAGACCAAGCGCAGTGCAGCATGGGGACTAGATATAGATGGACAGATGGACGTAGCGCAGTGCAGCATGGGGACTAGATATAGATGGACGGACGGACGTAGCGCAGTGCAGCATGGGGACTAGATATAGATGGACGGAGAGACGTAGTGCAGTGTAGCATGGGGACTAGCTATAGATGGACAGACGGATGTAGCGCAGTGCAGCATGGGGACTAGATATAGATGGACGGACGGACGTAGCACAGTGCAGCATGGGGACTAGATATAGATGGACGGACGGACGTAGCGCAGTGCAGCATGGGGACTAGATATAGATGGGCGGAAGGACGTAGCGCAGTGCAGCATGGGGATTAGCTATATATGGACAGTTGGATGTAGCACAGTGCAGCATGGGGACTAGATATAGATGGACGGACGGATGTAGCGCAGTGCAGCATGGGGACTAGATATAGATGGACGGACAGATGTAGCGCAGTGCAGCATGGGGACTAGATATAGATGGACGGACGTAGCGCAGTGCAGCATGTGGACTCGATATTGATGGACGGACGAACGTAGCGCAGTGCAGCATTGGGACTAGTTCTAGCTGGACAGACGTAGCGCAGTGCAGCATGGGGATTAGCTATAGATGGACAGTTGGACGTAGCACAGTGCAGCATGGGGACTAGATATAGATGGACAGACCAAGCGCAGTGCAGCATGGGGACTAGATATAGATGGACAGATGGACGTAGCGCAGTGCAGCATGGGGACTAGATATAGATGGACGGACGGACGTAGCGCAGTGCAGCATGGGGACTAGATATAGATGGACAGATGGACGTAGCGCAGTGCAGCATGGGGACTAGATATAGATGGACAGATGGACGTAGCGCAGTGCAGCATGGGGACTAGATATAGATGGACGGACGGACGTAGCGCAGTGCAGCATGGGGACTAGATATAGATGGACGGAGAGACGTAGTGCAGTGTAGCATGGGGACTAGCTATAGATGGACAGACGGATGTAGCGTAGTGCAGCATGGGGACTAGATATAGATGGACGGACGGACGTAGCGCAGTGCAGCATGGGGACTAGATATGGATGGACGGACGGACGTAGCGCAGTGCAGCATGGGGACTAGATATAGATGGGCGGACGGACGTAGCGCAGTGCAGCATGGGGATTAGCTATATATGGACAGTTGGATGTAGCACAGTGCAGCATGGGGACTAGATATAGATGGACGGACGGATGTAGCGCAGTGCAGCATGGGGACTAGATATAGATGGACGGACAGATGTAGCGCAGTGCAGCATGGGGACTAGATATAGATGGACGGAGAGACGTAGTGCAGTGTAGCATGGGGACTAGCTATAGATGGACAGACGGATGTAGCGCAGTGCAGCATGGGGACTAGATATAGATGGACGGACGGACGTTGCGCAGTGCAGCATGGGGACTAGATATAGATGGACGGACGTAGCGCAGTGCAGCATGGGGACTAGATATAGATGGACAGACGGACGTAGCGCAGTGCAGCATGGGGACTAGATATAGATGGACGGACGGACGTAGCACAGTGCAGCATGGGGACTAGATATAGATGGACGGACGGACGTAGCGCAGTGCAGCATGGGGACTAGATATAGATGGGCGGAAGGACGTAGCGCAGTGCAGCATGGGGATTAGCTATATATGGACAGTTGGATGTAGCACAGTGCAGCATGGGGACTAGATATAGATGGACGGACGGATGTAGCGCAGTGCAGCATGGGGACTAGATATAGATGGACGGACAGATGTAGCGCAGTGCAGCATGGGGACTAGATATAGATGGACGGACGTAGCGCAGTGCAGCATGTGGACTCGATATTGATGGACGGACGAACGTAGCGCAGTGCAGCATTGGGACTAGTTCTAGCTGGACAGACGTAGCGCAGTGCAGCATGGGGATTAGCTATAGATGGACAGTTGGACGTAGCACAGTGCAGCATGGGGACTAGATATAGATGGACAGACCAAGCGCAGTGCAGCATGGGGACTAGATATAGATGGACAGATGGACGTAGCGCAGTGCAGCATGGGGACTAGATATAGATGGACGGACGGACGTAGCGCAGTGCAGCATGGGGACTAGATATAGATGGACGGACGGACGTAGCGCAGTGCAGCATGGGGACTAGATATAGATGGACAGATGGACGTAGCGCAGTGCAGCATGGGGACTAGATATAGATGGACGGACGGACGTAGCGCAGTGCAGCATGGGGACTAGATATAGATGGACGGAGAGACGTAGTGCAGTGTAGCATGGGGACTAGCTATAGATGGACAGACGGATGTAGCGTAGTGCAGCATGGGGACTAGATATAGATGGACGGACGGACGTAGCGCAGTGCAGCATGGGGACTAGATATGGATGGACGGACGGACGTAGCGCAGTGCAGCATGGGGACTAGATATAGATGGGCGGACGGACGTAGCGCAGTGCAGCATGGGGATTAGCTATATATGGACAGTTGGATGTAGCACAGTGCAGCATGGGGACTAGATATAGATGGACGGACGGATGTAGCGCAGTGCAGCATGGGGACTAGATATAGATGGACGGACAGATGTAGCGCAGTGCAGCATGGGGACTAGATATAGATGGACGGAGAGACGTAGTGCAGTGTAGCATGGGGACTAGCTATAGATGGACAGACGGATGTAGCGCAGTGCAGCATGGGGACTAGATATAGATGGACGGACGGACGTTGCGCAGTGCAGCATGGGGACTAGATATAGATGGACGGACGTAGCGCAGTGCAGCATGGGGACTAGATATAGATGGACAGACGGACGTAGCGCAGTGCAGCATAGGGACTAGATATAGATGGATGGAGAGACGTAGTGCAGTGTAGCATGGGGACTAGATATAGATGGACAGACGGATGTAGCGCAGTGCAGCATGGGGACTAGATATAGATGGACGGAGAGACGTAGTGCAGTGTAGCATGGGGACTAGATATAGATGGACGGAGAGACGTAGTGCAGTGTAGCATGGGGACTAGATATAGATGGACGGACAGATGTAGCGCAGTGCAGCAGGGGGACTAGATATAGATGGACGGAGAGACGTAGTGCAGTGTAGCATGGGGACTAGATATAGATGGACAGACGGATGTAGCGCAGTGCAGCATGGGGACTAGATATAGATGGACGGACGGACGTTGCGCAGTGCAGCATGGGGACTAGATATAGATGGACGGACGTAGCGCAGTGCAGCATGGGGACTAGATATAGATGGACAGACGGACGTAGCGCAGTGCAGCATGGGGACTAGATATAGATGGATGGAGAGACGTAGTGCAGTGTAGCATGGGGACTAGATATAGATGGACAGACGGATGTAGCGCAGTGCAGCATGGGGACTAGATATAGATGGATGGAGAGACGTAGTGCAGTGTAGCATGGGGACTAGATATAGATGGACGGAGAGACGTAGTGCAGTGTAGCATGGGGACTAGATATAGATGGATGGAGAGACGTAGTGCAGTGTAGCATGGGAACTTGCTGTTGATACTTGATGTTGATATCTTCCTTTCATACATGACTTGCTGCACATCCTTTACTTGCTCTCTATGATGCAGCAGATTCCTGAAGATGCTTCCATACATTATATACCATCACTACCTCTTCTGTCATTACAGCTCAAGGTCATTGGATTGTCCTTTCACCCAGTAACATGTCCCTATATAAGCCGCACACCTCCATATAATACTGCTCTTGTGTGCCACAGTTCCCAGGGTTCTCCTGAACTACTATAGTGACGGCTTATCTGCAGGATTAACCAGTAACGTCAGATTGGTGGAGCCAGAAGTTTTCCATCCCAGTCGGAGAGTCTGGCACTGCCACCAAGTCCAATGTACATGAATGCCCTCTTTGTCTGGCACTTTGGGGAGGGGCGAGGTAGAGGAGGCCGGTATACTTTCCAGCTGCTAGATTGCTATGGGACACTGCCTTGCTCTAGGTCTATAAGATTAACATTGATGTATCCATCTGATTTACTATCTATCTACTCTAATCCCGGTGTCAGTGTTCCCTATATCTCTAGTGCTTCCTCTCTCTATCTGTGTAATTTTGCTATCAATGTGATGTTGTACTCACCCTTCCCCCTTCTCCCTTCCCGCTTCTTTATCGTCCGTGTAGCTTTAAATTAGGAATGAGGAATATAAATGCTTCTTGTTATCTGTGCAGAAAATCAGTCTGTGTTTTCCCTGTCAATCGATGCACAGAAATATGGCCGCCTGCCTTAATTCAAGTGGCCTCCCAGCATGGATTTCTACATCCAGAGTATGCTGATTGTGCCTGTGCCGAATAAATCGCAGATACGGGCGGCCATAACTCGTCTTATCTGCGGAGGGTTATTACACATTTGGTAAATGCAGAATGGTCTCCTAATGATCCACCTGTCAGCACCGCACCGGGTATTGATCGGCTGCTAAATGAAGAGTGATGATCAATACATGGGTGTGAGGACAAAGATAAAATTATACAGGGGAGGTTGTCATCCCGCTCTCATCTATCTATCTATCTATCTATCTATCTATCTATCTCCTATCTATCTATCTATCTATCTATCTATCTTCTATCTATCTATCTATCTATCTATCTATATATATATCTATCTATCTATCTATCTCCTATCTATCTATCTATCTATCTATCTATCTATCTATCTATTATCTATCTATCTCCTATCTATCTATCTATCTATCTATCTATCTATCTATCTATCTATCTATATGTGGTAATACAAGCAGCACCAATAAGAAGGCGAGTGCCAGCAGACAGGTCCCAGACCAAGGACCAAAGTCAGCTATCAGGAAATACTCTGCAGCACTCCAAAGTACGTGGAAAAAACATGTAGAAATTTATTCCATAAAGAGATAATTCACAGCAAGCAAGGTAAAAAAAAAAACACGTCGTTTCGGCGTTACTTAAAAATGGCGTAAGGTACGCCGAAGGGTCGTGTTTTTTTATCTATCTATCTATCACCTATCCTATCCTATCTATCTATCTATCTATTTATTTATTTATATATCTATCTCCTATCAGTAACTGTCCAGGTCTTCTATGGGGATTTGCTACTTCCCTGGACAGTTCCTGACATGGGCAGAAGTGGCAGCAGAGAGCAATGTTTCAGACTAGAAGGAATACACCATTTCCGCAGGACATACAGCAGCTGATAAGTACTGCAATACTGGAAATAGACGTAATTACCAAATCTGTATAACTTTCTGATATCAGTCAATTTTAAAACTTTATTTATTTTTTTTTCATTGGAGTAGCCCTTTAAAATATGTCAGCATAGGCTCCTTCAGGCTTAGGGGCTCAGATACAACTGCGACCTTGGCATCTCTGTAGCCATACCACCAATTCATTACAATTTCAGTGACTGTAGCATTAAGAGACTCACCCCATGGCCCTTTTTTCATATTCTGGACAACCCCTTGAATTTATTATTTTATTATTGCTTCCGATTGCAAATAATAACCCAAAATGTACATTAAAAAGAACGGCCCTATTTTTAGGTCGGATGTAATAAAAGAGGGTTTCAAATGACTCAACAAAAATAGTTCGACATTAATAAATAATTCATATTTATTTGAAAATCTGCAAATGATATCCTAACAGCTTCCCAGAGCTCCGAGCAAAATGAATGGATCAATTAAAGAGCGGATTGCAGGAGAAATAGTTTTGCAGTTGTGAAACTTCTCTCGCTCGGCGCATTGTGTCTGATGACTAAATAATAAGGCTTTAAAGATCGACTTTTTATATCAAAAACTTGGGCTTTGTGTTTGTTCATAAAGGAATCTAATTGACTGTCAGTGGGCGGAATTAATGAGCGATATAATACATAGGTAGTGAGACATGAGGCAGAGCCCGCATCTAAAGCTAAGTGAGAACATTGCATTGGAATCATTTGTCTCACCCATATTATGGAATGAAATAGATCATTCTCCTCTGCTCTGATAAGTTGTATCAGGTACAAACGATACGGGGGAAATTATTGAGTAGAGACAGCCCATACTGTGATGCTTCTCTGTCTACATATCATTCAGGATGATACTTAGTGCACAATAGAGCTGTGTGCCCACAATGTAACAATAAGGACAAATAACATCCATTGTTGCAAAACAATGGTTATTGTGAATGGTTGTCATCATTATTAATGGCTGTTGATTTGCAACAATGGACGTTTGCCCTGATATTTACATTGTAGGAACATAGCCTCATACTGCCCCCTATATACAACTACTATAATACTGCTCATATATACTAGAATATAAATATTATAATACTGCTCCTATATACAAGAATATAACTACTATAATACTGCCCCCTAAATACAAGAATGTAACTACTATAATACTGCTCCTATATACAAGAATATAACTACTATAATACTGCTCCTATATACAAGAATATAACTACTATACTACTGCTCCTATATACAAGAATATAACTACTAGACTACTGCTCCTATATACAAGAATATAACTACTATAATACTGCTCCTATATACAAGAATATAACTACTATAATACTGCTCTTATATACAAGAATATAACTAATACTGCTCCTATATACAAGAATATAACTACTATAATACTGCTCCTATATACAAGAATATAACTACTATAATACTGCTCCTATATACAGGAATATAACTACTATAATACTGCTCCTATATACAAGAATATAACTACTATAATACTGCTCCTATATACAAGAATATAACTACTATAATACTGCTCCTATATACAGGAATATAACTACTATAATACTGCTCCTATATACAAGAATATAACTACTATAATACTGCTCCTATATACAAGGATATAACTACTCTAATACTGCTCTTATGTACAAGAATATAACTGCTATAATACTACCCCCTATATACAAGAATATAACTACTATAATACTGCCCCCTATATACAAGAATATAACTACTATAATACTGCTCCTATATACAGGAATATAACTACTATAATACTGCTCCTATATACAAGAATATAACTACTATAATACTGCTCCTATATACAAGAATATAACTACTATAATACTGCTCCTATATACAGGAATATAACTACTATAATACTGCTCCTATATACAAGAATATAACTACTATAATACTGCTCCTATATACAAGGATATAACTACTATAATACTGCCCCCTATATACAAGAATATAACTACTATAATACTGCTTCTATATACAAGAATGTAACTTCTATAATAATAAAGTTAACCATTTCAATTCTTTTCGTTTAGAAGTAAAAACGGCACTCACCACAATTAGTGTTGTTGTTTTTTTTTTCATGTCAGACAGTGGCACACATCGGGGAGAGGAGGAAGACTAGAACCAATCGCTACAGATGTTGGCTACAACTGTTACACTGGGTATTCCCACTTCTTCTGGACAGCCAGAAGAAGTTGGAATACCCGTCAAAACAGTTGGTCGTACTTCAGGCAGGTTTGCTAAGGCAGGGGTCCCCCAGGCATGTTTGTTTAGGCAGGCGTCCCCTAGGCAAGCAAGGTAAAGCAGGGGACAACATAGACAGGAAGGTAGACAAGAACACAACAGGAAACACAGGCAGGACTTCCTGCCGGGAACCACAGGCAGGAATCATGGGCAGGAACCAGGAGTCTGGGACCATAGTATTGTGTAGAGCATGTAGAGGCTCCACCAAGGGGGCCATGACAAGGCTGGCCTTTTATAGGTATAGGCTGCAGATTGCAACCAATTTAGGGCACCCCGGCCCTTTAAATCTGAGAGAGCGCCAGCGTGCCCTAGGAAGCAGGGATGCGTGCGCTGGTAGGAAGGAGACAAACCAAGGAGTGATAAGGCGCCTAGAGAAAAGGGCCAAACCAGGAGCGGAGCTGAGCTCTTGTATGTAGCCTGTGGTGTCTGCAGGATAGGGCGCCCCCCTGAGGAGTAGTTGTGCCAGGGGCCCAGCACCTGGGTCACCACCGCCGCCGTGAGACTACTCTTATACTGCCTTCTATGCACAGGAACATAGCTCACGTAATTCTTCCATTTGTGGACTAAATTAGCCCTGCACTTGTTTGTACCAATCATTTTTTATTCTTTTTTTTACCTTTTTGTGTTGTGGAATAAATAGTTCCTGTTTTAGTTACATTGCACACACATATGATTTCCCATTTTTGCTATTTCAGGTCCAGTAATTGAGGTCCTAATAAGATATTGGCATTTTTAGAATGTTTTCTCTTTCTTATAATTAAGTGCAGAATGTGCCGAGGATGCTGGGAGATCCGTGAATTGACCAATTATCTGATCTAGGATGAAAACCAAGATTTCCAGGAAATTCTCACTGGATCTTAACCTCTGACTCACAGTACTTTTCCCGCTAACTGCTGAGTTGTTATATTGTTATCACTGCTCTACATTCTATTACAGAGTGTTTTTATAAAAATAGCCTCGTCTTTCCTCCGTTACTTTTTCCCATAAAATAAATATATATATATATATATATATATATATATTTTTTTTTTTTTTTTTTTTTTTTTTTTGCCATCTTTTGACAATAATGTACAGGTTATCTTGCCTTGTACTCAAACATATATTTACCAACCACAGTTCATGCAACAATATAAATATTATTGATAACATTTTCACCTTAAAATGTATTGGTAATGGGTTTGCAATACCCTACTTGACCACAGGGAGTGCTGTTCAGGATATACACCACTAAAATTGTCTTTAAGAACCACAGAGAAATGTAAAACAATAGTATAAAGCTCCACCTAGGCACCAATAAGTATTTTGCGCTATAATTTAGAGTGATTAAGGGTGGTGTTTGGTTTAGAACATCTATATTTCAATACTCTACTAGAGAATTTTGACATAAAGGTTATTTATAGTTATTTTTTTTTTCTAAAAACAGGTTCGGCCAAACCTTAACGCTCTGCATTTGATTAGTCAAGGTTGTAAAAATTTGGTTGCATCCCTAAGGTTGTGGATATAGATGGATATAACCAATGGCTGTATCCATATTTTCTAGGACTTCCTAGGGCTGCATCCGACTTCTTCAGCCACCGATATTCAAATGCACAGTGTTCCGGTTCGGATGAACCCTAGTGTGCTAGAGGGTCGCTCATCTCTAGTGCTGAGGGCAGAAGTGGAGCGCCGAGGAGTAGAGCAGGTAGTACCATTTCTGCTCCTTGGAAAATCCCTTTAATTAAAAGAGAGAATCAGACCCCCACAGGCCCACTATGGCTTGATCATGTTAGTAAACGAGCGCCGATCTGCTAGATCGGCGCTCGTTTTCTGGACCTATTAGACGGTCGGATAATCAGGCAGTAAGGGCTGCATGGACATTGTTAGAGATGCCCAAACACCCGCTACCTTACCTCTCCCCGCTCTTGGTCTTTTCTCCTGTGCTTTGCAGCTTTTTGGTCCCAGCGGCTGCAGCTGCGCCGCACAGAAGAGAAGACCAGGAGCGGGGAGAGGTAAGGTAGCGGGTGTTTGACCAATTGTCAGCCATCAGCTGGGCATTGCTATTACGATACGCGGTCAGCGCCCAATGATTTTAGGTCCAAACCAACGATCAGCCGATGATTGTTGTCATCAGTTGATCGTTATCTCTTTTACACAGAGCACTCCATGTAATAGGACTCTTATGGTAGTTTTACACGGAGCGATAATTCCCCCGATTGCACGATTAACGATTTTGAATGAACAATGTTTTTTTTTTTATAACGATCAGCGTTTAGACGGAACGATACATCGTACAGAAAAATCGTTTTGTGATCGCTTAAGCCTATCTCACACATAGGTGAAATTGTTGAAAGACTGTTTACACTGAACGATCTGCGAATTTTTTGCGAACGATCAACGATGATGTTGAAAGATCAAAATGAACGATTTCTCGCTCGTCGCTTGATCGTTCGCAGCGTTTACACGTACGATTATCGTTCGAATTCTATCGTTATCGTGCAAATTCGAACGATAAATCGTTCCGTGTAAAAGGACCATTACTGTGGAGGACCCATCATGTCCATTTACCATTTGGACAGCCTATTAATTTCAATGGGCAATGTGCAATGCATCAATTGCCCTGTGGCTGCGCCTTGGAAACTTATGGTCCTTTTACCAAAAGTGATTATCGTTCAAATTTTACAATAACAACCACATTTGAACGATAATCAGCTCGTGTAAACACAGCGAACAATCAAGCGACGAGCGAGAAAGTGTTCACTTTGATCTTTCAACATGTGTTCAAATCATTGTTAGTCGTTTTTTCACCCATTCACCCTATGTGTGAGATGGGCTTAAGCGATGTTAAAATGATTGCAATAACGATATTTTTAAAACGATTTATCTCTTCCTCTAAACACTAAACGTTATAAAAATAAAATTGTTGCCTCAAAATCGTTAAACGATCGATTGGACGAATTATCGCTCCGTGTAAATGGACCATTAGGGCTGCTCAATTTTTTTTAAGCAGGTGATACTTTTAAGGGCTGCACAAATTTTTGCCGTTATTGTTCTTAAAGTGCCTAGAAGAATTTAGCACTTTTTTTTTTTTTGCTCAATTACTTGTCTAAAAAAACTAAGTTAGGGTAGGAGTAGAGTATTGCTGCACAATCTTTTGTGCAAAAACTAAAAAATTGAACATGATAAATCTCACTAACAAAGTATCCAAAGCTGGGTTCAACACTGAGTTTTTGCAGTACGTTTCACGTATTCTCCTCCACATATTTTTGTATGTTAGAAAAAAAATCCGTTTTGATCCTTTAAATAATGGAAGTCAATGGAAAAACAGATGCACATAATTGCATCCATTTTTTTCATCCATTTTTTTTCCCCCTCTCACAATGTGAGCCTTATAAGAAACCACGCCCCCTCTTTGAATGTAAAAAATGAACAAGGCCAAAGTCAGCGAAAACTCCTCAAAAGTAGCACAAAAGCATCTAAAATTTTTATAAAATAAAAGAAACCCTCAGTATTAGGCAAAATTCTAGAGCAAACACAATGGTCACCTGCCTCTCAATTTTTGCCACCAAATAATGATAATGGGAGACATTTTGATCAGCTGATTTTTGTGGGACCTTTGTAAGAAAAAACTGGTGGCCAAACCTGTTCCAATATAGAATTTTTGAAAATTTTAAAAACATGGGATCTGATTCCCCCCATGCCGCCATTGTATCCATTCCATATGACATATCAGCTCCTCAAAAACAACAATGCAGGATCGGGAAGATAATATTTTTTTTTCTTCTGCAACAAAGGGCTCTGCCCCTGCTTTGTAAGCTGCCCACGTCTGTGCTTCTAGCTAACATCTGTTTGCTTCATGCAGTTTTAATCAGAAAATTGTTTGCCAGCCCAGCTCCATGTCATTCTGAGATTTAGAGTCACCGTATTCCTTTTTGCATACAGTACTTTTTTTTTTTTTACTCCCTTTGTACTTGAAGAAAACGGAGCAGAGCCGGGATGGCGGTGACAGGAGAACGGCTCACAAAATGCAGTGTGTGCTAATTGGTACAGTCGCTGGTGTGTAGCTGCCGCAGGAGCAAAGTCTCTATTCTCTATGATATCCCACACTACATACTAATGAGATTTCATTTCTAGCTCGTGGTTTTTTTTTTTATATGAAACAAAAAATATCACTGCAGTGGTGAATGGAAGAAGAATGCAGAGGTGGGGGAGATCTGCATCCCGTCCCATCTTCAATGGTTCAGAGCTCAGGTTGATTGAGGAGCTGGATTCCGATCACATGCAGGTGCTTTGATCATTGTGAATCTTACCTGCAGTTGCCATGGAAACACAATGTCAGGTTGACTGTTGACCCATCCAAGGTTGATAAACAAATGCTGAATGGTTACATTTTTTTTATTATTATTTTTTTGTAGATAATGAATCATATAACAAAATGGGAGGATTCGCTGCGTGGTTCCTTGTTGTTTGATATGTGGCATCGAGAGCTTTAAGGGAATAAGTAACTAGACTTCTCGAAGGGTAAAAAAAAAGAAAAATATTTAGGGGTCTGCAAGTGGGCGTCCATTGCAAATATACACATGGATTCCCTTCTCGGCAGGTAATGCAAGGTTAGCAAACAAGGGGAGGTTGGATTTGACTAAGGGTAGACCCACCAATGGAGGAAGGTGTTAACCATCGCCAAACCAAGGGAGGCCATACCAAAATATGCCGCAGCCTTCCCTCTACTGTTCGATATTTAGGGGCCTCAGATTCCTCCTGCCAGCGTGCAAATATACTAGTGCTGAGCGAAATATGAAATGCTCATGTGCTCGACTTGTGTAACGAACCCCATTAAAATGAATGGGAGACTTGAGCATTTAACCAAGTGCCCCCTGCTCAGCCTGTTTAACCTTAACCCCTTATATGTCCTGGCGTCGTTAAGGGTGTTCCGCGCGGCCACCCCCCTCTGAACCGCCGCGATCCTGGGTGCTATCTGCAGCCTGGGACCGCAGCTATAAGCAGGCACAATCCGATCGCCGTGCCCTCTAATTAGCTTTTTAAATGCAGCTGTCAAAGTTGACAGCTGCATCTAAAATATTGCCTTTCCTGGTCCCTGGTGGTCTAGTGGGGGGATGCCCCCCGCGACATGATCGTGGAGGAGCGATCCCCACATCTGTGTCGGGCCGGGGTCTGCGCCGTAATGGCGCTGATCCCGGGTCGGCATTCTATTGCTTTTAGCTACAGCAGCCGAGAGCAATAGCACACTGATCTCATCGATCTGTGCAGTAAATCTATACTGAAAGATCAGTGTAGTTATACTAGAAGTCCCCCAAGGGGAAAAACCCTAAAACCAGGGGGACTTCTAGTATGTGTGTAAAAAAAAAAATAATATATATATATATATATATTAATACAATTTTGAATCACCCCCCTTTTCCCATTTTATAAATAAAAATAAATAAATAAATAAATAAACATGTTTGGTATCGTCGCGTGCGTAAACACCCAAAATATTAATTTATTTCATTCGTGATCTCTCACGGTAAATGGCGTAATCGCAAAAATTGTGCAAAGTGCAAAATTGCACATTTGTGGTTGCATCAAATCCAGAAAAATTGTAATAAAAAGCGATCAAAATTCACATATCTACAAACAAGGTACCGATAGAAAGAACACATCATGGCCCAAAAAATTAAACCTCACACAGCCCCATAGACCAAAGGATAAGCGCTATAAGCATGGGAATAGAGCGATTTTTAAGTAACATATATTTTTTAAAAAAGTTTTAATTTTTTAATAGCCATTAAATAAAATAAAAGTTATACGTTTTATATATCGTTGTAATCGTAACAACTTGAGGAACATATATAACGAGTCAGTTTTACCCCAGGGCGAACGGCAGAAAACACAAAACCTCCCCAAATAAAAAAAAAATATATGTTTTTTTTTTTTTCATTTTCACCACACATTTAATTTTTTTCTGGTTTTGCAGTGTACTTTATGCAAAAATTCAGCCTGTCATTGAAACGTACAATTAGTGGCCCAAAAAAAGGGCTCTTGTGGGTCTCTAGATGAAAAAAATGCAACTGCTATGGCCACAAGGAGGAAAAACTGGAAATTGGTCCGGTCTTAAAGGTTAAAATTAGGGTGAAAAAATGCAATACATTATTGCAAGTAACATTAGAACTCTAGTAATATTCTATAAATGACAGCATACCGCCCCAATGTGTCTTGCAGTAACATATTGCATTTTTCGTTTTAATTTTTGTATATTTCCTTTACATATTCCTTCCTTTACCCAAACACCACAAGGTGCTCCGTCCAGCATTGAGCACTATGCTCGTTCAACACTGAAATATACACTTGGCTTCTTCTCTCTGTAGACAATGCAAGGTTATCAAACAAGGAAAAGTCTACCTCCTCCAAGGGTACCACCACCGATGGAGGAAAGCGTTAACCATTACCAAACCACGGGAGCCCATAGTAATATTGAGTATCTTAAAGTTCTACTTAACGATTGACCAAATATGGAATTAAAGCTAGTCTTTCCCCCTTCAAGCTGTCAATCAAGCCAACCTAGGTGGGCGGAGGACATGGCATGTGTGACCGGACGTGCATCCTCCCTCATGACTGGTTACCAGCCATGTAGTGTCCAGAGCAGAATAGCATCACAACATCATTCTAGTAACATTTTAACCCCGCCCACAGAATATCTGTTTTCTATCCACTACAAAAAAAATAAATAAACAACAACAATAAAAATAGTTGTGTTTATCATAAAAAGGCAGTTTGAAGCTTTCCCCCCTGTCTTCATTGTTCTCTATGGAGAGGGGAGGGGTGGAGGGAGATAAGGCACCAAAACAGGACAACAAAGAGTTAATTTACAGCTACATCACCAGGCTATCTCCTCTGACAGTCAGCACTGACCTTTCTGACCTCTGTATAGCGGCTTTCACCAGCTGTGTAATCCTTTGTTCTCTGCTGGCGAGTAATCTCCCTCCTCCCCCTCCCTTCTCCATAGAACAGACAGGGCCCAACTGATGTAAAAGAGTCGAGATTTCCTGATAACGAGCAGTGAAGGAGAGAGAGGAGGGAGGGGGGGGGGGGACCTGGGGAAAGTCTTTATGAATGCAGATAATGGCATATTTGCCTAATAAACAAAATTACAAAGTTTCTTAAAATCGCCTGTACTATTGATTTATGCTTAAAAAAAAAAAAAAAAAAAATGACAGTGACACTTTAAATGTGCCTGGTCATGGAGACAGAACACTAAGGCCTAATTCACACGTCTGCATATATATCTAGAATTGTGTAAATGATTCTTAAATGGAAGATTATGCAGGCCATGGTTTACGTGCCCTTAGCCCACCCCTGAGGAACTCCACCAATCCCAAGTAATGACTGCTCTATAACAACCAATGGTGATTCTAACTCTCATGTGATTGGATGGATAGGGACAATACCTCTGCAGTCTCACCCCACTTTACTGTATTCTGAAACAGCGCCACTGCATGTCCCCAGGTCGTGTGTGGTATTGCACTTCATCCCCATTCACGTCAAAGGAGCTGAACATTAATTACCAGGCACGACCCATGGACAGATGTGGCGCTGTTTCCGACTTGTTTTTCTAATTTTTTTCCCTTAAGAGATTGAAGAATTAAATACAGAAACTAAAAATAAACCTAAAAGCCTATAATATTGCCAGAGTTCACATTGCCGTTTAGTCCATCGTCAGCGGGAATAGGGGAACATCTTTAATATTTATTTGCAGCTCTGCCTTCCATCAGGACAGCCAGCACTCCATGAAAAAGCTTTTTACAATCATGCTCGATGGAGTAAAACCGAGAAGAGAAAAAAAAATGACACTCAGCATTCACTGAACCTGTCTCCATCCTCTCGCCGTATCTTCTATGCATTAAAAAAAGAGGAAAATATTGCTTATATGCAAGAGAGAGCAAGTGATTTGCATCCCGCTCGTCCGCTGGGTTACATTGTGTGCTATAGATCACTTGTGTAAATATTTTTTTTCCCCACCTTCCTATATCTGCTGCCTCAGCTGCTTCTATTTGGGACTGTTTTTTTTTTTTTTTTTTTTTAAGAATTCATTACAGAAATTTAACATAATGTTCACCTGGATGTTTCGCTGTGCGATTTAATGGAGAATAAAATAGAAGGGAAAAAAAATCCACATCCAAATATAAAAGCAATAAAAAACTAAGCAATAAAAATAATAACAATAAATAATAATACAATAATAATGTAAAAGAAATAATAAAAAAATAATAAAAATAAATAACAATAAAATATTAATGTAAATAATAATAATAATAATAATAAATAATAAAATGAGTATTATTAGGGCACTGTACGGATGTATGATTTGAACACTATATGGCTATGTTCACGGGACTTTTTTTCTGGCCGTTGTTTGATACTTAAAACAGCAGCTGTTGTTTTGAGTATTGAATAATGTACTTGGTTTAGCATAATTTAGCTGTATAATTTAAACACTGTATGACGGTATTTTTAGAGCACTGTATGACTGTATAACTTGAACACTATATGATGGTACTATTAGGGCACTATATGGCTGTATGATTTGGACACCATATTACGGTATTGTTAGGGCACTCTAAGGCTGTATAATTAAAACTAGGGATGGTCCGAACCTGCCGAGGTTCGGGTTCGTATAAACCCGAACGCTCGGCAGCAGATTCCCGCTGTCTGCCCGCTCCGTGGAGCTGGCGGATCCAGCGGGAGTAACGCCTGGAAAACTGGGATACAGCCTATGGCTATGGCTGTATCCCAGTTTTCCAGGCGGTCCTCCCGCTGGATCCGCCCTCTCAACGGAGCGGGCAGACAGCGGGAATCATTACAGAGGGTTCGGGTTCGTACAAACCCAAATAGAACTCGGTTCGGACCATCCCTAATTAAAACACATTGAGGGAGATTTATCAAACATGGTGTAAAGTGAAACTAGCTCAGTCGCCCCTAGCAACCAATCAGATTCCACCTTTCATTTTCCAAAGAGTCTGTGAGGAATGTAAGGTGGAATCTGATTGGTTGCTAGGGGCAACTGAGCCAGTTTCACTATTCACCATGTTTGATAAATCTCCCCCTCTGTGGCTATGTTCACACTCCGTTCTTTTTCAGCAAAGAAGGGACGCAGATTGCAATGGAACCAGTTTCTGTTTGTTACTGCAGGGGCAGCATTGCATTGAAGTAAATGCATTGCTGCCCGCTGTGTTCACTGTTCAATGAACAGCGTTCGGAAATAATAGCTGTTCACACAAGTCAAGTCGCGCGGCGACCGCACTTTACATTGAAGTGAATGGTGAATTGACACCCGACAGTGGCCGCAAGTAAACAGTAAAAGAAGAACGGTATCGGTTGCAGGAACGTCCTGAATGCAGCCCGGCGGCCGGCAGTTAAACAGCGTCCATTGCTTTGCAGTGGACGCTGTTAAACGTAGAATGTACATAGCCTATGATGGTATTATTAGAGCACTGTATGGCTGTATAACTTAAACACTGTATGATAATATTATTAGGGCACTATAAGGTTGTATGATTTGGACACTATATGATAGTATTATTACTACACAGGGTGGCAGTACTATTTTGTACTGTATGACTGTATAGCACACTTTATGATAGTATTATTAGGGCACTGTATGGCTGTATGATTTGAATACCGTATTATGGTATTATTACTAGACAGGGTGGCTGCACTATTTTGTGCTGTATGGCTATAATATTTGGACAGTGTATGATGGTAATATTAGGGCACTATAAGGCTGTATGATTTGTACACAGTATGATTTTATTATTACTGTGACTGTACTATTTTGTACTTTATGGCTGTATGATTAGAACACTGTATAATGTTATTATTTGGGAATTGTTTGGTTTTATCCTTTAAACTGGGTTTTATTATATTATTTACGGTCATTGTCATGACGGTATTGTAACAGCACTGTATGGCAGTATTTTTTTTTTTTGCATTTTATGGCTTTTGATTTGAACTCTGTAAATTATTTTATCAGAGCACAGTATGGGGGTATGATTTTGGCATTGTTCACCTGTATGATTTAAACACTTTATCATGGCACAATATGGTACTGCATATCAACACTGTGTGAGTATATTATCAGGGCACTGTTCAGCCGTTTAATTCGGATACCATGTGACAGTATTATTTGGACACTATGATTAGGGCACCGTATAATAGTATTATTTGTAATGTGTATGACCATATGGTTTAGATGCTGTATAACATTATTATGTGAGCACTCTATTGCTATATCTCAGGTAGCGCTTTATGGTTATTTATACGTATTATTAGGCTTGTGATTATTTTTTTTTAATATTATAGCTAAACAATTTTTATCTTTTTTACATGTAGTCATTTGGGAGCTTTTTTACTTTTCCTTTTTTTCCCTACAAATGGGAGAGCTGGGGGAGTCCACACATACCAGGTTTGGCTTGGGGGGAACTCCTTTGACCTTTGCTAGAGGTCACAGATTTTAAGACTTCTCATACATTTAAGCATGGTGATAGACAGATATGGGTCTACGGGATGGAAGCTCATTGATGTTTCATAAGTGATCGGAAGACAGAATATACAACCCTAGGGAGAGAATATATTGACAGAATAGGGAAATTTTTGGTTCTTTTTCGCCATGAAAGGTGCGTAATTCAGTAGTTAATAGGGGCAGGAATTACTGTGGTCATTGAGGGTTAATTGCCCCAGAGATCAGTTCCGTAAAAGAAAGTTTCTTCGGCATTGTCTTCGGAGAGGAGAAATGTGACATCTTCATCACTTTTAATCATTGCCTAGTCAATCTGCAAATCGTGTTCTCTCCGGGAGAGGAACTGGGATGAAAGTCGCAGATGCCACCAACTCCTACATAGCTCCTCAGAAATAATCATGTTTATCTATGACCCATTATTCCTACTGTTTCCCCCCTTCCTGGATTGGCATCAGAACAATTCATCATTGGAACATCAAAAGTAATGAAGCAGGTCTTTAATTGACTTTTACAATAGGTTCATCTCGGCACAGCTTGATCATTTTGTTTGTGAGCTGAAAACTTTTCAGTCCTTTCAATGTTGTGTGAAAGACACAATGAAGTATATTGAAAAGAAAAGAAAAAAATCAGTACTTAATCTCATGCGAAGTCCTTGTCATTGTGCGATCATTGTAGTCTGTTTAATATAAAAGGGGTCTGGCTGGCTTTAAAAAATACAGATTACTCTTCTCGTCCATTGCTGTTTTGACGCTTGATACTAAGGTCAACTTTTTTGGTCAATTTTAATATGTTGATAGAGTGAACAGGGAGAAGCACTCATCTGAGTGCTTCTCTCTCCATCTCTTTCCTTGCTGCATCTATGAAGCTCGTGCAGTGAGAAGAAAGACAAAAGAGAAGCACTCAGTTTCTTCTAGCAGTCAGGGAACAAATAAACACTCGGGCCCCACGTGTCAAAGTTTTAGAAATGACAGTGACAACATTTTAAAGGGAACCTGTCACCATGAAAATGGTATCAAAGCTATCACCATCATATTATAGGGCAGAAGAATTGGAGCGGATTGATGTATAACTTTATAGGAAAAGATTCAGTATAACCTGTAATTTATTGATTGAAATCTCAGAATTTTTCATGCTGAAGAGTCCAGTCCATTGAGTGACACCGCCCACTGGGCTCTTTAATACAGGATGAGAAGCGATTTCAAGCAAGTTATACTGAATCTTTTCCCACAAAGATATATATCAATCTGCTCAGTTCTTCCTGCTGTATAACATGGTGGTGATAGATTATATAGCATTATCTTGGTGACAGGTTCCCTTTAAGCAACTTAGTCTTAAAAATTTCTGCCATTTCTTGTATATAACATTATGGCCTCAAACTTTGTGTCTCCATGGCTACAGACTACAAACAAACCCTGGGTAGTCTGACCCTGCAGTGGAGTTAGTCTTGCTTCTGCCTCCTGTTGTGCTAGTCGTCTGTGTAACTGTGACTTTATACACAATCGCATTGCGTTAGATGTCCTTTAAACCAATCGGTACTGTACAGATAACCTTTAAACTTTAAAGTGACCCTGTCACCACCTTTCTGTATAAAGACTTTTGTACACAGCTGTAAAGCCTAAATTCTTCAGTTTTTATATCTTACTTTATATTAGATTTCTTGGTGCTTGGTCCAGTGAAAAATGCTTTTTATCGCTGGTGGATTGTGCTACCTGTTCTGGACTTCACGACCACTATACCACTTTGCCCCGCCCACATCGGTGTCATCGCCCTTCTGTGACATCATCTTCATCTAGGTCCTGCCCCTTGGCAACCATTGGAATGGGCTGGCCTCGAGGGGTGGGGGCTAGACCTTTGGGCCGGCCCGTTCCAATGGCTGCTAAGGGGAAAAGTCCTAGATGACGATAACATCAAAGGGGTGGGGCCTACATCGTGGTGTGGGCGTGACGAAGTGGCACTGCTGCCGTGAAGCCCCGCCCAGGTGACACTATCCACCAATATAAAAAGCACTTTTCACTGGACCAAACACCAAGAAATCTATGATACCCTATCCTTCACTCAGCTCTTTCCGGCGGCTCCATAGGAATGAATAGAGCCGTAATAGAGGCACAACTGTATTGATAACAAAGGAGACGGGGGCGTGGATACGGAGGTCAGACCTCCCCCGCAATCTCTTATTGTCCCCTATCCTGTGGAAAGGGGACAAGTTAATTTAGCTTGGACAACCTCTAGTCCCATAGTTTTTTTTTCAAGACTTTCTAACATATTATTTTATTTACATGGAAACCTATAAACAGGACACACACGACTTCTCCTGCTCTCATTGCTCTGTAAATGAAATTATTTTTAGCTCCCTCTATTGTAACCTAACAATCCATTTAAAATGGAATTTGACAATTTATACAATTTCTATGGTGTTCTGCGACCCGAGACCCAATGTTGATTTTCTGTTCTTCGCTTTGTTTTCATTTCAATTCACCCTCCCCCCCCGTGATCAGTAACTTTTATTATAGTAAATAAAATACAACAATAGGCGGTGATGATGTCATCTCTATACTATATAATGTAGTGCAAGGTTGCGTTTGGATACTACTATATTACTATTATTCCGAAGGTCACCACTTACAATATCCACGGTACAATCAATGGAATTATGTACTAATAGTGGTGCGGGGATCAGTACGACCCATGGTTCTGCTTATAAAAGGAATGTCTGCTCCAAGGGCATGTCTACTATAGAGGTAACCCCTATGGGGTTTATAGATGGAGGAAAGGGCAGCTCAGACTGATCCAATCTCTTTCATTTCAGGGATTAATGGAATATTCCAAATTTTTCTTTTTTTGATACTTGTGTTTGGAGTCAGCATGTGATTTTGTCTACCAGTGGTGCCCAACCGTGGTTGCGGATCTGCCCTGCAGCAGAGATGTCAGGAGCGCAAAAGACAACTACTCGCCTACTCCCCCGTGCCGGTAAACATGTGAGCTGGCTGGCACGGGGTGAGTAGGTGAGAAGTTGTCTATTGCGCTCCCGTCATCTCTGCTGCTGGGCAGCAGGGGGGGGGGGGGGGCTTCATTTCTATTGGGGCACTGATTGTGTGAATGACGTCTTATTGGTTTTGTACCCGGTCCAAATAAGATTCCTGCAAAAGCATCCAGATGTTTTTGGAATCTTTTCTAAATGCCAATCCCAATGAGAACCATTGTCCCAGGCCCCAGACGAGCGCTCGCTCATTGTACAGGTGAATGGCCTCTCCTCCTTCCTCATACATAGTAACTTAAGTAGCTGCCCTCATGTTCCTCCATTCATGATCAGAGGTGCCTACTACCGTATATTAGTTTAGAAAGGTTTATAGTGTAACACTATAGTTCTTTCCTTCAATGGCTTAAAATTACTCTGTACCCACAATCTGCCCACCTCAAACCACTTGTACCCTCCGATAGCTGCTTTTAATCCAAGATCTGTCCTGGGATCCATTCGGCAGATGATGCAGTTATTGTCCTAAAAAACAACTTTTAAACTTGCAGCCCAGTGTTACACTGGAGTGGCCTAGATTGTGTATGCATTAGGCTGGCACCACCTGTCTGTCCCTCCTTCCGCCCTCCTCATCATTAGGAATGCTCCAGGCAGATTTTCTCCTATTCCTCACCTGTGTGAACACTGCACATGGGGTGGATCGTTAAGGCACCTGTGCAGTATTCCCTGTAGAGGAATAGGAGAAATCCTGCCCAGGGGCATTCCTAAGGATGAGGAGGGTGGGGAGGAGGGACAGAGGGGTGGTGCAAAGTTAGGGCACAGACACTCTAGGCCATGGCCGTTGGACACAGGGCTTCAAGTTTAAAAGTTTTTTTTTAGGACAATAACTGCATCATCTGTGAAACGGACCCCAGGACAGATCTTGGATTAAAAGCAGCTATCCGAATGTACACGTTTTTTTTTTTTGGGGGGGGGGGGTGTCAGATTGTGGGTACAGAGTCGCTTTAAATCGTTGACTTTGACACCAGGGTACAACAGCCTCAGCACCTATTGAAGTGAATGGGAGCTGAAGCTGAAGTACCCCATCACCACCACAACTACACAGGGAATGGGTCCAACTGCTCCGTTCTGACTGTAGTGCAGCTGGGTGTCCCGCCCTTCCCCTTTGAACTTTGATAGACTGTGACTTTAAATTGTTTGCTTTTTCCTAGACAACCCCTTTAAGAGGCAAACATTGATTTAAAGGGATGCTACCACCAGCAGTTGATATTGTAGACTATTTTTTTCCCTTTTGAAGGAGTGCTACTTTGCATTGCATACTATTTCTTCTTTCCTCAGTGATCTTTGCATAGCTTACAAGACCCATACAATAATTTGGGGGTCTCCTCAAGGTGACAGACTATCCCCTTGATCCTATAGCAAATAGGAAAATCCCTCAAAAAAATGTTTTCTTCATGCCTATAAGTGTATGTGTGTGTCTGGTTTGCCTTGGTGGTCATCGTCTTTGCAAAGAGATGTCCCACACAGTAAATATTTATACAGTCTAACGTATATAGGAATTATACCGTCGCCACTTGCTTATCCGTTCTATTTGCCTTGTTTGCATGAGTATAGAAACTGCAACAATGTTGCCATCGTCTGACTGGTTACCATGGAAACACAACTGTTTTTCTCCGCACTGGCTTTTCTACATGACCACCCTTATGTCTTTCTCCATAAAAATATACCGAGCAGATGAATAATAGATATTTCTATGAAAATTCAATCTGTTCACAACAGTCTGATTCTCCTCCGCTGGTTGTAGAGAGTGAATATTACCGCACCATTTCCTACTATAGAAGACGAGTTATTGAATGGTCAGTAAAGCAGGTCGGGGTTGTATTCTGGAGGTTGATCGGAGGATCTGGAGTGATAGGTAGAGCTCATCTAATGCTGTATATCGCAGCTCTGTGGTTTTCCAGGAAATATTTTTTTTTACTAATGACATAAAAAACATAGTGTTCTTCTATGCTTTCCTACTCTTACTGTTTGTCACCAATGTTTGTCACCAAATTGCATACGTAAATCGCATTTATTGTTCAGAAGATTTTACAATCATATTTGCCAAACAAAGAGCAAAGTAGATAAAAAAAAATAAATAAATATAATAATAAAATTTTCACCTTCCTCCTCTTTTTCCACCAATGGTCAAATGGTTTAATGCAGTGATGGCTAACCTTGACCCTCCAGCTGTATGGGAGTTGTAGTTTTGCAACAGCTGAAGTATCAAGGTTAGCCATCACTGGTTTAATGCATCACAAAAATTCAAATACAGCTGCAGTCCAATCGCCTTTCATTTATCCTTTAACCCTTTAAGGTCAAGAGATAATTTTAATGATTGCATTTTTGTTTTTTTTTCCTCATCATCGTATGGTTTTATCACCTAAGGGGCTGGTTGGGGCATACATTTTTGCCCCACAATCTCAAATTTTTAATAGAATAATATTTTTTAAATATATTTTTTTTATTTTAAAAGCGCTGCATTCCAGGCCCTTTTTTTTCTCTTTTCATTTACGCTGCTCTCTGTACAGGAATAGTATTGTTATAGCTTAATAGATCGGATAATTGTTTGCGCTACGGTAGTTAATATGTTTTTTATTTGTTTTTTTTATATGTTTTATTTGTAAAAGGGGGAGGGTAAATGAAACTTTTATTGGGGGAGGGGATGTTTCATATTTAAAAAAAAAATTACATTTCTTTTTAGGAGGCTATTACTTGCAATATTAAGATTGCATAGCACTGATCATTATCGGCACTCTGCACATAGAGTCTGCCTGAGGCAGACTCTATGGCCAGGCTGCCAATTGGAATGCACACAGGTAAATATTAGACCCCCGCCAGCCAGGGGAAATGATGGGGAACCCCGCAGTCACACTGCAGGGGTCCTAATAGGTTTGTGAATAGTCAGGAGTCACTGACCCTTAAATGCAGTGATCAGCGACATTTAAGGGGTTAATGACGGATGGGAGCACAGTTTCTGCTGACCATAATTAACGGTGAGGTCCTCACTCTCTATGATGTGAGCTAAGCTTCTGAGCCCCTGGAGTTTATGATGTAAATGTATGCCGTAAATGACAAGCTCCCTTGGTATACATTTACATCATATGTTGAGAGGGGGTTAATTTTCGCAAACTTACATTTTGTATGTAAGCAAGAAGTATAAGGCAAATAGATTATATGACTACACAAGGTTCAATTGTAGTCTGTTACCATGGAGACACATAGGCTAACATACCACCTATAAACCCTACAAAACAGTGAATTTTTCTAGTAAGGCTGCATTCACACGTTCAGTGATTTTCCCGGTCCGTGATTGTGGTCCGGCAGCAACCTCCGTGATCCGTGCAAAACAGTCTGTTTTGCATCCGTTTTGTATCCGTGTCCGTTTTTTTCACGGATCTGTCTTACAGCATTTTAAATGACATTGATTACATCACATCCGTGTTTTTCACGGATGAACACGGATGTCACATCCGTGTACATCCATGAAAAACACGGATCTCATTTATTTCTATGGGGAATCCTTTCCGTGCATCCGTTCCGAGTAATGACATGTCCTATTTTTTAACGGAACGGATCACGGATCCGTGAAATCACGGATCATCTGAATAGCCCCATAGAAAGCAATGGGCTGTAAAATTGTCCATGCGCACGGATCCGTGAGCACGGACAACTTCCCGGAACGTGTGAATGCAGCCTAACACTGCTTGATTTTTATACTTAAGATGCCTCAAAAGATAAATGCCAAAAGTGGACCTTTCCTTTAATTTAGTCATTGCAAACCCCATAAACATTTGAATATATTTAATTTATACAGAAAAAAAAACTGAATATACAAAGAGAACAAAAAATGCATTTTCTGTTTTCATTCGTCTGTAATGTTGATGCATCCTCTTTGCCGTATTTCTCGCCTCGCTCCATTATGCCTGAACATTCCATTTAAAAACACACTAGGAATTTGACTATTCATAGAATTTCTATAGAGTTTTGTGACCCGAGACCCAATGTACTTGTTGGTTTTCTGGTATTTTGACAGTCGCGTTCTTTTCTATGTTTGGTTTTGTAGCGTTGCATTTAACCCCGTAGAACGGTAACTTTTATAACAGTAAATATAAATAATAGGCAGCGATGATGTAATCTCCAATATGAGGCTGTGTAAAGTCTCGTCTGGATGCTACTTCACTCGAGTTCACGACTTACATTATACAAGAAAAAAAAAAAAAACATGGAATTATAGAATAATAATAATGGTGTAGGAATAAATACAACCTAGGGTCCTAGTTATGAAAGGAAGTTCTGTTCCAATGCCACATCTACTATAAAGGTAACTAGAGATGAGCGAAGCGAATCGTGCTGTCAATTAGTGCTGTTCTGCTCAGTGAATTCCCACCAATTCGTTAAGGATATTCGCAAAAAAAAAAAAAAAAATGGCAGCCGCACATGCTGTCTGGAGCATCACTGGGTGGTAGAAAGGGATTAACCATAATCTTCTCAGCTTCTCAGCTTCCTGGCAATGCAGGAGTTAAACTGATCTCTCTTAGACTTGATTGTACAGCTGAGTAGTGTGTTTGATTGACTGGTTTCTCTACTTGTTTGGAACCTGGAAGATCAGAGCGCCGGTCCAATGGTGATCCGGATCGGGCTCTTGGTCATCATAAAAGAAAGCTAAGCCAGTCCCCCATCGTTGGCTACTAGGTTTCATACCCTAGTCCCAGCTCCCCGTCTTTTCCTGCGATCCCTGTCCTAACTAACTCTGCTTGCTCGACTTTGTTACCTGACCTCTTGCTTGACTTTTTTTGACTATCCGATTAGTACCTGATTTTGTACTACGCTGCCCGTTTGGTTCTGACCTTGCTTGTTTGACTATCCAATATTGTGTTTGTTTGTCTGCCTTGTTCTGTGTGCACGTATCTAATACAGGGAACGTCTTCATGGTTGTCCACAACCGCCTCGGGCCGTTTGAGGCAAGTAGGTAGGGACAGTTAGTAGGTTCAGCACCAGGACTCACTGTTCAGGGCCGGCCTTAGGGGTGTGCGAGCAGTGCAGCCGCACAGGGCGCTGTGCACTCCCGGCAGGAAGGGGGCGCCACCTGCATCCCTGAGGCCATATATCCGTCCCCTGCCTCTGCACAGCAGCCGAGGAAGCTCTTCTCCCCGGACATGTGACTGCAGCCTGGCCCCCATCCCCCGCCCCCCACAGCGTCTCCCAGCTCACAGAGGCCCATAACCCCGCCCCCTCCCCCGACGGAGACACCAGCAGTGTGATCCTCGGCTCTACCTGCTTCTCCTCATGGGCAGAGACATCCTCCACTACTGCAGTGTGACTGTGAGTATAACTATCTCTGTCTGTGTGTGTTAGTGGAATTTGTGTGTGCTCTGTGTGTGTTAGTGCTCTGTGTGGTAGGACAACATCTCCCAGCATGCCCCTGTGTGGTGGGACAACAACTCCCAGCATACTCCTATGTGGCTCTCTGTGGTGAGACAACAACTCCCAGCATACTCCTATGTGGCTCTCTGTGGTGAGACAACAACTCCCAGCATACTCCTATGTGGCTCTGTGTGGTAGGACAACAACTCCCAGCATACTCCTATGTGGCTCTGTGTGGTAGGACAACAACTCCCAGCATACTCCTATGTGGCTCTGTGTGGTAGGACAACAACTCCCAACATACTCCTGTGTGGCTCTGTGTGGTAGGACAACAACTCCCAGAATACTCTTATGTAGCTCTGTGTGGTAGGACATCTCCCAGCATGCCCCTGTGTGGTAGGACAACAACTCCCAGCATACTCCTATGTGGCTCTGTGTGGTAGGACAACAACTCCCAACATACTCCTGTGTGGCTCTGTGTGGTAGGACAACAACTCCCAGAATACTCTTATGTAGCTCTGTGTGGTAGGACAACAACTCCCAGAATACTCTTATGTAGCTCTGTGTGGTAGGACAACAACTCCCAGAATACTCTTATGTAGCTCTGTGTGGTAGGACATCTCCCAGCATGCCCCTGTGTGGTAGGACAACAACTCCCAACATACTCCTGTGTGGCTCTGAGTGGTAGGAAATCTCCCAGCATGCCCCTGTGTGGCTCTGTGTGGTAGGACAACAACTCCCAGCATGTTCCTGTGCGGCTCTGTGTGGTGGGACAACAACTCCCAGCATACTCCTATGTGGCTCTGTGTGGTAGGACAACAACTCCCAGCATACTCCTGTGTGGCTTTGTGTGGTAGGACAACAACTCCCAGCATACTCCTGTGTGGCTTTGTGTGGTAGGACAACAACTCCCAGCATACTCTTATGTGGCTCTGTGTGGTAGGACAACAACTCCCAGCATACTCCTGTGTGGCTCTGAGTGGTAGGACATCTCCCAGCATGCCCCTGTGTGGTAGGACAACAACTCCCAGCATACTCCTATGTGGCTCTGTGTGGTGGGACAACAACTCCCAGCATACTCCTGTGTGGCTCTGAGTGGTAGGAAATCTCCCAGCATGCCCCTGTGTGGCTCTGTGTGGTAGGACAACAACTCCCAGCATGCTCCTGTGTGGCTCTGTGTGGTGGGACAACAACTCCCAGCATACTCCTATGTGGCTCTGTGTGGTGGGACAACAACTCCCAGCATACTCCTGTGTGGCTCTGTGTGGTAGGACAACAACTCCCAGCATACTCCTATGTGGCTCTGTGTGGTAGGACAACAACTCCCAGCATACTCCTGTGTGGCTCTGTGTGGTAGGACAACAACTCCCAGCATACTCTTATGTGGCTCTGTGTGGTAGGACAACAACTCCCAGCATACTCCTGTGTGGCTCTGAGTGGTAGGACATCTCCCAGCATGCCCCTGTGTGGTAGGACAACAACTCCCAGCATACTCCTTATGTGGCTCTGTGTGGTGGGACAACAACTCCCAGCATACTCCTATGTGGCTCTCTGTGGTGGGACAACAACTCCCAGCATACTCCTGTGTGGTAGGACATCTTCCAGCATGCCCCTGTGTGGTAGGACAACAACTCCCAGCATGCTGCTGTGTGGTAGGACAACAACAACTCCCAGTGGTGGGTATGTGTGGTGTGTATGTGTATATGTGACTGTATGTGTGTCTGTGTTTGCAGGATATATATACTGTGCGTCTGTATGTGTCTGTGTAAGCAGTATATACACTGTGGGAGAGGTTCATCAAACATGGTGTAAAGTGAAACTGGCTCAGTTGCCCCTAGCAACCAAAGAGTCTGTGAGGAATGAAAGGTGGAATCTGATTGGTTGCTAGGGGCAACTGAGCCAGTTTCACTTTACACCATGTTTGATGAACCTCCCCCGTGCGTCTGTATGTGTATATGTGACTGTATCTGTCCGTGTAAGCAGTATATACAGTGTGTGTCTCCAAGAGATAGGCTTGGGATGGGCTACAATCAGCCGGGGGGGGGGGGGGGGCGCCAAAAGAGTATTCTGCACAGGGCGCCATCTACCCTAAGGCCGGCCCTGTCACTGTTGTGTCTAGTCCCTACCTCCCCTGTCCTGACACTGCACTAAAAAAAGTTGAACAGAGATGAGACTGACAGCCTGCTCAACCAATTAGTGACTGTCTGAGTCTGAGACGGGACAGCACCATGGCCAGTGATTGGCTGAGCAGGCTGTCATTCTTGTCTGGACAGTGACAGCTCGCTCAGCCAATCACTGACTGCCTCTGTCCCATCGGGCAGGCTGGAGGAGGCACAGAAGAGGACATCGGAGACACAGAAGACACTGGAGATGCAGTAGAGGACACCAGGGGAGCGTGGACAGGTGAGCATATTTAAAAAAATAAATAAAAAAGATTAAAACAAAGCTTGCAAAAATGTCCTTAGTCAATGCTTGATTGGCTTTACTCACCTCTAATGGAGACACATAGGTATTACTGGGAGCTGTAGTGTTCCTTCCAGCGATAACATCAAATTGTTGGGAAATATTTTGCAATATTGGGACCTTGTGACCCCTTTAAGAAACTGGTAAAAAACAATCAAGGTAAAGTAAACCCACCAGAATAATGTAGACCACGACATAAAATATGAAGAGGTTATCCTATTATCCAGGAAACAAATAAGATCCCAGTTTAGAAAGCAGCAGAGAGAGGTCACAATGTGCAGATCTTTATAGAGTACAGAGCTCTGCGCTCGGGAACACAGCCGGAGACGCCTACACTGCTACTGCCGAGAGCATGAGATGGTTGTGTGGGCTGCAGAGGACCTGCACCATAATGTACTATACCTTACATGCTCGTATAATGAAGGTTATACCGTCTGGGCTAAAGGTCTGTATGTGCTGAGTCAAGGAATGTATGTGCAGAAGCCTTATATGTTTCTTTGGTGTATTGTGGATGAACATGGATGAATGTTCTAGAAGGATTCCAGTATGGACGGAAACATCTTGGTAGTCTACATCACTACAGTAAGCCTGAAATGGCTGATAACAATAGAACAATAGATAGTAATTCTAAAGAACATATACATGGCCACATAGACCGGCGCTCTGATCCTCAAGGTTCCAGACAGGCAGAGGAAAACCTCAATTAAAAAGATTTGCTCAGCTGCAGCAATCAAGTCTAGCAGAGCTCAGTGTAACTCTTCCATTGCCAGAAGCTGAGAAGCAATCGGGTGTGTCACACAAAAGTAAAAACCAGGCCCAGTTCACACCAGGTTACTGCACATTCCTGACAGGTATTGCTTTTTTATTCCCATTCAAGTGAAAGGAGCTGCAATACCACATGTAACCAGTGGAGGAAAGTTGGTCTGTTTCAAACCCTTTTCTCTAAATATAGTGAGGATTTAAAGGGTTCCTTTCATCACAACTTTTTACTATGTGGTCTGTAACATATATGAAAGAAGGGAAAAAAAAAACTAATAAGGTGCCTCGCTTCTCTGCTGCTCACTGTTTGTTGTTAGGTAAATTCTGTCTCTATTAACAAAGACAGTAAAATAGAACACAGAAAGTGAGGGCAGAGCTTAGCATGTGCTATGTACACAAAAGAGTGAGCCTGGACTTTGTAAATGCACAAACATGTCCAAACTGTGAAAGGTAGATTAAGGCTTTCCTTAGGACTCTATTACACAGAGCGTTAATAGGCCAAATCAGTATACAGCCATACTATGCTCCATGCCCCTTAACCTACTGCAGCACGGTGAATACTTTACCGATCTATGTTCTGGCCTGCTTCTGTGGCTCCAGCTCCCTGATGTCCCACTCAGTCAATCAGTGGTTATAGCGGGACAGTGCACTGATTGGCCAAGCGGGACATCAGGGAGCTGGAGCCAGTAGGTTAAAGGGGTTAACCAGTGTTACAAAAACATGACCACTTTCTTTTGGAGACAACAGGACTCTTGTCTCTAGTTCAGGTGCGTTTGCAATTAAGCTCCATTCACCTCAATGAAACTGAGCAGCAAAACCCCGCCCAAGCTGGAGACAAGAGTGGGGCTGGCTCTGGAAGAAAGTGGCCATGTTTTTGGAGCGCTGGATAACCCCTTTAAGGGGGATGGAGCTTTACATACTCACAGTGCAATGAAAATTCCACTGCGAGTATGTAAACCTATTCAAACTGACAGTAGGGGAATTGCAGCGACTTTCACCAGTATGTGTGAACCCACCCTAAAGGGGACACTGCAGCAACAAATCCAGAACTCTGGACGCTTTCCTGATGTGCATCAGGAAAGCATCCAAAATTCTGTCGCTCCCATAGACTTCTATGGGGGCATCTGTGCCAGAATTTCAGACGAAAATAGGACAGGATCTATAAAATCCTGACCTATTTTCCGGAATGGACACCTTTCAGAAAAAATCCTGAAGGGTGTCCCTGACTAATGTACCCGTCTGAGTCCAAAAATCCATCCGTATTTCCTGATCAGAAATCCAGACGTGTGAAGGAGGCCACTGTGTATGAGCTACCTAACAAACAGTTCAATTCCTGAGCTTGGAATGGAGAGAATGACAATGACTCATTCTTCTCTGATGAGGACAATGTCGGACTGGGGTATCTGGGGCCCACCAGAGGTAATGATCCTGGGGGCCCAACAATAAAGAATCAGTGAGAAAAAGCATGTCAGTCAGTGTTAGTGCAAGTTCTAAAGCTGGGGGCCCACCGGACGATTCTCCGGTACTCTGGTGGGCCAGACCGACACTGGATGAGGAGGATGAGGATGATGAGGAGGATGAGGATGATTCGTATAGCAGGGCTAATAAGCTGTAAGCAGACTTTCCTTGCCTTGGATCACAATAGCCCGACCAAGGCAGTATAGTCTCGGATGCCCCCTCCTCTCTGGCTGCCATTTAGCACCCATGGCACAGGCCGTGACCCCTGCAGACCCTCAGCTATATACAATAATATAATTGTTTCCAGACTGCTCTTTGGACACATCCGCCCCCTCTCACTTACAGAGCTGTGAATTTATCATGCAGGTGTAAAATGTTTGGACACAACTAGGTCAGCGCCGCCTGACGGAACAAGAGAAGTATTTATTATAATTATTCCGTGTCCGGGGATGCTTCATGTCCAGGAGACACTCTCTCTATAGTGTCAGAAGCCGGATGGAGCAGAGCTGAACGTGTCATTTATTTGTTTATTACGTGCAGCTCAGCGACGTCAGCAGAACTTCTGCAGGGAGACAATGCTTCTATCATGATCTAATACCCCACTTTCCTGCAAATTGCTGGGGGCAGAAGTGATTTTCCATTTCAATAGAGCCCTGGGAATCCAGCGTGGTCTTCTCCGGTGATGGCTTGTTGCTAGGCAGATGCTCGGTCTCATTCAGCTGCTGCTGCCAGGATAGATAAAGGAGACGGAAATATCTCTCTCTGAATAAGTGAAAGTGAAAATCTGTTCTCTTTCTGGACATTCACTTTATCATAGAGCAGCTGGGACCAAGTACGACTAATATAGATTAATAATAAGAAGGAGATAGATAGATAGATAGATAGATAGATAGATAGATAGATAGGAGATAGATAAATAGATAGATAGATAGAGAGATAGGAGATAGATAGATAGGAGATAGATAGATAAATAGATAGATAGATAGATAGATAGATAGATAGATAGATAGATAGATAGATAGGAGATAGATAGATAGATAGATAGATAGATAGATAGATAGGAGATAGATAGATAGATAGATAGATAGATAGGAGATAGATAGATAGATAGATAGATAGGAGATAGATAGATAGATAGATAGATAGATAGATAGATAATAGATAGATAGATAGATAGATAGATAGATAGATAGATAGATAGATAGTAGATAGATAGACAGGAGATAGATAGATAGATAGATAGATAGATAGATAGATAGATAGATAGATACAAGATAGATAGATAGATAGATAGATAGATAGATAGATAGATAGATAGGAGATAGATAGATAGGAGATAGATAGATAGATAGATAAATAGGAGATAGATAGATAGATAGATAGATAGATAGATAGATAGATAGATAGATAGATAGATAGATAGATAGGAGATAGATAGATAGATAGGAGATAGATAGATAGGAGATAGATAGATAGATAGATACAAGATAGATAGATAGGAGTGTCTGCCTTTATATTGCCTGGCACATTATGCTGTTTGTATGTATCAATTTGTTAAGAACATCATGAGAAAATGCTGCTAAATAAGAGGACGCTGACTGCCATCCTGCACATCCACCGCTACATAGCTGCACGGGTACATGGCCCTGTCCTGTGTGAAGATTGCAATCAAAGATTCCTGGGGAGCTCTGATGAACTCAGTGTGAGGTCTGATGAAGGAGAAACAACAAATGATGTTTATATTTTTTTTTTCCTGGAACTCAAGGGAATGTTTACTTATATATGACCAGGAATAGCAACACACTGGACAATAAGGGGTTAATGTGGCAAAGACAGAGAAATTAAAAAGGGCAAATGAATAATACTAGTAACGTTATAGAAGGAGGACTAGTTATATTCTAGGGGGCAGTATTATAGTAGTTATATTCTTGTACATAGGAGGCAGTATTATAGTAGTTATATTCTTGTATATAGGAGCAGTATTATAGTAGTTATATTCCTGTATATAGGAGCGTTATTATAGTAGTTATATTCTTGTATATAGGGAGCAGCATTATAGTAGTTATATTCTTGTATATAGGAGCAGTAATATAGTAGTTATATTCTTGTATATAGGAGCAGTATTATAGTAGTTATTTTCTTGTATATAGAATTTGTATTATAGTAGTTATATTCTTGTACATAGGAGCAGTATTATAGTAGTTATATTCTTGTATATAGGAGCAGTATTATAGTTGTTTTATTCTTGTATATAGGAGCAGTATTATAGTAGTTATATTCTTGTATATAGGAGCAGTGTTATAGTAGTTATATTCTTGTGTATAGGAGCAGTATTATAGTAGTTATTTTCTTGTATGTAGGAGCAGTATTATAGTAGTTATATTCTTGTTTATAGGAGCAGTATTATAGTAGTTACATTCTTGTATATACGGGCAGTATTATAGTAGTTATATTCTTGTATATAGAAGCAGTATCATAGTAGTTATTTTCTTGTATATAGAATTTGTATTATAGTAGTTATATTCTTGTACATAGGAGCAGTATTATAGTAGTTATATTCTTGTATATAGGAGCAGTATTATAGTTGTTTTATTCTTGTATATAGGAGCAGTATTATAGTAGTTATATTCTTGTATATAGGAGTAGTATTATAGTAGTTATAGTCTTGTATATAGGGAGCAGTATTATAGTAGTTATATTCTTGTATATAGGAGCAGCATTATAGTAGTTATATTCTTGTATATAGGAGTATTATAGTAGTTATATTCTTGTATATAGGAGCAGTATTATAGTAGTTATATTCTTGTATATAGGAGCAGTAATATAGTAGTTATATTCTTGTATATAGGGAGCAGTATTATAGTAGTTATATTCTTGTATATAGGGAGCAGTATTATAGTAGTTATATTCTTGTATATAGGAGCAGCATTATAGTAGTTATATTCTTGTATATAGGAGTATTATAGTAGTTATATTCTTGTATATAGGAGCAGTATTATAGTAGTTATATTCTTGTATATAGGAGCAGTATTATAGTAGTTATAGTCTTGTATATATATAGAGAGAGAGAGTAGGCAGATAGATGCATTATCTCAGCAGTCACATCTAATGTCTTCTGCAGTGTTTCCGGCTCTGAATGCCTCTATGACTTTTCTGTCCTGTTTTGTTATTCACTTTTCATTTTTTATGTGTTGCAGACACAGTATGAATAACATTTTCCATAAAACAGAGGAGAAATTATCTGGCAGGATTAAAGCAGAATCACAGTCATAAAAAGTGTGTGTGCAAGCTTTGTACTCAGAGTATGGAATATAATTATATAAAGCAGGGAAGCTGAGTGCGAGGAAACCATATGGCAGAAGACGGAAAGTAGCATCCAGAGGGCACCTTGAGGAGCCGGATTTCCTCCATTAACTGTTACTTATCACTAAGGAAAGGTTTACTCCAAGGTCCTGTATAATAACAGGCAATTCAGAGCAATGACATTTAGGAGCCATATAACCGGCACCTGTTGTTTTGCGCTTTTAGCTTTGCTTATGTTAATTACAGCACAAGGTCATTGAAGGTCACAGAGGGGACACAAAATCTGCAGGTGTACATCGCATATAAATGACTCCAATTTATCTCTTCTGCATCAAAGACACCTTCATTCTATTTATTCTAAATATATTCTATATTATTATAATTAAATTATTTATAAATGGATAGGGCATGCTTTATTCAACTATACAGCCCTCTTGTTCTTGGGATATAACTTGGCATCAGAGGTATCTGGGAGTGGCTTGTTCCGGTAGCCTACATTTATAATTTTGGAGTTAAGCATACATGTATAGGCCATATTCACATGGCGTAAGAGTCCGGCCATTCCACGACCTGGCCGAGTTACGGAGCAGCCAGTCTCTGCAAAGATCATCCTGGCAGGTACTGTAGTATTGGCCTGATGATCTTTCGGCCCACAGAGTCCTGATACGGGCGCATTAGCGCGCGTCCGCGTCAGAACTCCCCACAGGACACTATGAAGCGTGTTCATCAGGGGCGTAGCTATGATGCATGGGGCCCCATAGCAAGAAAACTATACAGCCCCCCCCCCCCCCCCCCGCACAACAAAAGGAACGCTGTTTGCTCTGTCACTTTATTGCATTTAACTATAGGAGCCATTGTGGTTAAATATATAGGTGCAAGAGCAAACTATCTTCTGCTTAACCCCTTATGTACTTAAGTATGTAAGTGACATAAACCTCACCTACATGCTGCAGCACAAAAAGGGTTAAAAGCAGAAGAGAAGGAGATGGCTAGTGCATTGATGACCCCTGACCTCTGCAGGGCTCAGGAGACAGAGGTCAGGGGTTATCAGAGCAGTGAAACAGAGATCGCCTTGTCTTCTGCTTATTAACCCATTTTATGTTGCAGCATGTCAATGAACTATGGGTCACTTACACACAGCAGTACATGAGGGGTTAAGCAGAAGGACACAGGCTGGCTTTTATCTTTTCTGTGCATCCCTGGGCCCCCTCCTGCAGGGGCCCCATAGCAGCTGCCTACCCTGCCTCTATGGTAGCTACGCCTATGGTGTTCATACCTAGTAGTAATAAGTATTTATTTATTTAAATAAATTATATATATATATATATATATATATATATATATATATATATATACATTTATTCATAGGTCTTTAGTAAAAATTTTGCTCAGTTTCTCTTTTTCAGCCTGCAAGTTCTCATATAGAAGGCTTCTCTGTCTTCTTCACAGTGAAACCAATCTAAGGATCAGTCTGAGCTCAGTCTCCAGCCCCCTTTCTTCTCCTGAATGATCTTCCAGTCTCATTTAGAGAAAATAGAAAAGCTGAAGACCAAGTTCTTAGATTTCACTGTGAACCAGAAATATTTCTTGCATTAAATATATGGCCGCAGAAGAGAAACCAATTTTATTTTTTCTTAATAATTGTATATTGAAAAAAAAATTAACATAAGTAAATGCAATAATAACATAGAATTGTTGGAGGGGTCTGTCGAGATGTACACGGGAACGTGGATGCAATGGTTACGTTGCCAGTATCACTCCTAATTGCAAATATAACAGATGATATTCACCCATTCTTAAATGTCAAGCAAAAGAGCATTGTAGTTATAAACCTGATGTCTGGTGGCAGGAGGCTGTGCAAGAAGCCATTGGTGCATAGGAGATTGTCTCCTCAGTTGCATAGCAATAGGGGTTTCAACAGGGGCCTCAGGGCACCCCCTCATTTGTGGGCCTGGTCATTTATGCCCGACCTGCTAAAATTCAGCCCCAATGCTCAGTATGTGGAGCTCTGTGTGGCAGCGCTGACAGGGGCATAGGTCTACAGGGCCTGCACAGATACATAAGTCTACAGGGGCCCTCACTTAGATCCCTTACTTTACCATGTACAAAAGGATATACATCTATACCTATAAGGCCCTTATTCACATGTTTAGTGGTTTTTCAGGTCCACAAAGTCTCCAACTATTTTTTCTCTGTGATCTATGGAAATTCATCCGTAATTTCATCGGTAGTGTCAGTTGTTTTCACGATGTGTAGCCCCCCCGCCCAAAGACCTGGTAGGGAATCTCCACAGATAAGTGCCTGACCCCTTACCTGGCAGTGTTCCCTTTCTTGAACCTGGTGGGGCATCACAACCCGAAGAAGAAAAGAAGACCCCACCCCGGCTCAGACCTGCCAGTGCATCACCACCCAAAGATGACGCCCCGACCCGGACCAATGGCCCAGACCCGATGGTGCTTCCTGCTCTCGGGATTGACGTCACTCGTGCCCTGGGAAGCCAGGAGAAGGAAGCAGTGGGGGACTATGCCGGCTTAAATGAGAGATGAGTTCCTCTGTGTGGTGATGCACTGCCAGGTCTGGGCCGGGAGGGTCTTCTTTGGGCGGTTATGCACTGCCAGGTCTGGGCCGGGAGGGTCTTCTTTGGGCGGTGATGCACTGCCAGATCTGGGCCGGGAGGGTCTTCTTTGGGCGGTGATGCACTGCCAGGTCCAGGCCGGGGGGTCTTCTTTTGGTAGGGATGCACTGCCAGGTCCAGACCGGGGGTTTTCTTTGGGTGGGGATGCACTGCCAGGTCCGGTCCGGTGTGTGTGGTCTTGGCCGGGGGGTGGTCTTGGCCGGGGGGATGATGCATTAGAAAATCCGAGGGGAGGGGGGAACTGCCAAGTGGGATGGGGATCGGGCACTTATCTGTGGTATGTGCTACCAGGTCCGGAATGGGGGATGCAGGTGACATGGGATCCCTGTTTTGCACGGATGGGACATCTGTTGAGTCAGTGAAAAACACAGATCCCACAGTTTTCTATTAAACAGTCCGTGCCGCAATCCACATCGGCACTAGGACATGTCCTATTTTTTCGCAGAATCATTGGATTCAATGGTCTCTAAAATTGTCTATGGTCGCGGATCAACAGATTGGGGGGAAGCCCAAGTCAAGCATTTTTATCAGGGCCCCTCAACCTTTAGCAATGCCCTTGCATCTGCTAATAAATCTATGGATAGAATGTGAATGAAACATCTATTATACACGTAGTAATACAGATGGATGCAGTGAAGAACTGCTCTTTACATACAGCCAAATAGACCCCAATGCTGACGCCGATGCACATGATGTACGACCGGCAAAACAGCGTGAAAAATCCCACTTCAGCTATACAAACAATGATAAATTCCTCCCATAGATCTTTATAACTCGGTCTACACAACCCTGACTGATACGTCTAATTGCGCAAATGATATAGAAATGTCAAGACCAAGAAAGGATGGAATCTAAATTGGAAGAACAGAGTTGTGGGCACAAAACGAAGACAGGGTGACATATGTTTTAGCTTCTGAAGTGTGACCATGAAAATGGTCGGAGACATTAGAAGTTACTTGAAATTCCGCACAATCTTAAAGTTTATTTGTCTTGCCGTGACATGCTGGCGGATTGTCGGAGCGGTGTGACAATGGAGCGCTCAGTGGATTGTACAGTGATTAGTTGGGCAGATGCACTCCCAATGTCTTGTGTGGACTGATTTCCTCGGTGACAGACAAGACTCATCACTTGCAGTCCCAATTGTCATTTGCCATACACTGACCCAGTTTCTTTAATTTTCTTTTTCATCTACTCGTTAATTGAGTTTCTATATGGTTCATCTTTCCTGTAATGAGTGGAATGTGCAATGAATTCGCTTCTTGCAGCTGTTGCAGTCTTCGCTCCTAATGCTCATGACACAGAGGCAACTTTTAATGGCCGTTCTTCTACTTTTTGAGGAAACAACAGAATAAAAGAAATCCAAAAAGAAAGAAAGGAACAAAAAAAATTTGGAACATGAAAATTCTTAGAAATAAAGAATTGAAGAACACAAAGTTAAGGGGGTATTCTGGCAGAACTTTTGTTTTCCACCTATTTTTGTGCCTTTTTTCAGAATATGAATGATAAAACTTTTCTCCCACTCATGGTTAGGGGTCAGGTGAAACAATTTATTGTCAGACTACTGTGTTTTCTTTTTTTAAATAATGACAACCAAAAACATCCAAATGACCATGACCAAAAGTTTACATACCCCAGTTCTTAATCCCATGTATTGCCCCCTCTAACATCAATGACGGCTTGAAGTCTTTTGTGGTAGTTGTGGATGAGGCTCTTTATTTTCTCAGATGGTAAAGCTGCCCATTCTTCTTGGCAAAAAGCCTCCAGTTCCTGTAAATTCCTGGCCTGTCTTACATGAACTGAGAGCTCGAGAGCTCCCCAAAGTGACTCAATGATATCAAGGTCAAGAGACTGAGATGGCCACTCCAGAACCTTCACTTTGTTCTGCTGTAGCCAATGAAAGGTTGATCAATTTGTAACTTTGCCAGGATCAGGACTTCAGCTACCCTACAGTCCTCAACACAGCCCCTTACTGACGGTTCTCAATGTGAAAATATAAAAGCATATATTTACATGCTTTAATTAAGTTATATTTCAAAATTATATAACAAAAATATATATTTTCTGCTGGAATACCCCCTTTAATATTTGGGTTTATATAATGATAATAATGAGGATTATATTTGTTTATGTGTAAGTGTGGGGGTAAGAGTGTTAAATGGAGAAGGCAAAAGCACAAATATGAAGGATTACAGTAAGCACTGGAAGCACTGATTTACCTTTCAGGGACAGTGTAGATCTTCTATCTCTCTCTGTTAAATTTTCTCTCTCTCTCTTGCCCCCTCAACGCCTCACTCCGCCTCCTGACGTAACTACAGGTTAAAGGGAACCCGTCAGTCGGGATGCCGAGGCGGAGCCTACCCGACACGCCGGTGGAGCCCGGCATAGGTAACCTATCAGGGCATCGTGACATTATCTATCCTGTACTATGAAAACCACGTAAGTGCTGCTATAGTTACAGTGGGCTGGGGGGGCCCAGGCTTGGTGAACAGCCCGGGGCCTATGGTAAAGTTAATCCGCCCCTGGGTAACTGTCACCTGGGTTTAACCTTGCCTACTCCTGGGATCTTTCTAAACAAGTCAGGACAATCTACAGTCACGGATTGATCCTCAGTGGAACAAAGGGCCTAAGCCGAAGTATCCCACTGGTACCTGCTTGGCCTACTCAGGTAATATTGAGTTGGGGTTTGCCCAGTAGTTCAAGCCTGAGACTCGTGCTACCAAACCTGACAGTCTCTAGACTCATTTGGAAAAAGGGGGAATTCTAATTCAGTTCACTTCTCCTAACTGTGAGTATCAAGATTTCTTCTTCTTCAACACTGTCACTCTTCACACTATCCTGGCAGAGTACTGTACTAATTAGGGAAGGTCCCCAAGGCAGTCCCTGAACCCATCTCAAGTCAAGCAACACTTCTAAGCAACACTTCTTTTCCTACTTTCTACTCTCAGTCACTACCTAAAGCACTAGCAACACCTGTACCTGCACCTACCAGGCTGCTACCCTGTGTAGCACTTCTGTATTGTATTCTCTAGTAAAGTTATTCCTTGTTGAAGTGCTGGCGTCTGCGCTGGCACCTGCATCCACACATTGTGCTACCAGGGGCGTAGTTAGGATTCACGGGGCCCCCGTCCCCTACATACAACACAAAGCACTGTGTATATACATATATGCTTTACAGCTGGTGCGCCGATAACCCCTGACCTCTGCACGGAGCTCTGCACATTTTCCTTTCCTACTTGTTTGCCAGCTGGAGAACAGAGGTCAGAGGTTATCAGAGCAGTGAGGCAGAGATCTCTGTCTTGTTTTTAAACCCTTTTTTTTCGTTGCAACATGTAAGTAATTATTGGGTCATTTACACACTGCAGTACATAAGGGGTTAAGCAGAAGGACACACACTCTTACCTTCCCTTTGCATCCCCGGGCCCCCCTCCTGCACAGGCCCCATACCAACTGTCTACCCTGCCTCTATGGTAGCTACGCCACTGTGTGTTACCCTTTACAAAGCCCAGTGCCTGTGTGTCCGGTGGTGGGGAATGCCACTCCTGGCCACCATGACAGAAGTGCCCCATTGAAAACACCAGAGCCCACTGCTGTTGCCATCTTAGCATCCCTGGCCACGGCATACCACTTTAACAGGCTTGTGCTGGAATCCAGGGAGGGCTTATAAAACTCCTAGCCCCGCGACAAGTGCCGCAGCTGTACCACAAAACCTGCCCTTGCAAACAATACCTCGCACCCCCTGGGTCACCACATATGTACCATGCAGTAGTCACCCACAGACTTTGGCAGCATGTGAATGGCTTCCTTGGCGTGGCTGGAGGATGGCGGAGCGGTGTCCCCTTTGCTGTGTGACATGTCATTTTATTTTTGCTTTCCTGCTCAGTGATCCTTGTCATTACCTCTCCCACTGTTCTCTATCTACAAATCACATTGAGCGGACATCTTATATAAATAGAAATAAAATTTCTGACAGTTTTACCATTATCGACACAAAACTGAAGAGGGAAAAAGCCGAGCCGTAATCATTTTATATTGCATCCTGTCTATACGGCGGCGTCCGCCGATGCTTTATAGATTTCTATAGCCTTAAAGTCATGAGACTGTGTATACTGGCACTAAACATACTTAAATATATCCCACAGTCTACACCTTAAAGGGGGCAAAAAAAAAAAAGATTTAAAAATCTTTAGTCTTCCAGTACTTATCAGCTGCTGTATGTCCTGCAGGAAATGGTGTATTCTTTCCAGTCTGACACAGTTTTCTCTGCTGCCACCTCTGTCCATGTCAGGAACTGTCCAGAGCAGGAGAGGCTTTCTATGGGGATTTAACCCCTGAGGAAGTTCCCAGTGAGGAACGGAACGAGTGGGGAGCAGTGGACCCCGACATGAACCTTCTGATTATTTGGTGATATTTTGGTAATTTTTTTGGTTATACCTGCCCTTGCTCCCTTGCTTGTTTTGCCCATCTCTTGGTAGTTTTTCTACCTCATCTTCATTGTTTACCACAGTGGGGCACAGTTATCACTATATATATATATATATATATATATATATATATATATATATATATATATATACACATAAAATGCATGAATCCAATAGTATCAATCAGAGCTATGGATTTCCCGAGGCAGTGGGAGAATACAATATACAGTATATACACAGATGGAACCAGTCATGTGTCAGTATATATATGACAGGCCTTCCCTTTCATTTTGGTTGGTACTATTCATATTCCTGTCATCTTCTGAGCACCGTGTAATATTGGCGGTGCATAGTCCACCTATTTTTGTCATAGTCTTGGTGTAATAGAGAGGATAAGTCCTGTATGGTGTAACATTACTTGTCTGTATACTCTGACCATGTCACATTAGTGCTGACATGTCTGACTGTGTCTCCGCGCTCTCTGCTGACACAGGGAATGGCCGCCTGCTTGTCAGGTTAGTCATATATTTCCATGAGGAATTACAGAGACATGGCGGAGATATCGCAGCATTGTTGAATCCTGTGAAGTACACGGCTACACGGACACTTCAGGAGAGGAGAACGCTCCCTTACTGAGATCTCACTGTACAATACTACATCTATGTATGTACAGAAGCAGAAACTGCAGCTTATCCCTGGACTCTCTGCTCTTGTAGCTTCAGCAGCCAGACACACAATCCTGTATGCATCACTGCTCACATATCTGCTGGATCAGCTGTAGAGTGAGAGGCGACGCATACAGTGCAATCCCCATACATGTGCTACAGTGGGGTCTGTATACACCGCCTGGTGCTCAGGTCCTCCAGACAGGTGTGAGAGCCGCACTGACATGATAGAGCGCTGTATTACATAAGTTATTGTGTGCTACATCTGCAATGGCTATTTAGTGGTGTATTATGCCCGTGTGTGTGCCTCGTGTGTAAGGATACTTCTGCAATGTGTATTTATGTGAATTAAGGGTATCCAATATGTAAGTATAATGGGGAAGATTTATCAAACATGGTGTAAAGTGACACTGGCTCAGTTGCCCCTAGCAACCAATCAGATTCCACCTTTCATTTTCCAAGCAGTCCGTGAGGAATGAATGGGGGAATCTGATTGGTTGCTAGGGGCAACAGAGCCAGTTTCACTTTACACCATGTTTGATAAATCTTTCCCTATGTGTATATTTGTGTGCATTTGATGTATGTACTGTATGCATTTATCTGTATCCTATAGTAGTATTATCAACACATACAGTACATTATATCAGTATTCTGTGTGCGGTGTGGTGGTGTCAATCACACATAAACATACACACACCACTTTGCATGGACAATTTAAGATAACATTTTAGGTGTGTGCACGTGTGTGTGCGTATGTGTGCATGTGTATATATGTGTGAGAATGGTTGTATACAGAATACTTGTTAGAACAACGATGAGCTGCACAAACAGGATGCAACGCTACTGTACAGTTGTTGTGTATTTACTGCATACCTCCCAACTTTTGCAAAGAGCAAAGAGGGACATGTGCGCTGCGGTCCCCATAGCCACGCCCCCATAGCGACCCTCCATAGCCACACCCCCATAGCAACCCTCCATAGCCACACCCCCATAGCAACCCTCCATAGCCACTCCCCCACAGTCACCACATGCTGCTGACTGAATAGTGCCCTATAAAGTATCCAATCCCCCCAAGAATGCCCTACATAGTATCCAATCCCCCAATAGTGCCACACATAGTATCCGATGCCCCCATATACTGCCCCACATAGTAGCCAATGCCCCCATATAGTGCCCCACATAGTATCCAATGTCCCATATAGTGCTCCACTTAGCAGCCAATGCCCCCATATAGTGCCCCACATAGTAGCCAATGCCCCCATATAGTGCCCCACATAGTAGCCTATGCCCCCATATAGTGCCCCACATAGTATCCAATCCCCATACAGTGCCCCACATAGTAGCCAATCCCCATATAGTGCCCCACATAGTATCCAATGCCACCATATAGTGCCCCACATAGTATCCAATGCCCCATATAGTGCCCCACATAGTATCCAATGCCCCATATAGTGTCCCACATAGTATCCAATGCCCCCATATAGTGCCCCACATAGTATCCAATGTTCCATATAGTGCTCCACATAGCAGCCAATGCCCCCATATAGTGCCCCACATAGTATCCAATCCCCATACAGTGCCCCACATAGTAGCCAATCCCCATATAGTGCCCCACATAGTATCCAATGCCACCATATAGTGCCCCACATAGTATCCAATGCCCCATATAGTGCCCCACATAGTATCCAATGCCCCATATAGTGTCCCACATAGTATCCAATGCCCCCATATAGTGCCCCACATAGTATCCAATGTTCCATATAGTGCTCCACATAGCAGCCAATGCCCCCATATAGTGCCCCACATAGTAGCCAATGCCCCCATATAGTGCCCCACATAGTAGCCTATGCCCCCATATAGTGCCCCACATAGTAGCCAATCCCCATATAGTGCCTCACATAGTAGCCAATCCCCATATAGTGCCCCACATAGTAGCCAATCCCCATATAGTGCCCCACATAGTAGCCAATCCCTCCATATAGTGCCCCACATAGTAGCCAATCCCCCATATAGTGCCCCACATAGTAGCCAATCCCCATATAGTGCCCCACATAGTAGCCAATGCCCCATATAGGGCCCACATAGTAGCCAATGCCACCATATATGCCCCACATAGTAGCCAATGCCACCATATATGCCCCACATAGTAGCCAATCCCCCATATAGTGCCCACATAGTATCCAATGCCCCCATATATGCCCCACATAGTAGCCAATCCCCCATATAGTGCCCACATAGTATGCAATCCCCCATATAGTACCCCACATAGTAGCCAATGCCCCATATAGTGCCCCACATAGTATCCAATCCCCCATATAGTGCCCACATAGTATCCAATCCCCCATATAGTACCCCACATAGCATCCAATCCCCTATATAGTGCCCACATAGTAGCCAATCCCCCATATAGTACCCCACATAGTAGCCAATGCCCCCATATAGTAGCCAATCCCCCATATAGTAGACAATCCCCCATATAGCGCCCCACATAGTAGCCAATCCTCCCATTTGTGTGGCCCGACCAGAGAAACAATAAACCAGTAACTCACCTGTCCGCCGTTCCCAGCAGCTTCTCTCCCGGCAGAGCGCGCACTCCCGTCATCCTCCAGGGCGGGCAGCGGGGTATACAGACACTGACTGTGCCGGAAGTAATTCATGATAGAGGCTGCAGGTCACTTCCGGCACAGTCAGTGTCTGTATACCCCGCTGCCCGCCCCGGAGGATGACAGGAGTGTGCGCTCTGCCGGGAGAGGAGCTGCTGGGACCGGCGGACAGGTGAGTTACTGGTTTATTGTTTTTTTAGGTGGGGCCACATATAATGTGGGACACTGGGTGCCGTTCCGGGACCACGGGACAGCACCCCGAAAACAGGAGTGTCCCGCGGAATCCGGGACAGTTGGGAGCTATGTTACTGTTTTTATTGATGAATAACGTTCTTATGGTGCGTAAATTATTTGTGTTGAATGTGTATGTGGGTGTGTAATGTGTATATATGTGTACTCTATATGAATATGTGTGGATTAATATTTAAGCTATGTTCAACCTATGTAAAAGTACGGCCGATGGCAACAACGGCCATACTTTGTACAGGTGAACACACCGCATGTTCCTTCATGGAATCCCGGCCGGTGCATATACACATTGTATCCGCTCCGGCCGCGATCCTTCGCGGCACCCAAAAGAACTGACATGTTATTTTTCTGTGCCCGCAATTCAGTGAATTGCGGCCGTGGAAACCCATGTCAGTTCACACAATGAAGCGAGCTTCATTGTGTGCTTTGAGGAGTTCTGATGCGGGTGCGGAAAGGCTGGTCTCTTACACCGTGTGAACATAGCCTTACACAAGTGTGTTCAAACTATATGTGCATTTGTGTGTGGCAGTATAGTAATAGTATCAGAGCAGGCAACATGTTTGAGTGTTGTATTATATGAGTGTATTTTAGCAGTGTGCATGTTATTATAGGTATGTATGTGTGTATGTGTGTGTGTGTGTGTGTGTGTGTGTGTGTTATAGCAGTGTGCATATTACTATAGGTGTGTGTGTGTTGTAGCAGTGTGCATGTTATAGGTGTGTGTGTGTTGTAGCAGTATGCATGTGTGGCGTTGCGCTGGCAGACGGACGGTCACAGGTTGGCTGGAACAGTGTGACTCCACTGGTGTAGTTGTTGGCCAAGGTACAGCCCTGCCCGTTAGTGGTCTGTCGAGACGCCAGTGCCGATAGGGCACACAGGTATGCTGGCACACCTGCTTTTATTGTAAGTGGGCTGGCTACACCTTTTTCCCTGTGGACAGTAACCTACCGGGCTGTTTCTGGATCCCCTGGGCAAATGTCACGGTGGTCTGGAGTGGAGTAGTGACCCACTCGGACTATTGGCACTGCCACCCACAGAAAGGGGAGATAACCCAAGGAAGTGATTACTGTGTCTGTGTTTACTGAATAACCACAGAGTCCCGTTAAAATAAATATTACTTTGTTTACTGTGAAGATACTTGATACAGGAAAATACAGTATACTTTCGTCTTGATAGGTTACTTTATACTTTAGAAGGGAATAGATCTGTACTGAGAGTTCAAAGAGTGGTACAGCCGTGTTGGCTGGGTTGCGTGTTGAGAGGTAGAATAGAATCAGAAGAGAGGAGAGGAGGATGTCAAGAGAATCCTAACCCAATGTAGTACTGTGCTCTGCCGGAATTTCAGAGGTAGAATAAGTAATAACTTGAGGGCAGAGAAAATACTTGTGCCTGTGATTTGACTCTTTGGTCTTTGCACCGCCTATTGCCCATTAGTGTCAGGTGACCCTTCCTAGAGGGTGACACAAGCCCCAGACCTTTTTACCTGGGATGAGCAGAGTGGTCAGAGTTCTCTGAATACACCCGCGCTGTGAGATAGAGTGCATAGGCTTCTAGTAACTTTGCTCTATCCAGATCAGTTCCTTTACTTCTTTGTGGATACTGTCCTGCACTGTGTTCCTCTTGTTTATGGCGTGGGTTAGGATTATCCCTGACTTGTCCTCTCTAGTACTGACTTAACACTTCATAGTGTGGAGTACAGTTGCATGAAGAGAAACTGTAGGAAGTGTCCTACCTCTACAGAGTCTAAGACAAAAAGACCCCACACTTCCTGTCCCCATGTGACTTCCTTCCTACAGCATGTGTAAACTGTGCTTTGGGTGGGTGAGGAGTGCGTGTGTAAGAAGTAAAGAGAGAGATGATAGGTGAAGAGAAGTAAGAACTCTCATTGGTGTACTGATACATGTGGTACACAAACAAACAATAACCCTTTAGCTTCCTACAGCTGTGCAGTATTTGAATATACATATTTACAACAACAAAATCTAGTGGTAAAACTCTGGTACTACTACATTACCACTTACACTTAAAAGTACAGGCTTTTGCGATGGGTGTAACCAATAGCAACACCTGTGGTTGGACACCACACATGTTATAGGTGTGTGTGTGTGTGTGTGTGTGTGTGTGTGCAATAGCAGTGTGCATGTTATAGGGGTGGGTGGGTAGGTGTGCGTGTTATAGCAGTGTGCACATTATTATAGGTATGTGTGTGTGTGTAATAGCAGTGTGCATGTTATAATAGGTGTGTAGGTGTGTGTCGCTATGGTTGTCTATAGATTGGCACAGAAATCTTCACCCCCAGGTTATGACGTACCTATCTACAACTGTCCTTATATTTCCATTTAATATCCAGATATTCTGGGCTCCTGATTCCCTAAATCTATAAAACAACAATGCGCCCGTCCCCTGTGATCTCCAGGCTGACATGTTATATCATATAACTACATATCCTCTATCTGACAGCAGGAGAATAATGGAAATTTAAGGCCCAATTTTCAGTTGTATAATTTTTTTTTTCCTGTTTAGCTATTCCTGTGCGAGTCTCCTTATGAGATTCTCCAGGGAGGTGGCCCATTTTTTTGCTCTCGTCTTCATCCTTACATTAGCTGAGAGGTAAGACACAGCCGATTCTACCTGCTGAAATCCACAAGCGGGTCACACTCCTCCTCATGCACTCAAGAAACACTTTCTTGTTTCAATTCTCAGCTCTGAAATATTAATAAACACTTATGAATGTGCAACATGGAGGAGATAATTACCTGCCAGAGGAAACGTCTGATCAGTCTCTGGGTATTGCAGGCTTAAGCCAACAATTTTTAATGGACTGCCCATAGCCAGACATGATTTACCAGTATAATCACCAGGACAAACAGAATAACATAGATCCAACCCCTACAAACACCTTATGTCATTATGTGAATACAACATTTATCCTGTACTGATCCTGAGTTACATCCTGTATTATACTCCAGAGCTGCACTCACTATTCTGCTGGTGGGGTCACTGTGTACTTACATTACATTACTGATCCTGTACTGTTCCTAAGCTACATCCTCTATTAGGCTATGTTCACACAACGTACAGAGACCGGCCGTTCCGTGACCCGGCCAGGTCACGGAATGGCCGAACTCTGCCCGGATCATCCCGGCCGGTACTTAAGTGCCGCCCGGATGATCTTTCCGGCCACAGAGTTCTGATGCGGGCGCATCAGTGCGCACCCGCATCAGAACCTCCCATAGCACACAGTGAAGCGAGCGGCCGGGGCCGCTCGCTTCCCTGTGTGAACTAACAGGGTTTCCTACATTGAATTGCGGCCGCAGAAAACTGACATGTCAGCTATTTGCGGCCCCGTGCAGGATCCCGGCAGGAGCGCATACGATGTGTATACGCTCCGGCCGGGATCCTTTACAACAATAGGCATTGTTCACCCGTACAAAGTACCGTACCCGGCCGTACTTTTACTTAGTGTGAACATAGCCTTATACTCCAGAGCTGCACTCACTATTCTGCTGGTGGGGTCACTGTGTATATACATTACATTACTAATCCTGTACTGATCCTGAGTTACATCCTGTATTATACCCCAGAGCTGCACTCACTATTCTGCTGGTGATGTCGCTGTGTATATACATTACATTACTAATCCCGTACTGATCCTGAGTTACACCCTGTATTATATACGCGCCCGCCATAGAATGACAGTATCAATATCTGTGTGTTCTTTGCTTTCCTTTCTCTCTTCGCTGCCGGCATTGCACACAGTAATAGAGGACAATGGGATCTGTGCGGGATGTGACAATCTTGCATTCTAGACTTAATCACTCTTAGCTAATGTGCTGCACCTTCTGTCATTAGCGCTTTTGCAGGGATCAGCTTCAGTAATCTAACACAGAACTAATTCTAGAATAGATTTCTACCTCGACCCTTAACCCCATGGAACGATTAACAGGCCTCTCCTGATCCCTCCCACTGCTCGTAGTCTTTTTTTACTGATACTATTTTTTAAACAGAGAACATTTTTTTTAAACAACTAAAAATTGATTGAAAATCTGCAGTAAAAGTAGTTTTTTTTTAAATTACATAATCCACAAAAAATATATCTAGCAATGCTGATGGTAATTATCAAACATTTTTAGTTTAATAGGGAAAATGGAATTGAAAGAAGACCTGCCAGCGGGTTTTTTTTCTGACATCAGTGTACAACATAGCATCTTATCCTGAATCAGGAGATATAACTCTTATTTCAATCTATTGCTCCAGAGCTGAGATATACACTTTAGAAATATTATGCAAAAGTCCAGCAACATTCAGACACTTCCTGCCAACTATTCACTCTCTATAGTTTGGTGTCTAAACATTGCTGTACTTTTGCAGCCCTTCAAATGTGGTGGGCCGCCGGTGGCTGCCGCGACCGGTTACTTACTAGATGGTGCTGTGTGACTCCACTACTGTGTTGGTTGGTCGGTGGAGTATAGCTCAGCCAGGTGGTATGTTGTCTTGACGCCAGTGCTGAATCAGCACACAGGTATAAGGGCTCACCTGCTTTTAGTTTATTTTTTTTTGGCTGGCTATAGCTTTCTCCCTAATGGTCGGTGACCTGTCGGGCTGTGATGGGTCCCTTGGGCGCTTATCACAGTGGTGCGGAGTGGAATTATGACCCACCCAGACTGTTGGTACGGCCACCCACAGAAATGGGAAATGACCCAAGGACGGTGTAGCTTGTGTGTAGGTACTGGTGCAGTTCCAGTAAAATAAATAAACTTGTTTTTTACTGGTAGATCTTCCGTGATACAAGTGAATAGCATAATACAGCTTTGACTTTAATAGATCTGCACCGAGAACTGTGGAGGAATAAAGTAGAGTACCAGTGCTGGCTTGGTTGCGTGCTGAGAAGAGTAGAGAGAGTTCAGAGTATTGAAGAGGAGTAGGTCGTGAGAGTCCCAACCCAATGTAGTACTGTGCTCTGCTGGAACTTTAGAAGAAGTAGACTTGAGAAATAGATACCTGAGAAGAAGAATACTTGAGCCCATGTTTCGACCTTTGTCACAATACCACCTTTTACCCTGCAGTGTCGGGGTACCTGTCTTATCAGGGTGACACAAGCCCCAGTCCTAGTTACCTGAGTTGAGCGAAGTATCCGAAATTATCCGGTGTCACTTGTTTTGCAAGATAGAGTACGTAGGCTCTTAGCTGCTTTGCTCTACCTGGTTCAGTTCCTCTAGCTTTTAGGATACTGTCCTGCACTGTGTTTAAGATGTTTACGGCGTGGGTTGGGGTGATCTCTGACTTGTCCTCTCTGTAGGTGTTTAGTATTGCATTATAGATAGAAGTGTTGCTTTAAGAAAGAAAGTCTCTGTGTCTTCCATAAGGATAAACTACAGATGGTCTGTGCTGGACGAAGAACTTGGCATTTTTTTTTTTTTCCCCCAGTAAAAGTTAAAATCACCCCCTTTTCCATTATACAAATAAAAATATGCAAAATTGTTCATTCTATTAAAATTTCACAATACAGTAACAAGAAGAAGAAGAAGAAGACTGTAGGTGGAAAACTAAAAGGCTTATGGCTCTTAGAAGGCGAGGAAGAATACACCTTCATTGTGACCTGGACATCGGTGCACCGATGACTTTTGGTCATGAAGGGTTTAAGGTCATGCACAACTCTAGAATATGTAGGTGCTATATACGAAGAATAACTATGTTACAAATCCTGGCTACGCCCCTACTTAAAACTAATAGCCTAAATAACCATAAACCATAAAAATAGGTATAAAAACAGTCCAAACTACTTTATGCAGACATAGTCCAACGTGCAATGGCCAATCATGTTTTTTTTTTTTTTTTTATGTTTTTGTTCCTTTTTCTAGCCTCCACTATGTTAGAGCCGCGATCAGCCACAATGGTCCATTTTATGTGCCTCCTGGGCTGCATGCCAGCTGTTGGAGCTGGTTCAGATACCCGCCAGGTTTTTTCGTTTTTTTGGCTGCCATTACCTTAAACTAATATGAATGTTAATGTTGTGTTTATGCTGTAAATTATATTGTGATTGTAAAAACATATTCATAAATTATTGTATCGATGAGAAACCAGTATATCTGGCCATATATTCCGTCAGACGAACAGATGTGGGCATCCGATACCGTAATTTATATCTCTATATCCTGTCTGTATATGATGCTACAAGTTTATGGAGCTTTATACAGAGTGTATTCATATTAGTGCCTGCACCTGTTGGAGACCAGAACATGTGTTCCTTCTCTTTTCCAGCCAAACATTTGCCGGTTCTGAGAGCACTGCATGCATAATACAACCAATGAACCATCCAATCATAATTGCATCCTCTTTAAAATATACAGACATATCCTAACGCTCATGCACCTTCTTTCCCCCAATCCATAACAGATTCCTTCCATTTTCCATTTACAATCACAGTATCCTCTTATGTCTCAGAAGATCTCTTTAAAGCCTACCTGTGGACACTCAAATTCCTTACTGATCCCAAGAATGACCCCGCCCTCCAATGATAATGAGAGGACTCTGCTTACTCCGCCCCTTTAATGATAATGAGATGACTGCTGACACCGCCCTCTAATGATAATGAAATGACTCTGCTGACTCTGCCCTCTAATGATGATGAGATGACCCTGCTTACTCTGCCCTCTAATAAGGAAATGACTTTGAAGACCCCTCCCTCTAATAATAATGAGATGACTCTGCTGACTCCGCCCTCTAATGATAAGATGACTCTGCTGACTCCACCCTCTAATGATAAGATGACTCTGCTGATTCCGCCCTCAAATGATAAGATGACTCTGCTGACTCCACCCTCTAATGATAAGATGACTCTGCTGATTACACCCTCTAATGATAAGATGACTCTGCTGACTCCACCCTCTAATGATAAGATGACTCTGCTGATTCCGCCCTCTAATGAAAAGATGACTCTGCTGACTCCACCCTCTAATGATAAGATGACTCTGCTGACTCCACCCTCTAATGATAAGATGACTCTGCTGATTCCGCCCTCTAATGATAAGATGACTCTGCTGACTCCACCCTCTAATGATAAGATGACTCTGCTGACTCCACCCTCTAATGATAAGATGACTCTGCTGATTCCGCCCTCTAATAAGATGACTCTGCTGACTCCACCCTCTAATGATAAGATGACTCTGCTGATTCCGCCCTCTAATGATAAGATGACTCTGCTGACTCCACCCTCTAATGATAAGATGACTCTGCTGACTCCACCCTCTAATGATAAGATGACTCTGCTGATTCCGCCCTCTAATGATAAGATGACTCTGCTGACTCCACCCTCTAATGATAAGATGACTCTGCTGACTCCACCCTCTAATGATAAGATGACTCTGCTGATTCCGCCCTCTAATAAGATGACTCTGCTGACTCCACCCTCTAATGATAAGATGACTCTGCTGATTCCGCCCTCTAATGATAAGATGACTCTGCTGACTCCACCCTCTAATATTAAGATGACCCCGCCCTCTAATGATAATGCAATCTCTCTGCTGTCCTCTTACTCTAATAATAATGAGATGATTCTGCTGATTCCGCCCTCTAGTGATAATGAGATGACTGTCTACCCCTCTCTCTAATGATAATTAGATGACTGTGCTGCCCCCGCCCTCAGTGATAGTGAGATGACTCTGCTGACCCCTCCCTCTAATGATAATGAGATGACTCAGTTGCCCCCACCCTCTTATTAGTCAACCCTTAGGATTCCGCCCTCCAATTATAACATGATGACCCCCATCTTTTAGTAATAAGATGACTCAGCTGCCCAGTAATTTAATGACACTGAGGTGACTCTGTCAGAACCTATACAACAAAGCTAAAAAAAATTAAGATGCAGTAAAATTGCAAATCTTATGTGCTAAGTAGTCACAAAAATGTATCAAAACACTGAGTGTATGATAAAATCCTGATTTCAATACAGCATCAATTTTTGAAGACGCATTCCATGGCATATAATGGGGGCCAACTCCACCGTAGCAGGCGACACAGAAAAGGATGCAGAGTAGGTACACACATTGAATGCTCAGCTCTCCTACACATCACATTTATCATTTTCTACAGAATAGGTGATAAATAAAAGACTGGTATAAATTTGACTGTTAGACCCCCACTGATCACTGGAAGGTGAGACCCCCATCCTCCTCCCCCTCCTGCGTGCATTTATAGTAGTTAGACCCCCACTGATCACACATTTATTATCACCAGTCCTGTGGATCAGTGATAAATGTTGATAATAGGAACTACTCTAACAGTGTATTACAATCCAGGCTGTATATGCTTTATATAAGGGTATAATCTGACTCTTCCCTTTATAAACACCATTATTGTGTGCACCTCTATATACTAGTATCATAATACAGGAACTAAAATGGAAACATTGAAAAAAAAATATATATATATTCTAAGGTCAAAGGGGATATAATCTACCAAACATATTAGGCCTCCTTGACGCCCCCATATTGTCTTGGGCCCCTCTGTGCAGATGTCATATAGTAGTAGGCTCCCATACAGCATTTTGCCCCTTGTTACAGCTACCCTATAATATCAAGACTTTATAATCAAGTTCCATGTAATATTGGACCTCTCTGTACAGCTTCCATGTAGTACTAGGACCCTCTGTGCAGCCCCTTTAGTAGATAGCCCCCTTTGTAGGTCCCCCAATAGTAGATGGCCCCCTTGGTAGGTCCCCCTACAGTAGATGGCCGTGTAGCTCCCCCCCTTTAGTAGGTGGCCCCCTGTGTAGTTCTCCCTTTAGTAGATAGCCCCCAGTGTAGTACGCCCTTTAGTAGATGGCCCCCTCTTGTGTTTTGCCCCGTATAGTAGATGGCCCTCTGTGTAGTCTCCTTATACTAGATGGCCCTCTCTGTAGTCCCCCTTTAGTAGATGACCCCTCCTGTGTAGCCGTCCCCCTTTAGCATATGACCCCTGTGTAGTCCCCCTGTTAATATATGGCACCCTGTGTAGTCTCCCCAATATATATGGCCCTCTGTATAGTCTCCCCATTAATATAAGCCCCCCTCTGTAGTCCCCCCATTATATATGGCCCCCCTGTGTAGTCTCCCTGTTAATATATGGCCTCCCCGTGTAGTCTCCCTGTTAATATATGGCCCCCCCGTGTAGTCTCCCTGTTAATATATGGCCCCCCCTGTGTAGTCTCCCTGTTAATATATGGCCCCCTGTGTAGTCTTCCTGTTAATATATGGCCCCCATACATATTATTGTGGGCGGGGGGGGGAATCCTACCTCCCCCACGTTCCCCTGTTGCTGCAGTTCTGCCAGCATTGTTCTCCTGGCCTCCTGCAACGGGTCAGGGAGTAAATCCTTTTTGGATGACCCACCATGGCTCTGCACTGGACAGACAGCCTATAGGTTTCAGTGTAGACTATGTAATACCTCTATTCTCCATTGGTGGCGCTGTAGATAAATACAATTGTTTTTAGGCTCCCCTACAGATTACAATAATCATATAATTTAAAAGCTAGTCATCCTGTGACACATTTCAGAATATATTCCGAGCCGTGAGGAAACATAAGGAAGCAGGCATACAACCTAATCCCTAAAGTCTCCATACATCCATTAAACCCTTTGAAGTCCGATTCTGTAAAAGTTCATATTTTCTATGACTAAAGATCTTCTATTTATATCCCAGCACTATAATTTCTGAAATTGACTGCGTATAAAAAAAAAAAAAAAAAAAGCATAGAAAAAAATGCCTCTGCTGAGAGATCTGCGTGAAAAATACAAAAAGCCAAACTTTCTTCCATCTTCTGGTTCATTATTTATGAGGGAGGATTAATGGCTGAGAGCGAAGAACGTATATTGAAACAAAATGCGCATGAATCATTTACAAGCCTCGAGATCAGCAATAAGCATTTCCTACGTGGAGACCTATTGATTCCATCTTCCAAAACTGCTTCCTTCAGGAAATAAAGTTTTTTTTTTCTCTTTTATATTTATTATTTTATCTGCTTTTATAGCTTTTATTTACTCTCTCCTCCTGCCACCTCACATGCTAAGCCCCGCCCACACGTCCTGCAATTTGTCCTGCTCTCTCTGTTACTAGGGACAGATTTCCCCTGGCAATGTGTAGCGGATGGCAGATTGTAGAGAAGGGAGACACCTAGTGGTCAAAACTTTTGCTGCTATTTTCCTCTGAAAAAGGAGTCATTTTGACTGTTTTATTTTCAGTTTTTTATGATACTTAGTAAACCAATGCCAAACTATTCAGTTCAGTGCACTCTAACCAGCACTATGACATGACATGGCAGTAAGCAGTAGGTTCTGTGCTGTGATTGGCAAGAGAACTAAGAAAAAGGAAAAATCTGTATATAAAACTGGCAAACTGCGAAAATTTGAGGAATTTGGGTGACCTTAAAGGAAAACTCTAGAATGTTTTTTTTCCTTCCAAATGAAGTGGTGTCAAAAAGTTATATAGATTTGTAATTTAATTCTATTTAAAAAATAAATAATCAAGTCTTCCTGTACTTATCAGCTGCTGTATATCCTGCAGGAAGTGGTGCCTTCTTTTTAGTCTGACACAGTGCTCTCTGCTGCCACCTCTGTCCATGTCAGGAACTGCCCAGTGCAGGAGAGGTTTTCTATGGGGATTTAACCACTGAGAAAGTAAGGAACGGAACGATTGGGGAGCAGCGGACCCCGACATGGACCTTCTGATTATTTAGTGATATTTTGATTTTTTCTGGTTTACACCACTTCCTGCAGGACATACAGCAGCTGATAAGTACTGGGAGACTGGAGATCTTTAAACAGAATTAAATTACAAATCTATATAACTTTATGACACCAGTTGATTAAAAATAGAAAGCTATGGGCAAAAATGTTTCCTATTAAGACATAATATCTCTTTGAAATTAAATATATCTTTCCCCCACGAAGCCCCCCCCCCCCCCCATTCTACCTCACTTCAACACTTTCTCTCGATGATACAACTATCAGTAAAAGAAAAAAAAAAAGTCTAAAATAAGCCTGGCCTCCCTCCTAAACTATATTGTAGAGATTGCTAAATATTAGCCGACTAAAACATTCTCTAATTATGCTATTCAATTATATTAATACATCTGAAAACCGTTCTCGCTGCCTAAATGCTACATTAAAATAAAAAGTTAATTTTGCAAATCTACTTTCTCATTTCTCCAGACCATTAACACTGAAATAACTCGTCAGAAAGAGATCATTTTCTGCTTTTCTTGATAGGTTCGGAGGAATAATGTTCTTTTCTGTGTAAATTAAAACCACTGGGAAAATATGATTTTAATTATGTATTTGTTTGTTTAGTATTTATCATATTTTATAGGATGTTTTCTTTTTTTTTTTATTTAGTAATGTGTATCATAGGAAATCCAATATATTAGATTCATGAAAAGTAAAATACAAAGAAAGAGAGAAGGACAGAAAGAGATGGATGACATAGATAGATAGATAGATAGATAGA